>NC_090442.1:516063393-517313393 GCF_031143425.1 Pleurodeles waltl
CTGTAAGGCTTCATCATGGTATGGTTTAATGTCCATTATAACATTCCCTCATTTGTCTGTTTGTCTAATAATGATGGATTTATATGTCTGCAAATGTATTGTTTCCTTTCTTTCTTGGTCCAATTTTCATTATGACAGTCTTTTCTAATTTTGACAACTTTGAGAAAAACATCAGTAGCATTATCCTGCAGACGTTGCTGATTGAAGCGTGATTTATTAGCCTTTCCAATATTTGAGAGTACAATGTGTTCAACTTTAAGGATTTAGCAATACCTTCTAAATTGGGAAGCTCATCTTGTGCTACACTCATCAATAGCTAAATATCATTGAGATCCGTAATATTAACCTCAGAAATGGTGAGTGCTATATGAATGTCCTGATGAATTCTGGGTTTATATTTGAAGAATCTATTTCAATTTAAGATCTCTAGTGAAGCAGTATAAGTCCACTCGTAGGTCAAATCTGTGTACATGTCTAGTGGGAGAGAAATGGAGCTTTTCATTAGAAGTGTCTTTTCATCTAGTGTTAGTATTTTCTTTGCAAGATTAATGATGAAATTGTCTCCTGTCATTTGTCATCTGCTTTCCTCTGTGGTCTTGTTTTCACATCTGTATTCTTTTGCTGCCCACCTTCTGGTTCTTCAGTTCCCTCCTCTTTTCCCTCTTTGTGTGTTTTTCCTTGTTGATGTAAGTTTTCCCTGTTTTGTATTGTCTCTAACATTTATATTATTTGTAGTTTGTCTAAAAAAGTAGTTGTTCTGGATTCTTTGCTTCGACTCTGAAAGGGAATCCATTAAATTTACACTAGCACTACCTAAGAATACAATAGTTTCCTGTCAGGATATCCTACTTGTTGTGTACTTCCTAAACGTTGCATTAAATTTCCTCACATAAGTGTATACATGTCCTGCTGAGTAATCTCTTTCATCTCCCAACATCTTGCTACTTTTCCTTTGCCTAACTTCTTCCTGAAATTCTGAAATGTAATTAATATTTCCTTCACTCTATCAATGTTTTCCATGATTCCTCTTCCAGTTTGAGATCTGCAATCAATGTCTTGTTTCCTCTGTTCCTTTACTCAGAGTTTCTCCTTTACTGTTTGGTTGCTCAATTAACACCATTAATTACCTTGATGTTTTTGAGTTAATTTTTTCTGCCATTTTCCTGCTTAAATGATGTCTAAGTCCTTAACTGCTGGGAAATTATTAATACGCATTCCCCAGAGAATCCTGTAAACTTCTAGATGTCTTTTTAATATAATAATATCCCACCACTTCTGGGATTCATTCTTTGAGAGTCTTTTCAGATTAATAAATAGCTCTCATAGTCTCTTGGAAGATGTCTGTCTTCCCTCATGCTTATTAATATCTGTCCTATCTCCCATAAATAGGTCATTGGCCAATTCCTTTTGCTTCTTCATAGAGTTTGTCATTGTTCCAAAGGTTATAATCCTACAGTTATTGAACATTAAAACGCCCAAAATAATGTACCTATTATCCTTTTAAATACCCAAATAACAGCAAAATTCTACTAAGACATTTCTAATCTTCGTGTACAGTTGCAGTGATGCCGCATTGCCAGATCAGTGGCAACCACCAATCAAAAAAATTATATTTGTAGACCCGAGTGGCCCTGCACAACTATATGTAAGACACCAGAAATGTAGCTGGTCATTCTAAATCTAAAAGAGAAATAGTTTCAACTTTTTTGTTTTTTTAATAAGGAACACATATTTCAATATAGAGAAATTGTAATTCATAATTTTGTTTCGTGGTGATAAAAATAAAATAATCAGTTTACTTCATACATCCATTTGACAAAATTCCTAATAAATTTGTCATGTTCTAACATCCATGAACCAATTGTCGTTAAGATGTAGCAAAGTTTCAAAGCCAACATGTGTTTTGTGAGTTTTCACTTCCTCAGGGCTGAAATGGGATAGATGATATTCAATGAACATTTCTAGATAAGGTTAAAATACAAAAATGAAATAAGAACATTTATAAAAATATTTTTTCCGTTGACAAAGGTCAAGTGGAGGAAAGAAAAAGAATACAAGTTAAACCATTTAGTAAAGCCCAAAAACCACAATATTTATAAATCTTTGTATTAAATCCTCAACAACTGTGTAATTCATGTATCTCTTTCGTAGGTTCAATGACCATATACATGTATCGTTATTCACAAGCTTTCTTTGCTATACCTGAGCTAGCCACCTACAATTCATTGCCACCAAAATAATCAATGAGTACATCACCTACAGGAGGAAAATGACATCAAGATCATACTCGTTTGTAGACTTTTAATCATTAAAATCACAGTATTATTGATTTCAATAAATAAAAGATTTATTCATCGCATTCCTAGATAGATTATTAAGCGATCAACGTTCCCGAGCCTCATCCCAGTATGTTTAACAATCAGTTGCTTATTGTTTCATATTGTAACTTTTGTTCAAATAAAACCTAAATTAAAAAATGTTCTAAAAAATATATTCTGAAACAAAATCTGTGTTCTGAAACAATATTGAAACTAGGCATCCCAGAAGGTCCTATTAATACGATTGAGGAGCCAACATAATGAAATTGCCTCTGAATACTAATATTACCTAATGTTCACTGAGAAAAGAATTTGTATTGTCAGTTATCCTCCCCTTTCCAGACATAACCACAACTTAAAACCAAAGTCTGCTCGAGTGCATTCAGACAAAGATGCTTATTTCAACTATATAATAACAAAAATAAAACAGATATCTATTTAGAAACCAACAAAAACACGACAAGATGTTTTTTTTTCTGTTGTGTGTTAATTTATAGAAACGATTACTGGAAACAGCTGTTAATTTGTTTGTCTTCACTATTGTGGCCATGAAGTTCTTTGAAATGACTCCTGTACAGAAATGTTAGACTGTTTCTATTCAATGAGATTTACCCCATTGATGGGTACTTCTTAATTGCTTATCTTGAACAAGACTCCATAACCATATGTAGGTAGCTAAGAACAAAGAATATCACTTTTGCCCAAAGCTTCCCCTAGCTTGACCATCTTTGTACTGCAGGGCACAGTGACATCTCAATCTCTTCTATTAGGCCAAGGACCTCATATATTGAGCCAAATCTAATTTGAAGGAGCCATGGCCTCGATTGAAGTATATTCTGATGTGGTCTATACTTGCTTATGGCCCAAATCAAAACGTAGATTTACTCCGATCAGAAGCATAATCTGTTGAACATAATCTTCCCTAACATAATATATGTGCTATTCTTCCCAGAATGCTTTTTGGGTGTATGAAAATATAATGCATCTGGAGAGGTAGAAGTAATGTACTGTCTTCTACGTCAGGCTTCAAGAATCTGTTGACTCCTATTTTCTTGTTGAAATTCTAAAGGCAAACAGTGCCAACATAGAGATCAAAACACCTCTGCAGGACTGCTGTTGTTAATGCATAAAAGTGAGGCCTGCTTTTTGCCACACTTTTAACTAGCAGTGTGTTTTTAAACTGGTTTTTGCTGCTGTTCAGATGGCATTCAAGCCATACATCACTTTCTGTGGCTGAACTGATAGCTGGTGTTCCCATGGCTCCACTTATTCCACAAAAACCTCAAATATCAAACGCAGTTTGTTAAAACATGCATCATCATTTCAGCAGTCTCAAAAGAATATGTAAATGATAGGTGGTCATCTCCTCTGACAGCAAAGCATATCTAAAAAAATATTGGCACCTTGAAAATACTGACAAAAGTTGAAGAAAGCTGTGCTAACCTGTTGTGCAATTTGTAAGACCAATTTGAAACACCACTTCAGTAATGTATCGCCTTATAAAATATGCATATTGGTATTTGAACATTTCAGTAACTGAGATTCTATGTAAAACCAGGCACAGGTAATGTGTAAAATTACAAAATTCAGTCTCTGATACTACTTTGTAGCATTCATTTAAAATAAAAATACAAACTTCTGGTAATAGACATAGTGCATTGTGAATACTTACAGCTTAGGCAAACAAGTGAATTGAGACAGGGAAAGAAGAGATCTGCCCAAGATTACGCCATGTGGTCTAGTGGAGAAGGTCGGAAGCTTGTCCTCAATAGCAACTTTGGATCTAGACAGCAAGCTACATCTGGCATTCTGGTTGAGGCATCTAGAAACATATAGAACAATATGGGTTAGAGTAGCACATTCAGAGATCCACAGATCCATCCAGTTAGCTCCAGAGCCTGAAGAGCCTGTAGCTGTTAGATCATTATTTTCGTGCCCTTTTTTTACTAGCTCTTTTATGCAGTCTCAAAGCCACTTATTAACTGATATCAAAAGATTGCCTTAATTTGTTTTTCGGATTTTGTTTTAAAAACATGCCAAACCTGTGACAGATTGTGGAAATAGGAAAAATATATTTCGAACACCGAAATGGATGCACATTGAGAGCTATACAAATATCTTGTCTTGCACAAAAACTCTTTGGACATATTTTGTGAGGTGAATGTCTTAAGCTATAACATGTATTCTGTTATGAATTTTGCAGAAGATGCCAAAGGCACACTTGCCATAATGCCAGACTATAAAGTACGAGAACGAATGGTTCTTCGAGCGCTGAATCGCTATGGCGTCAACCATGAGGGCTGCACAAGGGGATGGTTTAGCATTCCACATTCCATGCGCATCTTTTACATTCATGCTTACAGCAGCAGAGTCTGGAATGAAGCTGTATCCTACAGGCTGAAGACCTATGGATCACGTGTTGTTCTGGGTGATCTGGTGCTGGATGACAAAATTTTTGACGAAAAGACATCCGTAAGTGAGAGGGTAAGTAAACACTCCTAACATTTGTGATAAGATTGCACATTTGAAAGAAATTATAAACAGTTTATGAGCTGAGGGTTTTCAGCAAACCAGCATAGTTTATGTCCACCTAGTTATGGCTTCATTTACTTGTATGCAAGACATCTGGACAACCACTTGTTCCTTGGGAAACGTACCTTAAAAGAGTTTCTGTATAAGCAAGTAAAATCAGCTATTTCCACTCTGGCATAATCTGTTTTGGTGTTGATTTCAGTAAATATTCATCACGTTAGATATGCACGTGTTCATTTGAACTAAGAGTCAGAACCATGTCATTAACTTAAAAAAGTCAAGTCTTCGTAATGTGGCTATGTTAACACTTGAAAAAGTAAATTGTGCAACAGTTGTCACGACTTGCTGGAGACAGTTATTTAGCAGGATTGGTGTCTGTGAGGTATTTTTGTGCTCCAGTGTGAGGGTGGAAAGTTCATCAGCTAGATTAAAGTATACTTCTATTACATGACCGATACTGGTGCAATTCATTGGTGATCTGGGGTAGTTTCATACTGTCCAGTTAATTGCATGCTGTAAGAACGTCTGCCACCCCACCCCCACTTTTTGCCCCATTGAGACTACTGATGCTTTCGTTTTTGATCCGAAAGTGCACTGAGGCCTCCTAATCAGACCTCAGTGCCAGTGCACTTTCCCATAAATTGTACTGTGATTTTGTAAACCCAATTGGCAAGGACTTTACCATCTCTGTAAGACCGTAGTATATGATACCTGGGGTACTCAGGGAAGGGATGGTAAAGGGGTCACCAGGGCTGCAGCACTTATTGTGCCACCCTACTAAGCCTGAGTAAAACGAAAGACTGCAGAGCTGCCATATCAGCCTGCTTGAGCAGCTTGTCTCCTCAAGTTTGACTCTGCCCACACCAAGTGCAAGCAGAGTCCCTTCACTGCCCATAATACAGGTCAGTCACCCGTAAGACAGGCTTCCTATAGCCCAGGAGGCAGGATGCACTGTGTTATGAGTGAGGACATATATGCGCAAGCATTTATGACCTTGTGATAGAATTTAAAACGTAATGCTACCGCAAGTGATTGGTGGTTCATAGGATATCATGGGCTGGCACCTGGGCAAACCCCAGATATCCAGCTACATGATGGGCTGACCGGTTTCCTCCGTGTTTGCTATCAAACACAGTGCTTTTTAACGATGAGCATGATTCTAGTGCCCAGGGTTATCTAGCATGTACCCTGGTGGTGTCCTTAGAGGATGCCCACCAAGTAGCCAGCTTTGTTTTGCCTTGGAGGCTCCCCCAAGCTATTTACCCCCAAGACAAGAGTCTGCCCTCCTGCTGGTTGTGCTAACACTTCCCCCAGGTCAGAGACAAAGGACCTCCCAGGATGAATAGTGTTCACAGTGATCAAGGTGGTGAGACTCAAAGGCTTTCATTGCCCTTGATATGTAATCTCTTGTGTCCCACTCAAGAACAAACCCCTTCCCACCCTCTCCAGCCTGATAAGTCGGAAAGTTTGTTTTTCAGGAGGCAAACACCTCCAAGAGGCTAACTGTGCCTTTAGGGTGGGCAAGGAGGTCTGTACAGCCAAGAAAAGGTTCTGCCATCTTGGCAGACCTTGAAATTAGAGGGTTCTGGGTAGAAAAGTGACATACACCCACAGGAAGTCATTACCTCAGGTGCGGACTGGCTGCAGGGATCAGTAGCCCATTGGCCACTGTCCCTTACACCGTAAACACCCCGAAACTAGGATGTAAGAGGCTCCCATGGCACCAGACCCCGAGTTCTGACTTTGAATCCAAGAAGAGGCACAGAGAAGACGCCGTCACCAACAGCAGGACTTTGGACTCCGCCGCAGCCCAAAGAGAGAACACTTAAGTGCCCTGGAACTGTGTGTTCGACATGTGCCCGTGGCAAAAACTCATTGCCCCCAGCAAGAGGAACTCCAGTGGACGCCAGAAACTCAAGCAGACTCCCCTTACTGTTGGAATCATTCACCTACAACCTGCAGAAGAATTGTTGTCCTGTGTCACAAGAAGCGGAACCCATCCGGCCCCTATGGAGTGAGCCCATAGAAAATCGGTGTCCTGCATCCCGGGAGTTGTAGTGATGCTCACACCAAGTTTCAAGCCACTACACCACTCTTGTCAATCTCCTACCAACAAAATACCCGTTGATTACTTTTGCTGCTGCCAAGGCTTGTTGGTCACCAGCCCGATAACCAACCAGTCTCTGGACGTCCCTAACTCCAGACCAACTACCAGCAATAGTGACTGATGTCAGTAATAACCCCACTCCTGAGGTCCTGAAGAAGGCAACTTCAACTTGGTGGAAAAGCATCTTTGTTGTGACCCTCCCGTGATTGACAACTGCAAGGCTACCTCTGCACCCAAAGCTGCAGGACGTGGTGGCAGAGTACCAACTGTGGAATCCAGGTCCTTGGGCCCCAAAGGTATTTACTCTGAGGGTAGAGTGTAACTCCACCTCCAAGTGTGTTTTTTCAGTGTTGCATCTTTGATTGACAGCACTCACGGTTCCCAGTCTTTTCTAAGAACAGCAAGGCTACCTCTGCACCCGGACGCCCTGGGCTAGGTGGAAAGGTACTGTCTATAGAAACTTGGTCTAGAGATCCCTCAGACCTTAACTACAGATGGGTTCCACAGAACTCACCCCACAAGTGATCGATTGCACACTGTGCATTCCCCACTGACTTCAATGGTATATGTTTGACAACTAAAAGTGTATCTACTTTTAAATGCTCTAAAAATCCACAACTCCGGTTGTATGTAAGATACAAAGTTCGTTTTGGTGTCTAAATTAAGATTAAAAAAAATCTGCTTTACTTTCTAAATTGGTGTTGGATTTCTTTTGAGTCATGTCGTTTACTTATCCATGTTGGTGTTGTGAAACGCTTTACACATGTCCTTTGAAGTAGCCTGACTGCTCTTTGCCACTCCATCAGGACTGATCTAAGGTTTCCTGATGTGAACCAGAGGTCCACTTCTGGGTAATATGCTAGTATTACATGGTAAGATGCCCCAGTCATACCATATAATACTGTCACCTTGCTACACACGCCCACATGGAAACAATTTATTTAATGATTTTAGATATTTCAAGACAGAGCAATATCCTGGATTACTGCAGGCACTGTTCTGTCTACTGCAGTTTAGTTTCATTAGTGACATTTTATAATGTCTCAAGGGATACTGATATGGGAGCAATGCAATGAGAACAGTCTGTGAGCCAACATTATTTTCTAATTTTTGTTCCCAAAAGCTGGGCTGGCTCTAGGGCGGTGCAACCGGTGCCACCGCACCAGTTGATGATTTTGGGTGGGGGCGCCGTGTTTGTAGGTAGCACCTGCTCAGGCGTCCCTTGCCTCCAGAAATTTTCAGGCATTAATAAAGATGTCAAGATGACTCTGGTGATTAATGTTCTGCTTGGAGAGAGATCAGGTTTTCTGTTGTGGAAGTTTTAAGGTCACGTAGGGGGTTAATATGCCTGCTGCAAAGGCGGTTTACCATGCAGCTCACAAAGTGCACAACATGCAAATAGGTCAGCAGGTTACTACTTTTGTCAGAGAGGTCATTTTGTTACTTGCAGTTTACAAGTTAAAATCCAAATACAGAACAGTGAGCTATTAACTGTCATCAAAGAAATGCATGCATACTTCAAGGTATAGATTATTGCGTTATGATTTTTTCCCCAGCCTTTCATTATCCTAATATTAGAAAAAGGGTTCATTTGGGTAGAAATCAATTCTTACTTGAGAGAAACCCCAAACATGGTGTTAAAGTTAAAATTATGAGTGTGTACTTCTCCAGACCAAGCACTACTAAACTATACAGCCTACTAATATGGATGACACAAGTCCTACGTCTTGTAGTCCTCTGTGTTATGTAACATTTCTTATACACTGATTTACACACCTATGATTGATTGCCCCTGTGTAATGTGTGTGCCATGTAAAGTGCTCTAACAACCTTCACTGGTATGAGTGGCGTTATAGAACTAATTAAATGCATCTGAGAGAGAGAGTGGTTATGGAAACTTGAGTGCCTCTGTTAAAGGGTGATAGTGAGAGAATCCGTGGCGGAGGTGGTCATTGGGGGGGCACCAATGAACATAGTTGCAGAGGTCGCCACCTGTACTAAGGCCAGTCCTGCCCAAACGTTTGGTGTTCTTGGAACTTCCATCCCTCCCAAGCAATTAATTGATAAATTGCTGTGTTCCTAATTCTGAAATTTTAACATAGTACTGATCCAGTTGTATTAAAAAATGTATGCCATTTACATAAAAACTGCAGAGGACAACTTGTGTTGACAGATGTTTCCTTGGCTTTTTGGACACTGGTTACGAGGCTGTGGATGTTTGATGTGTCACACATTACAGAGGCCTTGCGTCACCGCTGATCAACCTTGCTACTGCTGGGCTTCTTTTTCTTTAGATCAGAAGGAGTTACTGACCATTGTAATCCTTGTTACAATCTTCCAGAGACCACACAAGTTTGGATTCCTTGATCAACGTATATCTGACTCATGGTGCTTTCTTGGTTCCCCTTTGAGAAGCAATCATGCCTATCAAAAACATTTTCTTTTTCTCTCCTATTTCATTCAATAATAATTAAAACTTGCTCTAGACAAAAAAAACGTAAGCACGTGGTTTAACCTTCCTTATAAAATATCCTTTAAAAGGAAAAGTAGCCCAATCATAATTTCATAGGAACGATTTTCAAAGCTATTTGTACACCAAAGTTTGAATTAGATGTGAAAATAGGAGTATTTACAAAGGCAACTCCTATTTCTGATTATCTGATTAGAAAACACAATGATTTCGCTCTTGTACATGCAATTAAAGACCATGTAAATTCTGCTAGCATAGCAGAATGGACATGTGAGAAGATCTGAAAGTTCCCAGGTTAGACCACCTTCCCAAATTTGAAGACCCACATGCTCAAAGGTTTGTGAGAATTCACCAGATCTTTGAAGGTAGTTTTCGACTTGTCGAGTGCTTTATGGAATTGTGGAAGGAACACCCCTGCGCAGGTCTTAACACAATGTGTTCCTCACCTAGAAAAAACTGTTTTTGCCCTGAAAAAATAAAAAAGTCAAAACAAAGTTTATCGTTGTAATTAAGCCTGACATTTCTGTAAGTGGAATTGCACACACATGTATTTTTCAATATGTAAATAAAGTAAGTCCGTGCTTTCGAGAATCTATGTTAGTTGCACATTTCAGTTAATACTTTTGGCAGTCTGTGTCTAGACTGGTCTACCTGGGGGATTGTTCTAAATATCACTCGTGAAGCTTTCGTCTTCAATGTTATGATGCAACAAAAAGGGTTGTTAAAAAGAGGGAGTAATACATTCCTGCAATATTCAATTGAGGTACTTTTGGTTTGGGTTATAGGACATCAAACTGCATTATTTAAGTGAAATGGCCTACAACCAAAATCAATGATTTGTTATTATTTAGTAGGTACAAATGTTTTGATGTGATGGAATGCTTGGAAACTCCTCTTGCCCCATCTTCAAACTAACTTTTTTATTTTTTATTTCTCCCACCTTTCTCTATGTGATAGGTTCATATAGTCTCCGAAGAAGAAGAGTCATCTGGAAAATATTTGATACATCAGGTTAAGTGTTGATATTTTCCTATTTCTTTTGTCTTGTTATAGGTGTATGTCTGTCATTATTTTCAATATGTGCAGTTCTTCAATGTCGTGTACGTTGACTAGTGGCAAAAATAGATCGTATATTTCCATATTCTAAGTTATTTAAATTTTTGGAAACAAACAGGATCTTGTTTTCAAATCAATACAATTGTGTGAATTGTATAAAACTCACATTGGCTTGCGCTCATTTGTAATACACATGTAGAGAACGTAGCATTTCATCCATAAAACTTGCTTTCATTCTTTAAAATACTGGAACTTTCCACACATTTTATCAATACAATCCCTTCACTATATCTAATATTTATATTACACAGCACTTACTGTGTGTACTTCGTGTTAATACTAATGTGATAATACACATCTTTAAAGTACTTAGAAATAAAATTAAATTACTGTTTCAAATATATACCAAAAACTTTACTGTCGCACCTCACGTAGTTAGTAGCATGTTGTTCGTTTTTGTCATCACGTAGACATGGTTTAAAGACTGCCCAACCTACCTCAAGGGTTACTGTTTTCAGACTGCACTAACGTTGGGTACTATAGTAATTTATTTGGATTGTGCTTCATAAAGGAAGTTCTTTCCGTTTGCTTGTCGTTAGATGGAGCCAGCTGTGAGATTTGTGAATAGGTGCACTTTTGAAGTAGCATTTTCTTCTTAAATTCTTTCTTTTATTGAAATTATTAACTGCCATTGCACACTGATATGGATCAATCATATTAATGGAGATGACTACTTTGGTCTTTTTACTCTAAGGAGGTTTGAAATCAAAGCTTTAGTGTGTTCACATTTTGTGTTTAGAGGTTTTGTATAATTTGAGAGGGCCAATCATACATCCTAGCCACTATCTTGAAATTTATTTTTTGTTCACAGGTAGCATATGTTAAGTGTCAGGATTGTGCTCAGCCTGAGAGAGACATCTAGCTGCAAATTCCTTACCTTAGAATTATCCTCAGGCGTCAGGCTGAATCTGGAAAATGTTTGTGAGCAGTACCCCTGTGCTCTGGTAGGTGGCGTCATTGGGCTGTGCATGGCATTGTAAGTGTCTTTAAAGCTGGAAGTCATGTGCGTGTTGTAAAGTCAGTCCACTGATGTCAGTTCTTTTTTTTCAATGTCAATTACGTTTTGACTGACCTATTTCAAACCTTTTGTCGAAGATTTTTGAGACTTTGTCTCCAGGTGTGGCAGGCAGGTCCACCAGGAAGGCTGGTTTCAAATCCTTTCATGCCTATCATTAGCGTGTGTCAGACCGACACCTTGTCTGTTTTTAGTTCCTCAAGCATGACCACAATGCCAATACCTGCATCGATTGTCACGCTGTGCATCCCAAGGGCATGAGGAAGTAGTTCCTCAAGCTCCTTGCTGCTTGGCGTGCAATGGCGTGACGGTCTTGATCCCGGGATCGATTGCGGAGCCACTCCAAGCAATTGAAGTTGTCTAGGCGTTCGGGTAAGTCCCACAAACAGAAGAACAACAAGAAGTCAAAGACATCTTCAACTCCCCCGCCCCCCCCCCCCCCATCCGTCTAAGGCATCTGACGAGACAGGGAAACCTCTGCATTTGAGGCTTGGCTCTGCGGTTGAGTCTGCCCCAGAACCGTCTCTGCAACTCCCAGTGTTTCCCAGAGCCAGAGCAACCCCTGCTCAATTCTGTTTTATGAGGACATGTACCTCATATTTTCACGGATCGTCCCCATTGGAGTGCCCTTAGGCCTTCCTGGTCGGGAAGGTCAGCTACTGGTCCTCCGCTGGGAGGTTCATCCTCAGTACCATTCAGGCCTCTTGAATCCGTGGATGAAGCCAGAGCAGCACTGGTCTAGTCACCTCAACCTTCCCTGGCACCAGCTACATTGCTGGAATACCTTGCAGTGCTGGCACCCACTGGTGGAACAGTCCACATACTCATCCCTGACTTCGACATGGAGCAGGACGTGCGTCATCCAGTGCCGACTCTGGCGCCAACTGGAGGCATTCCACCCAGGCCAGAGCATCTGTCCTATTCCTTTGGGCTAGGACTTGAGGATGATTGGGAGAGACCACTGGACCCTGATGAATACCAGCTCCTAGAACTCACTGAGGGCCCCTGGTGTGAGGATCTGGCAGATACCAGCGGTCTGGACACCTCCCCAGATACTGCCTTGGTCTCCCTTCCTGCCATGGCTACAGAGGAGGGAGTCTCATTTTCTGTCGTCGTGAAGAGGGCAGCCACGGTCCTGGACATTCAGCTCTCCTCTGTGGCTGTCAAGATGAACATCTTGATGGAGGTCATTTAGCCGGGAGTCATCCAATCTGAACTGCTTCTCCCTTTTAACCCCTTCACTGCGGGCGTCGGCCACTGGCCGACGCCCGCACTACCTCCCTGGTGCGGGGCGACACCAGGGAGGGGGTTAATAAATCCTCGGGTGCGTTGCACCCGAGGATTTTTTTTTTATTATTACCCCGGGAGACACAGAACAGTTTCAGAAGGCCTTACGAGGCCTTCTGAAAGTGTTTCCTGGCCCCCGATCGGGGGCCAGGAAACCCCACTAGACGCCAGGGATTTCACTTGGGGGGGTCGGCCCCCTCAGAAAACGCCTCCCCCCCCCTCCCCCCCTCCCCCGGGGGCATATTTTAAAAAAAAACGTAGGTGCCCACTGGGGGCATTTAAAAAAAATGGACAGGGGGCAATATCTTTTTTAGATGTTGTAGGGTTTCCCTGGGGGCCATTTTGGCCCCCAAGGAAACCATACAACAACTAAAAAAAATAGATCTATATATAGATCTATATATAGATCTATATATATATATATATATATATATATATAGATATATATATAGATAGATATATCTATGTAGATATATCTATGTACATGGATATATCTATAGATATATCTATGTAGATAGATATATATATATATAGAGATAGATCTATATATATATATATCAGTCAATCAATCAAAGAGATTTATAAAGCGCGCTACTCACCCTTGAGGGTCTCAAGGCGCTGGGGGGGGGCATGGGGGGTGGGGGAAGGGGCTCGGATGATCACTGTTTGAAAAGCCAGGTTTTGAGGCCCTTCCTGAAAAGAAGTAGGTTTTGGGTCTTGCGAAGGTGGGTTGGGAGGGCGTTCCAGGTTTTGGGTGCAAGGTATGAGAAGGATCTGCCCCCGGTGGTGGTGTGTTTGATGCGGGGGACAGAGGCGAGAGAGAGGTCAGCTGAGCGGAGGTTTCGTGTGGGAGTGTGGAAGGTGACTCTCGTTGAGGTAGGCAGGGCCTGTGTTGTGGAGTGATTTGTGTGCGAGGATGAGGATCTTGAAGGTGATCCTTTTGTCAATGGTGAGCCAGTGGAGGGATTTGAGGTGTGGAGAGATGTGTTCGTGTCGGGGGAGGTCGAGGATGAGTCGTGCTGCTGAGTTCTGGATGCGCTGTAGTTTGCGCTTGAGTTTTAGAGTGGTGCCGGCGTAGAGGGCGTTTCCGTAATCAAGTCTGCTGCTGATGAGTGCTTGAGTGACAGTTTTTCTGGTCTCTGTGGGGATCCATTTGAATGTTTTTTTCAGTATACGGAGTGTGTTGAAGCATGAGGAGGTGAGAGCGTTGATTTGTTGGGTCATCGAGAGGTAGGAGTCTAGGATGATGCCGAGGTTGCGTGCGTGGTTGGCGGGGGTGGATGCAGGGCCTAGCGTGGTGGGCCACCATGAGGGGTCCCAGCTGTTTTTGTGTGGGCCAAAGAGGATTATTTTGGTTTTGCTTGAGTTGAGTTTCAGGTGGTTGACTGTCATATATATATATATATATCACTTTTGTCAATATGCGTGTGGTTTCCCTGGGGGCTGCGATCGGTGTGTATATATATATATATATATATATATATATATATATATATATATATATATATATATTTGCCGCCAGTTGTCTTGCAGCTTGCGTCTTCAAAGCAATGCACATACTTCAACTGACGCTTTTCAACTGTAGCTTTTAGGCAGCAATAGAAAAGTCAAGTAAGTATTGTGACTATGTTTCTGCTACAAAAGGGTCAGACTTGTCTAGTGGCAGTTTTAGTGCCATAAAGAAGCGCAGAAGGTTTATATGCCTACTGCAAAGAGCAAATCTGTATTTTATGTAAATAGCTGAGTACATTAGTAAAGTCAGCCATTACCTGTGCTATAATACCAATGAAATGTATGTGTGGGTGGAGGGCGGCTATGGAGAGATGAAGGGCACTTTTGCTGGGTGGTAATGAGGGAATCCGAGGAGGAGGGAGTGGGAGCACCAATAATGATTGTTGGACTGGGCGCAGGAGGTGCTAAAGACTGTGACGAATGGTATGTGACAAGGTGTTTTTTGAGTGTCTTGAAAGAACGTGCTGATTGAGGGAAGAAGCGCAGGTAAGGTGGCCTCTACTGTTGCACGTATCTCACACACACCATCGATTTTGTGACTGTCTACGTAGGCTAGTGTTTTAGAACAACAGTTTAGCCAATAGCAGAGATGGCATCTTGATGGATGACTGCTTCCGGCACTCGGGTTATAGAGGACAGCTCTGACATAGGATCAGAGACTGAGACATCAGATACTGAGACAGCATCTGAGGGATAGGACAGTGGCGCAGACTCTGGGAGTGATTTTTCAGTCGGAGGAGTCCCATTCGATAACTCCTCTTCCAGTACGTTATGAGGGAGGTGATGAGGACAGTCCTGCTGTCCCTTCGCAAGCTGTTTGTGCAACTGGGTAATAGTGGGTTAGCCCAACCCAGAGAGCAGGTGAATGCGGCGGCAAGCAGAGAGAGAGAGAGTGCTCTCTTGGGAGCTCCCCAATTTAGTTCAGCCCCAAATTCCACCACCCAAATCGTATTGTGGAGACATCAAAATTATCTATGGCAAAACAAACTGGTTTTGTAAGGTAGGCGCCTGTGTTTTTGGTCCTGGGTTCGGCGGCCAAATAGAGAAACACACTAAACCCAAACATTTCTGGAAACTAGACATTCGGGTGAGTCCACAGAGGTGTGACCTGTGTGGATTCCCCAAAGTTTTCTTACCCAGAATACCCTGCAAAGCTGAAATGTTGAATAAAAACTCTATTTTTCTCGCATTTCTGTCACACAAACTACAGGAATATGCTGGGATCCACAAAATTCCTACCACCCAGTGACTCCTCACCTGTCCTGATAAAAACACTACCCCACTTGAGTGCCTACACCTAGTGCCTGCGTCAGGAATGGATCACCCCAGGGTCAACAGCTGCCTCATGTAAGGACCAACATTGACCGTTGTGTGATCTATTCCTGTCGCGGGCACCAGGCCTACCCACACAAGTGAGGTATCATTTTTATCGGGAGACTTGGGGGAACGCTGGGTGGAAGGAAATTTGTGGCTCCTCTCAGATTCCAGAACTTTCTGTCACTGAAATGTGAGGAAAACGTGTTTTTTTAGCCACGTTTTGAGGTTTGCAAAGGATTCTGGGTAACAGAACCTGGTCAGAGCCCCACAAGTCACCCCATCTTGGATTTCCCTAGGTCTCTAGTTTTAAAAAATGCACAGGTTTGGTAGGTTTCCCCGTGCGCCGGCTGAGCTAGAGGCAAAAATCTACAGGTAGGCACTTTGCAAAAAACAGCTCTGTTTTCTGTCAAAAAATTGGATGTGTCCACGTTGTGTTTTGGGGCATTTCCTGTCGCGGGCGCTAGTCCTACCCACACAAGTGAGGTATCATTTTTATCGGGAGACTTGTGGGAACGCTGGGTGGAAGGTAATTTGTGGCTCCTCTCAGATTCCAGAACTTTCTGTCACTGAAATGTGAGGAAAAGCGTGTTTTTTTAGCCACGTTTTGCGGTTTGCAAAGGATTCTGGGTAACAGAACCTGGTCAGAGCCCCACAAGTCACCCCATCTTGGATTCCCCTAGGTCTCTAGTTTATAAAAATGCACAGGTTTGGTAGGTTTCCCTATGTGCCGGCTGAGCTAGAGGCCAAAATCTACAGGTAGGCACTTTGCAAAAAAACAGCTCTGTTTTCGGTCAAAAAATGGGATGTGTCCACGTTGTGTTTTGGGGCATTTCCTGTCGCGGGCGCTAGGCCTACCCACACAAGTGAGGCATCATTTTTATCGGGAGACTTGGGGGAGCGCTGGGTGGAAGGAAATTTGTGGCTCCTCTCAGATTCCAGAACTTTCTGTCACCGAAATGAGAGGAAAATTAGTTTTTTTTTTGCCACATTTTGAGGTTTGCAAAGGATTTTGGGTAACAGAACCTGGTCAGAGCCCCACAAGTCACCCCATTTTGGATTCCCCTAGGTCTCTAGTTTTCAAAAATGCACAGGGTTGGTAGGTTTCCCTAGAGGCCAAAATCCACAGCTAGGCACTTTGCAAAAAACAGCTCTGTTTTCTGTCAAAACAATGGGATGTGTCCACGTTGTGTTTTGGGGCATTTCCTGTCGCGGGCGCTAGGCCTACCCACACAAGTGAGGTATCATTTTTATCGGGAGACTTAGTGGAACATAGAATAGCAAAACAAGTGTTATTGCCCCTTATCTTTCTCTACATTTTTTCCTTCCAAATATAAGAGAGTGTGTAAAAAAGACGTCTATTTGAGAAATGCCCTGCAATTCACATGCTAGTATGGGCACCCCGGAATTCAGAGATGTGCAAATAACCACTGCTCCTCAAAACCTTATCTTGAGCCCATTTTGGAAATGCAAAGGTTTTCTTGATACCTATTTTTCACTCTTCATATTTCAGCAAATGAATTGCTGTATACCCAGTATAGAATGAAAACCAACTGCAGGGTGCAGCTCATTTATTGGCTCTGGGTACCTAGGGTTCTTGATGAACCTACAAGCCCTTTATATCCCCGCAACCAGAAGAGTCCAGCAGACAAAACGGTATATTGCTTTCAGAAATCTGACATTGCAGGAAAAAGTTACAGAGTAAAACATAAAGAAAAATGGCTGTTGTTTTCAGCTCAATTTCAATTTTGTTTTTATTTCAGCTGTTATTTTCTGTAGGAAAACCTTGTAGGATCTACACAAATGACCCCTTGCTGAATTCTGAATTTTGTCTAGTCTTCAGAAATGTTTAGCTTTCCGGGATCCAGCATTGGTTTCACACCCATTCCTGTCACTAACTGGAAGGAGGCTGAAAGCACCAAAAATAGTAAAAATGGGGTATGTCCCCGTAAAATGCCAAATTTGTGTTGAAAAATGTGGTTTTATGATTCAAGTCTGCCCGTTCCTGAAAGGTGGGAAGATAGTGATTTCCGCACCAGAAACCCTTTGTTGATGGCATTTTCCGTTAAAAAACCACAAGCCTTCTTCGACAGCCCTTTTTTCCAATTTTTTGGGAAAAAATGAAATTTTCACTGTACGTTGGCTATTTTCTTGGTCTCCTCCAGGGGAAACCACAAACTTTGGGTACCATTAGAATCCCTAGGATGTTGGAAAAAAAGGACGCAAATTTGGCGTGGATAGCTTATGTGGACAAAAAGTTATGAAGGCCTAAGCGCAAACTACCTCAAATAGCCAAAAAAGGGCTCAGCACTGGGGGGAGGGGGGGGGGGGGAGGCCCAGCAGCTAAGAGGTTAACAAAGCCCTCTTGGACATCCTACTCCGGGCCTGTTCCAGGCCCTGCACCGGGGCTCCTGTGAATCGGTTACTTTTCTGCTGCCATCGTGCCATCCCAGGGGGACACCAGTTTCCTCATCCAGCACCCTACCAGAGAGCTTGGTGGTCCAAGCCTCCATTTCCAGAGTAAAACTTGGTGCATTCCCTACCACTCCCCCAGACAGGAATTCCAAAAGGCTGGATACCTTTGAACGAATGTGTTATACCGTAATCACCGATCTCCTTTGGAGGATTGTATTTATCTAAAACACTTGGAGCATAGGAAACTCTGCTCACTCCTAATCTCCGTAATTTTACTTGGTGGTGATCCCGGCACACACCGTAAGATTTCGCGGTGAGCCCTCTGGAGGCCCGTGCAATCCGAATCACCAAAGGAGCAGCTGCCCTTGAATTTCTGGCACAGCTGCTGCAGGTCCGGGCTATCAGGAGTTGAATCAGCTTAAGGGATTCCCTCCCAGCTTCAGGAAGGGGCAGCTGTCAGGGAGATCCTCAGTGTTTGGGGCCGCATGCCTAACAGAGAATAAGGCAGGCAGGGCTGGGGCCAAACACATCTCCTAGTGCCCAGTTGGTCTGAGCGCTCTGAGCACAAGGCAGTTAGGCACAAGGCTGCCAGAAAAAGAGCGGCAGACATCGGTGAGGTTGGATGCCCGGAGTTGCAGAGCAACAGGTTTCTGGAATGGGGCTTCTCTCAGTGCTGCAGTGTTTCCTGCCATAGAGCAGCGCCGGTGGAAGAAACACACAGCCCTTAACCCTTAACCACAGGCAAAGTTGGGCCAAAGGCAGCACTCACCACATGCATCTACAGACAAACCAGATGAGGTGCTCACCATGCTGCTGTGCAGAATAGTGCACCTCATGTGGCACATGCTGGCTGACCAGAATTGAAGCACTCAACACACGCTCACACGCTCGATCCCTGAAGCACAAAGCCATCCTCAGTACTCCCCATGTGCTAATCTGAGGGACACATGGCAGGCTACCAAGCCCTGGCAGAACATTTGAAATCCAAACAGGGAGAAGGCAGTAGGCCAGCTCATCAGCCTAAATTGCAAAGTGGCAGTTCCTCTTTCAGCCCAGCAAGCAGCAAGTAATAGGCACGCACAACAAAGCAGTTAATAGGGATGGTCAGCACAGTAGTCTTCTTGCAAGGTGTGGGCTGTAGCTTGCAGCAGGACAACAACAGAAGAGCAGTCCAGATGAGTCCTTTGTGCAGCTCAGCCGTCCTTCTGACAGAGGTTTAGTCCTAGTTCCAAAAGGGCTTTGAAAACATGGGTTCAGAGTCCCTGTACCTTGTACTCAAAAATGTTTGATGTAAGGGGGAACTTCAAAAGAAACCTTAGAAGTGCAATACAAACCCTTCCCAACCCAGCCCCGGCTTCAGACATCAGAAGGGAGTAAATCACCCCTTTGTGTGAGGCAGGGACACAGCCTATACAAATGTAAGTGTGCACCACCTCCCTCTCTCCCAGCCCCGGAAGACTATCAGTATGCAGATGGATTCAGATGCCTCTCCTGTCACAACTAGCCCCTCCTGTGTTGTGGCTGTCTGCTAAGTATGCACTAAGTGTAGCTGTCACCCTGCTCTAGACGTGGATTGGAGTCAGGCTGCAAAAGACTAGCGTTATAAGCACAAAGAACACTTACTAAAAGTGGCATTTCTAAAATAGTGATATAATAGCCAACTACACCACTAAGCAGGATTTCTCACTACCATTCTAAACATACCAAACATGCCCACCCTACTCCTCTTAGATCAGAAATTACCACTTAAAAATATATAAGGGATTTCCCCATGCTAAACTATGGGAGAAGCGGCCCTCACAGTAGTGAAAAATTAAATAGGCTGTTTGTCACTACTAGGTCATGTAAAACGTAAGCGTACGTGTCCTACCTTGTACATACACAGCACCTTTCCCATCGGGCTACGTAGGGCCTACCTTCGGGGTGCCTTAGGTGTAGTAAAAGGGGGGGTTTAGGCCTTGGCAAGTAGTTTGAAATGCCAAGTCAATGTGACATTAAGCTGTGCACACAGGCCCCGCAGTGGCAGGCCTGATACCAGTTTGGAAGGCTACTTCTGTGGGTGGCACAATCAGTGCTGCAGGCCCATTAGTAGCATTTAATTTACAGGCCCTGGGTAAATGGTATACTATTTTACAAGGGACTTACAGATAAATTACATATATGCCAAACTGGGTGTGAGCCAATCATACCAAGTTTTAGGGGAGAGAGCACATGCACTTTAGCACTGATTAGCAGTATCCTAAAGCCAACGGAAAGAGGGTCTGAAAAATAGGAGAAAGGCAAAAAGTTTGGGGATAACCCTGCAGAAAGGGCCATTTCCTACACTCACACTCGCTCAAGTCTCGTGTGCCCTGGATCTGGAAGACTGGATGGTAGCGTTGCACTTGCAGGATGCATTCTTCCACATTCCCGAGATTATCTGCGGTTCACAGTAGGCCACAAGCATTTTCAGTTCACCGTGCTCCCCTTTGGCCTTACAGCACCAAGGTGATGTTGTTAGTTGAAACTCCTCTGTGGAGACCAGGTTTGCTAGTCTTCCCTATCTCATTGACTGGCTGTTAAAGGCAGGCTCATCCCAGGTGGTCATCTCCCACCTCTAAGGTGGACCTCCTGCACTCACTGGGGTTCACTTTCAGAGTACAGAGGTCACACCTGATCCCTTCTCAGATGCTCCCTTTCATTGGGGCTGTTCTGGACACAGTTCAGTTTTGAGCTTATCGTCCTGAGCAGCAAGTCCAGGATATTCAGGCTATGATATGTGGATGTTTCACCCTCTACCCTAGATTTCAGTGTGAGACTGACTTTGAGGCTGCTGGGCATCTTGGCATCCTGCATCCTGCTTGTAAAGCATGCCTGCTGGCATAAGCGGGCTTGCAGTGAGACTTGAAGTTCCAGTGGAGTAGTAGCCAGGGAAACTCTCCAGCATGGTCCAAATCTCAGAAGGCACTGCAAAAGATCTGTAGTGGTGGTTGATGAACCACAATAGGGTCAGCGCAGATCCCTTTACCTTCTCCATCTGGGAGAGGTTGGAGATGGGAGAGCTCTGATCTCCGGTGGAATCCAGACTCCTCATCAACCTGTTTGAGTTCTGAGCGATCTGGTTGACATTGAAAGCCTTTCTACTCTCCATAAAAGGAAGGCTAATGTAGGTTTTCACTTACCCACTGCCATGTGGTACTGCAACAAATAGGGTGGGGTGGGGTCTTGGACCCTCGGTCAAGAGTCTCTACATCTCTGGGCATGGCTGGAATGTCAGGGCATTTCCATGATGGTTAAACACCTGAGGGGCTCTCTGAACACCCAAGCGGATGAACTCAGCCTAAGATTCCTGAAGGATCACAAGTTTCATCTCCAACCGAAGTTGGTGCAAGTTATCTTTCAGCAGTGAGGAGAGCATTGGTTAGATCTGTTTGCCACTGCCAAAAACGTGCAACGTCATCAGTTCTGCATGGTGGAGTTTCCAAGGTAGCTTTCGCTCAGATGCTTTTTGTCTTGAGTGAAACTCCGGCCTCCTATGCACCTTTAGGCCAATACCATTCCTGCCCATAATCTTCAAGAAGATCAAGAATGACAGAGCCCTAGTTATCATTGTTACTCCAAACTGGACTCATAGAGTGGTATCCCGAGCTGTTGAGCATGTCCTTCATTCAGGCTGCCCCTCCGGGAGGATCTCTGGCTGCAGCAGCAGGAGAGGGTTTTCCAACTGATCACACTATGGGCCTGATTAAGAGTTCGGTGGATGGTTTTACCCGTCTGGCGAGCTTCTAATGGGAAGGTTGCTGTCATTGTGGTTACCTCCCCGCCAAGCCCATTAAGAGTTTCCCGCTAGGTCAGTGGGTGGGAAACCTTAGTTAGCATTGTCTCCGGCTCGTAATTGAGCCGGCAGCAATGCTATAGGATGCAGGATGCACCAGCATCCTCGCAATGTTCACGGTCTACAAAGAACATTGCGAAGGTGCTGGTTGGGGGGAGGGGGGACCCTGCAATGCCCATGCCAACAGCATGGGCAATGCAAGGGCCCCCCTGGGGCCACCTGCACCTGTTCTCCGCCAGGCTTTTAATGGTGGTGTTACCGGCATGTAATCGCTGGCAGAGAACAAAGTTGTCATCTCTAGGATTAGGACCTCCACGAATGCCTGACCGGTAGGCCGACTAATCCTGGCAGTGCTGGCGGTCAGTCTTTATGCGTAGAGATTGAGCGGCGACAGTTGACAGCTTATTGACCTTCTGGCCAAAGTTTGTAATGCTCTTTTGGCAGCCAGGCATCCCTCCACCAAGATGGTACATGTCTGCCGTTGGAGCAAGTTTGTGGCATGGTGTACAGACATTAAGGGCGACCCTTTATCTGCACTCCTTTCCTAAGTTCTTTTGTTTATCCTACCCTGATCCAGCAAGGCTCTGCAGTGGGAACGTTGTTATTAATCGGCTATCTCAGCCTTTCTGCGGCTGTCAGCTCAGCCCTACCTTTTCGAGTCCTCTATTGTAAACAGGTTCTTTAAAGGACTTTAGTACATGCTTCCTCCAGTTCCCCTCGGAACGCCTTAGTGGGACCTCAGTTTTACTAATGTGCTCTCCCGTTGAGTGGCACCATAACGTCCCTCTTAGGTTCCTCACCATCAAGACGGCCTGTCTAATGGTAGTTCCATCTGCTGGGAGTGAACTGCAGGCACTGTCATCTCAGCCTCCTTACATCTCTTATTACCCAGACAGATTGGTCCTTTGGACTCTAGCATTCTTCTTGCCAAAGGTAGTTATCCCGATCCACGTAGACCAGTCCATCACCTTGCCATTCTTTTATGCACCGCAGGAGACACTTCACTGGCTGCACCCAAAAAGAGCATTGTTGTTCTACCTTGACCACACACAACCATTCTGAGTAGACAAGCAACTCTTTGTGGGGTATGTGGAAGCCAAGAAAGGGAAGGCCATTCAGAAATTAACCATCCCCCAATGGATTGTGCCCTGAATAAAGATATGCTATGCATTGGCCAAGAAGCAGACCCCAGAGGGCTTGTGTGCTCATTCCACCAGAGGCAAGGCTGAGACTACTGTGTTAGCACACAGAGTTTTGGTCCTGGGCATCTGTTAGGCTGCAACACGGACTTCGCTGCACATGTTCATCAGGCTCTGCTGTCCGGACAGTCAGGTCTGTCAGGATAGGCACTCTGCTTGTTCGGTCCTGCAGGACTTTATAGTATAAATAAAGTTCACAGACTCTCCTTTGGGGAGGTATTGCATGGTCATCTGTTTTAAGGTAAGGAATCTGTGGCTAGAAATCTCTATCTGATGAACAAGCCACTTACCTTTGTTAACACCTTATCTGATAGTGCTCCATCTAGCTTCCAGATTCCTTACCGACCCACCCATCCTCCCCAATCTGCAAACAGATTTTAAGGTACAGTGCGGCTTCCTTTTGAGGGCCCTAGTATCACACACCAATGGACAGTGCTTTCATTGCTCCGTGCTACTGGCATGGAAAGTCACAAAAAGAACCTGACATCAGCGTGCTGGGGTGGTGCCTATATATGCATCACGCACGTCCCTTCCAGCGTGGATGATGCTGACGAAGCCATGTGGAGCTGAACGACGTCACCTACAAGCGAACAGGGATATTGCTCCCAAAACATTTCTGGGTCTAGTCTGACGCCTGGGGATAATTCTAGAGTAAGGAATCTGTGACTAGATAGTCTCTACCAAATAAGGCATTACCAAAGGTAAGTAACTTATTCTTTTTGCTGTGGTAGTTAACAATCTGGCGATACCTCGTTATCATTTACATCAATTGTTGAACCTGGCTCAGATGTTTGTCATCCTTAAAAGATTCTTACCTCGAGAGGAGTGACTGGCATTCCTATATGTCAACGCTTTTAACTAATAAATTAATAGGCTTTAGTTTCATGATTGGAGCCAATTGAGTCTCAAAAGACGGTGCCCCTTTGCCAATAAAGAATACTTTATCAGGACAAAATTCAAAACCAAACCATAAAAGCATATTTAAATTTAAGAATCATTATGGAAGATAAAAAGTAGCAAATTGATCAAATTCAAATCAGCATCAATAATGCATCAAATAATACCAGTTCCGAGAAGCAACAATATAAGGTCACTTTCCAAAGCAAGTAAGTAGCCAGAACAACTGTATAGTTTAACAAAAAGACTAGCATAAATCTGCTCCGTTCAAGAGTAAAAAACTCCTATGTAACTCATTAGGCAGACTAGTGCAGTCTGCCCAGTTCATCACAAAAAGGGGAACTTTAGACAGGTTTCTGGGAGTGGGAGGCACTCTATTGACATGGTGACCTCTTACATCAAAGGTCGGTACTAATAATATAAATGAGCTAGCAGTAGAACAAGAAAATATAATACATTGTTAAAAATTGGGTTTCTGGTTGGCAGAGGTATGCACCCTGTCCAAGCAGGAACGCCAATCCTAGTCAGGGTAAGTCACTTACACACCATAAATTAAACTGTGCTCACCCTCTGGTAGGTTGGCACAAAGCAGGCAGGCTTAACTTACGAGGCAATGTGTAAAATATATGTGCAGCACTTAGAACAGTAAAACAGTGCAAAAAACAAATGAAAATAATCCACACCTGGTTACAAACATAGAGCTTAATTTATTGAACAAAACAAGACCAAAATGACAATAATCCAGTCAATAGAAGTTGAGATATACATTTTTAAAGATTTTTGGATCTGAAAGCGCCAACCGGGGCTATCTGTTCATGCTAGACCGCGGTAAATCCAAAAGTTCAGACCGATCATGATGGAGTGCGGACCGGCTACAGGGACCAACCTTTTCCAGCTGAAACAGTTCCTTGTGTGGAGGGTTGCATCAATGTCAAAGATCCAATGCGAGGAGCAGAGGGGCTGAAGCAAAGGCAATGCATTGGTTCCGATCCACACAGTCAGGGATGCATCATCATCAAGCCATGCAGTAGTTGATCCCCGTGCAGTGGTACAGCATCAAACCCTTTGCGGTGAAGATGAAGCATCGTCGTTGAACCACGCAGCCAGCGATGTGAAGGTGATGCGTTGTGCCTGATTGCAATGCATCAATCCCGAGATGTGCAATCGGTAACACGATGTGCTGTTCCTCAGCAGCAGCAGCGATACCTCAAGGTGAGATGTGGTAGTTTCATTCGGCGCAGTGGTGTCTCATGGATTGTGCTGGAACAGCACAGGGAAAACCACTTCCAAGGGCCCAGGAATGGATTGACACAACTAGGCAGGAGAGGACTCACGGTTGGCAGAGACCATCAGCTGTAGCGGAGTGAATGAAGTCTTTGATGTCCCTGAGACTTCAGAACAGGAGGGAGGGTAGCAAGACGTTCAAATCACTTTAGTTCTGGGGATGTAGAGATGCAGGTCCAGTCCTTCTCACTCCCAGGCAAGGAGGGCAGCAGGGCAGGCCCAGGAAAGCAGGCGTCCAGCAGAGTTCCAGCACAGTGTCAGTCCAGCACAGCAGTCCTCCTTCCTGGCGGATTGTCACAGGTCCAAAAGTGTACTGATTTGTTAGGGCCAGAAGTCCAGTTTTTATACCCAGTAGTGCCTTTGAAGTGGGAGAGGCTTCAAAGAGAGGTCTTTGAAGTGCATAACATCCCTACCCTTCATGCCCTGGCACCAGACACAGTACAGATAATTATTGAGCCCTTTCTGAGGGCTCAGGACCCAACCCATTCAGGTGTAAGTCTCGGCTCCTCCCTCCCACTCAGTCACACCCTTTGTGTGTGGCTGTCTGGAGGGAATGCACAAGAACCCAGTTGTCACCCGCACAGATGTGTATTCAGAGGTAGGCAGAAGGCACTAGGGTCCAGATGTACCAAAAAAGCACTTTGTAATTTCCTAATAGGGAATCTTAGAGATTTGCTATTAGGAAATTGCAAACTGCGATGCATAACAGTGTATTTGACACTGTCGGTGATTCACAGTGGTCACATGGATGGGGTCGTAATTTGTGACCCATTGTGAATGGCTGCAATCACAGGGGTGGTGGCCTGCTGAGGACAGCAGACCATGTCTGTGATTGCTTTTAAATAAAGCAATCTTTTTTTTGTAATGCAGCATGTTTTCCTTAAAGGAAAATGGGGATGCATTGCAAAAAGAAAACTGCATTTTTTTAAACTTTTGTTAAGAGAGCCTGCTCTTAAAAAAATTTTTGCACCCCTACTTCCAAAGGGGAAGGGACGACTTAAGAAAGTTACTGGTTTGCTGCATGCGTCCCAAGGTGAGAAATCATAGAATCCTTAGCAGCACAGCTGAACAGCAGGTATTCAATCATTGATTTGCTTGTTGAATGGCTAGGGGCCTGGATCTCAAAGGGGTAGACTGATACTAACTGGATTGGGGAATTTTCAGAAGCTTTCATCCAACTCCATATAAGCCCCCATAAGTCTGGGGAGAGTGTGTGGTTCTTAGTCATCAAATGACTCTGGCTTTGCTTTGAAAAGTTGTTTACTTGAACAGGAACCAAGTACGTCAGAGGAGCCATCTCTGTCTTCATAGATAGGAGACTTAGGCGGTCACCCGCCAAGCGTGAACTGCCAATCGGCCGCCATGCGGTCAAAAGACCGCTGCCGGCATTCCAACATTCCCGCTGGGCCGGCGGGCGCTAACCATGTTAGCGCCCGCCGGCCCAGCGGGAATGGGGGCCGCAACACAGGAGCCGGCTCCGAATGGAGCTGGCGGTGTTGCGGCGGTGCGACCGGTGCAGTTGCACCCGTCGCGGTTTTCACTGTCTGCTAAGCAGACAGTGAAAAGCTTCATGGGGCCCTGTTAGGGGGCCCCTGCACTGCCCATGCCAGTGGCATGGGCAGTGCAGGGGCCCTCAGGGGCCCCAGGACACCCCTTACCGCCAGCCTCTTCCTGGCGGTGAAAACCGCCAGAAACAGGCTGGCGGTAAGGGGGTCAGAATCCCCAGGGCAGCGCTGCCCTGGCGGATTCGCCCAGCCGGCGCAAAAACGGCGGGAAACCACCAGACCCGGTTTTCTGACCGCGGCTTTACCGCCGCGGTCAGAATGGGCTTGGAAGCACCGCCAGCCTGTTGGCGGTGCTTCCGTAATTCTGCGCCGACCCTCTTAGTGTTCATAGATGGAGAGAGAGTGCAAAATCCCTCACTACCAGTGCTCACCTTGAGTACATCATTCCTAGAGAGCTGATCTTCCAACATTCATGCTTCTTTTTTGAGACCCCGTTGGTCCTGGTTACTCCCAAGAAATCCTTCTCCTCTAGAACATAGTAGAAGACTAAGGGCCTAATTTAGATGTTGACAGTAATCGTCCCGCCATCGTTTTTTCAAATGAAAACCCGTCAGCTGCCATGACTGCCTGCCTGCCAGATTTAGATGTTGGTGGTCCCATAGATGATAGCCTGCCCAAGTCCAGCTGACTCCGCAGAGGAATCCCATCTTCCCCGACAGCTCCATAGGAAAGAGTGGCTGGTGGCGGGACTCCAGCCACATTTACCACTGAGCAGATTTGGGCGTGCTTTACCGCCTAGCAAAAAGTAGCAGTTCGACCTCTACTTCTAGCTTAGTGGATTGGGGAAACAAGGGGGTGAAAACTCACTTTTTTGTCCAATTCAACTTCTGTTTCCGGTTGGCCATGACTGTACAGGACCCTCCGTCACTGCTGCCATGGGACCATGGAGAAAACAGAACCCCCTGTCACTGGACACAAAGGTAGGCAACCCACGTTGGCTGTATATTTTGGGAGGGGCACTGCAAATGGGCTTGGGGCCACTGCAGACATAAATTTCACAGTAATTATTTAAAAATTACTCTGACTTGCAAAAGTGGAGGACATGGGTGGGTCAGACCCAGGTCCCCCACGTCCAGACTGGGGACACACTGAAACTACACATATCGCACTCATACACAACTATCATTTTTGTGCCAGTATTCATTGCCAAATGAATGCTGGCACCACAGTGACGGTACAGTCGCACTTGTCAACCTTGCTGATGTGTGCATTGCTAGGGGACCTTTACTTGTCATGTTGTGCTTCGAGTTATGTGAATGACTCAGTATGTATATGTGTGAGTGCGATGTGATTGTCTGGGAGAGCTGGAGGAAGGTGTAGTGGGTGTGTCAATATGTGTGCCACTTGCCTATGGCATGGATGTTTTTGTGTATGTTGTGTTGTGTTGCTGTGTGCCACATTCAGGTGCATGTTGTTGTGTGGCAGTCTCTGCCGTGAACTGTGCACTTGGGAATGTATGTGCATGTGTTTATGTAGATGAGTGTGTAGCTGTGTTGTTTGTGTCATGTGTGATTCCGGGGGCATATATGTGAAGGGCAGAGTGTGTGTGTGTGTGTGTGTGTGCGTGTATGTGACTTACCTCTATTCCATAGCCACTTCCATTTTCCAAAGTCTGTTGAGTCCAGCTATGTCTTCTCCCCGTCAGCAAAGTGCAGGCAGGACACCGCCTGTCCAACTGTAACATCTAAATACAGGTGGCGGGAACCCTTCTGGCTGACTGCCAGGAAGAGCACTCTATTGTGGTGGTTTGCGGTTCAGCCGCAATACATCTAAATACTGCAGGTGGATGACTGCCTACGTTGCGGTCTTTCCAGGCCCATGTCTGACGCAGCTTGGCAGTTTGACTGCCAAAATCTAAATCGGGCCCTAAATATCCCAGGTCTTCCTACCAGGAAGAATCAAGGAGCATCAGCCTACTTAAATGCCCAGTTAACATCTTTAACCTTTACTTACTGGCTCTACACAAACTGTGGTTTGTCAGTGGATATGTGTATCACTCTGCATTTACAGTTTCAGTTGAAAGGCTGGGCAGTGTGCAAATGGTCATGTAGGATGTTGCACAGTTATGGTATTCAAAATGCAAAACTATGCCCATAATTTACATTTTGTGTGTTGTGGGGATGCAGAATTATATTTTATTTGCACAGTTCAGAGAGTGCACAATGATGATCTGACTTATTCAGATCCTCAGTATAGACCGCCTTCTGCCAGGCATAAAATGTCTAGACATTTGAAGAGACAGATGAAGTGGTTGGTCAATGATTGGATTTAGGAATCGGTTATCCTAAATAAGTGACCTTCTGGGTTTTTGTGTCTGAGATGGATGTGATTGACCATCCTATGATGGGAAGGTGTTTAAGGGAGTGGGAG
Source organism: Pleurodeles waltl (assembly GCF_031143425.1). Classification (NCBI taxonomy): domain Eukaryota; kingdom Metazoa; phylum Chordata; class Amphibia; order Caudata; family Salamandridae; genus Pleurodeles; species Pleurodeles waltl. The sequence continues at coordinate 516,092,609 of NC_090442.1, forward strand.
GATGAGGCCTTCCATTACAGTAGACATAATTATTTTTTGGGCCATTGAGTTTGAAGAACCTTTTGATGGTTTATACTTCAAAAGCAGTCTTTTCACTTTTCAGCCTCGGTAAAATGTAAATTATGCTGAGGAAATCTGTAAAATTCTCAACCTTCACATTATGGAGAGTTACTCAGAATTTTACGGTATGCGATTCAGCATAATTTTCACCCATGGAAGAGTCATTCGCACAGAAAATGTGTTGGAGACAGTTTTTTTCTTTTTCTAACTAGTCTTTTGAGATCTTGTATGGCTTTATTATGCACATTATGCATAATGTGGAAAACAATACACAAGATATTGGCAAACCACATTTCACATTAAATAATTATTTTTATGATTTCTATAAAATTTCACTGAAAAAAATTAAACAATTTCAAACACCACTGATTTTCCCAGACTTCTCATGGGTCATACTTTTTTTGAAGGATTTTTAGATCCATATGTTTTTGAAGTAGCAGTGCGAGATGAGAGCAGTTTCTCCAAATGCTATTAAGTAGGCTCCACTGAATGTAGATATTGAAGCCTGCAGCTTATAGGGGTCATCTTTGAGTAACTATGCTTTTAATCACAAACTTACATTAATGTTTGGCCCTCTTGCCCGGCCTTGTAACAATAAATCCAACATGTGCAGCTGTTTTGGTGCCTGATAAATGGAAATATACTTGGCTACAAATGCTTCCCTTTGGCCTGTTGCAGCTATGGAAATATTTTATTTTAGAAAGGCAATTTTCATGTTCATTATAAGATCCGAAATGTATTTAAGAAAATGAATGCTGTTAGGTAAAATCTTTCTATTGATCCTCAATATTGAAAGTGAAACACATATAACTTTAAATGAATACATAATAGAACCATTTTTGTGATCCATTCTTTTCAGTTACATGCTGTATTTTATATATATTGATACAGGTTGTTCTTCCGATGCTTGGGTATAATATAATCTATCCATCCAACAAAGTTGGCCAATGGTACCATGAGAAGCTTGCCAAAGATGGACTAAAGACCTCCAAATTCCGAGTTCCTGCTTTACAGTTGAACGTACCAGGATGTTATCGACTGATTGTAAAAAATCTTCACAATTTGTCATATGAAATAGTAGAAGACACTGAAATTTGTAAAGGGAACATTGGCGACATAAATGAATCTAATGAAACTTTGCAGACAAATGTTTCCCTTTCTCTTTCATTTGATCTGGATTCTTCCTGTTATGCTACAGTTTGCCTTCGAGAAATAATGAAATGTGATGTTTAACATGTCTTATGATTTTTGAAGGGGAATTATTCCATAAAGTATGCAAGGTCATTTAATAAAGAAAACCTTAATGAGTGGGAAAAGACTAGTTTCTTGAACTTATTATCCACAATGAGAGCAAATAAGACAGAAATGAAGAAATGATACTCCTCTCACTGCTTAGCGATTTCACTGATCTGATTTACAAAATACTGGTGCTCATGCTCTTTCTATCCCCTCACAAAAGAATAGGTTTGGTTTGGAGTCAACTGGTATATGGTATTTTCAGTTGGACATATTAATCATTTTTTGCAGTACTGGTATATTTTGTTCAATAATATTTGATGTTCTGGGTTAGTTGTGAGATTAAAGTGGACTGAATTCATTTTAATATGTTTTCGATCATATGAATTATTCGAGATTATTGTGACATGACGCAGTCACTTGCTTGCATTTTTGGACTAGGTCCCTTGTATATCTTATGCAAATGTCTGATCAACCTTGAGCAATGATTCTTAATCTAGATAGCAAGTGTTTAGTGTGCAGACACTCCATCTCTTAAATGTAAGCAATGTTGGAACATTGCTCTAAAGGAGTTGCTTTTCATTAATGCACAATTTAAACTGCTGATTATCCACCATAGTATATGTAATACTTTAATAGGCTACAGCTATTCCCTGACATTCTGCATACATTTATTTTATACTTAAAGAAGTCTCAAGCCTCAGTAGTGCTTTTCGCCTTAAAAAGCACTAAGCTCAGTACTACACTCCTCATTCACTGTACCAGCTGCTGCAGTTTAGTTCAATTTTTCAAAGCAATTACAGTTGCAATTACAGTTATTTTTTAGGTCAAATCTTACCTGACAGCACAGCTGCCAACTTTGTAAAAGTACAATTTTCAGAATTGCAATTTAAAATCTGACTTCACCATAAGTTATGGTTTTAAATTGTGATTCCAGAGACACCAAACATGCACTGATTACCTCTTCTCACTTGGAAATTACACTTATAAAATGTAGTAAGGTAATTCCAATGTTATCCTATAGAAGACGTAGTCCTTGCAGTGGTGAAAAACAAATGTAAGAATTTTTCTACTGCCAGGACATGTGAATTTAGTTAAATCGGTTCCAATGAAATAACTTACTTACCAAACTTGTTATTTCTCATACAAATGCGGAGGCAGATTCCCTTTGAAAGTTTTAGGGAATTATTTAGTTGTTTATTTATTAGATTTTGGCCACAGGTTTGTTCTGAATACTTTCAGATGCTGGAATAAATCAGTGGCTTGAGCTGCATGAATTCATGGTGGGAAGTTTCCTTCTAGACTCAAGCTGTATGGATTCATCGTGGGACGTTTCCTAGTACGCGTAATCACAAGGATGTTGTTTTAAAGGCTTGAATTGTGAAGTAATTCTGTGTTTTAATGCCGGCAAACCTATCTACCAAGCAATATATTTTGTTTGTGAAGGACCAGCAGATTTGATTCAATTGAACTAAGATCTGCCCACTGCTTCACTGCTTTATTTAGAGACCTGTGTCTTGAAGACATTTTGCATGGAACTAGCCCCAGTTTTGGGCGGTAGTGTTCATAGGATGCGCAGGCCTACTGTCTCAAAGTAAACCTGTTTGCATTTTTCTGCTTTTACTGTAGCATCTTTTAGATTAAGGCTGTATAATGAATTGATGTGACTTGTTATGTTATTTTATGTTATTTGTAGGGTGCACATATGCAAAGCTCCTTGGCACTAAGGAGGAAAGATCACAAACCCAGGGTAGAAAAATAAAGTAAAGATATGATTACTAATTAAAAAGTCAGGTTTTCATTGATTTCAAGTGATTATTTGTGGAATAGACCCTTGTTTAGACAAGCTTCTACATGTTTTCTATGTCTTTGTTACCAAACTTCACCTTGTCTTTGGTGGTGGTTTTTGGTGGGCCACACTTCTTTGCACTTATCTCAGAGTCTGTTAAGTAATATGAGGTTTAGTATTGCACTTCCTTATTTTGTCTGATATTAATTATGGTTATCAATTAGCATACTCAATTGTGAATTATCTCAAAGTTGTGAGAATTTATGTTATTGATAGTTACAAACGTTTCAGGTATAAACATACAAAAATAAAACCAAAATTATACCTAAGTAGCATTGAGCGATAGCAATCCATTCTCGTAGGCTGTTCACATCAATATAACCTTGCTATATTTGCCTTAATTATAGAATCAGAAATTTTTTCAAATCACAGTCTAATTTATAATCACACCGAAGTTTCAGTCATTTTGTATAGTTTATGCATTATTATACATTACTAACGAACAGTTCTTACTACAACTCCCAGTTATCCTTTTCCATGAATTACTACTCCTCTAACTACTGCCATATATCTGTAAACCTTTTTATACTCCCTACACGTTTTGAGTATGCTTCCTCATATTTCTTAGTTCTTAGCATTTTATTCCACCAGTTCTGCATGGTAGGAATCGTTTGAGTCCACCAAAACTGAAGTATTAATGATCGAGCTACTGCAACAACTATCACTAGAAAACATTGTTGGAGTTTTGCTAGCTGGCGTGTTTTCTCAGAAACTGCAAACAGGACTTGGCTTGGATCTAGCTCAATCCTTGAGTTAGAGCTGTGATTTATTACCTTCTCTATTTCCAACCAGAAAATAGGTAATTTGGGACAGTCTAAAAATATATGCCGCCAGTTCCCCTGGGCCTCCTGATGTCCGCGAAAGCATTCATCGGGAAATGACGGAAACATTTTATGTATCTTTTCGGGAGTGTAATAAGCTATTCATCTGGAAATAAGACATTCTTTTATAGTTAGCTGCCCTCAAAGATTTGTACCCCATTTCCTAAATAATTCTCCACTCTTCGTTAGCTATTACACATTGTGTTTTTCTGGAGATATTATCCTTGAAATCTGTGATTATTGCCAAGGCGGGTCGATCAACTAGCAATCTGTACCAGTTTCCTGTACTGAATACTTTACTCCTAATTAGAGCCCTCCATATTGGGTGTTCTTGGGTTCTTTCCCAGGGTACATTAGTACTAAGAAAATGGGAGATTTGAAAAAAACTCAAAAAGTCTAGTTGCCGTATTTCCCAGCCTAGCTTTAACCTCCTCCCAAGTGATGCATCTGTTGCCTAGAAGAAAATCTCCCATCTCTTTGAACCCCTTGATATTCCATTTGGCTATCACCGTTTCTGGAAGAAGAAGGCCAAAGTATTTACACTCCTGTAAGTGTAGATATATATAACCTGGTGGTATTTAAACTGTTTTGCTTAAAATCTCTGCTCTTTTACTAAAATTGTGAATATATTTAGATCTGGTTTTTATTGGAAGTTTTGCATTTTTAATGAGTACTAGGAGACTTATTGCTGATTCTGCGATCATCCCATTGACCAAAAACATTTCCATGGTTTCCCTGGTAACCATGTGTCATGCCAATATATCCTGCAATGCAGCCTGATAATAGACCTGAAAATTAGGAAGTGACAGACCCCTTGGTTTTTACTGAGCTGTATAACTGAGAGCCTTACCCTTAGAGTTTTCTTCCTCCTTATAAAACAACATATCATGGAATCCAATTGCCGAAAATAAAAACTGTTTATTCTTAACGGTACAATATTGAATAAAAAAAGAAAAAGCAGGAGAATTGATACCTTGATTAAGGAGACTCTCCCTATCAGAGTCAACGGGAGAACTATCCATCTGTCCAAAAGTGTTTGTACTTTTGCAAACATCCTACCATAATGAAGATTAAACAAATGTCCATAATGCTTTGTGACATAAATTCCCAAATACCTAATGGGTTCGGATGAATTAGCATGCTTTTGCAAGACATAAGGAAGATTCTCTGATCCTGCGTTAAATAGTAAAACCTCTGATTTGCTTTCATTGATCTTGTATCACCCTATTTGAGTAAACTCATTAATCTTTTACAGTACTCTTTGAACATTGACAATCTCTGGTTTTAAATATAAAATGATGTCATCAGCGAAAAGCTTAATTCTTGGCATAGCTTCTATTGGGGACATAATTTCATTTGAGCTACGTATTCTATGGGCCAGAGGTTCGATAAAAAAGGCAAAAAGTATAGGGGAAAGAGGACACCCCTGTCTAGAGCATCTCTTAATTTGGATTGTGTCTCTGACCTTTAAATGAATAACAATTCTGGTGTGGGCTCCAAGATACAACTGCCTTAACATCGTCGTAAATTGCAAGAGGAAGCCGAATTTGGTTAGGGTGTTTAACAAGGCACCTCAGTTAACTAGATTGAAGGCTTTCTCTGCATCCAGCATTATCATTACCGCAGGAATTATATTGACCGAAAAATACTCGATTGCCTGTATTAAAAAATTCGGATTGGATGTCATCAGTCTGCTAGCTACAAAACCGTTCTGGTCTTTATGTATTAATTGTTGCGCAGCTGGTGTGATCCTGGTAGCCCAGACCTTTGTTAAAATTTTATAATCTGCATTCAGCAGACTGATTGGTAGATATACATCTGGTTTCAGTGGATTTTTATCTTTTTTCAAAAAACTGACTATTGTTGATTCTTTGAATGTTGAAGATATTTCTGCACCCTTGAGCATTGCATTACATAATTCTGTTAGAAACGGTACAAGCTCTTCACAGAAGGTTTTATAAAATTCTATTGGAAAGCCATCCCCATCGCAAGCTTTTGCACTTGGCATTACCTGAATAGCTCCCTTAATCTCACATGACTTAATCTTCTGCACTATATTGTCTTGAACCTTTAACAGCATTTTTGATAACGTGATTGACTTATAATACTAGCTGCAAGAGTGAAACTGCGTAATCAATCTCATAAATTCTAGAGTAATGTGACATAAATACTCAAGCAATGTCCTTCTCATCCGTAACGATTGCACTTGTCTCAGGATCTTGAATTTCATGTATTGTCTGTTTTTCGTGGTTAATGCGAGTGGTCTGGGCCAAGTATTTACTATCTATTGACTTTCTTCGTAAACCTGCTGCTGATAAGCCCTTGAGCTAGATACTTCTTCAAGTATAAAAACATCTTTTAGCTTTGCTTTCATTTGATTAAGATTACGCCTTGCCGCTTCCTGTCCCCCCTGCTTTTAAACAATCATCTGTCGCCTTGTCTGTTGCCGTCTGAAGTTTTTTAATTTCAAGTTCTCGCTGTTGAGTCTGCGATGCTTTAAAAGAAATAATTTGCCCCCTGGCTGTAGCTTTAAATGCCTCCCATACATTGAACAAAGATGCAGAATTCTGATTGAGCTGGACTCCTGTATGAATTTGCTCATATCTGTGACCCACTGCTGGTTACTAAGCAAAGATCTATCAAACTGCCATCTGGGTCTCTCTTTGCTAGCCGCCACGAATTCTGTTGTCACCATGACCACTGAATAGTCGGAAAAAGCTTTTGCCCGTATAAACGAGCCAACCCTCTTAACCGTACAAGATATTAGAAAAAAGTCTATCCGGGAGGCAGTTTTATAGTGGTGGGAAAAGGAAGTGTATTGAGTGGCTGCAGGATGTTCTTCTCGCCAAGGGTCTATTACCTGGAAATCACTTTTTATTATACTCAAAAGTCTTTCAGTTCTAGGTTTTAATTGCCTTTTCGCGCGGTTAGAAGTATCTAGTATATCTTGAATATAATTAATGTCCCCTCCAATAATAAGAGGGCCTAGGGCACTCATTGCTCTATTATGGAGTTGGACTAGTGGCTCCACTTCATCCATGATAGGCCCATAGTAGTACGACTTTGAGCTAAATCCACCTCCCCTTGGGATCTCTAATGACCTCTTTTATAATCAAGTCGAGACTGTTACTCAGATATATTGCTACCCCTCTAACTGCCAACTCGGGGGAAGCGAATAGAGCTACTGTGTACTGTTTTGGGATATATATTTTGGGGCTATTACTTTTTAAATGGGTTTCTTTGAAATAAATGACATTGGGATTGAATGATATCAGCCATTTTAGCATTGCCTTATATTTCTGCCTGTTTAAAATGCCATTTGCATTGCAGGAAATGATCTTAAGCTTGACCATACTTTTTAGTTAGCTCGTTAGTAGCCCTTATCCAGCCACACCCAGTGTTTGCTACTTTGTGGAAAAACCTGAATACTCTCAGCCTATTAGTCCTCACAATGTGCAATCCTTGGCTCCAACCCGGAGTTCAACCCCATCCCTCCCCTTCCTCCCTGAGTGATCTCCCACCTAGGGACTCTCAGAGCACTCCTTACCCTTAATCCCACCCAGTGATCCTCCCACTCTCTCCCAATTGGGCGCCCTGTCATGGCACCCTTGTCACACGAAGCAGCAGAGGGGTATTGGTAACATAAAGTAACTAGGTGCGCTGTGCTATGTGTGAAAGCGTGAATGTATCGAGAATTACCGTGAGACTCATCCCAATAATTACCACCCTTTTCAATCTACTCCAACCCTGTTTCGTATAGAATGCAAAAGAGTTTTAGCTGTATCCACTGAATGGACTATGTTTGACCGGCCCTTAAAAAACCTTTTAGTTTACATTGCTGTACAAGCCCTGCCGGAGCGCTTGCTTTTTTAAATGCCGGAATCATAATATTCAGTTCCCTCCTCCTTCCTTCAGCTGCGGCAGACATATCTGAAAAAAGTTTAAAGGTGAAATTGCCAGGGATCTGATGTACTTTACTCTTGATCGTCTGCTGCAGTATGCGTTCTTTAATGCAAAAGTCACCAAAGTTCACCAGTATTGTTCGGGGTATTTTGCATTAAAAGGTTGGACTGCTGGTACTCGAAGAGCTCGCATAATGGAAAGATCCTGATTTCTGTCTATTGGTTCTGGAAGTACATACTGTTTAATGAGGTCTGTAATCAAATCTGTAACAGTCCATCCATTCTTGCGTCCTTCTGGGACCCCCTTGAATCTTAAATTGGATCTACGTAAGGGGTTCTCTGTGTCATCCATCCGGAACTGCAATTCCATCAGATCCGATTGACATTTAGAGATAGCTGGTGCTAAGTGGACTCGACCATGTTCCAAGTCTGAGACTCATTGTTCTACCTCCATAATACGGGAACTAAATTGCTGGATATTGCTATATATTGCATTTAACTGTGTCTCCGTTTTATGGTTCGCTTCCTTCTGTGAAATTTTCAAGGCCTTCAGTTCATTTAATATTTGGAGAAGCAGTGATTCTGAAGGGTTACTGCCTTGTCCTTGAAATCTCTCCTCCTGTGACAAAGGATCTGCCTGCAATCTCTCCTGGACCTGCTGACCGGTCCAGGACTCTTTGCGGCTCATAGTGGAGCTGGTTACAATCTCCTCCGTGGAGAGATGTGCATCAAGGTCGTGGAGATAGGCTGTCTTCGTTGGAGACCGGAATATGGCTATGCAGCTGTTCACCCATAGGGTTCTCTTATGGACCTCTTCCAAACCCCCCGCCCGAATAATGGGTATAGCTGCTTATTGCCACAGCTGGCCTCCTGGAAATCAGGAGCTTCAAATGCTCATCTGGTTCCTGGCTTTAACTGACTACTTATTTATGATTTTATCAATGGCGCTAGCGGGGTCTTGCACTCCTTGATCTCCATCTGATGCCCTGACGGAGCCCCTTTCTGATATCACATTGTAGGGGGGGGTTGACTGTGCTGGGTCTATTAAATTAAGAGCTGGGGCCAAGCCAGAGTCATCAATCACTGCCTAGTGAGGCCCACTTGTACTTGTGCTTAGATCAAAGCTTGCCATTTTATCTGAGGTTACAGGGTGCTTACTTCTGATATTCCGTGTAGATTTGACCGTTTTTGATGCGAGCCGCCCTTTCTCCGCAAATCCTAAGGGGATTGTCGCATTGCTAGGTAATTATTGGCCCCGAGCCATATTGTGCAATTCCTGCATTAGCATTATTGTTGCTGCCATCGTCCACAGGATAAAGTTCTGTCTTTTTATTTTTTTTAAAAGGAGGGGGGAGGATCAATTGCACTTTGTTTTTCAGTCCACTGCGGTTCCGCTCCTCTCACACCACTGAAAGCTGAAGGGTGTCTCTGCCTCTCTCCCTCGCTACAACTGTCCCCTCCTGTCCCCCGTAGCTCCAGGCAGTATGCTCTCTGAGCTCGAAGCAGGTCGCGTCTTCTATTCAGCCCGCTAGTTCCTGGGCCTCCTCCTTATCCACGGTCGAGCCTCTCCGCTGACCTGCACACGGTGCATCCAGATCCTCTGCACGCAGCTTCTCCTCACGCTGACCGATGACTCGGCTGCGGAGCATGACGGGAGCTTCTATGCGGCTAGGAATCGACACCAGACTTGATATACTAAGTCTCCTGGGTAATAAAGGCAACCACAGGTACTAAGCGTACATATTCAACAAAGACCCTTTTTCCTTTCTGTGGTTTCCATTATTTGTACCTCTCCCTTCACTTCCACAACAAATGGGGGTTTCAGGATCTATGGGTGGAAGAATGTATAGGGTTTGTTGGGAGAGGGATCAAAGGGCATTGGATGTCACCTATGATCCCTTAGGCGTTTGAGGTGAAATTACATATATATCCTGATAATAACAGCCCAATTTACAATGCCCTTTTCTTCTTACACATTATGTTCTGCAGACATTTTTGTGGATAAGGAGGGAGGAACAAAATTAAGATGCTGCATCTATATTCCCCATGTTCAGTTATCCTGTATATCAAATACGTGTTTTTAATTGTAAATTCTATTCTCCCATAAATTCCACCAATTATTTTTGTGGTGAGTTTCAGTGCAGTGCTGTCTTACACCTATCCATAGTCTGTAAAATGGCTTATAATTTCCTCTTCTGATACCCATACTGTACATAAGTGATGTTAAACCAAAAGTACATTTTGTGAGAAATTGGGTCCCTGGTTGACTGGGGCGTGAACCCTGGCCAAGCAGCAACCACAGTCCTGGTCAGGGTGAAGTCATAAGCAAACTCCAAATTAACCTGTGCTTCACCCTTTGTTAGCTTGCCACGCAACAGTCAGGCTTAACTTGGAGACAATGTGTAAAGTATTTGTGTAACACCTCAAACAGTAACACAGTGAAAACACACCACAAAAGGCTCCCACACCAGGTTAGAAAAATATAGCTGAATTTAATAAATAAAGCCAGACAAAAATAACAAAAATCCAATCCGTTTTAATAAATAAAACAAGATCAAAATTATTTTTAAAAAAACAATCAGAACCGTAGTTATGAATTTTGAAAGATATTAGAGAAAAAAGGACTGGAAAACACAAAGCACCTACTAGGGATATCTGGTCACGCTGGACCAGGATAAAGTCACACTTTCAGGCTGACCGCGATGAAGCACAAGTTGGATACAGTCAGCAGGTGAGGCTGGCTGACATGTACCTTTCACAAGTTGTAGGAGGCGGGCTCCCCATGTAGTGTACAAAAACGATGTACACTGTGCATAAAATCCAAGCAGCACCACGTTGGTTCACAGAGGTAAAAACTAGACCACCTAATGCTCTAATTTTTGTGATAGCTTGATCAAGCAGTTAGGATAATCTTGGAGAAGTGCTAAGCATCTGTACTCACAGTATCAATAAATGTGGACACACACTCAAAAAAAATTAACCAGAAACCAATTTACAAAAATACTTTAGATTTTTATAAAAATTTGAAGGCCACAATGATCAAAATCGAGTAAGTCATTTTTAAGTTTAGATTTTTCCAAATGTATCAAAAATAGTGTTTTTGTGCGTAATTGCGCACCATTGGAATCAGTGGGAGAAAACTTTTAAAATGCATATACATCAGGCAGTACTTTCACAAATGTCACCTTCTGGTTTAAGGGCAAGGTCATCGAGATGTCCTATGGGTCAGCCACTGAAGTTTGGGCAGTTCCCGGTTCTCGGTTCAAGCGGGAGCAGTGACTGAAGTTCTTGGAGCTGGTGCAGAACAGGTCAGGGGACCCCATGGAAATGCACTGCACAGGTGGACTTAAAGGTGAGTGTAGAGATCGCAAAGGGTTGGGGACCTCTAAAGCACATTTGGTTCTCCGATACAAGGTCCAGGGAGGCCAGGTGAAGAGCATATAGTTTAACCGAGAGCTGTGCACAAAGGAGCCTTCGGAACCAGGGGGCAGGTTACTTGGAGGGTGGATAGCAGGTCAGCAGGGCCACTCTGGGGGTTGGTTTAAGGGCAAGGTCATCAAGATGTCCTGTGGGTCAGCCACTGAAGTTTTGGCAGTACCGGTTCTCGGTTCAGGCGGGAGCAGTGACTGAAATTCTTGGAGCTGGTGCAGGACAGGTCAGGGGGACCCCTTGGAAATGCACTGCACAAGTGGACTTAAAGGTGAGTGTAGAGGTTGCAAAGGGTTGGGGACCCCTAAAGCACATTTGGTTCTCCGATACAAGGTCCAGGTGAAGAGCATATAGGTTAACCAAGAGCTGTGCGCAAAGGAGCCTTTGGAACCAGGGGGCAGGTTACTTGGAGGGTGGATAGCAGGTCAGCAGGGCCACTCTCTGGGTTGGTTCTTTGGTATCTTGAAGTCCCTCGATTGGTGCTTGCTTCTGGTCTATGGAGCGTCTGGAGTGGACTTTTCTTCTGGGTGTCCGGGGTTGGGGGTCCAGTACCCCTAGCTATTGCATGATTCACCCACTGGAGGTTGCAGTGCCACCAAACATGGTACACTTGCAGGGTTTGTCCTCCTGGTTCATCAGGTGAAATTTGGTCTGGCTGCTGTATCTGGTTCCTTGATCAGCAGCCCGTCAGTGAACTGAACTTTACTTGTTCTTGATTGCAGAGAGTGATGCCTTTACTCTGGAGGAAGGTCCTTAGTAATTTTTTAGAAGGTTGGAGGTCCTGTGGGGTTTCTTAGTCTGTCTTATGTCCAGTCCACCCATCAGCAGCAATTGTCGAGTCCTGGATACAGCTGGCAGGGTTTGGCACTTTTTTTCTTTGTGCAGTAAGACTTCTGTTCTCGAGCCTTGGGTCTTCTCTGACACTGGCCTTCTTGTGTCTGTCAAATCTGATCTGCAGGTCTAGGGATGCTCACTAAATACTGTAGTTAGAGAGCGTTTAGGGGAGTACCTGGTAGTGGCCAGTGGGCCATCTACCATAGGGTGGCTACACCCACTATGTGACCACTTCCTGAGGGGAGAGGTCACATCCCTAACCCTGATTGGCTATTTTCCTACCATGCACGATGTAGTAAAATTAAATGGAGAGGTCACCTCACCTGCTATACCCGAAGCGTGGTGCTATCAGAGGGTGGCCACTCCTCCTAGTCTTTGTGCATTTTCCCACCATTGCTCCCGGCAAAAGTGGGGGTTTGTAATGGAGAAGGCCATCTGCTGCTAGCAGCAGGCCTGGTGGTTGACTTTCAAGGGTGGCAAGCCCTTTGAAGCTTGCAGACAGGGCAGTGCACATTCCTAGAGGAGGAGGTGTAAGACCTCTGCCCAGGACGGGCTTTGTTTTCTGGTCCCAGAGAGCACAGGCCCTCACCTTAGGGATCCAGAATCTTGCTGGATGTGGCAGGCTCATTGGGACCGGCCAGCAACTATGCCAGCGAGCGCTAGTTAGCTTTGCTAGACTCACCTCTAAGGTGGCCCATGAGTACATTTTGCAATAAATCCAATACTGGTCCCAGTTTGGATTTGCTGTTCTTAGTTGTTTGATACCGAGTAACCCAGGGTTCAGAGAAGCCATCATGTAGCTGTCAGACTTCTACTGACCAGTGTCCAGCACATACTTTTAAAATGGCTGCTCTGTACACATACTATGTCTGAGGTTTGGCAAGGACACAGTAAGGGCATATTGCTCATGCTCCTATGCCCACACATGCATTATTGTGCACCCTGCCTTAGGTTATAAGGCCTGCCAGAGAAGTGGCTTACCTATATTGCATGCAGTGTGTAGTGGACAGGCCACACATGCTGTGTGCCATTTAATGTTTGCATTCTAGGATTGTACCAGGACGCTCAGCCTGCAATGGCAGTGCTCCATGCACTTGGATGCAGGGTCCCGGATGTTTATTGATATATTTATATATCACATAGATATCATACTTTAGTTCCAATTCTCTCCCGCATTACCTGAATCCCACCAAACTAGCTATTCCTGTCCCTGACCAAGCTACTTGTTCATGTGCTTCCCCCTCTCATTCATCTAACGGTAACCCTCCTTCACATTACTATTTTTGCACTGACCCAAGCCTTCCCTGCTGACCTCTCTGACACCTTTGCTAGCTGTGCAAACAAACCTCTCCAAGCCATGTTAAGTTTAGCTCGTTTTTACACTTTAAGTTCAGCCCGTCAGCAACCCAGACCCCTTTTGTCTGCAGTCTACCTGTTTTCTTTTCACTTCTTTTGCCCACACTGCAATATGTATAATTTTACTCTGTGATAGTTTTGCCCACACTGCATTATGTATAATTTTACTCTCTGGTCTTGTAGTTTGTGGATATGCAGCATTTCTGTTTTGTATATGCTTGCCCGTGTTTGGACTATGTCACTTTAAGGGTTTTGCTGTGACAGCACTTTCAAACATATATAACTGCCTGATTTAAATGACTCCATGCAGAAGATGATTATTTGCAAGGTGTAACACTGAGAGGTGCGTCTGCCTTATGCCTTGGCCTGCCAATAAACATTGGCACCTCAACAGACATTTCACCTGTTCCGGAGTCTTGCCTGGTGATCGTGTTTTCTTTGCGTCACTCTGAGGAGGGTTGGAACAGTTGTTTCCTTAACATCTGAGGGTGGCACAATTTGTACTGCTGCCCTCAGGGGCCTACTCTTAGTACCCTGTGCCCTGGGTACCCAAGTACCATTTACTAGGGACTTACAGTGGCAGCTAAAGGTGTTTCCAGTTGTGCCATTTCATCACGGGTTTTGGGAAAGAGATCTGGCCCTGGGACCCTGTCTAGCTGGTACGTACACATCATATACCAGGCAAAAAGTGCGGGGCTAAGCATGTCAAAAGAGGAACTTGCTCACACAAGTCCATCCCAAGAGTCCTGTTAATGTTCAAGGGGGGCGCACGCAGCAGCAGAGAGCATTGAGGGAGGCTGTTGGCGTAGTGCGAAGGGCCAGCGTTACAGGCATTTCTGGAGTTTCCCTTTGGCAATCAATGCTGCAGTGTGAAGAGTCAGACTGATGGAGCTTAGCTCTAGATCAAGGTGCGAGTCGCAAGATCTTGGTGTAAACAGGCCAGTTCATGGTAACTAAGAGCCCAAAAGCTTGATTTCAGTCAGGTGAGTCATGCCAAGGGTCCAGGACCTGATGGGCACCACTTGGAGTCAGGAAGTCATTGCATGTGTATCCAGGAGCTGGTGCAGGATGTTGTGGAGCCTTTTATGTCCCTGGAGCTCTGATCAGGAGGCCAGCAGACTGGGAGCCCTAGGTTCAAGATTGTGTTGCATGTTCAGTTCTTCCGACTCAGGCAAGAAGGCAGCAGAGTGGCAGTCCTTCAGCATCACAGCAGACCTTCTTCCTGGCAGTGTATCCACATGTCCAGAAGTGCACTGAAGAGCTGGTGCCAGAGGTCCAGTTTTTAATTCCAGTTGCACCTTTGAAGTGAGGAGAAGCTTCTGGGGGCATGCCTTTGAAGTGCACAGGAGCCTTGACTTCCTGGCTGTGGCTTCGGACTAACCACAGGGGGTATGCAGGCGTTTGTGTGGAAACAGGACACCGCCTAATCAAGTGTAAGTGGGATTGGGCCTAGCTCCTCCCTCCCATCCAGGCACACCTAGGCGCTGTATTGTGTGTGGCTGTCTAGGACGAATACACAAACCCCCCTCTGTCAGCTACACCCAGTCATGTGACCCAAAGACAGACTGCAGGCACCAAATGGCCAAGGCAAGAAAATACCAACGTTCTAAAAGTGGCCTTTTCAGAAATGCAATTTAAAATCTGACTTCACCATAAGTTAGGACTATAAATTGTGATTCCAGAGACACCAAACATGAAGTCGCCACTTATCCTGTTTGGAAATTACACTTATGTAAGAGTTTTTCTACTACCAGGACATGCAAAACCTAATAGTACATGTCCTACTTTTTAAATAAATTTCACCCTGCACTCTGGGATCTCCAGGGCCTACCCTGGGGATGGCTATATTTATTAAAAAAGGAAGGAATGGACCTGGCAAAAGGTTTATTTTGAACATGGCTGGGACCCAGTGTGCACAGCAGAAAAGAAATATTCACAGTTTTTACCAAATAGCTTCAAAATGCATCAACATGTTACTGACTAATGAAATAGATTTAATATCAAATCAATAATTTGAAATGTACAAAATAATCTACAATTATTGCTTCATCAGCATCAAATCAAACAAGTGTGCTTGAACGTCCAATAATAACTTGTGAACATTTCTTTGATTGAACCAAATTCAGAGACCTAGTACTGCCCAATGAATTGGGTCAAATAAATAGATCATAAAATAGTCACATACCATACAAAGTATAAAAACATATAAAATTTACAAAACATTATCCATTTAAACACGTCCAAAGGCCTCCCCCCCACCCCCCCTCCCCCGTATACTGCCCAATGCATTTTGGGACATCATGTCCCATTTTCAGGGGTAATGCTGCATCAATAATCAACGTAAGGAGGAAAAAGGACAAGTAACAGGAAACGGGACAGCGGAAAAAATGGAACAACAAAGAAAAAAGCAGAGAGAAAAAGGGCCAAGAAAGACTTTTGGTCTGGAAAGTAATTAACAAAATAATAACGTCATTCAACCCACAATGTACCAAAGGACTACATGCCAAAACGGCATCTTGCTAATGCTAGACGTGCAAGCTACAATGATATGCCTGAGGCAGCCCAGGGGCTCACATCATCTTACCGTTGTAGGAAGAACCATTCTCACCAAGAAGCAAGTCTCAAAAGAAGAGGCACGCAGGGATGAAACCATGTCGAATAATCTGGGGTTTATTTTTGACGGTCTTAAACGAAATTCTTATATCTGTGTGGCTCTGATATCTCCTTGCTCTTGCGCACTGGGTGGCGAGAAGACACCATTATTGCTATGCTTTGTGAATCGGAGCGAGCCAATGAATGCTTTAAGATAAAGTTTATTTTACACTCTAGACACAGGGACTGTTACTGTACTTTTTTGAAGTTTTCAAATAATAAAGTAGTCTAGTTTCCTTTTTGATAGCTTATGTTATGATGTGTAATGTTGACGTGACAGTGTCCTTGGGGTGATCTGAAGTTTGATCTTCCCTGCCAGTGCATGTCAAATCAACTATGTTCTTCTATTAAATCCGTCGTTAGCCCTAATGTGCTTACACATTCAAGTAACTCAATCCATAGTTATGATAAAATAATATTCAAATAATGTTACGCATGAGTAGAAGAACCCCTATGTAGTATGACGTCATCCCCAAACGAGTTTCTTTGACATTGGTCCTATCCATAGTTTTCTATTAAAAAGGTATAAGGTGGTACAGTAAATTCCAAAGGCAATCTGTCTTCTGAAAACGTTAAAGTTTCTTTTCCATAAATGCCATACCTTAAAGATCATTATTATTAATAATGAAATGGACGTGAAGGAAAAGTCTGCGCCTCTGACATGTTGTTCAGCACACTAGGTGGCACTGTTGCTTAATAATATGCAGTTATAAGTGGAGTACAGTTTGCAGCAAACTAGCATATTGGCGCGTGGGCTACTAACTGTAAAAAGTCCCGTAGCATGAGTATTTATCAGAACATCTTACCACAAGAACCACACATCACATCGCACTACGAACCTTAAACTTTTGCCTTTGTTCTTAGTAGATGCATATAATAACCAACACAAACATAATAACTTTCTAACACAAGGACTTTTGTCACAGCTGTCTCATTCATGTTTCTGTCATAACTGTGTACGTGTGATCTCACCCTTCGGCTTTAAATGAAAAAGACATCATGTAATAAATGATTACAGTTGAATTGTGACATGACAATGCTGCTGTCAGAACCAGTGAGAAAGTACGAGAAACAGCTTACTGAGCAGAATTACAACTGCTGTTTAAACAATAAAAGCGAGCCTAGTAGCCCCTCTTTAGTCTTTACTGTTTTTCGATTAAAATTCCAGGGCATTAGCTGATAAGGAGGCCTTATGTCGGAATGTTTGTTCCACTTCAGAATCTTATTGCACAAATCGGCAACCATCTGCATGTTAGCACCTATTCTAACCTGCAGCCGCTGATGAAAATGGCAGATGGAACTGCTTTAAATATGTTTTGAAGTCAATTACAATTTTATTATGGGCATGCTCGTTTCCAGTGCAGATTCCACATTTATCATACATACTTGCAAAGGTACTATTGGGCAGAATAATAAAGATTTAAAGAAGGCTTGAGGAAGGATGAAGATATGATGCATATATTATACTAGGGCTCTCGGTTATATGTTATCTATTTTTTTAATTCTCCCTCTGTATTTATCCGTACCTAGCATTTGCCAATGTTATCTTTGTCCGTATATTTTTCGGATTTTCCTGAAAAAAATAAGCTGAAACTACTATGTTTCCACATTTATTTAATCGATAAATGTATATTTCTTCTTGGATGAATGACCCATTTGACATCGATCATAAATCAATACACCTAAATGAAAACATGCACAATTTAGTATCGACCTTGTGCACAAACTTCAGTCTCAATCAATCAATCAAGGATTTATAGAGCGCACTAATCACACGTTAGGGTCTCAAGGCGCTGGGGGGAGGAGCTACTGGTCGTAGAGCCATGTCTTGAGGCGTTTCCTGAATGTCAAGAGGTCTTGGGTCTGGCGAAGGTGGAGCGGTAGGGAGTTCCAGGTCTTGGCGGCTAGGTGAGAGAAGGATCTTCCTCCGGCGGTGGTGCGGCGGATGAAGCGGATGCGGGGGATGGAGGCGAGGGCGAGGCTGGTGGAGCGAAGATTGCGGGTGGGGGTGTGGAAGGTGAGTCTGCCATTGAGGTAGGCTGGGCCTTTGTTGTGGAGAGCCTTGTGTGCGTGGATGAGGAGTTTGAAGGTGATCCTCTTTGACACTGGCAGCCAGTGAAGGTCTCTGAGGTGGGGGGAAATGTGGTCACGGCGTGGGATGTCCACAATGAGGCGGCGGATGCGTTCTGGATTCTTTGCAGTTTTGTTAGGAGTTTGGTTGTTATTCCTGCATATAGGGCATTTCCGTAGTCCAATCGGCTGCTGACCAGGGTGTGGGTGACAGTTTTCCTGGTTTCGACGGGAATCCACTTGAAGATTTTGCGGAGCATGCAGAGAGTGTTGTAGCAGGAAGAGGAGATGGCATTGACCTGCTGAGTCATGCTGAGTGTGGAGTCCAAGATGAAGCCTAGGTTGCGTGCGTAGGTGGTGGGTGAGGGCGCTGTTCCTAGGGAGGTGGGCCACCAGGAGTCATTCCAAGTTGAGGGGTTGGTGCCAAAGATGAGGATTTCTGTCTTGTCTGTGTTTAACTTGAGGTGGCTTGATTCCATCCAGCTGGCGATGGCGTGAAGTCCATTGTGGAGGTTGTTCTTTGCAGTTGTAGGGTCTTTCGTGAGGGAGAGGATGAGCTGAGTGTCATCTGTGTAGGAAACTATGTTGATGTGGTGGGTTTGTGCGATGTTGGCGAGGGGGGCCATGTAAACGTTGAAGAGCGTGGGGCTGAGCGAAGATCCTTGGGGAATGCCACAGATGATTCTGGAAGCTTCTGACAGGAACGTTGGGAGGTGGTCTCTCTGGGTTCTGCCTGAGAGAAATGACGAGATCCAGTCGAGTGCCTTGTCGCGGATTCCAGCATTGTGTCGGCGTGTGCGGAGAGTGTGATGACATACCGTGTCAGAAGATGCGGAGAGGTCCAGGAGGATGAGTGCTGCTGTTTCTCCTTCATCGAGCATGGTCCTAATGTCGTCTGTGGCAGCAATGAGTGCAGTCTCAGTGCTGTGGTTTCTGCGGAATCCGGATTGGGAGGTGTCGAGTACCTTGCTGTCTTCCAGGAACCGGGATAGTTGGCGGTTTACAATTTTTTCGATGACCTTGGCTGGGAAGGGGAGGAGGGAGATCGGCCGGTAGTTCTTGGGGTCGTCTGGGTCTGCCTTTGGTTTCTTTAGCAGGGCGTTAATTTCTGCATGCTTCCATCTTTCTGGGTATGTGGCTGACTTGAAGAAGCTGTTGATGGTTTTGCAGAGGTGGGGGGGCGATGATGATGTTTGCCTTATTGAAGATATGGTGTGGGCAGGGGTCCGATGGTGATCCGGAGTGGATGGAGGCCATGGTGGTGGCGGTGTCCTCTATGTTGACGGGGGTCCAGGTGTGGATGAGGTGGGTGTTGCTTGGAGCGTTTGGTTCTTGGGTGTTTATTGTCAGCTGGTGGGTCTGGGGTTTGAACCTATTGTGGATTTCTTCTATCTTTGGACAGAAGTGGGTTGCCAGTGAGTTGCAGGACTCCTGTGATGGCAGGGGTTCGTTGGAGCAGGTCCTGGGGGTGGAGAGCTCATTGACGATGACGAAGAGCTCTTTACTGTTGTGAGCGTTGATGCGGTTTTTGAAGTGGGTTCTCTTGGTGGTGCGTATCAGTTGGTGATGTTTGCTTAGGGCATCCTTGAAAGCAATGTGGTTGGAGTTGGTAGGGTCAAGGTGCCAGGTTTTTTCCATTCTGCGACATAGCAGTTAGTCTCATTACTACATTTGTTTCTCTTTTTTTTAACTCCTTTATCTGTCAATTCGCAGAGCTATGGCACTTGTGACTGACAGCATTTGGAAACACCTTAACAACTGGAAAAACAACTTAATTTCCAGTTTTATCCACACTTAAAAATAAATACAATCAGGAAAATACATTCATTGACTGTAGTTATGTATAAAAATCAGTAAAAACGGAAACAGTGAGCTTTAACTATGAGGACTAAAATATCATAAGCTATAGTATGGCATGACCATGCATTAAAAGGAATGAAATAACTCGAATTGAATGTCCTAATATGTTGCAAGTCATCTTGAAATTAATATATTTATAATCCTCTGTTCTGGGCGTAATAACTCCCATATTATTATCAAAACGTTGTGTAGTCACTGAGCTCTCCCTCCCGGGGAGCAGACCTGGTTTGAGACACCTGCAGCCTTCAGAAGACGGTTCTTCCCTCCAAGGAAAGACGGCCCAGGAGCACATTATCTCGTAGAGAGATGCACTTTATAAACTCGGAGACAGCCGTTGTGACCACCACCACAACACTTTCACGAACTTCGAGGAACTTACTGGACATTTGTAATAATTTTAGAACACTTTTAGAACTTTTTAGAACTTAAGAGGGAGATGGTGTTTCAGAAAGTGTCAGATATGAGATGTTAATTTGGCAAATGACTTGCTGTGGAGCCGGGCAGAGTTTTGGTGAGGAAGTAAGTTAAGCTGTGATATTGTCTGTCTCTTTTCTACCACAAGTATAAGCTAGCAGATCGCGTTGAGTCCCCTTTTGTACACACCCATGATTCTCACAGCGACATCTCTCTCAAATACTTTATACAATCTGAGTGTGAATTTGTTGTTCTTCTCACTTCTCCAGTAGGCGTTTCTAATTCAGTGCAATCTCCTGTATTACTATCAATTGATTTGGTTCCACGTGTACATGTGCGTTGGTCTGGGTACTGCAAAGTACTTACCTTGCTCCCGTCCCTGTGTCTTTGATCCTATTTTAGGCCCAGACACTTGTGCACAAGGATCTATGTAAGTCTGTCTTATTTTTTAAAAAGATCTTTTTTTCGTTACGTCGTTGCCTGATGTTCTCCAGTTAATATCAGCACCGTTTCATCGGATCTCTATTTTGCAGTCTAGAAGCTAAAAAGCAGTCTGCCCTTCCCACTTTCAAACGATACTAAAGCCTCATTTATATTATGGTGTCTGCGCCTCCTGCAGGACAGGTCTGTAGTTCATCCTTGCAGTCTTACGTGTCAAGTAGGACTGATCACACAAACTGGCAATGTAAAGCAAAGTTACCGTCTCCCAAAGCAAACCGGGACAATAAAGCCCTCGCCACAGACATGGCCATAAATGTAGAGTTTGTTACAACGAAGAGCAGGCCAACTTGTTAAACGGGCAAAATAAATTTTGTTTTCAGACACTCAGCATATATTGCAGGAGTTATTGATTGTTGATCAACGCATCGATCTCAAATTGACCTTCACTAGGTGATCTTCTCAGACGGCCATTGCTCCTGAGCGTGAGTAGTTTGTTCCATTTACTTTACTACTTTCTCCAGAATATATCATCCTGTCCACTCCGTGGTGCGTCGTCATCCACGTGAACGATTCTTGAACCGTGCCCTCGTCCTTCTTCGCTGCCTCTGCTTCTGTCTCTCTTACCATCTCTCACCCCTACTCCCCCTGTTTCGAACATCTCTTAAGTTGACATGTCGCCTTCTTGAATGTATCTTTCTGTTTCATCTTATACTTATATGGAAATGCAGGGATTTGCTTTTTTCTTGGGCCGCTTAATTGCTGCTTGGTAAAAACTAGCCAACTTGATACTAGTTACCGCTGCAACCGACTCTTGAAAGCTACCCCCCTCTAAATCTCATACAGTGTCATCGTGGAATCTACTTGCCACCTACAAAAGGCACTAGCAGGCCTTATTACTATGAAATGAGCTGCCCGACAAAGCTCGGCTCACCTTCGAAAACCAGAAAAACCCGCATTACCTGTTCAAAGGCGAACTGCTCCGACATGGGGCTCTCAGTGGGAACTTCAGTTGTTTTAAAGGCAGAGGGGGCATTTCTTCAGTGCTATCGTCTTCTTTTGAAGTTTCTAAAACAAGAGGTAGGTGCCTCTGCTGGAAGACTAGCTCGGCCCGCAGGAAAGTTTATCTCTGTTTCCAGGAGATGGTGCATGTATGTTCACTGTCTGCAGCTTCAGTGCAAATGAATCATAAAAGATATTGCTAATGCTTGACTTTTGCTAGATTAATGTGTTTGTAAACGTGCAGGAGTTAAAATGACTGGCTAGGAAGTATGTTGGGGAGAGTAACTGGGATTTGTCCCAGTTTCTTGTTGCTGACGCGCGCTAATAATTGTGGTGGCTTCAGTAAGGGAATCCGTGCCTTTCTGGAGGATCCCTAATGAAAATGCGGCAGGCTACAGTGTTTTTTCTGTTATCTACTGTGCTCAGTTACTCTTAAATATAGCTGGCATTGTTTGTTGCAACCACAACATTACTGAAAGAGAACATACTTATGGCAGTCGGTAAGTGCCTGCCCTCCTTTCTCCATTTAATACTCTCCCACCTACACCTGCGAATTGTAATGTGAATTCACCTGCGCCTTTCCATGATAGGTTTGTGGAACAACGTTATGCATGATTTGAATTCTGCCGAACTGCAGGGGAATGATTGGTTGAATTGTATGTTCTCTGCCTCATGGCGCTTTAGCAGTTCACATACAAACAAATGCAGGAAAAGCCGCTTCTGTTGGTTCCAGGCACACTCCTCAAATACTATAAATAGATACCTTTGACTTCATTTCCTGCTATATGGTGGCTGAGGGTTGTGGACCCAAGTAGATCTTTAGGGCTATCATCTATAGCTAACGTGTGCACTCTGAAACAGAGTTCTTGCGCTTTATTATGCAAACTCTTTCATTCTATGACAATTCTGCCCTTGTCCATATTGCATGAAGAGTTTTGCACAAGTAAACGTATGTTTCTCACAAGCCTTATCTATGAATTAATGTTTTTTTTTTAAACGAGACAAACGGAAAGTAGAACACACTATCTCGTTATTTTTCATTTTAGTCATTCTTGAAATTATTCAAAAACTCGATGTGTCACCTGTTTTTGCTCATCAACACACAATGAACGTTTTCCCTAGCTCCTTTTGTCAAGGAGATTGACTGGCCTGGCATACTGTGCCTGAGGTTGTAGGTCATAGATAATAGTAATCAGGATTGAGAGACCTATGCCTCATTGAATTGCCCTCTCTGTATACTTGATCTGTACTGCTAGAGGGGGCTTGGCTCCCATTTACCATAGCCCAGCCAGAAGAATTATTTATCTCAATCCCATTTCCTGTCCATCCTCTGCCACAGGAAGCAGTGTCTGGCTTGAAAGCCTAAGGGACCATCTGCTTTCAGCTTCATAGTGCACCCTATCATGAGACTTCTCGGGGGGGGGGGCACTCAGCTATGTGAGGTGTTTCTGCTCCTGCACCACGTGACACAATTCCTTGATGTGTGAGTATTTATTTATAAGAGGCTTTAGATAGTGCAGCAAAAGTCGCTGTACATGTAGAAGCTCATGCCTGCAAGAGATTGTACAAACAAGTAGCTTGTTCCTGCTCTGCTTAGTGTGCTTATTCAGCGCCCTCCCTACTGGAGTAATGTTAGCTCCTTGGAAGACCTACCAAGCACTGCTCTCTTGGGTTACACGTGGTTGGGATCCGTGTCTAAGGTGATGGGTTATCATGAAATATGCATAGCGGCCTGTTCTCTGTGCCTGAGGCCTTGGTGACTGGGTGTTTGGAGTGCTGCTGGAACAATTTTTAGAGTGGAGATGCGGCCATTAATATGAAATCACTGAAATCACAGGGATTGTGAAAAATCCAGTCATCATACAAAAAAACAAGTTTAGCAAATGTGCTATGCACATTCAGCAGGAGAGTGGTAATGGTGTGGTATGTAGCTGGTGGTGCATTTTGGAGCATGGGTGAGGTAGCACACTGTCATTCACAGGCAGCACATTTTTCATTGAAATGGGTTGTGATTTTGCTCTTTCTCACTTTGGCACTGGAAGTACCAGCAAGCCCTCGGGCCCCTTGAGGCAGCCCTTAGAACATTGCGCATTTGGAGGGGGCTGTAGCGCTCTAAAGTGTGTTGCATCTTCCAGCAGCACGAGTTATGATTTTGCACTTTCTCACTTTGGCGCTGAAGGGATTTCAAGTACCAGCAGGCCCTCGGACCCCTAGACGCAGACCTTTGACCATTGTGTACCTGGAGGGGGCTGTAGCACTATAAAGCACTCCGCATCTTCCTGCAACATGGGGTGCGCCTGAGTGGAGGCCGGGCCAAGACCTAGCGTGAGAAAAGGGCTCTTTTGTAATGGTTAGCCCCTACCTTTTCCCTTGTATGTGATGTAGCCTCAAAGTTGTTAGTGCTCAGGGACCCTGCTAACCAGGTTCCCTGGGCCAGATCTTCTTCCCTAAAACTGTTGTGATGCATTGGCACAATTGGCAAAACCTTTATCTGCCACTATAAGCCTCTAGTAAATGGTACCTAGGGCATAGGGGACTAAGGGTAGGCTCCTGAGGGCAGTAGCACAGTTTGTGCCACCCTCTAGAGCCATGCACCCAGAAGCACCCAGCACTGCCATTGCAGACTGAGTGTTCTGATGCAATCCTAAAAAACAAACTCGAAATGGCTCACTGCCTGTGTGCCCTGTCCACAATACACTGCATGCACTATAGATAAGTCACTCCTCTGGCAGGCCTTCCAGCCCTAAGGCAGGGTGCATTATATGGTATGTGTGGGCATAGATGCATGAGCAATATGCCTCTACTGTGTCCTTGTCAAACCTGGGCATAGTAGGTAAGTGAAAAGGGCAGCCATTTTAATGCATGTGCTGGACACTGGTCAGTGTGAGTTTTACAGCTACATGATGGCTACCCTGAACCCTGGGTTGTTTAGTATCAAACAACTCAGATTGATAAATCCAGACTGGTATCAACATTGGCTTTATTCCCAAATGTACCCTGGGGTAACCTTAGAGGTGCCCCCTGCAAAAGCTAACTGCCCTGGCATGGTTTCTGGCTGATCACAAACAGCCAGCTACCACCAAACAAGATTCTGAATCCCTAGGGTGAGAGATCCTGCACTCTGGGATTCAGAAGAAATCCCTTCCTGGGTGGCCCCAGGAACGTGCACTGCCCTGCTGGCGAGCTTCAAAGGGCATACCACCCATGAAACTCGACCCCGGGCCTGCTGCTAGCAGCAAATGGCCGCCCCTATTGCAAACCCCCACTCTTGATGGGCGCGACAGCAGTAAAAGAGACAAATGGTAGGAGGAGTGGTCATGCCTAGCTTGCACCACCTTTAAGGTGTTGCATGCATGGAGACCTCTCCATTTCATTTTCCTACATCTTGCATGGAAGGAAAATAGCCAATCAGGTGCAGGGAAGTGACCTCTACCCACAGGCAGTAGTCACTTGGTGGGTGTAGCCACCCTAAGGTAGATGACCAATTGGTCACTACTAGGTAGCCCCGTGAAATGCTAACTAAATACAGTATTTAGTGGGCATCCCTAGACCAAGATTCAGATTTGAAGGACAAAAGAAGACCAGCAACAAAGAAGACCCAAGGATGGAAAACTGCATTCCTGCTGTACCAAGAAACAGCGCCAAACCTTGTCTGCTGCACCCCGGACTCAACAATCGCCACTGAAGGGGTTGCTTGGACATTGGACAGACTCTACAACCCCCCCAGAGGACCTCCACTCTTCAAAAATCACCGAAGTCCTCCCTCCAGAGTGAAGGCGTCACTCTGCAACACCAAGGAACCAAAGACCCAGTGAAGCCCACTTCACTGACCGGCATCTGACCAAGGAACCGGACAATACAGCTAAACCAAACTTTGCCAATCAGACCGTGATGATGAGCCCTGCAAGTGTGCCAAGTTTGGTGACACTGCGCTTTCCAGTGACCAGATCATGCAATAGCTCCAGCTACTGTTCACCTCACATTGGACACTAAGAAGGATAGTCCATTCCAGACTGAAAAACAACCAAGAGGAAGCCCCAGTCAAGGGACTTCAGGAACCACACAGACCTCCCACCAGAGTGCCCCTGCTGACCTGCAAGCATCCCTCAAACTGACCTACCTCTTGCTTCCAAGGGCCCCTTTGCACACTGCTCCTGGCTCACCGATTCGATCTTCACCCGGGCACCCTGTGCCATCCAGCGAAGATCCAGCTGTACCCTATGGGTCCCCCACCTCTTGCAACCTCAACACCCCAATGGGACCTACAGGACTTACCTTTCAGTCCACCAATGTAGTACTTTTCCAAGTGGTCACCCCAGGTGGCCTGGCACCAGCTCCATTCAATCAATCAAAAAAAAATTGTAGAGCGCGCTACTCACCCGTGAGGGTCTCAAGGCGCTGTGGGGAATCTGGGGGGGGGGGCAGGGAGGGTCACTGATCGAACAACCATGTCTTGAGGTTCTTTATAAAAGACCATTAGGTCTTTGGTTTTGCGAAGGTCGGTGGGGAGGGACTTCCAGGTTTTGGGGGCGAGGTAGGAGAAAGACCTGTCTCCTGTGGTGGTGCGTTGGATGCGGGGGACTGTGGCTAGGGCGAGGTCGGCTGATCGGAGGTTGCGTGTGGGAGTGTGGAAGTTAACTGTTTCATTGAGGTAGGTTGGGCTGGTGTTGTGGAGGGATTTGTGTGCTTGGATGAGGATCTTGAATGTGATTCTCTTGTCAATGGGAGCGAGTGAAGGGATTTGAGGTGTGGTGAGATTCGTTCGTGGTGGGGGAGGCCAAGGACGAGGCGTGCGGCTGTGTTCTGGATTCTCTGGAGTTTGCGTTTGAGTTTGAGTGTGGTGCCGGTGTAGAGGGCGTTACCGTAGTCCAGTCTGCTGCTGATGAGTGCGTGGGTGACTGTCTTTCTGGTTTCTGGGGGAATACATTTGAAGGATTTTTTTTTTAGAGTACGGAGTGTGTGGAAGCAGGAGGAGGCTAGAGCATTGATTTGCTGTGTCATGGAGAGGGAGGGGTCAAGGGTGATGCCGAGGTTGCATGCGTGGTTTGCGGGGGTGGGTGCGGGGCCTAGGGCGGTTGGCCACCAGGAGTCATCCCATGTGGTTTTGTTGGGGCCGAAGATGATGATCTCGGTTTTGTTTGAGTTAAGCTTGAGGTGGTTAGTGGTCACCAAGTTGGCAGTGTCGAGGAGAGCGGCGTGTAGGTTGGTTTTGGCTGTGGTGGGGTTGCGGGTGAGGGAGAGGATGAGTTGGGTGTCATCTGCATAGGAGAGGATAGTGATTCCGTGTGCTCGGAGGATGTTGGCTAGAGGGATCATGTAGATGTTGAAGAGTGTGGGGCTAGGGGAGGACCATTGTGGGACTCCACAGGTGATCTTGGTAGTGTTGGAGTGGAAGGGCGGAAGGCGGACTCTCTGGGTCCGGTCGGCGAGGAAGGAGATGAGCCAGTCTAAGGCTTTTGTGGCGAATTCCTATGTTGTGGAGGCGTGTGCGGAGTGTGTGGTGGCAGACGGTGTCAAAGGCTGCGGAGAGGTCTAGGAGGATGAGTGCGACGGTCTCGCCTTTGTCGACTTTGGTCCTGATGTCGTCAGTGCATGCGATGAGGGCGATTTCCGTGTCGTGGTTTTTGCGGAACCCGGATTGTGAGGGGTCAAGAGTGTTGTTTGCTTCGAGGAAGTGGGATAGGCGGGTGTTGACTAATTTCTCTGCAACCTTGGTGGGGAAAGGGAGGAGGGAGATGGGGCGGTAGTTGGAGAGGATCTCCGGGTCAGCTTCGGTGTTTTTTAGGAGAGCGGTGATTTCCGCATGCTTCCAAGGGTCTGGGTAGGTGGCGGAGTCGAAAGAGGAGTTGATTATGTTGTAGAGTATGGGGGCGATGGTTGGGCTAGCTTTGTTGTAGATGTGGTGTGGGCAGGGATCGGAGGGGGAACCAGAGTGGAAGGAGTTAATGGTTTTTTCGGTTTCTTCGTGTGTGGTGGGGGTCCATTTGGGGAGTGTGGTGGGGGGGTCATGAGTGGGGGTTGGGTTGGGTGAGTGAGGGGTGTGTGTGTGGGTGTGTGTGGTATGAAGCTGTTGTGGATGTCCAGGATTTTGTGGAGGACGTGGTTGGAAAGGGCGTCAGATAGGGGCTGTGTGTGTTTGTGGGGTCTATGTTGCTGGCTTTGGGTTTGGCAAGTTAATTGATGATGGTGATGGTCCATTGACTTTCTTCAGCTGCTCCTGCCGGAACTGGGAGTTGCCCAAACTTCTTCAGCTGGTTCAGGGTACCCATCAATGACTTTGACATACCTGCAAAAATAGACACTGATAAACGCATTGCCTGATTTACTATGAATTTTCCAAATATTTCTCCATTGATTCCTATGGTGCGTAATTACACACAAAATGACTAACTTTATAAAAACTTTAAAAATTCATAACAAAAAGTACTTACCTGATCTAGATGATCTTGGTCTTAAAAATGTATAAAAATCTGAAGTATTTCTGAAAATTGGTCTCGAGTTATTATTTTTTGTGTATGTCTTGTTTTATTGATACTGTGAGTACAACAAAGGCTTTGCACTTCTCCAAGATTAGCCTAACTGCTCGACCAAGCTACCATAAAAATTAGAGCATTAGGTGGTCTAGTTTTTACGTCTGTAAACCAACTCATGTTTGTCTGGACCCCCTGCACAGTGTGACAAGCTTTGTACACTACTGAGGGCCAGCCTCCTACACTGGGCCTGTCTGCGCTCATCTGTAGCTGGTCAAGGCTGGGCTGGGCCCACTTTCTTTCATCTGATCCTTCCAATGCACTTTGGAGGTAAGCTGCATGTGTTAATTTTTTTAAGTCATCTGTAGCTCCCCCTAAACTCATCTTCCTATTTGCATTATTATTATTTTTCACCAAGCAAAACTATGGTCAAAAGGAAGCTGCAAGGCTCAGGGCCTTTGAGAATGAATTCAGTGGCAGCATCAATGGAGCTAATACACCCTTAGTTACCAACTATTTGTCAACAGTTATGGGTGTTTTGAAAATCGAAATAGGAAGGGAGGAAGAAAGGATTAATGCAGTGAGAAGGAGTTCTTTGCCTCATAGTGCCCTACATGAATTTCCTGTGCTGAGTACCCACAATGAGAGCGAAGCTGCCATCTGATGATCCACTGAGTATTCATTGTAATTTAAACTCTACCTCTTAAGCCCTAACCAGGATAATAGGCCTTTTTCGCTTAGTAATGGCAGAGAATTGGTGGTTGACAACTTGGGTACAGGGTAAATTCTCAAGCTTGCTGGCAATTCGTCCAATGCCGCAGTTGTTGCCCCCAATCTTCCCTCTGACTCATAAGCACATGAAGCAGACACTCACAAAGAGAAAGTCTCGCGAACACCCCTGGACACTGGCAAACTTTGTGAGCCCCCATTAAATGCCAGTCCTCTGGTAGGAAATACCGCTCATCTGGGCGCTCTGGTAAAGTCATGCCATGATGAACTGTTTGAACGCATAGAAGCATTAATAAGCGATCTTTGAAAGGATTTGTTTGCCAATTTTGAAGAAGGTCTGAAAAACCTAGGAGCCCTTAAGGGCCAGCAATCATCTAACATAGAGGGGGACTACTGTGCCACCTCAAATCAAGGAACTTTAACAACATTTGGACCTGCCCCTCCTAAAAGGAGCAATATTCAATCTCAGCACAAGAGGATGACTGAGTTATGGCCTGAGCCTGTACTTGGCTCTAGGGTCGCTAACTCAGATTAGGCAGGGCTTCTAATAAACTCGGCTCGCCTGGTGAGTGCAGAGGCACCTCCTTTAAGGCCACCACTGAAACAACTAGCTCATTCACATCTTCATCTTCCCCAATTCAACGCCTTATGTCATTATAGTGGGTCATGTTCCTTTTTTTATCACAGGCCTTAACGGAATCCAAAGAATCCCTGAAAAGTAAGGTCATACATTGGCTCAGACTCAACACGGGAAGGGTACCAAACTTCTAGCATGAATTCCTCCCAGTCAGATGAGTGTTGTCTATCTGTCATCGTCCATCCTTACCAGGTAGAGATTGTGTGCTGGTTAACTTTAGATCCCCAGGCCTAGTGACTAGACTTCTATTTTCACTCAGCCATCTATCAGACACTCATTGGCAAATGAGAACTATGCCATTTGGGCTATTATTATGCATTCTACAGGGGTCTGAATGGCAACCCACTTATTTATTATAAGGGTGTAGGTCAGATGGTAACTTTTGCATCCACTCCCCCACCCCCGATCTGCTCCAGTAACTGTTTCTCTGTTAGCAAATTTGAAGGAGATTGATTGACTGCCATCTCTCACTGCGTCGCTTGGTCTGGATGACCAGGGTGCTCCGCGCTCATCATCGGATCTTGACCAGGCATTTGGTAATTTTCCAGATCATTCCTTTGTCCCTGATGTTACAATGATTCCAGACCCAAGGGCGGGAACTGTTCTACACCAGTATGTAAATGATTCTCTCTTTGAGGTATTATGATGGAATATCGCAGGGATACAATCGAAATTGGGAAATAAGGACTGTGTGGGTTTTGTTAAACGTTATGAGTTGATTTGAGTTCAAGAGACCATGTCCTTAAGACATCTATGTTGATGGGTACCATTCCTTTTGTAACCACACAACGCCTGCTCCTTCAGGGAAGTGAGTGGTGGCTTGGCTGTTTTGATTTCCCACAAATGTAAGAGTGTGACAGTTAAGCCCCAAAACTCTACACCATGATTTCCAATGCTGAAGATATCTGGGCTTGGTGCAATGGACACCTTGGTTGTAAATTTTTATCACAATGTTTTTGACCAGCGCAGCATTGAGGTCACAGATGAGTTGAATGAGGCCATAGCAAGGGCAAACCTCTCCAGTCGGCCCCTGTGTACTCTGTGGGTAGGTGACTTTAACTGCATATCATGTGATTATAGCAACACAAGGGTTTGTGGCCTGGAGAGTAAGGATGGTCAGGCAGTAACTCATTTTAAACACTCACCATATGGAAATGCCCTAAATAACATTGTTATATCTAATGTTTTGTTATTTTTGTCTGATTGTATAGAAAATAATTCTGTATCTTACCTACCTTTACAGAGGGGATTAGATCAAGTACTATTGACTTTATGTTGATATCCTGTAGCTATAGTTTTCTGGTTAGGGGCGTCAGCATCCTCCCGAATTGTGATAGCGACCATAATCCCTTGTTAGCTAGTCTAAACATAAATTTAAAGGGTAGGGCTGGGGTTATCCCATCAATTCCTATCAAGTATAGTACAAACCAGGGCATTAGTTTGAAATGGAGGCAAATTGACCCACAATCAGTTGAAACTAAAATAATTAGGGATCATTTATGCTTGATAAATAGTTGTCTATCAGCTGAGGCCACCCCTGGTGTTTTGATAAGAGACTTTGAGTTTTTGTGTCAAAGCTATCTCTTCGGAGATAACTGTCAAATGCCCTCCTTTATCCCCACAGCCGCTCCGCCACATGAACCCTAGAGATAAGGTTATGGTTAGTGCAGCCCAGAAAAACTATAAGGCAATATTGGAATGGAGAAAACACAAGCTTAGAAATGAGGCCTGGTTCGACCTATTGGCTGCGAGTCTTAAGGACTCAAGAAAGTTTTGGGAGGTCTGGTCTGACCTATTGGCTACAAGTCTGGAGGACTCAAAGTTTTGGGAGGTCATAAATCAGCCGCTGTTCACTGAGAGTTCAGAATCCAAATTGGAGAGCGTAATCTCAGATATTTTGTGGGTTGAGCATTTCTCACATATTTTCAAACCTCTGAGGAGGAGTTAGACAAGGAGGATAGGAATATTGTAACATCCAAAATATGGGACCAAGCAATGCACTTTAGCCAAACTGTCTCAGTGGAGGAAGTGGAGTCTGCTATCAATCAGGGTATTTGCAAAAAAGTGCCTGGCCCGGGTGGGGTTCCATTCGATGTGTTCTAACACAACACTCCCCTCTGGGCACCAATCCTTACTAACATCTTCAGAGCCGCCATTATTGGTCCACTCCCTTGCTCTTGGACGGAGGCCATGGTGGTCCCCATTTATAAAAAATGGGAAAGGAACCGGCGTGTTACAGGCAAATCTCCTTGATTGATGCTATGGTCAAAGTCCTGGGTAGAGTGCTTTTGGAGCGACTGGAAGCATGGCGCCACTGAAAACAACATACTCACAAGGACACGGTATGGTTTTAGGCAAGGTCATGGGACTGTCGACCAATGCCTTAATCTAGAGCTAATTGTCAGCAAGTATGCAAAGTCCATGAAGAACTCAATACATCTGGTCTTCATGGACCTTAGAAGCACTTTTGACACAGTAAATCATGACAAAACTTTGGAGTATGATGTGGGAGATGGGTGTGGAGGATCCCTGGTTATTCTCCTCCGGAGGCTTCACCCTAACACCACGGTAAGGGTTCGATATGCCCCTGGAGGCGATTGCACAGACTCCCTAACTTCAACTGAGGGCGTCCGCCAGGGGAGTATCCTGGCCCATTTTTTGTTTGTGTATATAAATGGCATGGAGGCTGTTAGAAATGGGGTCTTTGGTTGGCAGTCAGGTTACCCCCTGTCCAAGCAAGGACCCTCACTCTAGTCAGGGTAAAGGAGAATCACCCTCAGCTAACCCCCTTGGTAGCTTGGCACGAGCAGGCAGGCTTAACTTCAGAGTCTAGGTGTAAAGTATTTGTTCCAAAACACACAGTACATTAATGAAATCACTACAAAATGACACCACACAGGCTTAGAAAAATAGAAAATATTTATCTAAACAAAACAAGACCAAAATAACAAAAATCCACAAGTCAAGTTATAAAATTTAAAAGCAAAAAGAGTCTTGAATCCTTGAGAAAACAGTAAAAACACTGTTGAAAAGTACCTGGGTAGCATCAAAATAACATGCATGGGCGAGTGTGCATCAGAAAAGGCTAGCGATGCGTCAAGTTTTCATCCACAAGCAAGACCATGGGTCATTTCTCCTCCTCTGGTCGGGTCGGTGTGCGTCGTTTTTCCTCTCCACAGGAGAGTGATGCGTTGATCCAGGGAAGCACTTGGATCCGGGCAGGCTTTGCGTCATTTTTCCGTGCCCAGCGAGGCTTACGTTGAAAATCCTGCTGCACGGTATCAACAAAACTGCGATATGTGGTTTGCAACATTATCAGCCTCCGTCAGCCGGTGTTGCGCTTCGTGTCTCCTGCTGCGTGCATCGATCTTCCAGCTGCGATGCTGGTGGAGAGTCGATTTCTGCCGCAAAGCCGGCAGGACGTTGTTTTTCAGCCACGGCGGTTTGGCGTGGGTTTTTAATCTTGGTCTGCCAGCTTCACCTGTCAAAGCCCCAGGAACTGGATAGGGCACAGCAAAGAGTCCAGGTGCTGGCAGGAGAAGTCTTGGATGGCCCGGAGACTTCAACAACAGGAGACAAGCCCTTGGAGATTTCTTCAAAAGCATGAATGCATAACAAAGTCCAGTCTTTGTCCTCTTGCACAGGCAGAAGAAGCAACTTCATGATAGCTCCACAAAGCACAGTCACAGGCAGGGCATGACTTCTCTTCAACTCTTCTCCAGGCAGAGGTTCCTCTTCATTTCCAGAGGTGATCTAAAGTCTGTGGGTTTGGGTGCTCTTCTTATACCCATTTTGGCCTTAGAAATAGACTTACTTCAAAGGAAAGTCTCTCTTGTTTGTGAAATCCTGCCTTGCCCAGGCCAGGCCCCATACACACACCAGGGGGTTGGAGACTGCATTGTGTGAAGGCAGGCACAGCCCTTTCAGGTGTAAGTGGTCACTCCTCTCCTCCCTCCTAGCACAGATGGCTCATCAGGATATGCAGGCTACACCCCAGCACTCTGAGTCACTGTCTAGAGAGAGGTGCAAACACCCAACTGTCAAATTGACCCAGACAGGGAATCCACAAACAGGCAGAGGCACAGAATGGTTTAAGCAAGAAAATGCCCACTTTCTAAAAGTGGCATTTTCAAACACACAATCTCAAAATCAACTTTACTAAAAGATGTATTTTTAAATTGTGAGCTCAGAGACCCCAAACTACACATGTCTATCTGCTCCCAAAGGGAATCTATACTTTAATCATATTTAAAGGTAGCCCCCATGTTAACCTAGGAGAGAGATAGGCCTTGTAACAGTGAAAACTGAATTTGGCAGTATTTCACTGTCAGGACATATAAAACACATTAGTATATGTCCTACCTTAGAACATACACTGCACCCTGCCCATGGGGCTACCTAGGGCCTACCTTAGGGGTGCCTTACATGTAAGAAAAGGTTTAGGCCTGGCAAGTGGGTACACTTGCCATATCGAATTGGCAGTTTTAAAACTGCACACACAGACACTGCAGTGGCAGGTCTGAGCCATATTTACAGGGCTACTAATGTGGGTGGCACAATTAGTGCTGCAGGCCCACTAGTAGCATTTGATTTACAGGCCCTGGGCACCTCTAGCGAACTGTACTGGGCACTTACCAGTAAATCAAATATGACAATCTTGGAAATCCAATTACACATACATTTTACATAGGAGCACTTGTACTTTAGCACTGGATAGCAGTGGTAAAGTGCCCAGAGTAACAAAAACAGCAAAAACAGAGTCCAGCACACATCGACAACCTGGGAAACAGAGGCAAAATGTTAGGGGAGACCACGCCAAGGATGCCAAGTCTAACAGAGGCTTTTTTGTTGCAGAGGAAAACTGATTATCCAAGGGTGGGGAATTATATTATCCCATTGCTTCTCTATGCAGAGAAAGCTGTTCTCTTAATAAGAACAGCAAATGGCTTACAGCAAGCACTTGATTCCTTTGCAGAGATTATGTTGGCGCTGGACCTGAAGGTGGACTTAAAAAGTTCATCTAATGGTATGTGACCCTAAAACAAGCAAAAAACTAAATGTTTTTCCTTCAAGGTAATCCGGTGGCTAATGTTTCTTCTTTTTTGTTATCTAGGGCTCCTGTTTAACAACCAGCCAGGTGAGATGCCATCCTAACTACAAGAATGAAACAAGTTAATAGATCTGTGGAATTGTTTTTATGCTTTGTGGCTAAGCTATGTCACAAGCCAGTCACAGAATTTACCACCCTATATAAAGCAAAATGTAAGTCCATAGCTCTATATGGGCCAGGAGTGTGGGGCTATAGTGAGTGTTCTAAATTATAGGTAGTGGAAAACCCCTTTCTTAGGAGATTTCTGATGGTCCC
Source organism: Pleurodeles waltl (assembly GCF_031143425.1). NCBI lineage: Eukaryota > Metazoa > Chordata > Amphibia > Caudata > Salamandridae > Pleurodeles > Pleurodeles waltl. The sequence continues at coordinate 516,127,733 of NC_090442.1, forward strand.
TAAGTTATCCACAATTTGTTTTTGTCATTTCTATGTGGGCTTGAATTATCTGCAGGATTTTGTGTGTGTTGCCCCTCTTTTGTTAAGGGTGAATATATGGTCTACACCCGAATTACAATTTTCCAGACAAATACTTTCTGACTGCCTGTTGTTGTGTAACTGCCAAAATTCCATGGGTAAATTATGTTAAATGTCCTTTTGATGAGCCTGGTCTTTCTGAAAATTGTGACAAGCCACCTTCTGTCCCGCCCTCTGCTAAAGTCTAGTTAAAGGAAGCCTACTTTGAGAGGCCGAAGGTTATTCATGAGCGTTCATTCCCTTGAAAATATTTGCAGAAAAATGTTATTAATTTATCTGACCCAGGGCTGAAACCCTATTTGATGCTCATTTTAAACTCTCAGCGCAGGTTTCATCTGACTAGATTTCTTCTGGGTATTCTGCATTTTTAGTAGCATTCCCCACATAAGGTAGTTGGACTGAAAACCTTCAATCAATCAGGAATTTATAAAGCGCACTACTCAACAGTGAGGGTCTCAAGGCGCTGAGGAGGGGAGGGGGAAAACGGGGGGGAAGTGCTGCTACTGCTCAAACAGCCAGGTCTTGAGACGTGTCCTGAAGGTGAGGAGGTCTTTGGTCTGGCACAGGTGGGTGGGAAGAGTGTTCCATGTTTTGGCGGCGATATGCAAGAATGATCTACCACAGTTTGTAGTTCTGCGGACACCTGAGACGGTTGCAAGGGTGAGGTCGGCGGAGCGGCGATGCCGGGTTGGGGTGTGGAAGAAGAGTCACCTGTTGAGGTATTCTGGTCCGATGTTGTGCAGTTCTTTGTGAGTGTGGGTGAGGAGTTTGAAGGCGATTCTCTTGTTGACTGGGAGCCAGTGCAGGTTTTTCAGGTGGTCTGTGATGTGGCAGTGGCGGGGGATGTCCAGGATGAGGCGTGTGGAGGCGTTCTGGATGCGTTGTAGCCTCGTCTGGCGTTTGGCCGTGGTTCCTGCGTAGAGGGCATTGCCGTAGTCCAGCTTGCTGCTTACGAGGGCTTGGATAACTGTTCTTCTGGTTTCAGTGGGTATCCATTTGTAGATCTTTCGGAGCATGCAGAGGGTGTTGAAGCAGGAGGAGGAGATGGCGTTGACTTGCTGGGTCATGGATAGTGAGGGGTCCAAGATGAATACTAGGTTGCGTGCGTGGTCGGTGGGAGTCGGACTGGTTCAGAGAGTGGCAGGCCACCAGGAGTCATCCCATGCGGAGGGGGTGGAGCTGAAGATGAGGACTTCCATCTTGTTGGAATTGATTTTGAGGCAGGTGCTCTTCATCCATTCGGCAATGGCCTTAATTTCTTCGTGGAAGTGGGTCTTGGCGGAGTCCTTGGTGAGGGAGAGGATCAGCTGGGTGTCGTTGGCGTATGAGATGATGTTGAGGTTGTGGGATCAGGCGATGTTAGGGAGCGGGGCCATGTAGGCGTTGAAGAGGGTCGGGCTGAGGGACGAACCCTGGGGTACGCCGCAGATGATTTTGGTGGCCTCCGAGCGGATGGGGGGAGGCTGACTCTCTGGGTTCTGCCGGTGAGAAAGGAGGTGACCCAGTTCAGGGCTCTGTCGCGTATTCCGGCATTGCTGAGGCATGAACATAGGGTGTGGTGGCAGATGGTGTCGAATGCGTCGGAGAGGCCCAGGAGGATGAGGGCTGCGGTTTCGCCGCTGTCCAGTATTGTTCTGATGTTGTCGGTGGCGGCGATGAGGGCGGTTTCCGTTCTGTGGTTGCTGCGGAATCCTGATTGGGAAGATTCCAGGGTGCCGTTTTCCTCGAGGAAGTGAGTTAGTTGTCTGTTGACAGCCTTTTCAATAACGTTTGCCAGGTCCTTTGGGTCCACCTTGGGTTTTTTGAGGAGGACGTTGATCTTGGCGTGTTTCCAACTCTTTGGGAAGGTTCTCGTACTCGAAGGAGCTGTTGATGATCTTCTGTAGTTCAGATCCGATGATGGGGCTTGCTTTGTTGAGGATGTGGTGAGAGCAGGGGTCAGATGGAGGGCCGGAGTGGATGGTGTTCATGATTTTGATGGTGCCGTTGCCATTGACGGGGGTCCAGGAGAGCAGGAGGTTGGTCAGAGGTGAATTGGTGGTGTTGGTGGTTGCCGGGGGGTCTGGGTGCTGAAGCTGTTGTGGATGTCTGCAATCTTGCAGTGGAAGTAGGAGGCTAGGGAGTTGCAGAGGTCTTGAGATGGCTGGATGTCATTGGTGTTCGAGCTGGGGTGTGAGAGTTCTTTCACGACATTGAAGAGCTCCTTGTGGCTGTGTGCGTTGTTGTTGATTCGGTCTTTGAAGGCGGTTCTCTTGGTGGCTCAGATGAGATGGTGGTGTCTGTGGATGGTGTTTTTGAAGGCTGTGAGGTTGTCCAGAGTCTGATCTTGGCGCCACTTTCATTTGAGTCTTTAGCAGCTTTGCTTAGATTCGTGGAGGTCGGCGGTAAACCAGAAGGCCTTTCTGTCAGTGCGCCTGTCAGAGGGATTCTTGATTGGGGCGAGAGTATTGGCACAGGTGTTGACCCATTGCGTGAAGTTGCGGGCAGCTGCATCAGTGTCGGTGGTGTTGATGGGTGGGTTCTGGGAGAGGGTCACGATAAGTTGGTCTTCGGTGACCTTGTTCCAACTGCGGTGGGAGATCCGTTGTGGGTGGTGGTGTGTTGTGGGTTTCTTGAAGGAGAAGTGGATGCAGCGGTGGTCTGTCCAGTGGAGTCTGGTGGTGTGGCTGAAAGAGATGTGATTGCTGGTGGAGAAAACAGGGTTGAGTGTGTGTCCTGCAGAGTGGGTTGGTGTTGTGACAAGCTGTTTGAGGCTGAGGTTGGCGAGCTGGGTGGCGGTGTTGTTGTTGTTGGTGTTCTTGAGGTGGAAGTTTAAGTCTCGGAAGAGTATGTAGTCAGTGGATGCTAGAGCGAGCGTGCTGATGTCGGTAATGGAGTCGCTGAACTGTTGTCGTGGGCCTGGGGGCCTGTAGACGAGGGTCCCTCGGAGGGTGGTGTCTGGATCAGTGTGGATTCGGAAGTGCAGGTGTTCGGCGGTGCTGAGGGAGTCTTGTGGATGACGGCAATGCCTCCTCCTGGTTTGTTTGAGCCGCCCCTGTGGGTGTTCTTGAAGCTGTCCGGGATGGCTGTGGCAATGTCAGGCACTGAGGAGAGGTTCATCCAGGTCTTGGTCAGAAAGGCAACGTCTGGGCAGGCTGAGTCGAGTAGATTCCATAGCTCTACTGGGTGCTTGTGGACGGAGTGGGTGTTGAGGAGCATACATCTGAGATGGTTGCGTCCTGCCTTGGTGGGTGGGTCGTTGACGTGGAGGCTGGTGAAGGTGCAGTTCCGTGGATGGTCTGTGGGGAAGCCTGAAGGCAGGCAGGAGAGCGTCCGGTGTTGAGGGCGCAGAGGGTGGCGGCATCCTAGTGAAGACGTGAGTGGCGGCGGTGGGGGAGAAGAAAAATGGAGCGGAAAAGGGGGTGGAGCTTAAAAGGGGGTGGGACACAGGGCAGCAGCGAGAGCGAAAGTGAGTGAGAGGGAGAGCAGAGTGAGAGAGAAACGAGGAAAAGGAGCACTAAGGGACAGTGTTGAAGCAGAGCAGAGAACAAAGCAAAAGGAGGAGAGAGGCAGAAGGTAGCCTAGTAGGAAAGCAGAGCTCTCCTACTAGACACAAGGGATGAGGCGCAGGCAGGGCCTGCTGGTGGATGAGGGCCCCGTGCCCCCAAAAGGGGTCAGGAGTTCAGAGGAGCCAGGGAAAGGGCTCTACTTACAGGGTGGAGCCATGGGAGGCAGAGCAATGCACTGACCAGGTCAGTGGTATTGCTCAGCCTACCACGCAGCGGCCGCCATTAAATAGGGAGGTGGAGGGGAGGAGAGGATAGCTGGGAGGCGGGTTGGGGACAAAAAACTGCACAAAAAAGGGGGCGGGCTGCAAAGGGGGAGTGCTGCGGGGGTACCAGAAGCAGGAGAGAAAAAGATGGGGAGAGCGAAAGTGAGAGAGAGAGAGAGCAGAGTGAGAGAGAAATTAGGAAAATGAGCACTAAGGGACAATAGTGAAGCAGAACAAAGAGCAAAGCAAAAGGAGGAGAGAGGCAGAAGGTAGCCTAGTAGGAAAGCAGAGCTCTCCCACTAGACACCAGGGATGAGGCGCAGGCAGGAGCCTGCAAGTGAAGGAGGGCCTTGAACGCCTGACAGGGATCAGGAGTTCAGAGGAGCCAGGGAAAGGGCTCTACTTACAGCGTGGAGCCACAGGAGGCAGAGCAGTGCACTGACCTCCACCCTCCCCTTGTGACATTGTCAAAACAATCCACTACACATTTGTTATCTTTTGTCTGCTGTACTACACACCAAGAACAACTTTTCTGCTCCCAATACTGAGGAAATGTCTAGGCCTAGTTCATACCAGGAAGATCTTAGACTTTTATATTCATTGGATTCACATGAAATCTGTTATGCTCTTCGCAGTTTCATAAAGGGGACACTTTCTATTAGGAAGCAATATGGTTAATTGATGCATTGTGATTGTTAAGGGTTTTGATTACCACATTGTAGACATTGTATTCTTTTTTTTAATCTTTGCTAATACTGAGTTTTTTAGACTTACAGTAATGAAATTTGTGACTTAAGATGCCTACCTTTATTTGTCACTTTTTTGCTTTTTACTGTGTGTGGGATATATCCTGGCACTTCGTCTATATATTTTTTTGTGTTGTGACTTTATGATTCATTGGAATTGAAGAAAGTTTTATGATTGACTGACCACTACATACACGTAAACCTGCAGTTTTGCTGGTAAAACTATATAGTGCAAAAAACGATATTGTGGGGAAATTGGGCTTCAATGCATATTTATCATTTGTGTACCACTAAGTAAAGTGTCTTGATTTATTTTGATCATATTGAACTTTGTTTCAATCACACTTCATAATTACAAAAAGTGCTTCATTTGTGCTTTCCTAATTGCTAATATAATTTGAAATGTGTGTACAGTTAATTTTCCGATGCACTGACATGCTATAGCCTCTCCTTTCCTGTACCCCAGTAGGATTGTCGCCTAAGCCACTTTTACATAATCTTCTCACTTATCAGTCTCTGAAATAAAAGTATGCTCCGGTTTCTTAATAAGCAGAAATTTGTCAGAAGACATAGCCTGGTATTTGACCTTTGTCTTTGCATCTGCATGAAATGTACTCACACACTTTAAAGGCATCTTTATTGCTCATTCACGTTCTAAACTTAGGCATTAATATTATACTTTCAGCACCTGTGTGCGTACACCATCATTTTATGTGAATCAAACCTTGTTGGAGCCAAATTTAGAGGAAATCACGTACACTGTGTCTTCTTCAGTCAGTAAAGGTTAATCTTTTCCCTTCTCTCCTTGAGGTACATGTTCCTCTGTGATTAGGAAAGGTTGGAGGCCATCTGCCATTGAAAGGGTTCTAATGTTTTTGGGGTCGAGCCTGCGTCGCATGCGCTTGTGCATGCGTATCGCTAGCGAGACACTTTAGGAATTAGAAAAGGGCTCGGAGCCCCGTCCACGTCATGTCAGTGCCTTTCATTGGTTCATGGGCTTGCCTGTTAAAATCTGCTTGCTTTCATTAGTGGAAGGCATGCAGATGTCATGCCTTTTCCGGTGGTTAGCCCTCCTCGAGCGCAGCGACCAAGTACTGAAACATGCGTGGCTCACTGTTTCCCGACAGGTTTGTGGACTACTTTTTATATTTTGTTCGTAGCGCGATCTCACTGACAGAAGTCGAGTGGTTTGCATAACATCGACTCTGTTACAAACTTAATTGCACTTTTGCCTGTTAAGTAGATGATTGCACTTTTGCCGATAGGTTTCAGAACAAGTGAACTGTAGCAGCGCGATCGCGCTGTTTTTTGGCATATTTGGTAATTGCCTTATGATCAGTATAGGGAAAGGTGCGGAAGACATTGTGACGCGAAGGGTTAATTAGCTTGAGCGGTGTAGATGAGCGTGATGCCTGTTGAAATCACCGAACAACGAGGAAAAGTTCATGATATTATTTTCAAGCGTGTTTGTGTAGAAGACTCCGTCTCAACCTTGAGAACGAGAGTACAGGGAGAAGATGCAATGAAAACAAAGGCTGGGGAAGGGCAGAGCAGCCAAGTGATGATAACATAGCTAGGAAATGCCAGAAAGAGATAGAATCCAAGCTTCGAGTTATTTAAGCACTGAAGTGCGGGTGAGGGATCTGAAGCTCTCAGATGGGGTTGTGAAAGCTGACATGGCCCAGCGCTGCCTCCCTGTTTTGTTGTTTAGAGACCGTGACGCTTGAGGGGGAGAGAGGTCCAAGCAGGCGGTAGAGGGCTTCCCAGCATTTCGTGGATTAAGTTAAGTTCCACACAGGGATGAAAGGCCTTTGTTTCTCTGCTCTATTATTATGATTGATTATTATGCTTGCACTGTGTTTATAATCTGAAGTATTCAGCTCGTTTATATTTTGCTTTCTAAACATCGTAGTGTGAGCCTGCTACAGTAATTGAAACATACATTTTGGTATGCAGTTAAGCAAAGCTAATCTGAAGAATTCAGCTTGTTTATATTTTACTTTCTGAACATCGTAGTGTGAGCCTGCTGCAGTAATTGAAACATGCAGATTGGTGTGCAGTAAATCAAAGCTTATCTGAAGTATTCAACTCGTTTATATATTACTTCCTGAACATCGTAGTGTAACACATTTTGGTATACAGTTATTCCAAACTTATATATGTCAATGAACTCTTTGCTCATATGTATACATAGATGCTCTTTGTAGTGTACTTATATAAATAGATGCTTTTCATTGCTATTCTTATTCCACTGTGCTAAATGCCTACATTTACCTGAAATTCTAGTAAAGCTAAATTGTATTCATAATTGGCATGTGGTCCTTCATTGAGCATCCTTATTGACTTATACCGAACAGGTGTCAACCAGTCACCTGGATGAGACACCTTACGTGGCAGCTCACCACATTCATTTTCATCCATAGCGATTACATTGGGGACAACGCATCTTGGAATTTACATCACAGCTGCAGGGCACCACATGCATTTTCTTTCATAGTGGCTGTTTGGGACGCCAAGTCTTGGTTTTTCTATTGCAGTTGCAGGGCACCGCGTTCATTTTGATTCATAGTGGCTGCTTGGGGGGGACTTCATCTTGGCTTTTACATTGCAGTTTTAGTGCACTGTGGTAAATTTGATTCATAGCCGTTATTTGGGGGCACCGCATCTTGGCATTTACTTCACAGTTGCAGTGCATCACGTCCATTTTGTTTCATAGCTCTTTCTTGTGGCATGGTCCCCGTTGCAAGGGTGCCACGCAGATGGGCTACTTTTAGCATGGTATGTTTGTTGATAATATTGTGGTTCCTGGACACTGCATGTATTTTTAAGTTTTCTATGACAGTGTCTCTCTTCAGATTATGTGTGTTTGCAAAGTGACACATTTTGGATTTTGCACCACGTTTTTGGTGGTTACAGTGGGTGTCTAGGGTGCTGCTCACTTTCGGAATTCATTGTGGTTGCAGTGCACCAATTTAATTTTTTGATTACTGTTTCTGCTAGCACTGGCAAACACAGATAAGATAATTACGCTTGATGTTTATTGCGCAGCTCACTTTATGGTTTCTTTGACGCTGCATCGCACCTCTCTTATTAGTTACAGGAACAGCTGGTGGTGCCAAACACTGATGGGTGCTCAGGTTTACAGTGCACCATGGTTGTTTGTGGCTACAGTGGTTGATTATATTGCCGCTAACTTTAATGCACTGCATCACCTGTTTCATTTCTTTGCTGTAACATGTGGTGGGGCCAAACACAGATGGTGTAATAATGGTTTCTGTGTTCTGTAGTTTTTGTGGTAAGAGCTGCTGCTTCGGTGCCACTAGCGTTATGGATTCCTTGCACTTTCTGGGTTCCTTGTGATTGCAAGGGTTCCATTCAGTCATTGATTCACTGTGGCTGCAATACTCCACTTATATTCTCTACTTTACTTTTGTTGCTGACTGCTGTTGAACACGGTTTTGTAATCACGGTTCTGAGCACTATATTGTTGTTTGCGCCAGAGGCTGCCTAGGGCATCGCTCACGTTACAGTTTCTTTACAGTTACAGCACTCCGCTTTTTTATTCAGTTTACAGTGGCTGCTGGTGTCACCAAACTGAGTCTAGGATATGGCGGTGACTCTACCATTTTCATTTGTGATTACAAAGGCTGTTTGAGTGCCGTCCACTATATTAGAGCACTGTGCAGCACTATTGGCGGCACTGTACAAGGGTGAATAAATTACGGTTGCAGTGCTCCATTTTCATTTACAACAGCTTATGAGGGCAGCAAACTCAGTTTAGTTCAGGCGCTTGCAGTAAACCAGTTTAGTTGGAGGTTAAGGGGTGACTTTTTTAGCATTGTTCTCCTGTTTTTTAGGGGCGAGTGCAAAGGCTCTCTCCCCTGTAGTAATCTCTCTTTGGGCTCCCAACCACGCCCATGTCACCTCACTCACTTTCATTGGTTCGTGTGCTTGCCTTTTAAAATCCACTTGCTTTCATTTGTGAAAGTCATGCATACGCCATGCATGCCTTTTCCGGTGTTTAGCCCACCTACACTGTGCCGTTAAACTACTAAAAACATACGAGGCGCGAAGTTTTCAGCGTGGTTTCCGGACTACTTTATCTGTTTATTTTCTACCCAGCGCAATCGTGCTGGGGTTTACATAGCGCGATCGCGCTAGGTTTTTCCGTTTTCAATTTCAGCACGATCGCACTGCATTTTACATAGTGCAATCGTGCTGCATTTTTTTTTCTTTTAATTTGTGTGGCAAAAAAAGTCCGGTTAGGAGTTTACAATGCGAATAGCTCTAACACAAGAAAATGCGAGACCCGTTGCATTGAAAATGGTTGTTTTAAATGTGGGCAATTGCAGATTTGTGATGCTGTGCAGCCTGAGGTAACTTACAAGGGAAGTGAACTTCTCACTTTCATCATTTATCCTCCTCTACTTTTAAGGGGGAGAAATAATGTGCCTTTTCCTCACACATACACCGATAAGACTTGGCAAATCTAAAACCTGCCTTTAGGAGCAAAACAAGTAAGTTACCATATATTGTCTCTAACATGCTTGTCTTTTTTTTTTATAAATTCTCTTTTTTTGAGTTTTGAGAATTTGTTACAAATATTTCCAGCGCAGAATTTGAAACCACCAACTTGTACATACAAGCTGTTTTCAATATGCACATCCCCTTTAACAGAAATTGTATTTTCTTCTGTCAGTTAATTTTGTGTACAATTTAAAAACTAACCCAGAATTCTCGCGATTTGGTTTCACGTTTTCTAAACACTAAGCGGAAGATTGAAATACATTTGTATATTGTCTCTAGAAAAAACATACACACTAAGAGCCATTTTCTAAAAAAAAGAAAATGATTTTTAAACAGAATACAAATTATTCACAAATTAAATAAAACCGACTCTATTCCCGTTCACATTCCTAAACCTCCTTTCACTAAGTTAATTTATCAGCAATTCCTCTCTAGAATCGTATGCTGCTGTGTGGAATTCCAGCAGTACACGTGTGCCATCGTGCTCGGTTTTACCGATAAGCCTGAATGACATATTGCTTAAGTACATAAATCTGGGTTCAGACTTTGTTTTGCTTAACTTCAGAGGTTCCAGTATGCTGTTGTGCCTGCGAATAATTGTTTTATTTTTTCTCCGAAAGGGGAAAGCAGATGTTATCCGTCATGCTGCGTCAGAGCACCTCGCTGGATAATCGTTAAACGATTTCATCCATGTGAACAATGTTTTACCCGTGGCTGATAAAGTCACGTGGCCGACAACTGGTTTTGTCATCCTTGAAAATATTAGTCCTGATCGGAAGCTGCTTAAAGAAGAAGCAATGAGAAAGCCAAAGTTTCGGCTGGTTATTTATTTAGTTATGTTTTATTTAATGCTTTCCGTGTAGAATATTGTGGTTTGTTGGTCATAAATGTGTGTTATGTTGACAGTTTTCAAAGCCAGTATGACATCTCTATAGCAAAGGTTGCCTACCTTTAATGGGGCACGACCAGCACCTCTAAACAGGGCACCTTTCGTTCAGGCAATTGTCAGCAGGGCTGATAAAGTTTTAACGGAACGGATATATTTAGTGGAAGTGCCTGCACTTCCTAGCAGAAGTGAAATACTTTGAATGGGACAGTAGCCGCACTTCCTAGCAGAAGTGAAATACTTTGAATAGGGCAGTAGCAGCAGTTCCTAGCAGAAGTGAAATACTTTAAAAGGGACATTAGCAGCACTTCTAACATAAGTGAAATACTTTGAATGCGACAGTAGCAGCAGTTCCTCGCAGAAGTGAAACACTTCGAAAGGGGCATTAGCAGCACTTCCTAGCAGAAGTGAAATACTTTAAAAGGGGCATTAGCAGCACTTCTAGCAGAAGTGCAATACTTTAAATGTGACAGTAGCAGCAGAAAGTCCTTTTCAGCAGCCGTGCTATAGGTTTCACAATGTAGTGCCAAAATGTCTCAGTAGAGGGGCTATACTGTTTTTTAAGCGGGCATATCAGAACTTCTGTGTAGGACTGCTTGCTTAGTATATGATAGTGCCGCTACTCTGAAGGGTGGTATCACTTTTAGTGCCACAGTACCATAATTTCTCGGCAGACCTCTCTTCCTTTTAATGGGACAGTGCCTACGTCTTTATTGTTGGCAGTAGTAGTATACTTAGGATAACACAACGTTATTATTTCCCAGCATGGCTGTTTTAATAAGCCTGTGCCTGCACATCTCTACAACAATGCTTTGTTTCATACAGAGCAGTACCAGCATTTGTCAGAAAAGCTGCTGTTTTCTTTTGATAGCACAGTTCCAGTGCTTGTTTACACTCTATACAGAGAAACCGCAGATTCAGTGGGCATAGCTAAAAATGTCACCTGTCACCCTCCTGAAAAGTATACTGGCATGGTGGAGGGTAGCATGATGCGTGCCCTGCTTTGCAGGACTTCAGATAACGGTCCATTCTGTCTGGCATCTTTCACGACCTTATGTGCCTCTTCGGATGCCTCGTTGATATTGCCATTGTGAAGACACAGCTATACTATGAAATATGCTTTCTTTGTCAGATGGTCCTTTCAGGTGTGGGCATCACTGTGCCAGAGGTATTTACAAATAAGATACAAAAATATACACTTTACATATGCCTAACGCTTCACCACAATTTCTTGATGTTTTTCGGTTTTATGAAGTGCTACACGTAACCATTTTTAATTTCAGAACGCTGCGTTAGGTTACATGGCTGAATTGACGAAGATGGGATCGATGGATTATGATCGAATGGCTGACAGCGTTATCCGATATTCTTCCTTCCTACTGCATACATATAGTTCAGTTGAGGGCAAGGAAAAGTTACATTTTCAAGTTTCTTGAACTGCATGCAGCTGGGTTCAATCATAGTTTGTGCAAAGGGCATTCCAAATTCTTGGTCCTTGGGCTGCGAAATATCTTTCTTGTTAAATCTGATATCCTTGGCATGGTTTCCCCTTTCTTTTTGCTTCTGACTCCTGTATTTTTGACTGTGTACTGATTTTTGCTGGTTAGGTCGAACATTAGCGTTCGGCCTGCTGTATACTAAAGTATACAATAGAGTGAGTTCCAGCGTTCTGATTTGTTAGTTGCAGTGTCCTTCAAAAATTCTTGCTTGCTAGTGGTCAGTTCTGCCTCTTTGTCCTGCCTTTTTTCACTTTGGGAGCTGCACAAAGTACTGTGTAATTACGTTATGCCATGTTTATCTCTTCTGTAAGGGACTTTTTTTTGGCATTTGCCTGTTTCACCTCAACAGTGTGGGTGCTTGTTAAGTTACTCCTCCCCACCAGCTCTCTGTAAACATAAACCAACATCAGAGGGTTGCTTTTCCAGGGCCAGCTCACCCTCGCTCTCTTCCTTTTGTTATTTTCAGTCTGTGTGGCAATAAGTCCAGTCAGTAATTTGCGACATTATGAACTCTAACTCGAGCAAACACGAAACGATTACATTCCAAATGCTTGTTATATTATCGTTCAGTCCAGTGGGTGACCCAGAAGTGCTGCGCATGAAAGATACAAACTTTCCTCATTGCCTTGCATTTGTCACATGCGGACGGGTCTGCTTAGCATTGAGTCATGGCAGGAGCCCTCATTGTTCTCACGAGGGCGTCTGCTTATTTGACTCGGAGAACATCAGCGGGGATGCAAGCCTACGGTCAGCGAGGTCTGAGCTTGCTTGCTCTCAAGAGGCGGCGCTAGGACACGCTGTGATGTTTGGGTTGGGATTAAGGCGTCTATTTGTCATGCTTAGGAAATGGCTGAGTAACTTGCTTTTGGCGGTGCTGCAGCTGAGTCACACATTGCATCAAAGATACGTGCATTGTGCTGTTCTAAGATCAGATGTTTTCCCATCTTAACCTTCAAATGGATTGTAAATTTGTAAAAGCCGCTGAAAGAATCCTATTATCGGTGCTCATGTAACCATCTGACTTTCAGGCAATTGGGTAAAGGGTATGAGATGCACGAACTTAATTGATAACTGCAGCATCGTGCACAAACTGAGAATTATGTAGAGTTTTTGTCTGTCACACATCACCTCTGTATAATGCATATTAACATTATAATAAAATTGGCATGTGAAAAAAAACACCATAAAAATATTCATTGAAAATGTTCAATAACACTTTTATTGGTGCTGATGCAGCTCAGCACCAAATCATACAATTGCTATTTGTTTTCTCACTGTAGCGATCAGTATGTTTAGCGCCGTTTTAACGCTTTTTTTTTTTGGTGCTCTGCACGCATTGCCTTTAACTTGTGTTTGTGGGCGATCTTTGGCTTGACTGAACTCAACCGCACTAGATCTTCTGCTGCGCCCCCCAGGCTGGACCTTCGTCACGTCTGCCTCATATGCTTACCTCCGGACAGTTGTTCAGTCCTCCGTCCGGTCACAGGCTCCCTCCCGCTCGGAGTCCTGCAGCGCTCTGCAGCCGCCCACAGGAGCCATGTTTACAAAATTACTGGTGCGGCTGCCCTGGCCATATGAGTAGCTCCAACAACCTCGATCAGGCGCGCGGCTCATGCTTCCCATACTGTAAGTAAATGAGTGCAAGAAACAACTCCCGAAGGTCGGGTGTGTATATATATTTCACAGGTTTACACATTATGCAGTTATTTTTTCATTTCAGACATAAACCCCCAAACGAGTGGTGTCTGAAAAGCGAAATAACAATGAGTCTGACAATTTATAACAATTTCCCATGAGAACCATTACAAGTTTTCCTTGCCAGGTCCAGCTGTTCCTCAGATGATGGACTTAGGCAGGGAAAATCAGCTGTCGGACACCTGGATGTTCCCTTACCTACCTCTAAATGATGCACAGGATGTGTACATTTGGTGAGATAGGAACTCAGCAATTTATGACAGAGCTCTAACACCACTGAACTCAGAATAAGTCCTACGGCCCTATACCCCTTTTGGAATAAAGAAGCAAAGAGCATCCTCCAAAGCATCTCTCAAAGCAGCTTGTATTAGGTAATGCAGGAGTGTCCATCTAAGGACAAGGAGGCCTTGATCTATGCCAGTTATTTAAGATATAGCCAAATAAGATGCATTTTGACACAAATAATGTATATACAACTCTTCTAAATAGTTGAGGGTTACCCGGAAAATCTGTCATAGACCCAGCATCTGTTGAACATCCCTGATCTAGGAAAACAAGAGGACATTATTTTGTAGTAAGGAATAGAAGTATTAGGCAGGAAAAATACTTTTCAAAAGTCTGTTTCTTGAAAGTGAAGATATTAAGAATCTCTACAGATCAACCTACTTCCTACCTGTTTCATTGTATTACATGTTAAAGTATTAGTGCCCTCATTCAGAAAAAAGGCTAACAACCAGCTACAGTGTGAACATCTACAAAGAAAACACAGAGCCATTACTGATCCTGGGCAGTGTTCCTGTTCTTTAAAAGTACATTGTCAGTTCGGTGGAGAATTGTGGGGTTTGTGACTTTCATGCAAACCTGAGCAGAGTGCTGTGTATAGATAGTTAAATGCAGATGTATTTTAGTAAACATTTTAGTTTAAACTTTAGTCTCTGAACACACCCTAGAAAGTATTATTTTTTTCACTCGGGATATACAACAGTGACTTTAACTTGGTGCGTCCTGACCTTCTGTTGTTTTTAGGTCGGGCATAGCAGCGCGTAAGCATGGTTTTTCCTGGCATGTTGTAATGTATCTAAGCTTTTAATAATGCCCACATCACGCCCATCACTACCACTCGTTCGTGGGCTTGCCCTTCAAAAATCCTTAAATGACATTGGTAAATGGCTTAAGTTTGTCCCTCAGTGGGGAGATTTTGTTACACACTTCTATTTCCTTTTGAGTGTCTGTTCACGCTGATGCACATGGCGGCCGCGGTGCTGTGAATCGTCTCGCTTATGTGAAACTGTTTTACGTTTAATTTTCAATTTAAATGGCAAGAACAGTTTGGTTAGAAGTTTAAAATGTCAATAGCTCTATCTCGAACAAATGCGAGACCCGTTGCATTGCAAATGCTTGTTTTCAGTAGGTTACCAGATTTCCAGAAGGTTATGCCCCCGCTGTGCCCTGCTTATCCAGTGAAGACTTAAAAATGCTGGGCAGAATCCAAGAAGGTGAAAGAACATGGCATATGACTAATGTGGCAGGAAAGGGCAATAGAAGCCTCCATTCATTACAATTCTTTTGCAATGAAAGGTATTGGATTGATGTGTGATATTGTTAACGCTGAAATTTTACTAATGAATATTTATGTATTCTGAATGTTGAATTTGCATAGAAAATGAGTTAACGTAGAAAATTAATACACAAGGTAATAATGATAATGTGCCTACTTGAGTGACCATCAATAATCACGAAGTGTACTTATTAACAGCTTATTAATGTAAAATGTTGAGCTTATATTTGGATTAATGATGTAGTATGTCATATCCATGGTCATGTATTATGTATTTACTTTATTAATCATAGGCCTTAATTTAGCGAGGTCTTGGGCCTAGTTACAGAGCCTCATGTCAAGTTGCATTGCTTAGATGAATCATAAAATGGCTGCTTAGAGAATTAAATTGTGGTTTTCCACTGCGTTGACCAAATGCTAGTAGCTGAAATTCTTTACCATGAGAACTGCTTGCTAGAAAACATTGTACTAGCTATATATACTTTTTATAGCTTATTGTGTGTAAAGGCAAGGTTCCCAGGAGTGGACAATGGAAGCGCTGACTGGAGTGTAAGCCAATAAAATATTGTTACTTGACGAGCACAACAACGGGAACAGGAGAAGAGGCGCCAACCATTGAAATGTGAACACTGGGTTTAGTAAATTCTTAAAGTTGAGCTTCTACTTTCATTGGACTAAACGTAAACGTACTATTCTTTGACCAATAGCAACGTGGGAAGTAGTTTTAGGAAATCTAACCTAGCCAGGCTGTTCAGAGAGGAGATAGCTATATTCTTTCCAAACCTACACAGAGAAGAGAGGCCATTCTCCCCGTTTCCTAACTGTCTTGAGAGGATTATTATTATTCTTTCTGAACTGTATGTAGAGACATTTCCCATCTTGAACTTAAATGCTGAATTCCGATGCTTTGCTGACCGAACAAGATGTCCAATTGATGAAGACTGTTACCACTTGCTGAGCCATACTGAGGCAAGGTATAAGATTATGTTACTGATTATTATGTCTATTTGATTTGTCCTTAGTTACCAACCACTAAATTTTGATAGAGCCATAGTTGGATGTTTTCCAAATTTGTGTTGACTGAATTGTTTTGCATGAAGCCCAAACATGCCATTCTAATCCGAAGGTTAGTTAGGATACTCACTAACAATGCTTACTAAATATTAACAACAGTTGATGTCTTTTCTTTGCTGAGTCTAAATGTATGCCATTTCATTTGCACAGCTATTCTTGCTACTGATTTGTATTGTAACTTTAGAATGTGTAGTGGTCCAAGCTTTGATTAAATATGGTTTAAATTTGTTTCTATATGTTTATCATTTCATTTTGAGACTAAGTTAAGTGATAGTAGCATTTTTACTACAGGGAATTAAAAATTCTAACGTTTAAATAAAGGTGTGGTTATTCATGGCCAAGGAGTCATGGTGTGTGGAAATCATTGACTCCCTAGATTATTGATGTTATTGATTTATATGTCCAATGATTTCTTTTGGAACTGGGTCTTATGGTGGGAACTACTCTAAACGCAGTCAAAAGATCTATTGAACCTCAAACGCGTCCCCATATAATCTAACGATAAGAAACCAAATAAGGTCCGACGCACTAACCGTGATGGTAGCAGAGGATGATTAGTCTCCTTAAGTGCCCATCATAAAGGCCTGGTACAAGGTTAGTCCCCTAAAGTGAAAACAATTTGCAGAGAGTTTGGATGCTAGATTCGATGATACAAAGTGGACAGAAAATGTATCCCTAGGAACCTAGAATGACTTTTCCAGAACCTTGAAGCTTTCCAATGATTGTTTGAGGGTGTTCTTGGTGTTCTAGCGACAGTGTGACTGAAGTAGGTTTTGCGCTTGTGCAGCTTATGCAAATCGCAGGTGAATTGTGATGTTTGTGAGGGTTTAGGGAGTTTGCTTACTCCAGATGAAGTTGTTGAAGGAGTTTGCATACTCTGAAGTGTGAAAGTACGGAAGACGTCGAACTTCACATGTGTGTGGCGCTTTGTGCTAAAAAATTGTCCACCAGGTTGTTGGTATACGGACCCTGCGAGGTCTAAGACTCCGGAGTATATTGAAAAGTGTATTCGACACTTGGTTTTTGTTGTAATTTGTCAGGTTTAGTAGGTCAATCGAGCTATGTTGACAAGTCGGAGTGTGAGTCAAAGGGAGTTAAAGAATTGTCAACTGAGATCTGGTGAGTCCAATGTGCACCAGGACAGACCCACTGATCAGGTGAGGGTAAAATGTGTGTGTTGAATTTGCTTGTGAATCAGGGAAACTGAGAAAGAAGGAGTAGTAAAAGAGCAAAAGGCCATCAGTGAAAAATCCGTAAGGTTTCTGAAGTGATTGTGTTACCCTACCCGTAGTAAATGGACAAATTGGGTTTTGATTTTGTTTAGTGCTCGCAATAATTTTGCTTTAGTTGAGTGTGAATCTGAGTTTAGGAGGACAAGCAGCAAGACTTTGTCAGCCGCAGTACGTGTGAGTGTGACGTCATTGGAGCCGTGCTGGGATAGGTTGGTTAGTGAGAAGGGTCACACACGTATTGGCAGAGAAGGTTGGTGAAAAGGATTCTGGGATTGAAAGTCACTTCCTGATTTGATTTTAATTAACCTAAAGGTCGCAGAAATTAAATTGTTTCAAAGCTTTAAAGAGTGCCTAAAGTGGCGATACAGGTATTACAAGTATAGGGGATTCTGCACCACCAGAAGGTGCACCAGCTTACATTGTAATAGAAGAAAAGGCTGCTGCCCCATTTCTTTGGCTGAAACATTGGTGCAAAGTGACAGAGAAAGATGGGAGTTTAGCATTTCCTGCCCATGGAACATTTAATTTGAGGAGCTTAGAGAATTTGAGGACGGTGCTATGTGATTTGAAACCTCCTCTGAGACCAGAACAGTTTGAGGCATTAGCAATCTGGGAAATAGTAGCCAGACAGCAACAGAAATTTGAGAGGAGAATGAGAAAGGCAGAGAAGACACTAGCAGAGGCTAGATGGGACAGTGATCAGAAATTTTGGAGAACTAAGACTTTACAGGGAATTAAATTGTTTCCTGCAATTACACAGGACAGCGAGAGAGAAGAAAAGCAAGCTAACAGAAAGACAAACAGAAGCCCCTCTGAGAGTAGGGAGCCAAGATCAAAAGAGTCTAGGAGATCTTTAACACTTGGGGAAGAATCAGATGATGATGAGTTCTTTTTACAGTTACTGAGAAATCGTCCCCCACCATATGTAGCACAACAGAGCGGTCCGACCACTAGTATAAACCCTTGGGTACCTACTCCGGTTAACAGGACAATGAGTCCAGTGCAGATTAATCCTAGCCTGACACAGAGCCCAATGTAGAGCAGTATTAATCTACCTACTACTTCAGCAGCTCAAAATTCAATGCCACAATCTAATGTCCAGAGAATTTATCCTGATGTACCCATTGTGGAAACTGCCACAAACCTGATAGTGCCAACAGGACAGGTTTTCCTGAAACCTACATTGGTCCAGACAACTCCACTCTTACTGCCTCAAGTGCAGCCACAAGCAATGCCAAAGTACACTCCTTTAACAGGGACACAGACAGCTATGTCCATACTGATGAGTCAGAATAAGGGAATTATGCACCCACAGAACTTAAAAGTTAGACCAAATGCAGACGCTGTGTCTGCTCCCATCACCATTGGTCCAGTCATATCCTTGTTTGCCAGGGAAGTAACAATACAAATGGACAGGGAGAAGTGGGTCAGAATTCCATGAGGGGAGGACTCCATAAGAGTGCCAGAGTAGTCTCTCCTGTATCACAGAAATTTGACTGTACTGGGTCATTGTTAGACCTTAGTCCATTCGGAGTTCCTCCGAATGCTGGAACCAAGTCAAACACCAGTCATAGCCTGAAGTTACTGACACTGCATTCTACAAACGTAACTGTACAGCCGTTGCCAAATACCCAGCCCAACAATGTTTCACTGCAAGGCAAGGCTTGACTGCCTAACAGTTGACTGAATGGTTGGATAAGCTGAATACCCTGCAGAGTGCTCCTAGAGGAGAAGAATACTTGAACTATACTTGACTAGGGATGGAAGCGGGTGAGCTTATTGAGGGAACCATGGATGTGAACAGACTTGAATCCCATACTGAAGCAGAATTGAGATACTTGTGCCCGAAAATTACAAGAGAAGCAGGCGCGATACATCAAAAGCTAGCAGACTTAGGAGAGAGATATGGCATAGAAATAGAAAAAAAAAAAACACGTAACTGAGTTACAGGTTAGATTTCGACCCAAAAGATTTTGAACAAATGAGATCTGCAGGGATGAAGGCACACCTTAGGGAGTTACTTCAAAGTGTCCAGACATGGGGAGCTTTAGACAGGTGGGAAGGCTGACGGGTGAAGAAGAGAGATACAAGGAAAAGGGATTCTGTGAATCTTACTGCGAATGTGCAGCAGGTCGAGAATCCGGTAACATTTTTACCAATAACAGAAATTCCAGGAGAGAATTTTGTTCATGTCCCTTGGAGCAGAAGTGACATTCTGTCCTTTACAAATGATTATTCCAGGTTGAGAGAGAAACCAGTATAATGGTGCCAGCAGACACACAGGTTTGTGAAACTTGCAAAATGCCTGTCTGGGTATTTGAACACCCTACTAGAGATAGTAGTCCCAGCAGACGTATGGATTGAGTGCAAGAGGAGCATAGATTGGCCAACAAAGGGACCAAAGAGATCCGATTACAGGTGCACCATCTTGCGAGGTAATAAAATACTACTATAAAGTGATTGAATTTTTGAAAACAAGAATTTTGCCTAAGACATTGATTGGCAGAGAATAGACAGGACAGCCCAGGAAGCAAAAGAATCAATACATGTGTCCTATGAGAGATTTTTGCAAGCATTTAAGCATTACAGTGGTACAGAAACCATTGAGCCAAAAGGCATGATTAATTTTATGTTCAGATTTGTGAAAGGATTGAGACCCGAAATTAGCCAGATGATTGTCATTTGATTTGCTAGCAAGCAAAGCTAATTGATGAGGTATTGCAGTATGCAAAGTACTGTAGTGACTAGATTGACATGAAACAGAGAAAGTTGAAAGAAAAGCCAATGGTGATACAGATCAAAGCAGCACAAACAGGGATGCAGGGAAAGTTTCAAAATCAGGCGAGAGGTAGAGGTTGTGGAAGAATGGGAAACAGAAACCGTAGTCCAGATGTGGGTACTGTAGTGGTTCAGAATGATATGCAGGGAATGAAGTGATTATTGCCATGTCACGCTTGCAGAGGGATCGGACATTGGAAGCGTGAGTGTCCCATGATGGTACAGGAAGGTGTTATTCAGCAAACAAGTGACATATATTTGTTCCAAAACATGAGAGGACCACGATTGGGGGTCATAATCCGAATTTCCAAACTAATGTGAATCACATGCAAAATGTCCAACCCATGCAACAGGTGCAAATGCCACATGTGCAGATGACACAGTCACAGCCAATGCAATAGTAGATTCATATGGTACCTAGGCAGCAAATACAGATACCTCAAGCCCCAATGGAGCAGCAGGAGCGATGCTTTCTCAACAGGTTACAGATCAAAGGTTTCATCAGAGTAATAACACAGTACACCAATTCCTGTTACATGGTGGGAATGGAATAAACAATGATTGGATGAGCGAGAGTTCAGATGAAGAAGAATTTGTGCTTCCAGCTTCCTTAGAAGTAGATCAGAAAGGTCCATATGTGAAGGGAAAAGTAATGGGTCACAAAGTTAAATTTTTGGTTAACACAGGAGCTACACGCTCTACAGTGAGAACTGCAGAAGCTCCAAATCTGCCCCTTTCAGGAAAAACAGTTCAGATTGTGGGAGGGGTGAATCAGTATCTAACCAACCCAATTACAGAGGCAGTCCAGGTTAAAACTGGCAACTTTAAAGGATTACACAAATTCGTAGTCTGTGATTCAAGTCCAGTATCCCTACTGAGAAGCGACTTGCTGTGTAAAACAAGATGCTCGATTACTTGCTCAAATGATGGAATTGAGATACAGATGAACAGTGATGATGATAATGACCCAACTCCAGAGGCAGAGTATGAGATCATAAATGAGGAGTACCCTCTAATTAGCTTCTTTCTGGTTTTCACAGTGAAGGATCTTTCTCCTGAATTACAGGAAACAGTTAAAGAGAAAATGTGGGATTTGACAGGGAAGGACATTGGCTTGATAAAGGGAGTTGAACCAGTTAAGATTTCAGTGAAGCTGAACGCAATTTTTCCTCAAATTCCCCAGTACCACATGAAACAGGGCATTATTGGAAAGGTTGCGCCCATAATTGCAGAATTTGTAAACCAAGGGGTTTTGAAAGAAGTATTGAGCACCTCATGTAATTCACCGATAATGGGTTTGAGAAAGCCCTGTGGGAAAATTTGTATTGTCCAGGATTTGAGAGAAATAAATGACATTGTGATTAAATGTTGTCCTGTAGTGCCAAACCCAGCTGTGATTCCGTTTCAGATTCCATGTGATGCTGAATGGTTCACTGTTACAGACTTGTCACAAGCATTCCTTTCTGTGTCTCTTCATGAGGATAGTCAATTTCTCTTCTGTTTAAAATTTTTAGATCGAGTTTACTGTCGGTGAAGAATTCCTCAAGGGTTTTCAGAATCACCTGCCATATTGAACGTGATCTTGAAAAAAAACCTGGAGTCATTGGAAACACCTTTCCAATCGACATTGGTACAGTACATTGATGATTTGTTGACAAGGGAAGAGTGCAAATCTGGCACAATTGCCTTACTGAACCATTTGGGAAAGAATGGTCATAAAGTGACCCCCAACTAAATTACAATACTGTCAGAAAGAAATGAAATGTTTTGTCACCAGATTGATAAGGGAATTAGGAAAATATCCAGAGAAAGGGTCACAGCCATACTGCAGATGAGTCCCCCAGCCACCCAGAGATATATCAGAATGTTTTTGGGAATGGTAGGCTAATGTCACCAGTGGATTCCTAACTTTTCTGTCATATCGAAGCCATTGCAGAAGCTGACTCACAAAGAGGTCACTGATCCCCTAGTGTTAGATCAAGCATGTATGAAGGCATTTTCTGAATTGAGAAAGAGTTTGTGCAAAGGCCAGGCTTTGGGAATGCCTGACTTCACAAAACCCTTCATGTTGTTTTATCATGAGTGTGATGCATGGTCTTTGCCTGTCTTGATTCAAGTCCCTGGAGGTATAAACTGCCCAGTAGCATATTTTTCAGCTACTTTGGACCCAGTTGTAGCAGCTTCACCAGGCTGTTTGTGTTAATGCGTTGCGGGTGGACAGAGCCTCGCACAGTGTGAAGGCATTGTGATGGGACATCCCCTGACTATTATGGTCCCTCACTCCATTGAAGTTTTAATTATACGCACGAAGACACAGTATTAGACAGGTAGGTGCTGGGCTGACTTGTTATGAAACGAGCATCCTGGGATCTCCTAATGTGTCACTGAAAAAATGTATAGTTCTTAACCCGGCAACCTTACTCCCCAATGAAAATGTTGAAATTGATAAATTGGAAGACATTGAGCATGATTGTCTTGAAGTAACTGATCTGTGCACTAAAACAAGACCTGGTATGAGAGAAACCCGACTGGAAGAAAATTACCAAATTATCTTTGTTGATGGTTCCTGTTTAAGGGACAATACAGGAATACTGAGAGGAGGATATGCTTTGTGCACAATCTTTGGTATACTTGAAGCGTTCTGGCTTCGAGGAGTATACTCCGCACAAGTAGCGAAACCGATAGCCCTTACTAGAGCATGCCATGTTTCTGCTCAACTTAAAGTTACCATAAATACGGATAGCCAGTATGGATTTGAAATAGTGCATGATTTTGGCCAGTTGTGGTCTCAGAGAGGTTTACTGACCTCTTCTAGTTCACCAGTAAAAAATATTGAGAGAATTCACGTGTTGCAAGCTATCCAAGTGCCTGAAAGGATTGCTGTGGTGAAATGCAGTGCACATTTGAAATCACAAGATTTTGTGTCAATAGGAAATGGATATGCGGATCAAGTCGCAAGGTTTTGCGCATTGAAATGTACATCGTTCAAGGAGAAGTGGGAATTGTTGCCTGAGGAAGATGAGACATGCCCAAGTTATGCATTAAATGTTATAGACACCTTGGAAGAGCTGAAGACATTGCAAAATAATGTTGAAAGGGAGAAGAAAAGGTCATGGACCAAATGAAATTTGTACAACGACAGGATGAATTGTGGATTCCAGAAGAAGGTCAGTTAGTGCTGCCGAATAGTTTGTTGACTCAAATGGCTAGATATTATCATGGTCAAGCAAATGTTGGGAGGGATGCAATGATTCGATTGTTCAAACAAAATTGGTTCAATCCAAAGTTTAGACAGGTTGCTGAAGCAGTTTGCCATTGTTGCATCATTTGTCATCAAATGAACGCGGAAAAAGGGACAGTGGTCAATTTGAGCCACATTGGAAGAGCAAGAGGTCCATTCAGCAGAATGCAGGTGGAATTCATTGCGATACCTGTGTGTGGGGGATTGAGATATGTGTTGGTGATTGCCTGCATTTTTAGTCATTGGATTGAAGCTTACCCTACACGAAGGAATGACAGCCTCACAGTAGCGAAATTACTGGTTAGGGAACTGATCCTCAAGGGCAGAGCAATGAGGCTGCCAGTGGTTCCTACAAATGCTCTTGTGAACATAACAGATGATATGGTGTTGGACTACTGCAAGGGTCTGGCTGATGTGGTTTGCTCTTTTTCTCATCCGGTGGAAGCCACCACACTGCAACCGTCTCAAGATCAAGGACACAACTTGAGAGCAGGTGACTGGGTTGTGATCAAAAAGCATGTGAGGAAGACATGTTTGGAGCCTCGGTGGAAAGGCAGTTTCTAGGTAGTTTTGATCACTACCATAGCTGTGAAGTGCGCTGGAGTTTCAAACTGGATCCTCACAAGCTATATGAGAAAAGTGGTCTATCCTCTGGGCAATGAAGAGGAGTTGTTGAGAGTACCAACAACGACCAGACCAACCTCAGAGCCAGAAAGAGGAGAAAGAAGAACTGAGATCGGATCTGAGCAAATTGAACTATTCAGGCACTCCTGTGGGAAACAAAGGAGAAGACCTACTGGAAAGTGACAATGAACAAATCTCAATTGAGGCAGCAGGAGAGTCTAGTCAGAGGAGGGCTCTCACAGAAGTGGATGATCTTGAAAAACAAACAGAGCAAACGACAGACGCCGAGGGGGAAGGAGTTGAGGCGGATCAAAGCCACTGTGGTCTGACTCCTCCAGAACCAGTTGCAGGTCCGTCAAGAGAAAGTCCTGCAGAGCAAGAAGTTGTTACAAGTTTGATATTGAAAAGAGCATAGACAAAAGAATCAATAAAAGGAGATAAGTGGCCGGAGTCACAAGAAAAGAGAAGAGAAGCAGTTACAGTGACAACTATTGAGGAGGAAGTAAATACGACTAGGAGAGAAGATCTGATTGAAGGAGAGTTGAATGGAAATCGAAAGTTGAAAAGAAAGAGAATCGCAAGTCAAAGGTACATGGTCCTGAATGGGTGTATGCCACAACAAGTGAATGGCAAAGATAATTTTTGTCCTTCTGTTTTGTTCGAGACATTCCAGGTCTATATTTTGGCACTTGAAGGAAACAAATGAACTGAACTGTTAAAACTATCACTGTACGAAGTGCAAAGAAAAAGGGACCATTGAAAGTAACAGGAAAAGGCTTTTTGCCAAAATAACCTGATTTGACAAGCTGCTCAACCGATTTTTGCCAAATTTACCAATTTTGACAAAAGGATCCTGGAAGTAAGACTGAAAGCTGTAAATAATTGCTGGAAGAAGATTGAAAGATTTTTGTTTTTGATTTTGCTGCATAGTTATTATTTTTCTCTTCTACTTTCTGATTCTTTATAGATCATGAGTAATGTTAGCCAGCAGGGTAAGGAGAATAGTGATCTCAATACTTGAGTATTGGTCTGGCGATTGTGTGCTTGATATTGTGCTTGATTTTGATTATGGGAATGACTGTTCTTGACAAGAGTAAAGCCAACCATACTTCAGCTTTAGAAACTACTGCACTCACAGAAATAGAGAAGTTCAGGTTAGATGAGAAGTATCTGCATGTAGATAATGCACAAGGAGAACTTTCTTCTAATGTTTTCTATTGCTTATTAAGAGAGTATGTTGAGACTTTGGATGTGAGAAATTGTTATGTTTGCACACAGATTCCTTTATCAGTCGAAGGAGTTACCCATCATAGTTTGCCCCTCACTTATGAGATAAGTTGTAATCTGTTACTAACAATATTCTGTAACCAGGAATACATCCAATATTTCTACTCTAATTGTGATGTTTTGTTTTCATTTGTTCCTATAATTAGGTACCTGAGTGGCTTTGGCACGTCATATGTGCACAGAAACAATCTGACATGCTTGCTTACACCACTAGAAAAGAGCTTTTTAGATCTGAAAGGTATTGAAGGAGAAGTTAGAAAAAGGTTTAGAGAAAAGGACATTTAGAAATGATTATGCTTTTAGTGAAATAAAAACGCAAGGGAGGTTAGCTTTAGATGCACAACACATCGGTAAGCTTTGCATATATAGGCCTAAATCTAGTACTGATACTTTGTTTGTTGGAATGAGCGAGTTTTTGTTTCAGAGTAAATGGACATTTATGTTGAATGGACAGGATCCAGCAATTCCTAGAATTGATTATATCTGTGGGTCAAATGCTTATTGCCGTCTTCCAAGAGGATGGTATGGCACTTGTTACTTGGGGATAGTTTTCCCAAAGATATTTCAACTTGATGACTTTAAAAGATTACTGAAAATGAAATAACAAACAAAAGAGCGTTTCATTCTAGTATAGTGGGAGATATATTTGGAGCAATGATTCCTTCAGTGGGAGTTGTTCTGAATTCTAAAAAGATTCAAAAGTTGTCTACTATTGTAGATAACATGCTGACAAATCTTTCAGGAGCCATGATCCTAATGGATACAGAATTGGCTGCGGTAAGATCTATGACTCTTCAGAACCGCCTTTCTTTAGACATTCTTTTAGCAAAAGAGGATGGGGTTTGCAAAATGATGAATTTGAAGCATTGTTGTTCATTTATTACTGATAATAGCAAGGAAATTAGAATCTTATTTATTAATCTGACTAATGAAAGTGCTGATTTAAAGGAGCTGAAAGAACCAGATGTTTGGGAGAAAGTGGCAAGGGATTTGCTTCAACGGGAAATAGGCTCAGCAACATTGGGAAAAGGATAATATATTTAAATTAATACAAGGGATATTGATTATTGTTATTTGCATAATTGGAGCATGGGGAATTTGTAAACTGTATCATGTGATTAAATCAAGGAAATTGAAAAATGATCAGAGGATGGAAGAAATGAAAATGGAAAATTTGTTTAGGGAAAATTCAAGGCGGGAATAAAGATTAAAAGGGATAGAGATGACAAATTTTAGCTGTAGCAGAAAATTTGTGTGGGAAGTTTTGGAAAGAAACAATCCACCGAAATGTCTTAGGATGTTTATTAAGAGGTAAAGAAAACAACCCCTGCCTGACCTCAGACACAGTAACTCTCTACTTCAAGCCAGGATCCCAACAGTCTGGAATCATGACACAAAGCCCCGGTTACTATGATGATTCAGCATTAGGTTGCTATGATACAACATATCTCCTCTTTTTTTAAAACACAATTGAAACATGACTAACTCAGAATAATACAAGATTCTTATAACAGTAATAGCTTCACCTTGTTTGATACACAATATATGCTTTACTTTCACATGTAATCCTTTTGCCATACAGGTTTGGTTTTGACCCGTTCCACTTTCCCTGTTTTTTTAACATCCACATTGATTTTTTTTTCACAACACATTTTAAGTTCCAGTTCATTACACAATATTATTTTGCGCACATTCCATTTCTTTCCATCACTCAACCAGGCTTTGTTGCCAAGAACTTTCTTAATTTGTTTCAGATTGGACCATTTTGACAATCCATGCCTTTGACCGTGCATTAGAAACTTTCTTACACAATCCCCACTTTTGAACTTGTGTGCTCTGTTCCTCAATCTGTCATTGTGTCTTTTCACATATTTCTTTTGATCCTCTCTTACTCTAACCTCAATATCCTCTCTTTCCAATTTTGTTATATTGGATCTATTCATCCATGGAGGTGTCAACTTGGTACTTGCTGCCCTCCCCTTAAACAAACAAAAAGGGGTCTCTTTGGTAACTGAGTGGGGAGTATTACGATAACTCCAAATCATTTCTTTGACAGCTTTCTTGCATTCACCTCCCAGTTCTTCAGCTAATTGAACACACTCCTTCAACACTTGGTTGAATCTCTCAACGAGACGATTCTCCCCTGGATTATATACTGTTGTGGTGTGCTGATTCACACCAGCTTCTTTTAAATATTTTTTTAACTGCTCATCAACAAACTGTGGCCCATTATCAGTCACCACGCATTCTGGACAACCTTCCCTACAAAAAACCTCA
The DNA here is from genome assembly GCF_031143425.1 of Pleurodeles waltl. Taxonomy (NCBI): domain Eukaryota; kingdom Metazoa; phylum Chordata; class Amphibia; order Caudata; family Salamandridae; genus Pleurodeles; species Pleurodeles waltl. The sequence continues at coordinate 516,154,986 of NC_090442.1, forward strand.
TGACCAAAATCTATGATGTTATCAGCTTTTACATCCTTCATAAATTCTATCTCTGGCCACTAGGAAAAATAATCCATTAATACAACAGCATGCTTATTCTCGATACCCCTTGCAACAAATGACATGACTCATTGATGCTGGCTAACAACCATTCTTCACCATCTTGCATGTCATCATCGTCCTTATTTTTTTTTAAAGGAAGCCATGACAAACAATCTGCATGGATTTCACATGCAGAATATACTTAAGCTCAAATTCATATTCTTGCAATCGGTATGACCATTTGGCTATCCTTGGTGTGGCTTTACCTGCTCCCTTAGTAGAAAACATATCTATCAATGGTTTATGATCTATCCTTAATTCAAACTGGCTTCCCCACACATAGGTTTTAAAATAATTAACACCCCACCAACATGCCAGGGCCTCCTTCTCAATTACAGAATAAGAAAGTTCTGCCCCTCTAAGTGTTTGCGACGCAAATGCCACAACCCGTTCCTGCCCCTTTTTCTTCTGGCATCTACTACAATGATTGTCTTATCTTGAGGATCAAATGGTTTTAAAGCCACACCATTAATAATTTCTTTCTTTATAAAATCAAATGTCAGTTGACATTCCTGTGACCACAGAAAATTGACTGCCGTTTTCATAAGATTTCTCAACACATGAATCTTTTCTGTAAATTGGTGCACAAACTTTGAATAATATTCTGCAAGCCCAAGAAAAGAATGCAATTGCTCTTTGTTGGATGGTGGTGGTGCCTGTTCAATAGCATCCAATAATTTTCTTTTAGGTTTCACACCCTCTCCAGATAATGTGTCCCCCAAAAATTCAATTTGTTTTATTCCAAACTTACATTTTTCAACATTAATAGAAAGGCCAGCATCTTGCAGTTTCTGTAATACCTCACATAACACAGCATCATGATCCGACATTTCTGCTCCCCTCACCAATATGTCATCCTGAAATATTATAGCTTTGATTATGCCTTTTAAAATGTCATTCATAACTCTTTGGAAAACTGAAGATGCAGATGCCAATCCAAATGGCATATGAAGACATTGAAATGCGCCTTCAGGTGTAATGAAGGATGTGAGGTGTTTTGACTCTGGACATAATCAAATTTGATGGTAGCATTCGATAAATCTATTGAATAAAAATAATTTGCATTCTTTATGCTGGATAATAACTCATTTATATGTGGCAGGGGATGTCGATACACCCAAATGCACTTGTTTAGATCCCTCAAGTCGATGCACATCCGCAATTTGCCATTAGATTTGCGTGCCAACACAATAGGACTCAGCCATTCAGATGACTCTATAGGTTCAATAACCTTAGCCTTGCACAACCTATCCAATTCTTCCTTTAATTGTGTCCTTTAATCAAATGGCACATTCCTTACTTTATGTACTTTGGATGTGCTTCCTGTCTTTAAAACTATACGATGTTCAAATGTACGTAAACATCCTAAATGGTCTGTGAATAACTTCGGAAATGTCATGCTCCACCTATTCTTTCCATTACCATCAGTTAACAATACCTGACCAGGATGAGTGGGATTCAAAATGATCCCCAAAGATTTTTGCTCCCTCCATCCGAGAAGGGCTTCCCCTTGTTTTACCACATAAACTCATGCTTCATGCTTCATGCTTCAGCACACCTTTCTACTCTAGTTTACAATCAAAATATCCTATCAATGGGAATTTCCCCCCACAAATACCCTCAGGTTCAATGTCAGGTGCAAATAACTTGCATTTCCCTAGTTCATACCACATTGACCCATCAATTATAGTAAATGGTGAGAATGAATCAGCCCACACCACTACTTCTTTGTCATTGGCTCTTACTATGCATTTGGGGGGATGATACCCTCCTTCGATTGCTGCAACATCATCATCTATCATCACTACTTCAATCTTCCCTTCCTCCTCCTAATCTTCTGAATATTCCCCATTATGCTCTCTAACTACATCCACAGATTGTTTTCTTCCTTGTCGCTTATCTGATTTACACACATGTGAAAAATGCCCCCTTTTCATACAATTCAATCATTTTGCCGAAACAGCAGGACTCTTCACAGCATCAACAGTATGATTCATACTGCCACACCTGTAACACACTCGTCTAACTTTTCTCGCAGTGCCACTATTACTAAGTTATTTTTTTGCTTTAGTTACTACATTCAGATCGTTCTGTTCACTTCCACTTTGGCAATGATTAAGACTAAGCTCCTTCAAGTACTTTGATGTATTTTCTATACATTTCCCTATATTTATGGTCTTTTGAAATGACGGGTCCTTTAGTTCTAATAATAAACAGCTCTCTTATTAATTCCTCCTGTAAATCTTTGAATTTGCAAGAAACAGCTAATGTTACCAATTCTGATACATACTGTTCAATGGTTTCACCGAGTAATTGACTTCAGGAGAAAAACGTATGTCTTTCCACAACTACACTAACCTTCTTCCCATAATCATCCTCAAGTGCCTTTATAACTTCACTATACTAATCTGCATTTGCATTATCTGATACAGAATCATAATTTCCATCACCTTCTACATTAGATGATGAGGCACTAGGAGCTTTAGGTAAAGTTTTTAAAACTGTTCTTCCTTCCACCCCCAAATTGTGTTTCAGAATTGATCATTTCCGTGGAGCAGCAAACACATTTCCACCTATTGCTTCCAAATAGGTTTTGAAAGCTTCTCACCAGTCCTCGCAGATCACACAGGGCATGCCTGGACTCTGTAAAAATGTGGAAGGGGCTACTTATTTTAGAAATGAAGAAGAAAAAAAACTGTCTAAATTACGCCACAACACTTAAATGCTTAAATCACAATATAGTTATAAATCTTGTATGCCCATCACACAACTCCAACTTCTTCACACAAAAATGTACAATACTTCCTACAAAATAATAAATTAAAATAAATAAAGTGGTCACCTTTGTCAGCTTTATATTGCTTGTAGTTTCTAATGTTTGTGATAACTTCCTACAAAATAATTAATTAAAATAAATAAAGTGGTCACTGTTGTCCGCTTTATTTTGCTTGTAGTTTCTAATGTTTGTGATAACCTGTCACAGTAATTATACGTACATCCCAAATTATGCAATCTCCGCGAATGTACAAATGCACTTGAGTTGCCTGGCTTCCTGAATTCCTGCCTGGCATCCTGAATTCCGTCAATGTTCCACGATGTCTTGATGTATCAATGTCCAACATTCAGTCCCGCACTTCGTTTACTGGACCAGCTTGAAGAGAATGCTCCACGTCCTGTCTTTTAGAACGTCGCACTCCTGCGCTTGACCTTGACTCCGGTAAGTGACACAAGCGCATTTTTGAAAAATTTTAAAAGTGGCATGTCGTTACTAATGTGCGGAATATAGGCACATTGATTAACTATAGCCTTGTGACTTGTGCTTGGTATTTTGAGCGACACCACACGCTCACCACATGTCATGTAAACACAGCTGGAAAACTTGCCACGTTTTTGACATAGTAATAAAAAATGTCAGTTCTCGCACCACGCTCTATAAATTAGAGCTGTCACTGTTGTCGCAATACCACTTTCTCAAAGTAAACATGACTTTGCTCACCTTGGAAAAACAATGACCGAATCCAGTTTGTCTTTTGTATGCGCCAAATGAATCAAACCGTCCATTCACCAGGTCATAGGGGTTGTTCTCTCTGTTTCCTTCTTGGTCCTCTTTACTTGAAAATATCCAAGTAAATAAGATCACTGGATCGCTGCAGCATCCCACCCTTGTCACCATTTTTGGAAAGAAACAATCCACAGACATGTCTTCTGATGTTTATTAAGAGGTAAAGATAACAACCCCTGTCAGATCTCAGACACAACAGTCTGGAATCATGACACAAAGCCCCAGTTACTATGATGATTCAACATTAGGTTGCTTCGATACAACTGGAAGATGTAAATGTGATGACATATTTAGTCAGCAGATTAGGGATTGTTAACGCTGAAATTTTACTAATGAATATTCATCTATTCTGATAATTGAATTTGCATAGAAAATGAGTTAACATAGAAAATGAATACGCAAGTTTGATAATGTGCCTACTTGAGTGACCAGCAGTAATCACAAAGTGTACTTATTAACAGCTTATTAATGTAAAATGTTGATCTTATATTTGGATTAATGTAGTAGTCATATTATTGGTCATGTATTATTTATTTGTTTTATTAATCATAGGCCTTAATTTCACAAGGTCTTGGGCCTAGTTACATGGCCTCATGTCAAGTGCATTGCTTAGATGAATCATAAAATGGATGGTTAGAGAATTAAATTGTGATTTACTGCTGCGTTGACCAAATGATAGTAGCTAAAATTCTTTCCCATGAGGACTGCTTGCTAGAAAATGTTGTACTAAATATAGATACTTTGTATAACTTAGTGTGTGTAAAGGCAAGGTTCCCAGGGGAGCAGACAGTATAAGCACTGACTGGAGTATAAGCTGATACAACATTGTTACCTGACAAGCACAACAACGGGAACAGGAGAAGAGGAGCCAATCATCGACATGTGTACACCGGGTTTACCAAATTCTTAGATTTGAGCTTCTACTTTCATTGGACTAAACGTAAACGTATGATTCTTTGACCAATAGCAACGTGGAAAGTAGTTTTAGGAAATCTAACTTATCCAGGCTGTTCTGAGAGGAGATAGCTAAATTCTTTCCAAACCTGCACAAAGGAGAGAGGCCATTCTCCCCATTTTCCTAACTGTCTTGAGTGGATAATTATTATTCTTTCTGAACTGCAGGTAGAGACATTTCCTATCTTGAACTTTAATGCTGAATTCCGATGCTTTGCTGACCGATCAAGATGTCCAGTTGACGAAGACTGTTACTGCTTGCTGAACCATACTGAGGTATAAGACGATGTTACTGATTATTATGTCTATTTGCTTTTGTCCTTAGGTACCAACTGCTAAATTTTGATAGAACCATAGTTGGATGTTTTCCAAAATTGTGTTGACTAAATTGTTTTGCATGACGCCCAAATATGCTATTCTAATCAGAAGGTTACTTAGGATACTCACTGATGATGCTTCCTAAATATTAACAACAGTCAATGTCTTTTCTTTTTTGAATCTACATGTATGCTATTTCGTTTGCACAGCTATACTTGCTATTGATTTGTACTGTAACTTAAGAATGTGTAGTGGCCCAAGCTTTGATTAAATTGTGGTTCTTTAGAAGTTTTGGTCAACCAGTATTGGTACTGTATGTTAAACATTTGATTTTGAGACTAAGGTATGTGATATTAACATTGTTAATATAGGGAAATAAACATTCTAACCTTTACATAAAGATGTGGTTATTCATGGCCAAGGGGTCATGGTGTGTGGAAATGATTGATTCCCAAGATTATTTATGTTCTTGATTGATATTGATATTGATTTGTTTTGGAACTGGATCTTATGGTGGGAACTACTCTAAGCGCAGTCAAAAGATCTATCGAACCTCTAACTTGTCCCCTTATAATCTGATGATAAGAAACTAAGGGGGTCATTCTGACCCTGGCGGTAATTACCGCCAGGGCGGAGGTTGGCGGTAGCACCGCCAACAGGCTGGCGGTGCTCCGCCGGGCATTCTGACCGCGGCGGTACAGCCGCGGCCAGAAGCGGAAAGCCGGCGGTGTACCGCCGACTTTCCGCTGCCCATGGGAATCCGCCATGGTGGCGCAGCTTGCTGCGCCGCCATGGGGATTCTGACACCCCATACCGCCATCCTGTTCCTGGCGGTTCGCCCGCCAGGAACAGGATGGCGGTATGGGGTGTCGAGGGGCCCCCGTAAGAGGGGCCCACAAAGATTTTCACTGTCTGCTTCGCAGACAGTGAAAATCGCGACGGGTGCCACTGCACCCGTCGCACCCCTTCAACTCCGCCGGCTCAATTCTGAGCCGGCTTCCTTGTTGACGGGGCTTTCCCGCTGGGCCGGCCGGCGGTCTTCTGGCGGTCGCCCGCCGGCCCCGCGGGAAAGCCAGAATGACCGCCGCGGTCTTTTGACCGCGGAGCGGTCTTTCGGCGGGAACCGCTTGGCGGGCGGCGACCGCCGACCGCCGCAGTCAGAATCACCCCCTAAATAAGGTCTGACGCGCTAACAGTATTTATGCTACTAGATGGTCTCAAATATTATGTCGGCAGGTACAGTGATAGGTAACTCAGTACTTCAAGATCTTGTCACTTTATGAGCTGTAGAAGCTTGGAGAGTTAATTCCCGCGTCCCCAGTGGTCACAAACAAGCTTATGGAGTCCATCTTGGTGTTGGCTTTATGCTGGTGTGGTATTCAGCTGAGTTACTGGCCTGAACCCTTCGTGCCTGCACCAGGGATGTGATGGTGAGTGGAGTTGTCATATGAACAGTGTGCTACATGGGACCAACCCTTTACAAAAGTTGGGAATTAAAAACCAGCAGGTAGTAAGCTTGAATTCCATCTATGCTAACTTAGTCTTCATATTTCAACAGTGATGTAACACTTTAACTGGAATAGCATTGGCGCCTCTCCTCATGGGTGATTTACATCAGTGGTTTCATTACCAATGGTAGTAAACATTACATAATGTATTATATCCTTGCTGAGAATTTTTGGTTATGTAACTGCACTTCTCAGAATGCCTGCTGTTCTGCATACTTTAAAATGTCCCAGCCAGCTGCTGCAAGTATACCTCTTTATGCTTGACACACACACACAAGCCTTTTGGCTTTTCAGTGCTTACAGTCTTTGGTGTGACAAAGATAAACTGAGAAGAAGGAATATATGTTTTGGCATTACAGTGGATAAACACTCCAGGATTGTTTCTTGGTATCAATTGTCGTAAGATGTAACATTGGCAATACACATAAGTATTTTACCTTCCCTGTCCACAACAAGCACTTTACCACCTTTATCAAAACCATAATCATATATGTGATTCAAAGAAAATATAGACAACGTTGGCAGAAGAGAGGATACTTCTCGCCCCCCCCTTATTCTTGGAAGGGTGACTCCTTTTATAATGTGAATATTTTAAAAGTATAAACCCATGGTAAGGCCTGTGAGTGCCCTTTGGCGCTCTGGAACTTCTAGTCTGCCTTCATTTCACCTGTGTGCTTCGTTCCGGGGTCTAAGTCTTATACTAGGCTGCTGCTACACTCTGCACATACCACTGACCATCGTGCTTTGAAAGACCAGCATATGAAGAAAGTTTGGAAGTTAGCATCTCCTTGTCCGTCCAGTACATTCAGGTGTACATGGTCAAGAGATCATGACATAACCTGAATGAGGAGTTATGACGTTATCTTGCTGCTCCCCCCACGAATGTTGCATTCTTATAACACACATATATATATATATATGTATATATTGTTCGCCAGCACTATTTAAGAGAAAAACTAAGAGTTAACATCAATTAAAAAGTTTGACATTATACATAAAACCTACCAGCGGTTTGGGCCTAGTTTCGTTTCCATTGAAAAAGCGGAATCAAGCCCCTGAGGCTGCCACCTCTCTCAACAAAAAGCAAGTATAGATGTGGAAAGTAGGTTTGGGTCCCAGGGCCCACCACCTCCCTGAGGCTAGTTTTAAAATAAAATAATGGGGGGGGGGTCCCGTGACCCCCCTGGGCCACGGGGACCACCGCCTTCCTGGGGCCACATTGAAAAGAAGGAGAGAAACTGTGCGGCCCCCCCTTGTGGAGCCTATATGGACCAGGGACATCCCCCCCCCTCCCAGGGCCGGCTCCTGCTACCTCCAGAGGTGCCCACCCCCTGGAGGTAGCTGTTTACTTTTGCATGGTGGGAGCTGACAGCCATGCAAAGGAAAACGTAACTCCGCTTTCAGTAAGAGGGAGCTTTCACAATGCTCCTGCTTGCTTAAAGCAGAGTTTTCATCCCTTTCCCTGCCCTCTAACATGCGGGCAGGGAAAGAGATGAAATGTTTGCTCTTGCACACAGGGAACTCCTATTTGCAGCAGCTCCCTGCGTGCTGGAGTAATGCCTGCTCAGGCCAGAGGCTTGAGCTGGTGGGACCATGTGGTCCTTTTTAACAGTATTTATTTGGCCCTGGGACCTGGCGGGCTCCGTGCGACCCACCTCACTTTTTTTTTTTTTTTTTTTAAATATAGTGCTGAGAAGGTGGTTGTCATCCCCGGGGCCTGGAGGGTTTAAACAGCCCACCACTTTATTTTATTGTTGCAGCCCAGATAGGTGGTCGTTCCTGGGTTCTGAGGGCGTTCCATGCGGTTCCACCTTATAATAATATAATGTAGCCCCAGGGAGGTGGCGGTCCCTGGGGGACAGGGGAGGTCCTCATGGTGCCCCAGCAATCTTTTTAAATATAGCCTTGGGGAGGTGGTGGTCACCGGGGCCCAGCGGTGTCCACATGACCCTCCCTGAAAAGTATAAAGTTGTTGCCCCGAGGAGGTGGTGGTCCCTGGGGCCTGAGGATGTCTCTGCATCCGCCCCATATTTATTTAAATGTTGCCCAAAGGAGTACGTGCAGCCCCTCCATACAATCATAAAATGTAGCAGCAGTGAGGTGGTGGTCCCCGGGGAGGTCTGCACAGCCTCCCTTATTCTTTTAAATTATATAGCCGCGGGGAGATGGTGATCACCTGGGCCCGGTGGGTCTGCATGCCCCCCCTCACATTTTTTAAATATATTCAGGCTCTGCGGCCTACCCCCGCTGCATGGCTTGGGTGGTTGTAGGAGATAGGCCACAGCCAAACCCCACCACTCATGGTCAAATGTTGTGCGTGGCTTCAGTGGTTATATATGGTTGACTGCTGGGCCTGGCTGCAGGCAGTGCAAGGCAGTGGGTGGTTTAACATACTGTAATTCAAATGACTATTAAAATTACTTACTGTTAAAAATACTGTAATAATTCACTGAAAAAACAAAGGTTACAGGGACGTTATAGTTAAGAAATAGAATTTAAAAAACGCAGACATTTGCATAAAAAAAGGTCACAGGGACGTTATAGTTAGATTCTGAATTTACTTGCATAAAACCATAGAAAGGAAGGGATACATAGGGAACCAACATCTGCCCACAGGAAGTGGACACATAGGCCCTCATTATGACATTGGCGGTAAGTGCCGCTTACTGCCATGCAGTCGGTATGTTGGCGGTATACCGCTATGGGTATTATGACCCACACATAGAAATTTGCCACTATCTAGACACTATCCAGACACACACACAAGTCCGCCAGCCCAAAGGTCAGTGATAAACTGGCGGTACCAAAACCCACACCGTTACGCCAACGGAAATGGGCCCACAGCTTCATGACCCACAAATCACTGCAGCGGTCATTCAACTGTGGTAAACCATTGGAGGTACAGACCGCAGCGCTCAAAATAAACACACACATGCAAAATTGCACCACATTGGACAATTCAAACTACGCACACCTGACACACATACACACACCACACCCACAACACTATAAAACACACAACCACACTACCCACAACCCTTTACGACCCAAAGATTTTGACAACTGAGAGAGAGACAAGCCAAAAGCACCAACTGAATCTGAGCCACAAAACACCATCACCCATACACCATCCACGCACCTCAGAGCACACACCCCAACACATCACCCCACACACCCTCATGCACACTACTCACACTAGACCCATGGCACCACAACGACACCCCATATTCTCTGAGGAGGAGCTAAGGGTCATGGTGGAGGAAATCATCTGGGTAGAGCCACAGCTATTCGGATCACAGGTGCAGCAGACGTCCATTGCTAGGAAGATGGAGCTATGGCAGATAGTTGTGGACAGGGTCAACGCCGTGGGACAGCACCCAAGAACAAGGGATGACATCAGAAAGAGGTGGAACGACCTATGGGGGAAGGTACGTTCCGTGGATGCAAGACACCAGATAGCAGTGTAAAGACTGGCAGTGGACCCCCACCTCCTTCCCCACAAATAACAACATTGGAGGAGCAAGTCTTGGCAATCTACTACCCTGCCTACCTGCATGCCATCACATACCCCCACCCTTACCCTCACTCCCATCACCCCACTACCTCACATACACCCCACCATCACAACCCACCCATCCCAGCACCCAGCACTGCATGCAACAACAATGCATGGACACCACTCACAGCCCTGCATGGACACCCATCACCACAGCATGCACGGCCGTGGCAATCACTTAGCCAACCAAATTACAACTCACAAAAGCCAAAGCTGCCTTGGTAATAACAACCATAGAGGGAAATACACCCATGCACAAGATGTCACATGCAGTAACAATAACACTGCATTTACATACCCACAGGACCCCCACACAGCATCACCGGAGAGGGGGTGCCAGCAACATCCAGTCCCTCCCTGATGAGGCCCACAGTGATGACAGCAGCTCTGCACGCCTGGGTCAGGATGACCAACCTGGCCCATCAGGGACCTCTGGACAGTCGGTGACCTAGCCACATTCCCAAACCATCACAGAGCCTCCCCCTCAGGAAATACCAGCACAGCACCCACCCAGCGGGCCCATCCCTCTTCCCCAGGACACGTCAATCAGCAGTGTGTTCACCACTACAAGGACCCCGGCAACCCCCCCAAACACAGGACAATCAGGGACCTGGGGTCAGTGGCAGTGGGCACACGGTTCAAGGGACAGAGGCACAGGACAACAGGGAAGCTGTGAGGACTGGTGGGCGACAGGGGGAGAATAGACTGAGGGAACCGACTCTCCACAAGGCACTCACCAACATCCTAGGAGCATACCACCATTCCCACGAGACCATGGGTCAGATACTGGCTAAGCTGCAGGAGACCCGGCGCCTGCCGGAGGGACAGTACCTGGGGATCAGGGAGGACCTGAGGGACATCCACACCACCCTGGTCACCATTGCATGGGTGCTGACAGACATGGCCAACACCATGAGGGAGGCAGTGGCACACCAACGGGCCCCTGACACTATCCACACCGAAGAACAGCCCTCCACCTCCGCCGACGCTAGTGGACAGGAGGCCCCGCTACTGGAACAACAGGCCACCAGCACCCCACCCCCTGCAGAAGGAGAACCACCACGCAAAAGGTCCCTGCGATCCAGGCAGAAGCCAGAGAACATTGCCAAGACCCCTGCCAGGAAATAGGACTCCCCTGATTGTCACCCTTGTGTCCCACTCTGTCACCATGTCGACCTTTAACTGACATTGCTCCACTTCCTATGCCTCCGTGGACATTGCACCTGTGATACCAATAGACTGGACTCTATCCTGGACACTTCTCCACCATCAACCCAGCCCATTGCAATACCTCCTTTGTATATTATCACAGAAATAAACACCCTTGGAACAAATACAAGTATTGAGTCCGTCACTTGATTGAAATATGTAATTGTTTAACAAGCTGTAAACATTGCAATTCAAATGTACAGTTATATTTACATAGGTATGACCTGTAGTGGGCAGCAGTAAACACACCAGGAGCCAGAGTGGATCACATATATCTGAAAATAGAGATGCCAAAGGGTACAGTAAGTGGCCATAGAAATAGGGAAATCAGGCTGCCGTGTACAATGTCCAACACAAAACTGCAATGGAAGGTGAAGTTACAGTGTCTTACCTGTGTGTCACTGGAAGTACTGTTGGATTATTGTAGTTCTGTTGTCCACATCCTCATCCTCCTCTTCCTCTTCGTCACTGTCCACAGGCTCCACCGCTACCACACAACCATCCCCAGGCTCATCCTCCAGCAGAAAAGGCACCTGGCATCTCAAGGCCAGGTTGTGCAATATGCAACGATGATCTGGCACACCTTCTTGGGTGAGTAGTACCGGGATCCACCTGTCAGATGGAGGTACCGGAATCTGGCCTTCAGGAGGCCAAAGGTGCACTCAGTGATCCCCCTTGTTAGCCCATGTGCCTCATTGTAATGTTTTTCCGCCCTTGTCCTGGCATTCCTCACTGGGGTCAGTAGCCATGAGAGGTTGGGGTAATCAGAGTCACCAGTAAATCGAGGGATACCTGTTAACCACACACTCACCCTTAGGGCCAACTCCATGCCCATATACCTACATCAACTTGGTGGGGACCATAGGTTCACCTATTAGCCACACCCGGTGCCTCTGGAGTTCATCACATATGGGATGCTGCTATTCATCAAGATAAAGGCATCATGCACAGAGCCAGGATACTTTGCATTGACATGGGAGATGTACTGGTGCGCCAAACACACCATCTGCACATTAAGAGAGGGAAAGCTCTTTCGATTTCTGAACACCTGTTCATTTTTCCGGGGAGGGGGAGGGGGGACAAAGGTAATATGTGTACCATCAATGACACCAATGATGTTGGGGATATGTCCCAGTGCATAGACGTCAGCCTTCACTGTGGCCAAATCCTTCACCTGGGGGAATACCATGTAGCTGTGCATCTGTTTCATCAGGGCAGACAACACTCTGGTCAGCATGTTTGAGAACATAGGCTGTGACATCCCCGATGCCATGGCCACTGTCGCTTGGAATGAACCACTTGACAAGAAATGGAGCACTGACAGGACCTACACTAGAGGGGGGATACCTGTGGGGTGGCGGATAGCTGAAATCAGATCTTGCTCCAATTGGGCACACAGCTCTTGGATTGTGGCCCTATTAAGTCTGTAGGTTATGATAATGTGCCTGTCCTCCATTGTCACCAGGTCCACCAGGTATCTGTATACGGGGGATGTCTCCATCTCCTATTTATCCTCAGTGGTTGAACTTTAGGTTGAAAAATGGTGAGCAGAAGGTCATAATTAAACATATACTCAGATTAATTTGCAAATTTTGTTTTACAGAAACAGTATGTGAACTTGTAAGTCAGTTGATATGCCTATGTTTGCTGTGACGCAGTTAGGTGCCATGGCCTGTGCCCTCCTGAAATGGTGGCTGTTTGACCTGTGAGGAGGGACAAGTGGAAATGAGGTAGTTCGCTGGCGTTGTGCGCCGTTGCGGTCGATGACCGCCGTGCAACACTGCATTGATTATCATTGGGGCCTATGGGTTCCAGGAGCCAATGGCGATGTACGCCGGTGGTGACGGTACGCACCGCTTTGGACGTGACTGCCATTTTCTATCTGTTCACTCACTTGCTACCTGACCTTCAACAGGAGAGGACCTACACTACAAGTGCTGCTGTGACCTGTGTCTGGAAGCGACCATGGCTTGAGTGTCTGGGGAAAGGGCCCCTGCCTTCACTTCAGAGGAATTGGAGAGACTGGTGGATGGGGTCCTACCCCAGAACCGTTTACTTTATGGTCCTCTAGACCAACAGGTCAGTACACTGTGAGGATGATGCGTGGGGCATGAATGTATGGAGCGCTGTGGGTGTAAGCCTCGTGTAGGGGGGCTGAGGGGTCCTGGGCAGAGTGCTGCATGTATGGTGGTCAATGTCTGTGCGTAAGGGGTTGGGAGGGATATGGTAGGCCATGAGTATGACAGTCCGTAGGGTATGACTAATCCCTTTTCTGATGTATTTTTCCTGCAGGTCAGCGCCCATCAGAAAAAGGGTATTTGGTGTGCCATCGCCAAGGAGGCGCAGACCCTGGGGGTCTTTGACAGGTGGAGCACCCACTGCAGCAAACGGTGGGAGGACCTGCGCCGCTGGGCAAGGAAGACGGCAGAGGCCCAGCTGGGGCTGGCCTCCTAACGAGGAAGGGGTGTCCATCGTACCCTGACCCCACTGATGTTCTGCATCCTGGTGGTGGCCTATCCGGAGTTGGATGGGCGCTTGAAGGCATCACAGCAGCCACAAGGGGGTGAGTACAGATTCAGATTCTTGACTTTGCGCGTGTTAAGGTGTTACCTGGGTGGGGGATGTGTGCTGTGGGTGCCCCTAGGACAGGGCGAACATGGCAGGGTAGGTTCCATGATGGGCAAGCTCAGATGCACTCCAACCACAATAATGTTGGTAGTCATCTACTACTGGGCAGGGTCCTGTGGGTTTCAGGTGTGCAGCTAATGGCGTTAGGCTTTGTACCTCATGGGCTAGTGACTAGCATTGTAACTGATAGTGCATGGCCTAGTGCATAGGGCTGTTCCCTGTGAGTTGAGTATGCCAACGGTAGTGTTGTTGCTGGCATTGACCAAGTGTCTCCTCTGTCTCTCTCCCCCCTATTTGTTTTGTCACCCTGTTCTTGTGTGCATTAGCATCATCTGGTGGAGGAGCAGAGGCACCGGAGACGGAGGGAGCTGCATCCAACATGGGCCTGGATCCCGAATCCACTGACAGTGAGGGCACCAGTGGGACGGAGGGCGAGGGGAACACCACAACGGAGACAGGAGGGGACAGTACCAACAGCGACTCCTCCTCTGATGGAAGCTCCCTGGCGTTGGCGGACACCTCAGTGGCCACCCCAACTACAGGTACAGCCACCACCCCCATACCAGCACCGGCCTCCTGCAGCCCCTCAGTGTGTTTACCGTGCCCGCTCACCCAGGAGGGTGGGCATCTCCTTCGCCCCAGTCACCTCAGACCCTGCCCCAGTCACCCCTGCTGCCCTCAGTGAGGAGGCTCTTGACCTCCTGCGATCCCTCTTTGTCGGGCAGTCATCCATACTGAATGCCATCCAGGGTCTAGCAGGGCATTTGCAACAGACAAATGCATACCTGGAGGGCATTCACTCTGGCGTGGAGGTCCAACAGAGAGTATTCCAGGCTCTCGCCAACTCACTGATGGCAGCCATTGTCCCTGTCTCCAGCCTCCCCTCTCCAACTTCATCTATCCAGTCCCAATCCCCTCAACCCCAGCCTATCTCAAGCACACCTTCAGACCAACATGCACCCAAATCAACACACAGAAGTGGCTAAGGCAAACACAAACACCACACTTCATTCCACAGGCACTCACACAAGCACCATCCAGATGCAGACACACCAACATCCACTGCCTCCACTGTGCCCCCTCCTCCTCCTCGTCCACCTCCTTCCCAGTAGCGTCTCCACTCACACCTGCATGCACTACATCCTCATCCACTACCTCCATCACCAGCACGCCTATCACTACATGCCCCTCACTGGCAGTCACCACCCCCACATCCATGCACACGTCCTCTGTGTCCTCTCCCATTGTGTCTGTGACACCTCCTCCCAAAGTACACAAACGCAAGCACACAGACACCCAACAGCCATCCACCTCACAACAGCATCCAGGCCATGAACCTGCACCCAAACACAGCAGACTGACACATCCTATAACCACTTCCTCCTCCTCCACTCCCAAACCTTCACACTCTTTCCGCCCCAGTGTCTCTAAGAAGCTTTTCCTCGCCACCATTGACCTATTCCCTACCCCCCATCCTTCACTTCGGGCCAGGGTGGCCAGGACCCAAACCAGCACCTCAGCCACCCAGTCCACAGCCACTGTGGTTTCTGCAGCTACTGCAGGTGTGAGAGGCTCCAAGGAGGCACCCGTCAGCACAGCCAGTGTGCCAGCACCACCTGCTAAGGCCAAGAAGGGGCCGCCACAAGCGCCTTCTAGCAAGGGCAAGAAAGGGACACCAGCCAGCAAGGGGAAGGAGGCACCACCAGCCAGCAAGGGCAAGAAAAGAACACCAGCTGGCAGAAGCAAGGAGGCACCACCATCTGCCAAGGGCAGGAAGGGGCACACAACATCAGCCATGGTACTTCAGCCATCCGAGGCTGCAGTGGAGGGGCTGGAGCCTCCCCCCACCACTACCAGCACCGCCACCTGCACTGTGCCCAGCACCGCCACCTGCACCGCGACCAGCACCGCCAGCAGCACCACTGCCAGCAGCAGCCCCAGTGGGCAGCCGTCCAAGGCTGCAGGGGAAGGGCTGGAGCCTCCCCTCACTACTGCCAGCACCGCCACCTGCCACCACTGCCAGCACCGCCGCCAGCAGCACCACTGCCAGCAGCAGCAGCCTCAGTGGGCAGCCGTCCGAAGCTGCAGGGGAAGGGCTGGAGCCTCCCCCCACCACTGACAGCACCGCCACCTGCAGCGCAACTGCCATCCACTGCCGACGTCACTGCCGAAGAGCAGTGTGGAGCAGTGACTACATGGGCTGCAGTGCGTCCTGGCCCCTGCAACACCTATCGATGTGACACCCAGGTGAGAGACTGTGACCTTGCACCCACCAGGATGAAGCACATTGGGCACAAAGCCCCCTCCAGAACCAGTGGAAGAAGGCATCCACTCACCCCCTCCTTGTCAGGATGAAGCACACTGGGCACAAAGCCCCCTCCAGAACCAGTGGAGAAGCCATCCACTTGAGAGACTGTGGCTTTGCACTCCCCAGGACCAAGCAATGGGTAAACCACCCACTTGAGAGACTGTGGCTTTGCACTTCCCAGGACCGAGCAGTAGGCAAACCACCCACTTGAGAGACTGTGGCTTTGCACTCCCCAGGGCCAAGCAGCGGGCAAACCAGCCTCTTCAGAGATTGTGGCTTTGCACTCCCCAGGACTAAGCAGTGGGCAAACCACCCACTTGAGAGACTGCAGCTTTGCACTCCCCAGGAGCAAGCAGTGGGCAAACCACCCACTTGAGATACTGTGACTTTGCACTCCCCAGGATCAAGCAGTGGGCATTGAGCCCCCTCCAGGCCAGTGGCATTGTACTGTCTTCTGGCTGAGGTGCCCCCCCATTCCCTGTCCCCCTTAGGTGCCTGTGTGTTTTCGGCCTGATGCCCCTGCAGTGTTCTCTCCTTATTGAGGCAGGAGTCAAGTGTGGCCTTGGCCTATGTTTTATGGCCCCATGGGCCACGAACATTTTGGAGTGGGCATTGTCCCTCCTTTTGTATATATTGTACATACTGTTTATTGATTTAAGGACGTATTTATCTGAAATTGTACTATTACACTCATTTTAATTCATTCCTTTTGTCCTTGCATTATTCCTGAGGGTTACAGGGTGTATATGTAATGTTGTTGCATCTGTTTGTGTGTATGGAGTTGGGGGTGGGGGTGTTGCGTGTTGCATGTGTATGTCAGTCTCTTTGAGGGCCATACTGTGTATAGCCACCTTAAGGTAGATGACCCATTGGTCTTTACTAGGTAGTCCCCTAAATGCAGTATTCAGTAGGCACCGCTAGACCTGCAGATCAGATTCCAAAGAAACAAGAAGACCAGCAACAAAGTAGACCCAAGGCTCGAGAACTGCATTCCTGCTGCACAGAGAAAAAGGTGCCAAATCCTGCCTGCTGCACCCAGGATTCAACAATCGCCGCTGAGGGGTTGCTCGGTCATCGGACGAACTCTAAAAATCCCCAGAGGCCCTCCACTCCTCTGAAAATTGCCAAAAATTTCCCTCCAGAATGAAGGTATCAGTCTTTGCAACGAAGAAATGGGCCAGTGTTTTTTGGAGGACAGGGTCTCCATTGCTCCTCTACTGCTCTGGATTAGATGCTGGCTAAACCCCATGACAAAATTTGCATTTCTGATTGCCTACAATTAGACAATTCAAATAGGATTCCCTGGCTTATGTTTCTGTGAAACTCCTTTGAGAAGCTAGGGCTCAGGTATATGTTTGACTAACCTCATTTGCTAACTACAAATTCTAGGACTGTTTTGATGTCAACTTATTGTGAGCACGTTTCAGAGTTGAGATTTGATAGTTCCCTGAAACTGAAATCCTTCGATCCCTACACTCGGATTGTGACTGCTCCATGCCTTGAACCCTATTTGACCTGGTTTTCAAGTTTTAGAACAATTTCTCTTTTAACACTTTTTAGATATAATCTTATTCATTTTAAGGTAGCCTTTCCCGAACCATCTTCTTGGAAAAAGGATTTACCACTCTGCCCCTGTGATTCCAAGTCAAATCAGAGTACCTTGCATTTTCTTCTTTTCTGCCCTCTATATTCTGCACCTAGAAGGGCTTTTATCCTACCCATTTTATGTCACCTTAGACCTATCCACTACAAGGAAGCTCTATTATATTTTCAGAGACTGTCAGATATCCAAACCTGTCATCATGTACTAGACTTTGTTACAGCTTCTTTAAGTCTTAGGAAAAAGTCTACTCTATTTTAAATTCGTATATGTTAGTGAAAGTCTACTATTTTCAGATAATATCTGGATTTTTTGTGCTTCTGCTATTTCTTAATCATGTTTAGTATACTTATCTGCTATATGCCAAGGGGTTTTAGATTGGATGCTTATGGTGTTCTTAGAAATTGTTTTATTGTTTTTAATTGTGTTTTATATTATTTATAGAGCGGTAATATGTGTTCTGGTTTGCACTGTTATGGCAATTGCCGAATAAAGTTATTCGACCGACCAGTCTTTGCAACCAAGATCTGAAAGACCAGTGAAGTCCACTTCATTGATCAGCTGCTGACCAACTAACTGAACGTTGCAGCCTGACCAAATTTCACCTGACGGATTGTGAGGACAAAACCTGCAAGTGTGCCAAGTATGTGGCACTGCGACCTCCAGCAGCTAAACCGTGCAATAGCCCCAGGTACTAGTCTTTCAACCTCAGTCACCAGGAAGGAAAATCCACTCTGGACTCCAAAAGGACCAGGAGATAACCCCAGTTGAGGGACTTCAGAAACCACCAAAACCACCCACCAGAGTGTCCCTGCAGACCTGCAAGCACCCCTCAAAGTGACCTGCCTCCTGCTTTCAAGGGCACCTTAGCGTGCAGCTCTTGGCTCATCTATCTGCTCTGCACCCGGCCTCCCTGGACCCTGCACTGGTGAACCAGCTGTTCCCTAAGGGTCCCTCACCCTTTGCGACCTCTACACTCCAAGGGACACTGAACTCACCTTGAAGTCCACCTGTGCATTGCTGTCCCAAGTGGTCCCCCGCAGTGGTCCCGCACCAGCTCCGAGGACATTTCAGAAGCAATTCCGGCCAAAACCGGGAACCGCCCGAACTCCCTCAGCTGGCCCACCTGACATCTTGACAACCTCGACCTATTTGCAAAAGGAAACATTGGTAAACACATTTCCTGATTTTATATGTATTTTTGAATGTTCTCCCTTTGATTCCTATGGTGCGTAATTCTGCACAAAAAGACTAATTTTGCTAAACTTTGAAAAATCATAACTTAAAAAGTACTTTCTCGATTTTGATGATTTTGGTCTTAAACATTTTGTAAAAAATCTGAAGTATTTTTTGTAAATTGGTCTTGAGTTATTCCTCTGAGTGTGTGTCATGCTTTATTGATACAGTGAGTACCACAAATGCATTGCACTTCTTCAAGATTGGCCTAACTGCTCGACCAAGCTACCATTAACATTAGAGCATTAGATGGTCTAGTTGCTACCTTTGCCTCTGTAAACCAACGTGTGGTTGCCTGGACTCTTTGCACAGTGTGCCTGGTTTTGCTCACTACATATATGTGTGTGTGTGTGTGTGTGTGTGTATATATATATATATATATATATATATATATATATATTCACCTAAAAAAACAAAGGTTACAGGGACGTTATAGTTAGATCCTGAGTTTACTCGCACAGAGCCATAGAAATTGAGCAGTTATAGATATGATTAGCTCAAGTAACTACAACTAGTGTCCTTGCCATGCACTTCTAATTACACCACATATTACATCGCTCATGACATCCCATGACATCTTTGATCACATCTTTGGTAACATAATTCATAATGTCACTGTAACATTTGAAGTTAAATTATTGATGAAACTGTGCATGGTGGGAGTTAGTTATGTGATTTAACTATAACTGCTCAATTTCTATGGTTTGGCATAGGTCCCTTCCCTATCCCTGAATGACTATTTTCCTACCATGCAAGATGGAGGAAAATTAAATGGAGGAGTCATCTCACATTCAACACCTTAAGAGTGGTGCAAGCTGTGGGTGGCCACTCCTCCAGTCCTTTGTGTGTTTTCCCCTCGCTGCTCCCGCCAAAAGTGGGGGGCGGTCATCTACTGCTAGCAGGTCGTAAGGTCTGTAAGCCCTTTGAAGCTTGCAGGCTGGTCTGCACACATTTCTGAGGGAGGAGGTGTAACACCTCTGCCCAGGAAGGGCTTTGTTCTCTTGCCCCAGATAGCAATGGCTCTCTCCCCAGGGTTCCAGAATCTAATCTTGTCTGGGGGTGGCAGGCTAGTTGTGATTGGCCAGCAACCATGCTAGGTTAGTTAGCTTTTGAAGGGGTCACCTCTAAGATGATCCATGGGTACATTTGGCAATAAATCCAATACTCGTAGCAGTTAGGATTGATAATTCTGAGTTTTTTGATACCAAACAACCCAAGGTTCAGAGTGGGCATCATGTAGCTGTGAAAGTCATACTGACCAGTGTCCAGCACATGCATGTAAAATGGCTGCTCTGTTCACTCACTGTGTCCCAGGTTTGGCAGAGACAAAATAGGGGCATATTGCTCATGCATCTATGCCCACACATGCAGTATAGTGCACCCTGCCTTAGGGCTAGAGGGCCTGCCAGAGGGGTGACTTACCTATATTGCATGCATTGTATAGTGGACAGGGCACACAGGCTGTGTGCTATGTCAGTTTTGCAATTTAGGATTGCACCAGGACCTTCAGCCCGCAATGGCAGGGATGGATGCACTTGGATGAATGGCCCCTGAGGATGTCACGATCTGTGATGCTGCCCTCAGGGGCCTACCCTTACTGCCTAATGCCCTGGGTACCATGGGAACATTTACTATCAATCAATCAATCAATCAGTGTTTGTAAAGGGTGACTACTCACCTGTGATGGTCTCAAGGCGCTGGGGCGGGGGGAGGAGAGGACTTATCCAAAAAGCCACATCTTGAGGTTCTTCCTGAAGATGGTGAGCAATGGGCTTTGTTTGAGGTGCAGGGGGAAGCTGTTTCAGCTCTTTGCTGCGATGTAGGTGAAGGATCGTCCTCCAAAGGGACTTATAGGGTCACCTTAAGGTGTCTCTAATTGTGCCAATTCATCACAACAGTTTCGGGAAAGAGATCTAGCCCAGGGAACCTGGTTAGCAGGGGCCCTGGGCCCTAACAACTGTGAAACCACATCAAATACCAGGGCAAAGGTGGGGGCTAGCCATGCCAAAAGAGGCACTTTACATGTATATCTTTACTCAGGTTTGCTGGACTCCGCTGTGCTCCTGACCGGTGATTGCTTCGGAAATGCAGAGCCAGCACTTGCCGTAAATTATCCATGCCACCTCTCACTAATATTTAGAAAAAGGAACCAAAGCTTGGTGTGTATTTGCAGATAGTTTTAATTCATTCACTGCTGCCACCATCAAATGCATTTCAGCTACGTCCGTAGCCTTGTTCTTTGACATGGAAATGCCATTTTGTGACTCTATTTTCCAAAGTACATGTGCATGACATCACCATGAACATAGAAAAAAATACATATTTATACATTTTTCCTATGGGCTTAAACAAAACATTGAAGTTAAGTTTCTAAACACTCGCATATAAAATATAAAATCATCAATTTTACTTAGAACTTTATACCTTCTTCATCTAAAATTAACCATACCATTAATTTACATAAAAATGTGGCATTCCTATTTTGAAATATTATACATTAAAACAGTTGTGAGCATTTATATTTATTTATACATATATGTGTGTGTGTGTGTATACATATATATATATGTATATATGTGTGTGTATATATATATATATCTATGTGTATATACTATATATATATATATATATATATATATATATATATATATATATATACACATAGATATATATATACTCCTCAGCTAGTGGAGGTCCCCACTAGGTAGTTAGAGTTAAGTCTAAGCATTTTTTTATTTTGGTTTGCTAATAACTTTGATCCCTTTTGATGAATGTTCACAAAACTTTCCAAAAAAAGTTCATCCACCTCAGCTCCTTCCTGGAAAGTTATGGTGTGATCTGTCAACGGGGACTGAGAAAAAAGGAGCGGTCCCCAAAAGCACAATCCCCATGCATTTTCCATAGACTTCTTTAGGCAGGGCTACAGCAAAACCTGTTGAACTGAATTACACCAAAACCAGCACGAAGCTAGACCTTGGTCCGGAGATTGTGCTTTTTGTGATTTGATGTAAATCCGTTCAGTACTTTTTGAGAAATTAATTGGCAAAATTAATTGCATATCTGGATGATTCGGTCCGCAAGAGTCTTGAGAGACTCTTGCAGTAGCACCAATTTAAAAACAGTGTGTTCTGATTGGCCTAGGGAGCTTTATTTCCATTGTGCCACCTCACTCTCACACGAGTCATACTCCGGTGAGAGTGAGCGCTCTGATTGTCTGCCAGCAACACAAGAAAAATTTTGCTGGCAGGTCTTACAGGACTCAGGGACTTAGTCCCCTGGTCTGAAGTTAACCAAAAAATAATACTATAAGGGGTCTAGAGTAGGGATACCCTGATCCCTGTGGCCCCATGGGGGGGCCCAGAGGGACCCAATGTGGGCCAAAAAGAAAACAATTCAGCAAAAAATGCTGAGATCACACAGGACTGCTGCTGGATTGGAAAAAAATAATAACAAAATGCGTTTATCAACCTTGTGCCCTAGGTAGCCCACTCTCAGGGCTGTATTCATAAAGGGAATGGAGGCTGCGTGGCTTCCCTCCCTTAACCTCCAAAGACCCCAGGGAGCCCAAACTGAAGCCAAACTTTTACTGAATGGGAGGGTTGCATGCAGCCCTACTCCTGAGCTATGAAAGGACCCAGGTGTAAAGCCCATGGCTGGCTCAGTAGCTATGTCCTGGGGAGCCCACTCTGGGACATATTGGTTTCCATGCCTGCAGCAGCACTGACAGGTAAATCAGTGTTAACTCTCGCTTGCCAGGAGCATTTTTGAATTACTTGCCAAAAAGGAGCAAATGCCTAGTCTGTTCCCAGTGGATGGGAGCTTTGAAAATGCTCCCTCCTGGTGGGAGCAGACTTTTGATTTCCTTCTCTGTCTGCACTGATACGGGCAAAAAAATATATCAAAATATTGCTCCTAGTAGCTGCTCCCTGCGGGTGGGAGCATGCTGGATGCCGTCTTGGGCTGTGGGGGCTATGGGGCACCCCCTGTGACCCCCACTGAGAATATGGTGGGTTCCTTGGGTGGGCACCAGGGCACCCACCTTTTACACATGTGGACCCCAGGATATAGGGGCCTTGTGGCCGATAACAGCTTGGGTAGGGTGGCTGCACAGCCTTTCCCCCTTTTTCATGTATATCTACATCTCTAGGGGATAGGGTCCCAAAGGCCCAAAGATGCCTGTGGATGGCAAACCGTGCCGGTCTCCTTCCACTTAATTTTTAGAAATGGCCAGAGTGATGTGGTTCCCAGGGCCTAACAGTACCCCCTCCCTTTCCTATAAATAAGCAGCCCTGGTGGATGGTGTCCCCAGGGCCTACTAAGTCTTGGGGTGGAGGACCACATGGCCTCCCTCCCCTTTAATGAAAATAAATGGCCTACATAGTGTCCCCAGGGCAAATGAGGCTCGAGGAGGGGAGTCATACAGCTCCCTTCCCCTTTATAATAAATAAGGCCCTGGGGTATGGGGTCCCCAGGGCCTAATGAGGCCCGGGAAGGGGAACTGTGTTGCCACCCTCCACTTTAAAGAAAACAAAAAAACCAAGATACTGGGGGGTGAGGTACCCTGCACCTAATAAGGTTTGGGGAGGGAGCACATGGTCCCCCTCACCTTTAAAATGAATAAGGCCCTGGTGGATGAGGTCCCCAGGGCCTAATGAGGCTTGGAGATGGGGGCACGCAGCTTCCCACCCCTTAGAAAAATAAGACCATGGTGGATCGGGTCCCCACTGACAGGCCTGTGGTCAACCCCTGCTGCTTACAGCTGAAGTCCCTGTACAGTGTGTGGTTGGCTGCCTTCGGGTGGTTGGCCACAGGGCCTGACTGCAGGCCAAGCCCCCGCCATGCACGAATGAAGGCCCTGGGCAGTATGGGGTTGGCAGCCTTTGCAGGGGTTGGCCACAGGCCAGGACTTGTGGTCAACCCCCAGGATATGTTGGCTTCATGCAGGGGTATGCCCCAGGTCAGGCCCTGTGGCCAGTACCCCGCCGCACATGGCCAAACGTTGTGCACAGCAGGGGGTTGAGTTTACATATGGTAATGAAATATTACTTTGTTAAAAAAAAACTAGATAGTCACTTTTTAAAACTTATAAATTTACTGAAAAAAAAACAAAGGTTAAAGTTATAGTTAGGTGAATTTGTCAAAAAACACAGAGACTCACCAGTTATAGTTAGCAGAGCAATCTATAACTTGTGTCCCCGCCATGCACTGCGTATGGCCTTACATGTGACATCACTTATGACATGTTCTATGACATCATTTATGACATCACTGATTACATCCTTGATGACATCATCCAATGAGTGTGTTATTGTTTTATAGTTTACATAGTGGCGGGTAACTACCATGTAACTTTTCTACCTCATTTTGTGCAGCTTTTGTCCATCTAATCTGTATAAGTGTTTACAAAATGTATGTTCTCCTAATGCACTATAGGTGTGTTAACAGTACTGAACATATTATAAATCTGTGTTTCGAAGAGTGACTCTCTGTGCAGGTGACAGCTGACTTGTGTTCATTATGTTCCACACAAGTTTTTTTGGTACTGCAGAAAACGTTTACAGCAGGGAAAAGATTCTACAAACTACATTTCAAGTATTGTAAGCAACTTTGAGTTATTAGAATCGTCTTGCCATGCCAATTTTTACTTAACATAGAAGACTGTGCACCAGGCACTTACCTATGTCTGTGTGCTTGTTTTGCTTTAGAAGCTGGGTTATCTGTAAAGTTTTCACCACAGTATGATGACTGCGGGTAGTATGATCTTTAGCACCTTTAGACCTTAGTTATTTAAATGAATAGTCCCTTTTTGGACAGGTTTTGCATAGAGTGTACACTGTGCTTAATAGATACTTTTTGATACTGTGTAGTGTATTTCTCATGGAAATGGTACTGTTTGCAAACAGTGTGGTACAATTTAAACTCTCTCCATAGAGTAAACAGTGTTATCAGTACCCGCTAATGTTCTCATATCCACTGGATACGCTTTCTGGTGATTAGTGGTCTATACAAATCAATATAACATTACAATGTAGGTTTAGTGACTGTCAAGGGTTTGATACAGGTAAAGACTGCCCCTAGTATGTCTGGCTTCTGTCATCCTGCCACCAGGTGGCCCTCACAAAGGCCCTTTGGACTACTACTGCTATATCTAAATATGAGATTATGCACTTCTACACCTTGCCCTGCCAGATACACTTTCTATTCCTGTGTTTCATTCTATTTTCATGGTTTGTCATGGTTCCTGTAGTTCCCTCTGTCTTCAGACCCTTCCTAGATCACATCCTGGTGGTAGTTTCTAGTTCGCTAGATTTGTTCCTGGATCCTGCGGTTATTTTTGACCCACTTTGCATTCTGGACCTGCCTCTCTATGTTTGCTCTGATCCACACTCTGTTCCAGGTTTTCCTGTGCCCCGTTTTGTGTCTCCTGGTTTCCTTGGTCTTCCTTCCTACAAGCCTCAATTCAGCCTTTCCTTCATTGGTGGTTCCCTGATTCCCTGCACCTGGATAATTCCTTACACCTAGAGTTCTCCCTGCGCCTCCCTTGAGCCTCCAGCTATTTCAGCCCTGTGAGCACAGGGTGCTCCGGCTTTCGACTGACTCCTGTTGTGTTTCCTTGTGCTCTGTATTCCTGCTGCTGGTACTACAGGCTTGCCCTTTGATTTTGTTTCCCTTCTTCTCTGAGCCCATTGTCCTGTTTTTGTCTATTTGTAGTGTCTTTTTCTATCCATAGTTTTCCTGCTTCTCTGTTCCAGTGTTAGCCATCATTCAGTCTTCTGATTCTGTTCCTAGTTTTCCTGCATCTCTCTTCCTGTATTAGCCATAGTTTATAGTCTCCTGTCTAAACTCTTCTTGATCTACCCAGTTATATGCAGAATTCCTGCCTTGTATTCTGTGTTCATATTTGGCTGCATATTTCGTCTTGCCTTGTTTGAGTGCAAAACTTTCCTAGTCTTGTTCTCAGAATTTCAGTCCTGTTTCTGACTCTAATTCCAGTCCTGCTTTGCCTAAGCCCAATTTTTGTTTTTGGTGTTCCTTGTTCTGTTCCATACAGTTCTGTCTTGCATTGTTATCTGTATTTTGATTGCTTCCAACTGTGCCAGTTAGATTCCAAGGCTTGTGCCTTTGGCACAGAGAACCACCCAGCACACCTTCTTCATAGGGTCTGCTGGGTGTCTCCCTGATCTCTGTGAGATTAGGCTGCTCCTTGCTTTGATATAAGATATTTTCACCTCACAGAGAGATCATTTATGATAACTCATCTACCATATCCTTGCTTTATATTCCTATTGTGTGTACTGGTGATTTCCATGCAGACTTCCAGTGCCCTATTGACAGCCTGTTCCAACCTGATTCAGTCCTCTGCTTCTGTTCTGCTTTCCTTCTAGCCTTCTCGTACTATCTCATTTGTATTCCCTTCAGAGACCACATGCAAACCCAGTATCCAGTCTTGTTACAGTCTCACCCAACTAGTCCTTTGACCACCCAATCTGCAAGTTCCCTGCTAGACCCTTGACATAGTAAGACCTTAGTTATGTAACAGGGCTTGACTATCTGGAGGAACTTGGTTTGCCCTTAACAGATGTATATAGTTGAACACTGTGTGCAGGATAGGTTACCCTTTCATTTGTGGTTCATAGTCATTATGAACTTGGCAAAGCATGAAGTGTATGATATAGGGTCAATGTTGCAAATAACACAAGCTTTCTTTATCTATGGGGATTGTATGTTTGATAGCATTAAAGGCGATTCATATTATTCTGCAATATTTTGCACCTAATTTTATAGTTCTATTGGCATACCCATTTATAGAGAAATGTGTACAAAATAAACTTGGATGTTGTCATCAGTGATACCATAAATAATGTCATACGACATGTCATGAGTGATGTGATATGTGAGGTCATAAGCATTGCATGTTGGGGGTGCAAGTAATAGTTAGCTCTGCTAACTATAACTGGTGAATTTCTGTATTTTTGCGTTCTAAATGTTAATGCTGCCACTGACATATTCACCTAACTATAGCCTTTGTTTTTTTTCAGTGAACGTATATATATTTCTTTTAGTGTGAATGTAGTGTGGTTAAGATACATTTTTCTTACTCATGTCTTACCACCAAGAATTTCCTCTTACCAGATATCAGAATTGTTTGATGTTATTTAACTTTGGTTTCAGGTAATCATTCTTTTCTTACTAGGAATTCCAATGTTCAGAGCTGCATTTCATATGTTTTTTTAATCTATTGGTCAGTGAAACCAAGACTTACATTGACAGTTAACCATTCGATTTACTGTGCTATCAAAAGTCTGATCTGTGTTTTGTTTACCTTTGTGATAATATTCCACTCCTGTGAGATTCATTTTCCAGTAGCTATGATGCACGTGATATAAAATTAAACCCCCAAGATCAGCTTTAAGCTGCAACAAAAGTCTTGATTTAAAAATCATATTTTGTCACATGCTTTAAAAAAATAAGTTTGCTACATCCTAATCCATTAAAACTGCAAATCCTTTTTACAGGTAAACCATTTACCTATATCTGAACATATATTTCTCTACATCAATGCTGCAAAGGCTAAATGTGCAACAGGCATTACCTCTTCGAATGGTCATTTGATACTCCACCCATTTGCTTTCCTTCAGGAAAGGAGTAGCTTACTATGAAAAATTCAACATTTCAGGCTTTTGTTGCTAAGGGATGCTTTGACTGTCTTGCATAGTGAATAAATGAAACTATTCCCTACTCTTCTGCCACTATGTTTGACAATATTCACTGACATTATCCTTGCAAGCAGCAACAAGTAGATAGGTGATTACATTGTCAAACTCTCTGGTGGCAAACACTCCAGTGGACTCCCCTTTCGTGAGTCCAGGGCTCCTGGTCCTTTCCTCTTTCGGTAATATTGCAATGACACTGTCGCAGAGTTGAATGGTCATGGTGCCCATTTTTTTGTGGGAGAGTTACGATACATGGGTGACTGCACTTTTGTTATTGCCTATTTTTAGGTGATGGCCTACTGTTCAGTCTGCTAGAATGCTCTTCACATTCAGCTTTCCCTGCTGACATTTCAAGGGCCTGCTGTATGTTCGCATTGGTGTTCTTGAGGGTGATGGGCATCTCAATTGCCTCAATGCCTGTCTTGTACTCCATTTCATTACATTCAGTGGATTTCAGTCTTGCGTTTTCTGTGAATTTTCACTTGTGGCTTCATGTTATGATCAATGATTCTAGGACTGATGATTGAGGGTTCAAGACTGCTATTGCTTTCATGCTTTTCACCCTTTCAAGTCTCAGTCACCTTTTTTTAGAGTAGTTTAGTTGATTTATGGGCCAAGGAAATGTGCTGTCTCACAGCACTTCAGACAGTCTTGTATTAATAGGTGTGATGTTTCTCAAGCTGCATTTGGTTTCGATGCCTGTGCTCTCTTCTAGGTTAGTGTGTGGCCTTGAACTCTGTGCACCTTATCACTGATAAACAGTGTTAAAATGCTTGTGCTTTCTCTCTAAAACTTGGTCAAATTGGTTTATACCAAATTGGCATATTTAATTTACTGTAAGTCCCTTGTAGAGTGGTATACCATATACCCAAGGTCAGTATATTAAATGCTACCTGTGGGCCTGCAGCAGTTACTGTGCCACCCACCTAGGTAGCACTTTAAAACATGTCCCAGGCCTGCCATTGCAGCCCGAATGCAGCGCTACACTCTCATGTCAATTTGTCATTTAAAAGCCCTTGTCAAGCCTTAAACTCCCCAGTTATTACATATAAGTCTCACCTTAGGTAGGCCCCAGGTAGCCCATAGGGCAGGGTGCTATGTAATTAAAAGGAAGGACATGTACTTAGAAGTTTTACATGTCCTAGTAGTGAAAAACTCCCAAAGTAATTTTTCACTACTGTGATGCCTACCCCTCTCATAGGATAACATTGTGGATTCCTTATTACAATTAATAAGCTGTACGTCTTAATTTAGAGGAGATAGATCCATCATGTTTAGTACCTATGGAATTGTAATGATAAATCCCCTTTGATGGTAAAGTCAGATTGTTACAATTTTGTAAAATGCCACTTTTAGAAAGTTTAGAAAGTTGCCATTTTCCTGCCCTTAGCCACGTGTGCCCGCAGCCTGTCTCCAATACACGTTTGTACACAGCAGGGCTTTGTACATTCTCTCTAGACAGCCACACACAAAGGGTGTTTAGATGTGACTTCAGGGGCCATCCAGATCCTGATGGGCGATCCTGGGCAGAATGGGAGAGAAGAGCTGGACACAGCCTCACACTTACACCTGAATAAGCCATGTCCTGTCCCCACACAAAGAACTGCTTACCCCCCTGTAGTGAACCTGGATGCAGGGCAGGAAAAGAGGACCTCTGTGCACGTCAAAGCCCCTCTTTGAAGTCTCTCCCACTTCAAAGGCACCACTGGGTTTAAGAACTGGACTTTTGACCCTACCACTTCAGTACACTTCTGGACCTGTGGATAATCTGCCTGGAAGGACTGCTGTGCTGCTACACAGACTCCTATTCTGCTGGACTGCTGCCCTGGAAGAACTGCTTTCTTGCTGTGCTGACCTGCTGCCTGCTGCCCTCATTTCCTGAGTGAAAAGGACTGGACTCACATCACTGAACCCAACACTCAGAGTGACTCCAAGGGCCAGCTGACTGGTTGCCTTTTGTCTGATGTCTGAGGGACACAAAAAACCTTCAACTTTCAAACAAAAGACTTCTAACTTTCCTGATACAGCACCTGGACTCTGCCATCTGTGAGTCTGTTGCTGCCAAGTGGTGCCAATCCAGTTCTAGGACCTTGGAGGTGGGTATAAAGTGCTGCTTCAACTAGAATACCTGCATCAACATCGTTGCAACGCTCAGAATTAGCGCATCTCCATCAATGGTGATGCATCGCTGCTGCTATAAGGATTGAGTGCAACGTATCACCAACTGCGTGCGCATTGCCTCCATTTCTGACGCTTCTCTGACTCTGTGTGGCTTTGAGCCGATGTATTGTCTCCTCTGCTCCTCGCAACGTCCTCTACATTGACGCAAACAAGGTACTTTTTAGCTGGTCAAGGCTGGTCCCTGTAGCAGACCCACGCCCCATCACAGTCAGCCTGAACTTTCAGATTTGACCAGGTCTAGCATGACCAGATAGCCATGATTGGTGCTTTCAAGCACAACATTTCAGTGTATTCTTTAATAATTCATATCTCAAGTTCTTCATATTGTATTTTAGTCATTTTGGTCTTGGCTTGGCCATTAAATCAAGCTCTATTTGTCTAACCAGTTATGGTATCTTTTTGTGTCAGATTTTCGCAGTTTTACTGTGTGAAGTGTTGCACAAATACTTAACACATCGCCTCTTATGTTAAGCCTGACTACTCTGTGCCAAGCTACCCAGGGGTGAGCACAGGTTAATTTAGGGTGTATCCGTGACTTACCCTGACTAGGATTGTGGTTCCTGCTTGGACAGGGTACCTATCTCTGTCAACCAGAAACCCAACTTCCAACAGTGGGCAAAACATCTGATTGAGCACCATTGCATAAGTCACACCAACTATTTTAGTGGTGTTAAACTCTCCATATATGTTTTTATTGTCATGGTCTTCATGTGCATCCCACCTTGATTTGTGGGTCTTTCAACTGTGGGTGAAGGTTTATCGTCTTATTGTGATTAGGCTCTGAACTGAAAGTGTATTAGCAATGATGATTTCCCTCTCTTGATGCTCAGCTCCCCATTGTGGGTGGGTGGAATTCACTTTTTGTGGTGTGATTGGTTTCCTCTCAATTTCTGGCTTGTTCTGGCCCACTTAACTGTTGTCCTGTTTTGGTTACTCTCCTAATGCATAATTGGCGGTGATCTTGACTTGAGGGGGCTTGGCATGTGGTTCCTGGTGGATCATAGAGTAGTGTCTATGTAACTAACACTGGTTCCATTTTTTGAGACTTCACTTAATTTCTGCCTGTCCTGTGAGCTGGCAATGTTGTTTAGAAGGTTTGATTGCTCACTGCTGAAATGTGCAGTCATCTGCAGTTCTTATGTTTGAATCTCAGTGAGGCATCTCTGCCTTTAGTTGTCTAAAATTGCTCTGTTGTCCAAATGGCACTTGACAGCCTGGTCCCTTACTATTCTCACTGCAAGAAATCCTCTTTGTTCTCAGAAATTAACAGAAAATCCCTATTGTTTTTGGAGCTTTCCTGATGCAGTGTGATAGGATGCACCCTTTTGCACCTTTTTGCAGTTGTGTGGCTCTTTCTCTGGCAGCGTGTGCTTCCTTGGGTTTTCTGACTTTAGACTTGTCAACCTTAGGGTGGCCTTTCCCCAAACCTTTTGCCTTCCACTCGTTTTTCTCACCTAATTTTTGCTGGTATTAAGACTCTGCACACTTTACCACTGCTAACCAGTGCTAAAGTGCTTGTACTTGTGCTCACTCCACTAACATTGTAATATTGGCTTATACCATATTGGCATTTTTAATTTACTTATAAGTCTCTAGTGCACTAATTGTGTCCAGGGCCTGTAAATTAAATGCTACTCGTGGGCCTGCAGCACTGATTCTGCCACCCTATTAACTAGACCTTTCAACATATCTCAGCCCTGCCATTGCAGAGACTGTGTGTATAGTTTTAAACTGCCATTTTGGCCTAGGAAATTAAACCTTTTGCTAGGCCCAAAATGTTATTTTTAATAAATACAAGTCACCCCTAGTGTAGGCCCTGGACAGTGCCAAGGGCAGGGTGCAGCACATGTACTTTTAGGTTTTACATGTCCTGGTAGCAAAACACCCTTAAATGCATTTTTCACGACTGCAAGGCCTATCTCTCCCAAAAGATAACATTGGAGTTCCCTTAGGACATTTTATAAGCATAATTTCCAAATGGGATGAGATAACTCCTTCAAGTTTGGTGTCTCTGGAATAACAATTTAAAATCCTAACTTATGGTGAAGTTGGATTTTAAACTGCTATTCTGAAAATGCCACTTTTAGAAAGTTGGATTTTTTTTTGCTTTAGCCATTTGATGCCTGCAGCCTGTCTCTGGTCACATGACTGTGTGTCGTTGGCAATTGGGCTTTGTGTATTCCTTCTAGATGGACACACACAATGAGAGCTTAATTGTGAGTTGATGGTCCGTTCCAGGCAGGATGGGAGGAAGGAGCAGGACACAGTCTATGACATATAGACAGACTGTCCTCTCCACACAAAGGGCCTAATGACTCTGCATTGTCACTCCAGCCAGCTTGAAGCCAAAGCAGGGGAGGCAGGGAGTTCTTTGCACTTCAAAGTGACCGTCTAGGAGCTTCTCCCACCTTCTAGAATCAGGGTATAAGGGTATAAATACTGGACCTCAGACACCACCACTTCAGTATACTTCTGAACCTGTGGATACCCTGCCAGTAAGGAGGACTGCTGTGCTGCTGAAGGACTGCCACTCTGCTGGACTGCATTCTTCTGGACTCCTGCTTTGTTGTGCTGACCTGCGGCTGGATACCATCTTGCCTGGGTGAGAAGTACTGGACCTGCATCTCGGGAACCCAGAACCCAAACTGACTCCAAGGGCTAGTTAGCTGGCCTCCTTACCTGAAGCCTCAGGGACATAACAGGCCTCCGGCAACCTAGCATCTGCACCTGGACTCTGACATCTGTGAGCCTACTCTGCCAAGTGGTGCTTCCCCAGTCCTTGACCCTAGAAAGTGGAC
Source organism: Pleurodeles waltl (assembly GCF_031143425.1). NCBI lineage: Eukaryota > Metazoa > Chordata > Amphibia > Caudata > Salamandridae > Pleurodeles > Pleurodeles waltl. The sequence goes on from NC_090442.1 coordinate 516,187,660, forward strand.
CTAAGATGCTCTGCCAGCCTGTTGATCCAGCAGAACCAACTCATCTCCTTGGCTGTGCGGCGCAATCCCTTGCAGAATCGCAACATCACATTTATTGTTTGGATTGGAACAGTCTCAAAGACTCACATCTCTGCTGCATTCCGTACTATCTATGGACACCCCGCTGTGAGAGACTTTTTCAGCGCAGGCCCTTGCATCTCTCATCGACCGCAGCCTGAGGATGACACCGGACCTTGTTTTGCAGCCTCGCAATTATTGCTCCAACTGTTCATCGAATCTGTGACACCGGGCTTCACATTGCAAGCCCCGACAATGGGATCTTCAATGTCGATGCAACAGGACCTTGCATCACAGCTTTGCTGTATCTCAGAACTGACGCATCGCCTTGGCTGAGTGATGCATCTTCAAAGCAGATCCACGTAACGCCCTGTAAACCAGGATTAAAGGTACTTTTGTTCAGCAAGCTTAACTGGGTCCCTGCAGCCAGCCTACGCTCCATCACGTTCGACCTGAACTTTTGACTTTTTCCAGGTCCAGCGTGAGCAGATAGCCACATTTGGCACTCTATGCCTTTTGCCGCTATTTTAATGTAAAACTTTAAAATTCAGTATCTCTAGTTCTACTACTTGGATTTTTGTCATTCTGGTGCTATTTTATTTATTTAAAAATACTCTATTGTTTCTAACTCTGTTGTGGGCTCCTTCTGTGGTGTGTTTTTCATTTTGTTACTGTTTGAAGTTTTGCACAGATACTTTGCACGTTGCCTCTAAGTTAAGCCTGGCTGCTCTGTGCCAAGTTACCATGGAGTAGAGCACAGAATAATGTTGGGCTGCGGGTGCCTTACCCTGACGATTGTGGTTGCTGCTTGACCAGGGCTCACACCGCAGTCAACTAAAAACCCAATTGTTTTCACTGACCATTGCTTTAATAGGCTAATCTTCCAATGATGTGCTTTGATTGGTGCACTACTGGCAATAACCATTGGAGACCTTAGGTTTCTTCTTTTTTGTGTGAGGGTTCCCATTCTCTGTGATGCTTCAGTTGGGGGTATGCTTTGCTTAGGTAGGCTTGTTGTTTTCTGGGTGAACCTGGGGAGTTCTTCAGCTGTTTGAGCTGTCATGTTGATGTATTCTGCAACTTTGCAAGTTTGGTTCACGGCCATAGTGCCTTGATCAGCTGAAAAAATATCACATCAGTTGGCTGTGGTGTTCCTCTGCCTATCAGATGTGTTGGTGCCTGTGCTTAGTATGGTCCTTTGGGGCGTCTTAAGAAAGTTTCTGGTTATGATTACTGCTGGTTGTCAGTTTAGGCCCCACCCTGACCTTTTTCCTAATGGTTACAATGTCACTGGTGAGAGAGCGTAGCTTATGTATTCAACATTAACATGAAATGATTATGAAGTAATGTGTAGTAATGCTGCATAGAAAATGTATTCATGTTTTACTAAATGCATGCTTGAAATTGTGCCCACGGGGAGTGGCCGCCAATGTATACGGAGACTAATGAAACTGACTAATAAATATGAAATGTTTATTAAAATGTGGTTCTACACTAATAATTGAAAGTTATATATTAGAGTTTGGCTAATAAATCATTAGGCCTTAGTTAGCATGAGTCGAGGCCTGGCTGCCTGACTCTCATATTAAATGTGTTATTCCTAAACGTGCAGTGTGCTGACTTGCTGAAGGACATGAACTCTTGTTTTTTCTAAAAGCTAGAAGCTGAATGTAACTGTAGTAGATCCGTTCTCATGAAGTTCGACTTGCTTGTAGAAACATTTTAGCTGAATGCAACACTGTAGATCACTCGTAGGTACAAGGTCGCCTGAACCGGTGCAGACAATGGAGCCACTGACTGAAGATGTGCAAAGACCACAAGAGGATGAAATCATACTGGACATTCCACCCGCTAAAAGACATCAATCATAAGGACCAATAAAATACGTGAGAACTGTTATGGGGTGACAAATTTGATGAGCTAATTTGAAGTTAATTGGTTAAAGATAGTGGGGTGCAACCCCTTGTCCAACCAGATTTTAGGGGAACATACAACAAAAATGGGATAACAATTCCTTGACACCAGGAAGTAAATTAGAACTAGGGAATAGGAGATTAGGAGATGGGGAGATGCTGATGCGATTTGCTATGACCCAGACACTTTGTCACTCTGCATAGGGACTTTGTTTGGTTCTTAAAACCATTCTTGCCATATATTGCCCGTTTACACTTTACCTCCTTATGAGGGAAGTGCCCCTTTACCCGACTTGCTGAATTCCTGGCTGATGGCGAATCAGCTGATGTCCTGAGGATGAAGACAGAACCTGAGTGCTGACCAAATTCGGAGGGTAACTATATTACAATGAAATTGTGATTGTCTGTTTGCTTTTCCTTTCTAGGTACCAACTGCTTCTCTTTTAACAGAGACGATAGTTAGATGTTTTTCCAAATTGGTGTTACTAAATTGTTTTGCATGAAGCCCAACATGCCAATGCTAATTCGAGGTTAGTTCAGAGGGTTCACTAAACTGACGCAAATAGACAAATGACTGAATCTATGCTTTGTTGAATAATGCGCTAATGTTACTCTGCTAAGGATAACCTATATTGACGCTGTGTTATGTTCTAATATTCGTGATTTTTGCTTTGATGAAATCTTATCAGAGTTGTCATATTGTGACTATGCTAATGAACTTCTTGGTTTTGAGATTAATAAACTTGCTGGTAGAATTGTAATCAATAGGGAATACATTTCCTAAAATTCATACTAAACTGGTGTGGTTATTCATGACTGCAAGGTCATGGGGGTTTCCGAGTTTTATTAATGTCTTTGACTAAAGTGAATTGTCTTATTCTGGTAAACATTGATGACATTATTGACATATTGATTGACATGCTGATTAGCTATCTGGTCCTAAGGTGTCTTTAATCAGGGTCAAAAGATTCATTGGCCTAAAACGAGTCCCAAAGTGAATAAATTGGTCATAAAGGGACGCGTTAACACTGGTTTGATCCCTCTGTCAGACTTGCTTGATGGAGAAAACGTTATTCGTACAATGGCAAGATGGTGTGAGCCCCTAGGGCTTTTTATCTTAGTGAACATGGTTCTGTGATTGTTCACTCTTGAACTTTCCTTTCAGTGCTTCTTTTGTTACTAAAGCTGGGCCCTTCACCCTTGGGTTCACGCACCCTGTGCTTTACGTTCTACTGTTTGGGTCTGTGACTCCTTGTCTTGTCAGGGGTCAGGCCGTTCCAATGGCCTTGGTACTCTGTCTTGCAGATCTCTTCACTGAATGTACTGGATACTTTCCTTGCTTTACTGTTGCAGATGGAGAGGTGTTGCAACGGACCTGTTGGGATTTCACAGTTGGTCTGCTTCAGGGTCGTACGCTGTGCCTAGTATCACACAAGTTTAAGACTGTGTCTGGTCCAGCTTGGACTGTGCGTATTTCAAAACTATTATGTTGATTGTGAACCAGGCGTGCCAAAATTAGAACCAAGCAAGGGCGTAGAACTGACATGTAACTCTAGGCGCAGTCTACATGCGTTCGAATAAAATGCAAAGTGACGAGAACGATTCAGAGGAACGAAACACTTGTCGACTGACTGTGAAAACTAATATAAAGGCAAAAAAAAACTCTTCTGCACAAATAGTAAGCATTTCACCTGATAATTGAAGTTCAAAATTACAGCGTGTGTATGGCTTTTGTAAAGAATAAAGGAAGTACCAGGACGCTGCTTTGAATGTCGTTTGTTCGTGTCCTAAAAATTATTCACTGACGTCCCTCTGTTTGTTACATTCCTTTTATGAAACACACATTCCCCTATAATGATACACCTGCTGTATCTTCTTATTTGACGAGCAGTGTTTGCCTCTGTTCCTTTAATTGTATCACTCCAGCCTACGGGAAAGGGGCAAATTACAGTGTGGTGCACAGAACTGAAGTCTTTTATTTGCTCTGAAACCGCAGGTTACACAACAAATAAGGCTGGCAGAAGATCAGAAATCCCAAAATCGCAAAATACCTTTATTTATGTAGAGAAGACAGCTGGTTCACAGCTGATCATTACATCCCCCCTCAAGCCTTGAGGAACTGAAAGAGACTTGTTATCTTCAAAGAGAAAAAGTCCATCTCCAGCATTTCAAAGCTTAGTTTAGAAAATAACAGACATGTCAATTTTAACACACAGTAATAAGGCATGTTTTAGTTTGAAGCTATGAAGAGACTATTATTACTTTCATGTCAAATCAAACTGTTGTGACTGCTAGAAATATGTCACCTTAAATAATCCCTTTTAACCGCTTAAGCTAACTGTGTTATGGTATTAGGCTTCCTACTGAGTACTCTTTATACCTGATTCACGAAGACCTATGCAGGAGTAAATTCTACTTACAGACACCAAAGGCCTATTTTTTTATCAGGGCAATGTGGCGTTGTGATTCACAAAACCTGGATTTTACACTTGTGAAAAGACCTACTTATTATTTGGTATTATTATTTTCCTCTCATGGTCGAGGAGTGGGCGTGCCCTAGATAGTTTGGGAACACCAGGTTTGAGAGTGTTGCCGTGACCAGTTCTCATTCTGCAATCTTTTGTGGATTTACTCCTGTTGAGAGCAAAAGTAAGTCTGTTTTTAGGGTAGATTAGTGAAGTGACAATCCCCAGAATTCATGAGGTGTAGAAGGGGTGTAGCAGGAGGGGGTGCTGCTAGGAAAAATGGCTTTCCTAGAATTAAAAGTGACAAAACAAAGGGCCATATTCAAAAAGACATTTGCATGTCGTAGTAGTCCTGTAATACTACTTCACATACTGTTAAATGCAGTTTACAAAGGTACTGATCTTCTCCTGCATTTGTCATATATAACGCGGATTTAGCTCTGTGCCAAGAGTGCCGAGAACTATGCACACATTGTTCTACATTTTGCGTGTAGATGTGGGAGTGACAAAGGGAAGAGGCTGACAAATGGTAAATATCTTTAAAAAGTCAGAGGAGGAATGGAAAAATTAAGAGGGGACAAAGGGAAGATATGAAAATACAAAAATTCACCTAAAAAGGGGTAAGTCAGTTGCAGTTCACCAAAGATACACCCACATCAACTCCCGTTATATTACAGTCCACACGTTGGGGTTAGTTGTAAGAGGCTGGCTATCTATATAGTGTGCAAAAATGTTGTGCAATGTGCAGAGAGTCCAAGCAACCTCACCTTGGTTCAAAGAGGGAAAAACTAGACCACTAAATGCTCTAATTTTTATGGTACTTGGTCGAGCAGTTAGGTCAATCTTGGAGAAGTGCTAAGCATTTTTTTGTACTCACAGTATCAGTAAATGTGGACACACACTCAAAAGAATAAATTGAGACCAATTTACAAAAACATTTCAGATTTTTATAAAAATATTAAGGCCAAGGTCATTAAAATTGGGTAAGAACTTTTTAAGTTCTGATTTTTCAAATGGGGGACCCTTAAAGCACAGCTTGTTCTCTGGTGCAGGGGCCAGGGAGGCCGGGTGCAAAGCAGATATGTGAACCAAGAGCTGTGCACAAAGGTGCCCTTGGAACCAAGAGGCAGGTCACTTTGAGGATGGATGCAAGTCAGCAGGGCCACTCTGGGGGGGGGGGATGGCTCTTATGTGTTCTGAAGTCTCTCAACTGAAGCTTGCTTCTGGTCCTCAGAGAGTCCTGAGTTTACTTTTTTCCGGGTGTCCTATGTTGGGTGTCCAGTACCCTGGGCTATTGCACAGTTCTATCACTGGAGGTCGCAGTGCCACCAAACTTGGCACACTTGCAGAGTTCGTCCTCTGGGTCTGTCAGGTTAAATAAAGGCTGCTGTGTCCAGTTACTTGGTCAGTGAATTGGACTTCACTAGTGATGCCTTCACTCTGGAGGGAGGTCCTTGGCAATTTTCAGAAGGAAGGAGGTCCTCTGAGGTTTTGTAGAGTCTGTCTGATGTCCAGTCAACCCTTCAGTGTAATTGTTGAGCCCTGGGTGCAGCAAGCAGGGTTTGGCACCTTTTTCTTTGTGCAGCAGGTCTTAAGTTCACTAGCCTCAGGTCTTCTTTGTTGCTAGCCTTCTTGTGTCCTTGAAATCTGATCTGCAGATCTAGGGGTGGCCACTAAATACTGCATTTAGTGGGCATTTAGGGGAGTGCCTAGTAGTGACCAATGGGTCATCTACCTTCGGGTGGCTATACCCATTATGTGACCACTTCCTGTGGGCAGAGGTCCCTGATTGGCTATTTTCCTGTCGTGCAAAATGGAGGAAATGAAATGGAGGGGGCACCTCGCATGCAACACTTTAGGGGTGGTGCAGGCTGGGGGTGGTCACTCTTCCTGTCCATTGTGCATTTTCCCACCTTTGCTCCCGCCATATGTGGGGGTTTCCAATGGGGGTGGCCATCTGCTCCTAGCTGCAGGGACGGGGGTCGAGTTTTAAAGGCGGCAAGCCCTTTGAAGCTCGCTGGCAGAGCAGTGCACATTCCTTAAGGAGGAGGTGTAACACCTCTGTCCAGGAAGGGCTTTGGTTTCTGCACCCGGAGAGCACACACTCTCTCACCCCAGGGTTCCAGAATCTTGTCTTGTGGTTGCAGGTTGGTTGTGACCAGCCAGCAACCATGCCAGGTTTAGTTAGCTTTTGAAGGGGGCACCTCTAAGGTGTCCCCTGGATACACTTTAAAAGTAATCTAATACTGATACCAGTTTGGATTTATTGTTATGAGTTGTTTGACAAACAAACCAGGGATGAGTGCCCATCATGTGCCTGTGAAACTCATACTGACCAGTGTCCAGCACATGCATTTAAAATGACTGCTATGCTCACTTACTATGTCCCATGTTTGGCAAGGACACAGTAGGGGCATATTGCTCATGCATATTTGCCAACACATGCATTATAGTGCACCCTGCCATGGGCCTGGAAGACCTGCCTGGGGGTGGCTTACCTGTAATGCGTGCAGTGTATAGTGGATAGGTAACACACTGTGTGCCATGTCAGTTTTGCATTTTGGGATTGCTCCAAGGCACTCAGCCTGCAATGCATGGTCACTGAGGGTGGCACAATCTGTGCTGCTGCCCTCAGGGGCCTACTCTTAGTACCCCATGCCCTGGGTACAAAGTACCATTTACTAGAGACTTATAATGGCAGCTAAAGGTGTTGTCAAATGTGAGAATATTGTCATCCATTTGAGGGGATAAATACTGGTACTGGGGACCTGGTTAGCAGGTACCTAGCAGGTACCTAGTGCACCCCAGTTCAAGTTGCATTCACAAACTAGGCAAAAAGGGTGTGGGGAGGGTACTGCAACAAGGGGCCACTTTCCCCACACAGAGGCATGGGTATCTGCAACAAGAAATAATTGTTTTGATTCAATATTTTTCACCATTGTGAAGCCTGCTGCTCTCATAGGCCAGATTTGAAATTCCCTTATATACTTTTAAGTGGCAATTTCTGATTTGAAAGGAGTGCCATTGTCATGTTTGGTATGGTTTGCATGGTAGTGAGAAATCCTGCTTACTGTTGAAGTTGGATTTAACATTACTATTTTAGAAATGCCACTTTTAGAAAGTAGGCATTTCTCTGCACTTTCTGGTCCCTGTGCCTTACAGCCTGTTCCGAATCAACGTCTGGTCTGTGTTGGTTGACATCTCCCATTATGCATCCCACCAAGGTGGGCCATAAACACAGGACAGTCAGCTGCATCTGCATTCATCAGCATAATGATGGGTCGTCTTCCTGGGCAGGAAGGGTGATTGGTTTCTAACGGCCTGCAAGACGCTTGCTCGTACTCATGGAAGATACTGTTTCACCTCATTTATGACTATGTCAGGACCTACTTGGCTCCAAGGATCAGTGACAGAAACTTTATTGCCTTAGAAAGTGCATAGTAAGAGTACAGATTTACAGGACATCTCTTATCTCCATCTATTGTAAATCCTGATGATGGTCTCACTTACATCTGCTATCGAGACAGAAACTTCAAAGCGTTACCCAACTCATTTAGAATCCTGGATCAACCCTGCATGATCATTCTTGTGGACAGTCGTATTGAGTGGGTCATTATTACATGGACATGTGGTTTAAGGAATATTGATAACATTAGACTTACCATGTCTCTGTAACTGTATTTGTTTCGGTTTATGTACCTTGTGAGTTTTTGTTCAATGTTTGACACATTATCTGATTGCACAAAATACAAAACCTTTTTGTGGCTATACACTTGTGGCTTTGTTCTTTTGTGATTGTATCACAGTGAATGGTTATTAGCTTAATCCCATATGGCTGTTACTACGATTTGAACATCTTGAAATTATTCATGATTTAATTTAAATTTATTTGGTTTAAGTAAGTCCCTAGTTGGCACCTTTAACTTATCTTATTCATACCCAAGCTTATAAGGGCATATTGTGTTGTCCCTTCTAGCTCTCTGTTTCATCATCACAGCACATTTGGATTTTCCACACATCATCTCTGGGCATCAATTTGTCATCAGACTCTCACACAGCAAGGAACCAAAGCTGCATAGCTGTAAATCGATGCATCCCATTGCCTGTGAGGAAAGAATCGACGTATCACCTCCACTGCACCAGAAAAATCAACGCAACGCTTTACTTTTCAATGCATCACCTCCTCTGTGACCCCCATTGTCATTATTTTGGATGCATCCCGGGTACTTTGTGCTAAAGAGAGACATCCATTGATCCCTTAGCTGCTGGGCCTTCCCTCCTGTTCCGCCTCCCAGTGCTGAGCCCTTTTTTGACTAGTTGGGGTAGTTTGAACTTAGGCCTTCATAAATTTTTTACCACATAAGCTATCGACACCAAATTTGCATCTATTTTTTTCCAACATCCTAGAGATTGTAAAGGTACCCAGAGTTTGTGGGTTCCCCAGGAGGAGACCAAGAAATTAGACAAAATACAGCTAAAATTTCATTTATTTCAGAAAAATGGGAAAAAGGGCTGCAGAAGAAAGCATGTGGCTTTTCCCCTGAAAATGGCATCAAGAAAGGCTTTGCAGTAAACAGGCAGACTTGAATTACAAAACCAAATTTTTCAACACAATTTTGGCATTTTACTGGGACACAGACCATTTTTTACTTTTTTTGTGCTTTCAACCTCCTTCCAGTTAGTGACAGAAATGGGTATGAAACCAATGCTGGATCTTGGACAAGACATTTCTGAAATGTAGACAAACTTCTGAATTTAAAAAGGGGACATTTGTGTAGATCCTTCAAGGTTTCCCTACAGAAAGTAACAGGTAAATAAAAAAAATCATGAAATTGAGGTGAAAAAAGAGCCATTTCTGTCCATGTTTTCTTCTATAACTTTTTCCAGCTATGGCAGATTTTTTTAAAGCAATATATTGTTACGTCTGCTGGACTCTTCTGGTTGTGGGAATATATAGGGCTTGTAGGTTCATCAAAAACCCTAGGTACCCAGAGCCAATAATTGAGCTTCACCTTGCAATGGGATTTAATTGTATACCGGGTATACAGCAATTCATTGGTGAAATATAAAGAGTCAAAAATAGGTCACAAGGAAACCTTTGAATTTCCAAAATGGGCACAAGATATGGCAGTGGTTATTTGCACATCTCTGAATTCCGGGGCCCCCATACTAGCATGTGAATTACAGGGCATTTCTCAAATAGACTTCTTTTTAACACACTGTCTTACATTTGGAAGGAAAAAATGTGGAGAAAGACAAAGGGCAATAACACTTCTATTCTGTGTTTTTCCCCCAAGTCTCCCAATAAAAATGGTGCCTCATTTGTGTGGGTAGGCCTAGTGCCTGCGACAGGAAATGCAACATGGTCACATCTCATTTTTACATTGAAATCTAGCGTGTTTTTTTGGAGAGTGCCTTGCTGTGGATTTTGGTCTATAGCTCAGCCGCAACTTAGGGAAACCTACTAAACCTGTGCATTTTTTAAAACTAGACACCTAGGGGAATATAGGATAGGGTGACTTGTGGGGCTCTCACCAGGTTCTGTTACCCAGAATCCTTTGCAAACCTCAAAATTTGGCAAAAAATACTTTTCCCTCAGATTTTGGTATGGCAAAGTTCTGGAATCTGAGAGGAACCGCAAACTTCCTTCCACCCAGCATTCCCCAAAGTCTCCAGATAAAAATTGTACCTCATTTGTGTGGGTAGGCCTAGTGCCCGTGACAGGAAATGCCCCAAACACAACGTGGACACATCAAATTTTCCCAAAGAAAACAGAGGTGTTTTTTGCAAAGTGCCTACATGTGGGTTTTGGCCTCTAGCTCAGCCGGCACCTAGGGAAACCTAGCAAGCCTATATATTTTTGGAAACTAGACACCGAGGGGAATTTTGAATGGGGTGACTTGTGGGGCTCACGCTAGGTTCTGTTACCCAGAATCCTTTGCAAACCTCAAATTTTGTCAAACAAAACTTTTTTTCTTCACCTTTCGGTGATAGAGAGCTCTGGAATCTGAGAGGAGCCACACATTTCCTTCCACCCAGCATTCCCCTAAGTCTCCCAATAAAAAAATGGTACATCACTTGTGTGAGTAGGATTAGTGCCTGTGTCAGGAATGGATCACACAATGGTCAATGTTAGTTCTTACATGAGGGCAACTGTTGACACTGGGATGATCCATTCCTGATGCAGGCACTAGGAACAGCCACTCAAGTGGGATAGCGTTTTTATCAGGACAGGTGGGGAAACACTGGGTGGTGTGCTGATGTCACAAAGGAAGCTCTTCCGTGTCTCCCAAGGGGTATTTAAATAAAAAACAATCCTCCTGTACAATGCGCCTGAGGATTTTTCAACCCCCTCCCTGGTGTCAGCCACTGGCCGTGACCCGCACCAGGAAGGTAGTGCAGGCATCAGACAGTGGCCGACACCTGCACTAAAGAGGTTAAGACTTACAGCTTCTAAAAAACGTGATATCTTGACTGGTGCATATTGGATTTTTGTTGCTTTGGTCTTGTCCTATTTAGATAAATAAGATCCATCTTCCTAAACTGGAGTGGAGTACTTTTTGTGGTGTTTCTACTGTGTTACTGTATGAATTATTGCACAAGTATTTTACATATTGCCTTCTAAGTTAAACATGTGTGCTTTGTGCTAAGCTACCAGAGGGTGATCACAGGATCATGTGGGTTGTGTTGTGACTTACCCTGACTAGAATTGTGGTCCCTATGTGGACAGGGTGCATACCTCTGCCAACTAGACCAAATTGCTAACAGAACACTATACATAAATGATACCAATTTAGAAAAATAGAACTCTCTTCAATAAATAAAACAAGACTGAAATAACAAAAATCTAATCAGTAGATCCAGAGGTATGCAATTTTAAACATTTTAGGGAACATAGTGACAAAGCACAAAGCACCAACTAGGGATATCTGGTCATGCTGGACCAGGACAAGGTCACAAGTTGAGGCGGACCATGATGGCGCATGAGCCAGCTACAAGGACCCAGCAGAATCAAGTACCTTAAATCTTGGTTACAGAGCGTTGGGAGGATTTGTACTGAAGATGTATTGTGCAGTCAAAACAATGTGTCTATTTTGAAATGGGGTGAGGCTGAGAGGCGAGGACCTGTGCCATCATCGAGGGTCCTGTTCACGGGGCTTGTGATGCAAAGTCTGACATCAGGGATGCGGCTCCCTTTCGGAGTGATGCGTTGGTTCCAAGGAGCTGCGCAACATCATCAGTATCCACAGGTCCAGAAGTGTGCTGAAGAGCTGGTGTCTGAGGTTCAGTATTTCTACCCAGTTATGCCTTTAAAGTGGGTAAAAGCTTCTAGAGGCATGCCTTTGAAGTGCACAGGTGCTGTGCCTTCCTTTTCGTGGTTCCAGACTAACTACAGAGGGTATGCAACCCTTTGTGCGGAGGCTGGGCACAGCCTATTCAAGTGTGAGAGTGGCTGGGCCGAGGTCCTCCCTCCCATACTTCTAGTAATGGTCCATCCAGTCACATCCAAGCTCCCCATTTTGTGCGGCTTTCTAGGAGGAATACACAAAGCCCATCTGCCAGCTACACCCAGCCATGTGGCTCAGAGATAGTATGCAGGCACCAAATTGCCATAGCAAAAAAAATGCCAACTTTCTAAAAGTAAATTGTAATTTAAAATTCGACTTTACCAAGGATTAGGATTTTTCATTACTATTCCAGGGACACCAAACAGGAGATGGTTACCTGTTCCTATTTAGAAATTACACTTATACAATGTAATTAGGTACCTCCAATGTTATCCTATGGGAGAGGAATTCCTTGCAGGAGTAAAAAACAAATGTAAGAATTTTTCTCTCCAAGACATGTAAAATTTTAAAGTACATGTTCTACTTTTTACTATATTGGACCGTGCCCTCTGGACTGCCCAGGACCTACCCTAGGAGCGACCTTTATGTTTTAAAAGGGAAGGTTTATATTGCTAGATCAAAATGACAGTTTACAACTACACACATACACACACAGGCTACATTGTCAGGCTTGAGGCATGTTCACATTGCTACTTAAATGAGTAGCACAATCAGTGCTGTGGGCTGGATAGTAGCATTTAATTTACTAGAGACTTGCAAGTAAATGAAATATGTCAACTGGCTAGAAGCCAATCTAATATGTTTTAAGGAGCGAGCATAAGCGCTTTAGCACTGGTTAGCACTGGTAAAGTGTGCAGAGTCCCAGGGCCAGCAAAAATGAAGTCAGCAAGGCAAAAAGGTAGCGGAAACCCACACCAAGGATGCCAGGTCAAGCAATAATCCTTTACATATTGAGTCCAACACTAAGTACAAATCAAAACCTAATCCCTTAGGGATCTATTCCCAAATTGCACTTTATAGTACATTACGTTGTACTACATTAGTACTACTCATTCACTACAAAATGCTATTTATGATCCTAAATGTAGAGATCTCCACCTCTTCATTTTTTTCTGTGAGAACTCTGCAAACATACACCTATGTTTTTGTAGTAAATTTGGGAGGGAAAGGGGGGAGTGCCTTTAAAATGGGGAGTGGAAGATGTTCAGGGATGGTACTGATGGATAACAGAGCGTTAAAAAGGGATTGAGACTGCGGCAAAGCCTCACCCACAAAAGTATAAACCCATTGCTATTCACAAATTACTACAGCCACAATCCAGCCATAAATGCACTCCAACTAAAATCATGAGTAAATCCAGCACCACGCATGACCAACAACCGTAACTGCAACACCATTCAATAGAAAATGACTTAAAACAAAAACCCATAAGAAATAATGTTAAAATTAACTCATTTATTTTGACTTAAAAAATATATGTAAATATTATTTAATTTTAAAAATACATATAATTTAAAAAACTGATTTTGTTTTTAAGTTTTCTAATACAAGTTTGGTTTTGAGAGTAGAGACATGCAAGTCAATACTTTGGAGTAACTTTACACTTGGAAGAGCTTGATGAAGAGCCAAAAGCGCTAAAGTTCCTACAATGTGTAGGATTAAATTTAAACGTGGGTGAATCTACACATGCAAATTTACCTTTATTAATAGGACCCATAGTCTCTTGTGTTTATCAAGAATAATTCTCTGAACCAAAGCTTCTTGATACGTGTTGTACAATTTACCATAAATTCCAGACTCCTAGACTCTAGATGACCATGTTCGGGCTACAGCAATTAAGCATAATATCTGCCTAGCTAAGGAGTGATTTCAAACAGAAGAAACTTATACTCAAAACTTCCAAGATGGTTGCCAAATGTGCAAGTCACAAGGGAGTCAGGTGGCAGTTTGAGAAATGTAGTTTGTCTTGATTCCACTTGTTTGCTTTGTGTATTGTAAGTTTCACAGCCATGAAACCCCACATCCAGTGGTGCCCACTCTCTGCATGCACTGCTGATGTCTGTTATAGTGGAAAACTGAAAGTAACAAAGGTTTACTGGAAGACTCAAAATACAATGGTTTACTGGAAAACATTGTTGAACTCCTTAATGGTCCAAATGATGTGAAACTACTTAAGTGCAGTGCAGGATGTGTTTTTCTGTGCTTTATGTTGTGCACCCCTCTCTCACACTCATAAATTATTTTAAAAGTATATACATGTGTGTACTGTATTTATGTTGACATTTGATTTGAATGTATTGTATTGTGGGAACACACAGATAGGTCTAAACACCAGAAAGTTTTAAAGAACTTTAATTAAAGAAATAAGGTTTGACATGATGAAAAAGGTCAACGTTATTAATTATGAATTAACAGTAATAATGCATGGTGAATGAGGGTAACTTTTTCTTGAGTTTTGTTTGTGTTTGTGTGTGTGTGTGTGTGTGAGGGGAGGAAGGATATGTGGAGGGAAAGAAAGTATCTGGGGGAGTGCAATACGGACAATTGAGGGGAGAGGGAAAAAAGTGCTATGACACAAGTGTTGTAGGGCATTTGGAAAAATAAATGCATTAGTATGAATACAAAATGTGAAAACATTGTGCAACATCAAGCATCCCCCATTCTATTGATTAGGGTCAAGCCTCTTCTATTACTGATAGGCTAGTAGTGTGCAATAGCACAAGAGGGCATCAATCAATGAATCACAATTGAGGACAACTAAGGTTTGCTAAAACCTAAACAGATGCAGTTTAGGCCCAGAGTAAACAGAGTGAGAATATATGTATGGGAGATATCAGAACCAAAGACCCTGAACTATTCGGAGAAGGACATTGAAGAACTGCTATACTGCCTCCTAATATTGAAAACAGGCACAGGATTAACCACTGTACAACAACAAAGAGAGTATGAGAAACTGATAAGACTGAGAAAGAGGCATATCTGGACAATACTGCATGGAGAAGTCCTATTAGAACACCTGCGAGCCGGTACCATCTCACTTGGCCTACAAGTACGGCACATTCTGGTGATTTGTTTGACAGAGGACCTTAGTAGTAGTAAGTGTTCCCAAGACTGGATGTTTTTGTCAATAAAGACAGCTGAACACCTAGCCAAAAAATAACTTGATGCCACAAAGTAGTTAGAAAAGAAGATCAAATCCAACAACACAGTTGAGGAGTCAAAGGAATTACTAGCCAAGATAGGAAAGGAAATTAGGGAATTTAACACTTAAATATGAAATTGAGAAATCTCCAGAAGGACAGCCCAAACTTCAGTCTAGAAAAAAAAAACATGCCCCTATTTACAGAACAATTTCCACACAAGGCTGGAGAACACCAAGGCAATGAACCAGTAACAAGGCAGCAGCAAGAGATGCTTCGTTAACTTCTCAGAAAGCTCATCCCTTTCGGACTACAGAAGTGACTCAGACACAGTACTTAACAAATTTAACCCCGTAGGCAGAGGTGTGTTTTTTTTAGGAAGAGGCACAAGAAAGGAACAAGGAAAAAGACGTCAGAAACAGGGGACAGGCAGGATCAACACCCAGAGGCAAACCTATCAATGGGAAACAGAGAACTAACACCCATACATAACATCTCCAGCAGAACATTGGATGATACGAGAAAAAGGTGCAGGAGAGAGGTCAATCATTTGTTCCCACACAAAAGACTGATTTCACACAAGTCAGGTTGGAAATGGTACAGTTTTTCTGAAAAATCTGCTTTGAGAAATTCTTTGGAAACATGGACACCTTTCAAACAACGAATAATATGAGTTTTAAAAATCCTTCCAGAATTTGCCCACCTACTAACAAAATGCCTGCAGACATTAAAACATTTGAAAACACAATTCTCAAAGGAGTGGACAAACTAGAGTAAACAAATGGCTACATGAAGTTTAGTTTATCCAAGGCAGAATAAGAGGCCCTCGTAATTTATGGCACCTGGAAGAAATGATCATCAAACCACCAGACAAAGGTGGGGCCATTGTTATTCAGGACCAACATAACAAACCACCAGACAAAGGTGGAAGCAAAGTTATTCAAGACCAGCAAAACTGAGTCTGAAGTAACACTACATACTACAGAAAAATCGATAATGACTCCCCCAAAGAAATGAAAGCTGAGATTAAGAACCTAATCGATAAGGCCTTCAATGAAGCTGACTCTCAGAAAGCGAATCAAGCTTCCTGGTAAATAAAAACCCAAGAACACCTATACAGTACACAGTACCTAAAACATATACAGATCATGAAAAGCCTCCAAGGAGACCAATAGGTTTGGGATCAATTCAGTTTTGGAACCTTTGGCAAAATATATTCCTAAAGCCATTTATAAAGGTGGTTATGTCTTATGTAAAGTACTCATAAGATATAATAAATCAAATTGAACATCTGAACCACAACAAACACCAGGACATACTACTAACTATGGACGTGGAATATCTAGCCCACAGGATACCACAGGATGCTGCATTAGAAGTTACAGAATAGCACTTAGAAACAAGAGACTGTCTGCATCCAGTACCCACAGTCTTCATAATGCAGACGTCGAAAGTATACCTAAAATAACTTTTTCAAATTCAACCACAAATATTATATACGAGTAAAACCAAAAGCTATAGACTGTTGCTCCAGAGTTGGCAGTAATATTTATGACACAATATGAAGAAAGAGCAGTGGGTCTATAAGAACAACCCTTATTGGGATCATATCTGGTTGTGGAGAAGACACATAGATGATGTCTTCTTGTTTGGAAATGTGCCACAGGTGATTTAGTGAGCTTCAATAAAGCTCATTAAATCCTAAAAACACGAGCTCCTAACATCAGATTTTTCATTAACTATAGCAAACAGAAAATTCACTTTTTGGACCTGGTCAAAAGACACCAAGATGGTATGATCTATACTACGCTGTACACTGATAAAGCGTCCCAACTTTGATAATTTACTTACAAGGGGACTCGTTTTAGGCCAATGAACCTTTTGACCCTGACTGGAGACTCCTCAGGGCGAGATATCTATTTAACATCTCAAATGATAGATCAATAATCTAATCAATCTTCACAATAACTAATCAATTAAACTAATCAATTAACATGTAATAAGAACGAGACACACCATGACCTTTCAGCCATGAATAACCACACAAATCTAGTAAGATTTTGGATATTTATTCCGTATTAGTTACAATCTACTAGTATATTCATTAGTCTCAATATCAGTAAGGACATTAACAAAACTACGATATGGCAACTCGAATAAGATTTTATCAAAGCATAGATCATGAAATTAGGACAAAGCATGATGTCAACATGAATCAACTTTAGCAGAGTATCATTAGTACATTATTCAACGAAGCAAAGATTTAGGGCCAGATGTATCAAAGGGTTTTACCCATTCTGTGTCTATGGGAAAATGTATTCATACATATGGCCCTTAGTCATTTGACTATTTGCACCCAATTTTAGTGAACTCCTCAACTAACCTCTAATTAGCATCAGCATGTTGGGCTTCATGCAAAACAATTTAGCAACATGAATTTAGGAAACATCTAACTACGGCCTCTGTCAAAAGAGCATTTGGTACCTAGAAAGAAAAGGCAAACAGACAATTACAATTTATCATCAGATAGTTACCCATCCAAATGGGGCGGCATACAGTGTCAGTCTTCATCCTCAGGACATCAGTCGACTCGCCATCAGCCAGGATAAGCAGGTAAGACTCAGCAGGGCATAGCAAAAGACTCTTCCCTCATAAGGAGGAGAAGTGCATATCAGGCAAGGGGTAAGGCAAGGATGGTTTAAAGTAAAAGACAAAGGGGGTTATTACAACTTTGGAGGAGGTGTTAATCTGTCCCAAATGCGACGGATATACCACCAGCCGTATTACGAGTTCCATAGGATATAATGGACTCGTAATACGGCTGGTGGTATATCCGTCACTTTACCGTCACTTTTGGGACGGATTAACACCTCTTCCAAAGTTGTAATAACCCCCAAAGTCTCTCAGAAAGGCAAAGAGTGATGAAGAATGTCTTGATAATGGCAGGAGAAGAATGGCAAGATAATGGCTGATTTCTCCTTGTGTCATGCTGTTATATTAATGTTGTCGAACAAGTCTCTAATTTCCCATTGGGCAATATTTGGTGCATCATTATCTCTGTCCAATAATCCGTCGCACACCTTACTAGAATTTTCACCTAAGACAATTCTCATGCAGTTTATTGGCTCCTGTGATTGACGTCTTCAACAGGTAGAATGTCAGGTAAGAAAAGTTACACTTGTCGCTCCAGTCAGTAGTTCCATTGTCTTTTACCAGTTTAGGCGACCTTGCACCTGTTGCGAATTACACTGTTGCACTCGGCAAGAATGTCTCCTTGAGCAAGTCGGGTCCCATGAGAAAGAATTTACTACAGTTACACACATATCTCTAGCTTCTGGAAAAGTACAGCGTTGTGTCCTTCAGGGAAACAGCACATTGCACATTAGAAAACACAGTTAATATGAGACTAGGCAGTTCGGCCCAGACCCTTGCTAACTAAGGCCTAGTGAGTAATTTAGCAAAACCTTAATACATAACTCTTAGTGCTAATACAAAATCATACATGAATACATCATTAATTCACTATTAGTCAGTTCCATTAGTCATCGTATACATTGGTGGCCACTCCCCGTGGGCACATTTCAAACGTGTGCATTAGTATTATATTTATGCGGTTTCATTAGACATTACATTGCAAGCTTTTCATGTTAATATTGATTATAAAAGTCACTCTCCAACAATCCCTCCTCTGATGACTCCTGTCATCACACAAACCTTTCCTTCACAATTCATTCATCTTCTGAATTCCTTCATCTCAATTTCTTCCCCCATTTTTGTCCCATCTAATTTCTCACTTTTCTTTTCTTCCCTCCTCTGATTCTTTTTCGCCCTTTTCAATTTCATTCTTTTACTAATTGTGCATGACAACCATAATCCAAATAAGCAAGCCAAAACAATTAATATTCCCTGTATTATCTTTGCTAATATCCCATGCTAAATGCTACTAAACCAGCTTCCCACTTTAGCAAGTCCCTTTCCAACCTTTTCCCAAACTCCAGGTTCTTTCAGTTCCCTCAAATCCGTACTATATCTTGTTAAGTTAGTAAGCATACTTCTAATCTCATTACTATTGTCAGGTATATATGCACAACAATGTCGCTCATTAAGCATCTTACAGACTTCGCCATTTTTCACTAAAAGAATGTCTAAAGCAAGCCTGTTTTGAAGAGTCATAGCACTCTCCGCAGCAAGTTCAGTATCCATCAGGAGTATAGCTCCTATGAAATTTGTCAGCATGTTATCCACAATAGTAGACAATGTCCGAATCTTTATCGAATTTAAGATAACTCCCACTGAAGGAATTATTGATCCAAATATGTCTCCTACTACACCAGCAGCAGTCTCTCTCCTTTGTCTAGTACGTTGTAATTCAGACAATTTCGGAAACTTCTTCAAATCCTCTAACTGATATATCTTTGGGAAAACGATCCCCAAATAACATGTCCCATACCATCCCTTTGGAAGATGGTATAAGCATTAAGTCCACATATATAATAGATCCCAGGGATCGCTGGATCCTGTCCATTTAACATGAACGTCCATTTACTCTGAAACAAAAACACATGCTTACATTCACTCGTTCCCACAAACACATTGTCATAATATGACTTGGGTCGCGTTATGCAAAGCTTTCCTACGTGTAGTGCATCTAAAGCTAATTTCCCTTGCTCCCTAATTGCACTATAGCTCTCACTATTTACAAAAGCTAGCTGCTGCAATCCTTTCTCTAACTTCTCCTTCAATGCCCTTCTTCCATCTTCCGTGTGATCTAGAAAGCTTTTCTCTACAGGTGTAAGCAAACATGTCAGATTATTGTTGTGTACATAAAATGTACTAATTGCTAATTTCGCCTCAAAGAACCCTTTAATTAACTTTATGTTATAGTATTTCAATACACTATTTAAGTCCTCTATGATAGGCACATAAGAAAACACAAGATCATTATTAGAATAAAAGTACTGAATCTCTTTTTGATTATAGAATCGGGTTAGTAACAAACTACAGATTATCCCATAAGTTAGAGGCAAACTATGAAAGGTAACTCCCTCTTGTGCTGAAACAGGAATTTGTGTACACACATAACAATCTTTCACATCCATCGTATCAACATACTCACTCAGCAAGCGATAGAAAACATTAGTAGATAGTTCCCCTTTTACGTTAGTTCCTTCATGCAAATATTTTGTATCCTGCTCAAACTTTTCACATGGTGTTAGTGTAGCAGTCTCAGGAATTGTAACATTGTTAGTTTCACCCTTATCTACCAAAGGCATTCCCAAAATCAGAACTATAATGAATATCACACATACAATACCCAAAGCAACACCCAAACATTTACAACACCTACTTCCCCTATTATCATCTCTAGTGTTAGTCATGATCTGTAAAGAATCAGAAAGTAAAGTGCTATAAGTGCCAACAACAACCAACTGAGGATGGTTTAACGCTTTTTCTTTTTCGTTTTCCTTTTCAGCAAGTTAAAGCAAGCGAAAGTCTTTCTGCAGCAATTATTTACAGCTTCCACATCCACTCCCAGGATCCTTGTCAATTCCGGTTAGCAGCTTGTCAAAATCAGTTTTTAAAAGTCAATTCAGGGTAACAGTGTCACATCCGGTAATTTCTCAGTCTCTATTCTCAGTTCTCTTTAACTCAATTTTTAACATCAACACAGTCTCTTTTCTCTGGTCAGACTCAGGTACCATAATATTGACCTGGGACTTCTTGATCAAAATAGAACGCCAAGAACTCTTGCTGCCACTCAGCTGATGTTGCGTATGCCCATTCAGGACCTGCGTATCTTCTGTTTGCTACTCTCTTTCTTTTCAACTTGCGATCACCTTGCAACTCTCCTTCACTCAGATCTTCCTTCCTTGTTGTATCAATTTCTTCCTCTATTGTATCGTCGACAACCCCTTTTCCTTTTGTCACTTGCAATTCTGGCCACTTATCTCCTTTCAGCGTCTCTCTGGTCTTTGATCTTCCTTGTGGCAGCTCGTTGCCCTCTTCTGACTCGATGGTGTTTTCTCTTGATGGACCTGCAATTTGCTCAGGAGGAGTCTGAAAACTCTGACTCTCTTCAGCTTCAACTCCTTTGCCTTCTGGGTCTGTCAGGGGCTCTACTTCAGTACTGCACCCGTCTGCTTCTGGGAGAACCTCTCTCTGGGTCGGTCCTCCCGGCACCTCAGTTGAGATAGGCCCACTGTCATCCCGCTGGGTCTCGTCTCTTATTGGAGTGACCAAGCCGTCCTCAACGGGCTCTCCTTCTGTCTCAGTTTCCCTCTGATTACTCTCCAGCCCTGAGACTTCCTTTTCAGCAGCTGTTATTTTCGACAGTTCAATTTACTCATCAGTTGGACACGTCACCTTTTTCGTTTCACTGGCATGGATCCAGTTTGGAATTCCCGCACACTTCACAGCAGTAGTAGTTGTCAGTATTACTTGATATGGCCCCTTCCAACGTGGCTCCAAACACGACTTCCTCACGTGTTTCTTGATGACAACCCAGTCACCAGCTTTCAGATTGTGAACTGGATCATTTATCGGTGGCAGTGTGGTGGCTTCCACCTGGTGAGAGAAAGAGCGGACCATGTCAGCCAGACCCTTGCAGTAGTCCAACACCATATCATCCGTGATATTCACAAGAGCATTTGCAGGCACTGCGGGCAGTCTCATAGCTTGGCCCATGAGAATTTCATGAGGAGACAGTCCTGTTTTCTTGTTGGGTGTATTTCTCATCGACATTAGCACTAAGGGCAATGCATAGGACATTTCAAATTTGTAGCTGCGCACATCTTTACCATTCTCGATTTCAGGGTACCATTCATCTGCTCCACTAATCCTGAGGCTTCAGGCCGGTAACAACAATGCAACTTCTGTTCAATGTTCAATGCTGCACACAATAGCTCAACCACCTCGTTGTTGAAGTGACTTCCCCTATCTGATTCTAAAGAGATCGGAAACTCAAAACGTGGAATCAATTCCCTAAGCAGCTTCACTAATGTGAGACTGTCATTTCTGCGAGTAGGGTAAGCTTCAATCCAGTGACTAAAGATACACACAATCACCAACACGTATCTCAAATCTCCACACACAGGCATCTCAATAAGGTCCAATTGCATTCTGCTAAATGGACCTCCTGCTCTCCAAATGTGGCTCAAATTCACCACGGTCCCTTCCCCTCATTCATCTGCTGACAGATGATACACCTGTGACATATTACTTCTGCAACTTGTCTGAATTTCGGGTTAAACCAGTCAATTTTAAACAGCCTGATCATGGCATCTCTCCCAATATGTGCTTGACCATGGTAAAACCTTGCAAACTGTGACAGAAGACTGTTCGGCAAAACCATTTTCCCCCGTCTGAAACCCACAAATCATCTGATCTCTGTACACATTGCATCTTTAACCAAGTGTGTTTCTCATCTCTGCTGGCACGTCCCTGCAACATTTTCAATTCCTCCAACGTGTCAACCACCCTTAATGCGTAACCTGTGCATGTCTCATTTTCTGTTTCAGGTAACAACTCCCACTGATCCTTGAACGATATACAGTTCAATGCGCAAAACCTTGCGACTTGATCCGCATATCCATTTCCCATTGAAACAAAGTCTTGTGACTTCACATGAGCGCTGCATTTCACCACGGCAATTTCATGAGGTA
Organism: Pleurodeles waltl; assembly: GCF_031143425.1. Taxonomy (NCBI): domain Eukaryota; kingdom Metazoa; phylum Chordata; class Amphibia; order Caudata; family Salamandridae; genus Pleurodeles; species Pleurodeles waltl. The sequence goes on from NC_090442.1 coordinate 516,210,245, forward strand.
ACTGAATTGCGTGCAACAACTCCTTAATTCTTCCACCATTTTTTACTGGAGAGCCAGAAGAGGTCAGAAACCCCTCTGTAACCACAGCTGACCAAAATCATGAACAATTCCAAATCCGTATCTGCTATCAGTATAGATAGTCACTTTCAATTGGGCAGAAGCATGGCAAGCTCTAGTAAGAGCAACCAACTCAGCCACTTGAGAAGAATACACTCTTTCAAGCCAGGAAGCTTCCAGGATACCAGTGATCGTACACACAGCGTATCCGGCTCTCAGCACTCCTACTGAGTCTCTCAAGCATGAGCCATCAACAAAGATAATGTGGTCATTTTCTTCCAATCTTTAATATCAGGTCTCGGTTTGGTGCACAGTTCTGTTACCTCAAGACAATCATGTTCTACATCATCAGCATCTTCAACCTCTGTATTTTAATTAGGAAACAAAGTTGCCAGGTTCAGCACTGTACATCTTTTCAAAGTTACATTTGGTGACCCCAATATAATCGTTTCATATTTCGTCAGTCTTGCATTTGTCATGTGCTGTGTTTTGGTACGGGTTAACAAAATCTCAACTGAGTGTGGGACCATAACTGTTAAAGGATGTCCCATCACTGTGCCTTCACACGGTGTGAGGCTTTGACCAACTGCTGCTACTGCATGCAGAGAAACCTGGCAAGGCTGCTGCGTCTGGGTCCAAAGTAGCTGAAAAATATGCTACTGGTCGGTTTGCACCTCCATGGGCCTGTGCCAGGACAGACAAAGAACATGCATCACATTCATGACAAAACAGGACAAAACGCTTCGTGTAATCAGGCATACCTAAAGCTGGCGCCCTGCACATACACTCCCTTAACTCAGTGAACACCTTCACCTCTTTCTCGGACAAAGTTATGACATCTGGCACATACTTAACCTTCTTAACCGTCAGTCTTACCAGTGGCTTGGAGATAATTGAGAAATTCGGGATCCACTGATGACAGTAGCCCACCATTCCCAGAAACATCCTAATGTCTCTCCGTGTCGTTGGGGGACTCATCTGCAATATGGCGGTCACTCTTTCCTTGGATATTTTCCTCGACCCCTTCTCAATTAGATGACCTAAGTATTTCACCTCTTTCTGACAATACTGCAACTTCTTTGGGGACACCTTATGCCCATTCTTTCCCAAGTGGTTCAGTAAGGCAATAGTATCATACTTGCAATCATCTCTTGTTTTGGATGCAATCAACAAGTCATCAATGTACTGCACTAGAGTTGAATGAAAAGGCAATTCCAATGACTCCAAATCTTTCTTCAGTATCTGACTGAAGATGGAAGGTGATTCCGAAAACCCTTGGGGAATTCAACACCAACTGTAGACCTTGTCCAATAATTTGAAACTGAAGAGAAATTGGCTGTCCTCATGAAGAGGCACAGAAAAGAATGCTTGGGACAAATCAACAACTGAGAACCATTCTGCATCACATGGAACCTGGAACATTATCACAGCTGGATTCGGCACCACTGGGCAACATTTCACCACTATGTCATTAATTTTCCTCAAGTCTTGCACAATTCGAACTTTCCCACAAGGCTTTCTCAGTCCCATTATAGGTGAATTACATGGACTGCTCATCACTTCTTTCAGGACCCCTTGCTTCACAAAGTCTGCAATTATCTGCGTTTCCTGCATGAGGACATCTTGCACCATGTGGTACTGCAGTACCTGGGGAAACACAGCATTTGGCTTTACACTAACCTTAACTGGTTCCACTCCTTTTATCAGTCCCACCTCCTTTCCTGTCAAGTCCCACACTTTCTCCTTTACTGTCCCATGCAAATCCGCTGGCAGATCAGTCACCGTGAACATTGGGAAGAAGCTTTTCAGGGGGTACTCCTCATCTGTTATCTCTGTCTCAGGCTCTGAGATCTGTCCGTCATCTCCTTTATCGTCACTGTTTGTCTGCACCTCAATCCCTTCATTGGAACAGATGATAGAACACCTTGTTTTGCACAGTAAGTCTCTTCCCAGTAGGGACATGGGACGTGAGTCACAAACCACAAATCTGTGCAGTCCCTGAAAAGTACCAATCTCAACCTGAAACGGATCTGTGATCGGGTTAGTCAGGAGCTGATTTGCCACTCCCACTACCTTTATGGTACGTCCCGAAAGAGGCAATTTTGGAACTTCTGCACTTCTAACTGTAGAGCGTGTAGCTTCTGTGTCAACCAAGAATGAAACTTTGTGACCCATCACTTTCCCTTGCACGTAGGGCCCACTCTGCTCTACCTTTAGGGACGCAGCAAGTCTACACTCCTCGCCATCTGAACTGTCATCCGACCATTCATTGTTTATTCCATTCTCACCATGCAATGGGAACTGTTGTACTGCATTGTTTTGACTCATTCCTTGACCTGTGACCTGTTTTGGAAGCATTACCTGTTGCTGTCCCGTTGGTGCTAAGGTAAACTGCATTTGCTGTCTAGGTACCACAGGAATCTGCTGTTGCACTTGCAGCATCTGCACTGGTTGTACGCGTGGCATCTGCACTTGTTGCATGGGCTGGAGACCTTGCATCTGAACCATGTTATTCTGGAAATTTGGATTTGGACCCCTCATTCTTGGTCCTTTAACATTTTGGAATGCATTGACATCATTGCTTTGTTGAACAACACCCTCCTGAACCATCATCGGGCACTTCCGCTTCCAGTGTCCGAAGCCCCCGCAAGCATGACATGGTAACACCTTCTTCATCCTCTGCAAATCATTTTGAACCACTACAGTATTCAAATCTGGACCACGATTCACAAAACCTCCTCGACCTCTGCCTCTTACTTGCGACTGAAACATCCCGTTTCCGTGCGACTGTTGCACCATCTGTTGCAGACCATTTCCCTGCACCCCTGCTTGCGCTGCCTTAAGTTTTGCATCACCATCACCTTCTCCTTCAACTTTCTCTGCTTCAACTCAATTTCGTCACTACAGTATTTCACATACTGCAACACCTCATCAATCGGCTTCGCTTGCCAACAGATCAAATGATTCTTACTCATCTGACTAATCTCGGGTCTCAATCCCTCAACAAACCTGAACACAAGGTGATCCATGTCCTTCGCCTCTATAACCTTGGTACCACTGTAGTGGTTGAACGCTTTCAACAACCTCTCATAATAAGTATGTATCGACTCTTTGGCTTCCTGTGCCGTTCGATCAATCTTTTTCCAATCAATATTTTGCGGCGACACTTTCTGCTTCAAAAACTCAATCACCTTATAGTAGTACCTCATTACATCAGAAGACGGTGCTCCTGTAGCTCGGTCCCTTGCCGGTTCCGCTGTTGGCCAATCAACACATCTCTTGCATTCAATCCACAAATCAGCTGGAACTATAATCTCAAACAGGGTATTCAGGTTTTCCCAAAGACACTTCGCAAGCTTCACAAACCTGTCCGTCTGCTGGTACCACTCTATTGGCTTTTCTCTCAGCCTGGGAAAGACATTTGTGAATGACAGAATGTCACCTCTGGACCATGGTACATGGACAAGAACCCCTCCAGCTGTCTCTCTCATGGGTAACATTTTTATTGTACCGGTATCAGGCACGGATTTCACCTGCTGCTGCTCCGAGCAGGCACTTTTCCTTCTATCTCTTTTCTTTGCCCATCTGCCTTCCCACTTCTCTGAGGCTCCCCAAACCTGCGCACTCTGCAGAATTTCTTTAAGGTGTGCCTTCATTTCAGTAGACCTCATGTGATCAAAATCTTTAGGCTCAAAGTCTAACCTGTAACTCCTCTTCAAATGTTTAGTATTGTCTAGTTCTATACCGTATTTATCTGCTAAGTTCACCAACTTCTGGTGCACTTTGCTCACTTCTTTAGTTATCTTTGGGCACAAATACCTCAACTCTGCTTCAGTGTATGACTCTAGTCTATTCACTCCCATGCTTCCTTCAACTAGCTTGGCTGCTTCCATGCCCAACCTCACAAAATTCAGATATTCCTCTCTTTCTAACCGCTCTGCTGTCACAGGAGTAGTCTGTGGTGAATTTAACTTGTCTAACCACTCATTCAGTTGTTGCGCTGTTAAGCCTTGCAATGAGATATTACCAGCCTGCACCATCGGTGTCTGCTGTACATTCGCACTTGAAATCTGCGGAGTCAGCAATCCCAAACCTGATTGTCTCACGGTATCTGGAGGAACCCCTATCGGACTGAAGTCTAACAGTGACCTAGATCTGTCTGTTGTCTGTTCCGATGGAGTTATTCCTTGAGGGCTTCCCAAGAACCATCCTCTTGTCATCTCTTGGGTCATTACTCCCTGATCGCATACACCAGACTTCGCCTGTGCATACAATGGTACTGGCGGACCAACTGTAATCGGTAAGGATATGGCAGCTGGCGACTGCCTGCTTCCCAAACCATGGGGAGCATTAGCCCCCATATTCCAGTTCATTGTTGGTGCTGTGGCTAACTGCGGTCCTGTGACCGAAGTATAATTTGGAACCATCTGTTGCTGTGCCTGAGGCAGTAAAACTGGAGTTGGCTCAATCTGCACTAATTTTGGTCTTGTATAGGCCAGATCAGACGGCAACATCAAGCTTGTAGTTGTCTCTAATATCGGAACATCAGGGTAGAGCCTCTGAACAGGTGGTGGCTGCAACTGTGTCTGCATCTCTGGAGCAGTAGACACACTGACACTATTCTGTACCAGAGCTGGTGTTGCAACTGTATTCACCTGTGCTGTATTTGTTGCTCCCTGGTTCTGTGTCGAACTTACAGGACCCGCACTAGTACTTGGCCTATTATCATCTAGGGCATATGGTGGTGGTCGATCATGTAGCAACTGATTAAGGAACTCATCATCATCATCTGAGTCGTCTGCCTCTGCCCAGGACTTCTTAGTCTCCTTTTCTTTGCTAGACCCTTTATCCGTTTTACAAGTGGCCTTTCTTCCTTGCGTTCTGGCTTCTTGAGTTATTGCCGGAAACATCCTAACTCCATCTATTATCTCCCTTCTCCACATCCTGTGCTCACTATCCCACCTAGCCTCCGCTTGTGTCTTTTATGCCTTCCTCATTCTCCTCTCAAATTTCTGTTGTCTTTGTCGTATGGCCATCAGTTCCCAGATTGCTAATGCCTCAAACTGTGCTGGCCTCGGAGGCGGCTTTTGCTCATTTAACGCCTTCCATAAATTCTCCAAAATCATTATATTGAACGATCCGTGTTCCGGAAATGCCAAACACCCATCTTTCTCTGTTAATTTGCACCACTGCTTTAGCCAAAGACATGGCGTGACTCCCCTCTCCTCCATTACGGCAGAAGCTGGAGTATCCTCTGGCGGTGTAGGCTCCCCCACACTCGCGGTAATGTACACATCTCCCCTCAAAGCGCTCCTCAGAGCTTTGAAAAACTTAATTTTTGCGTCTTTTATTTTGTTTACAATTGAATCAGGAAGTGACTTTAATTCCCAGAACTCTCTTTGCCTACCTTCTCAACCAATTTCCTCTCCGTGCGTGACCCTTCTCACTAACTGACCTATCCCAGTGCGGCTCCAATGACGTCACTCTCACACACTGCAGCTGCCAAAGTCTTGCGGCTTGACTTCCTCACTCTCCATTTGCACAAAATTAATGCAATATATTGTGAGCACTAACAAAACTCAAATTTGCCGGTTTACTACAGGAAGGGTAACACAATTGCTTCAGAACTTTACAGAGATTTTGCTTGTAGCCTCGCCGCTACTCTTTCCTTCTCAGATCCTGCACTCACAAGCAAAATTTGACCCGCAAATTCTACTCTCGACTTGTCAATGGTTCATCCTCGTGCACTTTAGAACTCCCCCAATCTCCATCGAAGTTTTCGTTCACTCACTATGACTCAAATTCGACTCGTCAACCACGCCCGATTGACCTATTAAACCATGCAAATTACAACATAAACCATCAATATACTCCGGAGTTTTAGACCACACAGGGTCCGTACATCACCAACAACCACGTGGACAATTTTTTGAGCACAAAGCGCCACACTCACATGAAGTTCACCGACTTCCCTACTCTCATACTGCGGAGTACGCCCACTCCCACTAAAACATCACCTGGCCTAAAATTCTCACAACCCTCACAATTCACCTGCGGTATGCACAAGCTGTGCAAGCGCAAACCCTACATCACTCACACTATCACTAGAACGCCGAGAACATACCCCAACTCACTTCGGCAAGCTCTGAGATTCCGGGAAAGTCATTGGGATTTAGGGGCTCATCATCCCTCTAATTTGCATTATCTCAAAAACAATGTTCAAACAATGGTCCCTCGTCCTATGGTCCCAAAGGGCCGAAACCATCCTCTGCTATTAGAACTGATAAAGCGTCCCAACTTTGATAATTTACTTACAAGGGGACTCGTTTTAGGCCAATGAACCTTTTGACCCTGATTGGAGACTCCTCAGGACGAGATATCTATTTAACATCTCAAATGATAGATCAATAATCTAATCAATCTTCACAATAACTAATCAATTAAACTAACTAATTAACATGTAATAAGAACGAGACACACCATGACCTTTCAGCCATGAATAACCACACAAATCTAGTAAGATTTTGGATATTTATTCCCTATTAGTTACAATCTACTGGTATATTCATTAGTCTCAATATCAGTAAGCACATCAACAAAACTACGATATGGCAACTCGAATAAGACTTTATCAAAGCTTAGATCATGAACATTAGGACAAAGCACGACGTCAACATGAATCAACTTTAGCAGAGTATCATTAGTACATTATTCAACAAAGCAAAGATTTAGTAATTTGCCTATTTGCACCCAATTTTAGTGAACTCCTCAACTAACCTCTAATTAGCATCAGCATGTTGGGCTTCATGCAAAACCATTTAGCAACATGAATTTAGAAAACATCTAACTATGGCCTCTATCAAAAGAGCAGTTGGTACCTAGAAAGAAAAGGCAAACAGACAATTACAATTTATCATCAGATAGTTACCCATCCAAATGTGGTGTCATACAGTGTCAGTCTTTGTCCTCAGGACATCAGTCGACTCGCCATCAGCCAGGATTAGCAGCTAAGACTCAGCAGGGCATAGCAAAAGGGTCTTCCCTCATAAGGAGGAGAAGTGCATATCAGGCAAGGGGTAAGGCAAGGATGGTTTAAAGTAAAAGACAAAGGGGGTCATTACAACATTGGCGGTATAAGGCGCTTACCGCCGTGCAGAAGACCGCCAATACACCGCCGCGGCTGCGGTAGACCGCCACACCTATTATGACACACATCTTGGAATCCGCCGAAATGCAGACACCCACACAACACCGCCACACCAAAGGTCAGCGATAAACATGCAGAAACAAATCCTCCACCTCAGAAACACGCCCATGCTATTATGACCCACGAATCCACGCGGCGGTCTTTCAACCGCGGTATTCCATTGGCGGTACACACCGCCGTGCTCAAAATACACACACAGCTCCAAAACACCGCCACATTGGACAATTCCAAATACACACACCTGACACATACACACACCACTCCCACACACCCAACACAATATAAAATACACACCCACATCACCCACAAACCCCTACAACCAAAAATTCTGAGAGAAGGCGAGAGATAGAGCACAGCTATTGACAACCCCATCACACCGAGGAACACACCACCATCACCCACACAACATCCACGCACAAAACACCACATACCACTACACTCACCACACTCATCAACACATACACCACCCCACACATCACACACACCATCCCATGTCACGCCAAAGACACCCCCGCTTCTCCGAGGAGGAGCTCAGGGTCATGGTGGAGGAAATCCTACGGGTAGAGCCACAGCTATTTGGATCACAGGTACAGCACACATCAATAGCCAGGAAGATGGAGCTATGGCGAAGAATAGTCGACAGGGTGAACGCCGTGGGACAGCACCCAAGAAATAGGGAGGACATCAGGAAGAGGTGGAACGACCTACGGGGGAAGGTGCGTTCCACGGTCTCCAGGCACAACATCGCGGTACAGCGGACTGGCGGCGGACCCCCACCTCCTCCCCCACAACTAACAACATGGGAGGAGCAAGTCTTGACCATCATGCATCCTGAGGGCCTCGGAGGAGTCGGTGGAGGATGGGACAGTGGTAAGTCAAATCTTAACTATCACATCCCCCACCCTACCTGCATGCTAACACACACCTCCACCCTCACACCCTCCCCTATAACCCAAAATCCTCACTAATGTACCCATAACACAAACCACCCATCCCAACACCAAGCCCTGCATGACACAACTAAGCATGCTCACCCCTCACCAAGGCATGCTCACTGCACATACCCAGAACACCCCCCCAACCATCATCACACAAGCCCCCACACAGGAATGCCTGCACTGGGGTTCACGAACACCCACCCATTGCACACCATGAAACACACACATACAATAATCATGTTCTTATACCCCTGCAGGAACCCGAAGGAACGTCACCACACCAAAGGGTCCAGACAACACCACTCCACCCACAGAAGAGGCCCACAGTGATGACAGCAGCTCTGCCCCACTGGATCTTGATGACCAGCCCGGACCATCGTGGGCCTCAGGACAGTCGGTTCCCCTTGCCCAGCCACAGCCCAACACCAAGCTTCCACCCTCTGGTAACACCAGCACAGCACCCACCCAGCGGGCCCAAACCTCCCTACCCAGGACAGGTCAATCAGCGGTGTGTCCACCACTACAGGGCACCCAGGATAACCCACCACCCCAACAACAACAGGGACCTGGGGGCAGTGGTAGTGGGCACACGGTCCAGGGGACGGAGGCACAGGAACATAGGGGAACTGGGAGGGCTGCTGTGCGACAGAGGGAGGACAGGCCAAGGGAACCCACTCTCCACGAGGCCCTATCCTCCATCATGGGAGCATACCACCACTCCCAGGAGACGATGGCAACGGTCCTGGACAAGTTGCAGGAGACCCTGCATCTGCAGGAGGAGCAGTATTTGGGGTTCAGGGAGGAGCTCAGGACCATCGGTTCCACCCTGGGCACCATCGTAGGGGTGCTGACGGACATTCAAAAGACCTTGAGGGACACCGTGGCACTCCAAGGGGCCCCTGACACTAGCCACGACGATGAACTGCCCACCACCTCTGCCGGTGCAGGACCACCACACCAGCACCCCACCCCCTGCAGACGGACAACCACCATGCAAACGGTCTCTGAGATCCAGGAACAGGACAGAGCAAGATGGCAAGACCCCCGCCAGGAAATGAGACCACCCTGATTGTCCTCCCACTGTCCCACTTTGTCACCCTGTCCATACTGGAACTGCCCCAGCTCCACTTCCAATGCCCAGATGGCCAGTGCACCTGTGATACTAATAGACTGGACTCTGCCATGGACATTCCTCCACCATCCCCCATCACCAGTTTACAACCCCCCTTCATTTTTTGAGCACTTAAATAAACACCCTTGAAACACACAAAAATCGGGAGTCAGTCTATGATTTGGAACTTTGTATTATCAATTACAGTGTCATAATGGGTTACCCATTGTAAGGCCAACATACCAATGTGACACATCACAAGCCCTTCAAGGATGCAAGCAGTTGACACGTAGGTTACCACACTTGTGAAACTGAAATGGAAGGGTACAACTCAATTAACAAATAGTGAGTGAAATGTAGGTACAGGATAGAGGTAGACGTGTGAAAGTTAATGTAATGTTAAACACGAAAATGTTCTCACCTGTGTGTCACTGGAAATATTGCTGTATGACTGAATCCCTGTTGTTGTTTTCTTCTTCCTCAGCTTCATCCTCATCACTGTCCACAGGCTCCACAGCTGCCACAACACCGTCATCTGGATCATCCTCCTGCAGAAAAGGCACCTGGTGTCGCAATGCCAAATTATGGAGCATGGAGCAGGCGACGATGATGTTGCACACCTTCTTCGGTGAGTAGAATAGGGATCCACCTGTCATATGAAGGCCGAAGGTGCGTTCGATTACCCTCCTAGTCCGCCCATGGGCCTCATTGTACCGTTCCTCTGCCCTGGTCCTGGGATTCCTTACTGGGGTCAATAGCCAGGAAAGGTTGGGGTAACCGGAGTCCCCCAACAGCCATACACGGTGCCTCTGGAGTTGACCCATCATATCAGGGATGCTGCTATTCCGCAGGATGTAGGCGTCATGCACAGAGCCAGGGAACATAGCATTTACCTGCGAGATGTACTGGTCTGCCAAACAGACCATCTGGACATTCATCGAATGATAACTCTTCCTGTTCCTGTACACCTGTTCACTCCTGTGGGGGGGACCAGAGCTACATGGGTCCCATCAATGACACCTATGATGTTGGGGATATGTCCAAGGGCATAGAAGTCACCTTTCACAGTAGGCAAATCCTCCACCTGAGGGAATATGATGTATCTCCTTACGTGTTTCAGCAGGGCAGCCAACACTCTGGACAAGACGTTGGAAAACATAGGCTGGGACATCCCTGATGCCATGGCCACAGTTGTCTGAAAAGACCCACTTGCAAGGAAATGGAGCACTGACAGCACCTGCACGTCAGGGGGGATTCCAGTCGGATGGCGGATTGGTGACATCAGGTCTTGCTCCAACTGGGTACATAGTTCCTGGATTGTGGCACGGTCAAACCTGTAGGTGACGATGACATGTCTTTCTTCCATTGTCAACAGGTACACCAGCGGTCGGTACACTGGAGGATTCCGCCATCTTCTCATATGTCCCAGCTGACGGTGCCTAAGAAGGACAACAGCGAAGAACCAGTCACTATTCCTCCAGGTATGTACCCACAGTTACACACAAGACTACACCAGACAATAAACCCTTCCTGTATGTGTGTTGAGTATAGGCCTAGCTATGTGTGACACAGTAGTAAATGAAGCCATGTGGGCCCCTGAAATGGCGGCTGCCTGACCTCTAAACTGGGACAATGGGATTGTGGGGTAACTACGCTGGCGTTGCACACCGTCGCGGTAGGCAGTCGTAGACCACGGCGCACTGCTGCATTCGTTAACATTGGACCCTATGGGTCCCAGGAGCCAATGAACAGGTGCGCCGGCGGTGATGATGCGCCCCGCCGCGGACGTCACCGCCATTTTCTATCTGTTCAATCACTAGATACCTGACCTTTCGACAGGAGAGGACCTACACTGCTAGTGCTGCTGTGACCTCGGTCTGGAAGCGACGATGGCTGCTGCGTCTGGGGAAAGGGCCCCTGCCTTCACTGCACAGGAGTTGGAGAAACTTGTGGATGGGGTACTCCCCCAGTACATGCTACTTTACGGTCCTCCAGACCAACAGGTTAGTACAGAGCGAGCACGTTGTATGGGCTAGGCCTGGGTGGAGAGGGCTGGGTGGAAGAAGGAAGGGGCCAGAGTTCATAGTACATTAATGCATGGGAATGAATGGGCCACATGGTCAGAGTAGGGAGGGGGCCACTCACATTGACAGTGCAGTTGGTAATGACTGTTCCTCTTCCCTTGTGCATGTCATGTAGGTGAGCGCCCACCAGAAGAGGGACATTTGGCGTGCCATTGCCAAGGAGGTCCGGACCCTGGGGGCCCACCAGAGACGGGGCACCCACTGCCGGAAGAGATGGGAGGACATTCGCCGCTGCAGCAAGAAGACGGCGGAGGCTCAGCTGGGGATGGCCTCCCAACGTGGGAGGGGTGCCCGTCGCACCATGACCCCCCTGATGTTCCGGATCCTGGCAGTGGCCTACCCGGAGTTGGATGGGTGCTTGAGGACATCACAGCAGACACAAGGGGGTGAGTACAACCTCATTCTGCGGACTTTGCGTGCAGTGGAGCGGTCTGGGTGGGGGTGGTGGGCTGTGGGTGTCCCTAGGCCAGGGCGAGTTAGGTAGGCAAGGCCCCTCCGTTATGTAGGCCATGTGGCACTCTACCCCACCTCAGCAGAGTGCCAAGTTGAGGTATAGTTGCCCCTGTGGCATTCATGTGCGCAGATTTCCACCATTGCCATGGAGGCCATATCCCAGAAATTGCATGTGCAGAGGTCAGGAGCACGGTGTAATGCATGGGGCTGCTGCGTCTGTCTTGTCCGCCAACGGTAGCGGTATGCCATGCACTAAAACTCTCTTTGTTCTGTCTCCCCCCTTTTTCCTGCTCTCCCTGTCTTTTTGTACATCAGCATCATCAGGCAGAGGTACAGTGGCACTGGAGCACGAGGGAGCTTTTTCCCACATGGCCATGGAGGGCCACACCACAGACTCTGAATGCACCAGTGGGACGGAGGGCGAGGGGAGCTTCACGTCGGCCACCGGATCACCAACCAGCGACACGGACTCGTCCGCCGATGGGAGCTCCCCTGTGGTGGCGGCACCATCTGTGCGCCCCACTTCTACAGGTACAGCCGCCACCTCCCCTACCAGCACCGCCCTCCTAGCAGCCCCTCAGCGTTCGCCCCGTGCCCGCTCACCCAGGAGGGTGGGCATCACCTTCGCCCCAGGCACCTCAGGCCCTGTCCCTGTCACCCGTGCTGCCCTCAGTGAGGAGGCCATTGACCTCCTCAGGTCACTCACTGTTGGGCAGTCTACCATTGTGAATGCCATCCAGGGTGTAGAACGAGAGTTGCAACATGGTAATGCATTCCTGGAGGGCATTCATTCTGGTCAGGCTGCCCTTCAGCGAACCCTGCAATCTCTGGCCTCAGCACTGATGGCAGCCATTGTCCCTGTGTCCAGCCTCCCCCCTCCAACTTCCTCCACCCAGACCCAATCCCCTGTACCCCAGCCCATCCCAAGCACACCTACAGACACAAGTCAACACACACAAGTAGCTCAAGCAAACATAGGCACCACACACACCACAGGCACTCACGCAAGCCTCACCCACATACAGCCACAGCAACATCCACTGTCTCCACTGTGTCCCCCTCCTCCTCTTCTCCCTCCTCCCTCCTCCCTCCCAGTCTCGTCTTCACACACACACCTGTATGCACCACATCTACAGGCACTAGGACTCGCACCAGGACACCCAGCACCACAAGCTGCTCACCTGCACTCACCACCTCCACTGCCATTTACACGTCCCCTGTGTCCTCTCCCAGTGTGTCTGTGACGCCCCCTCCCAAAGTACCCAAACGCCGGCAATCACTCACCCAACATCCATCCAGCTCACGACAGCCTACAGTTCCTGCACCTGCACCCAAAACACCTAAAGTGACACCTCCTACAACCACCTCCTCTTCCTCCACTCCCAGACCCCCTCCAGCTACCCATCCCAGTGTCCGTCAGAAACTGTCCCTATGTCAAATTGACCTATTTGCCCCCACCCCCCCCTCCAATTCATCAATCCCGTCGTAGCGCCTCAGCCAAAAAGCCTCCAGTACCAGTGGTGCGTTTTCCAGGTTTTTGGAGTGCACCGGCCACCAGGGCAGGCAGTAGGACCCGGAGCCAAGGCACTGGCAGCCCACCCTCTGTAAAGGCTCTGAAATTGGAGAGTGGACGACGGGACCGTGTTAAGGCTCCTGGTGGAACAACAATTGACATGGGATCGAAGGTGATTGGTGAGTCAGCTGTAACTCCAAAAAAGGTGGGGAAGGTCCAGAGGAAGTCTGCCCAGCCTGTTGTGAGTGTCACGGTGGAGAAATGCGCCATCATTTCCGGCGGTCCAGACACAACCGTCAGCACCGTCGTCACTGGTCCAGAGACCACCGCCAGAGTCACAGCCCAGGAGGGCACAAGTATTGTTACTGGTCCAGAAACCACCGCCGGAGTCACAGCCCAGGAGGGCACAAGTATCGTTACTGGTCCAGAAACCACCGCCGGAGTCACAGCCCAGGAGGGCACAAGTATTGTTACTGGTCAAGAAACCACCGCCGGAGTCACAGCCCAGGAGGGCCCAAGTATCGTTACTGGTTAGGAGACCACCGCCGGAGTCACAGCCCAGGAGGGCACAAGTATTGTCACTGGTCAGGAGACCACCGCCAGAGTCACAGCCCAGGAGGGCACAGGTATCGTTACTGGTCCAGAAACCACCGCCGGAGTCACAGCCCAGGAGGGCACAAGTATCGTTACTGGTCCAGAAACCACCGCCGGAGTCACAGCCAAGGAGGGGCCAGGATGCCACAGCCCTGCTGGGCAATGATGGAACGTCATGCCACACACCAATGCCCATTGTAGGGATCGTCATGCCACACACCAATGCTCATTGTAGGGATCGTCATGCCACACACCAATGTCCAGTGTGGAGATCGTCATGCCACACACCAATGTCCGTATCAGAACCGCCATGTCAAAGCACCGCTGAACAGGGCAGAGACCGCCATGTCAAAGCACCGCTGAACAGGGCAAAGACCGCCATGGCAAAGCACCGCTGAATAGGGCATGCACCGTGTAGGAATGAATGGACCGCCACATCAGGCATCCTTATCCCATGTGCAGCTGGGACAGTCACAGGACAGGAACTTTCACGGGGAGACTCATCCAGTCTGGGCACCAGTCCCCCTCCAGAAGCAGTGGAGACCTGCATCTACTTGAGAGACTGTGGCTTTGCACTCCCCAGGATGGCACAGTGGGCAAACCACCCACTGTAGAGACTTGGGAGACTGTGGCTTTGCACTCCCCAGGATACATCAATGGGCATGGAGCCCCGTCGTGGATCTGGCTTCGCATTCATGTGGCTGAGGTGCCCCCCCTTCCCTTCCCCCTGAGGTGCCTGTAGTGTTTCCATCTGATGCCCTGGCAGTGTTCTCTCCGATTTTGGTCAGGTATCTATTGTGGGCCTCGCCCATGCACTTTCGGACTGTTGGTGCACGGACATTGTTGTGTACAAATCTGCACTACTTCTCGGATTGTATGTGTAAATAAGAGTGATTTAGAGATATATATCTGTATATTTTTGTATGACATGTATATTGGCACATTACAATGTTTGCCTGAATTTCGCATTGTCTTTGCATTCTTCCGGGGGGAATGTGGGTTGTTAATGTTATTTTTGTGACTGCATTGGTGTGTATGTTGTGATATGCGAGGGTGGGGGTGGGGGTGTTTGGTGGGTGTCCCCCTGACTTTTGCCTCCTCCTCCCCGTGTCGTAGATGCAGTACTCACCGGTATCTTCTGCGCCTACGTAGCTGTTGGTCGTAAAGGAGCAGAAAGACAAGGGCAGGGAGTATTTGTAGTTCCGGCTCCATGGTGTCCTTGTTCCTCATGGGATGTGTTGAGGTGAGCGTGTTTTCATCCACGGTGAATCCGCCCTGGAAAAGGTGGCGGATTGGCGGGTTGTAATAGTGTGGGCGGTACATTGTCTCCTGCCTGTCTGTTGGCGGTAACCGCCGCGCTGCTTGTCTGTACCGCCGTGGCGGGCAGTGTGTTAAAGTGGCTGTCTTTGTTGGCGGTTTCCGCCAGGGTCGTAATTCCCTTTTTTTGTCCGCCGGCCTGTTTGCAGTATTACCGCACCTTTAACACCGTCCGCCAGGGTTGTAATGACCACCAAAGTCTCTCAGAAAGGCAAAGGGTGATGAAGAATGTCTCGATAATGGCAGGATAAGAATGGCAGGATAATGGCTGATTTCTCCTTGTGTCACGCTATTATATTAAAGTTGTCGAACAAGTCTCTAATTTCCCATTGGGCAATATTTGGTGCATCGTTATCTCTGTCCAATAATCCATCGCACACCTTTCTAGAATTTTCACCTAAGACAATTCTCATGCAGTTTGTTGGTTCCTGTGACTGACGTCTTCAACGGGTAGAATGTCAGGTAAGAAAAGTTACACTTGTCGCTGCAGTCAGTAATTCCATTGTCTTTTACCAGTTTAGGCGACCTTGCACCTGTTGCAAATTACACTGTTGCACTCGGCAAGAATGTCTCCTTGAGCAAGTCTGGTCCCATGAGAAAGAATTTACTACGGTTACACACATATCCCTAGCTTCTGGAAAAGTACAGCGTCGTAAAGTACAGCGTCGTGTCCTTCAGGGAAACAGCACATTGCACGTTAGAAAACACAGTTAATATGAGACCAGGCAGCTAGGCCCAGACGCTTGCTAACTAAGGCCTAGTGAGTAATTTAGCAAAACCTTAATTCATAACTCTTAGTGCTAATACAAAATCATACATGAATACATCATTAATTCATTATTAGTCAGTTCCATTAGTCATCGTATACATTGGTGGCCACATTTCAAACGCGTGCATTAGTATTGCATTTATGTGGTTTCATTAGACATTACATTGAAAGCGTTTCCTGTTAATATTGATTATAAAAGTCACACTCAAACAACACTAAGGAGACAGACAGGGGCTCATTTTTCCTTTACTTCAGCTTTCATCAATGTAACCTTAAGGATATTATACCATACAGCCAGTTTTGCAGGATCAGAAGAAATTGCTACAGAAAAGGTTATTTTTTCAATGCATATTTGTGAATGGAAAACTTTGAGAACAGGAAATATCCAAATGCATTTCTTTGCAAACCATTAAAAAGAGCATGGTATACTACATGAGAGTGCTTACTGAAAAAAAAGAAAACTGAAAGTGACTGTGCTGTATTGTATGTGTGACAACATACAATCAGCATACCAACACAATTAAGAAAAGTATCTGGAAGAACTGGCACCCGATTAGGCGACACATCCCCACAATGAAGGAACCTCTCATCACATTGCCAAGAGGTAAGAACATCAAGGATTTGGTTGTCCATTCCAACACAGAACAAAACAAATCCATGGAGCACTCCTGAATGCCTCACTGATAAATTATCAATTCCTTTGAGAGTGAGTGGGATTGTAAGATGGGGCCAGATAATGGAAGGACCAGAACTGTTAAGCTGGTCGACACTTTATGAAGGGACTGGAGGGACAGTCTCCAAATTCAAGTATCTTCAGATAGCTAGTTGGGTTAAATCGCAACAAATAGGAGAAATAGGAAGGAATATATGGGAAGGGAAATTAAACCAGAAAATCATTAATAAGGAAGTTGCTCTGTGGTACCATGCTCTGTTGGAAGCAACAAGGGATGGGACATCCCTTCCCTTGTTGAAGTGGGGGGGGATCTTTCCAACTCTAGATGTGAAATCTTTATGGAATAGGTCCTGCTCAGAATTGTGGTTCACGACCAGCCCGGCAGAGTTGAAGAAAAACCATTTGTTCACACTTCATAGGGTTTACTGGACGCCGGCCAGATTAACAGCTATCGGGAAAACTCAGAAAAACTGTCCGAGGTGTGGAGACGATAAGGCAAACGATATACACATGTTTTGGCAATGTTCAAAGTTGTGGGAATATTGGGAGGAGATAGGAAACACTTTAAAGATAATATTTAATGTGAACGTAAAATTGGATCTTTCTATGGTGGTGTTTGGGGTCAGTGAACAGGGTATGAATTATCAAAAATTGTCAGCACATCAGGAGCACCTGTTGTTTGTATTAATACTTTTGGCTAGACGAGAAATTTGTCGTAAATGGGTTGACCCCTTTCCCCCCCGTTCTAAGGATTGGCAAATATCTGTAAATCGAATGTGCATAATGGAACAACGAGGTCCCCTTTCTAGAAGGGATAACTTCTGGATGAACTGGGAAAATGTCTACCAATAGTATATTACTGTTTTGCTGTCTGGTCTCCTCCTCGTGCAACTTAAGTCCAATGATTAGTACTCCCCTTACCCAATACTGGGCGATGCTTTGGTTATGACTAGGTTTCATAGAAAATAGTATATCCTGGTTGATGGCATACGATTGGGAGAATAATAAAACGTAGACCAAACGGGACGACCCAAGGGTTACGTTTCCCCCGTCCGGTACCATTTTTCCTCTACCAAAGCATGGGTGATAATTATGAGGACGAAAAGAAAGAAAAAAAAAAAAAAAAAAATCCATGGAACTATGCCAAATGATGGATCTCCCACCAATCACAGGACACCATAAGTGTGGAAACTGTTCAGTTTGTACATTATTTTTGTACCCACAATAGTTGACAATCAACAAAAACTAAAACACCTGGAGCCCATGCATTGTAACACCACTAAATATGTAGTGGACTTTATCAAATGCCCATACAACTTGGCATACCTTGGAAAAACTACGCAAGAAGTTAGAAATACACAATCCAGCTCAAATGTTAAATCAGGAATAAAGCTCCCTCTGCCCCATTAGTAGAACTATGTATGGCACATCATACAGAAAATTAAATGTCCTGAAGCATTTTGAAGCATGTTGTATCAAAAAGTAACAATACGGCGATAGCTCTGCTAAGGGGCGATGCCAGGCTGATACTCAGATTAGGAAGAGTAGAAAGTGGCTTAAATGAGCTATCTGAGATAACAGCATATAACGCATGAAGACCTCCCAGACCACCAAAGGGGACATGTGAAAGAATGAGAGCAGAGAAAAAGATCTAGCCTACCCCAATGTTTGCAATAGATAAGCCCTCTGGGAAACATATGAAGATCTCACACATCTTCAGACTAAGAGAAATGATGATGAAGGACCTGGACTCACTGGATACATTACAAACATTGAATGGTTCCCCAGTAAGCTTTGGGAAAGAGGACCTATGCCATCAGGATCAAGCTAGAATCCAATAAAAATATTTTACAATTTTGAGGGAACCAGAGATTAGCTTCACAAATCCATCAGGAGTGACAACAATTGAAATTACAACATACAAACCCTGCATTCTCCTAAACCAAGGGAAACTAGGAAACAAAGCGACCATGCATTTAGCACTGAATCATAAACAGGAACAGCTATGTGACAATGTGATGGAATTATGCACATCATTGAATTAAATTCCCCCCAGATTAGGAGAAGCTACAAGCACTGCATGCAGTCGGAGGCTATGCAGAAAACAAATGTGAAGCACTGCACTCACCAGAGCGGCCTGGCACCGGCATGTAGGTATTCTCCTCGGTAATCCCTTTGGAGTGAGTGTGACTACAAGGGAATACCCCTCCCCCGGCACTAGCCAGACCAGAGGCCACCCGCCCCCGACTCCGGGCCATTACAGACCTACCACATCATGAACCATCTGTTCAGGTAGGCCCTTCATGATTCACTTTGAGCACTTCACCTATTGTTAGTGCTCCGGGATCCTAGACCCTGACGAATGCCCCTGACCCAATAGCACTTTGTGAGGGCAGAAACATGTTGGTCATACGTATTTCTTTTTAGACTCTGAGACATTATTCTCAAGTGAGCCTTCTCCCCTGTTCTTAACCTTACCAACATGCACCCCCATTAAAAACTAACTAGTAGCAACTGGTGACATGTATTATAATTTTATCTCCACCCCATCTGGATCCCTGTAATTTATCCAGTTAGTTTAATTTCAGCACTCCCTCTGGTTCTTTTAACCAAGAGGTTGAGTCCGCCCAAGTAGTATCATCTTACTTGGGTGGGGCTAGGTGGTCAAATGATGAAGCAAGACACTATTATGTGTGTGAGACCACCTAGTCCGTAAGGGAACTCCCCCCTCCCCCGTAGGACAACACAGCTTTCTGTCCCTGGGACACTTTTCACCCATGCTTTCCCCGTCTCATATCTCAAGGCGACCTAATTGATACCGCCCATTGAGGTAACACTGACCCAGTTCCACCCTCAACCCCTACTACCCCACACCCTTAGTGGTTATCAAGCACTGCATTCTGCCACAACCATGAATCGGGTGGCATTGTGAAACAATCAAGTATCAGGTGGCACTGTGAAAAAAGGACCACACTCCCTATTTAACATAACTCACAATGACAAAGAATAACTACATGCATTAACATAACAATGTCCATTGGTAACTTGTAGACCGCCCTTTATAGCGAACACGGCCTAAAGTAGTAAAAGAGTGAACTCAGATGAAAATAAACATCATGCAATGATTTTGGCCCACATCTACTCTAAATGAATGACCAAAGTATTGTAGCCACTGCTATTAACCTACAGTGTCATAAAGTATCATGATATCACAAAAAGGCTAAAGACTACACCTCCCATGACTACATGGATCATATAACGGTATAACTGCACACAGCAGAAGGTGCACGTGCTGAACGCCTGAAACATATGAAGGGAGGACGCAGGTGAAAATCAACACACACAGGGGCATATTTATACTCTGTTTGCGCCGGATTTGCGTCGTTTTTTTTTTTTACGCAAATCCGACGCAAAACTAACTCCATATTTATACTTTGGCGTTAGACCCGTCTAGCGCCAAAGATCTTGGAGTTTGCGTCATTTTTTAGCGTGGACACCTTCCTTGCGTTAATGATATGCAAGGTAGGCGTTCCCGTCTAAAAAGTGACTCCGAGGCATGTGCGCCGTATTTACACTCCCGGGCAAAAATGACGCCCGGGAGTGGGCGGGTCAAAAAAAATGACGTCCAGCCGCTTTAGCGTCATTTTTTAACGCCTGGTCAGGGCAGGCGTTAAGGGACCTGTGGGCTCGGAAGGAGCCCAGAGGTGCCCTCCCATGCCCCCAGGGACACCCCCTGCCACCCTTGCCCACCCCAGGAGGACGCCTAAGGATGGAGGGACCCATCCCAGGGAACTTAAGGTAAGTTCAGGTAAGTATATATTTTTTTTTTTGGGTGGCATAGGGGGGCCTGATTTGTGCCCCCCTACATGCCACTATGCCCAATGACCATGCCCAGGGGACATAAGTCCCCTGGGCATGGTCATTGGGCAAGGGGGCATGACTCCTGTCTTTGCTAAGACAGGAGTCATTTCAATGGGGGTTGGGAGTAAAAAAAAATGGCGCTAATCGGGTTGAGGCGAAAATTGTGCCTCAGCCTGACTTGCCCCATTTTTTGGCGCCCAAGCTCCATTTTCCCCTACGCCGGCGCTGCCTGGTGTAAGTAATTTTTTTAGACACACACCAGGCTGCTCCGCCGGCTAACGTCATTCCATAAATAAGGCGCCCGCATGATGCTTTGGAATGGCGTTAGCCGGCGTTAAATTTTTTTAGTTTTAAAAAAATTTAAAAGTATAAATACGGCCCACAGTGCCTACAAACAAGAGAAGATTGTGCTTTAATAGGGAACAAAGAGGGACCCAAGGACTAAACCTAAGTTCCATGCAACAGTGCCACAGGAAAGCAGCAGCTGGGCCAGTAAGACAATGCTAACTGAAATGCAGAGCTACAGCACGAAGAAAGTCAGTGAGGCAGGAAAGGACCACCCCTCGAATAGTAAGCAATACTCAATAGGCAATTGCACACACTGCAGTCATACATCATAACTTGTGAGAAGTGATTGATATACATATCTCTCTGTTTTCTAGCTCTTACAAATACTTTAAATAGATTCCTCCTGTTGGACCTGGCCATCTCTGCAGGCTCAGCCCCAAACGTTTTTCCTTTTGCCCTCCACTTTATGCTGAATTTGTTTTTTGTTCACCTTGGGATTCTGTGCATTCTACCACTGCTAACCAGTGCTAAAGTGCTTGTGTTCTCTCCCTACAACCTGGTCAAATTGGTTTATACCCAATTGGCATATTTAATTTGCTTATAAGTCCCATACAGAGTGGTATACCATTTACCCAAGGCCTATAAATGAAATGCTACCAGTGGGCCTGCAGCGCTTATTGTGCCACCCACCTAAGTAGCACTCTAAAACTGCCATTACAGCCGGCCTGATGACAATATCACACTACCATGTCGACTTGGCATTTAAACTCACTTGCCAAGCCTTAAACTCCCCTTTTGTTACATGTGTCACCTAATGGTAGGCCCTAGGTAGCCCATCGGGCAGGGTGTTGTGTACATATAGGTGTGAGGGGACGGGCTAATGCCTTGCAACACACTGATTTTAACAATATTACAGAATGTCCAGTATAGAGAGAAAATGTGTAACCATCCAACCACTCTTTGAGAGACTGTTTTAACCCGGGGAAGATTTCTGAAGTTTAACTCCACATAGATCAAAACGCGTAGGCATTACAGTGGAGTGCTCAGGTTCCATACATATAGAACTTCAAATCACACTGGTGAACCATAGGACACTGATAAGCAAACATGCACGAGGACAAACAAATAACTGGACATTCTCTGAAACCATGTCATTTGGGATGCTGGGTTCTATAATTTCCAACTAACAATGGTTTACTGGAAACATTTTTTGAATACCTCTATGGTCAAAATGATGTGAAACCACGTGTAATTCGTGATTTGTTTATCTTTGCTATATGTTGAGTAACCCCACACAAAATCTTGTAAAAGTATGTACATGAAATGTGTACAGTGGTTGTTAGATGTGTGCAATTAATTTATGTTGACATTTGATTTAAGTGTGTTGTATTTTGGGAGCAAACAGAGATGTCTAAACATTAAAATATTTTCGAGAACTTTAATTAAAGATATAATATTTGACATGAAAAGAGGCCGCATGTCAATTATTAAGAAACAGTAATAATTAATGGTGAATCAGGGTAACTTTCTCTTGAGTTTCATTTACGTGTACCTCTACCCCCCGTTCTCCTGAACGGGGTCACACCCCTTATGTCGATGGGACAGTGAAATCTTGCCATTTATCCGATCACTCAAAATAGGTCAGGCAGATAAATGACAAAACTTCTGACGATCTTTATACCCGGTTGTGCACATTGGAGGTGTATGTTGGCAGCAGAAGCGGAGCAGTCTCTGACGTAAGCATAGTGAAGGTCCCCCATACTCTAAATGATGATTGCGGGACCTTCCCTCTCTGTCTAACGCGAAATCAGGCCTTTCGTTATTCAGTTCAGAAATGTACCACTTACCTTGTATCTTTGTTCTTAATTCATCCCTTAATTCCTGCCTGTGCTCTTTAATTGTTTCTTTCAAACAGCCACACTGTGAACTGCCTATGTTTTTGAGCTGCTGCGTTCCAAAATGTACGTGCTGTGTATGGGGTTATAATTTAGAAATTCAATTATTGTGTAAGATGTTTATCTGTTGTAAACACACTTTTGTCGGGCTTTCTGTGAGTTTCCTTTACCTGTTTCTGTGTCTGCAGCTTTGGAACCACGCCTTATTTCAAATATTTTCTGACATTTCATAATGTATTATTGCTAATGAAGCCTCTTCGTTCCGAGGGTAAGAAAGGCCACCAGGTGCATGATGGGCGCAGGCGCCTCAAACTGACCCGAGAGCTTGATAAGCGCTTGTGGAGCAATGGTGGGAACAGGTTGGCCCCGCTCTTAGCAAGGATTATGCACAAGGAACAACAGCGTGTACCACAGCCGGTCATGTGTATACTGCAAGGAAGGAAACGAACGATTGGAAAAAGTGATGCTCTGAAATCCGTTTTCTTTGGCATTTAAACTGGGTCCAGTCAGGAACACATTGTACGGGAAGGGAGGAAAAGAGCCAGGGGTCAAATTCCCATGTAAACCTCAAGTGTGATACCAGCACTGACAGCCACCATCAAGAGCAAAGCCTCCCCATTGTGCTTATCTCCCTCGTTCTCAGTCAACTCAGCCATGTGAGCCCCTGCTGTATTCCTGTGCGCGAGCAATTTATATTTAAAAGAGGGGTCTGTGCTCTCGGCAGAAATACTCTGCTGTTTTCATTTGATGGCGACTCTACCTTTCAGGAAGTGCCCTAACAAGTTCGCACACTGAGTCCCTTGTGTACATTAATCCCAAATCTCATATTCTCGTCTCTTGTTCAGCAACAGAGACTACACAACAGGCGACATTTATTCCCGACGACCTCTCTTTGGCCTAATCCTATTGCATGAGATTGTTTATCTCATTAACCGATAGCTAACTTCCTCTGCCCCTCCTACTTCCTGCTACAGCCGAGTCTAAATACCCATCACGATAATTCCTGGATGCAGTGGGCACAGTCAACGGGTGATGCAATTATAGTCAAGATCTTATTCACAACTACACATGGAAGACTGCTTAGACATGAAGGTGGAGATGTCATGTCCACCTGTGCATAAATGTAGGGTCTGTTTCAGGAAATGTGGTTTTGAAGCTAGAGCTACTGACTCTGAAATTGCGGATCTAGGTTCGAGTGCTGGCATCCGGCCAACATCCGGGGCTTCCGGGCAAATCGATTTTTCTTCTACCCTCAAAAAGGGCAATGTAACTTGGTGCTCATGTATAGTGCTTTGAGGCTCTTGTAACAAGTTCACTCTTACATAAAACTGCAAAAAGAGAGAGCACCACAAACTAAACAAGCATTGGCAAAGCCAATAGCTCTCGCCTACAAGGTCGCTTTTGGCTTTGTCAATGTTTTTAGACATGTTGGACATTTCTATGGCTGCTGTGCAGCATGGCCAAAGGACAATTTTAAAAAACCTATGAGGCAGCAAGTGCTGGCATTGTTGTAGCACTTCTTTATTGCTGGTATAAGCAACACTGAGGGAGGGAAAAGAGGGAAAGGATATATATGTGTGTGTGAGTGAGAGAGAGAGAGATGAAAGGATATGTGGAAGGAAGGAAAGTATCTGGGGGTTGCAATACCGACAATTGAGAGGAGTAGGAAAAAAGTGTTATGACAAGTGTGGTGAATTTGAAAAAATAAACACATTACTGCGAATACGAAATGTGAAAACATTGCGCAACATCAAGCACCAATAGAGACAATACTGCTGTTCACAATCAAAAAGCAGTTTAGGACAAACCGACGCACTGACATGAGCAAGGTGAAAGGTTGATTCAAGGATGTAGTGGAGTAAGAAACATGAAAGGGTCATCTGTTAAAGGCCAGCTCATGTCTGACCAGCCTGCAGATATTTACGACATTAGCACACAAGTCTCTGGCACACTTTCCATGGCTACAAACAGATTGCAGACTGATTAGATACTGGGAACATAATTGAATAATCCGAAAGCACACAGGTGCGCAATTTACAATGGGTGCAGGGAAGAAACCAAATATCAAATGCTCAGGAGTATCCACCCACAATGCTGTCAGCACACACTTCAAATAAATAACATTTACAAAGGAGCACATACACATTCATAAACCTTTGTCGAATGTATAATAAAGCAGGAATAATGTCTTAACTTCTTAGCTGCTGGGCCGTTTCCCCCCCTCCCAGTACTGAGCCCTTTTTTGGCTATTTGGGGTAGTTCGCACTTAGGCCTTCATAACTTTTTGTCCACGTAAGCTATCCATGCCAAATTTGCGTCCTTTTTTCCAACGTCCTAGGGATTCTAAAGGTACTCAGAGTTTGTGGTTTCCCCTGGAGGACACAAAGAAATTAGTCAAAATAGAGCAACATTTTTGTTTTTTTTCAAAAAAATTGGAAAAAAGGGCTGCCGAAGAAGGCTTGTGGTTTTTCCCCTGAAAATGGCATCATTTGTGGTGCTAAAATCACCAGCTTCCCACCTTTCAGGAAAAGGCAGACTTGAATCAGAAAACTACATTTTTCAATACAATTTTGGCATTTTTCTGAGACATACCCCATTTTTATTATTTTTTGTGCTTTCAGCCTCCTTCCAGTTAGTGACAGAAATGGGTATGAAACCAATGCTGGATCCCGGAAAGCTAACTATTTTTGAAAAATAAACAAAATTCTGAATTCAGCAAAGGTTCATTTGTGTAGATCCTACAAGGTTTTCCTACAGAAAATAACAGCTGAAATAAAAAAAATATTTTTGAAATAATTGAGCTGAAAACAACAGCCATTTTTCTTTATGTTTTACTCTGTAACTTTTTCCTGTGAGGTCAGATTTTTTAAAGCAATATACCGTTATGTCTGCTGGACTCTTCTGGTTGCGAGGATATATAGGGCTTGTAGGTTCATCAAGAACCCTAGGTACCCTGAGCCAATAAATAAGCTGCATCCTGCAGTGGGTTTTCATTCAATACTGGGTATACAGCAATTCATTTGCTGAAATATAAAGGGTGAAAAATAGGTATCAAGAAAACCTTTGTATTTCCAAAATGGGCTCAAGATAAGGTGTTGAGAAGCAGTAGTTATTTGCACATCTCTGAATTCCGGGGTGCAATTCTCAAATAGGCGTCTTTTTTACACACTCTCTTATATTTGGAAGGAAAACATTTAGAGAAATACAAGGGGCAATAGCACTTGTTTTGCTATTCTATGTTCCCCCAAGTCTCCCAATAAAAATGGTACCTAACTTGTGTGGGTAGGCTTAGCGCCTGCGACAGGAAATGCCCCAAAACACAACGTGGACACATCACATTTTCCCAAAGAAAACAGTGCCTACCTGTGGATTTTGGCCTCTAGCTCAGCCGGCACCTAGGGAAACCTACCAAACCTGTGCAATTTTGAAAACTAGAGACCTAGGGGAATCCAAGATGAGGTGACTTGTGGGGCTCTCACGAGGTTCTGTTACCCAGAATCCTTTGCAAACCTCAAAATTTGGCTAAAAAAACACTTTTTCCTCACATTTCGGTGACAGAGAGTTCTGGAATCTGAGAGGTGCCACAAATTTCCTTCCACCCAGCGTTCCCCCAAGTGTCCCGATATAAATGGTACCTCACTTGTGTGGGTAGGCCTAGTGCCTGCAACAGGAAATGCCCCAAAACACAATGTGGACATATCACATTTTCTCAAAGAAAACATGCATCCCCGGGTCTCTAGCACAGAACCCGGGTACTGCCAAACTGCCGTTCCGGGGTCTCCACTACAGCTGCTGCTGCTGCCAACCCCTCAGACAGGTTTCTGCCCCCCCCCCTGGGGCCTGGGCAGCCAAGTCCCAGGAAGGCAGAACAAAGGATGTCCTCTGAGAGAGGGTGTTACACCCTCTCCCTTTGGAAATAGGTGTGAAGGGCTGGGGTGGAGTAGCCTCCCCCAGCCTCTGGAAATGCTTTGATGGGCACAGATGGTGCCCATCTCTGCATAAGCCAGTCTACACCGGTTCAGGGATCCCCCAGCCCTGCTCTGGCACGAAACTGGACAAAGGAAAGGGGAGTGACCACTCCCCTGACCTGCACCTCCTAGGGGAGGTGCCCAGAGCTCCTCCAGTGGGCCCATCACATTCACACGCCACAGAACGGAATAAGTTTTACTACATTTTACCACCTATCAAGTAACTGTCTCCTTCTTCCATAACATTACCAAATGCATGCATAACAAACCTTTACTAATGACTCCTGTGACAGCCACCTGAGGCTCAGGAAGACATGTTTTTCATGCGCCTTTAACGCACTCTGGCCCTCATTCTGACCTTGGCGGTCGGCGGAGAGGCGGCGGTCGGACCGCGAACAGACCGGCGGTCGGAAAAATGGCATTCTGACCGCGGCGGTCACCGCCGCGATCGACCGCCACTTCCCCACTCCGACCGCCACGGCGGTCATGACCGCCGGGCTGGAGTTTGCGCACTCCGGCCCGGTGGTCGTCCCAAGACCGCCAACGGTATCATGACCCTGCCTACCGCCGCGGTTTCTGGCAGTCGGGAACCGCCATGCGAACCATGGCGGTAAGCACTATCGGGGCCAGGGAATTCCTTCCCTGGCACTGATAGGGGTCTCCCCCACCCCCCACTACCCACCCGAGTCCTCCCCCCACACCCTCCACCCCCCTGCCACCCCCCAGAGGTGGTACGAACCCCCTCCCCACCCCCACCCCGACATGCACATACATGCACCCCGACATGCACACACCCCCAACATGCACATATACACACCCCCTACACACACATACACAACGGGGACACATACCCGCACACATACATGCAGACATGCGCACCTGCCGAACAGCACACATTACCCATAGACACAGCAGCACCCCCCGCCCGCATACACGCACTCACACACCCCCTCTACACACTCACACGCACACCCCCATACACGCCCACATCACACAACACCCCCCCTCCCCCTCCCCTCACGGACGATCAACTTACCTTGTGCGTTGGTCCTCCGGGAGGCGACGGGAGCCATGGGGAGGTGACCGCCAACAGAACACCGCCAACAGAAGACCGCCACACAGATATGTGGGTCGTAATTCTGTGGGCGGTGTTCTGCTGGCGTGGCGGTGGAGGTTGACCAGTCTCCACTTTTCCGCCGACCGCCAGTGTGGCTGCTGGCGGTTTCCCAGCGGAACGCTCCCAGCGGTCGGAATGCGCACAGCGGCATACCGCTGCGGTCGGCGGTCTTCACCGCGGCGGTAACTCGGCGGTCTCGCGAAAAGACCGCCAAGGTCAGAATGAGGGCCTCTGTGTGCTAAATCCAACTCCTTCCAGTTTGTGGATGCAAGTTGGGGATGTCAGAGTATGACGTACAAAGCGATTCCTCGAACTGAGTGAGCATATCTACCTTTGAAACTAAGGGTGACATGCTGGGGATTTCTCATGATGTTCCCTAAAGAGAAGGTCATAGGCTAACTGCCTCCTCCTTCCTTAACATTACCAAATGCATGCGTAACAAACCTTTACTAATGACTCCTGTGACAGCCACCTGAGGCTCAGGAAGACATGTTTTTCATGCGCCTTGAACACACTCTCTGTGCTAAATCCAACTCCTTCCAGTTTGTGGATGCAAGTTGGGGGTGTCCGAGTATGCTGTACAAAGCAATTCCTCGAATAGAGTGAGCATATCTACCTTTGAAACTAAGGGAGACATGCTGTGGATTTCTCATGATGTTACCTAAAGAGAAGGTCATAGGCTATGAAAAAGGGTAGTGTTTGGTACACAGAGTAGTCCATGAGAACGTAGCATATGTCCAGGCCAACATTATGTGCAGTGATGTGACTGAAATGCACTTATACAGCAAACTGAACATCTACTAAGTTCAGATGGAGGATGAACATGAAAAGCAGGTAAAACACTGACCTATACAAGTCATTTTCCTTCAGTGCTGGGATGGCACCAATGGGTTTGAATACATAGGTGTAGATGATGTACATCTGGACTAACTTTACTATCTGACTTCTACCTGTGCAATAACCCTGTGAAGGCACACCTACCATAAGCTTTCCTTACCCATTCATGTCTCTGTTCTCATCAGAGTCCTGGCTAATCCTGTATAATTGCCAAGTGAACCTATACTAGTTTGTGGATGCAAGTTGGGGGTTTCCAAGTATGCCGTACAAATTGATTCCTCGAACTGAGAGAGCATATCTACTATTGAAAGTATGGTAGACATGCTGGTGAAGAAAGGGTACTCTGTGACAATGTGGCGTATGTACTGGCCACTAGTATATGCAGTAGGGGAATATAATGCATGTTAATTGAACAGAACACCGACCACGTTCTGACGGTGGATTTAGCTCTCAAGCAGTCCAAAAGGAAGTCCATGATGAAGTGGATGAAGTAAAATTCTTTGGCTCCTTGCCTAACGAAGCAGTGGCCCATGGACGTTCGGTATCCATGCACTGCCACTGAAAGGATTACCCAACGGCAGCTCAACCTCAGTCGATTTCCCAGAACTTTGCTTTAGTATGATACAACGTAAAGCAAGTAGGGATACAGAGGCCTGGTTGTGATGGACACTGGGGACAGTAATACCGACTCTCCTGACGCTTTCCATGCTTCGAGCACACTTTACAGGGACGACATGGATGATCCTTTTTGGGTGTTTTAGGAATGCGATCAGCAAAGTGTCGCTCCTGCAGCCTTGCCTCATCCTCCAGAACATATGAGGTGGAGGCTGCTGCCGCTTCTCTAACAGCAGTGAGGCTTTCAATTACAGACAACTGGAAGTCAAGGAAAGTCATGAGTCTTCCTGTGGTTGTCTGACGGTAAACAACATACGCATTATATGTTGCCATCTGAATCAGGTGGGTAAACAGTTTCTTGTACCAAGTAGGAGTTTTACGACACGCATTGTATGGTTGAAGAACCTGGTCGTTCTTGTCCGCTCCGCCCATGTACTTATTGTAATCAAGTATACAGATGGGCTTGTGGACTTCGGCCATCTGACCCCAAACCGTGATGGGAGAAGTGCTCTCATCATGAATTGTAGTGAGCACATATACATCACGCCTATCTAAGAACTTGACTGCGAGCAGTTCGTTAGAACGCAATGCAGTACTCTCTGATTTCTGGAGCTTCTTGCAAACAAGCTCCTGCGGGAATCCTTTGCGGTTACAACGAACTGTACCACAGGCCACAGTGCCAGCTTTGTAGAGCTCACTGAACAGCTCTACGCTTGTATAGAAATTGTCCACATAAAGGTTATAACCTGTGTAAAGAAGTGGCTGGACAAGTTCCCATACAATCTTACCTGTGACCCCTAACGCGGGAGGGCAACCTACAGGGTTTAGGGTAGAATCCTTCCCTGTAGACACTCTCAAGCTGTACACATAGCCAGAAGAGCTCTCACACAGCATGTACAGCTTTATGTCATAGCGAGCTCTTTTGCTCGCAATGTACTGTCTGAAAAGCAGCCGTCCTTTGTACAGGATCAAGGACTCATTGACTGCTATATTCTTTCCAGGAGTATAGATATCTGGAAACCTGGCAGACAAATGTTCCACGACAGGCCGAATTTTGAACAACCTGTCATGGTCTGGATGGTCCCGGGGCAATGCAGCAGAATTGTCATTGAAATGCAGCATGCGCTGCAGTAGCAAAAAACGATCTCTGCTCTTGTATGGTGCGAAGATGGGAGCTACGCAAACTGTGCGAGTCGTCCAGTAGGACTGCAAGGTGGGTTTCTGCACTAACCCCATTTTGAGCGTAAGGCCCAAAAATATCTTCAACTCCGCCAGCAAAGTGGGAGTCCACTGGCGTGCCCTAGAACAGGGACCTAGAGTGCCTCCACGCTCCCTCAGAAATTGGTCTGCACGCAAATTTGTTTGCTGCACAATTTTCTGAAGGAAGTCAACATCCAAAAATAGATGGATGTAGTCGACTGGTAAAAAGTTAACTGTATCGACTTTACATCCAGCGTCACCAGTAAAAGGTGGAATTTGGGGCTGAACTAAACAGTGGGGCTGCCAAAAGAGCACTCTCTCTGTGCTTGCGGCAGCAAGCACGTGCTCTCTGGGATCGGCTAACCCAATGTTGTCCCGCTGCACAGAATGTACTTGCGAAGGGAAAGCACGGCTGTCGTCATTGTCTCCTTCAGACTCACTGGAAGAGGTGTCGTCGGATGGGACTCCGCCGACTGAAAAGTCACTCCCAGATTTTGCTCCATTGTCCTCTCCCTCAGATGCTTTCTCAGTATCTGCTGTCTCTGAGCCTACATCAGAACTGTCCTCCATAACCCGAGTTAGGGCTTGATCAGCAGTCATCCAACGAGACGCCATCTCTGCTACTGGCTAAACTGTCCCTCTAAATTACTAGCCTATGTAGAAGGCAGATAGTCACAAAATTGCTCGTGGGTATGTTTGTTGTGTACAATAGGAAATGTCATCACCTTACCTTCGCTTCTTCTCCAATTCTGCAGATTCTCTGAAAACACTGAAAAAAACAAAAAAGAATGTATTACTTCACCTTACCACATACCCATCATCACAGCCTTCAGCGCTGGTGGCACCCAGTGCAACAGTCATTTTTGGCGCTCTGCCTCCCATTACCTCCTCTTCTAATTCCCTCAGTACCACCCAGCAAAAGTGCCACTCATATCTCCATAGTCCCCCTGGCATAACATTTGTTTTAAAGCGCAGGTAACGCTTGCCTTTACTAATCCACTCAGCTAAATACATATAAACGTATGTTCTTTGCAGCAGGACAATAAACCATCTGCGGTACTTTATGGCAACTGCCACTACAGAAAAGACATACATGCATGCATATATATATATATATATTTTGTGAACAAGAATCTCACCGCACTCCACGAGGTTCAAATTGACATGTTTTATTGCAAGCAACAGCCACCTACGCGTTTGACTCTCAAGGAGTCTTGATCACGGTAAATGAGTCCCTCTTTTCTTTCAATTTTTATACTTGCAATAAAACATGTCAATTTGAACCTCGGGAGGGGGGCGGGAGGGAGACGTGGAAGTTGTTGCGCGTCTCCAACGGGAAAACATTTTTTATAATAATCACCTGAGGATTTTTAACCTCCTCCCTGGTGTTGGCCACTGGTCGTGACCCGCACCAGGGAGGTAGTGCGGGCGTCGGCCAGTGGCCAAAGCCCACACTTATGGGGATAACGTAGGAATTCGGGGTTATGTAGCTACATGGTTTTGAGTGTTTTCCATGTTAATCTGTAAACTTGCAAGTCATCAATTGTTAATAATGTGTAATAAAGTGTTGTACTGATTTCTATATGAGTCTGTCTGTAAACAGTTGTTTTAGAAAAAATGTAGAGGCAGGTCTGCAGGGCTGAGGTGGAGACTGCAATGTTTTTGTCCTTGTCGTGACAGTTAGTAAATTATGTCTTTGGCAGTGCCAAGAAGAGTCTGCATGGTGATTTCTGACTGAAGAGAGCGGATCTGTTCACCCCGCAACAGTTGGGGAGCCACCCCAGGAGGTTGTCCCCCACCTGACAGCAAGCACTGGTAGTACACCTCCCCCTCCACTGCAGAAAAACCAGTGCACACAAACTTGATAAGGTGAGCAGAAGCTCAGTTAATTGAAGTTCTGCCTGTACACGGGGAGTACAAAGCGAACCATAATCCTCCTTTTAAAGAGCATGCAATTTGTGTTTTTTTCTTTGTGAATCAGTAAGGCCGTAAGGTTAAAGCATGCGAATTGCGCCCAATTTGTGTTTTTTCTTTGTGAATCAGTAAAACTGTAAGGGTAATGCATGTGACTGGCGTGCAATTTTTGTATTTTTCATTTGTAAATCAGTAAGGCCCTAAGGTAATGCATGCGACTTGCATGTAATTTGTGTTTTTTTCTTTGTGGATCAGTAAGGCCATAAGGGTAACTCATGCGACTTGCGTGCTATATGTGTTTTTTTCTTTGTGAATCAGCAAGGCAGTAGGGGTAATGCATGCAACTGTTTTTATTGAAGTTTCGGTTTGTTGAGTGACTGAAGGCGACCGCGTGCAGTAGAATGAAATGTGGCCACAGTGTGATGTTGTTGTAAGATATTGTATAAATATGCAAACAGTTTTTTAATGTACATTGCATGTAATGGAAAATTGAACTATAATGTGCCCCAAAAGACTGGGTAGATAGAACTAAAAACTAAAAACGTTTTGTAAAAATGATACAGTATAAAAAGTAGGCAACATTACTTCCCACCAGAAAGGTTGTGTGTGTCCACTTTAAACTTATAGAAACCTGGTAGCGGAAAAGGTAAAAGATTAAGAACACCAGTACAGGGAGACCCCCCTACAAAATATGAAGAAGGTATTC
The DNA here is from genome assembly GCF_031143425.1 of Pleurodeles waltl. Taxonomy (NCBI): domain Eukaryota; kingdom Metazoa; phylum Chordata; class Amphibia; order Caudata; family Salamandridae; genus Pleurodeles; species Pleurodeles waltl. The sequence goes on from NC_090442.1 coordinate 516,243,362, forward strand.
CCCAATGACAGAAAGAAATTTCAAAAGTATAAACAGGAGTGGTTTAAAGCCACTAAAAAGCATAAGTATCTTTGGTTTAAAGAAGGAACATTCAATGATAGAGCAATAGAGCATGTTGCCACGCACCTTCAAAGTAAACATGCAAGAGCCAAATTAGAGAAAAGAGAAGCCACCTTAGCAATATGGAAATCATTTTGTGAAAATGTAAAAATGTCTTCACACGACGAGACCTGAAGTACCCCTTCTGTTCCCCCACCTCATGTGACACTACAAGCACTATACCTATAGTGCCCAGCATCTGCCAGTTAGTGCAGCTGCAAGAAGCTGCGATAGGATTTGAAAATCCTGAAATGGAAACCCCTTCGCACTCTCATAAAGTGATCCCCAAGGTGACCCCACGATTATCAAAATCAAAGAGGATAAGCAATCCTGGACAGCATACCATGATAGGGGAGCCACATTTTTCAGGGCAATTAGAGGCACAGTTCTTACTGCATCTAGACCCTACCTTTCCACAAGAGAAGAAAAGTAAAGAGCAGAGTTCAGGGGATTTGGGAAGCAGGCCCCTTGTTGCAATACCCACGCCACTTTTTGCCTGGTTTCTGAATGCAACTGGGACTGGAGTGCACTAGGTACCTGCTAACCAGGTCCCCAGTGCCAGTGTTCTTCCCCTAAAATGAATAACAATATTGTCACAATTGACAACACCTTTACCTACCACTATAGGTCCCTAGTAAATGGTACTTTGGAACCCAGCTTATGGGGTACTAAGAGTAGGCCCCGGAGGGCAGCAGCACAGATTGTGCCACCCTGAGGGACCATGTATTCAATTGCACCCAGCATTGCCATTGCAGGTTGAGTGTCCTGGTGCAATCTAAAATGCAAAACTGACATTTTGCACTGACTATGACCTGTCCACTACACACTGCATGCAATTTAAGTAACTACCACTTGTAGGAAGGTAGCCTCTTTCTAGCCTTGTTACCCCCACTTTTGGCCTGTTTGTGAGTGTATGTCAGGGTGTTTTTACTGTCTCACTGGGATCCTGCTAGCCAGGGCCCAGAGCTCATAGTGAAAACCCTATGTTGTCAGTGTGTTTGATATGTGTCACTGGGATCCTGCTAGCTAGGACCCCAGTGCTCATAGGTTTGTGCCTATATGTGTTCCCTGTGTGGTGTCTAACTGTATCACTGAGGCTCTGCTAACCAGAACCTCAGTGTTTATGCTCTCTCGGCTTTTAAAATTGTCACTGCAGGCTAGTGACTAATTTGACCAATTCTCATTTCTCATTGGCACACTGTGTAGGAAAGTACCATCTTGCCTGGCATGTTACCCCCATATTTCACCGTATATATGTTGTTTTAGTCTATGTGTCACTGGGACCCTGCCAGGCAGGGCCCCAGTGATCATAATTATGTGCCCTGTATGTGTTCCCTGTGTGATGCCTAACTGTCTCACCGAGGCTCTGCTAACCAGAACCTCAGTGATTATGCTCTCTCTGCTTTCCAAATTTGTCACTAACAGGCTAGTGACTAAATTTACCAATTTACATTGGCATACTGGTACACCCATATAATTCCCTAGTATATGGTACTGAGGTACCCAGGGTATTGGGGTTCCAGGAGATCCCTATGGGCTGCAGCATTTCTTTTGCCACCCATAGGGAGCTCTGACAATTCTTACACAGGCCTGCCAGTGCAGCCTGAGTGAAATAACATCCACGTTATTTCACAGCCATTTACTACTGCACTTAAGTAACTTATAGTTCACCTATATGTCTAACCTTCACCTGGTGAAGGTTGGGTGCAAAGTTACTTACAGGGGCATATTTATACTCCGTTTGCGCCGATTGTGTGTCAAAAATTGTGACGCACAATCAGCGCAAACGTTGCCCCGTATTTAAACTTTGACGCCCGAGCCCACGGACGACAAAATTCCGCCGTGTGCGTCATTTTCTGGATGCAGCAACCCGCCCTGCGTTAATGATATGCAGGGTAGGCGTTCCCGTCCAAAAAATGACTTAAACGGCCGTGCGTCGTATTTATGCTTTCGGGCAAAAATGACGCACGGCCGGGAGGCGGAGCGAGAAAATGACGCACAGCCCGATTTGCGTCAAAATTTAACACCTGGGTCAGGGCAGGCGTTAAAATGGGGCAAACACACCTGTATTTAATCAGAACACACAGAACAAACAGCAGAGCAGCAGAGCAGCAAAAGGGAGACATGGAGGTGATTCTTATCCAGCGTGCACGCAGACGCAAAGCCCAGCAGCAGCTACAACAACACCAGCAGGGACCCCAAAGGCAGCGCAGAAGGCAGGAGAGGATATTCCGCCCAAGAACCACCCTTCAGGGCATCAGGAAACACAACATCATACAGAGGTACCGGTTGAACTGGCAGGCCATACAGCAGCTGCTGAGAAACATTGAACAGCAGTTGGCCCCCACTTTGGTGACACCCCACACCATACCAACAGAAACAAAGCTGCTTGCTGTACTTCACATGCTGGCAAGTGGCTCTTTTCAAACAAATGGTGCCCTGGTTGGCGGAATATCACAACCATCATTCTCCGCATTTCTGCCCAAAGTACTGGATGCCATAATTCGCCTGACACCCCGCCACATCTGCTTCCCTAACACACTGCAGAAGCAGCAGGAAACTAAACAGGGGTTCTACGCAATCAGTGGCTTCCCACACGTCCTTGGTGCAATCGACTGCACACATGTACACTTTGTGCCACCTGCTGCAACAGAACACCTCTACCGCAACAGGAAGCATACACATTCAATCAACATGCAGGCCATTGTCGATCACCAAGAAATGTTCACCAACATCGTGGCTAAATATCCTGGGAGTGTACATGACTCATTCATCTTCAGTCACTGCACCATCAACCAACACTTCCAGGATGGACGGTATGGCAATGGACTACTTGTTGGTAAGTACTAAAAACTACTAATATACACACTGCACAGCAACCCTCTAGGACACACAACACATACACCACAACAGCAACATCTAGACAGGAACACACTGAGGTCCTGACATCACTAGCCATGTTTATTAAGACACCATTGAACCTTTCACACATCGGAATTTACTGTACAGCCTAATGTGAAGACATTAATGAGTGTGGTAGCCGAAATGTCACCTTGCAAATTGTAAGTGTCCCAATGACCTTTACATTAATACACTGCCTAAGTCGAAAGGTATGGGATGTCCAGGGTACTTTCATATGAACGTGCTAACAACACTTATAAATGAAACTCTACATTGAACTATCTACTCACCCCAAGTAAAGACACAAGGACACCTGTATCACAAGTCACAATGCTAAGGAGGGCACACTGCACTGAAAATCCCAAAACATACTGATGACAAACTGTTAGCAGACAAACACTTGCTCAGCCAAGGAAACAACACAATGCAGATGGTATAGCCTACAAGTATAGGATGTCACATTAGTACACTAAATAGTCACAGACAACACAAGACAACTACTGCCATTGAAGGTCTTTTCAATAGTGCAAGCTACATCAACATGATCCCATTATTTTTCTCTTTCAGCTGATCAGGGGTATGGCATCCAGCCATGGATAATGACACCATTTGGCAACCCGAGTACTGCTGCAGAGCGGGCATACAACGACGCCCATAAGAGGACACGCAGCATTGTTGAGCGGACCTTCGGCATCCTCAAGTCAAGGTTCCGCTGCCTCGACATCACTGGTGGTAGCCTACTATATTACCCCGAGATGGTCTGTAGGATCATCCTCACATGTGCAATATTGCACAACATTTGTGTCAAAAGGAACATTCCCTTCCTCGAACCAGACCCATACATGCCTGAAGACGAGGAAGAGGAGGATGCTGGCCTGCAACAGGAGGGGGAACAACCAAACACGCCTGCTGGAGTGCGTAGGCGCCAACACATTGTGAACAATTTCTTTTCATAATTATCACCATCACCACTTAATGAACTATTGTAAATAAACACTGATAACAAACACCACATCATGGTCTGGCTATTCATTTCTGCACACCTTTAGCTCTAAATATCAGAAGAAGAAAAAGAGTTCTCATGGAGCATTAATGATATAACAATCAGGACACAGAAAAATACACTACAAATGTAATGCCTATCATACAACGGTCACATGCACACACAATGTAAATGACTGACATCCTGTACAGTTCACCTTTGAAGGTCAATAGCTGAGGACCACACCTATTACACACATACATGTAGGAAACATGGTTTATCGCAGCAGATGGAACACAACTAAAACACCATCACTCAACTAGGGGAAAACAGGCATCATACATCAGGCAGTTGACATGTTTTTGCTTCATGAACAGGAATGTATTACCAGACTCTTGCCAGCAATCATTCCAACTACTTACAATCTTTGCAAGGACTATCTGTCACTAGAGTTACACATAAGCAGAACATACACAGCACAAGTGCCACACATATGACAAGCATCCAGCACATCACATCCCATCTACATGTCAGCTCTTTTCTAAAAACCTTACACAACCATGCGGCTGGTCACACCCCACCTGTCTGAAGAGGTCCCTGGAATGCTGTACCCTGAGATTCCCTCATCTACATACACACACTCACAAGAGTCATCCAGTGTGCCACACCCTTTCCTATGCCTACCATTGTCATAGTACCATCTTACTGCATGGACCGCAGCTCATATAATACACTGGCTTGGAGTATTTAAGGCCTGGTATCACCTGTAGATTGATTCTCGTGTGAAAGGTACTGTAGGCCATTTTAAAGCAAATCTCATCCGACAGGACTAGTGAGACACTGATGGAGGCCACACCAGTGATCCCCTCCATGCACACCACCCAAATTTACATGCCCCGTCCCTGCTGATGCCTCCTACAGCATACATGTAGACATTTGGGCAATTACACCACTAAGCATTGCTACTAATGTTGCTGTGTAACACTTTATCAGGGTTCATGTGTCACCTTCAAGACAACACAGGACATACATAGTGTGACATGTCAACTGTCTACTCCTCCCTCTGACCAGTCCTAGTCAGACCACTGATCATGTAATTTGTCAAAGAGCTGGCTCCTGATTGACCCAGCATCCTGTCAGCCTGACTGGCACCTGTCCGTGGGTCACCCTAAAGATACCCGGTGTCCACCTATGGACCACACTTGCTGTCCAAAACCTCTCGTACCTCAGAGGCTAATTTGTCATTTGCCTCATCAATGTATACTCAAATACATTGTATTGCATCATCTGACTGTTATTTGTATCATATTTGTGACAGTGCTCTTGAATAGCTAAATCATGGCCCTTCCGTTGTCTGGGCCTCATTAATGCCTAAACTACAAAGTGTGACAGTGTACCTGGCCCATAGCGTTTGATGGTGTACGTGGCCTCCAGCAGAACCAGCAACCTCAGACAATGTCCATGAAAAGTCAACACATATGAGGACCCTGACAGTTCACACGCTGAGTAACATTGTTCAAATAATAGAGATGAGTCGTGTGTGCTGAATACCAGCCATTTACTTCTGCACAGAGGCTATGATGTTTCCTGATGCATTTCCATCCACAGAGGCCAACTTGAGTACAAATGTTGCAATGACACATGCCGGATCCAGACACCTGAGACATTCTCTCACTCAGCACACCACGGTTGCCCAGTTGAAAGTCTCATTACACGTCTTCAGTGACAGGGTGGGACCATCCACGTGTAGGTTACCATGTCCTCAATGACTTTTGTCACATTTAGCTACAAATGATACTCATTAGATACACGATTAGCTGCCAATAACTCATGATGAGACGTGGACGTTACAGTGACAACATACACCTTAACAGTTGATATTGGATCAACATTGGACCACACACATGTACATGTACCATCCAATCAACATAATGGTTGCAAGCAGCCTATCACAGTATTGTCCCAGTTGTAACCTAGCAGGAAGAAAGAAACATGCCATTAAACCAGGTAATGCATAAAGGGCCACATACATCAACAACCTATTTGCTATCATGACATAAGGAACGTTGAGATTTTGGTATTAAATCAATGCTAAATGGTATGTCAGAATTCTCCAAAGAATCAATAGGGCAAACGTCAAATGGGCAAATGGGATTACAGATTAGCAAACAGAGAATCATACTCAATTTACTTCCATGGGCCTGCTGCCAATGGTTTAGCATTACTGAATTTGGGAAAACCTTGGATAAAGTTGCAAGTCAGGAACAGCAAACCCCAGGGTTCTGGGGGCCTAAGTCCCCCTCTGCTGCACCCCAAATATACATTTTTTATGCACATGTGAAGCACACACATGCATAAGGCGCATGTGTGCCCTACATGTCAATAGTGAAACACATTTTAGCTACATTAACTCGTAATTAGGACATGGTTACCCCCAAAAAAGGTTTAGGCGACAATTGCATTACCTAATTGGCCTTTATGCAATTTGGAATAGCTTGATACATGTGCTCACAATTTTGCTAAGGAATACATCCTGGTATCTCTTTCATATTTTGAAATTTGCAATCAGCAATTACCTACATATGTGCACAACTATGAGTAATATCCATTCTGGCCAATCATTACTATTGCACTGTGAATACCTTCTATACATCCTATAAGGGACATTTGCTATAGCTAACCCCAAAGTTTATCACTTAGCACCATTTGGTCATGCAAAATTCCATTTCTCATTTGGACAAATGAAATACATATTTGTCATAATGCGTCATATTTTCACGCATACAGCTTGTGCATCATAATTTTTGACGCACAGGAGTGCAAATAATGCAGAGTCGAAAATATTTTTCATAAATAGATATCATAATTGGATGCAGCTTCATTTTCACCTCTAGAACTGTAAAATATGCCGCAAACAAATATTAATTCCCAATTATGAAAAATATTTTGACTCTGCATTATCTGCACTCCTGTGCGTCAAAAAATATGACTCACAACCTGTATGCGTGAAAATATGACGCATACTGGAAAAAAACGGCAGCCATGTTATGCAGGATGTGATGTAATAGGATATCCTGTTTACAGATTCTGTACAGTGGGTGTACTTTCACTTTCACTTTGCAGTCTCTGATTATTCTAGACTGTGTGGCTGTGTGCAAAGTGTTGTCCTGTGTATTAGTGCTTTTGTGTCCAGAGTGCCATCTTACTTGTTGTTTTGTCATCAATATATTGTTGTAGAATACTGTCTGTGTTGTATAAATTTGTCCAGTCCAGTGTTGTATTTATTGTCTGTGGGAGTCTGTTGTGGGTACTGTGATATAGGGGATAGTTGGGCTCTTCTATTTGTTAAGTTTTCTTTGTATTTCCTCACTCTAACTTTCCCCATTTCCCCCTTTTCTTTTTTTCTACTACTTTTTCCCCTTTTTCAGTGCTTACATGTCTGGTAGGCCACGGGTTTCCAGGATGGGTGAGGAGGAATTGGGGGGTTTATATGGCTGGTTTGCCATTTCCTCCCACTTATGCTGGAGGCTGGGGGTAGGGTGATACAGGGGTATCACACGGAGGCCCGAAAAGTCAGGTGGGGGAAGGTGCGCCATCACTTGGTGCGTCTGTATGGGAGCCAACGGAATGACCATCAATTGAAGCACCGCTGGGCTGACCTGATCTCCAAGGAGCAAGATCTGCTGGACCACCGGGGAATCAGGATTGGTGGCCTTGTTGGTGAGTACAGATCATGTAAATGTGCACAATTTAAAGCTGTGTAGTGACATGTGATGATTGGTACCCAATCTGCCAGATAAGTATACTGTGTGTAATGCTAGGGAAACATAAAGGGTAATTGTTGCACTATGTGAAGGATGACAAATACTAGCAGTCAGGCAGCTCATGTTTTCCACACATACAGGTTGCTTGTAGCAGAATGTAATGTAGCGCCGCCTTTGTGTCAGACAAGCGACACATTAATGAGGCAATCAGGACTCTACAGGTCACAATAGCCAGTGAAGTATGGATGTAGTAACATCATACCTACATGTGTTGACGCTATAGCTGGACTGACATTTGAAACCCTACATGATGCTGAAAATGAGTGCTGCCTTCACGTCAATTGAAGTTAGCAATGTGGCCCACACATATGTCACATGTGTGTCTGGTTAGTGTGTAGGGAAAGTGTTCACGGAAGTGCCATGCCTGTTCGTGATAAATGTGCTCCTTCACATTTTATTGATACATGCCAGATCTGAACATGAACCATATTTGTAAAGGACTCAGGTGCCCTCAGCTAACATATTAGACAGGTATTTATTGTCACTTGTGCAAAAATCCGAATAGGAATGGCAGTCCAAAGGTATGGACTAGGGTACAAACATCTATGTTTGGTGCCAATCACCATTGTTTGGACACATCAATTTATGAAACTGTAACAACATGAGGTATTGCCAAAGTACCTGGCCCTCTGTACCATGTACCTAACTGTCACAAATGTGTCATGACCACATAGGCTGTTTGACAGGTCATGCAGTCCTCAAGTAACCAGATTTTGGATGTCTCTCTTGGATGCACATGATGAGATGAATACACACCTATATTGTTGCTGCACACTAATGGAGGTGCATGTTTGCCACCACATGACAGTCCGGGCCACTGCATGTGTGTAGAAGTGTGTGTAACTGTAGCAGGAGACCCATCCTATGTAAATGTTGCACAGGAATTATTCCATGCAGTATGAGCATGTGTGAAAGTGTTTCATTACTCATGTCAGATTATCACATTGTGTTTGTATTTGAAATTGTTTGTCAGTGCACGGATTCTGAGCATATTCTTCCTTCCATGCTTTACAGGTGGACCTGCACCGTACACAGTGGGAGAGGTGACTCGTTTTGAGGACCCCGACACCTACAGTGAGTGTTGACATGTGTGGTATGTTTTGTGTTTGCTGGTGATGTGTGATGGACTACTGTGTGTTGAACAGATTGCAAGGTTTGATGCGCTGCCCAATCATTAGTCTTGTTCCTTTAGTGGGATTTCAGTTATCACTTCATTTTGAGTTGACCTATGCTTATCCATTTGTCTGATCTTGGGTCTGTAGGCCATTCCTGTAGGGCCCGCTATGGGAAATGGGGTGAGTCATGTGGCATACACTAGTTACTTTAAGAATTGCACTGGGACTCGGACTGAGTCTGCATGTCAGACTGACATTCTCCCAGATAGCTTCTGCAAATGGCTTGTCTGAAATCTGCTGCTTCCCTATTAACCGATGTACTGAGTACACTGTAGGTTGGATCTTTCGGTAGCATGTACTTCCACAAGTTGTACTAGAAGTGTGTGGGACTAGAGTGCAACGGCCTAGGTGTGCATGCTATTCATGATCATGGGTGTTCTTGCTCCTCTGTGTCTGTAGAAAAATATGCCTCACTGGAAGTATGTGATGTTGGCCTAGGTCAGTACATTTTGACATGTGTGTACCTTGGATAGGACAAGGTTTAGCTGACTCCAATTTGTTGCTAGTCCTTCACTGGTGGTGTGTGTGTGGAGGCAAAAACATGTTGAGCTCTCTATACACTCCTGGGTGTGCATCTATTTGGGGATTGTTTGTTGTTCTTCCCACCCCCCCCTTCAAAGACATGCATGGGTTTGTGAATGGGGTACCTAGGACTGAAGCAACCAGTATGTTACACATACTTGTGATTATATGAAATATGGTTTTGAACCTAGTGTACACACTCAGTTATGGCACATGAGTTCTATACTAGCAAATCCCATTACAAATTGCAGACCTTGAAGTTTGTGATTGTTATCACATACACTGACATATGTAGTCCAGGCAATAGGCGGAGGAGGTGCAGCATGATTGTTAGCTGCAACTGTAAGTACTTTGATGACAAGTTATTGGCAGTTGTTACCCATCATGTAGATTATTGTATATGCTATGTGTGAGATGACCTTTGTATGCAGGCGTCCCATGGACTTCCTCTGAGACTTTCAATGATCTGTATGGTGATATGAGCTGTTACAAGTACAGTAAATGTATTGTCAGATTGACCACTTGTGCTATTGCACACAATGCAGTTCCTATGGTAAATAGTTGCCCTTTGTCTTCACAGCTGCAAACATGAGTGCCGCACAGAGGCATGAATTTGAGAGGCAGGCCATGAGGTACTGACACATCCTGCAGGTGCAGTCGGGGTTCCGACGGATGGCCCGTAAATACCAGTCGGATCGGGCCTCCGGAGCATGGTGGGCTTCACCACAGGGTGGCCCAACGTTGCCCACTACAGCCACCACAAACACCGGTTCTCCCCAAGTGGCCCCAGCCACAGAGGGGACAGTGGTCCCTGCCTCTGCAGCACAACCAGGACCCAGCAGTGTGACAGCTGCAGGACAGTCCAGTGGGCTAGGCTCAACACCCACACAGAGCACCTCTGCCGGGACCCAAACAGCAGCAGCACCTCCAATCAACCCTGCGGCATTCTAGGCTTTGGAACGCAAAATGGACAAATTTATGAGGAATGTGGACAAGCTTAGCCAGGATGTGGCCTACATCAAGAAGCGGGTCAGGTCTATCAGGCGGACCCTCCGGAGGGCCAACCTCTAGGACTGATATGTTCAATGTACATAATTCCCTTCCCTCCCTCCTCTTTCCTTGTTATTATGATTAGTGGGCTTGGGGGATTAGTGTCAGGTTAGTATAGGTTGTTAGCTTAGTTAGTGTTAGGGAGGAGGGTGGGGGGTCCTGATTCTTTCTACTTTTCATTATTAAGTGTGTGGGTGGGTGGGTGTGGTTCAATGTTGGGGTTCCTGTGTGTTTAAAAATTAAAGAAAAAAAAAAATCAAAAAATTTACAAAAAAATATGATTGTTTAGGATAGTATAGTATGTGTGTAGGTTAGTATGTGTTGTCCTGCATGTGTCTCATAATGGTGGGTGGGGGGTTGATGTTTAGATCGATTCGTTATATGTGTAGAGTAAGCTTAGCTTAGGTTAGTTAGGGACAGTTGTGGGTAATGAGTAGTCAGGTTAGATTAGTGTAGGTATGACTTTTCCCTTAGTTGCCTCTGGTGTGATTAGTTATGAATAAATATATAGATAACCCTTTGCATTATGTGTTAACTGCTACTTGATCATGGCCTTGCCATGAGTGTAGGTGATTGTTGTTCTATGACATTTGTGTCCTATGCTACAAACCAAAACAAACTGAGGTGTAAAATGGCAGCTACCCCTGTGCTACCTTGGTAAGTATCCACCATTTGTTAGAACCACCAATCGGAGTTGACATGGATCACAAAGGATTTGTGTCGATGAGTATGTTTTCTACGTCACAAAGTGTGCTTCCAGACTTGGTATTGTGGGGAAATTTTTAGGTCGGACTGCAGTGTGATGTTCAGGGACATCTTTGAAGATGAGGTCTTGTTAACACTCTTGTCTTCTTGTCTTCATAACTGACATTGATCATTTGTGCTAAAATTCAGCATGATTACCTTTTTGGATGTTTACTCAGAAAGGTTGATTGATGCTGTGTTTTGTAGTGTTTGTTTAGATTAGACTGCATAATTCAGTGTGTTAGTATTGCATGGTGACAACATTTATCAGCCACTATTAGTTGACTTTGATTTCTCTTGATGAAGCATTATTCTGTACAACACAGCATGATTGTGTGTGGTTTCTCCCTTCATCGGTTATTCTCCTCAGGATGGGCAGGCTATGATGCAATCCTGGCCACTGCACAGATGTATCTGACTACATGATGTCAGGACAGTTGTATTGACAAGCTACATGGATGTCACACAGGCACATTTGTGTTATCTACTGCACAGTTGATGTGTCAAATTACACAGAGACATATTTGGTGTGCAAGTGCAATTTATTGATAGGTGCTGTAGTGCAATATGTACATTGTTCATGTTTGCTGAGTCCGTTCTACTGCAATCTTACATGGTGATCCTACAGAAGGGGTGTGGATAATGCTCCTGACATGCTGGGGTGATGTTACAGACAGTGCAAAGGGACAGGATTTGCCGATTAGTAGGAGAGAGACATTCACTGGCAATGCTGACAAGTTATACAGTGGTTAGCAGAACAGCCATTGAGTATAGTTGTAGTAAGACTGGCATTTGACAAAACGTAGGACCTTGGTCAAAGTAGGCCATGGTGTAGGGACTAGTGCTTACGGGTACTCTTCCGTGTGAATGTGATCTGTTCCATGTCTTCTTCTGATGTGTGTGTTGCCTGCTTTGTCCTTGTTGTTGTTGGTTGTGAAGGGGCAACACACACCTCAGTGTTAGAAGACATGGAGTCAGACATCCCGGTGGCTGCTCCCTGTGAAGGTCTTAAGGGCAGTACTGCCGCAAGGAGGATCTGCTGGTTTTTGAGAATAGCAGCCACATCACAATGGTAGGCAGCCAGGTCGGCCCTGAGTGAGTCATGACTGCATTTGTGCATGCAGTGGAAGGTTTGGGGTGCAAGGTGTTGTGGCAACTCCCTTACTGCAGTGGTGAATTCCTTGACAGTTTCTTGTAGTCCTTGCAGTATGGATGTTAGGGCTTGCATAGCTGCTGCCTGATCTGCAGATGAAATCATGCACAAGCGCACCCCCTCAAGGCTGGCTGCCATAGTTTGCATCCCCACCCGCACCTCCTTGGCCAGCTCCCGCTGTTCTCCAACTACAGTTCTTTCAAAGCTGGTGCCAGTGTCATCAGAGTCCTCAGCTGTATTGGAGCTGGCAGGTCTTGCAATTGGGGTGGTGGGTGGTTCTTCTGTGATGGCTGCTTGTTCTGTGCTCCTCCTTGTGACTGAAGGTGGGGTCTGGAGGGTTTCAAGGACCTTTTGGATGGTCTCCTGGGGAATGTTTATGGGCTCGTCATCCATGTCATCAGGGAAATCTGGGACAGGCATATCGGCAGGTGATCCATCTTCCTCTGCAATGAAACAGGGTACAATTAGTGTGTCTGTGTTGTGACAATTTTGACGTGACGTGCCTGCCTTTTGATGAATTCACTTTGTGATCTTGTTTGGTATTGGTATCTGCTGTCCTTCAGATGGGCATTGTTATAGGCCTATGGCCCACCTGTGTGTCACATGTATGTTATTGAGCTATCAGACTTGTCAGCCTCATCGCCTCTAGGTGTTGCTTTATACCAAATAGAGAATAGCCACCTTTTTGTCCTACTCGACCCTCTGTGTATATCCATTCTCATGGTGGGACCTTTCACTGGCTGTGGGTGTTCTGATGGTCCTGGCACCACAATTGACTCTCAGGACCTGCCCCAATCTCTGATCGTTCACATTGAGTTAAATGTAATTGACATGTAGCATATCCCATGCATGGCAATGTTATGATGTGATATGGACGTTGATATTGTTAATGTGTCCTGCTGATGTTGGGTAATGTGTGTTACATTGGATTGCCCTGATAGTCGTATCAGTGTCCTATTTCCCCCTCTGACTGTGCAGGTGTATTTCAGTGACCAGTTCCATGTGCCCCCTCCTCAATGCTGTTGTCTGAGCAGTATGACTTTTGTGATGTTGCCTTGTTTGCCAGGCACAGGAAGGACCCTGACATATGCAGCATGGGTGTGTCCTTAGTGCTGTGTCACTCCTATTGTTGTTTACATTGGCTGATGTTTGTGACACCTATGGGTATTGACATTTGCGTGTACTGGGGCCTTTGTCTTGTTTCAGGAGATTGTTGCAGATGTCATCCTCACCCCCTAATTTAGGTATGTATGTTCCATGGGGAGGTTACTGCCATTGGCTACTTGAGCTGCACACAGATCAGAGGTGGTAGTGTCAACTGTTGTGGCAGTTACATTGCAGTTGTTGTTTTGGCTAGAGGATTGCTAATAGGGCCCTAGTTAATGTAGGAGATATGTTGGCTGACGAGTGCCAGGATGTAAGTTTGACGTAGTGGCCTTCCCTCCTATTGAGGCTTTCCCTTTGCTCCATTGTTGGCATGACAGCATGCCCCCAAAGGACTGTTGTTGGTGTAGTGTAATGTTGTGCCCCAGCTTCTGTCTGTGCAGGCCATGCCCCCCCTGCCGTGCCCCTTTACCCATGCCACTCCATGTATATCATGACTTACATGCAATGTGTAGTAGGTATTTCCCCCCCTGCTTACAGTCAACATTATTGTATTTTAATTCCCCATGCGACTTACCCTGCATGTGTGTTGTCTCGTGGTAGTCTGCGCTGTCCTGTCCTTGAATCCCTGTGACGATCTCCTCAGGGATGACGGCTGCGACCATCTCCTCCATGTGGTCCAGGGCCTCCTGGTGTGCTGGACTCCCACCTCCAGTCTGCAGTGCTGCCTTCCTGTTCCTGGCCATTTTTTCCTTTGTCCTACGTTTGCAGTCATGCCAGCGTTTCTTACACTCGGTGACTGTCCTGCGTACTTCAGCCACACTGTTGATCTTGTCAACAATTTGTTGCCATATGGCCTCTCTCCTACTGATTGGCAACTTTGAGGTGATAAACAGTTGGTGCTGGTGTTCCGTCACCTCTTTAACCAGGATTTCCTGCTCCTCTGCACTGAAGCGACACTTTCTTTTCTTTCTATAAATGTCCTGGTTCTTGTATGGATCGTCCTGGCTGGTTCCTGGTCTGCTGTCATCTTCCTGGGGTCTGTAGTGGCATCTGGGATCCATTTTGGCTCTCCTCCGGTGCACTTGCAGTGTTCGCGTTTTTTTTTACGCTATTGCGTCAAAAAACAGCGCATATCCGGGTTGCGGTGTCATAAATCGACCCACAGTCATTTCCGCCGCGTTAACGTTGTTTTCCTTTACGACTTGATGCCGCGATGTGCGTCAAAAATAATGACTCCCACCTGTTGATTGCGCCGCCGAAATGGCATTAGCTGGCGGTAAAGTTTTTGACGCAAAACTGTGGCAGCGCAGTTTTGTGTCAAAAAGTATAAATATGGCCCTTAGTGTGTGGGCACCCTGGCACTAGCCAAGGTGCCCCCACATTGTCCAGGGCAAATTCCCCGGACTTTGTGAGTGCGGGGACACCATTACACGCGTGCACTGTACATAGGTCACTACCTATGTACAGCGTCACAATGGTAACTCCGAACATGGCCATGTAACATGTCTAAGATAATGGAATTGTCCCCCCAATGCCATTCTGGCATTGGGGGGACAATTCCATGATCCCCCGGGTCTCTAGCACAGAACCCAGGTACTGCCAAACTGCCTTTTCGGGGTCTCCACTGCAGCTTCTGCCAACCCCTCAGACAGGTTTCTGCCCTCCTGGGGTCCAGGCAGCCCTGGCCCGGGAAGGCAGAACAAAGGACTTCCTCTGAGAGAGAGTGTAACACCCTCTCCCTTTGGAAATAGGTGTGAAGGCTGGGGAGGAGTAGCCTCCCCCAGCCTCTGGAAATGCTTTGATGGGCACAGATGGTGCCCATCTCTGCATAAGCCAGTCTACACTGGTTTAGGGATCCCCCAGCCCTGCTCTGGCATGAAACTGGGCAAAGGAAAGGGGAGTGACCACTCCCCTGACCTGCACCTCCCAGAGGAGGTGCCCAGAGCTCCTCCAGTGTGTCCCAGACCTCTCCCATCTTGAAAACAGAGGTGTTTGTGGCACACTGGACTGCTCTGAGTGGCCAGTCCCAGCAGGTGACATCAGAGGCTCCTTCTGATAGGCTCTTACCTCTCTTGGTAGCCAATCCTCCTTCCTAGGTAGCCAAACCTCCTTTTCTGGCTATTTAGGGTCTCTGCTTTGGGGATCTCACCAGATAACGAATGCAAGAGATCACCAGGGTTCCTCTGCATCTCCTTCTTCACCTTCTGCCAAAGGATCAACCGCTTACTGCTCAGGATGCCTGCAAAACCGCAACAAAGTAGCAAGACGACTACTAGCAACCTTGTATCGCTTCATCCTGCCGGCTTTCTCGACTGTTTCCTGGCGGTGCATGCTCTAGGGGTAGCCTGCCTCCTTTCTGCACCAGGAGCTCTGAAGAAATCTCCCATGGGTCGACGGAATCTTCCCACTGCAACTGCAGGCAACAAAAGACTGCATCAGCACAACGAGCGTGGTCCCTGGAACTCAGCAACTCTTTCCAAGTGACTCCCACAGTCCAGTGACTCTTCAGTCCAAGTTTGGTGGAGGTAAGTCCTTGCCTCTCCACGCTAGACTGCATTGCTGGGTACCGCGTGATTTGCAGCTGCTCCGGCCCCTTTGCACTCTTCCAGGATTTCCTTTGTGCACAGCCAAGCCTGGATCCCCAACACTCTAACCTGCAGTGCACAACCTTCTGAGTTGTCCTCCGGCGCCGTGGGACTCCCTTTTGTGACTTTGGGTGGACTCCAGTTCACTTTTCTTCTAAGTGCCTGTTCAAGTACTTCTGCGGGTGCTGCCTGCTTCTGTGAGGGCTCCCTACGTTGCTGGGCACCCCCTCTGTCTCCTCATCCAAGTGGCGACACCCTGGTCCCTCCTGGGCCACAGCAGTATCCAAAAACCCTAACTGCAACCCTTGCAGCTAGCAAGGCTTGTTTGCAGTCTTTCTGCGTGGGAACACCTCTGCAAGCTTCTTCACAACGTGGGACATTCATCCTCCAAAGGGGAAGTTCCTAGTCCTCTTCGTTCTTGCAGAACACCAAGTTTCTTCCAACAGGTGGCAGCTTCCTTGCACCCTCACCTGGCATTTCTTGGGCTCCTGCCCACTCTCGACACTGTCGCGACTCTTGGATTTGGTCCCCTTGTCTTACAGGTACTCAGGTCCGGAAATCCACTGTTGTTGCATTGCTGGTGTTTGTTCTTCCTGCAGAATCCCCCTATCAAGACTTCTGTGCTCTCTGGGGGTAGTAGGTGCACTTTACACCTACCTTTCAGGGTCTTGGGGTGGGCTATTTTTCTAACCCTCAGTGTTTTCTTACAGTCCCAGCGATCCTCTACAAGCTCACATAGGTTTGGAGTCCATTCGTGGTTCGCATTCCACTTTTGGAGTATATGGTTTGTGTTGCCCCTATACCTATGTGCTCCTATTGCAATCTACTGTAACTTTACATTGCTTGCTTTACTTCCTTTTGCTATTACCTGCATTATTTTGGTTTGTGTACATATATTTTGTGTATATATCTTATACTCATACTGAGGGTACTCACTGAGATACTTTTGGCATATTGCCATAAAAATAAAGTACCTTTATTTTTAGTACTTCTGTGTATTGTGTTTTCTTATGATATTGTGCATATGACACCAGTGGTATAGTAGGAGCTTTATATGTCTCCTAGTTCAGCCTAAGCTGCTTTGCCATAGATACCTTCTATCAGCCTAAGCTGCTAGAAACACCTCTTCTACACTAATAAGGGATAACTGGACTTGGCACAAGGTGTAAGTACCTCTGGTACCCACTACAAGCCAGGCCAGCCTCCTACACACTGGAACACCCTTATAATTCCCTTGTATGTGGTACCTAGGTACCCAGGGTATTTGGGTTCCAGGAGATCCCTGTGGGCTGCAGCATTTCTTTTGCCACCCATAGTGAGCTCAGACAATTCTTACACAGGACTGTCACTGCAGCCTGAATGAAATAACGTCCATTTTATTTCACAGCCATTTTACACTGCACTTAAGTAACTTATAAGTCACCTATGTGTCTAACCCGCACTTAGTGAAGGTTAGGTGCAAAGTTACTTAGTGTGTGGGCACCCAGGCACTAGCCAAGGTGCCCCCACATTGTTCAGGGCAAATTCCCCAGACTTTGTGAGTGCGGGGACACCTTTACACTCATGCACTACGTATAGGTCACTACCTATAAGTAGCGTCACAATGGTAACTGTAACATGTCTAGGATCATGGAATTGTCACCCCAATACCTTTCTGGTATTGGGGGTACAATTCCATGCATCCCCGGGTCTCCAGCACAGAACCCGGATACTGCCAAACTGCCTTTCCGGGGTCTCCACTACAGCTGCTGCTGCTGCTGCCAACCCCTCAGACAGGTTTCTGCCCCCCTGGGGCCTGGGCAGCCCATTCCCAGGAAGGCAGAACAAAGGATTTCCTCTGAGAGAGGGTGTTACACCCTCTCCCTTTGGAAATAGGTGTGAATGGCTGGGGAGGAGTAGCCTCCCCCAGCCTCTGGAAATGCTTTGATGGGCACAGATGGTGCCCATCTCAGCATAAGCCAGTCTACACCGGTTCAGGGATCCCCCAGCCCTGCTCTGGTGCGAAACTGGACAAAGGAAAGGGGAGTGACCACTCCCCTGACTTGCACCTCCCAGGGGAGGTGCCCAAAGCTCCTCCAGTGTGTCCCAGACCTCTGCCATCTTGGATTCAGAGATGTTGGGGCACAATGGACATCTCTGAGTAGCCAGTGCCAGCAGTTGACGTCAGAGACCCCTCCTGATAGGTGCTTACCTCTTTCAGTAGCCACGCCTCCTTTCTCAGTAGCCAAACCTCTTTTTCTGTCTATTTAGGGTCTCTCCCCTGGGCTATTCCTCAGATAACGAATGCAAGAGCTCACCAGAGTTCCTCTGCACTTCCCTCTTTGACTTCTGCCAAGGATCGACCGCTGACTGCTCCAGGATGCCTGCAAAACTGCAACAAAGTAGCAAGACGAATACCAGCAACATTGTAGTGCCTCATCCTGCCGGCTTTCTCAACTGTTTCTTGGTGGTGCATGCTCTGAGGGCTGTCTGCCTTCACCCTGCACTGGAAGCCAAGAAGAAATCTCCTGTGAGTCAACGTAATCTTCCTCCTGCCAACGCAGGCACCAAACTTCTGCATCACCGGTCCTCTGGGTCCCCTCTCATCCTGACGAGCGTGGTCCCTGGAACACAGGAGCTGGGTCCAAGTGTCTCCTACAGTACAATTCGATCCAAATTTGGTGGAGGTAAGTCCTTGCCTCCCCACGCCAGTCAGCAAACCTGTGTACTGCGTGATTTGCAGCTGCTCTGGCTTCTGTGCACTTTTCCAGGACTTCTTTTGTACACAGCCTAGCCTGGGTCTCCAGCACTCATACCTGCATTGCCCAACTCGCTGAGTTGGACTCCGGAGTCGTGGGACCCTCCTTTGTGACTCTGACTCGATCGATGTCCTCAGATCTTCTAAGTGCCTGTTCTAGTACTTCTGCGGGTGCTGCCTGCTTCTGTGGGGACTCTCTGAGTTGCTGAGCGCCCCTTCTGTCTCCTCCTCCATGGGGCAACATCCTGGTTCTTCCTGGTCTCCAGCAGCACCCACAAACCTCAACTGCAACTCTTGCAGCTAGCGAGGCTTGTTTGCGGTATTACTGCCTGGAAACTCTTCTGCAACCTCCAACGTGCCGTGGGACATCTTCCATCCAAAGCAGAAGTTCCTAGCCCTTTTCGTTGTTGCCGAATCTTTGGCTTCTTCCACCTAGAGGCAGCCCTTTTGCACCTTCATCCACGGTTTAGTGGGCTCCTGCCCCCCCTGGACACTTTCATGACTCTTGGACTTGGTCCCCTTCTTTTACAGGTCTTCAGGTCCAGGAATCAATTTGCAGTGCTTTGGTAGCAGTTGTGGTTCTTGCAGAATCCCCTATCACAACTATACTGTCTTTCTGGGGCAGTAGGGTAACTTTACTCCTACTTTTCATGGTCTTGGGGTGGGGTATTTTGGACACCCTTGCTGTTTTCTCACAGTCCCAGCGACCCTCTACAATCTCCCATAGGCCTGGGGTCCATTCGTGATTCGCATTCCACTTTTATGGTTTGTGTTGCCCCTAGGCCTATGTCTGCCTATTGTGATTCTACATTGTTTGCACTACTTTCCTCACTGTTACTTACCTGTTTTGGGTTTGTGTACCTATAATTTGTGTATATTACTTACCTCCTAAGTGAGGGTATCCTCTGAGATACTTTTGGCATATTGTCACTAAAATAAAGTACCTTTATTATTTAGCAACTCTGAGTATTGTGTTTTCTTATGATATTGTGTTATATGATATAAGTGGTATGGTAGGAGCTTTGCATGTCTCCTAGTTCAGCCTAAGCTGCTTTGCCATAGCTACCTCATTCAGCCTAAGCTGCTGGAAACACCTCTATTCTACTAATAAGGGATAACTGGACCTGGCACAAGGTGTAAGTACCACAAGGTACCCACTATAAGCCAGGCCAGCCTCCTACATTGGTGGTGCAGCAGTGGGATAAGTACTTGTAACTGCTTTACCACTTTGTCATTTGGTGCTTTTCATAAGAAAATCTTATACCAAATAGTTCAGTATATGTACATTGAACCAAAACAGTTTACTTTTCTGCTCTAAAACCTTTTACTAAGTTTCTGAAAAGTTCTGAAAACCTTTAAAAGTTTTCCAAAAGTTTGAAAAAGTTTTTTCTCTGTGCTTTCTAAAGTTCTATAGCTTTTTCTCTATCTGTCTTAAACCTTCTTCTATCATGTCTGCAGTAGAGGCTAGTTCCAAGGTTGTTCAGGCAACTTATGAAAGTTTAAACTACAAGAGTTTGAGGGGTCTCTGCCTGGATAGAGGTTTAAGCATAGGTAAGAATCCAACAAAAGAGTTTCTCTTTAACCTGCTCTTACAGGATGACCAGAACCAGTCTGGCCCATCTCAGGAAAGGGTAGAAAAAGGGGAGGATTCCTAGTCAGACTCAGAGGAGTTCCCTGAAGATGCTGGGGAGGGTTCTTACAAAGTCCTGCCCCCTAGCAGGCCACCTAGTGACACTGGTAGTGTTAGAGTGTCAGTAGGGCATCTTTCACTCCTAAAGGCCAGGTTACTAGGATCCAGCCAGTTAGGGACAGGTCTCTCTCTGCCAATTCCCAAATCTCCTCTGTGTCCAAACATTCCCAAGCCTTCCACCCTGAGGATAACTTAATGGAAAGGGAACTCAGAAAGCTGAGGTTGGAAGAGACCAGACTGAAGCTTAAACAGCAACAGCTGGCCTTAGACAGGGAATCCCTAGATATAGAGAGGAAAAAACAGAGAATGGGGTTAGTTCCCCATGGTGGCAGCAGCAGTGTTTCAGATAGTAATCCTGTTAAAGAGCAAGATTCCAGAAACCTGCATAAGATAGTCCCCCTTACAAGGAGGGGGATGATATTAACAAGTGGTTTGCTGCACTTGAGAGGGCCTGTATGGTACAGTTGGTCCCTCAAAGGCAGTGGGCTGCTATCTTGTTGCTATCTTTCACTGGAAAGGGAAGGGATAGGCTTCTTACTCTCAGTGAAAGTGATGCCAATAATTACAACGTTTTGAAGGATGCACTCTTGGATGGATTTGGCTTAACCACTGAACAACACAGGATTAAGGTCAGAGACACCAGAAAAGAGTCCTCTGAAGACTGGACAGATTTTGTTGACTGTTCAGTGAAGGCCTTGGAGGGTTGGTTGCATGGCAGTAAAGTGATTGACTATGAAAGCCTGTATAATCTGATCCTGAGAGAGCATATTCTTAACAATTATGTGTCTGATTTGTTACACCAGTACTTGGTAGACTAAGATCTGACCTCTCCCCAAGAATTGGGAAAGAAGGCAGACAAATGGATCAGAACAAGAGTGAACAGAAAAGTTCATACAGGTGGTGACAATGATGGCAAGAAGAAAGATGGTGAGAAATCTCAGGATAAGCATGGGGATAAAGGTAAAACTAAAGATCCTTCTTCAAATCCTAAACACTCTTCAGGGGGTGGGGATAAATCATCTTCTTCCTCTTCTTCACAACCCACACACATTAAAAAGCCTTGGTGCTATGTGTGTAAAAATAAAGGCCATAGGCCAGGGGATAAGTCCTGCCCAGGTAAACCCCCTGAGCCGACCACCACTAATGCATCAAACTCTAGTGCCCCTAGCAGTAGTGGTAATAGTGGTGGGACTGCTGGCAACAGTCAAAATAAGGGTGTAGTTGGGTCCACTTATGGGTCCATCATACAAACCGGGGTAGTCAGTTCCAAGACAGTTTCTGTCACACCTAGTGGTACTGGCCTTGCCACACTGGCTGCTTGTCCCCTTACAATGGATAAATACAGGCAGACAGTTTCAATAAATAGTGTTGAGGCTCAGGCCTACAGGGACACAGGTGCCAGTATCCCTTTGGTGACTGAAAACCTAGGGCCGTATTTATACTCCGTTTGCGCCGAATTTGCGTCGTTTTTTTCGACGCAAATTCGACGCTAAACTAACGCCAACTAACGCCATATTTATACTATGGCGTTAGAGGCGTATAGCGCCAAAGTTCCCGGAATGTGCATCATTTTTGAGCGTGAACCCCTTCCTTGCGTTAATGATATGCAAGGGAGGCGTTCCCGTCTAAAAAATGACTCCCAGGCCTTTACGTGGTATTTATACTCCCGGGCAAAAGAGACGCCCGGGAGTGGGCGTGGCTAAAAACGGCGCATTTGCGCCGCTTTTTAACGCCTGGGTCAGGCATGGCGTTAAGGGACAAGTGGGCTCAAAATGAGCCCAGAGTGCCCTCCCCTGCCCCCAGGGACCCCCCCTGCCACCCTTGCCCACCCCAGGAGGACACCCAAGGCTGGAGGGACCCACCCCAGGGACATTCAGGTAAGTATTTTTTTATTTTTTTTTAATAATTTTTTTTGGCATAGGGGGGCCTGATTTGTACCCCCCTACATGCCACTATGCCCAATGACCATGCCCAGGGGACAGAAGTCCCCTGGGCATGGCCATTGGGCAAGGGGGCATGACTCCTATCTTTACAATGATAGGAGTCATGTTGATGGGGGATGGGCGTCGAAAATAAATGGCGCAAGTCGGGTTACGATGATTTTTTCGACGTAACCTGACTTGCCCCATTTTAAGACGCCCATGCGCCATTTTCCCCCTACGCCGGCGCTGCCTGGTGTACGTGGTTTTTCTCGCGCACACCAGGCAGCGCCGGTCTGCTTGCGCCGGCTAACGCCATTCAATAAATACGGCGCCCGCATGGCGCTTCAGAATGGCGTTAGCCGGCGCAAAACTTTTTGACGCTAAACTGCGTTAGCGCAGTTTAGCGTCAAAAAGTGTAAATATGGGCCCTAGTGTCTCCTGAACAACACGTCATTGACAACAGTACAAGATTATTGATGTCCATAACTCAACTAAGTTCCTGCCCTTAGCTATAATTCAGTTTAGTTGGGGTGGAGTTACTAGCCCTAAGCAGGTGGTAGTATCTCCTAGCTTACCTGTAGACTGTCTCTTAGGTGATGACCTAGAGGCCTCTGGTTGGGCTGAGGCAGAGTTTAATACCCATGCAGCCATGCTGGGTATCCCTGGGGAATTGCTTCCTCTCATTTCAGCTGAAATGAAAAAGCAAAGGAAAGAAAAAGGCCTGAAAACTCAGGATCCTTCTCCAACAACAGGTAAAAAGGGTATCAAAGTATTCCCTATCCACCCTACCGTTCCGGATACCATTCCTGTGGTGAGAGAAACCTCTCCTGGGGTGGCACCTGTACCAAGGGAACCATCAGCTAGCACAGCTGAACTCCCTGAGGTAGACGTACCTCTCTGTGGGATAACTAATATTGGTGAGAAAAAGTGCACCATTTTAGTTAACATGGAGCATCCCTCCAACCCTTCAAGAGAAACTTTAGTGCAGCAACCTTGCACTGCCTCACAACACTTAGGACAGCAGCCCTGCCCTAGTGTGGAGCTCATAGGACAGCATCCCTGCCCTGCTCCAACTCAAGAGAAACAGCATCCCTGTTCTCTCTTACAGCCATATGGACAAAGTGTTTGCCCAGCTATGGCTTTACTGAGAGAGCATCCCTGTCTGGCAATCTCATCACTTGATATAGGTCCAGTGGACAATTCCCACTGCTCTAAACTTAACCATACTAATAGGAATTCTGAGAATATAACTTCACATTGTTGGCTAGCTAAAAAACTTCAAACAGGGTGGTTTACATCCCCAAAAGGAAGTAACCATATAGTGGATGATAAAGGGAGTAACCAATCTATTGCAGAGCTACTCTCTACTTATCACCACTTAGACAATAAAGCCTCAACTGGCCAACGTTAGCCTTATTGTTCTTCATTTGGGGGAGGAGGGTTGTGTAGGAAGGTAGCCTCTTTCTAGCCTTGTTACCCCCACTTTTGACCTGTTTGTGAGTGTATGTCAGGGTGTTTTTACTGTCTCACTGGGATTCTGCTAGCCAGGGCCCAGTGCTCATAGTGAAAACCCTATGTTGTCAGTGTGTTTGATATGTGTCACTGGGATCCTGCTAGCCAGGACCCCAGTTCTCATAAGTTTGTGGCCTATATGTGTTCCCTGTGTGGTGCCTAACTTTATCACTAAGGCTCGGCTAACCAGAACCTCAGTGTTTATGCTCTCTTGGCTTTTAAAATTGTCACTGCAGGCTAGTGACTAATTTTACCAATTCTCATTGGCACACTGGAGCACACTTATAATTCCCTTGTACATGGTACATAGGTACCCAAGGTATTGGGGTTCCAGGAGATCCCTATGGGCTGCAGCATTTCTTTTGCCACCCATAGTGAGCTCAGACAATTCTTACACAGGACTGCCACTGCAGCCTGAATGAAATAACGTCCATTTTATTTCACAGCCATTTTACACTGCACTTAAGTAACTTATAAGTCACCTATATGTCTAACCCTCACTTAGTGAAGGTTAGGTGCTAAGTTACTTAGTGTGTGGGCACCCTGACACTAGCCAAGGTGCCCCCACATTGTTCAGAGGAAATTCCCTGGACTTTGTGAGTTCGGGGACACCATTACACACGTGCACTACATATAGGTCACTACCTATATGCAGCGTCACAATGGTAACTCCGAACATGGCCATGTAACATGTCTAGGATCATGGAATTGTCCCCCCAATACCATACTGGTATTGGGGGGACAAGTCCATGCATCCCCGGGTCTCTAGCACAGAACCCGGGTACTGCCAAACTGCCTTTCTGGGGTCTCCACTGCAGCTGCTGCTGCCAACCCC
This sequence comes from Pleurodeles waltl, assembly GCF_031143425.1. Lineage (NCBI taxonomy): Eukaryota > Metazoa > Chordata > Amphibia > Caudata > Salamandridae > Pleurodeles > Pleurodeles waltl. The sequence goes on from NC_090442.1 coordinate 516,268,200, forward strand.
TCAGCCAGGTTTCTGCCCCCCTGGGTCCTGGGCAGCCCAGTCCCAGGAAAGCAGAACAAAGGATTTCCTCTGAGAGAGGGTGTTACACCCTCTCCCTTTGGAAATAGGTGTTGAGGGCTGGGGAGGAGTAGCCTCCCCCAGCCTCTAGAAATGCTTTGATGGGCACAGATGGTGCCATCTCTGCATAAGCCAGTCTACACCGGTTCAGGGATCCCCCAGCCCTGCTCTGGCGCGAAACTGGACAAAGGAAAGGGGAGTGACCACCCAGGGGAGGTGCCCAGAGCTCCTCCAGTGTGTCCCAGACCTCTGCCATCTTGGATTCCGAGGTGTTGAGGCACAATGGACAGCTCTGAGTAGCCAGTGCCAGCAGGTGACATCATAGACCCCTCCTGATAGGTGCTTACCTCTTTCAGTAGCCAAGCCTCCTTTCTCAGTAGCCAAACCTTCTTTTCTGGCTATTTAGGGTCTCTCCTCTGGGCTATTCCTCAGATAACGAATGCAAGAGCTCACCAGAGTTCCTCTGCACTTCCCTCTTCGACTTCTAACAAGGATCGACCGCTGACTGCTCCAGGATGCCTGCAAAACTGCAACAAAGTAGCAAGATGACTACCAGCAACATTGTAGCGCCTCATCCTGCCGGCTTTCTTGACTGTTTCCTGGTGGTGCATGCTCTGAGGGCTGTCTGCCTTCACTCTGCACTGGAAGCCAAGAAGAAATCTCCTGTGGGTCGACGGAATCTTCCCCCTGTCAACGCAGGCACCAAACTTCTGCATCACCGGTCCTCTGGGCCCCCTCTCATCCTGACGAGTGTGGTCCCTGAAACACAGGATCTGGGTCCAAGTGTCTCCCACAGTCCAGTGGCCCTTCTGTCCAAATTTGGTGGAGGTAAGTCCTTGCCTGCCCACGCCAGACAGCAAACCTGTGTCCTGCGTGATTTGCAGCTGCTCTGGCTTCTGTGCACTTTTCCAGGACTTCTTTTGTGCACAGCCTAGCCTGGGTCCCCAGCACTCCGTCCTGCATTGCCCAACTCGCTGAGTTGGACTCCGGCATCGTGGGATCCTCCTTTGTGACTCTGAGTTGACTGCTGTCCTCAGATCTTCTAAGTGCCTGTTCTGGTACTTCTGCGGGTGCTGCCTGCTTCTGTGGGGGCTCTCTGAGTTGCTGAGCACCCTCTCTGTCTCCTCCTCCAAGGGGAGACATCCTGGTCCTTTCTGGTTTCCAGCAGCACCCAAAAACCTTAACCACGCCCCTTGCAGCTAGCAAGGCTTGTTTGCAATATTTCTGCCTTGAAACACTTCTGCAACCTCCAGCACACTGTGAGGCATCTTCCATCCAAAGGAGAAGTTCCTAGCCCTTTTCGTTGTTGCAGAATCTTTGGCTTCTTCCACCCAGAGGCAGCCCTTTTGCACCTTCATCCGGGGTTTAGTGGGCTTCTGCCCCCCCGGACACTTTCGTGACTCTTGGACTTGGTCCCCTTCTTTTTAAGGTCGTCAGGTCCAGGAATCCATTTTCAGTGCTTTGGTAGCAGTTGTGGTTCTTGCAGAATCCCCTATCACGACTATACTGTCTTTCTGGGGTAGTAGGGTAACTTTACTCCTACTTTTCAGGGTCTTGGGGTGGTGTATTTTGGACACCCTTGCTGTTTTCTCACAGTCCCAGTGTCCCTCTATAATCTCCCATAGGCCTGGGGTCCATTCGTGATTCGCATTCCACTTTTGGAGTATATGGTTTGTGTTGCCCCTAGGCCTATGTCTACCTATTGCATCCTATTGTGATTCTACATTGTTTGCACTACTTTTCTTACTGTTACTTACCTGTTTTGGGTTTGTATACCTATAATTTGTGTATATTACTTACCACCTAAGTGAGGGTATCCTCTGAGATACTTTTGACATATTGGCCCTCATTCTGACCTTGGCGGTCGGCGGAGAGGCGGCGGTCGGACCGCGAACAGACCGGCGGTCAGAAAAATGGCATTCTGACCGCGGCGGTCACCGCCGCGATCGCCCGCCACTTCCCCACTCCGACCGCCACGGCGGTCATGACCGCCGGGCTGGAGTTTGCGCACTCCGGCCCGGCGGTCGTCCCAAGACCGCCAACGGTATCATGACCCTGCCTACCGCCGCGGTTTCTTGCGGTCGGGAACCGCCATGCGAACCATGGCGGTAAGCACTATCGGGGCCAGGGAATTCCTTCCCTGGCACTGATAGGGGTCTCCCCCACCCCCCACTACCCACCCGAGTCCTCCCCCCACACCCTCCACCCCCCTGCCGCCCCCCAGAGGTGGTACGAACCCCCTCCCCACCCCCACCCCGACATGCACATACATGCACCCCGACATGCACACACCCCCAACATGCACATATACACACCCCCTACACACACATACACAACGGGGACACATACCCGCACACATACATGCAGACATGCGCACCTGCCGAACAGCACACATTACCCATAGACACAGCAGCACCCCCCGCCCGCATACACGCACTCACACACCCCCTCTACACACTCACACGCACACCCCCACACACGCCCACATCACACAACACCCCCCCTCCCCCTCCCCTCACGGACGGTCAACTTACCTTGTGCGTTGGTCCTCCGGGAGGCGACGGGAGCCATGGGGAGGTGACCGCCAACAGAACACCGCCAACAGAAGACCGCCACACAGATATGTGGGTCGTAATTCTGTGGGCGGTGTTCTGCTGGCGTGGCGGTGGAGGTTGACCAGTCTCCACTTTTCCGCCGACCGCCAGTGTGGCTGCTTGCGGTTTCCCGGCGGAACGCTCCCAGCGGTCGGAATGCGCACAGCGGCATACCGCCGCGGTCGGCGGTCTTCACCGCGGCGGTAACTCGGCAGTCTCGCGAAAAGACCGCCAAGGTCAGAATGAGGGCCATTGTTCCTAAAATAAAGTACCTTTATTTTTAGTAACTCTGAGTATTGTGTTTTCTTATGATATTGTGCTATATGATATAAGTGGTATGCTAGGAGCTTTGCATGTCTCCTAGTTCAGCCTAAGCTGCTTTGCCATAGCTACCTCTATCAGCCTAAGCTGCTAGAAGCACCTATATTCTACTAATAAGGGATAACTGGACCTGGCACAAGGTGTAAGTACCACAAGGTACCCACTATAAGCCAGGCCAGCCTCCTACACCCCTCTGGCAGGCCTTACAGCCCAAAGGCAGGGTGCACTATAATGCATGTGTGGGCATAGGTGCATGGGCATAATGCTCCTACTGTGTCCTTTCCAAACTTGGGACTAGGTAAGTGAACAGAACAGCCATTTAAAATGCATGTGCTGGTCACTGGTCAGTACGAGTTTCACCACTACATGATGACCACTCTGAACCCTGGACTGTTTGATATCAAACAACCCAGACCAATAAATCCAAACTGGTACCAGTATTGGATTTACTGCATAATGCACCCAGGGGCTACCTTATAGGTGACCCCTGCAACGCAAAAAAAAACCTGGCATGGTTGCTGGCTGGTCACAACCAGCCTGCCGCAACCAGACAAGATTCTGAAACCCTGGGGTTTGAGCCTTTGCTCTCTGGGTTCAGAAAACGAAGCACTTCCTGGGCAGAGGTGTTACACCTCCTCCCCCAGGAATGTGCTCTGCCCTGCCATTTGAGTTTCAAAGGGCTTGCTGCCCTTGAAACTTGACCCACAGCTCTGCTGCTAGCAGCAGATGGCTGCACCTATTGCAAACCCCCATTTTAGGTGGAAGCAATGGCAGGAAAATGTACAAAGGACAAGAGGAGTGGCCACTAAAAGCCTGCACCACCCCATAGGCATTGCATGCAAGGTGACCCCTCCATTTCATTTGACTATATCTTGCATGGTAGACAAATAGCCAATCAGGGATAGAGAAGTGACCTCTGACCACAGGAAGTGGTTACATAGTGAGTGTAGCTACCCTAAGGTAGATGACCCATTGGTCACCACTAGGTACTCCCCTAATGCCCACTAAATGCAGTATTTAGTTGGCACACCTCGATTGCAGATCAGATTACAAGGACACATAAGGCCAGCAACATTGAAGACCCAAGGTTCAAGAACTGCATTCCTGCTGCACAGAGAAAAAGGTGCCAAACCCTGCCTGCCGGACACAGGCCTCAACAATCGCCGCTGACGGGGTTCATGAACATTGGATGGACTCTACAAAACCCCAAAGGACCTCCACCCTTCTGAAAATTGCCAAAGATCTCCCTCCAGAGTGAAGGTATCACTCCCTGTTCAAAGACGCAAAAGACCAGTGAAGTACAGTTCACTGACCAGCCACTGACCAAGGAACCAGAAACAGCAGCCAGACCAAACTCCACCAAGTGAGCCAAGTTTGGTGGCACTGCAACCTTCAGTGGCCTGGGGCACTGGACCTCCAACATCAGATACCCAGAAGAAAAGTCCACTCTGGGCTATCAAAGGGCCACAAGCAAGCCTCAGTTGAGGGACTACAGACATGTAAGATACACCCTCCAGAGTGTCCCTGCTGACCTTCAATCCACCTCAAAATGGCCTCCGTCCTGCTTCCAAGGGCACCTTTGTGCACAGCTCTTGGTTCACATACCTGCTCTGCACCGGACCTCCCTGGGCCCTGCACCAGAGAACCAGCTCTCCTCAAAGGGTCCCCCCAGCCCTTGCAACATCTAAACTCCAAGGGGACCAACCAGACTCACCATGAAGTCCGCCGGTGCATTGCTTTTTCAAGTGGTCCCCCACAGTTTCCTTGCACCAGCTCCAATGACTTTTCAGCAGCTGCTCCTACCGAAACCAGGAACCGCCCGAACTTCCCCAGCTGGGCCACAGGACATCTCAACGACTTCAACCTATAAACAATAGGAGGCATTGGTAAATGCATTGCCTGACTGTATATGTGTTTTAAAACTTTTCTCCTATTGATTCCTATGGTGCGTAGTTACACACAAAAAGACTATTTTTGCTAAACTTTGAAAAATCATAACTTAAAAGATACCTCCCTGATTTTGGTGGTATTGATCTTAAAAATGTTATAAAAATCTGAAGTATTTTCGTAAATTGGTCTCAAGTTATTCTTTTGAGTGTGTCCCCACATTTATTGATACTATGAGAAACATAAATGCTTAGCACTTCTCCAAGATTAGCTTAACTGCTCGACCAAGCTACCATAAAAATTTGAGTATTTGGTGGTCTAGTTTCTACCTATGTAACCAAGGTGGGGTTGCTTGGACTCTGCAAAATGCACATAAGTTTTGTACACTATATAGAGAGCCAGCTGTAGGAAAGTACCATCTTGCCTGGCATGTTAACGCCATTTTTACTTGCATGTATTTTTGATTTTGCCTGTGTCACTGGGATCCTGCTAGCCAGGACCCCAGCGCTCATAAAGTGTGCCCTGTATGTGTTCCCTGTGTGGTGCCTAACTGTATCATGAGGCTCTGCTAACCAGAACCTCAGTGTTTATGCTTTCTCTGCTTTTAAAATTGTCACTGCAGGCTAGTGACTAATTTTTCCAATTCTCATTGGCACACTGGGACACCCTTATAATTCCCTAGTATATGGTGCCGAGGTACCAGGGTATTGGGGTTCCAGGAGATCCCTCTGGGCTGCAGCATCTCTTTTGCCACCCATAGGGAGCTCAGACAATTCTTACACAGGACTGCCACTGCAGCCTGAGTAAAATAACGTCCACGTTATTTCACAGCCATTTTTACACTGCACTTAAGTAACTTATAAGTCACCTATATGTCTAACCCTCACTTAGTGAAGGTTAGGTGAAAAGTTACTTAGTGTGAGGGCACCCTGGCACTAGCCAAGGTGCCCCACATTGTTCAGGATGAATTCCCCAGACTTTGTGAGTGCGGGGACACCATTACACGCGTGAGCTACATATAGGTCAATACCTATGTGTAGCTTCACAATGGTAACTCCGAACATGGCCATGTAACATGTCTAGGATCATGGAATTGTCACCTCAATACCATTCTGGTATTGGGGGGACAATTCCATGCATCCCCGGGGCTGCAGCATGGACCCCAGGTACTGCCAAACTGGCTCTCTGGGGTTTTCTCTGCATCTACCGCTGCTGCCAATCCTCAGACAGGTTTCTACCCTCCTGGGGTCTGGGCAGCCCAGTTCCAGGAAGGCAGAACAAAGGATTTCCTCTGAGAGAGGGTGGTACACCCTCTCCCTTTGGAAAGAGGTGTTAAGGGCTGGGAGGAGTAGCCTCCCCCAGCCTCTGGAAATGCTTTGAAGGGCACAGATGGTGCCCTCCTTACATAAGCCAGTCTACACCGGTTCAGGAAGCCCCCAGCCCCTGCTCTGGCACGAAACTGGACAAAGGAAAGGGGAGAGACCACTCCCCTGTCCATCACTACCCTAGGGGTGGTGCTCAGAGGTCCTCCAGTGTGTCCAAGACCTCTGCCATCTTGAATGCAGAGGTATGAGGGCACAATGGAGACCTCTGAGTGGCCAGTGCCAGCAGGTGACATCAGAGACCCCTCCTGATAGGCTCTTACCTGGTTAGTTAGCCAATCCTCCTCTGAGGGCTATTTAGGGTCTCTCCTGTGGGTTTCTCACCGGATAACGAATGCAAGAGCTCACCAGAGTTCCTCTACACTTCTCTCTTTGACTTCTACCAAGGATCGACTGCTGACTGCTCCAGGACTCCTGCAAAACCGCAACAAAGCAGCAAGAAGACTACCAGCAACATTGTAGCGCTTCATCCTGCCAGCTTTCTTGACTGTTTCCTGGTGGTGCATGCTCTGAGGGCTGTCTGCCTTCACCCTGCACTGGAAGCCAAGAAGAAATCTCCTGTGGGTTGACGGAATCTTCCCCCTGCTAATGCAGGCACCAAACTTCTGCATCACCGGTCCTCTGGGTCCCCACTCATCTTGACGAGCATGGTCTGTGGAACAAAGGAGCTGGATCCAAGCGTCCCTGACAGTCCAGTGGCCTTTCTGTCCAAATTTGGTGGAGGGAAGTCCTTGCCTCCCCACGCCAGACAATAATCCTTTGGACTACATGAACTGCAGCTACTAGGGCTCCTGTGCACTTTTGCAAGACTTCTTTCGTGCACAACACAGCCCAGGTCCCCAGCACTCCATTCTGTATTGCCCAACTCGCTGAGTTGGACTCTGCCTTCATGGGACCCTCTTTTGTTGTGCTGAGATGACTGCCATGCTAAGATCTCCTGAACGCCTGTTCAGGTGCTTCTGCGGGTGGTGCCTGCTTCTGAGTGGGCTCTCTCTGTTGCTGAGTACTCCCCCTGTCTCCTCCTCCAAGAGGGGACCTCCTGGTCCTTCCTGGACCCTGGCAGCATCCACAATCCTCAACCCTGACTCTTGCAGCTAGCAAGGCTTGTTTGCAGTCTTTCTGCATGGAAACAACTCTGCATCCTCCAGTACGCCGTGTGACATCATCTGACCAAAGGTTAAGATCCTGGCATCTTCAGTTGTTGCAGAATCTTTGGCTTCTTCCACACGGAAGCAGCCCTTTTGCACCTTCATCCAGGGTTTAGTGGGCTCCTGACCCCCCTGGACACTTGCGTGACTCATGGACTTGGTCTCCTTCTGTTGCAGGTCCTCAGGCCCAGGAATCCGTCTTCAGTGCTTTGCAGTCAGTTGTTGTCTTTGCAGAATCCCCTATCTCGACCTTACTGTCTTTGTGGGGTAGTAGGGTAACTTCACTCCTACCTTTCAGGGTCTTCAAGTGGGGTATCTTGGTCACCCTGAGTGTTTTCTTACACTCCCAGCGACCCTCTACACACTACACTAGGCCTGGGGTCCATTTGTGGTTGGCATTCCCCTTTTGGAGTATATGGTTTGTGTTGCCTCTAGGCCTATTGTCTCCTGTTGCATTCTATTGTGTTCTACAGTGTTTGCACTACTTTTCTAACTGTTTACTCACCTGATTTTGGTTTGTGTGTATATTTTGTGTATATTACTTACCTCCTAAGGGAGTATATCCTCTGAGATACTTTTGGCATATTGTCACTAAAATAAAGTACCTTTATTTTTAGTAACTCTGAGTGTTGTGTTTTCTTATGATATAGTGCTATATGATATAAGTGGTATAATAGGAGCTTTTCATGTCTCCTAGTTCAGCCTTTGCTGCTCTGCTACAGATACCTCTATCAGCCTAAGCTGCTAGAACACTACTAATCTACTAATAAGGGATACCTGGACCTGGCACAAGGTGTAAGTACCACAAGCCAGGCCAGCCTCCTACACCAGCCTCCTGCATTTGGTGTATCAGCAGTGAGATAAAGACTTTGCATTTACTGATACCACTTTGTCAATTTGTGAGCACACAAATAATTCTCCAAATTATCTTTGGCTTAACTGCATTTTATTCAGTTGGTTAAAATGTTTGCAAAATTTTAAACTAACTGATAGGTCCATTGGCCTTATCCAAAAGGTGTTCCAAATTTCTAAAAAGGTCCCAACTTTAGTAGCATAAAGCATGTCAGATTCAGAGAAGCACGCCAGGAGCTCGACCTGGCCCCTTTATATGGTATAAAATTATGCACCAGCTAAAGAAACTCTGCAAGCTCTACAAAATTCCTACTGGAAAACATGCCAAATGAGAACAGCTTAGGTTTCTGGTGGCCCAGTATGAAAAAGCTTATGGTGAAGGTTCTGATGGAGCAGATGATACTGGGGATATAAGGTACCTCCTTTACCCCTAGCACTAGTGCTCCCACAGAAAGGGACCTGGTTGGGCCAGTGCAGCTACCCTAAGTTGATCAAAAGACTATCCCCGGAGGCTCAGCTTTTGGAAATTGAAACAAAAAGAAAAGAGTTGGGCTTAGCAGTCATCTCTGGTGGCAGAATTTCAATAAATAGGAAGTTAGATCTACCAAACTAAAACTCCCAAAATGAGTTGTTCCCCCTTACCAAGAAGGAGATATCATGAAGTGCTTCATTGCCTTTAAAAGAGCCTGCATTGGGAGGGACATCTAAAAGACGCACTGGGGCACTCTGTTATGGGAATTATTCTTAGGCAAGTGCGGGGAAAGGCTCCTGACAGACAGTGAAACAGACAGTAAATCCTATGACCTCATGAAGCGAACTCTAATCGATGGCTTTAGAATTACGACTGAGCAATAACGCATACAATTCAGGGGTACTCAAATATCACAGAGTCAGTTCTGGATAAAATCTTATGAAGGGTTGTATAATTTGATAGGAAAGAACACCTCTTGAGTAATTGTGTCCATGAAAATTTGCACGAGTACCTACTCGATTTGAGACCATTCTCTCAACAAGAATTTGGCAGGAAAGCTGGTCATTGGGTAAGAACTAGGGTGTCAAAAACTAGAGCTGGAGGGGGGGGACTAAAAGAAAAATTCAGGAACCCCCTCCACCCAAGAGAAAAAGATTGGCCATCCTAGAAATAAAGACAAGGAGTCCTTAGGCCCCAAAAAATCTGTCCAGGAGGGTGGGCCCAAAGACACCTCAGGAAACAAAAGTGGGTACCAGGGTAAAACTGGGATGCCACTAAGGTAATGGTGCCAAAACTGTGAACAGATGGGGTACTACACCAAGGACACTTCTTGTCCCAAAAACCAACCCACTAGTAAATCACCAGTGTAGCATAGGGACTGAATCTTCAGATGAGGAGGTCCTCTTAGCTTTTAACTGGAGGGTGGGCCCCACAGGTGAGTTGGAGATTCCAGAGGGGAGTAGGCACTTCCATCACCTACTGGTGAATGGAATCCCAGCCCATTCCCTGAGGGACACCTATGCTAGTCACACAGTTGTGCATGATAGGCTGGTGCTTTTCTACCAGTACATCCCAGGAGAGACTGCCAGAGTAAGGACTATCTCAGGGAAGGTCACTGATAGGCCTGTAGCCTTAGTGCCCCTGGAAATTGATGGATCTCTTAGCCAAGGAAGGGTGATAGTTAGTACAACCACCCCCCTTGATTATCTCCTTGGAAATGACCACCCAGAGGTTGGTTGCAACCCAAAAGAGGAACTGTTCCAGTGCCAGTCCTCTCCCATGGAGCCTGGAGGCACTGCCCCTGCAGTAAGTGCAAGTAGGCCCTAGAAGAAAAAGAAAAAGAAAAGGAAAGGTGGGCAACCTTTAACTAATGCACCAGAAAGCAGGTGTTTCCGCTCCATTAGGGAAGAAATCCACTGTGGGTACTGAAGAAGCCCAGCTTGACCCCCAAAAAGTCCCGGCTAGGCAGACACCTGCTCATCCTGAGTTGGTGGCTCCTCAGCTGGCAAAAGAGAGAGTGGAAGAAGGGTGTTCCCTGCAGAATGTAGAGACCCCCCACTCCATAACAGCAGACAGGTACCCTGAGCCCAAAGACGCCTGTCCCTTGTGGGCATGAAGCTAAAAATGTGGTTCTGGGCCCTGAGAGCTGTCAGCAGCCTCTGCTGGGTGTTAGCCTTTATGGCTGTACTGTTTTTGGCATGGTGGTCTGACACTACACCAGATAATAAATTAAGCCCCTTGACCCTGTTGGTTATGGTGATGTTACTCAAGCTGTGAGTGACCTCCTTGGGTAAGCTAGAGTTAGCTCAGATTGATATCTCTGACCCCAAGACAAAAAGGAAAAGTGAAGACACTGGTGGAACAGGTGTAAGGCATTTCAAATTGGGTCCTGTCACTGTTGAGGTGGGTCAGTGCCCCAGTGGGATTGACCTGAACAAGAGGATGTGAGGCAGAGTAGGCCCTGCAGCAAACCAGTCTGTTTTCCCTATTCTTCCTTGCCTGACAGACAAAGAAGACTCCCCAAGATATTGGCTGAGTCTCGTGGACTGTGGGCTTGGGGGTGGGGGGGTGAAACTGGCCCCCCACACTTTGTGCCTGGTTTCTGCTGAATGCAACTTGGACTATAGCACACTAGGTACCTGCTAACCAGGTCCCCAGTGCCAGTGTTCTTCCCCTAAAATGGATACAAATATTATCACAATTGGCAACACCTTTAACTGCCTCTATAAGTCCCTAGTAGATTTTACTTTGTTTCCCAGGGCATGCAGTACTACGGGTAGGCCCATGATGGTAGCAGCACAGATTGTGCCACCCTCAGGGACCATGCAACCAAGTGCACCCAGCACTGCCATTGTAGGCTGAGGGTCCTGGTGCAATATAAAATTTAAAACTGATAGGGCACACAACTTGCCCAGTACACACTGCATGCAATATAGGTAAGCCACCGGTCTGGCAGGCCTTCTAGCCCTAAGACAGGGTGCACTATAATGCATGTGTGGGCATAGGTATATGAGCACAATGCCGCTACTGTGTGCTTGCCAAACCTGGGTCATGGTAAGTGAACAGAGCAGCAATTTTAAATGCATTTGCTGGATACTGGTTAGTACGAGTATCACAGTTACATGATGGTCACTCTAAACCCTGGGTTGTTTGGTATCAAACAACTCAGAACAATAAATCCAAACTGGTACCAGTAATAGATTTATTGCATAATCTACCCAGGGGCCACCTTAGAGGTGACCCCTGTAAAGCATACTAACCCTGGCATGGTTGCTGGCCGGTCACAACCATCCTGCCACCACCAAACAAGATTCTGGAACCCTGCGGTAAGAGCCTCTGCCCTCTGGCTTCAGAAAACAAATCCCTTCCTGGGCAGAGGTGTTACACGTCCTCCCCCCAGGAATGTGCAGTCCCCGGCCAGCGAGCGTCAAAGGGCTTGACGCTTTTAAAACTCAACCCCTAGCCCTGATGCTAGCAGCAAATGGCTACCCTGTTGCAAACCCCCACTTTTGGCGGGAGCAGCGGTGGGGAAATTCACAAATGACAGAAGGAGTGGCCACCCCCTGCCTGCACCACCCCTAATGTGTTGCATGTGAGGTAACCCCTCCATTTAATTTTCCTCCATCTTGCATGGTAGGAAAATAGCCAATCAGGGATAGGGGAGTGACCTATACTCACAGTGCAGTATTTAGTGGGCACACCTAGACCTGCAGATTAGATTCCAAGGACACAAGAAGGCCAGCAACAAAGAAGACCCAAGGCTCAATAACTAAATTTCTGCTGCACGAAGAAAAAGGAGCCAAACCCTGCCTGCTGCACTCAGGAGTTGACATTCAGCACTGAGGGGTGGCATGGACATTTAACAGACTCTACCGAACCCTAGAGAACCCCCACCCTTCTGAAAATCACCCTCCAGAGTGAAGGCATCACTCCCTGCAACAAAGAAGCAAAGGACCAGTGAAGTCCAGTTCACTGACTGCCCACTGAACAAGGAACTGGACATAGCAGCCAGACCAAATTCCACCCGCTAGACCCATAGGACTGCAAATGTGCCAAATTTAGTGGTACTGTACCCTGCTGTGTCTGAGCCATGCAATAGCTCGGGATACTGGAATCCAACATTGGGCACTCTGAAGAAAAGTCCACTTCAGACTCTCAAAGGGCCAGAGGCAAGTCCCAGTCGAGCAACTTCAGGACACATAAAAACCACCCTCAAAGTGGCCCTGCTGACCTGCAATTCACCCTCAAAGTGACCTGCCTCCTGCTTCCAGGGGCACCTTTGCGCGCAGCTCTTGGCATACCTATCTGCTCTGCACCCGGCCATCCTGGGCCCTGCACTGGAGAACAAGTTGTGCTGTATGGTTCCCCCACCCCTTGCAACCTCTACATTCCAAGGGGACCCACCGGACTCACCTTGACGTCTGCTTGTGTGTTGCTTACCAAGTTGTCCCCTGCAGTTGCCTTTACCCAGCTCCAAGGATTTTCCAGCAGCTGCTCCAACTAAAACTTGGAGCCACTTGAACTTCCACAGTTGGTCCACAGGACATCTGGACGACCTCAACCTATAGGCAAAATGAGTCATTGGTAAATGCATTGCCTGATTTTATATGCATTTTTTTAATTTACTCCCTTTGATTCCTATGGTGCATAATTACACACAAAAAGACTATTTTTGGTCTTAAACATTTGATAAAAATCTGAATTATTTTACTGTGAGTACAACAAATTGTTAGAACTTCTCCAAGATTGGCCTAACTGCTCGACCAAGGTACCATCAAAATTAGAGCTTTAGTTGGTCTGGTTTTTACCTCTGTGTACCAAGGTGGGGTTGCTTTGACTCTCTGTATAGTGCACATCATTTGTGTACACTGTATAGAGAGCCAGGTTCCTACAGGAGATAGCGATGACCAATCACATATTACATAACTAATGTCACAGTTGCTTCAGAAAAGAGACATCTCAGGTAGGATACTTAGGGGACAAGTGCCCACCCCACAATGAAGGGATGCAGGGACTGTGCATGGGGTTGTAGAAACGGTGGGACAACTTGCATCCCAAGGAAGGGAACTGGTTCAAAAAAGGACTGAAAGTAGTCAACCACCTGGGCAGAAAGAGAAGGAGGGCATAGCAGTCTCACAAGAAAGTGTGCAGGACTGGCTATCATGCAGTGAGAACAGGAGAGAGAGGTGAAGTAAGGAGAGAAGGGCATGACGATGATTGTACAAAGCAAGTTCAAAGGAGCTGTTGGAAATTAGCAGACAGAATGGAATCCACACACCAGCGTGTGGAAAGCATGGGTGAACTCCTCCAAAACCAAGAAGCAAGTTACCATATTTACGGTGTTGAAGAAAGACCACTCATTGATCTAGATTGCACCAGGGACACATGGAGACTGCCTAACCCAATGGATAAAGGGGAAGAGAACAAGATTCACCTCTTACACGCAGGAGGTCCCTAGCTACAGAGCTTGAGCAGCTACAATTCCAAAGCACCCATGGCCAGCCAGACCCCGGAATGGGATCAAGTGACGTGAGGGGATGAATGTCTCTCCACAACAGACAAATGAGTGCACAAGCAAATTCATTCAGCACAGGCTTCATTCCCAGTGAGACTGATGCTGAAGGAGAGGATAGCTGACATTTCATTGTGACATTTCTAGAAAACCTTTAGAAGACCTGACTAAGCAGTTAGCTTCACATTTGAGCCCCTGGCCTGAAGAGGAGTCCTTTGACCCACACAATATGGCAAATGCTGAAGACTGCATTCTCTATGGTGAGGATGAGCCTGCTTGCGACTACCCTTACATGTGGAAATGTCTGCCTATATGGCAGCAATACGCCAGACAGCATCATCCCCAGCGTCCCACCAACCGTTTACATGAGATCCCCATGATACGTAAGAGCCCTTGACACCACATTATGGCCCTCATTACAACCCTGGCGGTCGGTGATAAAGCAGCGGTAATACCGCCAACAGCCCGGTGGAAACAAAAATGGAATCACGACCATGGCGGAAACCTCCAACATAGACAGCCACTTTAACACTCCGGCCACCACGGCGGCAGAAACAAACACCGCAGCGGTAACCGCCAACAGACAGGCGGAGGACAAAGTACCACCCACACTATTACAAGAGGCCTATCCGCCACCTGTCTGTGGCAGAGGTGCTGGTGGTGGTGCATGTGTCTGCACCTGTTGAGGGACACAGCAGGACGTCTCCTGCAGCCTCGGATGGCTGCCCACTGGGGATAATGCTTGGGACTGTTGCTGAGGCAGCAGATGTGCAGGTGGTGATGCTGGTGGCGGTGCTGGTGGCAGTGCTGGTGGCGGTGCAGGTGGTGGCGTCAACCGCGGTACAGGTTGGTGTAGTGGTTGACAGAAGGGGTGACTCTGGTCCCTTAGTCGGAGCCACCGTGCCCTGCCCTGACCTGCTCTTCGGGTTGTGTCCCTTCCCCACCTTTGATGTTGCTGCTGGTGTCTTGCCACTGTCCCCTTTTGGTTTGGAGGAGCCCTTGCTTACTAGTAGGTGCGGCTTCTCCCTCCGGGATGTGGGCACCTTCTTCACCTTGGCAGGTGGCGGAATGGCCTGCTCCTTGGCCTCGCTAGGTGGCACACTGGCAGCCCTGATGGGTGGCGCCTGAGATGAGACCGGAGTTGCTGGGTCCACTGTGCTTGGGGATTTGGTGGCTGAGGTGCTGGGCTGGGACCTGGAAAGCCTGGCCCTAGGGGAAGGATGAGGGGGGGAGGTGTAGGGAAGAGGTCAATGTTAGCCAGGAAAAGTTTCTTAGACACACTGGGATGGGAAGATGGAGGGGGTTTGGGAGTGGAGGAAGAGGTAGTGGTTGTGGGAGGTGTACGTTTGCTGAATTTCAGTGAAGGTGCATGGGCCGGAGGCTGTTGTGAGGTGGATGGCTGTTGGGTGGGTGTGTGCCTGCGTTTGTGTACTTTGGGAGGAGGGCTCACAGACACAATGGGAGAGGACACAGGGGATGTGTGAATGGTAGTGGGGGTGGTGAGTGCACATGAGCGGTGTGTGGTGATGGGCGTGCTGGTGATGGAGGTAGTGGATGAAGATGTAGTGCATGCAGGTGTGAGTGGAGACGAAACAGGGAGGGAGGAGGAGGACGTGGAGGAGGACGTGGAGGAGGAGGGCACAGTGGAGGCAGTGGATGTTGGTGTGTCTGCATGGGGATGGTGCTTGTGTGAGTGCCGATGGGATTTGTGGTGCTTATGTTTGCCATGTCCACTCTTGTGTGTTGATGAGTGTGCATGCTGGTCAGATGGTGTGCTTAGGATAGGCTGAGGTACAGGGGATTGGGTCTGGGTGGAGGAAGTTGGAGGGGGAGGCTGGACACAGCGACAATGGCTGCCATCAGTGCTGAGGCCAGAGCCTGAAATGCTCTCTGTTGGGCCGCCTGCCCAGAATGAATGCCCTCCAGGTATGCATTTGTTTGCTGCAAATACCTCTCAACACCCTGTATGGCATTCAAAATGGTAGATTGCCCAACAGTGAGGGATTTCAGGAGGTCAATAGCCTCCTCACTGAGGGCAGCAGGGCTGACTGGGGCAGGGCCTGAGGTGCCTGGGGTGAAGGAGATGCCCACCCTCCTAGGTGAGCGGGCACGGGACACACGCTGAGGGGCTGCTGGGAGGGCGGTGCTGGTAGACTGTACCTGCGGTGGGCACAGAGGTGTCCGCCACCGCAAGGGAGCTCCCATCAGAGGAGGAGTCGCTGACGCTGCTGTATGCTCCTGTCATAGTTGTGGAGCTCCCCTCGCCCTCCGTTCTACTGGTGCCTTCAGACTCCGTTACTTCACTCTCCAGGGCCATGTGGGATGCAGCTCCCTCCTGCTCCGGTTCCACTGCTCCTCCGCCAGATGATGCTAATGCATGCAAGAACAGGGTGACAAAACAAAAAGGGGGGGGAGACAGAAGATACACATGGTCAGTGCATGCAACACCACTACCGTTGGCGGACACAACACACAGGGAGCAGTCCTAAGCACTAAGCCATGCACTAACAGTGCAGGGGAAAAGCACATGCCCAAGGGGGACTCTGTCTAGACCCATTTCATGCACAGCTGGCACCCATGGGAGCCTGACTAAGTGTAGAGGACAAATACCACCTTTGGGGTTGGACTGGGAATGAGGCTGCAAAACAATGGATCTACCTTTGCGCGTATACCCTTGCCTAGGGAAACCCACAGGCCACCACCCCCACCCACACACCTCGTCAAGTGCGCAGAGTCAGCTGAATGAGAGTGTACTCACCCCCTTGTGGCTGCTGTGATGCCCTCAAGCGCCCATCCAACTCCAGATATGCCACTGCCAGGATCCGGTACATCAGGGGGTCATGGTGCGACAGGCACCCCTTCCACTTTGGGAGGCCATCCCCAGCTGGGCCTCCGCCGTCTTCTTGCTTCAGCGGCGCAGGGCATCCCATCTTTTCCGGCAGTGGGTGCTCCGTCAGTGGTAGACCCACAGAGTCCGCACTTCCTTGGCGATGGCACGCCAAATACCCTTCTTATGGTGGGCGCTGACCTAGAGGAAAAGTGAAGTAAGAATGGATGTTACTATGACGTACAGTTCTTCTCATGCATTGCCTAAAAACCTCCCACCCTGCCCCAGACATACATACACACACACTATCCTCACATGCTGGCCTGTCCCCCTCCCCTCCCTCTTCCATCCATGACACTCCATACAATCATGTGCTATCCACCATGCTCACAGAGTACTCACCTGTTTGTCTGGAGGACCGTACAGCTGCGTGTACTGGGGAGGAACCATCCACTAGTTTCTCCAACTCCTCCAAAGTGAAGGCAGGAGCCCTTTCCCCAGACACTGTAGCCATCGTCGTTTCCAGACACAGGTCACAGCAGCACTTGCAGTGTAGGTCCTCTCCTGTTGAAGGTCAGGTATCAAGTGTGTGAACAGTTAGAAAACGGTGGCCACGTCCACGGCGGTGCATACCGTCACCCCTGGCGTACATCGTCATTGGCTCCGGGAACCCATAGGACCCAATGCTAACCAATGCTGAATTGTGCCACGGTCTTCGACCGCCTACCGCGACGGTGTACAACGCCAGGGCAGTTACCTCATTTCCCCTTGTCCCACCTTACAGGTCAGGCTGCCGCCATTTCAGGGGGCCACATGGCAGGCCAAATAACTGCGCCACACCTATTTAGGCCAGGAATACGGACAGACAAAGGCACATGGAGAAATGTGTTGTATGACCCTCTGCTCACCGTTTTCCTCCATAGGGCACGTCTGCTGGGGCAGATGATGAGATGGCGGCATCCTCCGGTGTACAGACCCCTGGTGGACCTGTCGACAATGGAAAAGAGACACATAATTATCACTTACAGACTTGATCGTGCAACAATCCAGGAACTGTGTGCCCAGTTGGAGCCATCCCATCCCACAGGAATACCCCCTCTAGTGCAGGTCCTGTCTGTACTCCATTTCCTGGACATGGGTCTTTTCAAACAGTGGCCATGGCATCAGGGATGTCCCAGCCAATGTTCTCTAACGTGTTGTCCAGAGTGTTGTCTGCCCTGCTGCAACACATGTACAGCTACATAGTTTTCCCTCAATGGGAGGATTTACCCACAGTGAAAGGTTACTTCTGTGCCCTGGGACATATCCCCAACATCATTGGTGCCATTGATGGTACACGTGTGGCATTTGTGTCCCCCCGCAGGAATGAACAGGTGTAGAGAAACCGGAAAAGCTACCATTCAATGAATGTGCAGATGGTGTGTTTGGCAGACCAGTACACCTCCCATGTGAATGCCAAGTATCCTGGCTCAGTGCATGATCCTTACATTTTGAGAAATAGCAGCATCCCTTATGTGATGGGCAACTCCAGAGGCACCATGTGTGGCTAATAGGTGAGCCTAAAGTCCCCACACAGTTTCATTTGCTGTCTGGGTATGGGAGATTCCCTGATGTTTGGAGGATGTCTAACAGTTGTCCCTCAATATTTGCAGGTGATTCTGGTTACGCCAACCTATCATGGCTACTGACCTCAGTGAGGAATCCCAGGACAAGGGCAGAGGAACGTTACAATGAGGCACATGGCCGAACTAGGAGCATAATAGAGCGCACCTTTGGCCTCCTGAAGGCCAGATTCCGGTGCCTCCATCTGACAGGTGGCTCCCTATACTGCTCACCGAAGAAGGTGTGCCAGATCATTGTGGCCTGCTGTATGTTGCACAACCTGGCTTTGCGACGCCAGGTGCCTTTCCTTCAGGAGGATGGGCCTGATGGTGGTCTTGTGGCAGCTGTGGAGCCTGTGGACAGTGAAGAAGAGTAGGCAGAAGAAGAAGATGTAGACAATCGAAACAACATCATCATGCAATACTTCCAGTGAGACACAGGTAAGAAGATGGAACTGCTTCCCACATCTCATACTATTGTAGGACCTAGCATGAGTCTGCCTTTTTACCTCTGTGTATGGACCTTGACTTGTCACTTTGCCTTTTCATTTCACAGATCTGGGTCCCAATTTGTGCCCTCTGCTATGTTTACTCCTGGCCTACATCTGTGTAACATTGTTATGTGAACAAGTACATTGACATTGCTATATTCCAGAGATTTTGCAATTACACATTTGTGAAAGAACAGACTGACTCCAGATTGTTTTGTGATTTAAGGGTGTTTATTTCTGTGCAAATAAGTGGAGGGGTGTGTGAAATGGGCTGGGGTGATGGTGGAGAAATGTCCATGGCAGAGTCCAGTCTCTTGGTCTCACAGGTGCATTGTCCAATGGGGCACAGGAAGTGGAGCTGTGGCAGTTTAAGGTGGACAGGGTGACAAAGTGGGACAGAAGGGTGACAGTCAGGAGGGTCTTATTTCCGGTTGGGGGTCTTGGCAATGTTCCCTGTCTTGTTCCTGGATCTCAGGGGCCATTTGTGGGGTGATTCTCCTTCTGCAGGGGGTGGGGTGCTGGTGGCCTGTTGGTCCTGTGGCAGTGCCTCCTGTCCACTAGCGCCGGCGGAGGTGGAGGGCTGTTCATCGTCCAGGCTAGTGTCAGGGGCCTGTTTGTATGCCACTGTGTCCCTCATGGTGTTGACAAGGTCTGCCAACAACCTTGCAATGGTGACCAGGGTGGTGTTAATGGACTTCAAGTCCTCCCTGATCCCCAGGTAGTGTTCCTCCTGCAGCCGCTGGGTCTCCTGAAACTTGGCCAGTACGGTGCCCATGGTCTCCTGGGAATGGTGGTATGCTCCCATGATGTTGGAGAGTGCCTCGTGGAGAGTGGGTTCCCTGGGCCAGTCCTCCCTCTGTCGCACAGCAGTCCTCCCAACTTCCCTGTTATCCTGTGCCTCTGTCCCCTGAATCGTGGGCCCACTGCCACTGTCTCCAGGTCCCTGATTGTCTTGGGTTAGTGGGTTTGCCTGGGGTCCCTGTAGTGGTGGACACACTGCTGATTGACGTGTCCTGGGGACAGAGGGATGGGCCCACTGGGTGGGTGCTGTGGTGGTGTTTCCTGGGGGGGAGGCTCTGTGGTGGTTTGGGACTGTGTCAGGGGAACCGACTGTCCCGAGATCTCTGATGGGCCAGGCTGGTCATCTTGATCCAGGCGTGCAGAGCTGCTGTCATCACTGTGGGCCTCTTCTGTGGGGGGACTAGATATGTCTGGCACCTCCTTTCCGGTGACGTTGGGTAGGGGTCCTGTTGGGGTGTAAATGCATAATTGTAGTATCTGTGCATGCCATCCTGTGCATTGGGTGAGGTCCCCTCTACTCCTGTGCTTGTGTCATTGTGTTAGCCCTTTTGTGATAGTTGGTTTGGGGTCTGTGTGGGTTTCTGTACTAGACATGCTTTGGTGATGGTGGTCCATGCATAGGTGTTGCATGCAGGGCCTTGGTATTGAGATGTGTGGGTTGTGATAGTGGTACATATGGAGTTGATGGTGTGATGGGGGTGAGGGTAAGAGTGGGAGTATGTAATGGCATGCAGGTGGGGTGGGGGGATGAAGTAGTTAAGATATGACTTACCAGAGTCCAGTCTTCCTGCTACTCCTGCGAGGCACTCAGGATGCATTATTGTCAAGACTTGCTCCTCCCATGTTGTGAGTTGGGGAGGAGAAGGTGGGGGTCCACCGCCAGTCCTCTGTACAGCAATCAGGTGTCTGGATACCACAGAACATACCTTCCCCCCGTAGGTTGTTCCACCTCTTCCTGATGTCATCCTGTGTTCTTGGATGCTGTCCCACTGTGTTGACCCTGTTGACAATTCTCCGCCATAGTTCCATCTTCCTTGCAATAGATGTCTGCTGCACCTGTGATCCGAATAGCTGTGGCTTTACCCGGATGATTTCCTCCACCATGACCCTGAGCTCCTCCTCTGAAAACCTGGGGTGTCTTTGAGGTGCCATGATGTGGTGTGGGTGATGTGTGTGGTGCTGTCTGTTGTGATGTGTGGGGGGATTTGTTGGTGTGTTTTGTTTGAGATGCATGGATGTTGTATAAGTGATGGTGTTGTGTGTCTGTGGATGCTGGTGTGTTAGCTAATCTCTTTCCCTGGCCTTCTTCCAAATTTTTGGTTGTAAGGGTTTGTGGGTAATGTGGGTGTGTGCTTTATATTGGATTGGGTGTGTGGGTGTGGTGTGTGTATGTGTATCAGGTGTGTTCATTTTGAATTGCCCAATGTAGTTGTGTTTTGTAAGTGTGTGTGTATTTTGAGCGCGGCGGTGTGTACTGCCAATGGATTACCGTGGTTGAAAGACTGCCGCGTTGATTCGTGGCTCGTGATAGTGTGGGCATATTCTTGTTAGCATGACGGTGTCGGTTTTGGTATCGCCAGTTTATCACTGACCTTTGGTGTGACGGCCTTGTGTGGGTGTCTGTATTGTGGCGGATTCCAAGTTGTGGGTCGTAATACCTGTAGCGGATATCCGCCACCGCAACGGTATGTTGGCGGTCTTCAGCACAGAGGAAAGTGGGATTTACAGCCAGGGTTGTAATGAGGGCCTATGTTCCTTGGCCACAAGTGGACAAGGGAAACCTCTGAAAACAGTTCCCACTCCTCACAGAGAAGAAGGGAAATGGATCAGAGCATTTGAGAAGCAAACAGCAGGCATCACCCTGGCAGTAGTAAAACGCCTGCTTAGTTCCCTAATAGGGGGTGAAACAGACACAGTAGTTCAAGAGGCTGGACTTAGAAATGTTAGCCTCACTGAGACCAGGTATGACGGATCACCATTTAACCTGGTCATATCTCTAGTGTGGGATCAGCTGAGCAAAGGATCCTCCTATTGACCACACATCGGATCACTCATGGTTCAGTTTATGTAACAGAAGGAGGATCCTGCCAATACATCAATAAGATGAAAACAAAGTGGACCCAAGAAATGAATCAGGGCTGGGAAGTAACAGGAGGAAATGCTGTCTGTTCTATAATGTAGTTAAGAAGGGATTACCTTCTGTCGTACAGGACAGCTTAGATAATATAGTGGCACTGGAAGCCAAGACCTGGACTGAAATTCAAGGACACATCATCGATTTTTGCAAGAAGAAGCAGGAACATGAGAAAAGTAAGCAGGAAGTAGCAGGGAAGGCTGCAGCTAAGTTGGTGCATCAGACGTTAGTGAAGAATGGAGCAATGAAAGGTGCTGTAGTAGCAGAAGCCACTCAGATGACTGCAATACCTGGAGGAACAGTCCCAGGGGTCATGCAACAACAGTACCCACAATGGCAGGATGATACAAGAACACAAGGAAATAGTAGTGGGGGACAAGGAAGAGTAACAAGAGGTAGGATGCGTCCTCCAAAAAGGGAACAGGCATATTATTGTCAAAGGTTTGGCCATCTTATTAGAGACTGTAACTGAGGAGATTGGATGGGCAAAATGGAAGAATGAGAAATGTTGGTCTATTTGGAAATATGACAGTGCAGCCGCAGTAAATCTCATAGATCACAAATAAATCCCAGACACCACCAAAAATTGTGCAGCCACCAGGAATGCCCCAAGCACATCAAGGACTGCCTCGGCAGAGCTATCAAGTACCCTCCATGGAAATCCCACCGCAAACTGGTCAAGAATTGGTGGAGGTGAGGGCAGGGGAATCCTTTCCAGGTGAACCCTGTGGGAGGATACACACAATGAGGATGCATGCAGAGGATTTCTGTGTGTCCAATCTTGTCAGTGACACACAGGCCAGATGAGGAACCCACTGTGACTGTGTCCATTAATGACAAGAAATATGCATTCCTCATAGATACAGGAGCAACAAAATCTTGAATTAAAAATGGAGGACTCTCAATTCTCAACAGATCAATGGACACACAGAGATTCTCTGGGGAAGTTATAACGGCTCCTTTTACCAAACCAGTAGAAATGGAAGTAGGGGGAGACATATTGGCGGCTGCTAACTATTCTCACCAGCTGCCCCAGTGAATACCCTATACTAGACAGCGTTGTTTATTTTGTGGGTGGGTACTCCACGACCAAGAAACATGTATGAGACACACAGGGTCAGTGGCAATCAGGGCTCAGTGACATGGCTCCTTAGATATACTACAGGTCATAGAACAATCACCCCTGTCCACTCACTATTTGGCATAGGCAGCAGAGCTAATTATAGCAGCCCCTAAGTCAGAAGCAGGAGAAATAGTTGCATTATACTCAGACTCAGTATACGTAACAACCAATGTACACTCCAGTATCATGAGATAGAGTAGACGAGGATTCCTTAAATCAGATGGTAGTCCTGTAATGCATAGAGTTCTCTTAGAATACCTAATAGAGGCACCAGCGTTACCGCAGTGTCAGATGTGAAATATGCACTGGACACAGATGGACAGAATTTTGTGTCCCGGAGTAACACGCTGGCGAGTCAGGCAGCTAAGGATGCAGCCAGATGTACAAAGGTACCATCAGATTTACACCCTGTCTTGGTGGCTCAGACTGCCCCAGCTATGGAGGCTGAAGCACAGACTACCATAGACAAGGACACACCCCACTACACTGAGTCAGCAAGGTTACACCTGTGGGATCTACAGGAAGCTCTGTCATCACACAAAAAGCAGTTATGGGAAAATAGAGGGCGTGTCCAGTCCAGGAGCAACCTACTGTATAGACAGATATCTATGGGAAAGCCAGTTATGCCACAGGCTTTGCTTGCAATTACCCTATATCAAATTAATTTATCAGCCCACACTTCCAGAGACCATTTGGCAACACAAATCCAGCAAGACTGGTTTGGTCCCAATTTACATGACACAATAACCATGTATCTACATAGCTGCATGGCTTGTCAGCAGTATTCCACTAACCCCACTCTAAAAGTGGTAGGCTCCACCATTCCATGGCCAAAAGGACCCTTTAGTTGGACTTTGTGGATATGATTAACCGGTGCAACAACTGCAGGTACCTTATAGGGGTATTCTACCCATTCTCTAGATGGATTGAGGCAGGACCATGCGTCCATCATGATGCCAAATCAACAACCACTTTCCTAGTTCAGGAAGTGATTCCCTGATGGGGGATCCCAGAAGACATAAGATCGGACAATGGTACTCATTTTTGTAACCCAATTTTTGAACACCTAACAGCACTATTAGGGATAAAGCACAAATTGTCCTCTGCATACCACCCACACAGTAATTGTACTGTAGAGTGCCAGAATGGCTTCTTGAAGAGTAACATCACCAAGTTGTGTGGCACCCTAAATAAAATGTGGCTACACTGCAGTGACAGGAAGATGCATCAATGCCCAAGTCCCTGCCACTAGAAATAAAATTCAGGGGGAAAGTGCATCCCAAGAACTGGATGATGAAATGAGTATGTATTTGTGCAATTTGTGCAATTTAACAAAATGTTCAAAGTTTGTTTCTAAACAGGTAACCAAATTAAAAGAAAAGCACGCCAACATCGTGGTTGACCTCCCACAAGTAAAAGTAGGAGATCAAGTGTTTATACGGAACCTGTTCACAAATGGAAAGAGAAAAGTTATGAGGGCCTGTACACAGTCATCATAGTTACACCAACAGCTGTCAAAGTGGATGGCAGGAAACCTTGGATCCATCACAGCCATGTGCGTCTCGACCCAGTTGCTTAACAAAAATAATGGACACTGCAAATAAACAAGAGTGAGGGCGAAGATTGTCACTCTGATGAGCCCCCCCAACTATATTTTTGGACTATCTTTTGAATGACAAATACCAAAGATATGTATTTTTGTTTTTGTATTTCTCTTTTATCTCTTAAATCTATCCTTTTTCCTCTTTGCTAGCAAAGTCCCCCCAAATTCTAAAATATTTCATGTCCAAAGAGAGCTCTCTAGTAACAATGTGACCCCTAAGGCTCATGCTAAGTTGTCAGACAATATGTGGTATAAGCACATGTCAGAAATAGGTGCAAAGCCACTGATGAGTCATGCTTTGTGTGCTCCTTGATTCCCCATGCTACTGATTCAGACAGATTACATTCCACGAAGGAAGTACCACAAGACATAACTAGCTGCCTATTACACCTGTACTTGTGTAGAATAAAAGCCCAAATGCAATTGACGCACATCAAAGTAGTACATTTTCTAGTTAATGCCACAAGAAATGACATGTTGCCAGAAGTACTATGCATCCTCACAGACAGACCAGAGATAAGAGAGGAAAACAGGATGCCCCACAACTGTAGATTTGTCCTCACCAACCGAGTATAACAGCTATCTTGCAAACCTCTGGCCTCCAGACTGTGTCTGCAGGCCAAGGCTCAGAATCACAGGATCAGTCTTTGCTCATAATTAGTGGCATCCAGACATCGGGTTTTCCTGTGGGGCCTTGTCTTTGTGGCATGGCACTGACATTAGCCAGGTTGCTGTAACAAAATGTACCCCAATCTGGGATGAAAACATTCCACGCTACACCTGGGTAAACAGCATTGTAAAACCTCAGACTGTTATGAAACTAACCTATGTCTACTTATGTTTTAGTGGAAATGGAACCATGGACGTAGAATATTGGTTGCAAGGTCATAGTCTTCCACGCGACATGCAGGCAACTCCAGCCTTATGGACTTCTTCTGGCAGTGTGGAGAACTACTGTATACCCATTTACCTTTTAAATGGGGAGGACTTTGTTCCATGGTAACTTTGCATGCTCCAGTTTTAGTGATACCTGAAATAAACATATCCGCTTTGCCTAAGCACCCTCAGAGCTGGAAGAAGAGAACTGCAAAATACTAATGCATAAGTACCTGGAATTAAATCCCTCAAGAACACAACTTGTTCAATGACGCTGAGCTTTTCTTTCGGAGCATCTTGCCATTTGTCCAAGCTACAGCAACCACTTGTTGGCTCCAGATCACAAAGTGGGAACTCCTCAAGATCATTAACACCACAAACGAGGGCTTCAACACCATGAAGGAAGAACTGCGTGCCCTAAGGATAATGGTGCTGCAACACTGTTATGTACTGGGCCATGCAAGGGGGTGTTTGTAAGAAGATAGGTACTGCATGCTGCATGTTTATTCCAGCAAATGACGCTGAGAATGGAACTTTGTCAGAAACAATATGGACACTGCATAATCTGCAGACTAAAATAATGGATGAAGGAGGTGCCCCAGATAGTTGTTTTAGTGGTTGGTTTTCAGCACTACCATCCGGGATGTTGGGACTGTTGGGGGCTCTGTTACCAATGCTGTGATCTTGCTACGAATATACTGTGTATTAGAGGCAGTACTAGCATGTATTAGGAAACTAAGTACTAAGGTGGGAGGGATGTATTAAATTAGTACACCAGCACAAGTAGTAGATTCTCATGGCAATATGTATCACCTAGTACTGAAGGCACACAAATATTTAGATAACGTAGATGAAATATCAACTAGGGGGGATTGTTGTAGGATATGTGAAAAAATAAATGCATTACTACCAATACCAAATGTGAAAACCGTGTAACATCAAGCATCGATAGAGGCTACACTGCTGTTCACAGTAAAAAAGCAGTTTAGGCCAAACATTCACACTGACATGAGCAAGAAGAAAAGTTCATTCAAGGATGTAGCAGAGTAAGAAACTCAAAAGGGTAATCTGTTAAAGGTCAACTTATGTCTGTTCGATCTGCTGGTCATTTTCCGACATTAGTACACAAGTCCTCAGCACACCCTCCATGCCTGCAAACAAATTGCGGACTGATTAGATACTGAGCACATAATTGAATTAGCCCAGAGCACACAGGTGCGCATTTAACAATGGATGCAGGCAAGAAACCAAATTTCAAACGCTCAGGAGTCTTGGACCCACAATGCTGTCAGTACACACCTCAAATAAATAATGTTTACAAGATAGCACATACACATTGATAGGTCAAAGAATGCTCAGTCATAAATCTTTGTCAAATGTATAACAAAGAGCTAATAATGTTTTAATCTAGGAATTCAGGGTTATGGGGGTCACTTGGTTTTGAGTGGTTTCCATGTTAATCTGTAAACTTGCAAGTTATCAATTGTTAATCATGTGCAATAAAGTATTGTACCTATTTGTATACAAGAGCCTGTCAGTGAACAGGCATATGAGAAAAATTGTAGAGGCAGGTCATGCAGGGCTGAGGTGCAGACTTCCGTGTTTTTCTCCCTGTTGCGACAGTTATTAAATACTGCCTTTGGAACTGCCAACAAGAGTCTGCGTATTCATTTTGGAGTCAAAAGAGCATACTCATTCACCCTCCAACAGTTTGCAAGCCACCCAAGGAGGTTCCTTTGCACCCCCAGCGGAAGACTACTTGCCTCCTGCTGCAGTGAGACCAGTGCACACAAACTTGATGATGTGAACAGAACGCAAGTCAATTGAAGTTCGGCCTGTGCACGGGGGGTGGAAAGTCTCCAGGGACCGCCATCCTGTTAAAGTTGATGATAAAGCAAACCACAATCCTCCTTTCAAATAAGCACACTCTTCTTGACAATTTCTAAATATAGAGGAACCTGCAATGTAAGTATATGCAATGTGTGTGTTTTCTTTGTGAATCAGTAAGGCCTTTGAAACTGCCATGAAGAGTCTGCGTGGTCATTTTTGAGTCAATACAGCGTATTCGTTCACCCCGCAACGCAAGCAATAACAGAAAACAATGGAAGGATGGTTGGGTACAAGCAAGCAACAACAGAAGGACACATGGTGAGAAGTGGATGGGGCAAGAAACAGATGAGGGAGGAAGGAACACATGGGGTCATTAAGTACATGAGGAAGCCAGCTGAAAAAGAAGCACTCTGGGCGAGTTCTTAAACACAAAGATGTAGTGGCTAAAAAAAAAATCCATGGAAGAACACAATTAATGTGTCCATGCTTCAGGGGAGAGACACACACATGAAAAGAAATTAAGCCTTTGTTTGCTGACCCCTAAAAACCAAGCAAATGACAGTGACACTGAAGACAATCAGTGATAAGCAATGGACAGGCTCTAAGCCCACTGACAGAAAACAAAAGTTCTCAGGTGCTAAAATCAGTACTGTTGAAAATAGGGTCTTTGGTTGGTAGTCAGTTTACCCCCTGTCCAAGCAAGGACGCTCACTCTAGTCAGGGTAAATCACATACAATCCAAATTATCCTGTGCCCACCCTCTGGTAGCTTGGCACTGAGCAGTCAAGCTTAACTTAGAAGGCAATGTGTAAAGTATTTTTGCAATAAATCATACAATACCACAATATAACACCACACAGTGTTTAGAAAAATATATAATATTTATCTGGAAAAATTCAGGTCAAAACGATTAAAGATGAAATAAGCAAATGTAGGGCTATCACTGAAAGTGATATCAAGTGTCTTAGAGTTGAAATATTACTGTAAAAGCAATAAAAAGTGTCTTAAGTTCACCTAGAAACAACAAGTGTCTCTTGCAGGGCAAAGTGCCTGGTTTGCGTTGAAAAATCCTCGCAAGGGACCGCAGAGGAGAAGATGCATTGAAAACGGTGAGTGTGCGTCGGTTTCCCCCCTTTGCACACAGACTTGCGTTGTTATTTTCCACACGGGGAAGATGTTGCGTCAATTTCTGGCGCGCGGACTTGGATCCTCTTTGGGTTGCAGGGTTTTCAGACACCCCGGAAACGATGCATGGAATCTTAAGCTTGCAGAGCGAAGTCACAGGGGCTGCGTGGATTTAGGTAGACGATGCATGGAATTTTCTTCCTCACGGCAGGTGCTTCATTGATTCCTCTAAGGAAGTTGAGCAGCATCGTTTTGAGTCGGCCTGCGTCGAGCCAGTATGGCCGTGCGTCGAAGTTCCGGTTGCGTCGCTGGCACTGCGTTGATCTTCTGTCGCGAAGTCGGGCTGCGTCGTACCAGACTGAGCACGCAGTGAATTTTTCACCGCAAGCAGGCTGTGCGTCGTTCTTGGCAGGCGGTGCGTCAAATTTTCACTGCATGGGGATTTCAGCTGCAGGAAAGAAGTCTTTTTGGTCCTGAGACTTCAGGGAACAGGAGGCAAGCTATATCAAGCCCTTGGAGAGCACTTCTGCAGCACAGCAAGAGAGCAGCAAGACAGCAGGGCAACAGCAAGACAGCAGTCCTCTTCAGAAAGCAGTCAGGTGAGTCCTTTGGGCAGCCAGGCAGTTCTTCTTGTCAGGATGCAGGTTCTGGTTCGGGTTTCTTCTCCAGGAAGTGTCTGAGGTGGTAGCCTGTTTTTATACCCAAATGTGCCTTTGAAGTGGGGGAGACTTCAAAGAGTGGCTTAGAAGTGCACCAGGTCCCCTTTCAGTTCAATCCTGTCTACCAGGGTCGCAGTAGGGGGAGTGGCAGTCCTTTGTGTGAGAGCAGGCCCTCCACCCTCCCATCCCAGGAAGACTTATTCAAATTGCAGATGTATGCAAGTGAGGCTGAGTATCCTGTGTTTGGTGTGTGTCTGAGTGAATGCACAAGGAGCTGTCAACGAAACCCAGCCAAACGTGGATTGTAAGGCACAGAAAGATTTAAGTGCAGAGAAATGCTCACATTCTAAAAGTGGCATTTCTAAAATAGTTTTATTAAATCCAACTTCACCAGTCAGCAGGATTTTTACCATTCTGGCCGTACTAAATATGACCTTCCTACCCCTTTCAGATCAGCAGCTATCACTCAAACAATGTATGAGGGCAGCCCCAATGCTAGCCTCTGAAGGGAGCAGGCCTCACAGTAGTGTAAAAACTAATTTAGGAGTTTTACACTACCAGGACATGTAAACTACACAGGTGCATATCCTGCCTTTCACCTATACACCACCCTGCCCTAGGGGTTACCTAGGGCATACCTTAGGAGTGACTTATATGTAGAAAAAGGGGCGTTTTAGGCTTGGCAATTACTTTTAAATTAAAAGTTGAATTGGCAGTGAAACTGCACACACAGGCCTTGCAATGGCAGGCCTGAGACAAGGTGAAGGGGCTACTGAAGTGGGTGGCACAATCAGTAATGCAGGCTCACTAGTAGCTTTTAATCTACAGGCCCTGGGCACATATAGTGCACTCTACTAGGGACTTATAAGTAAATTAAATAGCCCAATTGGATGTGATCCAATGTTACCATGTTTAAAGGGAGGGAGCATATGCACTTTAGCACTGGTTAGGAGTGGTAAAGTGTGCAGAGTCTAATAATCAGTAACAATAGTATCTCAAAAGTGAAGGTCGGCAGGCAAAAAGTTAGGGGTGACCACCCTAAGCCTGTCAGGTCTAACAAGTACCCTCTCTGCGCTCACAGCTCCTTATATGCAGTGTGCGTAGCAAACTGCCAGAGAGAGGCCCAAGTGTAAGTGAAACAGCTTCTTTTAACCTAGCCAAGGATACCCATGATTACAACCAAATGCATGTGTACACACACACATACACACACACTCACACACACCTCTCTGAAAAAAAACCAAAGCAAAATATTACAAATATATTAGTGTCCAAAACTTGCTTTCACAGGTGTGCATTGGACATATTACTTCATAGTTGTAAGCATACAACATAAAAGAACAAAACATAAGGTAACATAACAAGATATGTGTGTAAAGTGCAAGCCCATAGCGGATGCCTTGGTGCTGTATGATAAATTATCATTATTAGCCATATCAAGGGTACTCACTTTATCGACGTCAGAGAATAAAAGGCTAATTGCCAGAACCTGCACTGTGTGTATTCATTGTTTCACTAAATCAGCAGAGAGGTCACTCTATAGAGGGCATCTTAACCCTTTCAACCAACTGTACCCTGAAACTTCTCCAGGAACCAATGGCTCTAGGAACACACAAAAAACTGTGCTAGTGTGTTAGTGCATACCAATATCACAATGGTTGTGAAACTACAATGCAACAATGAACTCTGAGTTGGACCCAGAGTGGTGGACAACATGACCAGAAGATCGCACAGACCTCTGCAGCAGGTTGGTTCACATTCAGAATTAATGTTTTCACAACAAGAAATCAAAGCATAGCACCTTCTTTGTATGTAGCTCTTATCGCAAAGAAAGGGAGGAATACAGAGGTTAAACATGAAATTGAGACACCAGGACCTCAACAATCTGTAGGATTGAACTCTCAACTTCTCACTTAAAGCAGAAAACAGGACATACTTTTGAGGTCTAAAGTAATAAATTCTAGTTCCACAGGATTGGGAGCACACTTAAAAGTTCTTTATTTGATTATTTCTCTATAGAAGAGTACATGTAGTTTCAACCAACTTTGCCTGTCTGCAGCCTTGAACCTTTTCCCTGTCCCAAACATGGAATCTCACTTCAAACCCGGGCCCCACCACAATGAGGATTCAATCAATCAAGCAATCAGAGAATTTGTAAAGCGCACTACTCACCTATGAGGTCTCAAGGCGCTGAGGGGAGGAGGCTGCTACTTGAGTTGAGTCAATCACCCTAGACACCATCCTTTCATCATTCATCTTGGCTACATCTCTTTTTTCCCACCATTTCCATTCTCAACTCTGACAGAATGCCTGGACACTTGAACCACTCTGGTGTCAGGATAATATTTTGAATAGGTTTTATTTGTACCTTGGGGTGTCTTCACTCTGACTCACTCTCTCACGCAAAATTCTACATTCTTCACCTTCTTAAGCACATCATATCTGATTTTACTCATGACGTGGGCACTCTCTACTCTTGATCTTATTTGATCTGGGTTTGGGACACTCTCATTCACTCTTGTTTCTTCTACCACTCATTTGTAAGACAACTCTTTGAAGGAATACCTGCCCGTCAACAGGACAAAAGGAGCAACCTCTGTGGTGGAATGTGGAGTGTTATGATAGCACCAAACCCTTTCAGCCACTGCATCCTACACCAACAACCCCACAACATTCGCACATCTGTATAGTCACTTTGAACGTTCTGTTCACCCTCTCAATCATTCCATTCCCTTGCGGGTGGTACAAAGCAGTGGTAAGGTACTTGTCCTCTAATTTCCTCAAAAATTCAACTATTTGATGTGAAACAAATTGCACCACAATGTCTGTGACAAAAAATGTAGGGATTCCCTCTCCATGAAACTAATGACATTATCATGTTTGGTTTCCTCATAAATTTATAAGAAGTCCATTTAGAGTGATAATCAACTGCTAACAACACAAATCTTTTCCCTTAATTTATTCCACCAATGGGACCAATAAAATCCATTCCAAATTTCTCCCCTGGTTGCTCAGGATACTGAATAGGACACAAAGGTACATTAGGGGTGCAAACAGTCTTGTCCACTGCCAACATTCTCCACATCTCCTGACATCACCTCCACATCATTATCCATGTCTGGCTACCAGTAGTATGAATGCAACTTTTTCCTTGTACTAGTGATGACCACATGCCCTTTGTGAGCCAATTTCACCTATCTGCATCTCAAACCGTTTGGCGGAATCAAGACAGATCCCGTCATTCCCAGTTCATCTTCCACACTCAGTTCATCCTTAACTATAAAGTACGGCTTTATTTTACTGCCCATCAATTCTTCTCTGTGTCACCCTGGCTGATATTTTTCTTAAGTCCCACCTGACAGTTGTCTTTGCATACCACATGATTCCAGTTCTGACGTGAAATGACTTCCTCCACTATCCCGACCACCATTTCTTCTTCCTCACACCCTACCTCCCCTTAAGTGAGAGATGTTGGGCACCTTGAGAGAAAATCCACCCTGCAATTGTTACCTCCTACAATATGTCTTATTTTAAAGTTAAATCTATGAAATTTGGATAGCAGATAAGTCTGGGACTGGTGTTGCTCAACCCTTAGTCATTCCATAAGTAAACCAAAGGTTTGTGGTCAGTGACTACCACAAATTCTCTACCCCACAAGTACGTAGCAAAATGATGTGCACCCTACACACATGTCAAAGCTTCTCTCTCAATGGTGCTGTAATTTTTCGCAGCCATCGAGAGACATCTGAACGCAAAGGCAACTGTATTCTCCTTTCCTCCTACCATCTGGCTGAGAATCGTCCTAGTCCTTATCCCACTTTCTTCCACTGTCAAAATAGAGGACATATTGTCTTTGCAGGGCTGCAAGGCTGGAGCCTTTATGATGAAGGATTTGAGTGTGTTAACTGCGCTTCCCTTTGTTCCTGCTCCCAGACGAACTTTGCTCCACTGCTCAACAATTTTCTTAAAGGTTCAGTCTTAGAACAAAATTCTTTGTGAGGCAGGAATAATACTTGCATAGCCCAAGGAATGATCTCATCTGGTATTTATCAGTCGGTGGAGAGCACTTGCCTATTCCGCATATGAGACCTTCCTTCAGCATTATGCCCTGAGCTGAAATTTGTAGTCCTAGATACTCCACCTCTTCCACCATAAATTTGTACTTTTCCCTTTTTACTGTAATACCATAATCTTCAAGAAAGATTAACACTTTATCAAGTTTGGTCAAGTGTGTTTAGTGTGAATCAGAGCGGGATAAAATGTTGTCCTGATATGCTAATACATTACTCTTCTCCCCCACCAATTGGTACATTAATTTCTGAAAAACAGATGCAGCCGAGGCTAAGCTGAAAGGCATGCACAAGAAACAAAATACCCCAAATGGCGTGTTGACGGTTGTTAAAGAACAAGAATCTTTGCTCATTTGGACCTGGTGGTAGGTGGCTGTGAGGTCAAGAGTTGTAAAACATCTCATTCCCCCAACAGCACCAGTATGTCCTGAATCCTCGGAAAAGGGAAACAATCCACTTGTATGTTCTTATTTTATGGACCTTATGTCCACACAAAGCCTGAGGTCACCATTTTGTTTCATTGCCACGACTATGGGAGAATCCAATTGTGAAGAGTCTATGGGTTCAAATACACTTCCAAACATAACTTATGTGAATGTTCCTTCAACCTCACTCTAATACTCAATGGAACATTGCACACATTGTGTATAACAGGGATTGCATCAGGTTTCAAAATTATCTTATGTTCGAACACCACACTATTCACAATCTATCGTCAAATATGACCATGTGCTTCTCCAAAACATTAGGCAAGGCACTAACTTCAACTTCTCTTTTTTCCCAAGTGGTCATAGGCTGATCAGTCCCTCGTAGAAGAACCATACCAAACTTACACTGGTCCCTCCAACCTAAGATATTGTATCCTCTCAATGTCACATATACCTATGTGTATATAATTCTGTTTTCACATCTTAATTGTTCGTGTAAGTAACCTATCATATCAATTTCTTGCCCCCGAATGTTATTGAGCGAAAATCAGGAGGCAATAAACTGATATTTCCCCAGTCAGCATGGTACAGTTCATCTGACAGTATAGTGATGGAGTAACAAGAATCCACCGTACTTTTCGGTCGTACATTTCCAGTCTACCAATAGTTATTTTGGACAGTGGTGCGGTAGAAGATAACATGTTAACCAACATTTTAAAATCTGGCTCTTCAATGCCATTATTTGCGGTGACTAATGCATGGTCTCCATCAACATCACTTTAAAAAAAAAATCTTGTACACACATGCAAAGTGACCGGTTTTTCTCCTTTTCAAGCATGTTTTCCCCACAGCTATGAAATTGCTAGCATTGGCCATGTGGGCCTTAAACCCACACCTAAAGCAAGTTAAACCACTGTCAGACTTTTTGGATTCAGCTTTCCCTCCTGATAACCATTTGGGTTTGCATTAGACTTGGGTGGAACTTGTGGAGTTCTGCTATGCGTAATTCAGCAGAGTGCCTAAAAACTCAGCGAGATTCAACCTCACTCCGTGAGTGGGTGAAGTTGAGCTCAGCTGCCCATTCATACTGATTGGTGCCAGTAGCTCATTCTGCACTGAAAAGCGGGCACAAAAGGCACTATGTGGTCGCGTGCTCGGGCCTTATTCTTTTACCTGTGCTGTGTATGGTGAAGGGCCTATATTAAAATCTACCCCAAATCTGTGGAATCCTCTCCCTAGTCCACTAATCCGCACCTGTGTTACCTTCACTAGGTTAGAGTGTATATTTGCATTTGTGTATTTTACATTTTTGTCTTTTTATTTTTTGTGAGTTTTTGTGCATTTTTTTTTGGTTTTCCATTTACTTCCTCCTTTCTTCTCCTTCCTGTTTCATATTTCTTTTTTCTCTCTACCCAGCGCCAACGCAGAGTATGGGTGGGGTGGCGCCGGTGCGGTTGCTAACCGCACACCTTTCGGTTGCACAGCCATGGGGTGAAGCCTTGCACCGTTTTCTCAGAGGCGGAGTTGGCCACACTTGTTTTTTTTGACAGCAGGCAACAAGCCTGGAAGTTGGTACTGATTGCGGGAGCGCCAGCTGCTGTGGGGAAGGATCCGGCGCACCCTGCAACAGTTGATGCACTGCTGGGCTGACATCTTTGACCGGGAAGCAGGACCTGCTGGACCTTCTGGGTGTCCCAGTTGAGGGGCTTGGTTAGTAATTATTTATTTGTTGTGTCCTACAATGCTATTTTGTTTCAAATAGAATGCTGCTCACACTCAGATATAAGTTAAGTTCATGTAATGTTACGAATATTCTGTGATCCAATTTGAGCGAGCCAGGTGTTCGATGCTACCTAGTTGTACTCGTCACTGTAGGCGCTCGCTTGAGGTGATTATTTATGAAGTCATGCAGACTTCTCTTTCCTGTCACTTAGATGGTGGTTGTAGTAATATCAGTGTTAGCATTTTATGGGGCGTATTTACAAGCCCCATGCACTGTCGGTGTGTCACTTTTTCCCATATAAGAAGTGATGCACTGGCAGTGCAAGAGACTTGTAAATAATCTGTCTTTCTTTTTATGTAGCTCATACAGTCCCAAATAATCTCCCACTGCACTGAAAAGAGAAACTGACTGAATTGGCCCATCAAAGTGGGTTGAAAAGCAAAGATCATTCATTGCAATGCGTGGTCAAGATGGCGACTGGAGCGGCAGCATAATTCGGAGCTCCGCGGTCGGCTTACCAAATATCCTGCTTGAAGGCAGCCACTGGATCTCTCCAACCGCTAGCCACACATCCAGCCCTCCCTGGCCATCTCAGGACCCGGCGGGTCGCTGCAAAGGGCAGTGCGAGGCATGGGCAGTGCGACACCCGCGTCAGCTGACTGGCCGGGCTCGGGAGACCCACATTAGCAGTGCACATCGGCCCGCGGCATCCCCTTCCGGATCTCGATGACCGGCTCAGACCCTGCGGCTCGCTTTGGCGGGGGCTGAGGAGGGGAGCATTGGCTGTTGTGCTGGGCCTGGAGATGCCCTCATGGTGAGGCCTCCAGGAACACTGGCTTTTTGTGAGAGGAACCACGTGGATGCCCTGGCCGGGAGGTGAGGAGCTGCAGGGCCACCCAGGCGTGGCGGGACATGGAGGGCTCGGACCAGTTCTAGGTCCTGTAGCAAGATCTGGGGCCAGCGGGTCCCAGGGAGGCCCAGTGACATAGCCAATAACGCTGGATACACTTACAGGGTGGATGTAATTGAGCCACCTGGCACTGGCACTGTCCTGCACTGGACACGCATACACTGTTGGTGGTAATGCCACCTCCCCAGCGGTATTATAGTGTGTAGTGTACAAGCTGAAGAGCGACTACTGGCATAGCCTTGGGGACATGTCTGAGACAGCCTGGAGCCAGCAGCCCACCTCCTAGTGGCCCGGGGGGGGGGGTGTGCACGGCAGCGGGACAGCAGGCCCTCCTGTGTTGGTACAGTGGCTGAACATGCTGCACTCCCCTGAGATTGGACTCTAACAAATGCGCCGTAGACACTGCTTGCAGTCTGTCAGCCCATGAGTTGTCTAGAAGGCGCCTGCGGGGGGGCTCCAATAACAGGACACCAAATGGGCAAACTGAAAACTTCCAGGATGCCAGCGGCGGCAATGACTGCCCCAGATACTCCGCCCGAAGTTTCGGATGAGACATCTTATGCACTGCAACAGATGGATGCCACTCTTCATAAACATATTTCACAATTTGAAAAAGGACTACAAGGCATCTTAGACACTAAGGGCCAGATGTATCAAGAAGGCCTTTTGCGAGTCGGAAATAGCGATTTTTAAGAAATCGCTATTTCTGATTCGCTAAATGCAATGTATCACATTTGCGATTCGGTAATAGCAATTTCTTAAAAATCGCAAATGCTATTACCGAATCGCAAATTGCGATACCGGCCCCATTCGCACCTATGGGCCTATAGGCCCATATTTGCGAATTATTTGCATTTCCAAAATTGCGATTTCTTAACTGGAAATCGCAATTTTGGAAATGCAAAACCCAAGGGTGCTGAGGGCCTAAGACCCCCTCTGCTGCACCTCAAAAAGTTTTTTAGGACATGTAAGGTGTACACATGCCAAAAAGGTATGTGTGCTTTACATGTACATTTTAAAAATGCATTTTAAATGCATTTTTAAAATTTGAACATGGTTAACACCAAGTTCAACTAGGTGGTAAATAGCGATTCCTTAATGCCCAATTCGCTTTAAGGATTTGCTTCTTACATGTGCTTAGAAATCGCAAATAAGGAATCCTTATTTGCAATTTCTTATTTAGAGAGTCGCAATTTGCGACTCTCTAAAGAGGGTCGCAATTTTAAGGAATCGCTATTTTAGCGATTCCTTAAAATTGCTTTCAGAATGCCTTTAATACATTCTGAAATGGCTTTTTGCATTCGCAAACAGGCATTCGCACCGTTTGCAAATGCAAGAAGCTTTCATAGATCTGGCCCTTAAACTTCTCTAGAAGCAAAGATTGATGCAGTGAAACAGGATGTTAACTTAACATGTGCGGATCACCGCAAAGTGTCTAACAGAGGCAGACGTAGCGGTAATGCGCCCAACAATAAAGGATCTGCAGGAGCATATGAGGCAGTTGAGCATGGAGGTGACAGCACTACAACACAGAGTGGAGGATGCGGAAGGGGAGATCAAAGCGCAACAATATCCGATTGGTGCGGTTTCCGGAACGAGTGTAAGGCACCAATGTGGAACTGTTCCTGGAGCAGTGGCTCACTGAAATGGTCCTGCAAGACAAGGTGCTGAAATTCTTCTCAGTGGAGCGGGCTCACAGAGTGCCTGGCAGACCTCTGGCACCAAGGGCTCATCCAAGATCTTTGATCGCTCGCCTTCTCAATTATCGCGATAGAGACCTAGTGCTCCAACTCTTCCACACACATTGGGCCATGGAAATTCGAAGATGCAAACTTTACTGCCTATCCAGACTTCACAGCGGAGGTTCAAAAGACCCGCAACTCCTTCTTTCTGGTGAAACAATGTCTTTGGGAACATAACCTCAAGTATTCCCTATTGTTCCCTGCAAAATTGCGGGTGCAGGATGGTGCACAAACTCATATATTCATGTCACCTGAGGACACCTGGACCTGGCTCCACGCCAAGGGCTTGGACCAACCGACACATAAGGAAGACACAGAGGAGCAGTGATCGACCCCTAGGAAGAAACGCAAATGTCGCACAGGACTGAGTGCTAAACCCGCACCAGCACAGGCTGTCAAGGAACGATCCCGTGCATTGCTTGAGGCTAGGCAATTTGTGACTAACCCATTCGCAACACTACAGGAGTCCCCGGACTTGGATCCTGAACGGGGAGATCGCAGTGACTCTACCCATGGGCTGTCACTCACTTCCCACTCAGCTGATGATATATGATACCAATATCCCTCATTAAAAAGGCCAACGTTCCTTGGGGATCATCTGTTCAGCCTCAGGGGAGATAAGCTTATGCCAAATGGAACCCCAGGGGGTCAACATCGAAACACCTTCTGAGGGTACATCGCCCCTCACAGCTTGGAGTGGCTGGTGGATCCTGTTCAACATCCGGTGTGCCGAGCGCTCGAGCCGACACACAAGGCACTCACCCCCTGTGATCTATTCCATATGGACCAGTTGTCCCTCATGCCTGCTCTCAGGTTCCATTGTTTTGGCTTATTGTTTTTCGTGAAACACAGTCTTGGTCTCCTGTTAGACCTAATTTTGTCCCTATTTCAGTATGTTTTTTTAATTGTTTTGTTATTGCCACCATTCAATACTTGCAAGATGGGAGCGGGGAGGAACAGCAGATACATAAGCAGAAGCAATATCTCAAGCAGAGTGCAAATGAACCTCACCAACATAGAAACCGGGTGGGTTGATGTGAGCCTAGGGCAGGTCTGGACTCCGACATATGTATGGCCACACAGACGCTATGTTGTATAACACGTATAGTGTGTTCACATGGAATGTGCGAGGCATGGCAACACCACTCAAGAGACATCATATTCATGCATATTTGACGCGCCATCGGGTGCATATAGCTATGATGCAGGAAACACATTTATCAGATGCCACCCTCTGGAAGCTGTGCTCTAGCTGGAAGGGACAAGTATTCGGTACCACATCACCATCTTTTGCGTGAGGTGTGGCAATATGGGTCGCACCTGGAGTGCCCTTTGTGGCAGACAGCACACAAATAGACTCTAATGGTCCGTATGTTGTAACTGAAGGCCACCTTGATGGTACACCATTGACACTTGTAGGTATATATGCATCCAATACTAACCAGGGGAGCTTTTTGAACACATTGACACCCAGTTTGTTTCGGGATCCAGCGGGGGACAGTTTGTGGGGTGGCGACTTTAATTGTGCACCAATGTTGTACTAGATCGTTCCCTTCCCCGCTGCTGAATGCACCAAGTAGGCATAACTCCCTTGAGTTTGCAGCCTGGATATCAGGGAGCGGATTACATGATTTATGGCGGCAGGGGCACCCAGCAGAGCGAGAAGACTCCTTTTAATCCCCGGTCCATGACCTTCACACCAGAATAGACTTGATGTTGGCACCAGCGTCCATGATCCAAAGGGTGCATAGCTCGGCATACCTGGCTCGAACCATGTCTGATCACTGCCCCTCAAGGGTGGCCCTGGGGTGCGGCCGACCGATCACAAAGATACCAACAAGGCACCTGCAAGTAGAAACATTGTCTACCCCCCTTTCTGCGAGGAGATAACCGCATGAATCTCTGCATATTTTGCAAAAAACAACAACACAACATCACACTGTGCTACCGAATGGGATGCACACAAAATAGTGGTGCATGGTCATTGCACGGCTGCCTCTCTAGGTGTATGGGTGCTGCTCCGCGAGGTGGCCTCAGTGGAAGCTAAAATGCGAGTAGTGAAGGTGGCTATGGCTAACAGGGAGACGCACCCTGAGGATCTTGTACTATGAACAAACTATAAGGAAGCAGATGCCAGACTAGGCAAATATGACTACAGACACTACATGACGAGACAGTACGCGGAGGGTGACAGATCTGTCCACTTACTGGCTTGGCTGGTATGGGACACCCCACAGCGTTTGCCTATTAGGGCAATCAGACTAGATTCAGACACAATAGTTAATATACAAGGTGCTACAAATGCTGCCTTTTGCTCCTACTATCAATCCCTGTACGCAGCCAACCCCGCACTCCCACCTGGGTGAATGACTACCTTTCTGGATACCCTACCTCTGCAGCACATACAGCCGGACCAAACCACTGCACTAGATGGTCCCTTTAGTATGGAGGAGATCCGTATCGCTCTAACCCAAATGGCCCGCAATAAGTCTACAGACACGGACGTTTACCTGTAGAATACTATGCAACAAATGCAAACCACCTTTTGCAGCCCATGCTTACCGTGTTCAATGAGGCACACACAGTGGGGCAACTACGGGAATCACTACATGAGGCCCTCATAGTAGTCCTTCCGAAGGCTGGCCGTGATCCTTTAGACGTGCGACTTTACCGCCCGCTCTCCCTACTAAACACCGACTGCAAAGTCTTAGGAAAAAATACTGGCGAACAGACTCTTCCCCCTCATTCCTCATTTGATACATGAGGACTAGTCTGGATTTATCCCCTGTCAGAACACCTTCCTGAATATCAGGAGACTACTTCGTCTTCTCCACAGCACCACAGAGTCGAACCACTGTAGTGTTGCTGTATCACTCAAAAAAGTGTTCAATACCCAAACTGGGACTTTCTTCTTACAACTTTAGGCACAATGGGTTTCGGACCTGGATATATATCCTGGATCACTACCTTATACTCTGATCCGACTGCTCGTGTCAAGACAGAGCAAATCATTTCAGACAGACTCTACATACACTGGTGCACCAGACAGGGATGCCTGCTCTCCCCTCTGTTGTTCGCTATACCTATGGAGCCCCTGGTCAAATTGCGTCAGAATGCATGTCTGTGGGGCATACCGGAACTTCACATTCATCACATCATCTCCCTATACACAGATGATGCCTTAATATATTTACGAGATCACACCAGCTCCATGCCGGGGGTTAGGTCAAATTAGATTCCTTCGTGGAAATATCAAGTTTGGGAGTTAATTGGACTAAGTCCTGTATATTTCCATTATCACCTGTTCCCGTAGACATGCAGCCAGCCCTCCTGAGCTATTATCTACCATTATGCCACACCACCTTTAAATACTTGGGAATACAAGTGTACCACTACAGTAATGACCTGAAGGAGGGCAACATTGATCGGGCTATTCGCTCCATACGGGGATCTCTCCCCTTCTGGGGCTCACTCCCATTATCACCCATGGGAATAGTGGCCATAGCTAAAATGCTCATTATTCCTAGACTATTATATTACTTCTCAGCGCTGCCAATTATTCTCCCTCGCTCATTTTTAAAATCTTTGCAGAGCTTGCTAACCAATTTGTTGTGGGGAAAGGACAAGCCCTGCATGGCACTGACCACAACGCACAGGATAATGGATAATGGTGGCCTGCGTATGCCCAAATTTGAACTCTACTATGCTGCTGCCCAATTGCAATGGCCGCTCTACTGGATGGGGAAACACTGCACGGTGGAGCAAAAGGTAAAATCCAACACACTGACCCAGGTACCAACATACACATGGTTGTCTGATGGAGCACATCCCTCTCACCAAGGCAACATCCTGCTGGATGCTGCCAAAACATGCTGGCTGAGATATATTTACGGCAAACAGCCCAACATACAATATTCGCTGCTGATACCAATCTCACACTTACCTAAGGCTTGCGTCATGCTCGAAAACCCCAATATGGCTTAGTGGCGGGAAGCAGATCTTGTTAGGGTGGGTGAATTTTACTCTGTGGCCACACTACTAACGTTCGATGAACTGAGGGACAATACAGACATACAAGCTGGTGCTGTCCTGACCTACTGTTCAATAAGGCACCTGCTATGGAACACCGGGGATATGGGAGACAAGAAACCACAGACATCACAGATACTCACACTGATGCTATCAATAACTGACACCAAAAAGGTGATATCTAGGCTGTATAATACCCTGTTGGTTGCAACCTACCCAAGCTTAGAGACTGCCCACGCTCGCTCGGATGAAGTACTCACTACCCCCTTGTCGCAGAAGGCCTGGGCATCAGCGTTTTCCGCTGTTAAACATGCAACAGCAGGCTTCGCTAAACCCAATTCAATTATTTACACCATTCCTATTTATCCCCATCCCGGATTAAGTGCATGTTCGCCACGTTGGAACCTGTGTGTCCTTGATGTGTGGCACCAGAAGCTAATATTTACCATATGGTATGGGACTGTCCACCGTTGATAGCAGCCTGGCGGCACATTACTGAGACTACGGCAGAAATAACTAACCATGCCTTAGTAATAAACCCAGAGTCCT
Organism: Pleurodeles waltl; assembly: GCF_031143425.1. Taxonomy (NCBI): domain Eukaryota; kingdom Metazoa; phylum Chordata; class Amphibia; order Caudata; family Salamandridae; genus Pleurodeles; species Pleurodeles waltl. Next base: position 516,310,445 of record NC_090442.1, read on the forward strand.
GCCAATTGGATCTGTGCCAGTAAGGTAAAGGTGACAAACAGCTCCACAGGTTTATTGATCTTGCTTTTATAACATTCAAAGGCCTTATAGCCACACACTGAAAGGCACCACATGGTCCAAACTATGTCAAATGGCTGCAGGGCTTATTTCAGTGGTCTCACGCAGAAGCTCAGACACTGCACCACCTAAAGGCCAAGGGCTTGGCGGGATGGCTGTGAAATGTGGGACGCTTTCCTTGTAAATACAGAAGCAAAAAATGATACGCGTCCCCCATGATCACTCACACGCACTTAAACCACCTCCTGGTAACGACATGTCACCTGGGCGACTGGGTAATTGGGTACCCCTGACCGGTGTCCCCCTATTGCCCACTAAAGGGGGGGGTCCACCGCTGCAAAGAACCCATACAGGCATGATGCTGAAGGAAGTGCCCCTTAGGAATCGTTAGACAAACAGCGTTCTCTCCTGCCTCACCCACTCCCATTGCATGGCGTCTCCATGACTTCTGGAGTGCAATCAATGTGCACCCTACCCACCTCCTGGGTTTCAGGCCATGCACACATGTGACAGCTCACTATTCCTGATAACCCTCTTGGTGTAATTTTTTTACAAGAGGCACAGTTAAATGTTGTGATTTTGGTTAATTTTATTTAATCTTTGTTCATTATTGCATCCCAATACTTGGTTGAACTAAACCTAAAAGAGAGATTTAAAAAACAAAAAAAATAAGCTTTCCCTCTCCCCTACCTTATATATTCTGTGGACTGGTGCTGTGAGACTAAGAAAATAGATTAGGTAATCTACTGTGGAGATTGCAGAGTTTGCAGACCCAGTCAAGCTATTTTATGCTTGTTTGTTGAGAAGGCTGTATTTTTCTTGCTCGTACTCAAACAGTAAAACAATGAGAGATTGTCCATGGTTATGGTGAACGCCTCTAAAGCTGTTTTGTTTGCATTATTCAGAACACCAGTAGTTTTGATGACAGTGCAGCTTGGCAGGAAAGTAGTATGAAGATGGTCCCATTGAATTTGCCAACCAAAACCATATTTCCTTTATTGACCTATGTATTCCACCTCTTCGTTGCGCTTTAATCGACTCACAGTCATCCTGTCTCTGACCCTCCATTACGAAAGGTTTTTGGTTGGCTTGACTACCTGGGTTTTCTAACATTGTCAGCCAACAAAATGCCCACAGTAATATTTCTGAGAGAAGGGAAGATAATGTGAACTGAACTGTAGTGATGTACTGCAGTGGTATTTTATAAAAAAAATAAAAAGGGGGGCCGCATCTGATATCAGATTGTGTAATGTTTTTTCTAGCTGCATAGACCACCAGTCCCAAAGCTAGCACCAGTGTACCAGCTGCAGCGGTTGAAGGGGGAGACACTGCGGCACCTGTGGTAAATCACATTGCTTGGTTCTTGACAATTACTAGTATACTCAGTGTATTTGTTAAGGGAGGCAGGTCCCACCCATCATCTCATCATTCATGACCTCCCCACCCACGGCATTCCGCGACCCATGACCTAACTGCAGCATGGTTCCAGTTCTGTCCCAGCCTATAAAAAAAAATGAAAAATCCATCCTTGGCATGTGCCACATTTTTCAGGCCAAGTGGTTCATATATTTAATAGCTTCCATAAACGATTTTACACCTGGTTAAAAGTTTCCCTTTTGACATTTGTCAACTTTTAACTACAGTGACTGACTAAGCCAAAGCTTAGACACATGATGATCATTGACACCCCACTATTTTATAGCAAAATCTCTACCTACCTAGCCTTTTCCCTTACACTTACCCTGCAGTAGAGTAAACCAAGTGTCCTTCCTTACTGCCAAGCAAATGTGTTTGTCTGAAATAATTTGTGTTTGAGGGCGAGGCCAGGAAGTAAAATGGGATTAAGTGCCTGTGACTTTGTGTTTTGTGGATGAGATTCTATGTGACGAACTTGTCGAATAAAATCTATATATCCCTTCCCTTTCCCTGTACTGCAGTACATCGTTTGTCCCACCATCTACTTACGGCAGATAGGATATCTATTATCTTCATGGTACACATGATGTGTGTGATATATATTATTCATGTGCCTCTTTGGAGTCAAGGTAGAATTGAAAGACATTTGGAGAAAAGCAGGGCCATTGTAATCAAAGTAAGATAATTGTCCATTGCAGCTGCCCCAGCTGAATACTGCAGAGAGTAGCAAAGTAGTACCCAATAAGCTAGCTAGCATGCCTCCATTAATTTAGCACAACAAAACTGGAATACTTGTCCCTTTTAGGGAATGATGACTTACTCATTAATGAGAGGTATTTCTCTTTTTTCCACACAATGTGTCTGTTTGGTTTCTTTGGCAATACTTTAGAAAACAACACAGTTATTCTTTTCAAATCTGGAGCTATGCTGCCTTAATTCCTTTCAGCCAGTTGGGGCTTATATGTGAGGGATTTGTGGATAAAAGCATGCCCCTGTGACTCTCCTTCTTGATATAGCTACTCCTGCTGGCACACCACTGACATAGCTGGAGATAGCAGCCTGGCTGTGGCAGCAGAGGTTAGAGGCTACCCGGGTGGATGATCAACAGCTGGAAGAGGAGGAGGAGTGTGAGGCACGTGCCCTTGCCCTGGGCCCCAGTTTCTCCAGCAAGCTGTCTGCACTTCCATCCTCCATGCCACATCAACCCTAGCGCTGCTGGCAACTGCCCACGCCGATACCACCATTGCTGCCACCTCTTCAGACCACATGTTACATCACTGCGTGCTGTGTGAGCTGGCACACTTGGGCCATCGGATGGCATGCCTTAAGACCCAGCTACAAGAATTGTGGGCCAACCTAGAGAATGCCCTCTTCTGAGCCCTTTTTTATTTTTGCTTTGGTAGGAGGGAGTTGTTTGGGTGGAAAGGGTGGGAACTGGCAGCACAATTTCATTTGGACTTTGGTTTCAACTTTTACTTGGACATTTACTTTTGGACATTGGTTGGGGCAGTATTTTTAGGGTTTGGGGCAGGTCTTTTGTGGGTGAAGGTAGGTTTACTTTTTCTTGTTTGTTGAGTAAGGGGAAAAATATCTATCATACTTTATGCCCGAAGAAGCTTTTTAGTGTTTTACTTTTTGTGCAGCCTGCTTTTTTAAATTGCTTCTCAAAGTGTATACCAGTTAGTTGTAGTTATCTATACCTTTGTCCTACTACCCTCTGTAATGATATTGACCTTTGGGGGGGTATTCTTGCCTACAGCAATCTAGATAAACAATTACTATCTGCAGCTGAAGTTAGTTGCTTACTAACTAAACTAGTTCACTTCACTCCATGGTTCTTTTACTGAATAGATGAAACAATGTCTTCTACCTCTCTCAATCTTCAAAAAACCTTACTGGAGGTTTCCCAAGGTGCCTTGTTAATGGTGGTTGTAGTGCGCTAACAGGGAAGGCATGACAATCGAGGTCTCACTGTCACCTAGCTGAGATCCAAATGTAGCATTAATCAAAAGGATTATCTATAAGAGGCAACTAAATTGAATGAAAAACACAGACTTAGTGAGTTATACATTTATATCATAACTTAGAAAGACTGAGACCAGACTACTACCAACATGACACAACAAAGAATACCAGCTATTATAACACAAACTAGCAATAGTACATTATTATTCTAAGCAATGGAGAGCATAGAATTTATTGAAAACGAATGTGACAAAATCTTCAAGTCAGGAAAAGTGTACTCAAAGTGTAGAGTGGACAAGGTTAAGCATTTATGGAGCACAAGGCCTGACTGATGATGTTGACATTGACAAATTATGTTCTTCTACATTAAAATGCACAGATCCCTTTTATGCGTGGTTGGGTAAGTGGGGCTGGTGTGGACTGTTGCTTAGGTAATAGAAGATCCCACAGTGAGTTGGTGTTGCATTTAAACACATCTGCCACAACAAGTGTGTGATCCATTTGGTGTAAATTAGGCCACACCTCAATAAATCACACAGTCCAGGGTAAGAGAGTTAGGGGTTTAATGAATGATGGAAAAGGGGATTTCGGGAAAGGTGTGACAAAGACGAACACCTCACAACAACAATATTCATCAGGGCGATGAGCAGCATATCATCATCAATCTGTTGTGGAAGGAAGTGAAGGAATGAGTATGTTCAGGTTCGGGTAAATGCATTGCAAACAATCCTTCAGCCCCAGAGACCCCAGATATGATTAGATATCTAATTGTTCTGTCACCTAGGTTTGAAAAATATAAATTATGGAAGATTTGAATGAACCCACCCAGTTCTAAAACTTATGATTGTTAAAAGAAATATGACACACCATTGTCAACTTGGGCGGGGCATCTGCATTCATTTCAGAATGTCTCTCACTCTTGGGTGCCTGGCTGAACTAGTCCGGAAAGTAAGCAGGAGTGTTGGGCTTTTGCCTTTCGTTCGTACAGGAGAGGAAAAAGCCTACAGAATGTAAAACAGAAACTCTATTGTAGAGTCAAGGAGAAGGACAAAAGAAAGGTAAGCTTTGTGAGGAGTGTACCAAAGAAGACTCATAGGATGAGCAAGAACAAGAGGAGTTTCAAGTTTGCCAGCAGTGCAGCATACACACTCAGCAGCATTTCCCTAATCCACGCACCTCTTTCCATTCCACAGTGCTGAGCACTAGGCCTCAGAGGCATCATCATAATGGTTTCCCGTTGAAGTTGACAGCTTCCTTCATCTAGCTTTTGAGGTAGTCCCACCCTGAGTCCTTCCATCCTCCTCCAGACTCTGAATAACTCCGTCACACTCCCATCCTGAGCGAGATAGACCTGTAGTGCGCTGCTATTAAAGAATAAGTAGAGAAACAGAATTGGAGTATTTTGTGTAGATATGTGTTTGTTAACTGAAGTGACTGGTCTGATCGCTGAAGAACCAGAAAAAAGGAGTAGATCCTACAGGTAAATATTGCTATGTTTCAAAGGGTCAATCATCTACAGGTAAAATGATCAACCATCAGGCCCCATGATTGCAAATCATTGAAATCAAGTTTACTAATTAGTGGAACACCATCCCTCACTGTCTGCCTCCACATAAGTCATCAATCATAACTCACAATCGCTTAATAATATATCAGCACTCATTGGTGCAATAGTTACCTCTTCCAATCTAAGCATGGTGATAGGTACCCAATTGTACCTCTTCTTTGATGCAGGCAGCACATTGGAATTTGGCAGTCTTGTAACTCAATGATCCTCTGGGGCAGCTTTGCTAGGCAATGAAAAAAGGATATGCATGGGAGGGAGGTGGACATTGTCGCCAATGTCCTGAAGGAAATGGGGAGGCTTTTTCACTGCACACTGGTCCAGCTCCTATCCGGCCATACATGTGACTAAAAATAGTGGTGCAGCATAAATCAGACACAGACATAATGGTCCATTAGCTATATCTTTTTTATCAGGCAAAGAAAGAAGTTTGATGATAAATAATTAAAGAGTACTATGGTGGCATACCGAGTCAGGGAAGTAGAGTTCATCCCCATAATCAGGTGGTGTGCCCAGAAGTTGGTCAGCTAACACACTTGATTCTGACAAGTCATCCTCCTCCTCTTCCTCCTGTACTGTGTCAGGAACAGTGTAATTGCCCTCTTTGGAGGTTGAAAACAGCACCCTAGAACATCTGCCTGGGATTGTTACTCTAATTATTTCCAGCCATTGTTTTTCCAGTTCTCCGACTTGCTCAACTATCCAACTCTTGTATTTTAAAGCATCTCCTTCAGAAAAAAGAATGAATGTGCCCAGAATTATTTTGTATTGTGAATCAAGTAGACTGGCACAGATGTACGCTTTGGACAACATGATGTCTTTTTGTAGCCTTGTATTAGCAGCCAAGTGAAGGATTAAGTTCTCAACCAAGGCATCCACTTCTGCATTTTGTTCACACCTGTGAGTGCGAACTTTTCAGAGACAGTTTTCACCTGGTTCTGAAGCAGATACAACAACAGGATAGCTTGGCCCATCATACTGTCCTCCTTGCTGACTTCCTGTCTGAAAACCTCAAAAGAAAGTAGCATCTATGTCAGACATTTGACTAGATCCCATATATCTGCATCAATGGTCATATCTTTCCCAATTGCATCCCCTCCTCTCTGAATGATGCAGTCATCTTTCTGTCTGTACTGCTCAAACAGATGTTGCAACATGTACTAGGTTGAGTTCCAACATGTTGGCACCTCCTGTATAAGAGCTTTAACTGGTACTCGATCAGCACACTGAATAATCCTCAACTGCTTCCGGGCTTTGTGAGAAAGGGCCTCTTTTGACATGTCTAGCCCCCACTGTTTGCCTGATATTTGATGTGGTTTCAAAGTTGTTAGTGTCAAGGGACCCTGCTAACCAGGTTCCCTGGGCCAGATCTCTTTCCCCAAAATTGTTGTGATGCATTGGCACAATTGGAAACACCATTAGGTGCCACCTTAAGTCCCTCGTAAATGGCACTAAGGTACCCAGGGCATGAGGTACTAAGGGTCGGACCCTGAGAGCAGCAGCACAGCTTGTGCCATGCTCAGGGACCATGCATCGACTGCACCCTGCACTGCTATTGCAGGATGAGTGTCCTGGTGCAATTCTAAAATGCAAAACAGCCTGTGTGCCCTGTCCACTACACAGTGCCTGCAATATAGGTAAGTCACCCCTCTGGTAGGCCTTCCAGCCCTAAGGCAGGGTGCACTATACTGCATGTGTGGGTGCATAGATGCATGAACAATATGCCCTACTGTATCCCTACAAAACCTAAGACATAGTAAGTGAAGAGAGTAGCCATTTTATATGCATGTGCTGGACACTGGATAGTATGAGTTTCACAGCAAAGGATCTCCACTCTGCACCCTGGGTTGTTTGGTATCAAACAACTCAGAATGATACATCTAAACTGGTACCAATATTGGATTTATCGCAAAATTTACCCAGGGGCCATCTTAGAGATGCCCCCTGCAAAAGCTAACTACCCTGGCATGGTTTCTGGCCAGTCACAAACAGCCTGCCAACACCAGTCACAATTCTGGAACCTTGGGGTGAGAGTCTAGGTCCAGAGAACAACACCCTTCCTGGGCAGCAGTGTTACACCTCCTGCCCCAGGAATGTGCTCATCCCTGCTTATGTGCTTCAAAGGCCTTACCGCCCTTGAAACTTGACCCCCAGCCCTGCTGTTAGCAGCAGATGGCCACCCCATTGCAAACCCCACTTTTGGCGGGAGCAAAAGCTGGAAAATGCACAAAGGACAAGAGGAGTTGCCACCCCCAGCTTACACCACCCCTAAGGTGTTGCATGCAAAGTGACCCCTCCGTTTCATTTTCCTCCATCCTCCATGGTAGGAAAATACCCTATCAGGGAGAGGGAAGTGACCTTTGCCCACAGGAAGGGGTCACATAGTGGGTGTAGCCACCTTAAGATAGATGACACATTGGTCACTACTAGTTACTCCCCAAAACGTCTACTAAATGCAATAGTTAGTGGGCACCCCTAGACCTGCAGATCAGATTACAAGGACACAAGAAGGGCTGCAACAAAGACAACCCAAGGCTTCAGAACTGTATTCCTGCTACACAAAGACAAGGCGCCAAACCCTGCCTGCTGTACTCAAGACTTAACAGTCAACACTGAGGGGTTGCAGATACATTGGATGGACTCTGCAAAACCCCAGAGGACCCCCAGTCTTCTGAAAATCACCAAAGATCTCCCTCCAGAGTGAAGGCATCACTCCCTGAAACAAAGAAGCAAAAGACCCATTGAAGTCCAGTTCACTGACTGGCCACTGACCAAGGAAATGGACTCAGCAGCCAGACCAAGTTTCACTCAACTGACCCAGAGGACAAATCCTGCGAGTGTGCCAAGTTCAGTGGCACTGCAACCTCCAGTGGCTGAACCATGCAATAGCATGGGGTACTGGACCCCTCCACATTGAACACCCAGAAGAAAAGTCCATTATGGACTCCAAAAGGACCAAGAGCAAGCCCCATTGGAGGGACGTCAGGAAACATAAGAGCCACCACAGAGCTTGGCCCTGCTGACCTGAAATCCACCCTAAAAGTGAACTGCCTCTTGGTTCCAAGGGCACCTTTGCAAACGGCTCTTGGCTCACCTATCTGCTCTGCACCCAGCCTCCCTGGCCCCTGCACCGGAGAGCCAGCTGTGCTGTAAGGGTCCCTCACCCCTTGCAACCTCTACACTCCAAGGCGACCCACCGGGCTCACCTTGAAGTCTGCCTGTGCATTGCTTTTCCAAGTAGTCCCCCACAGTGGTTCTGCACCAGCTCTAAGGACTTTTCAGCAGCTCTTTCTGCCAAAACAAAGACCTGCCTGAACTCCTCCGGTTGGCCCACAGGACTTCTTAATGACCTCAACCTAAAAACAAAAGGAGACATTAGCAAATGTATTGCCTGATTTTATATGCATGTACATTTTGTTCCCATTGATTCCTATAGTGCATAATTATGCACAAAAACAAGAGATTTTCTAAACTTTGAAAAATCATAACTTAAAAAGTACTTACCCAATTTTGATGATCTTGGACTTAAAGATTTTATTAAAATCTGAAGTACTTTTGTAAATTGATCTCAAGTTATTCCTTTGAGTGTTTTTCCATATTTATTGGTACTGTGAGTAAACAAATGCCTTGCACTTCTTCAGGATTGGTGTAACTGCTTGACTAAGCTACCATATGAATTAGAGCATCACGTTGTCTAGTTTTTACCTCTGTAACCAACATGTGGTTGCCTGGACTCTGCACAGTGTGCCTGGTTTTGCACACTACATAGAGAGCCAGCCTCCTACATGCTTTAAAACGAATGGCTGAAATGAATACATATGTGTTGCTGACTATGGGCCTGATTTAGAGTTTAGTGGATGGGTTACTCCATCACAAAGACGCATATCCAGTCTGCTGTATTACTATCTCCATGGGCAATAGTGGGATCCTAAAGCCGCAGATGGGATATCTGTCACATATGTGACAGAGTAACCCCCACCTTCAAACTCTAAATCAGGCCCTGTGTCTTCTTTTTTTTTTTAAGTCCTACACAACCAGGCTGGTGAAATGCACCAAACACAGGACCATGAAATAGCCACAATCTGTCATGGCCTTGACTATATTACTGCCATTGTCCATGTCAACAAATTAAATTCTGAGACCTCTGGGTTTCAGCCATTCAAATGCCTTCCTGTTAAAGTATTCCGAGATGTTTTGCAGCTATATGGGATTTCGCCACGGTGAATATGGCTACTGTTGCATGACACCTAAGACCCTTAAAAGTATCTTCAGTGCTGAGAGCTGTAGATAGCTGTTGTGTAACCTCTGCAAAAGAAATCCAGTGTGCAGTGTTACACATGTAATCAGTTGCTTGGCAACTGGTCCCACCTGTCTGTATTCAGGTAGCTAGTGTGAATAGCAGTTGGCTACAAAGCTCGTCCAAACAATTGTAGCACATCATGGAGCACTGGAAGAGCAACTCTAGCAAAATAGGTCTGACTGGGCACCTTCCATTTTGGGCAGATGGCTGCCACAATTTCTAAAAATCTCACTCCTTCCACAAAAGGAAAAGGGAGAAGGTCCAGTGCTAACATTGTAGCCAGTTCACCACTGTACAAATGTGCCTTTGGGTGTTTGCAGTCATATGCCGCCCCCCTGCCTGAAGAATCCGGTAATAGTAGACTGAATTTTCTTTTTTCTGGCACCACTGATACAGGCGACTTCCAAGAAGTAGTAGGTGGTAGACTCAATATGCATCTAGGGGCAGTCACTTTCTGCTGTGGTGTCTCCATCTAACTCTGAGTCTTTTTGTGCCACTTTGAGTTTGCTGAGGCAGGTGATACTGGTACACTGCTGAGGACTGGATTGCTTGGATTAAAATGTCACCCTTATCTTCCTCATAACCTCCCACTGTGATTGGAACTGATGATTTCCTGCTCTCCTCACCTTCAGTTGCAGCAATTTTTTAAGGTGCTCCTCCCACCAGATTGCATAATGTTTTTTCATATGGGTTGTTCAGCCTCAAGTACCATAGTGTGAACAAGGCTTACCTCGATGAACACTCAAGTGGCAAATGGACCACATTGCAGTTTTATCCTCCTGCTTGCTCACTGTCAACAAAATCCCAAACTGGGGAGGAGAACTTTCTTAGTGTGTTAGTGCTAATGTGTGAAGAAGAACTGGTGGTAGGTGGGTGTGTGTTGATTGCCTCTCTGCAATGTATACTTCTGAGGTATGAATTGATGCAGGTCTCAGTAGGGGCCTTACAAATATGGCAGCAGGTACCGGCAATGGTAACTGTGCAGAATCCCCCGGAGCAGGTTGAATAGGAGGGGTAATGCAATTCTCCTATGGGCCAGCTTCCATAACAGTGACTGGCTTGTAATCCTCCTCATCATCTTCCATAATTCTAAAGCTTTCAGAAACTTTCCTTTTTCCTTGCCACTCCTGGCATGTCTCGGACTCTGCCAAAGTCCAATCCATGTCCAGATCATCATCAGAAGGGGTGCTTGGAGAAAATGGTGGAATATTCTTCCTTTTTCTTACTGAAGATCTAGAAGACAATGTTTCCAAAAGAGGGTGTTCTTGCTCTGCAGGAAGCTCAACCTCTTGTTCTGCTCCAACTTCAGGAATATGTACTATTGCTGGCTGTGGCTGCTGTCCACTTTGCTCTGTTTCATGAAACAATTAAGTACTACTTTCTAAAAGGGACAAATCCAATTCAAGGTCTCTGCTTCTTGAGATCACCATGATAGCAGTGGCCGCCTCGCTGACAGACAGGAGCTTGGGATTAGGTTGGGGTGGTACCATTGATGCGGGAGTGCTACTCCCATCTTCCTCCTCGGAGGTCGATGCGGCAGGCACAAGTTTCCAGAAAAAGATTGTGGTCAGCACGCCAATGGTAGAAAGCTGCTTCTTCTCACTAGTCACTTTCTTGGCAGCACATTTTCTCTGGGGCCATCATAAAGCTGTCAGTGGGCAGTGGCACTGAGCTGTCAAGTGGAAGAGATTAAAGGATTGATATCATGAGTTGTGTGGTCATGTATCTTTGTACAGGCCTTTCATCTGCCAGTTCTGTGGGTAATGTCTGTTCTCTTGTGCACCTAACAGCAAACAAGCAAGAAAAACAATGAGTATAACATGACATTGCTGCAGTTTGAATTAGGACAGACAAAGACATTGTAGTTTGGTGTCGTTGGTTACTTAAGTTATCATAAATAATTAACAACAATATATCCAACAATTTTAAAGTCAAACCACACCACCATAACATAAAATTTCATTTCCAATCAGGATAACAACATACAGATGTACCTCTTTGCTTTATGTGCATCTACTCTAAGGAAGACACCATTGGCAGTCAGGGAGGTGCATGGGAAAATGGAATAATGCACTTATGGCAGGTGGAAGTCCAGGGAGAAATGAAATATTAACTGAAGAAATTAATGCTGCTGTGCGACTGTGTGTCTTTCATAGTCAGGGGATGGATGTATGGAGGCAAATATGACAAAAAGAAATACAAAACAACAAAAGGATTTTTTTTTAAACTAAAGTAAAAAATAAAAACAAAAAAGTTAGAAAAATGTAAATAAAAAATGTAAAAAACAAAAATGTATTGCTGATGTTTGTACTATGGGAGTATGAGAAAACCATTGGGAGGCAAGGAGGTCTAGGTGAAAAATGCAAAAAATAAGTGTAATATAAAGCATTGTTCATCACAATCATATTCATAATAATATATATATACTACAGTAATCCTCAAGCATATTATTAAACTAATATCACGAAAAGGTAAAAAATGAACAAAAACAACATGCATGGAAGCATACAGAACAAAGAACACATGCAAGTCTATGGAAAAGCACAGTAACTGGATTTACAAAAAGGCCGCCGGCCACATGGTCAAACAACAACAGCAAGCAATAAGGCATGGAAAACAAAGAACACATGCAAGCCTATGGCAAAAGCACACTGACTGGCTACACAAATAGCCTTCGACCACATGGTCAAACCAACAACAGCAAGTAAGGAGGCATGGAGAACAAAAAACACATGTAAGCCTATCGCAAAATCACACTGGCTGACTGTACAAAATGGCTTCCGGCCACATAGTCAAACAACAACAGCAGGCAAGGAGGCATGGAGAACAAAGAACACATGCAAGTATACGGCAAAGCATACCGTCTGGCTACACAAAATGCTCTCCGGCCACATTGTGAAACCAACAGCAGCAAGCAAGGAGGCATGGAGAATAAAAACACATGCAAGGCTATGGCAAAAGCACACTGGCTGATTGCACAAAATGGCTGCTAGTACATGGTCAAACCAACAATAGTGAGCAAGGAGACCTGGAGAACAAAGAAAACATGCAAGCCTCTGGCAAAAGCACACTGGCTGACTCCTGCCACATTGAAAAACCAACAACAGCAAGCAAGGAGGCATGGAGAACAAAGAACACATGCAAGCCTATAGCAAAAGCACACTGGCTGCACAAAATTCCCATCGGCCACATGGTTAACCAACAGCAGCGAGCAAGTAGTCATGAAGAACAAAGAACACATTGAAGCCTTTGTCAAAGCACACTGGCTGCCTACACAAAATGGCTTCTGGCCACATGGTCAAACCAACAACAGCAAGCAAGGAGGCAAGGAGGACAAAGAACACATGCAAGCCTATGTCAAAAGCACACTGGCTGACTACACAAAATGGCTACCAGCTTCATGGTGAACAAACAAGCAAGGAGGCATGGAAAACAAAGAACACATTCAGGCCTACAGACACAGAATACACAAAATGGTTCTTGGCCACATGGCATGGAGAACAAAGGCAAATGGTGGCCTATGGCAAACACAATCTAACACACAATGGTCAGACAAAGGAGGCATGGTAATACTGAAGAAAACAAAACCTGGTTTTCCAGTTTCTTAATTGCCTAAGTGAATATGTCCCATTGAGCAGGCAGTAGAGGTTACAATTGCAAATATAATTACACCTCCCATTCCCAGGTAGTTGTAGCTGAAAAATTCAAACCATCAATGGCTACTAGATAACTCTCAAATGACCTGTACCAGCGATGCCATTTTAACCTGGGGACTCCAATTTCTGGAAGGAAAGACACTCATAAGTTGGGGTTTTGCATGGTTTTAGTTGTGTAAAAGTTAAACTGCAAACTTATGAAGCAGTGCCTTGTTTGTAAATATGCAGCAGGCAATATTTGGTAAGAAACCAGTGTTCCACCTGGGAGGGAAGAGTTATTCCTAACAATATTTTTTCAAATAACAGTTTTCAATTAAGTTTGACAAGGCAGACAAAATTTAGCTTGAGGCTATGCAGCAGTGCCTTGTTTGCAGCGATTGTCAAGAAAGCAGTGCTCAACCGTGTAGGCAAGAGTTAATCCCCACAAATACTGGCAGCCAATGGTTAACAAAATGAACTTGCAGAGCAAAACCATGTCATTAAGATGTTTCATGCCTTTGATCAGTAATGAATGAACTTTCATTATTTTACCATGCCCCTGAAACGAGTGTCCTTTCTTGTGATGCAGAAGAATCAAGCAGCGGTATGCCAAAGAGGGAAGCAGCAGCAAGAAAGCAGCACTGGGAGCGCAGTGAGGAATCAAATGTTTTATATGATAAGGTTGCATTTAATCTGGCTTGATGTGTCTATGTTTGAGTGAGTGAGCCTTCATGTTTGCTCTGAATCGCAGGCCTCAAGTCTCTTGGTGGAGTGGCTGCATGGTATAATGAGGCTTGTTGAGGCACACGGAGTGTCTTTAAATTTCCTGGGTGCGCAGGTGCGGAGTTGCTACGCTCTCGTACGAGGCCTCAAGCATTAATTTCAATAATTAAATATGCCTTACCCTGGAAGATGTTTACTGTGGAAAAATGTTCATAACCTGACCAGGCATCTGGGTGGGCTATGCAGCAGGGGACTGAAGTGCATGCCAAATTGCTGCAGATTCTGTCCTTTAGGTGCTGACTTTAGTCACCAATCTTGTTGTCAAATTGTATTGTGTCCCTTAAAAGATCGATTCAGATGGCAGGTGTAGGTTCAGTAAAAATAGATGTATTCCTTATGAAATAAATCTGCACAAGGTCTTGTTACAGCCACCCGAGGCTGAGTCAGCTGTTAACTGCTGAGCCTGGAACACTCCGAGCGACATCCACACCAACTTGGAATGCATCTACATTCCAAAGAACACAATTACATTGTGCCTTAACCTGGCTTTTCAGTAAAATTCCCCATGACAGTTTAGTTCTTGAAAACCAAACACTCAATTTCCCTGACACACAGGGAGTCAGTCATTTTTATTTCTTCACAAGGCCATCTTGGGCAAGGAAATATAGCAGTACCATCGCCCTAAGTAGGGGCAGAAGATGGCCACTAAGAGCAGAGGGCTATTTGGCAGACGGGTTGTCACGGAAAAGGTTTTTGACAGCTGACCCAGTTGAGGCCTTGCTGTCCGAAACCTGAGGTTCCACCACATCCAGATGGGAAGGGGGCACTGCAAGCTTCATGGAAACACTATTTATTTATGGATATGCTTGTGCTCTAACTGACTGTAAATGACCCCTAGGATGTCCTGGCAGAGAAGTGCAGGCAACTAAACAGTTACTAGATTAACATGTTTCATATCAGATTGGGCTGCAAAGAGGTATTTATTATGTTCTTTTTTGTGACTAGTTACAATTGTTTGTGGTCAGATTGGCTGCCCTGGCCATCATTTTGGTTGATTTAAGCTCACTGGTGGTCACCATGTGGTTATATAGAGGTTTGGTTGTAAATGCCTACCTTTAGTTGAGGATGTTAGTTGTATTAGCTTGGAAGTGTCTGAGATTGTTAAGGAGGGCCTGTGGCTGTATTTTTATTTGGGATGATGATTGATATGTGAGGTGTGTTTGTGAGATCTGTGAACCAAGAGCTGCTAAGAAATCTTTTTGGTCCTGGTTGTATCTAGGCAACTGGATGCTAACTCTACTGGATTCTAGATTGTGAGTTCCAGGAGAGTGAGAGCCATTGCTGGAAACAAAGGACACAGTAAGGACGTGTCAGATGTTGCTGTTTTGGACTTAATAAACTGGAATTCCTCATTAATTGGAGTGTTCTGGCTTATTGAAAAATGGCGTCCAGGGTGGAATGTTAATTGCCAGGATGTGGCTTGGGATACATTTTGAAAACTGCATGGGATGGTGGACGACAGTCTCAATGACATCTGGTTCTGATCTCAATTCATCCAGCCATGCATATAGAATGCTAGTTCACTGAAGCACTGAAACAAACGGGTGAGTTTGACCTCAATACTATCTTTTAAAGATCAATTACTGTTCCTTAGAAAGTTAGTGCATGAACTTTGCGTTTAGCATGTGTGGCTTTGTGAAGTTTTGAATGTACTTGATTCAACATAGTGCCATCATCGGAGGCAACAATTGGCCTCAGGCACTCATTTGGAGTATTGTACTTGGTTTCACAAAACGCTGTTGTCAGAGACAATCATCGAGCCTCAACAGCGTGTGTGGTAACTGCAAGAGCAATTAACTGGTCGCATGGAGGAAAAGAACTCACCGGTGAGTGGTGCCCAGTTTTGGGCCATGGTGAGGACATGTCAGGGGTTGTTGCTTTGGACCCAATAAACTGGATTTCTTCATTCATTGGAGTGATCTGACTTCTTAAACGTCCTTTCAGATAAGTGTTTGTGTCCTCCATCCTTTTAAGATATTGTATGAGGTTATATTATCATCTGCCTATTTCCATGCTGTTGTTTCTGAGTTTTAGCAACCTTTTTTGGCATGCACTCTGACACACGTCTTAGCTTAATAAAATGAACACCATGTTGGTGCACCCATCTTTCAGCAGTTACCCTGGTGTATGGTAAATTCTTCTGCTCCTGCTACTTGCCACATTGTTGTTCTCTTGCAGCCCACTAATTAATTTCCGCCTTTTGCTGATATTTTGAAGCAAGTGAGGGTGTCACATGCACTCCTGTACCAATCCTTATTTGTGATGAGTAAACGGGAGCATCCATCCTGCCACTACTATGATGAGCTGAACTTTCAACATGTTTTACTCCAAATATTTTCCCTCTAAATTATGAAGGGAATATTACTTTGTGTTCCACAGGCAGCAAATGTGCCTTTCTTAAACCTCTGGTAGCACCATTATAGTGGCTACCTGTACGGAATAAACTCCTGAGAGAAGGTTAAATTGAATTGCATCCTCCCCTTTTTTTATTGGCAGACCATGGCAGATCTACATTTATTCTGATTACCTCCTGGCTATGGTATGTAGCATATTTGCCATTCTTGCCGTTCTTACTGATAGTCAGCATATTGGTAGCCCAGCTACTTTCACTCTCATTTGATTATCCTCCTCTTTCAGACTTAGTGGCAGCAATTATTCACAAAGGTGCTGTGTGCCTCTTAGTCCTGGTGAAGATCCAGTCATTCAAGTCCTCATAAACATTACAATTGCTGGGTCAAAACATCAACACTACACATCTAATAACTGTTTGAAATGATTTGTAGTTTCTAGGTATAATATAATTGTCTTATCCTCTGAATGTAGCATACAGCCAACTACAACTATTTTTTATATAATGTACACGTCTGTATATCATGCTGGTCACTTTCATTTGCACTGCACCAATTGTGTTATTCGAAGCATAACTAAACATATACTATCTGTGTACATTTGTAAGCAAATCTATAGATGCTTACTCTGAACTATCTGTTGTTACTTGTTTAATGATTTATTCCTTGACAGGTACCTTTTTACACACACTGCAAACATTTAGAAGTATTCCTAGAATAATTCCTTGAATGAGTCACTTTCGCTTATACTGTCATGACACCCAATTGCTGAAGAATACAGGGTCTCCCCATTACTATTGATCACAGCTACAACCTTGAGCACTGCTGGGCTAAAAGGGACATGACGACTGTATACTTTTTTCCGTTATAGCAGCCATCAGAAGCAAATCATATGGCAGAGGTCAGCACAGACATAGCCATCATAAAACAAAGTGACCATGTTACTGAATAACTTTAAAGTTATCTCCAATATTTTTTAGAGTTAACAATCATTTGTAGCTAGCAGCCGACCAGACAACACACCTGTCTCGTTTCCTAAAGACAATTTGGGGACTTTCAGAAAGTTTTCCTTGGAATGCATTCTCCCCCTTGATTACCATTGCCTTTGTGGTTTTCTATTTGCTGGGTTCATGTGCTTTAGGCTCTCTAGGTTCAGTTTATCCGTCCCGTTGCCTAAACCATGTTTACTGTATTCTTCCACAAACTCTTTTTCTGTAAACAGGCCTTTAAATCTTGTTCTTATCTTGTCACTTTGCTGTGCATTCGAAGAACTAGGTCAAATGTCAGGCTGTGTGTTCCGAGGGAGCTTGTTTACTTTACTTTCTCTGACTTCTAAGTGAGAGAATTTATGTAACAATCTTGCTGGATACTGGGGGTAGGAAAGGGGTTTTTCATAGCACACAGCAGCATTTAAATGAACTGTGTAAGTATTTCAGAATATATCAGAATTATAAATGCACATTTTGTGTTATTTCTGAAGTGTCTTGGACACAAATACTTTAATATGATCAAAACAATTCATTACACTAGGTCAGGGTTCTGCAGAGTTGGTCCTGGAGAGCCGGGTCCATGCCAGATTTTTTGTGTATCCACATTTAGAAAAAAGTAGATTTCTGAAACATCTTTTTTCTAAATGTGGATATGCTAAAAACCT
Source organism: Pleurodeles waltl (assembly GCF_031143425.1). Lineage (NCBI taxonomy): Eukaryota > Metazoa > Chordata > Amphibia > Caudata > Salamandridae > Pleurodeles > Pleurodeles waltl. The sequence continues at coordinate 516,328,167 of NC_090442.1, forward strand.
GTCATGGACCCGGCTCTCCAGGACCGACTTTTCAGAACCCTGCAATAGTTGATGCAATTTCCACACATTTTCATTTGCACACTGTATAGTTTTATTAGTAAAACATTGTCTGTGCAAATGTATTGGTCATTTCAATTGAAAATATATTGTCTATAATGGCAGTGCGCTACCATACCTTGAAAACTTCTCTCTATGCCACTCCACTCTACTGTGACCACTCCAAACCACTGTACTCTACTCTGCACCCTTCCACTTCATACCATGCCACTGAACTCTATGCCACTTCATGCCACACTACTGTACTCTACCCTGCACCACTCTACTCTATGCCAATGCACTCTTCACCACTCTACTCTACACCAGTGCAGTAGCACTCTTTGCCACTGCACTCTAAACCACTCTGGTTAAGGCCACACCGACCTACTCTGCACAACTCCACTCTATGCCACTGTACTCTATGCCACTCTGTAGCTCAGCACTCTACACCACTGCACTCTATTCAGTACATTCTACACCAACGCACTTTAGTCTGTAATACTCAACTCTATACCCCTGCACTCTATGCCAACCCACTATACGCCCCTCTAATGTACTCTGCACCACTGCACGCTATGCCATTGCACTCTACACCACTTTACGAGATTACACTCTATGCCACTCTGCCCAAATACTGTTTACCCTGCACCACTCCACTCTACTCTGAAATAATCTACTCTACACCACTGTGCTCTACCCCACTCTACTCTTACCCACTGCATTCTTTGCCAATGTAATCTACACAACTGCACTGTCACTACACTCTGTGCCACATCACTCTACTCAGCATCACTGTTCTGCATGCCACTGCTCTCTACCCACTCTACTCCACTGCACTCTGAAATTCCACTCTGCAATACTACACTCCATGCCACTGAACAGTGTGCCACTCTACTCTGCACTACTCCACTCTACACCACTGCACTCTATGGCACTATACTCTACTCTGCACCACTGTACACCACTGCACTCTATGCAACTGGACTCTACTCTGCACTCTACGCCACTGCACTCTATGCCACACTCAACTCTAGTCTGTGTCACTGCCCTCTGCATCTCTCAACTCTACGCTGCTCCACTCTGCACCACTCTGCATCACTCTACTCTACACCACTTCACTCTATGCCACTCTACTTTGCACCCCTCTACTCTGCACCACTCTACTCTGTGCTATTCCACTCTGCACCACTGCACTCCACTATGCACTACTCTAACCTTTGCCACTACATTCTATGATGCTGCATAGTATGCATCTGAATTCAATTCCACTGCTCTCAATGCCACTGCACTCTACGCCACTGTGCTCTGCAACACTCTACACCAATGCACTCTCCACCAGTCCACTCTACTTTATTCCACTGCAGTGTATGCCACTCTATGTGACTCCACACTAAGCCACTCAAATACACAACACTTTCTGCCACTCCACTCTACAACACTCTTCTCCAATACACTCAATGACACTCCACTCAACTCTCTCTTATGCTACAAACTTTGAGCCATGGACAGTTTTAAAATAGAGAGGGGGTAAAAGGAATCTTTTTGGTAAATGTGTAGTCATCGCCGCCCTCATAGAGGGGCAAGGTGTATAAATCCTGGCAGCATTATACAAATAAAGAATACAAATTGGCCATGTACATTGCATAAACATCCACGAGGAGTCCATCTGACTTTGGTGCTTGCCCTTACCTTCTTCTGTATTACCACTGTTGTAGTGGGCCAGCAATGGGTGCCTCCAATGATTTCCTTTGGTAAAGCATTAGTTTAGGCAGAGCTACTGCAGTCAAAATAATAATACAAGTGGTCTGCCTATGGAACAGATTGCTGAGAATAATGGAGGGAAGAGAAACCTGTGAAGCTGGTGCTTATCTTACTCTGCAAGCTATTGAATTATTACCAACCATCAATGACGTTATTTGAGGTCTGGAAACATTGGTCAACAGTAGCCATAGTGGCACCTTTTATGTTGTCTACATCTTTCTTAGTTGCATTGCGGTGAAAAATGAGGAATCTTAACCTTTCAGTAAAGACTGTTTGACAGCCTTTCACCTCCAACAAATCCATGATAGTGGACTGTTTTTCTGGTTCCTTCATTCACCACTTTAAATGTCTCCCTCAGTATGCCTGCTTTACCCATAGAGTCCTCTTTCTCTTTAAAATAATAACTGATACATCCCAGAACCTCCACCTGAACTTTAAGTATTGTAAAGAAGCTGTCTTTGTATGCTAGGACAGGATACATATGAGAGAACAATTCTTTCAATATTGACAAGTAGTGAGTTATGGTCAGAAAGAAGCTAAGCAAGGTAACAAGAGCTAAGTGCTACATGGTTGTGGCCTGGAATGTAATGGAAGGAATATTAAGTGGTCACAAAGATGTGACCAAAATATTGAATACAAAAATGTGTATATATATTTAATTACCGAGTGGTGGCCATACTGAGTAGTTATAGTTAAGTCTGCATTTCCATAGGAAATGTCTTTTTTGGTTTGCTATTAACATTGCTAATAACTTTGACGCTGTTTGACAAAGATGCACAAAACCTTCTAAAAAGCTTGCCTGGACTTGTCTAGTTTCTTCATGGAACGTTTTGGGGTGATCTGTCAAGCAAGGCCCAAGAAAAAGGGAGGGGGGTCCAAAATGCTAAATCCCTATACATTTTTTACAGACTTTTATAAGAACACTAGAATGGAATTACACCAGATTTGACAGAAAGCATGCTTTTCGTGATTTGGTATAAATTGGTTCAATAGTTTTTGAGAAATCAAGGTACAAAAATATTTGTATATCTGGACAGTTGTGCTCGAGGGACTCTCACGAGAGTCCATCAAACCTAAAAAAGGAGAGTGTTCTGATTGGCCATGGGGATTTTATTTTCCCTTGGCCCAACTTGCTCCCGCTTGAGTAAAGTTCCCACAGAAGCAAGTGCTCTGATTGGCTGCCTGCAGCATGAGAAAAAATGTTGCAAGCAGCCACTACAGGACTAGGGTACTTAGTCCCCCATCCTGAGTTTGAAATGAAAAAAGATATAAGGGGGCAGGGTAGGGATATACTGCCCCCTAGTGCTTGTCAGGGGTTTTGGTGCAGTCCTGTTGGATTATAATGACTTGAGATAACTGTAAATGGAGATTTTCAGTGGTTTTGTTTGTTTAAATATTTTGACTGACATTTTCACCTAACTATAGATGTCTGGTACATTTTTTTCTTCCCATGGGACTCTCGCTGGAGTCAGCACAATTTGTTTTTAAAAAAAGAACAAGTGCATTGGGTGTCCTTTTGGGCAGTCCAGGCCGCAAACCCAAACCAATGCCTCACATGGCCATCTCTCCTTGGTGAAGTTGGAATAGTAATAAAATATTGCTTTACATTAAAAACACACTAGAAAATGGCTACATAACACAAAGGTTAACGTTACATTATAGTTAGGTTTAGTAAAAATATCTTACTTTACATTTACAAAAGTCAGAAATTCACTGGAAAAAACAAAGGTTAAAGTGATGTATAGTTAGGTGAAAATGTGAATTATAATGTAGCATTTTAAACTTTAAAAAACACTGAAACTCACCAGTTATAGTTAAATGGAGTAATTAAAACTTACATACTCACTATGCATTGATTATGACTGCACATATTACATCACTCATGACATGTTTTATGATTATTGATTACATCACTGATGACGTCTGAAATTACCTCAATTATGCAGTGGTGACTGCCACTGAATGGGAGTGGATAAAAAAAGCACTTACTTGCTCCGAACGGAAATGGGTTTGTCTCCTCCATTCTCTTCCAGAAGCACGCAAGCTGCCAGACTCTTCTCAGCCAGTCACAAAGCTGCTCTCACCAGCATGACACCAGCATCATGATTGGTGTGAGCGGCCTGCTTCAGTGCTCACATATGGAGAGGGACCCTGTGCACTTTCTCCTCTCGGCTGTGCAGTACAGCGAGGAGGAGATATGCAAAGTGCGCATATCTGTTTGGCCAGCCCAACACAGACGGCCAAACAGACATGCACACTTATGGTGCACAAACCACTCCTATTGTTTATTCTTTTTTTAAATAATCATATATCATTTTAGTCCTCAAAATATATATTCATATTATTTTAAAGGTTGAACTGATTTAATTAATGTAACATTAGCACTTTATGGGTGTTATTTTAATTCCCTCATCCATTGTTTTCTATGGTTGGTTGGTTGGTGATGTTTGACTAGCCGCAAGGATGCATTGGAGTGTATGTGGGCCTATTTCGACACATATAGGGCTGTAGTAATGCTGGAGGTATTTTTTGTGAATTGTATCTGCCTTACTCTTTCGCAGGTGGGTGTTTTTTATTAGCATGTCTTTCCCAAACCTTTCCAAAACTTTCCTAAACCCCTTTCATTTAGTAGAATTATTCTCAATTTCCCCACCATTTCCCTGTCACTCCTGCATGGACTACTAATTTGCATACCTAGGGATGTGGAGATTTCCACACATAAAATGTAGAAAATGCAAAGACGGGGATCTTTGCTGTAAGTTTTTGAATTGCATTTTGTAGTACATGAGTAGTACTGTGCCATTTGTGAGTCCAGACTGCAATCTGTTGTTCCCTGAGAATTCTAAATATTTCAAATATAATGCAATTGTGTATTTCTCGCTTGATATACATAAACTTCATTTTCTTCCAGCACCCTTGCATAATGCATATTGTCCCATTGCCCCCTAGGTAGGTTTGCGGTACATAAGATTCAAATACAATAAAATGGTAGCCATCTGTACTGAGCTACAGAATAACTATCTTCCATCCTGATGCCGATTCTTATTTATCACAGGTCAAATACTCAACCACACAAATTCTCACATGCTGATAAAAGGCAGACCACCCAAAGATGGTTATCTATAGGATGCGCTATGCACATCTTATACGTATCCACTTACACCCATCACCATTGCACTCAGCATGTACAGTGCAGCAGAAATGTAGCAAGTTGAGAAGAATACACACAACAAACATATATTTCAGATTAGTTTTGAATGGGCTGCACACAGGGCCGACTTTAGCGCTGGTGGCACCCTGTGCGACAGTCTTTTTTGGCACCCCCATCCACCCCATGACCACCTCCTGGGATTCCCTCACTACCACTGGGCAAGTATGCCCCTCATCTCTCCATAGCCCCCTTTTCACATACATTTATTTGTTTTAAAGAGCTTGTAAAGGCTGGCTTTACTAATCCATTCAGCTATCCACATAAAATATAATTCTGCTCTTTGCAGCAGGCATATTAACCCTCTGTGCTAGTTTTTGACGTGTCAAAGTTGTCGCTAGACAAAACACCCATCTCCCTCCCTAGCAGGAACATTAATCACAAGAGATATCTTGACATTTTAATTGCTTCCTGAAAGCTGGACGCACAAGGAACTTTTCAGTAGGTGCTTTTAAATCGCAAGCTTCATAGGTTATTGTTAAACACAGCGCCCCCAAGAAGGCCAGTGCCCTCCAATTCAGGCCAGCACCCGGTGCGGCTGCACCGCTCGCACCGCCCTAAAGCCGGCCCTGGCTGCACATATATATTTTCGTGTTTTTAAAGCGCAGTGTGTTCATAGACGGCATTTAGGGATCACCAGGGGTCTTGCGACCCCCAGCTTGCCCCTTTAAACCCCTGGCACTGCCTCTGCGACCCCAGGACTCGGAGGAGGCAAAATCAGTGCCAGGAAAAAGGGCATCTCATCCTTATGGACGTTGCTTTGGGCTTCAACTCCTTGTTTTCGATCAGTTTTTTAAAATGCACTGATTACAATAACAATATATTATTCGGTATTCGTGTTATAAAGAATGGAGTACAGTTAGCTGGAATTTGACCCTCCTTGGTGGTAGCTGAGATATGTAAAAAACTTTTTTAAATATATGTTGTGCCCATGCTTGCGGGAGAGACTGTGTGTATGAGTGAATGTGTGTTAGTGTAAGCATGTGTTTCTGAGTGAAAGTTAAGACGAAAAGGCGCATGATGTCACTTCCCTTACCCCTGACATTTTGGTGAATTGATTCCATGAGTGTATCCACTTCAATTGCTTCTCAGCTAAACGTGAAACATCGAGAGCGCCAGAACAGCCAAATGCAAGTTATCAAAATTATATTGCTCTGGACTGTTGTGGTGAACGATGGTCGTGTGAAAATCTCTCAGGCCTGTCAACGAGCGTGTTGTCTGCGACTGTTCGAGAGGGATGAGCAAGCGGATTAAGCAAATGAAAAATGTACTGGCTGATGGACTTTAAGCAGTTACAGATAACCGTTTTAACGCTGTAAATAGAAGGAATGTGAATGGACAAAGTAAGTGAACGCCGATGCAGGAAAGGTCACATGGGATGTGCTTGTGAACAGATGTGGGGTTTACATATTTCAGTATCCTTCTGCACGATGCTATCAGCATTTCATTCCGTTCTATGTCATTCCCGAGTTTCTGGGAAAGAGCAAGGTACCAAAGAAAGTCCTCCTTGAAATCCGAAGACATATTTATGTTTTCACAAGCCATAACTTTTTAAAACTTTTTTCCTGCAATGATTTCCGGAGTACCTCATGGGAAAGACTGTATTATCTGGTTCTCGAATGCGAAATGTATCTATCAAATGCTTTCCCTTAATCGATCACTCGGATTTGTAGAGCGTGCTTAATCACTGTGAGGGTATCCAGGCACCAGGATCCTGCTGTAATCAGTCGAAACGCCAGGTCTTCAGCCCCTTTCTGAATTCCATGACCGAGGATGCTGCTCTGCGGTGGAGGGCAAGGATGCTCCAGGACGGGCAGCGAGGTAGGAGAGGGAGCATCCCCCGCAGTGGCTTTGGCCGATGCGGGGCATGTGAGCGAGGGCGTCGGAGCACAGCCGTCTGCAGGGTTTGTGGCAGTTCAAACGGTGGATGGTGTATGGTGGCCCTTGGTCGTGGAGGGCCTTGTAGGAGTGTATCGGCAGCTTGAATTGGCATCTCTTCAAGATGTATTTGTAATGTATTGTAATTACATTTTTACTACTCGAAATTAACTGACAAGACATGAAAGCACATCATTGGAGCTGTAGCTTTCTATAGCATGGGCAAGTCTTCATTAAAAAAACGTTCTAAATTGCAGTGTTGCCTATGTGATGAGTGGTTTGATGCTGTGTATGAGAAATTTGTGCTTGTATGTTTATTTGATCACTGTGCCTAGACGTGTAAGGGCAAAAGGATGAATGATAGATAGACATGTGCACATTAATGAATTGTTGTAATTGATTGGGTACGTTTCCTATAAAAAACAGCATGCACAGTTTTCAGCCACTTATGCTAAAAGATCTCAAGATACCATCCAGTAGCAACAAGTCATAGTAAAAGGTCTCAAGAAACCACACAGAAGCATGAGTTACTGTTATCAGACTTCTAACTATAAGCAGCACCACTTGCACACTGTGTTCCTCTGCTGGTACTGGAAATGACAATGCTCATCTTATCAGGTGTGTGCAGGCAGATACACAGCAGACCAGAATCACGTCGGCTTGGCTGAAACAGAAAGCAGATGACTTCCCACTAGACGGGCCATGCAAGGGCACCCCATCTTCAGCAGTACTGCTCACCGATTGCAGACAAGTGGAGACGTGGCCTGCAGATCATGAACATCATCAAGGACATTAATGGTTACTGTTGATCTATGATCTCAAAAGGGTGGGAAATCATTATCTTAGTGATCTTGAAGCTACAGTTTCCTGGACATAGCGATCAGCCTGATTAGTGGGAGTGGGGTACCAAAGTACCAATTGAACAATTCCTTCTGAATTTCCCTCAAGAGGATTGCAAGGCAACTTATGCATAACAGGCTAGAGTCTTTCCTAGGGGAATTTCATTACCTGCCCTCCCCCCGGCAGCACTTTGATACATATACAAGATACTGTTGCGTGGGCTCTCATTATTCTAAATGAGACTACTGGATTTCTAGGTAGCAGGATCTATAACGGTGTGGGGGACTGAGTCTGACCCACGTGTAAAGAACTCTGTCACCCTAAATCCGTTTTTTGCTCTGGCTAACTAGCAGTGCCTCATTTCTCCCATGTGGAAGGAATGATTCGGCAGCCGAGCGCATGACATCTTTGGAACTTCTCAGGGAAGTCGTGGTTACTCAGATCCAAACCAACTCTCTTATTTCCAATATGATCTCATATACAAATGACAAAGACAGTATAAGTTTTATATAATGTTTTTAATAAAACAACTGTATTTTAGATATTAAGGCGTGAGCCGCAATAACCAGAACGATACAACACAGTAGGATTGAAATAGTCACCAGGAGAGTAAAACATAAGAACAAAGCTATCATATTGTCTAACAGTTTCTACTCTCCCTCTGCTTGTTCTATTTAGAGCACAGCATGTTAAGCTTCTAGCTTGCCTATTAGAATCACTGTGGAGACATCAGCCCTCATACCTGAGCAAAGACCTGTGATCTTGGTTCAGCATCTGCAACGAGGCAGTCAGCGTCTAGTTGTGGTTCCCTGGTCGGAATCTCCCTCTTGCGTGTATTGGGACAAGGAAGTGATTTTATAACTAACATGTCATCGTGATCACAAAATGTCCCTACGCAGGAATGCCAAGTCTAAACTCCTACCACGTCTATCGGCAATGTACCAGACTGTATCCTTGACTGAAGCACAGAGTAAATATGTTATGGAGAACTCCAGTGCTGAAGTAGGCAAAACAGTGTGATATGAATAAAAAACAACACCGTAGAACTGGCTATTTGAAAAATAACAGTACGAAGCCTAATAAAAACCATGTAGAGCAAAGTGCACAGAGGCTCTAAGCTGTCAGCAAATGAATAAAATATATTCAGGGCAAAGTGCACAAAGGCCTAAAGCCTGAAGCTAAAGCGCAATGAATATGTAAAACTAACCACACTACACCCTCCCCTTGTCGGTAGCAAGTGGTTCCAATAATATAAAAGGATGCCCTAAATATAAACAATACCTAAAACAATTATTTCGACAAGGTGAGAAGACAACAAAGTCATAAATTTAGGTAACATGTGATTATAAAGCCAAATTTAATATAGTGTATATTTCGTAAAAATCCAATCGTCAGATAGAAGCAATAGAACGCAGGAGTTCCTCCACTTCGATATATGTCAATATCGGAAGATCCACGCCACAAAGTACCATGGAGCAGGTGTGATCCAAAGCCCCAAAACCATTCAGGGCGGCACCCCGTGCAGGGCCTATGAAAGAGACAATACCATCTTCCTCCAGGAAGGGAATCTCATAAACTGCCTCACGAAGCAAACTCAACCGTAGTGCACAAGTCTGGGAATGAGCCCTAATCGGGAACATCAACAGATCAGTATCGACTATTGGAGGGCGCTGCAATGAGAGACAGAGAGCCAGTGCATGTTCAAACGAGCACCAAAGGCATCGAAACACGGGTTGCACACTATCCAAAACCGGTCTGAATGACAGAGACCAGTCACACTCCAAATGTCCCAGGAGTGCCGCTCCAAAATGCTGCATCATGCGTTCACGACACAGCTGCGCTGACGGGAGCAGCAATACAGGATCTCGTCGTGACGGGACAGCCATTGCGAAAAAATAGCAACAACAGCAAGACTCCAGCCAATAAAGCCAAAGTAATCGGGAAACCCCCAAAAATGCTTCCGAAAATAGAATGTATAGCCGAAGGTATCAAACCGAATATGGAAGAGAAGGTATGAGCAAAACCAACACCAACGACTTTGAAAAAATGTGCAATACCAGCAGTGCTGGATGCATTAAATATACGTCCCACAAGTTCACCGAAGTGATTCGGAAAGTTAGTATTCAAAAGGGACTGTATCTCCGCCGATGACCTTGCCATCTAAAGTGCGTAGGTCTCGCTAGCAGATGTAAGGGCCACATGCTTTTGAAACAATAAAGCTTTTAGCCGACTCAACTTGTCGAAATCAACCTTGGAAGTAGCAATATGAGGCCAGATGTCCGCTACCTCCCTAAATTGAGTGGGGGGAAACAACACATTCCCGCAGCACGTAACGGCCTTGTTGACAACGACGATGTAAACTATTCCGGCACGCATGCCACAGCAGCGTTCGCTGTTAAGAACAATGTAACTGCCGTTAGAAAGCACCTGGAAAGTGTTTTTAATAACCGGGACTGGAACTCCCTTCAGATAACAAGCTAAGTTAGCAATCGAAGCGTTACACGCCCTGTGCAAGGACAGCTGTTTACAAACCATTGAATGGCTGACAGAAGCTTCGCATTCGCTGCCGCTAAGAAAAACCTCCTTCAAACCATTAACACATCTGTTCTGAAAGGGAAGGTCCCACACCTCGTGTATGTAACTGTCTCCCAATAGTTCATATCTACCCACCGGAATGTGCTTCAAACAAAAAGTAAATTGCAAAGTAGAGATAGGCAAATTAATAACCCCATGAATCAACCATTCAGCTGACGGAATCTCAGCTACCGTGAAAGGCAGTTTCTCTAATTTCTCAATATTTAACATAACATATGTTGCTTCCTTTTTAGCCATCAGTTGTTGTTGACGAGTCAAATTAAAAGAGATAAAGATCTCTCTGGCACGAACGTGCTGCCATGGAACGCGACCCGCCTTCAAGGTCTGAAGAGTCCAACCCAGCTGCATGATGGACCGCGTCTGACTCTGCCCATGATATAAAGAAGACATGTCCGATTTAATAATGTCAATGGCAGAGGAAACCATGCTGTCAATCGTGTAAACACGGTCAGAAAGGGTATGCATGCCATTATCAACAACAGACAAAGTCTGCATCACATTTTCCTGATCAATCTGCCTCAACCGGTCTGCAGCCTCTTGTTGTGAAAGCTTCCAAATCTCATTATAAACCTCGTATAAGAACCTTTTCTTCCGTGGTACTTTGGGACCTGACAAAAAATCTTGTAAATCAGTATCATTAGACAGTAACGTGAGATGTGACTTAACTGCATCCAGCGTGGATGACTTCAACCATTGCTGACAAAGCTTCCCCACACTGTATGTAGTTATAATATCAGCATGTTCTGGTGATACGTAACGAGGGTCTGCCCTACTAGTCCTGAACCCCCCTGAAGAGGTGACAAAACGTTGATGACACACATTAGTGTCTACAGGCCATAATAACCACCCGCCTGGATGTAACGATGAAGTGTTAAGCGTACCATTCTGGACCCAATGTGTAAAGTCACTAATAAAGTGGTGTCCATAATAGTTGTAACAAAACATGTCACCATGATTATCTCTAAACTGGTAAGCATCATCATCGTCATAGACAGTATAATATTGCAAATCCGTTAGCATAGAATCAACTGTCTTCACATCCCAATCATCAGAAACAATGCCAGGTATAACAATATCATTCATTGATAATTTGAGGACATACGGTATTTGAATCAATTCAGTGGGACCATATATATCAAACATTACTTTATCCCACACAATTCCATCCGGAACTGGTATTGCAGAAATGTTTACAGTGGACAAGTCTCTTCGAACCATATGAGATGAAAAATGCGGTTTTAACACAGTCTCCACGTGCTCAATGTCAGATCGATCAGGAAGAAAATGACCATGTATTATCAGAAAAAAAGTAACCACAAATCCCAACCATAATAAAAGAGTCATCACGGCCAAAACCAGCCAAAAATAGTTCCAAGGAAAAACAAAATATGTGCATTTAAGCCAACCCAGCAGCCGTCGTGGACCATGGACAGAAGACATCGAGGACGAGGAGCCGAATACATCATTATCAGCGTCGTTGAAGCAGCCAGAAGCAGTTCTAGCAAAAGGTGCAACTGTGAAGAAAGAAGCAGATGGAGGCTCTCGCCGTGGCACACTATAAACCACATGTTCAGAAACGTCAGTATAACGTACAGCAATTTGATCAAAAGATTCCATATTAATCGCCGTCGGTGAAACAATCGCAAGATCATCATCCACCCTCCCCAAGCTCGGAGAGGAAACAGTGGCGGTGAAAATCACCTGCAGCGGGACTTCTTCCCCAGTAGTGAGAGGGATTCCGGAACTACTGGGTGTCCCTCTTGGTCTGCTGTGCAGAATCGGCCATATGTTGTAACTTGACATTATCAATGGAAACAAAGCGATTTCCTTTGGCCCCTCGCAGCGGCGGTAAAATCAAATCAAATCATTAGCATTTATAAAGCGCGCTACTCACCCGTGCGGGTCTCAAGGCGCTATGGACAAAGGGGGTGGTTATCGTTGCTCGAACAGCCAGGTCTTTAGGAGTCTCCGGAAAGCGGAGTGGTCCTGGGTGGTCCTGAGGCTGGTGGGGAGGGAGTTCCAGGTCTTGGCCGCCAGGAAGGAGAAAGATCTCCCACCCGCCGTGGCGCGTCGGATGCGAGGGACGGCGGCGAGTGCGAGGCCAGAGGAGCGGAGGGGGCGGGTGGGGACGTAGAAGTTGAGGCGTCTGTTGAGGTATTCCGGTCCCTTGTCGTGGAGGGCTTTGTGTGCGTGGGTGAGAAGTCGGAAGGTGATCCTTTTGCTGACTGGGAGCCAATGCAGGTGTCTCAGGTGTGCGGAGATGTGGCTGCTGCGGGGTACGTCGAGGATGAGGCGGGCCGAGGCGTTTTGAATGCGTTGTAGGCGATTTTGGAGTTTGGCTGTGGTCCCGGCGTAGAGGGTGTTGCCGTAGTCCAGGCGGCTCGTGACGAGGGCGTGGGTCACGGTTTTTCTGGTGTCGGCGGGGATCCAGCGGAAGATCTTGCGGAGCATGCGGAGGGTGAGGAAGCAGGCGGAGGACACGGCGTTGACTTGCTTGGTCATGGTGAGAAGAGGGTCCAAGATGAAGCCGAGGTTGCGGGCGTGGTCTGCGGGGGTCGGTGCGGTGCCGAGGGCCGTGGGCCACCAGGAGTCGTCCCAGGCGGACGGGGTGTTGCCGAGGATGAGGACTTCAGTTTTTTCAGAGTTCAGCTTTAGGCGGCTGAGCCTCATCCAATCTGCGACGTCCTTCATACCCTCTTGTAGGTTGGTCTTGGCGCTGGCGGGGTCCTTGGTGAGGGAGAGTATAAGTTGGGTGTCGTCGGCGTAGGAGGTGATGATGATGTCGTGCTTGCGTACGATGTTGGCGAGGGGGCTCATGTAGACATTGAAGAGTGTCGGGCTGAGTGATGAGCCTTGAGGTACGCCGCAGATGATCTCAGTGGGTTCTGAGCGAAACAGAGGGAGGTAGACTCTTTGGGAGCGGTTTGCGAGGAAGGAGGCGATCCAGTCCAGGGCCTGGTCTTGGATCCCGGTGGAGCAGAGGCGGGTGATTAGGGTGCGGTGACAGACGGTGTCAAAGGCAGCCGAGAGGTCGAGAAGAATGAGGGCGACTGTTTCACCGTTGTCCATCAGGGTTCTGATGTCGTCTGTGACTGAGATGAGGGCGGTTTCAGTGCTGTGGTTGGTTCGGAATCCGGTCTGTGAGGGGTCGAGCAGGTTGTTGTCTTCCAGGAAGGTGGTCAGCTGTTTGTTGACGGTCTTCTCTATTACTTTGGCTGGGAAAGGCAGAAGGGAGATGGGGCGGAAGTTTTTCAGGTCGCTCGGGTCAGCCGTAGGTTTCTTTAGTAGGGCGTTGACTTCGGCGTGTTTCCAGCATTCGGGGAAGGTAGCAGAAGAAAAAGAAGAGTTGATGATGGTCTGGAGGTGCGGGGCGATGATGTCGTCGGCTTTGTTAAATCACAGTTCTCGTGCCACTCACCCCCAACACAGGGACAGGTTCTCGATAAGAAGGACCAAATTCTTTTTTAACTGCGACCTTTTCACGCACCAGATCCCCAATCCTGGGTATCCAACCAGTAGGTGTTACTGGCTCATCCTTAATTCCTGAGGAGGAAGCACTGGCAGAAGAGTTATCTTCACGGAATTGTTGTAAATCCTGCAAAACAGTGACACAATCATTTATGTCAAAGGGCGTATCTGCCACCTCCACACCAGGACCATCTAGATCAGGAACATACATTTGTGTTCCAAACAGGCACTCATATGAAGTACGACCCCCCAGTGACCTCCTAGGCAAGTTATTAAGTGCTCTCTGTACTCCATATAGGTGGGCTAGCCAACCACGACCCGTACCTATAACTCTGGCCGTTAAGGACTGCTTTAAATCACAATTTAAACGCTCCACAACAGAATTTCCCTCGGGATGAAATGGAGACGAGAATTGGAGTTGGACCCCCAACGAAGCCATGGTGTCCCTGAATGCCTTAGAGGCAAAAGCAGGGCCCTGGTCCGAATGAAAAGCCGCAACTGCAAATATATCGACAAAGATGCGCAAATCTTTAATAACAGTTCGAGCGTCAGCCGAGCGTTGTGGCCAGACCCACACAAATCTGGAGCAGGAATCTACAGCAACCAATATATATTTGTATGCACTATCTGGTGTCAGCGGACCACAATGATCCAAGTACACACACTGTAATGGTCTATTTGAAATCAGAAGGGGCGTCTGCTGCGGGCGTCTAGCCGACGATGCTTTAATTTGTTGACAAACGTCACAACAAAGGACATATTGCTTCGTCTCTTTATAGAGACCAGGCCACCAGTAACGAGCCTGTAAAAGTGAAATCGTGGCAGCCACCCCAGCATGTGCAGAAGCCACCCCCTCATGTGCTGCAGAAATCAATCGAGGTCTCTCAATTTTATTGGGAATTTCACGTACACCAATGCCTGGAATTGTAACAGTAGCATTCAGCGCACCATTCAAGCAGTAACTATATTTTGAAGGAAATCCTTTAGGAAAGGGCGTGCCATCAACCGTAGCCTTTATGGCAGCTGAAATTTCTGTGTCTGGTTTGGTACTCGAACGAGTCACTGCGGCCACAGTGGTGACAGCCACTGCCGATTTCGCGGCTTCATCAGCCAAAGTATTCCCAGCAACGTGTATTCCAACGCGCTGGTGTCCAAGTGTATGCACAACATGGACTTTAGGAAGCGTTTCCTTCAGATCCGCAACCTTACCCCACAACATTTTATGTTTAATGGTGTTGCCTTTAGAATCTCTGAACCCATTCATCTTCCAATAGTGTAGATATTCGTTGAAAGACTGCACACAGTAGTAGGAGTCACAGACCAGCAAGGTTAAAAGCGCCAGATCCGCATGCTCCAACGCTAACAATAGAGCTTTGAGCTCAGCCAGCTGTGCCGTGCAATCTCCCAAGGTTTTAGTATAAGTATGTCGGGGGCAGAACACGTCCCCCTCCATAGTGCCGCTCACCACCGCACATGCAGCAGAATACTGTTGTTTAGTCCCAACCGCTGGTTGCGCAGAGCCATCGGTATACATGACCACCTGATATTGGTCAATAGGCAACGTACCAGCAGGAACAGGGTATTCCATTTCATATTGAAGAAATTCTTGAGTCTGCAGTTTAGGGTCAAATACATAATCTACATCAGTGGCTGTCAAAGACGTAGCCCACTGTATCCATCGCGGGTCCAAAGCTTTCGAATTAGGAACACTCGCTTTTGTAACTGCCTCTAAGGCCGGAATTGGGGAAACGACAACAATGCGTTGACCCTGGGCCAGCGGTCTTTCTTTAATAACAGCCATCTGTACTGCAGTGAGAATTTTCTCAGTCTGTGCAAAACGTTGTTCTGCAGCAGCATACAAGTGAGACTTGTATGCAATCGGGACTGTCTCCCCCTCATTAAAGGTGACATAAGTAAACCCAACAGCCCCAGGTATCACCCTGATGACTAAATGTGTCTTATTGTCCCGTGTGTGTAAGTGTTTAACTGCTAAGAGATCACTTTGTAATTCTCGTAGTATGTGTGTATGTTCAATCGTCCAAAATCTACTCGAAAAATTCGGGCGAATCAGCTCGTATAAGGGTTTTATACGCGTCGCATAATCAGGAATGTAAGTTCTGCCAAAATTCAGAAACCCCAACAATGACTGGAGCTTCCGAACTGTATTAGGAGGCTGCAATAAAGCACATTTCTCCAAAAAATGTGGCGCTAAGCTCTTGCCCTCACTCGACAACTCATATCCCAGGAAAATGACGCTGAGGAAGGCAATCTTTGATTTCTTAAAATTAAACTTATAGCCAATATCAGCAAACCCCACAACAATGCGCGATACACGCCTTAGATGTTGCAGAATCTCATCATCTGTCAGATATATGTCATCAACATATGATAATGCTTCAGGGTCGAACTCATGCAGCATTTCAGTTACACAAGCCGAAAACAGTCCTGGGCTATTCTTATACCCCTGAGGCAAACGACAAAAAAATTTCTGAGAGCCAAACGCACTGAAACAGGTATAGTCCCGACTCTCGGGCGCTATATTCTGGCAGAAAAATCCATTCGAGATATCTAATGTTGTCTTGTATTTTTTACACACGATATTATTCATAAGCGCTGCGCTGTGTGAATTCTGTATTGCATATGTGCGTGTATGACTATTCAAATGTCGGTAATCCACCACTATCCTATATGAATGGTCCGGTTTAGCAACCGGAAACAAGGGATTATTCATCGGCGAGACACAGGGCTCAATTACACCCTGGTACTCCAATTGTGTAAGAATTTTTCTAACCGATGCCCTTGCTTCAAATTTGATAGGATACTGCGGTTGTGGCTGAGGTTCGCCCTTTATCGGAATTACATGATAAGGTGATTGTCTGTCCCACCCCACGTTATTTCTATACAAGGCGGGAGCCTGTGCTAGAGCCCATGATTTACTATAGGACTCCGCTAGTTCTCTTGGAACAAGTGGTGAGAAGGAAGGTGTAATAACCTCCTCCCCAACCGGACAGTCGCGAACAAAGTCAGGTGGCCAATCCTGTTCGGCCAGCAGAACATCATATGATTTTACCACATGGTCCCAAAAAATGGCGTTTATAATACGTTCAATGTCCCCTTCCAATCGTAGAGTCACTTCATATACTCTATCAGGATCAGAGACTCGCATATCTGCCGTCTCGACTTGTATGAAGTCATCAGTTGCTTCCACCTCCAGATGCTCTAGAAGACTCCGGCGAACTATTGTGACCTCTGCCGCGCTGTCTAACAGTGCTAATGCCCACGTCTTGTTCGTCAAGAGAACTCTCTTCTTGAGCGGCATGTCTAACTGAGACTGCTGCCACTTTCTTCTTTTTAAATTGCTGTTTTTGTTGCAGCGGTTTCTCTTCTTGTTTAATAGAAACCTCCGCTGAGCGTTGTGAATCCTGTCTCGGTTTCACGTACTCCGTCCTCCGCTCTGACCGCCCACCTCTCTCACTTCTCTTTTCCGAGGAGTCCTGAAAGGAACGAGATTGGCGTGTATCAGTATATTGATATCTATCAGGCGTCTTCAAAGTATCCCTATTCCTGAGATTATACTTATTCTGTGGGGTCTCCGGTTGCGGAGACTGCCCACCATCTTTCTTAGGTGTTTGCTGTTTCTTTTCCCAGCGCTTTTTCGAACCCTCAGGTTGTTGCTGTTTAGCATTATCTTTATTATTTTTACCCTGTAACTGGGGTTTTTGTGGTCTAGCCCCTAGGCTATCACGACCAATACTAGAATATGTTTCCGCTATTATTCTCGGAAGCTCCCGCTCCTGATTAAGCAGCGGAACATCCCGAAGACGCATTTGCACTGCTAGTGCTACTGCCTCTCCTTTGAGATTACTCAAAATAATAGAAGAAACTGTGGCAAAATTGCCCAGCAACTGCATGCCCAAATCTAAGGCAGGGGCAGCCCCATATTCATCTTGAATCTGTTTAAGCACGTCCGGTAAATTAGCTAATGTCGGTGTACCGTGTGCTGTAGTGTAGAGCGCGGCAAACACCGTGCCCCAGGTATTACAAAGGTCCACCGGAGGAACCATCCCATACGGCAAACACATCGTCAAAATTCTATGTTTATCCTGAGGTCCCGTATGGGGAAATACTGCTTCCAGCGTATTAATTTTTTGCGCCAGCCAAAATGGAGTCTCCTCTCGTTTAGCCGGTACTTTACCCATAACTGAGTGTACAGTGGCCGGATTAATACCCGGAACCACTGCCTGTGGGTGCGCTGGAGCAGCACGCGCTGCATTCGTATTTAGTGTCTGCATTACAAACTGAACTAATCGTCTATATGTAGCCGTTAATTCTGTATATAAACGACGAACTTCAACCACTGCCAATTGAGCAACCGCAGGATGAGGTGTATATGTAGCCAATAAAGGCCAGGTAGGACCATCATTACTTAGCGGACCTAACCTAACTTGTGCTACTGTGTGTGGGAGGGCGCCATCAAGCCAATTATGGTGTTCTTGATAAGATAGAGGTATTTCTAAATAAGCGTAAGCCCTGTATTGTCCAGGGACATTCGCAACAGTGTATTCGTGAAAAGTATTTGTTCCCCCATCCACTGCTGGAAATCCGACCCAAGAATAAAAAAGTTCCGTTCTATAGGCTGCATGGGCGTCCACCACAAAAGTGACTGGACCCCCCTGGACTGTCAGTCCATGTGTCAACAGATGTCCCGTGAGCGGATGACGCATATTAATTGCTATATTCACTACATTAGGATTCGCCATTTTATAAAAAATAGCTTCAGGTCAGAGAAGGCACACCAATATCGGGGTTTTTCCTTTCAAAGTTCAAGCTTGAACAACCAACCACTAAGCAATAGGAAACACCTATGCCGTGGCGGCGGAAACCCTGAGCCCCACGGACGTCTCCGTATACGGAACCGAGGAGTCAAAATATATATGAGACTAAGAGAGTCAGTCGGACCTAATCATTAGAGCCAGACCAAACGTTGGCGGCGCCATGTCGCGTGGGCTCTCATTATTCTAAATGAGATTACTGGATTTCTAGGTAGCAGGATCTATAACGGTGTGGGGGACTGAGTCTGACCCACGTGTAAAGAACTCTGTCACCCTAAATCCGGTTTTTGCTCCGGCTAACTAGCAGTGCCTCATTTCTCCCATGTGGAAGGAATGATTCGGCAGCCGAGCGCATGACATCTTTGGAACTTCTCAGGGAAGTCGTGGTTACTCAGATCCAAACCAACTCTCTTATTTCCAATATGATCTCATATACAAATGACAAAGACAGTATAAGTTTTATATAATGTTTTTAATAAAACGACTGTATTTTAGATATTAAGGCGTGAGCCGCAATAACCAGAACGATACAACACAGTAGGATTGAAATAGTCACCAGGAGAGTAAAACATAAGAACAAAGCTATCATATTGTCTAACAGTTTCTACTCTCCCTTTGCTTGTTCTATTTAGAGCACAGCATGTTAAGCTTCTAGCTTGCCTATTAGAATCACTGTGGAGACATCAGCCCTCATACCTGAGCAAAGACCTGTGATCTTGGTTCAGCATCTGCAACGAGGCAGTCAGCGTCTAGTTGTGGTTCCCTGGTCGGAATCTCCCTCTTGCGTGTATTGGGACAAGGAAGTGATTTTATAACTAACATGTCATCGTGATCACAAAATGTCCCTACGCAGGAATGCCAAGTCTAAACTCCTACCACGTCTATCGGCAATGTACCAGACTGTATCTTTGACTGAAGCACAGAGTAAATATGTTATGGAGAACTCCAGTGCTGAAGTAGGCAAAACAGTGTGATATGAATAAAAAACAACACCGTAGAACTGGCTATTTGAAAAATAACAGTACGAAGCCTAATAAAAAGCATGTAGAGCAAAGTGCACAGAGGCTCTAAGCTGTCAGCAAATGAATAAAATATATTCAGGGCAAAGTGCACAAAGGCCTAAAGCCTGAAGCTAAAGCGCAATGAATACGTAAAACTAACCACACTACAATACCAGTGTAAAATATGAAGTGCCTTCTGAAACACATGCATAGTATAGTTTTGTGTGCAAATGTAAAGCGTACATGCACTCCAAGTTACTGGTAGACCTGTCTGCCTTGGTGCGGTCTTCCCTCAAAACCTTTTGCCCTCACCTCTCCTGTTTTCTGAATTTTAATTTTGTTGGCATTAGGCCTCTGCACACTTTACAACTTCTGACCAGTGCAAAAGTGCTTGTGCTCTCTCCTTGAATATATATGCACAAAGAACAGATGGTGGAAAGAATGCTGAATAATGTCAAACATTCACCCCAGTCACAGATCTGGGCATAAATTCATTGTTTTTTTGCTTGTCATGTTGTTCCAATTTGGACGCCGTCATATGCAAATTAGTCTTGGCCCTGCTTCCCATGGGAACAGTCTAGCCCGAACTTCCAGGCCGGGTCCTTCCTCTACCAGAAACAAGCAACCTGAGACCACTTTCGGGGTATCACCCTTCATCGGCCAGGCTGGCTTGAACCCGGTGGCATAGTGAGCAAGGAACCCACATCTGGGCAAGCCCTTCCTTCGTAGGCCAACAAATGCAAAAAGAACAGAAGATGGACAAAATGCTGAACAATGTCAAACACCCCAGCCACAGATCTGGGCCTAAATCCATACTTTTTTTCACTCACCACACCATTCTAGTTGGGACTCAGTCATATGCAAATCAGTCTTGACCCTGCTTGGAAACAACCATTGTGGGACCGGTTTCAGGGTATTACCTCTCATCAGCCAGGCTAGCTTGAACCCAGTGGCACAGTGCGCATGGGACCCACATTTGGGCATACCCTTCTCACTTAGGGTGACAAAAGCAAAAAGAACAGATGATGGACAGAATGATGAACAATGCAACATTCACACATTCACCCCCAGTCCCAGATCTGGGTTTAATCCATTGTTTTTTTGCTCACCACACCACCCCAGTTTGGACCCTGCCATATGCAAATCATTCTTGACCTTGCTCCCCATAGGAATAGCCCAGCCTGAACTCCTAGACCAGGTTCTCCCTGGATCAAAAACAAGCATCCTAGTACCGGTTTCAGGGTATCACCTCTCAGCAGCCAGGCTGCAGCATTTGGACATCTGTTGAAGTTATAGAGATAAAGAAGGCACACACAGGCAGATAGCGCTGAAACGTTCACATGTTAATAGTATTTAACATCGAGTGTCTGTAACTGTGGACTGCCTGAAGGCAGAAAGAAATCCTGTCTCAAGGGGTGTGGCTTTGGGCATCAAGATGGCGGTCGCACTCTGAGAGTGCTCCAGACCCCTCTGTCATCCACCGACTGAAGCCTTGACCGTCCCGCATCCAATTTGTCCCAACCCGGTCCTGAGGCCGGTGGGGGAGCCTGGCGGTGTGACGCGAGACCTGTGAGTGCCGTTGGGCTGCAGTGAGGTCCGGTGGGAGGGCCCCGTCCCGCAAAGCTAAAAGCCGGTGTCCGGCGGCGCGGACTAGAGAGGCGGAGCCTGGCCTTTGGTGGTGGCGTGGGTCGCTTTCGGGGCCCCTACACCGTGGTCGCAACTGAGTCCTGGCCGCAGAGGTTGCGAGGGAGGCCGGGGCCTGGCGAGGAGAGGTGTGGCGGCGCCCACGCCGGGCCGTTTGGGCTGGGACCCTGGATCGCCAGGGGTGTTGTCGGTGCAGCCTTCGCCGGCGGTGAAGCTGGCATCTTCCTGACTTGATCCTGACACAGCATGCCCAAGCCAGGGAGTGCAGGAGCGGCTTGGGTGACTGCGGAGGGGCGGTGTGCGGGCCCCGTGAGGCTGGGTGGCTCCTCCCCTACATAGAGGAGCGAGGTCGGAGGAGTGGGGGACTGGGCCCCGGCCCCAGAGGTGTGGTCGGACCCCCACATGCGGTGAGCTGCCGGGGAGGCTGAGACCCCGGCAGGGTGAGGGGTGACGGTGGCCGCATCAGGCCACTTGGATGGGGACTGGATTGCCCGGGCGGAGGTGCAGAGGAGCGACTCGGACTACCGAGGGAGGGTGCTGTGTGGGCCCTGTGAGGCTGGGCGGCCCTTCCCCTGCACGAGGAACCTCGGTCAGAGGAGCAAGGTGCGTGGAGGGTGTCGGAGGGGTCTATCAGCCCCTGAGGTACAGCGCTGCCTTTGAGTAGGCAAAGGGACCCTGGGAGAGGACGGCAGTACACCAGAGGCAAAGAAGGTGGTGATTATTGATGGGCCACGAGTTGAGGGCCAGGGCGCGGTGTGGAGATGCGGTGAGCGGGGGGACGTCACTCGGGAGTGTGAAGACTGGATCAGGCCTCAGAGGGGCCCTGCCGCCTGCCCCCTGCCCCTCCCATGCTCATTCGCCGGTGCCCCGTCCTGGGGGGCCCTGTTGGTAGGGGCCCACCTCCTGTTTGACATCTGGTGGAGTAGTGGCCCTTGTGGCTGTCGTCTGGGTTGCCCCCCCTACACTGCATATTGAGAGGGCGTTGCTGGTGTCTCCGGGGCCCCCCAGAAAGTGAACGGTCGGAGAGCAGTGGGGGATCGCAACACCCCAGGCCAGTGTGACAGTATGGGGAAGGACAGGGCTGGAAAGCAGCCTTTGGTGTCCCAGCAGCGCATTGACCAGTTCACCACACAGACGGCCTCCCAGGGAGTAGGTGATTCAGCGTCAGGAATCCCCGCTGCCGAGGGAGTGAAGGAGTGAGCACGATCCTCCAGGCCATTCAGTCCTCACAGCTGGAAGTTGAGACTAAAATTAATGAAGTACGAGAGGATGTGGGCCTATTGCGGCAGTGTAAAGAAATGGCTCCATGTTTGCCTGATACTGATGCTGACTTGACTGAGAAGTGTGCTGGGACCCTGCTAACCAGGCCCCAGCACCAGTGTTCTTTCACCTAAAATGTACCATTGTCTCCACAATTGGCACAACCCTGGCACCCAGGTAAGTCCCTTGTAACTGGTACCCCTGGTACCAAGGGCCCTGATGCCAGGGAAGGTCTCTAAGGGCTGCAGCATGTCTTATGCCACCCTAGGGACCCCTCACTCAGCACAGACACACTGCTTGCCAGCTTGTGTGTGCTGGTGGGGAGAAAATGACTAAGTCGACATGGCACTCCCCTCAGGGTGCCATGCCAACCTCCCACTGCCTGTGGCATAGGTAAGTCACCCCTCTAGTAGGCCTTACAGCCCTAAGGCAGGGTGCACTATACCACAGGTGAGGGCATATGTGCATGAGCACTATGCCCCTACAGTGTCTAAGCAAAACCTTATACATTGTAAGTGCAGGGTAGCCATAAGAGTATATGGGCTGGGAGTCTGTCAAAAACGAACTCCACAGCTCCATAATGGCTACACTGAATACTGGGAAGTTTAGTATCAAACTTCTCAGAATAATTAACCCACACTGATTCCAGTGTTGGATTTATAAAAAAATGCACACAGAGGGCATCTTAGTGTTGCCCCCTGTATTTTACCCAATTGTTCAGTGCAGGACTGACTGGTCTGTGCCAGCCTGCTGCTGAGAGACGAGTTTCTGACCCCATGCGGTGAGAGCCTTTGTGCTCTCTGAGGACAGAAACAAAGCCTGCTCTGGGTGGAGGTGCTTCACACCTCCCCCCTGCAGGAACTGTAACACCTAGCAGTGAGCTTCAAAGGCTCAATCTTCGTGTTACAATGCCCCAGGGCACTCCAGCTAGTGGAGATGCCCGCCTCCTGGACCCAGCCCCCACTTTTGGCGGCAAGTCCAGGAGAGATATAGAGAAAAACAAGGAGGAGTCACTGGCCAGTCAGGACAGCCCCTAAGGTGTCCTGAGCTGAGGTGACTCTGACTTTTAGAAATCCTCCATCTTGTAGAAGGAGGATTCCCCCAATAGGGATAGGAATGTGACCCCCTCCCCTTGGGAGGAGGCACAAAGAGGGTGTACCCACCCTCAGGGCTAGTAGCCATTGGCTACTAACCCCCCAGACCTAAACACGCCCTTAAATTTAGTATTTAAGGGCTCCCCTGAACCTAGGAATTTAGATTCCTGAAACTACAAGAAGAAGAGGACTGCTGAGCTGAAAACCCCTGCAGAAGAAGAACAGAAGACACCAACTGCTTTGGGCCCAGTCCTATCGGCCTGTCTCCTGCCTTCCAAAGAAACCTGCTCCAGCGACGCTTTCCAAAGGACCAGCGACCTCTGAATCCTCAGAGGACTGCCCTGCTTCAAGAAAGACAAGAAACTCCTGAGGACAGCGGCCCTGCTCCAAAAAGACTGCAACTTTGTTTCAAAGGAGCAGATTTAAAGACCCCTGCAACTCCCCGCAAGAAGCGTGAGACTTGCAACACTGCACCCGGCGACCCCGACTCGACTGGTGGAGAACCAACACCTCAGGGAGGACCCTCCGGCAACTCCAAGACCGTGAGTAACCAAAGTTGTCCCCCCTGAGCCCCCACAGCGACGCCTGCAGAGGGAATCCCGAGGCTCCCCCTGACCGAGACTGCCTGAACTCTAATTTCCCGACGGCTGGAAAAGACCCTGCACCCGCAGCCCCCAGCACCTGAAGGATCGGAACTCCAGGGCAGGAGTGACCCCCAGGAGGCCCTCTCCCTTGCCCAGGTGGTGGCTACCCCGAGGAGCCCCCCCCTTGCCTGCCTGCACCGCTGAAGAGACCCCTTGGTCTCTCATTGAAAACCATTGAAAACCCGACGCGTGTTTGCACACTGCACCCGGCCGCCCCCGCGCTGCTGAGGGTGTACTTTTTGTGCTGACTTGTGTCCCCCCCGGTGCCCTACAAAACCCCCCTGGCCTGCCCTCCGAAGACGCGGGTACTTACCTGCTGGCAGACCGGAACCGGGGCACCCCCTTCTCTCCATTGAAGCCTATGTGTTTTGGGCACCTCTTTGACCTCTGCACCTGACCGGCCCTGAGCTGCTGGTGTAGTAACTTTGGGGTTGCTCTGAACCCCCAACGGTGGGCTACCTTGGACCAAAACCTGAAACTTGTAAGTGATTTACTTACCGGCAAAAACTAACATTACTTTACCTCCCCCAGGAACTGTGAAAATTGCACTGTGTCCACTTTTAAAACAGCTATTTGTGTTTTATGTGAAAAGTATATATGCTACTGTAATTATTCAAAGTTCCTAAAGTACTTACCTGCAATACCTTTCAAATGAGATATTACATGTAGAATTTGAACCTGTGGTTCTTAAAATAAACTAAGAAAATATATTTTTCTATAACAAAACCTATTGGCCTGGAATTGTTTCTGAGTGTGTGTTCCTCATTTATTGCCTGTGTGTATGTACAACAAATGCTTAACACTACTCCTTTGATAAGCCTACTGCTCGACCACACTACCACAAAATAGAGCATTAGTATTATCTCTTTTTGCCACTATTTTACCTCTAAGGGGAACCCTTGGACTCTGTGCATACTATTCCTTACTTTGAAATAGTGCATACAGAGCCAACTTCCTACATTGGTGGATCAGCGGTGGGGTACAAGACTTTGCATTTGCTGGACTACTCAGCCAATACCTGATCACACAACAAATTCCAAAAATTGTCATTAGAAATTGATTTTTGCAATTTGAGCTATTTTTCTAAATTCTTAAAAGACCTGCTAGGGCCTTGTGTTAGATCCTGTTTAGCATTTCTTTTAGAGTTTAAAAGTTTGTGAAAGTTTGAATTAGAACCTAGAACTAGTTTTAGATTCTTAAAAAGTATTCCAACTTTTAGAAGTATAATGTCTAGTACAGAGATGAATGTGGTGGAACTCGACACCACCCCTTACCTCCATCTTAAGATGAGGGAGCTAAGGTCACTCTGTAAAATAAAGAAAATAACAATGGGCCCCAGACCTTCCAAACTACAGCTTCAGGAGCTTTTGGCAGAGTTTGAAAAGGCCAACCCCTCTGAGGATGGCAACACAGAGGATGAAGATAGTGACTTGGAGGAAAATTCCCCCCTACCAGTCCTAACTAGGGAGAACAGGGCCTCTCAAGCCCTGTCTCCAAACATAATAGTCAGGGATGCTGGTTCCCTCACAGGAGGGACCAACCTCTCTGAAATCACTGAGGATAACTCCAGTGAAGAGGACATCCAGTTAGCCAGGATGGCCAAAAGATTGGCTTTTGAAAGACAGATCCTAGCCATAGAAAGGGAAAGACAAGAGATGGGCCTAGGACCCATCAATGGTGGCAGCAACATAACTAGGGTCAGAGATTTTCCTGACATGTTGAAAATCCCTAAAGGGATTGTAACTAAATATGAAGATGGTGATGACATCACCAAATGGTTCACAGCTTTTGAGAGGGCTTGTGTAACCAGAAAAGTGAACAAATCTCACTGGGGTGCTCTCCTTTGGGAAATGTCCACAGGAAAGTGTAGGGATAGACTCCTCACACTCTCTGGAAAAGATGCAGAATCTTATGACCTCATGAAGGGCACCCTGATTGAGGGCTTTGGATTCTCCACTGAGGAGTATAGGATTAGATTCAGGGGGGGTCAAAAATCCTCGAGCCAGACCTGGGTTGATTTTGTAGACTACTCAGTGAAAACACTGGATGGTTGGGTAACTGGAAATGAAGTGCATGACTATGTTGGGCTTTATAATTTGTTTATGAAAGAACACATTTTAAGTAACTGCTTCAATGAAAAGTTGCATCAGTATCTGGTAGACCTAGGTCCAATTTCTCCCCAAGAATTGGGAAAGAAGGCAGACCACTGGGTCAAGACTAGGGTAACCAAAACTTCCACTGGGGGTCACCAAAAGAAAGGGGTTACAAAGACTCCCCAGGAGAAAGTGGGTGACACTAGAAACAAAGAAAAAGAGTCCTCTGTAGACCCCAAAAACCAGAACAGGTGGGTGGGCCCCGAGACACAACCCAAAACAAAGGTGGGTACCAGGGTAAGAACTGGGATGCCACTAAGGCATGGTGCCATAACTGTAGACAGACAGGGCACCACACCAAGGACACTTCTTGTCCCAAAAACAAACCGCCTAGCAAAATCCCAGGGGTGACCAGTGTAGCCATTGGGGATGACTCCTCAGATGAGGAGGTCTTCATAGCCTTCAACTGGAAAAAGGGCCCAACAGGTGAGTTGGAGATTCCAGAGGGAAGTAGACACTTCCACCACCTACTGGTGAATGGAATCCCAGCCACTGCCCTGAGAGACACTTGTGCCAGTCACACTATTATGCATGATAGGCTGGTGTTCTCAAACCAGTACATCCCAGGTGAGACTGCCAGAGTAAGAGTTAGCCCAGACAGGGTCACTGATAGGCCTGTGGCTTTTGTGCCCATAGAAGTGGGTGGGACTTTTAGCTGGAGAAGGGTGGTAGTCAGTACAGACCTCCCCCTTGATTGTCTCCTTGGAAATGACTACCCAGAGGTTAGTCAGAGCCCAAGAGAGGAACTGGTCCAGTGCCAGTCCTCTCCCAAGGATTCTGGAGGTGCTGCCTCTGCAGTAACTGCAAGCAGGCCCCAGAAGAAAAAGAAAATAAAACAGTGTAGGAAGGGTGGACAACCTTTAGCCAAGGTTCCAGCAAGCCAAGGAGATTCTGCTCCAGTAGGGGAGAACTCCAAAAGTGGCTCTGATAAAGTCCAACCTGACCCACAAGAAGTCCTGGCTAGTCAGGCAACTGTTAAGCCTGAGTGGGTGGCTCCTCAGATAACAGAAGAAAGAGTGGAAGAAGGGTGTTTACTACAAGATGTGGTAACCCCCCACTCTAATACAGCAGACAGGCACCCTGAACCCAAAGAAGCATGTAACTTAGCCCCTTCCCTTGTAGGTGAAGAGCTAAAGGTGTGGTTCTGGGCACTGACAGCTGTCAGTGGCCTCTGCTGGGTGTTAGCCTTTATGGCTGCACTATCCTTGGCATGGTGGTCAGACCCCATGCCAAATAGCAAGTTAGGCCCCCTGACCCTGTTGGTCATGGTGGGGTTACTCCAGCTCTGGGTAACCTCTTTGGGTAAGCTAGGGGTGACCCTGGCTAAGATAAGATTAGCAAAGGTGGATACCTCTAACCCCAAAATAGAGAGAATGGGTGAAGACATAAAAAGCACAGACAAGAGGCAATTCAGACTAGGTCCTATTACTGTGGAAGTGGGTCAGTTCCCCAGAGGGAATGACCTGAACAGGAGGATGTAAGGCAGAGTAGGCCCTGCAACAAACCAGCCTATTTCCTCTACTCTTCCTCGCCTGACAGACTAGGAAGACTCTCCCAGCTTTGGCTGAGTCTCCTGGCCTGTGGGCTGGGGGGGGGGGGGGCTTGTGTAAAGAAATGGCTCCCTGTTGCAGTTACCCCCCACTTTTTGCCTGATACTGACGCTGACTTGACTGAGAAGTGTGCTGGGACCCTGCTAACCAGGCCCCAGCACCAGTGTTCTTTCACCTAAAATGTACCATTGTCTCCACAATTGGCACAACCCTGGCACCCAGGTAAGTCCCTTGTAACTGGTACCCCTGGTACCAAGGGCCCTGATGCCAGGGAAGGTCTCTAAGGGCTGCAGCATGTCTTATGCCACCCTAGGGACCCCTCACTCAGCACAGACACACTGCTTGCCAGCTTGTGTGTGCTGGTGGGGAGAAAATGACTAAGGCGACATGGCACTCCCCTCAGGGTGCCATGCCAACCTCCCACTGCCTGTGGCATAGGTAAGTCACCCCTCTAGTAGGCCTTACAGCCCTAAGGCAGGGTACACTATACCACAGGTGAGGGCATATGTGCATGAGCACTATGCCCCTACAGTGTCTAAGCAAAACCTTAGACATTGTAAGTGCAGGGTAGCCATAAGAGTATATGGGCTGGGAGTCTTTCAAAAACGAACTCCACAGCTCCATAATGGCTACACTGAATACTGGGAAGTTTAGTATCAAACTTCTCAGAATAATAAACCCACACTGATTCCAGTGTTGGATTTATAAAAAAATGCACACAGAGGGCATCTTAGTGATGCCCCCTGTATTTTACCCAATTGTTCAGTGCAGGACTGACTGGTCTGTGCCAGCCTGCTGCTGAGAGACGAGTTTCTGACCCCATGCGGTGAGAGCCTTTGTGCTCTCTGAGGACAGAAACAAAGCCTGCTCTGGGTGGAGGTGCTTCACACCTCCCCCACTGCAGGAACTGTAACACCTAGCAGTGAGCTTCAAAGGCTCAATCTTCGTGTTACAATGCCCCAGGGCACTCCAGCTAGTGGAGATGCCCACCTCCTGGATCCAGCCCCCACTTTTGGCGGCAAGTCCAGGAGAGATAATGAGAAAAACAAGGAGTCACTGTCCTGAGCTGAGGTGACTCTGACTTTTAGAAATCCTCCATCTTGTAGAAGGAGGATTCTCCCAATAGGGATAGGAATGTGACCCCCTCCCCTTGGGAGGAGGCACAAAGAGGGTGTACCCACCCTCAGGGCTAGTAGCCATTGGCTACTAACCCCCCAGACCTAAACACGCCCTTAAATTTAGTATTTAAGGGCTCCCCTGAACCTAAGAATTTAGATTCCTGAAACTACAAGAAGAAGAGGACTGCTGAGCTGAAAACCCCTGCAGAAGAAGAACAGAAGACACCAACTGCTTTGGCCCCAGTCCTATCGGCCTGTCTCCTGCCTTCCAAAGAAACCTGCTCCATCAACGCTTTCCAAAGGACCAGCGACCTCTGAATCCTCAGAGGACTGCCCTGCTTCAAGAAAGACAAGAAACTCCCGAGGACAGCGGCCCTTCTCCAAAAAGACTGCAACTTTGTTTCAAAGGAGCAGATTTAAAGACCCCTGCAACTCCCCGCAAGAAGCGTGAGACTTGCAACACTGCACCCGGCGACCCCGACTCGACTGGTGGAGAACCAGCACCTCAGGGAGGACCCTCCGGCGACTCCAAGACCGTGAGTAACCAAAGTTGTCCCCCCTGAGCCCCCACAGCGACGCCTGCAGAGGGAATCCCGAGGCTCCCCCTGACCGCGACTGCCTGAACTCTAATTTCCCGACGGCTGGAAAAGACCCTGCACCCGCAGCCCCCAGCACCTGAAGGATCGGAACTCCAGGGCAGGAGTGACCCCCAGGAGGCCCTCTCCCTTGCCCAGGTGGTGGCTACCCCGAGGAGCCCCCCCCCTTGCCTGCCTGCACCGCTGAAGAGATCCCTTGGTCTCTCATAGAAAACCATTGAAAACCCGACGCGTGTTTGCACACTGCACCCGGCCGCCCCCGCGCTGCTGAGGGTGTACTTTTTGTGCTGACTTGTGTCCCCCCCGGTGCCCTACAAAACCCCCCTGGCCTGCCCTCCGAAGACTTACCTGCTGGCAGACCGGAACCGGGGCACCCCCTTCTCTCCATTGAAGCCTATGTGTTTTGGGCACCTCTTTGACCTCTGCACCTGACCGGCCCTGAGCTGCTGGTGTGGTAACTTTGGGGTTGCTCTGAACCCCCAACGGTGGGCTACCTTGGACCAAAACCTGAAACTTGTAAGTGATTTACTTACCAGCAAAAACTAACATTACTTTACCTCCCCCAGGAACTGTGAAAATTGCAGTGTGTCCACTTTTAAAACAGCTATTTGTGTTTTATGTGAAAAGTATATATGCTACTGTAATTATTCAAAGTTCCTAAAGTACTTACCTGCAATACCTTTCAAATGAGATATTACATGTAGAATTTGAACCTGTGGTTCTTAAAATAAACTAAGAAAATATATTTTTCTATAACAAAACCTATTGGCCTGGAATTGTTTCTGAGTGTGTGTTCCTCATTTATTGCCTGTGTGTATGTACAACAAATGCTTAACACTACTCCTTTGATAAGCCTACTGCTCGACCACACTACCACAAAATAGAGCATTAGTATTATCTCTTTTTGCCACTATCTTACCTCTAAGGGGAACCCTTGGACTCTGTGCATACTATTCCTTACTTTGAAATAGTGCATACAGAGCCAACTTCCTACAGGCAGGATCTGCGGACTGCAGTGGGCCCCATCATGGAGGTCGAGGACCAGGTCTCTCAGGCAGAGGACGAGATCACAGAGCTCAAAACTAAAGTCACCCAGCTGATGACCCACACAGGCGAACTCCATCATCGGGCTGAAGACGCAGAGAACCGTTCCAGGTTTCCCAGAGGGAGCGGAAGCGAGCCAGGCGATCAAGTTTTTGGAGAACTGGATTTTATCCTGGGTACCAGAGTGATATCTCTCCCCGTGGTTTGCTATTGAGCGAGCCCAAAGGGCTCTCGCGCTCAGACCTCCGCCTGGAGGACCCAGGCTGCCAATGATCGCAAGATTTCTTAACTTCAAGGACTGCAACATCATCCTTAGAGAAGCAAGAGCACGCCCAGACATCCGTTGGGACAGCCACAGGATCTTAATATTCCCAGACTACACCCTGGGAGTGCAGACCAAGCGCCGCTCCTAAGAGGAAGTTAATCAAAAGCCTAGGCCAATGCAGCTGAAATACATGCTCCTCTTCCCAGCGTGCCTCAAGGTCCAAGATCTTCTTTGATTCGCCTGAAGCGGCGTGGGACTGGCTTACTGTGGAGCACCCCGTGGCCAGTTCACCACACAGACGGCCTCCCAGGGAGTAGGGTTCCCCCTGGCCCAAAGGGGGTTCCCCAGGTCCCAACCATTTTAATCCTCCGGGCTCACGGGGGGACGCCGGCGCACCTGGTCCTGCCGAAGGAAACAAAGTGGTCCGGACAGCCCGCCGGCGGGGGGCCTGCCATCGGGCTTGCTCTTCTGGAGGAAAAGAGGCCTGCACGGACCGGGGAGGAGGATCGCCTCAGCCAGACTTCCTTGCTCTCATAAAGTGCACCATGCTCAGACTTTCTTCAACTGAGGGAGAGCTGGGAGGAGACCATCCTGCCTGACACTTGGCACAGGGGTGGCTGTATTGCAGATTTCCGACTACATGGAGGGGTCCACCACTCCACACCAATGACAGACTCTCTGTGTTCAAGGTTCTGATTGGGTTTATGGGTGACAGATGCTTCAGGGTTGGAAGTATAGAGTGGGAGGGCAGTTGTGGGAGGGGAAATACTAGCACTGCAGCAATTACATGTTCTACTGTGGTTGAGTTGTAGTTAGGTTAA
This sequence comes from Pleurodeles waltl, assembly GCF_031143425.1. NCBI lineage: Eukaryota > Metazoa > Chordata > Amphibia > Caudata > Salamandridae > Pleurodeles > Pleurodeles waltl. The sequence continues at coordinate 516,359,975 of NC_090442.1, forward strand.
CCTTTTTTCTTTTAGATGGTCACATCTGGGCTCAGTTGCAGGCACGCTACACATATCCTTACCGGTTCCCTACATGCGCCACAGCCCTTGATGCAGGTACTTTCCTGGAATGTCAACGGGCTCCTAGATAAAATTAAGCAGTCCACGGTCTTTAGTGCCCTCCACAGATATGCCCCCTCCATGGTCCTTCTCCAGGAGGCCCACTTACATGGTACTCATTGCCCTATGCTCGCACCGGGTGGGTACGACAGAGTCTACCACACGGGCTTCTCTAGGGGCTCTAGGGGGTTGGCCATCCTTCTACATCGCTCCTTGCCCTTAGTGATAACCGCTTCCCAGTTGGAACCACAAGGGTGCTATGTAGCAGTATCCAGCATGCTCGGGGGGCAGCCGGTCAATATCCTGAGAGCCTATGCTCCCCCTGGAGTGTTTGAGCGCTTTTTGATTGCTCTCAGGGAAGTATTGGCAGGGCTCCCTCCGGGTCTGACCTTGCTGGGAAGGGACTTCAACTCCGTGATGAATCCAGCGATGGATGTTTCCGGGCCTCTGTCCATGAGCCATTCCTACCAGGCGTCTGGACTGGGCAGCTGGGCCGAGGTCCTTGGTCTTTGTGATGTGTGGCGGATATGGCACCCTAGAACGCTCAAGCCAGAATAGACCTTCTGCCTGCTCTGGATGTTCCAAGAGTCACAGGGGCGGAGATACTACCACACGGGGTTTCGGAACATGCAACACTTCTAGTCAGCTTGGGTGACACAGACCCCACCCGACGTCCTATGTGGCGGCTAAACGCCTGTATCTGCAGGACAGTGACTATACCCAAGCCTTGAGGGACCAACTCATTCAATATTTTGACCACAATCTGGGGTCCGTGCAATCATCTGGCACGATTTGGACCACTAGCAAGGCCACCCTTAGGGGGCAGGCCAAGCATCTCCTTTGCATGTGTGAGCGCTCACGAAACCACAAAGTGTCGGAGCTCGAGGCCAGGGCATTACGACTTGAGCGCCTGCTTACCGTCTCCACGCACGCATCCATAACAAGGCAGTTAACCCTAGTTAGAGAGGAGATCAGACACTCTGTTCTTGAAACAGCGAAATATATGTGGCAAGCTTTGACGGCCCACCTGTACGGGTGGGGGGACAAGAACAGAAAGCTCTTACACTGGCTGGCAACCCGACCCATGGCGAATAAAGTCGTCCCCGAGGTCGTTGATGAATTGGGGGCCCTCTCCCGGACTCCTTGCGAAATTGCACAGTGCTTTGCCACTTACTATGCAAGACTCTATGAGGAGCGGCCCAGGCCACAGGTGGAGAGGGAGACACCCTTGCTGGGGGAGGTGTCTCTCTCTAGGCTTTCAATAGTGGAGAGGCAAAACCTTGATGAACCCATGAGACTTGAGGAGGTCAGGGATGCTATTTCAGAGTTGGCTGCGGGCAAAATCCCAGGCCCAGACGGCTTCCCGACAGAACTCTACAGAAAGTGCAGCAACATCCTAGCCCCTCACCTGCTTGCCATGTTTGAGGAGGCGGAGAGGATGGGTGGCTTTCCTCCGGGGCCCAACAAGGCCACCATAGTGGAGATCCCTAAGACTCAGCAATATTCTGCCTATTGCACCATTTTGCTTCTCAACACTGAAGTTAAGATACTGTCCACGATCTTAGCCTCCAGAATGAAAAGGGTGCTGTCCTTGCTGATACACCCGAACCAATGGGGCTTTATGCCCACGAGAAGTACCAGGCACTGCATCAGGTGATTGCATGTGGCGTTGGCTACCCTGGGCCTCTTAACCCCTCCTCTGGCGCTCCTTCTTCTCGACTGCGAAAAGGTATTCGACATAGGGGACTGGACTTATCTTAACCAGGTGCTTCTGAGCACCGGGTTTGGACCCAAATTTTGTGGCCTAGTGAAACTCCTTTATTCCATTCTGACTGCGCGGATTCAGGTGAATGGGGTTGTGTCGGACCAATTCTCTATTCACTAGGGAACCCATCAAGGGTGCACCCTGTCCTCCCTTTTCTTCGCATTAGCGATGGAGTTACTGGTGAAGCATATAAGGGAGGACCCCCTGATTGTCGGTTGGTCTTGGCCCACTGGACGGGAGGACCGGGTGGCGCTTTACGGGCACAATTTACTCTTGTTCCTGGCCAACCCAGCCAGCAGCAGCCCCCGGGCGCTGCAAATCTTGGGACTTTTTTCAGAGGCCTCCAGCCTGACACTTAATCCCAGTAAATCTCTGCTGGCTCCATTGCACCCCACAAAGGACTGGTACGACTGGCAAAATGCCATCCCTATCAGACGCAACAGCTTCCGGTATCTGGGAGTAAATGTGCCTCTGCTGCCAGAACTGGCCTGATCACTTAGGGGGTCATTACAGCCCTGGCGGTCAAAGACTGCCAGGGCTGTTGTGGTGATTGCACTGCCAACAGGCTGGCGGTGCAATCCAGGGAATTATGGCTGTGGCGGAAGTGGTTTCCCGCCACATTTGCCCCGGCGGTGATAATCGCCCAGGGGATTACGAGTCCCCGAACGCCAGCCTTTTCCTGGCAGGCTGGCTGTACAGGGAGTCACGGGGGCCCCTGGGGGCCCCATGCAGCTTTTTACTGTCTGCATAGCAGACAGTAAAAAGCGCAACACGGGCGAGATCCCTGCAGGGCCGGCGGGCGGAAACCAGGTTTCTGCCCGGGATCTCATAATGACCGTGGCGGGAGTGTGGCCTCATTGGTGGCCGCCCGGCGGTCAGATTTTGGCGGGCGGCTGAAGCCGCCGGCCAAGGTCATAATGAGGGCCTTAATGTTGTACCGCTTACTCAAAAGGTCAAAAATGACCTCCATAGATGATAAACCCTGCCCTCAACATCCTGGGTAGAATAGCACTATATAAAATGATGGTATTGCCCGGGTTCCTCTACCTGCTCCAGAATTACCCCTACCCCATACCCAAGTGATGGTTTAAGGAGATAGACGCTCTAGCGCAGCAATTTCTCTGGTATGGTACCCGGCCCCGGATGGCACTCAGCACCTGTCAAAGAGATGTGTATGAAGGTGATTTGGGGATGTCCAACCTTTATCTTTATTACCTATCAATGCACTTGCTGGTGATTAACGACTGGATGGGGGGCTGGTCCAACCCTGCATATCAGCTGGAACTTCTGATGATGGGCTTCCCTGGCTTGCTTGAGATGCTATACGGTAGCCCCCTGCCCCGTAGAGTCCCGGAGGTGACCAGAGTGGCACTGATGGGTTTGGGGGAGGCGCAGAGGGCGACGGGTTGGTGGCACCATCTTAACCAGTAAACCCCGCTGTGGCACTGAATGTGGCTGAAAGAGGTCTCTGCCCTAGAGGGATTTCAAAAGTGGGACCTTTTAGGCATTTCATTGTTTGGAGATGTCTGGGAGGGGTCCCACATGCCATCCTTCCAGGAGCTTCAACAGCAATATTCACTCAACAAGACCCAATTCCACAAATACCTTCATCTCAGGCAAGCGTTAAACTTGTACGTCTGGGCTGGCATAGCCCTCTCTGAATTTAGCCCCATGGAAGCCAAGTCACTGATGGGTGGCTTGGGAAAAGGTGGAGTGTCACAGATTTACTGCTCCCTCGTCATTAACACAACTCAGACGCTGGACAGACTCCGACAGCGGTGGGAGGAATGGTTGGGTCACATAGAGGATGAGGACTGGAGAGACGCGCTGATGGCCCCTAGAACATTGACTATGACCACCCGTCTTCATGTGGTGCAAGCCTACTATCTACATGCGACCTACCTCACACCCAACAGCTTGTATAGGGCAGGTCTCCAATCCCGCGCTGACTGTCCCCGTTGGCAGGCCTCGATGCAGATTTTTACCATATGATGTGGACCTGTCCACATATAGCTACCTTCTGGCTGGCGGCGGAAATCTCCAAAATTTTGCAGGTGGAGGTGGAGGCTGCCCCGTTGCTGCTTTTATTGGGAGTCATGGAGGGAGTGGGGTCCAGTAGTGCTGATCTTTTTGGGTGTGGCCTGTCTGGTAGCCAAGAGAGACATTGCAGCTGGCTGGAAAGCAGAGACGGCACCGGCACTCACGAAGTAGCGCTGTGGAGTGGACTGGTGTACCGAACAAGAAAAACTAGTATATGAGGCGGGAGGGTGCCCAGCTAAATTCGAGAGAGTGTGGGGGAAGTGGACAGCCACCTGGGGAGAGTATTCAGGGGCTATGCCTTAAGTGCCATAGCCGTGGTGTGCCCTGTTACTGACCATTATGACTTATGTCAATCATGTACCTATTTTACTTGTGTGGAACTGTATGGTGCCATGTCAGGGGGGTGGGGGTGTGACCTCTTGGTTGCATGTCGCTCTATAAAACTAATAAAGTTGTTTAACAAAAAAAAGAAATCCTGTCTCTGATGCCAGAGACTTTTAAATTGCATTGGATGTTATCACTTCAAGAGCCATTTCCACCCGCCTATCAAGCTTTAAATTGATTGCTATCTTTCATGTGTTCAGATGGTCAGTGGGTATTCTGGTGGGGATAGGAATCATGTGCTCATAAACAGTGACAGACAAATATCACTTTCAGTACGGTAAAGTCAACAGTCCATCTTCAGGAAAGCAACTTATAAGTGCTTCCTGAAGTGAGACCTACTTCAAGATGCTTATCCGTGACACAGAATGAATAATGGCTGCCATGAGCTAGGCCTCTTCACTGTGTTTGTTTGCGTCCTTTCTCAGCTTGTTGTGATCAGTTAATTAAGTGGAGTTTCATGCATTTGATGGCCTTTGCCCTGATAACAGGTTCAGATCGCTCCCAAACCCACACCTTTGATGACTTAAAAGTAGTTATACTTAAATAGTTCTGCAAGAACTGGGCACCAAAAGTACAACAAACATGCACAACAAACAGCATTTATTTTGCACCATAAAGACATTTACTGTGATGTCCATCTTTTGAATACATCTAATATTTCCTAAGGAGTGTCTACAATATCTTAGCAGAGGAAAGCTTGTTGTTGAGGATTAATCGTGCTAGGTTGATTTGTGTGTTGCATCGTGGATCTCTACAAGCAAGGAACTGACATTCAATGGCTTACTCACTCGCAAGATATCTTGTATTTGAAACATTCTGCACACAGCCAGACTGTTTACCTCCCTAGTACTCTAAAGCAGCCAGTTGATGTAGTATTAGTAGCAGGGCTTTAGGTGGGATGAATAAACTTGGGGGGCTCTCAGAGGGGCATGGCCTACATAATCAAGGGTGTGGCTTAAACACACAAGCTAAAAATATGTGCTTAGCATAGTGTGATGCCTGACTGGTATTTTGCTGCCTCTTTCCATTATTACAGCCAGATACAATTGTCCACCTGAAACAAGCTAGGACTATTGGCTTTGTCAATAGTTATTAGCTGCATAAGATAAATCCCTGGCGACACAGCACCCAGGATAATGTGCTGCGTGGCTAAACACTTATAAGGACAAAAAGGTGAGACCTATTGGCTATGCCAATGCTTGTTACTGTTCACTTCTGCTTCATTTTCTTGCACTTGGGTCTCTTGTTGCTTACACCAGAGTCATTCCCTTCCAAAATGGGAACCACCTTTGACATACACGAATTGTGGGGTTACACGATTGAGGAGATAAAAGTGTTCTGCAGGGAGAGGGGCCTTACAGTGAATGAGAAATATGAAAGGTGGGACCTTCTGAAAACCCTGTACTATTTTGAGATGGGCCATGAGGAAGCAACTGAGGGAGAGAACAAGGAGTGGGCTGGTTCTGAGAGTGAACATGAGAAGGACCCTGAGAATGGTGAGAACCCTGAGTAGGAGAGTTCCCCATCCACACCCTTGATGGTACAGACCCTGGGTGGACGTCCAGTCTCAGGATACGATCCCTGAGATGGTGGGAGGTGGAGTGAAGAAAGTTGGCTCTGGGAGCATAGACAGAGGGATACAGCTTTTTTCAGAGTGGCAAAGAACTGGCAAGTGCTGCCCCTACAGTTTCAGCCCATTGCCCACATTCTATTGCACCAAGCAGGGACACCCATCAAGGTGATGATTGGTCTGCCCTGGCATTAGGCAAGAGGGGGTTGTGTTGGAAATGGCCCTTTGTGAATGGCTATCCCAAAATGTTTTGCCTTTCTCCTTCTATTTTTCTGACCCTCTTTAAGTTGGTTGTAAAACCCTGGGCACTTTACCACTGCTAATCAGTGCTAAAGTGCATGTGCTCTGTCACCTAAAAACTTGGAATGATTGGCTTAAACCTGTTTAGCATATTTAATTTACCTCAAGTCCCTTATAAAGTGGTATACCATATACCCAGAGCCTGTAAATTAAATGCTACTAGTGGCCCTGCAGCACTGATTGCGCCACCCACAGAAGTAGCCTTTCAAACCTGTCTCAAGCCTGCCACCGCAGGGCCTAAGTGCGGAGTTTACTGTCACGCTGACTTGGCAATTCAAACTACTTGCCAAGGCCTAAACTCCCCTTTTAGTATACCTATGCCACCCCTAAGGTAGGCCCTAGGTAGCCTTATAGCAGGGTGCTGTGTATGTAAAAGGTAGGACATGTAGTTTTATGTTTTGTATGTCCTAGTAGTGACAAACAGCCTGTTTTGTTCTTCACTACTGTGTGGGCTGCTCCTCTCATCATCAGGAATTCCCTTATATATTTTTAAGTGCTAATTTCTGACTTGAAATGAGTAGTGGGGGCATGTTTGGTGTGTTTTGAATGGTATTGAGAAATCCTGCTTACTGGTGTATGTGGATTTTACATTGCTGTTTTAGAAATGATACTTTTAGAAACTGGGCATTTATCTGTGCTTATAACTCTATGTATGTTTGAGCCTGACTACAGTCCACGTCTAGGGCAGATTGACATCTACACTTTGTGCATACTTTCCAGACAGGCATCACACAGGAGGGGCTGTCTATGCCAAGAGAGGCATCTGCATACATCTGCATGCTGATAGTCTGCCTGGGCTTAAAAAAAGAGGGAGGCGGGGCATACTTACATTTGCCTGGGCTGTGTCCCTGCCTCACACAATAGGTTTATTTACCCCCTACTGATGTCTGGAGCTAGGGCTGGGTTGAAAAACGTTGTGTTACACTTGAAAGGTTTCGTTTGAGGGCACCCCTTGAACAAAGACATGTTGGAGTATAGGTACAGGGGCTCTGAAACCATGTTTTAGAGGTACTTTTTGAACTGGGACTGAACCTCTGTCAGAAGGACTGCAGAGCTGCACCAAGAAATCATCTGAACTGTTCTTCTGTTCTTGCCCTGCTGCATTTGTCTTTCTGGATGGCTTGAGGGACTCACTGAATTGCCTTTCTGCTTGTTGCTTGGCACTGCCTGGAGAGATTGCCATGAGGACTGCTGGACTGGTTGTGCTGGTCTACCTGTCTACTGCTTGTGTTCCCCCCAATGTTCTCTCAGGAAGCCCAGTGCGTGGTGGGTTCTGGTTGTGCTCCTAATGTCTACAAGTATAGTGCCTGAAGAGGGTTTCATTTTGCACTGATGGCACCTGGTGCAGGTAGAGCACTTCATTCTCTGCTTTCTGATACGCACGAAAAGTTAGCTTTTTATCTTCCCCCCAGTAAGTGCAAAGCACACTCTGATACCAATGAAGAATTGCCTGTTGGAGTCCCCCTTCAGCATGCCCCCTCAGCGAAGAAATAGTCACGGCCGTGCGAGGGAGCAGGTTGGAACTTGGCCAAGTGAGGAAGGACTTGCCAGAAACGGTGTGTCCCTGAAGTGACTCGAACCATTGCAGGTGCAAGCCTCAGTTGCCAGTGGGCGACCAACCAAGGAGTGTGCCATGATGGCTGCGTTGCCCCAGCTCTACCTTCCTTTTTTTGAGCTGTAAAGTGACGGCACTCGGCTGTCATGAACTCCCTCTAGCCGGGCCCCAGCACTACAAGAGCAGCAGCAAGCTTTCCCCCTGAAAGGAGAAAGGTACTGTGGGGATCAGGGGAGTGAGACCACCCTGTGCTGCCCCACAGATACCTTGTTTGCTCTGGGTGCTGCTTCCCTCACTTGCAAGAGCAAGAGGTAGGACCCCTGAGGTCCTACAAAAGCCTCCTTCCTTCCCATTGTGGACCCCTGGTGTCCTGACAGCTGGACCATGAGTTTGTGGGCAGCTGCTCTACTACTACTGCCCATGAGGTCCAAGTGAGGTCCCAACTGGGCCCCACACCTCTGCAAAAGGGACTTGACCCGGTGGCCACGGAGAACTCTGGGGTTGCCCAGGTTTTAGGAGATGTGGTTCCGGCCCCCATCCAAAGAACACATACTTTGGGGGAACAATATGAGCTTACGCGAGCATAAGTGTTTTGGCACCCTTAAGATATTTACCATAGATTCATACATTACCGGTACTGGATATGCAAACTATGCTACCCCACCATAGTCACCTCTTCTGGTTTGCACTCCTATGCTGATTTAATAGACCGTGCCGCTGGGCAACCTACATGACTTCCCCCAAGTTAGCCCCGTTTGCAGACTACTTACTGGTATAGGTTGTTGTTACCCTGCCTTGTATAAGGATGACGGAGATTAGCACAGTGGTTATGATTCCTGTATAAAATGCAACTAATTATGATTGCTGTCTAATTGGGTAACACCTATGTTACATATATATTTCCTGTTGCTATTACAAAGTATCGCCCTTTACATGAATACTTCTAATGCATTACCTGTCCCTCATGATTGTTGACGTGGAGATTTATATATTGAGGTGACACTGTGATGATTCATATGCTTTACTACCGCATATACTGATGATATTATGTATGCAGACCTGATGCAGTCAGAACAATGAGTAATATTATTCATAAATTGCATAACATGTACAGTATTTATGATCAATGACATTTTGGTCTTGTGATTTGCCTATAACATAGAAGATATTTTTAAAAAGCCCTGTGTGGAGTTTCTTCTGTGGTGTACTCATTGTGTTACCGGCATGAGTGTCTTGCGCAAACGCCTTACACATTGCCTCTGGGGATAAGTCTGACTGCTCTGTGCCAGGCTACCAGAGGGTCAGCACAGGTTATCTTTGGTGTATAACTTACTTGCCCTGACCAGATTGGTAGGTTCTGCCTGGCTTAGGTGCCAAACTATAGCCAACCCGATATCCAATTTCTAACACTCCCCCTATGTTCTCCTATGCAGCAGCAAATTCTGTTTAGTGGGTCCTCCGAGCAATGTTATCTGGCCTCCTGGAGCCCTCTTTGGCTACAGTATGCATCTTCATCACACTGGATGTTTTCAACTTCCAAAAAGTTGTTTAAGTCCGAAGGTAAAAATCTTCACCCGGCTTGAACACAATATTGTTGACCTCTTCACCTAGGAAATCAAGATTCTTCCACTCTGAGCTTTTTTCTGCCATTGTCAACAGCTCCCCAACAACGATGACTCCTCCTTGGACATAACCAGATACCTTGCCCTGCTGGAGTCTACGTATTCTATTCTATTCTATTCTATACTATATAGTATTTGTAGAGTACATAGCTACTTGTGGGAATCCCAGAGCTAGTAGTATGAAAAAATAGTCAAAAAGCCAGGTTTTTAGTCACTTTTGGAATGGAAGTTCCAAGTTGACTGTCTACAAAGGGAAAGGTTCCAGAGTTTGGCCATATTGTATCTAAAGGACCGACAGCTGCTTCTCGCTTTTTTAATGGAGGGAATCACAGTCCAATGGGCATTGGTGGATCACAAGGTTCTATTTGGGGCATAAGGGGAAAGCAGGGGCCGAGAGATCATGGGGCCTTTGTTGAAGAATGCCCTGTGTACCATGCAAAGGACTTTGAATTGATCCTCTCGGCAACAGGAAGCCAGTAAAGGGAGAACAATGCTTGCTGGGCTGACATGTGCCATGGAATATTATGCAGAATCTGAGCTGCAGGGTTCTGCACAACCTGCAATTTCCCTATTACAGTTTTTGGAGCTCCAAACTACACTGATTTTTTGCAGTCCACGTGGGAGAGAATGAATGCTTGGACCACTATTTTCTTTTGGAGGGTAGGGAGTGCAGGTGAGGGATGTTTGAAACATCGTAAGGGTGCTGTGGCAGGTTGCTGCTATCTTTATTGGATGGTATCCATAGTCTAGGATTTGTCCAACCATACAGCGAGACTCTTTATAGCAATCTTTGGGGCAGGAGGGGTATCTAGGTAGGACGGCCATCCCAGTCTCATTTGGAGAGTGGGAGATTTGCCAAGGATCATAAGTTTTTTTTATCCCCATTCAGTTTAAGGGAGGAGTTGTTCATCCATTTGGCTACTTCTTTAGACAGGGGCCTAGAGTGGGTAACAGGGATCTTGAGTGCGAGGGAACGAAAAGACCAATTGTGTACTGCCTGTGTATGGGATTATAGAGAACCCAAATTGAAGGATGATGTCTGCCAGTGGGTGCATAAACAGGTTGTTAGACCTGGCATTCTTGGCATGGTCTCCTCTGTATTTTTGCCCCTGGTTCCTATGTTTAGACTGTGTAGTGGACGTTGTTTTTGCTGTTTTGGTACTCTTGGCACTTTATTACTGCTGACCAGTGCTAACGTGCAAGTGCCCTCTGTATAAATTACATGTGTAGTTGGATTTTTCATTGGCCTATTTGGCTTACTAGTAAGTCCCTAGTAAAGTGCACTAGAGGTGCCTAGGGCTTGTAAATCAAATGCTACTAGTGAGCCTGCAGCACTGGTTGTGCCACCCACATGAGTGGGCCTGTAAAAATGCCTCAGACCTGCCACTGCAGTGTCTTTGTGTGCAGTTTTAAACTGCCAATTCGACCTGGCACCACTTGCGAGGCCCAAACGTTCCCTTTTTATACATGTAAGGCACCCCTAAAGTAGACCCTATTTAGCCCCACGGGCAGGGTGGTGCAGTGTATGTTAAAGGTGGGACATGTACTGATGTGTTTTACATGTCCTAACACTGAAATACTTCCAAATTCAGTTTTCACTGTTGCAAGGCCTATCTCTCTCATAGGTTAACATGGGAGCTGCCTTTAAATATCATTAAAGTGCAGATTCCCTTTGAGAGCAGATAGAAATATGGCATTTGGGGTCTCTGAACTCACAATTTAAAAATACATCTTTTGGTAAAGTTTTTAGATTGTCAGTTTGTAAAATGTCACTTTTAGAAAGTGGGCTTTTTTCTTGCTTAAACCATTCTCTGACTCTACCTGCTTGTGTATTCCCTGTCTGGGTCATACTGACAGTTGGGCTGTTTGTAAATCTCCACTAGATAGTAACACAAAGGGAGCTGGTGTGTAGGTTGCATACCTGAGCCAGGCCTGGGCAAGGCAGGATCTTGTGAACAACAGAGACTTTCCTTTGAAGTTTGCCTACTTTAAAGGCAGAAAGAGGTATAAGTAGTGGACCCAAACCCCCAGATTTTTAGATTGCTGCTGGATTCAAGAGGAACCTCGGGCAAGGAGAAGAGCTGAAGAGCTGGAGGAGGAGTACTGCTCCTTTGCCTGTGCTTTGCTGGTTTGGCCTGCAGTTGCTGCGTCTGCCTGAAAGAGGGCAAAGACGGAACTTCGTGGTATATTCCTGCTTGTGAAGGGTCTCAAAGGGCTTGGACTGAGCTTGCCTCCTGTTTTGAAATCTCAGGGCCATCAAAGACTTCCTCTGCCAGCACTTGGATGCTCTGCTGAGAATTCTGCCCTTTCAAGTGGTGCCCTATCCAGTCCCTAGGCCCTTAAAAAGTGAAGCTGCTAGAACCAAGGTCAAAATCCAGGCACAGGAGCCGTGCAGAGAAAATGTCAACATATCACCTGCAACGCAGTTGTAAAAATGACGTACCACCTGCCTCGTGGCTGAATTCGACGTACCACCTGCATCGCATCTGGGAAATCAACGCATCACCTGCATCGCGGCTGGAGAAGTGACACAACACTCGTTTGCGGCTACTGAAAATGATGCAAACCCCACACAGCGCGGTTTTCAATCACCATGCAGCCGGATTTCGCACATGTCCTTGCTGGGTGTCAAAAATCAAGTGAAAACTGACTGCCAACCAGAGACCCCATTTTAAACACAGTTTAAATAGTATTGGACTTGATGATGAGCCCTGAGGTACTCCACAATTCAGTGAGAAAGTGTCTGAGGTGCAGCATCCCTTGAAAACCTTAGGGAGCAGTAGAGTCAGGCGAGGACACATCCAGAGACTTCCGCACTATGGATTCTGTCAATAAGAAGATCGTGGCTGACAATATCAAATGCTGCACTTAGATCAAGGAGAAGGATGGTCTCTGGGCCTCCTTGGTCCAGCAACATTTTCGCCTCTTCAACTACTACCAGGAGTGTGGTCTCTGTACCATGTTTAGGTCTGAACCCCATCTGAGTAGGGTGAAGAATGTTGTAGTCTTCAGGAATTCTGAAAGGGACTTATTAACGTGTTTTTCCAAAACTTTGCTCAGGCCTGGTACAGCAAGATTGGTCTATAGTTTTCAAGGTCCAGAGGGTCTAGGTTGGCTTTTTTGAGAGTGCTTTTACCATGACGTGTTTCCATGACACAGTTACAATTCCTTCAGCTAAGGAAAGGTTGAGCATTTATAGTATGGTGGGGAGGATCTGATCTATTATTTTAAATAGAATATGTGGAGGAGCTGGGTCCAAGGGTGATCCTAACTTGACTTTAGAGGGGGTGGCAGAGAGTCTATTCAGCGTCATAAGAGGACAAGTTGTGAGGGCAATGTTACAGACTTTCTCCTGCCAATCTGTACTAGGCCTAAATTTGGATCCTAAATCAGGCTTTTGGAACATAAATGTCATTGATTTTTTCTGAAAAAATCTTGCTACGTCATTGCATCAGAGTATTGAGGGTTCAAGAGTTGGAGAATTTGAGCAGAACTCGAATAAAGTTTTAACAATCCTAAATATTTCAGCCAGGGCATTGGAGGCACGGTTAATTTTTTCATCATAGTATGTGGCTCTGGTGGTTTTGTTTTCAGAATGATATTGCCTAATAGCGCCAAAGTATTTTGCTTTACTTATTTCACTGTAGTCTTTCCTGCATTTCCTCTCTGCTTTTTTTACATTGTTGCCTTAGAGTCTGGAGGTAGGGGGTGATCCAGGGGGCTGATTTATCATTGGTACATCTGATGTGAGTTTTTATAGAGAGCACTTGTTCGAGTGAGTGTTTGATCCATTGGGAGATCTTGTTGTTTGCTACTGTAGGGTCTGAGCCCAATTCGGGTCTAATTTTATTAAGGGCCTGCTTCTGAGTTACATGGTGAAGTTTAGCCAAATTGTGATCCTTTAAGGTAGTTGGTCTGGGGGTAAGGCTGAGCAAGGGAGTTTCAGGACCAAGGGGATCATGAAATGATCTGACCAGGTTACTGGGAATGGGTCTTCTACTTTTAGTAGTGGGTCATTAGAGAAGGTGGGGCCATTAGAGAACATGAGGTCAAGTAGATGGCCTTTATTTGTGTGTGAGTTCTGAAACCAATTGGGAGAGTTGAATGGCTGAGAGGTCCTGCAGGGCCCTAGATACTGGGCCCTGGTGTGCTCTTTCAAGTGGATGTTGAAATCTCAGAATATTGTGGTGTTCGATTTAGTGCTGGCCAGGTTGGATAAGTCTGCGTAAGGGCCTGGTGGCAGGTTTAGGCGGGCTCCTGAGAAGGTGAACGTGGGGGACATTGAGATATGAAAGTCATGCTTTCACAATCAGAAAGGTGAAGTGGTTCAGTGCAGTAATTGACATCTGCTTTAAGAATTATGGCGATTCCCCCACCCTTCTTGTTCACTCGATCTTTGTGGCAAATGTAGTAGTCAGGTGGAAGGGTCTGGGCTAGATCGGGCCTGGGTTCCGTGTGGAACCAGGTTTCTGTTAGGAAACCACGTCCTGTTTATTCTCTTCTAGGAAGGAGAAATGTTCCAACTCTCCTAAACGTTTCTGCAGAAAATCTGAGCTAAGCCGAGACCAATTCAGCTCATTTATCTTTACCACATTCCTTCGCAGTTAGCCTTTTAACTTTGCCGTGGTCTTGCGCAACCAGATACCAAAGGTTGGCGCTTTGATCTTTTAGGTGCTAGACTTCACCTTAAAAATTCATATCTCTTGTTATAGTGATTGGATTTAATATGTTTTTGTGTCATTTTGTTTATTAACATTTTCTCTATATTAAAAAATTTGTGTGGTAATTTTCATGTGTTGCACTTTCACGTTATATCTGTTTGAGTGCTGCATAAACACTTAACACAGTGCTTCTAAGTTAAGCCTCACTGCCTTTTTGCCAAGCTACCAGAGGATTAGGCACAGGTTAGCAGAGTTACTTTTGTGGTTCACCCTGACAAGGATTGTGGTTGTTGCTTGAGTTGTGTTTTCATCTTCTCAACCAATAACCAATTAAAATTAGGTTGAATAATTTATGACAGCAAGTTTAAAAAGGAGATAAACAAGTCATAATTTCACTAGGCACCTGATGTGCAAGGAAAAAAAATGCTAGTATTAAAAGGTAGTATAAAAAGAAAATAAAACACACTTTGAAACAGATGTGTCATTAAAGAGAAAAGAAATGAACCTGAACTTGGTCCACCTGTATCAGCCTGCATGGACTCATCAAGATGTATGTGGGTAAGATCTTACGGACATAGTCTGAGAAATAGCTCCAGTAGCTCTTTGAGCAGTATGAAGCGGTCTTTGAAAGAAAACTCCTATGCAACAGGAGCCTAAACTCTCCATGGAGCATGGGTGAGTGCAGGGCTGACCCCAACAGTGGCAGTTGTCCTTCTAGAAGTAGCCATCTGCCACGCTGATCTCTGCATATTGCTTTGTTGCCTTTTTTGTCTCAATAAAGGCTATTGACTCATTTTGTCATTAGAGTGCGTTATTTAGGCCAAAAAGAAATGGCCATATGACACACTTGTAATGTGTCCCTTCCTTGCCCTTCCTACCCCAATTGGAAATTTACAGATGGACCAGGCAGAGGAGGGGATTGATTTTTGGGAAAAGGTTGAATGTTTCAGAGAGCTGAAAGTGTCTTATCATGACATAAGCACCCATGCTAATTTATTAAAATTCAATATGCTGTTCCCCTTTCAAGTAAGACTAATGAACGGATGCTATCCTTAATTTCTTTCCCTTAGCTTTTATAAGGGTCAGGGGGAGTTGTAGGGAAGACAGCACAGATTCTGAAAGCAGAATGCAAGTGGCTCCAGGAGTCGTCCATTTAACTGTTAATCTCAAATTTGACTTGGAGTTTGTGCTGGTGACAAAGTAGTTACTTTTTGGGCACATGCAAAATTTAAGTAAAGCATTAGAAATTCCCATTCCCATATTTAAAGTTGCATGAATTGTTTTCTTGAAACCTCTCATTGTTTCATGTCATTTTGCCAATGGGAGGGTGGTTGTCAAGGCAAGTATGCTGTTGAATGACTTTGACGGCTACTATTTTGGATAATGAAATTCACCTGAATGACCCTCACATGAAAATGGTCACATGTCATACAGGCAAACATTATTTATAACTTTACTCCTTCGTAACAAAGAAAGAAACAAATGCTTTCAACTCCCTCCAATGCACCACTCTGTCTCATTATGTACCTCTCTCAATATATCCCCTACCTCAGTCTCTGACTCATCCCAATGCTCATTCTACTACTATGATCTCTCTAAGGCCCATATTTATACTTTTTGACGCAAATCTGCGCCAACGCAGTTTTGCGTAAAATAAATTAGCGCCGGCTAACGCCATTCGGAAGCACCATGCGGGCGCCGTATTTATTGAATGACGTTAGCCGGCGTTAGCCGCCGGCGCCGTCTGGTGTGCGTTAAAAAAAACGACGTACACCAGGCAGCGCCGGCGTAGGGGGATATGGGGCTTGGGCGTCAAGAAATGGGGCAAGTCAGGTTGAGGCAATTTTTTCGCCTCAACCCGATTTGCGCCATTTTTTCCCACTCCCAACCCCCATAGAAATGACTCCTGTCTTAGCAAAGACAGGAGTCATGCCCCCTTGCCCAATGGCCATGCCCAGGGGACTTCTGTCCCCTGGGCATGGTCATTGGGCATAGTGGCATGTAGGGGGGCACAAATCAGGCCCCCCTATGCCACCAAAAAAACTTTTAAAAAAACTTACCTGAACTTACCTTAATGTCCCTGGGATGGGTCCCTCCAGCCTTGGGTGTCCTCCTGGGGTGGGCAAGGGTGACAGGGGGTGTCCCTGAGGGCATGGGAGGGCACCTCTGGGCTCCTTCAGAGCCCACAGGTCCCTTAACGCCTGCCTTTTGCAGGCGCTAAAAAACGGCGCAAAAGCGGCCGTACGTCATTTTTTTTGACCCGCCCACTCCCGGGCGTGATTTTTGCCCGGGAGTATAAATCCGACGCACATGCCTCGGAGTCGATTTTTTAGACGGGAACGCCTGCCTTGCATATAATTAACGCAAAGTAGGTGTCCACGCTAAAAAATGACGCTAACTCCATGGACTTTGGCGCTAGACGCGTCTAACGCCAAAGTATAAATATGGAGTTAGTTTTGCGTCGAAATTGCGTCAAAAAAAACGACGCAATTCCGGCGCAAACGGAGTATAAATATGCCCCTAAGACTCTTTCTTGACTCTTCGGTCCTCTAGCCTTCCTTGACTCACTTCAAACCTCATTCTACTACTATGATCTCCCATATAACTCTTTTTAGACTCTTTCCTCCTCTATCCCTCCATACCTCACTGCAAACCTCATTTTATTAGTATTATCTCCAAACTAACACATCCTAGACTCTTTCCTCCTCTATCTCTCCTTTGACTCATTCCAAACCTCATTTTACTATGATATTCCTATTACCCTTTCTAGACTCTTCCCTTCTCTATCCCTCCTTTGACTCCTCCCACACCTGATCTAGCTAATATGATTACCAAAATAGCACCATATAAACTCTTCTCTCCTCTATCATATTCAGTCAAACTAACAGACTCATATGTCCACCAATCACATTAACAACGTACATTTTCCTAAACTAATCCACCACTAATTCTTTGGGCTCCGAAATAGTGCCTACTTGCTGAAAACCACTTCAGTACCTCGTCAGGGGTAGTAAGCCGCTATATAAATACAATTACCATTACAAGGACAATTACAATGTCCACAGGCTTTGTGCAGTCACTTAGAGTGAGGGAGGCCAATGGGGAACGTGGGCTCACCCAAGTGCCATACTTTATTATGTGGTGGGATGAAGCAAAATATGAATGGCTATTTATAGACCAATGGATGAAGCCCACTGACCAAAGCCACACTATGGCCCTCATTATGAACATGGCGGTGTGGGCCGCCATACCGGCGGTGGCGGGAAATCCCGCCATCCGGCATGGTGGCCCACGCCGCAACATAATGATGACAGGGAGCTCCGCCATAGGGGGCCCTCACCCACCGCCAGGCTGCCTCCGACTGGCAGCCTGGCGGTGGACGGCATCATTATCCGACAGGGCAAAGCTGCTGCCCCTCGGATAATGATCCCTTTGCTTCCAGCCTTTCCCTGGCGGGTTTCCCCTGTGCAGGGCCCCATCGCGCAGGTCACTGCCCAATTTACGGGCAGTGATCTGCGCAACGGGTGCAGCTGCACCCGCTGCACAGAGGCATTGACGTCGGCTCTATGTGGAGCTGCCGGCAATGTCCCGGCCGGGCATTCCACTGGGGCCGATGGGCGGAAACAATGTTTCTACCCGCCGACCCAGAGGAATGTCCATTATACGGCCGGCAGGGTTCCGGGGGAGCTGACGATCTATGGAAAGACCGCCAGCATGAACACGGCGGTGTAAACTCCTGTGTTCATAATGAGGGCCTATTTATCTATATTATGTGTGACTGATTTTGGAAAAACAATAGTCTGATGAAACAAATGAAGCTGTCTCAAAGGCCAAACCCATTTCACTAAATATATTAAATTCATAAATCTTTGTCGGTGACACAAGGCTACATAATATATCTGAGAAGGGATTTTCCAAATAGCCTATATGAACTTGGACTTCAAACCTAGCTAAAAGAGTAGACCTCCTGGGACAGATTCACAATAACAATCTTTTCAAAGCAAAATGAAGCACTTAAGATCATTGGCATAAAACTATTACTATTTTCTTATATGCAAGTATAACATTTGTGTAATAATCCTTTTGAGGTGAGACACAACATCTGGAAGTAGTGTGTATTTTGTCATAATCATTAAGACACGTTGTAACACTTCCTCTTCCCTATATAAGAGTTCTATGGCGTATGTTGCCTGTAGGTGGCTTGGTATTTCCAGCTTTTTGATATTTATAATCACTATACATTTTTGGCAATAGGTCAATTGAAATGTGTGACATGAGCAAATGAATAAAAGCACTATAAGCATGGTTTGGCACATCAGACATCCTGATGACCAGCATTTTTGCAACAAGAGGTCTTGACCTCAAAGCCAAGCCATATGTAGGGTGAATTAGGTGCACACAGCCCTGCATGACTCCTTGCAGAGAGCTGCACAATTAGCAAGATTCCCATTTCACGACATGCGGAGGAGGTAAAGGATATTTCTAGAAATCCCATTGCTACTGTACAGATTGATCCATTTTAGTGTTTCTGTACAAGTCCAGAATACCATCTCACACAGCCTGACACAAATAGATATATTTACACCAAAGAAAAGTCTGTAATGGTGACTCTTGACATAGACTCTGAGATGTAGCTGAAAAGTCTTTGACTTTCTTCCTTTCTTAGCCAAAAAACATATTGTTCAGGCCCTCGTAATCTCACATTTAGATTAGAGTAATGCCCTCTACTTTGGCTCACTTAAGTATGTGGTGAAGAGGCTGCAGCCAACATAGCCAGGAATTGTCCTTTCATAAGGATTTGAAAACCTAGTTGTTTAGGGCCTAATTAAATGATCCAGCAATGTAAACTTTTCATTTCAGCGCTCGGAGGCCTTCTGGTAGTCATGTGCTATATAAATCTCATAAACTAAACTAAACTAAAACTCTGAGATGTAGCTGAATTATGGTCCCTGGCCAGAAAATTACGAAACAGGCCAAAATCTGCTTCAGGTTTTGGCCTTCACTGGGCCTTCAATGGGAACGATTGTTCTGTATTCTCAGCTTTTTTTCTTTTTTCACAGCGCTTCACAATAAGATATAGCAAGCTTCTAAATGTTTCAATTTTTTTGTAAGTGCGGAAACTGAGGGGTTGTGGGGGGGGGGGCAGTTTCCCTATGGTAACACAGTTCAGCCAAGAAAAGAAGCAGGGTAGAGAGCCCATTTCAAAAAGCAATACCATAGCCACTATATTATAGCACTGCAGCAGATGGATGGATGCATATGCTGAGCACTGTGTCTAAAGGGAATATTTTAAGTACAGAGTTTCTATTACTTTTGGTGTAAAAGGGTAATAAGTGATAGACTTCCCTTTACACAAATATCAACACATGGAGTTTTTGACAGCAAATTTAGCCTTTTATACATACATTTTCGATTTGTGTAGTACTTGCCTTAACTCACAGGAATGCAGAAATAGTACTTGGTAGTCATTAGTAATTGTGATATCACATCCATCAAAAACACACGCAACCACCCTCAGGTAGCAAATGTGCAATCAGAAGTACAAGTAGTGACTCAATAGGAAGACCGTCTGTGGTGGGAGGATCTGGCTTGGAGCAGTACATGTAGCATTCAGAAGTCTATTGCAGCCTGCTAGGAATTCTGGCCCTCATTACAACCCTGGTGTTAAAGTGGTGGTAATACCGCCAACAGGCCGGCGTTAAAATAAATGGGATCACGACCATGGCGGAAACCGGCAACACAGACAGCCACTTCAACACTCCGACCGCCACGGCGGTAGCACCGACAGGCGAAAGACGATGTACCGCCCACCCCATCACAATCTGCCAATCCGCCAGCTTTTCCGGGGCAGTACCAACACCATTGTGAGAAAACAGGGCTGATTGCAGAGGCCCCATAACTTTTTGCCCCCATTTTCCTCTTTTTGCTGGTGTTTTCCTGACTTTGATGGTGCCCTGGGTACTGGTAACCAGTCCCAGGGCCTGTGCTCTGTGTAAAATCAATATGCAAATTAGGCTAATTATAATTGGCTAAGTTAACCTACCTATAAGTCCCTAGTATATGGTAGGGCATGTAGGTTTAGGGACCACAGCATAGGTGGTGCACACCTAGGTGCACTGCTGAGGTGCCCAGTGTCATTTTAAAGGCAGGCCTGCTTTGCTGGCTGCTTTTAAATTAAAGTTATATGCAATTTTGACTTTGGAATTAAAGGTACTTCCAAAGTCTTATACTACCTTATTTTTACATATAAGTCACCCCTAAGGTGTGCCCTATGTGCCCCTAGAGCTGGGTGCCATGTAACTATAAGCAGGGACTTTATAAAAATAGATTTATAAGCCCTGGTGAGGTAAAAACAGCCAAATTCGTTTTTCCCTCATTGAAGTAAATGGCCTTCATAGGCTAGAATGGGCAGACTTTATTTAAAATTTTAAAGTCTCCTTAAATGTTACATACCAAGAATTTGGTATCAAATTGATTGTTGTAATAAATCCCACAACTTCCAGTTGTTGGATTTAATATAACTTGTCCAGGTAAAAAGTTTAGACTTTACCTAAAAAGTTGCCAATTTCAGCTCTGCATTGTTTTTGCTGCTGTGCTCTGATTGGCCAGCCTGCAGCAGCTTCTGCCAGGCTGCCTTGATGAGGTGTGAAGTGGCCTGGCTTCACACAAAGGAATGTGCTTGGGGGAGAGAATCTCCCCTCAGCAGATGGTGAGGCAGGAAGGGGGAGGGCTGCCAAACTGGTCTTCAAAGGCAGAGAAGGACATTTGGAGCCCCCAGCAACACCCCCACATCCTGCAACCCCAGACAATTAGGTGCCCCCTTGATTAGATTAGGAGAGGGCAGGAGAGGGGTGTGTTTATGATTTTTTGCCACACCAGTGGGTGGGCTCAGCCCGATGTAACCTCCAAAAATCAGATTCATCCATGTTGGATTTTTAGAGACTGTTGCCTTCTGGGATGGATTTTTGCCACACTTCCCAGGAAGTGGTCATCACAGGGGGACAACCCTGTCCCTGATTGAAGAACCAGGGCCCCCCTGCTTTTCACCCAGGAGCAAGGATAAAACTGGCAGACCTGCATCCACGCCTCAGATCCCCTCCAGAATTCAACAAGAAAGGAACTAAAGAAGAAGAAGGACTGCCCTGCTGGACCCCTGGCCTGCACCTGGACCCTGCACTCAGAAGGACTGCACCAGCTGCACACTTGGGCTTCACCACAAGAAGGACTTTGCCTGGCTTCAACTGGTTCAAGGAGGGACTCCCTGTTTGCTACAGGTGAAAAATTGCTAACCAGAGTCCCCTGCACCAACTCCTGAAGAAAGCGACCAGCTGACCACTGTCCAGTGGCCAAAAAGGAGTTTGTGCCAGGTGCATTCTGGGAGTTGAAGTCCGCACCCCCCAAGGACCATCACAGAACTTCTGGACCCTTGGGGTGAGCTGTGGACCCCAAAAGAACCTTAAAAGAACATCTGGGTGAAGCCCCAGAAGTTTGGAAAAGATTTGAGAATTTTTGGAAAAAAGCTCCAGAGAGGGACCGACCCGCCGCGGAAATTCTAGCCGGCTTGCCTCAACCGCGACCCGGCCTGACTTCGTGGTTCGTCCCGGTAAAGAAAAACATCCAAAAAAGAGACTAAGTCCGAACGTAAAAAGTTGACCGGGACCTCCCAGCCATCGTATCCGAGAAGGGCTCCATGGACGTCGGATCAAGATCCAGGTTTACCCCGGTCGAAGGATTTTCATCTCGAAAAAACGACTAAGTCCGAAGGTAAAAGTCTCCACCGAGGAAACCCACATCGCGTATCCGGACAAGGGCTCGAGGAGGTCGGATTCAACTGGCAGGTTCATCCCGGTGAAGAAAAACTTCAAAATAAAGACTAAGTCAGAAGGTAACTTTTTAACCGAGGCCTCCCGCGACCTGTAGCCGAGCAGGGCTCCATCGCGGCCGGCCTGAAAGTTTGACTTTGCCCCGGTCGAGGTGCAACCAGATGACCCGATTGGCGCTTTTTGTTTCTAAGCGCTAGAAAAGTAATAATTCTTTAAAAATTCATATCTCCGGTTCCCCTGAACCGATTTTAATCGTTTTTGTGTCATTTTAAAGATAAAAATATAAACTATTTTTATAAATTGGTTTTGGATTTTTAAACTGTTTCCTGTGTTTTATTTAATTACTGTTTTGTGATATTTGAATGCTTTACACTTTGTCTCCTAAGTTAAGCCTTGACGCTCGTTGCCAAGCTACCAAGGGTTGAGCTGGGATTAATTTACTGAGACCTAACTGTACCTATGTGGAGGTTAGTGGCTTGTTGCTAGATGTAGGTACCTACCTGCCCTACCAATAACCCATTTTCCAACATAATTGGAAGCAGCGACGGGATCCTGTACTTGTGTTCAATATCACGTTACAGTTTTAGGTAAAACAAATTAAAAATCCTTTAAATTGTCCTAGTGCAAAAATTGTTTTTAATTTTTATTTTGGATTAATTTCAATTATTGAATTTTTGTAATTTTTCTAAATTCTTGTTTCCAATTTTTGCAAAAAGTTTTTGTTGACACAAAACTAGGGAACCATGGAGCTTGATCTGGCTAGCCTACCCACACTGACAGTAGTCCAGCTTAGGGGGTTGTGTATTGAAAGAGGGTTGCCTGCAACCACTGATCTCAGGAAGCAAATCCTGATCACCTCCCTGATAGCATGGGCTGAGGCCCAAGAGGTAGAGTCAGAAGAAGCTCCAGAGGAGGGAGAAAGAAGGGAGGATGCAAGCTCTAACCACTCAGGGGAGGGAAGGCATCTGAGCCCAAGTGAGGACGAGGAAGAATGGTCCTCAGTAAATACAGTCACTAGGGGCAGATCCAAAGCTAGTGGTGGGAAGGGGGTCCTTTCAGGAGGAGAGAACCCATCCATCAGAGAAAGAGAGCTGGAGGCCCAGCTAGCATACATAGCTTTGGAAACAGAGAAGCTGGCCCTAGAAAAGAAAAAGTGGGCATACAAAGAGAAAAGAGATGGAGGCAGCGATAAAGAAGCTGAGGTGTCCATGGGTGGGGGAGTTTGCCCCAGATTACCCAAGGGGGTGGTTCCTGCTTATGTAGAGGGGGATGACATAGATAAGTGGCTGGGGGCCTTTGAGAGGGCACTCCAAATGAGAAGGGTTAGGCCTCAATACTGGGGTTCCCTTTTGTGGGAGTTGGTCCCCAACTCAGGGAGGGATAGGCTTCTGACCTTAAGGGGGGAGGAGGCAGATTCATACCCTAGTATGAAGAGGTGCTTAGCCAAGAAGTTTGGTCTGACCCCAGAGCAATATAGAATGAAGTTCAGGGACACCCAGAAGGTCAGTACCCAGTCTTGGGTTGACTTTGTGGACATTTCACTAAAGGCACTAGAGGGCTGGATTATTGGTAACAAAGTAGATACTTATGAGGGGTTATACAATCTGATCATGAGAGAGCACATCTGGACCAATTGTACCCAAGAAAGGTTACGCCAGCATCTAGTGGACTCTAAGCAGACCAACCCTAGAGAGCTAGGGGAGGCAGCTGATGAGTGGTTGAGAACCAGGGTGGTTGTCAAGTCCCAGGGGGGAGACTCCAAGAAGGGGGGGACAGGTCCCCAAAAACCTAAGGAGGGAGGTGGTAAGCCCACCACAGAGACTCCCTCTGTACCCCAGAACCCTAAGAAGGAGGAGAGTAAATCCGACTCCCACTCTGACAAGCAGAGACAGGGAGACCCAGGGTTAAAAAAGCTCTTGGACAGTAGGGCTTGCTTTGACTGTCAGCAGACAGGTCACTTCAGAGGAGATGCAGCCTGTCCAAAGAAGGTGGTTAGCATTGGGCTGTCCAGTGTAGCCATGGAGGAGGATTCCTCAGATGATGAAGTCCTCTTAGCATTGAGCTGGGAGACAGGACCAGATGGTAAGCTGGTGATCCCTGAGGGTGGAAGTAGGCACTTCCACCCCATTCAGGTGAATGGGATCCCTACCACTGGCCTGAGAGACACCTGTGCCAGTCACACTATAGTGAGTGACCGGTTAGTGACCCCAGACATGTATGTCCCAGGAAAGACAAAGAAAGTCAGGATAGCCACAGGGGAGGTCTCCTCCAAACCTGTAGCCATAGTGCCCCTAGAGAGGGAGGGTATCCTTGACTGGATTAGGGTGGTAGTCAGTGCTGACCTTCCCCTAGATTGTATCCTGGGCAATGACCTCCCAGAGGTGAGTCTGGTCACAGATGGGGTGGTCGCCCAGGGCTCCCCCCCAACCCAAAGTCCTGGGGAGTCAGTCCCTACAGTTAGGAGACAGGGGTCCCCAAGAAAAGGAAAGAAGAAAAGGAAGGGTAGGCCACTCTTAAAGAGAGTTCCAGGGAGCCAAGGGCCTTCTGCCCCAGTAGGGGGGGAGCCCAGAGTTGGCACTGGTGAGGCCTCCCCTGACCCCAAGGAAGTCCTGAGTAGTCAGGCAGCTGTCCAGATGCAGGGTGTTGCCCCTGCACTGACAGAAGGGAGAGTGGAAGGAGGGTGTCTGCCACAGGAGGTGGTAGCCCCCCACTCTAGACAGCAAGAGGGGTGCCAGGACCTCAAAGTTGCCCCTAAAGCAGCTCAGCCACCTGTCAGTGGAGAGCTTAGGGTGTGGTTCTGGGTACTGACAGCTGTCAGTAGCCTCTGCTGGGTGCTAGCCTTCCTGGCAGCACTGTACTTGGCCTGGGAGGCAGACCCCAGGGCCAATGGCAAAGTAGGCCCCCTGACCCTATTGGTCATGCTGGGGTTGCTCAAGTGTTGGGTGACCTCTTTGGGTAAGCTAGGTGTTGCCCTAGCAAAGTTTGGAGTAGGGGAGGTGGGCACCTCACTACCCAAGTTGGCAGAGAGAAAGGAGGAAGACCCCCCTAGAGGAAAGTTTCAGTTTGAGTTGGGTCCTTTTACTGTTGGGATGGCTTCACTACCCATAGGGAGTGACCCTGACAGGAGGATATAAGGCAGAGTAGGCCCTGCAAAGGGACAGCCAGTTTTCTTCACTGTCTTCCTCGCCTAACAAGCCAGGAAGACTCTCCCAGGGTTGGGCTGAGTCTCCTGGGCGTGTGGGCTGGGGGGGGGGGTTGTGTGAGAAAACAGGGCTGATTGCAGAGGCCCCGTAACTTTTTGCCCCCATTTTCCTCTTTTTGCTGGTGTTTTCCTGACTTTGATGGTGCCCTGGGTACTGCTAACCAGTCCCAGGGCCTGTGCTCTGTGTAAAATCAATATGCAAATTAGGCTAATTATAATTGGCTAAGTTAACCTACCTATAAGTCCCTAGTATATGGTAGGGCATGTAGGTTTAGGGACCACAGCATAGGTGGTGCACACCTAGGTGCACTGCTGAGGTGCCCAGTGTCATTTTAAAGGCAGGCCTGCTTTGCTGGCTGCTTTTAAATTAAAGTTATATGCAAATTTGACTTTGGAATTAAAGGTACTTCCAAAGTCTTAAACTACCTTATTTTTACATATAAGTCACCCCTAAGGTGTGCCCTATGTGCCCCTAGGGCTGGGTGCCATGTAACTATAAGCAGGGACTTTATAAAAATAGATTTATAAGCCCTGGTGAGGTAAAAACAGCCAAATTCGTTTTTCCCTCATTGAAGTAAATGGCCTTCATAGGCTAGAATTGGCAGACTTTATTTTAAATTTTAAAGTCTCCTTAAATGTTACATACCAAGAATTTGGTATCAAATTGATTGTTGTAATAAATCCCACAACTTCCAGTTGTTGGATTTAATATAACTTGTCCAGGTAAAAAGTTTAGACTTTACCTAAAAAGTTGCCAATTTCAGCTCTGCATTGTTTTTGCTGCTGTGCTCTGATTGGCCAGCCTGCAGCAGCTTCTGCCAGGCTGCCTTGATGAGGTGTGAAGTGGCCTGGCTTCACACAAAGGAATGTGCTTGGGGGAGAGAATCTCCCCTCAGCAGATGGTGAGGCAGGAAGGGGGAGGGCTGCCAAACTGGTCTTCAAAGGCAGAGAAGGACATTTGGAGCACCCAGCAACACCCCCACATCCTGCAACCCCAGACAATTAGGTGCCCCCTTGATTAGATTAGGAGAGGGCAGGAGAGGGGTGTGTTTATGATTTTTAGCCACACCAGTGGGTGGGCTCAGCCAGATGTAACCTCCAAAAATCAGATTCATCCATGTTGGATTTTTAGAGACTGTTGCCTTCTGGGATGGATTTTTGCCACACTTCCCAGGAAGTGGTCATCACAGGGGGACGACCCTGTCCCTGATTGGAGAACCAGGGCCCCCCTGCTTTTCACCCAGGAGCAAGGATAAAACTGGCAGACCTGCACCCACGCCTCAGATCCCCTCCAGAATTCAACAAGAAAGGAACTAAAGAAGAAGAAGGACTGCCCTGCTGGACCCCTGGCCTGCACCTGGACCCTGCACTCAGAAGGACTGCACCAGCTGCACACTTGGGCTTCACCACAAGAAGGACTTTGCCTGGCTTCAACTGGTTCAAGGAGGGACTCCCTGTTTGCTACAGGTGAAAAATTGCTAACCAGAGTCCCCTGCACCAACTCCTGAAGAAAGCGACCAGCTGACCACTGTCCAGTGGCCAAAAAGGAGTTTGTGCCAGGTGCATTCTGGGAGTTGAAGTCCGCACCCCCCAAGGACCATCACAGAACTTCTGGACCCTTGGGGTGAGCTGTGGACCCCAAAAGAACCTTAAAAGAACATCTGGGTGAAGCCCCAGAAGTTTGGAAAAGATTTGAGAATTTTTGGAAAAAAGCTCCAGAGAGGGACCGACCCGCCGCGGAAATTCTAGCCGGCTTGCCTCAACCGCGACCCGGCCTGACTTCGTGGTTCGTCCCGGTAAAGAAAAACATCCAAAAAAGAGACTAAGGGGGTCATTCTGACCCTGGCGGTCGGTGATAAAGCGGCGGCCAACCCGCCAACAGGCCGGCGGTCAAAAAAATGCAATTCTGACCCTGGCGGGAACCGCCAACACAGCCCGCCGCATTAACACTCCGACCGCCACGGCGGAACAAACAAACAGCGCGGCGGTCACCGCCAACAGCCAGGCGGCAGACAATGTACCGCCCACCCTATCACGACCCACCAATCCGCCACCTTTTCCGGGGCGGGAGCACCGCCGATAAAAACACGGCGGAAACAGACATTTCCAATGGAAAACGCTCACCTCGAGACACTCCACGTGGAATCCGGACAGCATGGAACCCGAATTGAACATCATACCTGCTCTCGTCTACCTGCTCATCTACCACGAGTACGAACTCCGGCGCAGACGTCAACGGTGAGTACTGCACCTACGACACACGGGAGGGGGGAGGAAGAAAGGTTATGGGCATACACATATGCGACCCCCCCACCCCCCCAATATGTACACACCAATGCAGAGCAGGAAGTCACAGTGACACCACACAAACACCCTTTAAAAATACAATGACACAACCAAATTTGGAATAAATTTTCATGTACAAAAAAAGCACCTGGAAATAATTGAGCAACCGTGAAAAATATTTACAAAAACCAAAAAGATATACACATCAGTGTATCACTGAAGTAACAAGTCCTGCACATCCTACGAATCTAACATGTCCGTGGGCCAAGGTTCTGCGAAACAAGGGCAAAGCCCACACACGAGACCTGAGTCCTTTGGAGAGAACACTGCAGGGGCATCCGATGTCAAAACTACAGGCACCTCAGGGGGAAGGGAAGGGGGGGCCACCACAGCCACATGAGTCCACGACGCCAGATCCACGAGGAGCCACCATGCCCACTGTACCATCCTGGGGAGTGCAAAGCCACAGTCTCTCAATGTCCCTACAGTGGGTGGGCTGCCCACTGGACCATCCTGGGGAGTGCAAAGCCACAGTCTCTCAATGTCCCTACAGTGGGTGGGCTGCCCACTGGACCATCCTGGGGAGTGCAAAGCCACAGTCTCTCAATGTCTCTACAGTGGGTGGGTTGCCCACTGTACCATCCTGGGGAGTGCAAAGCCACAGTCTCTCAAGTCTCTGCAGTGGGTGGGTTACCCACTGGACCATCCTGGGGAGTGCAAAGCCACAGTCTCTCAATGTCTCTACAGTGGGTGGATTGCCCACTGTGCCACCCTGGGGAGTGCAAAGCCACAGTCTCTCAGGTGGATTACAGAGTCCACTGGACAAGGAGGAGGCATGGTGGGCACAGTGAACCATAAACAGTGCCTGAGACGGCGGGACCCAGCGCAGCGGTGCATGACATGGCGATGTCCAGCGGAGCGGTGCTTGACAGGAAGGGCCCAGCGGAGCGGTGCTTGAGACGGCGGGGCCCAGCGGAGCGGTGCTTGACAGGAAGGGCCCAGCGGAGCGGTGCTTGACAGGAAGGGCCCAGCGGAGCGGTGCTTGAGACGGCGGGGCCCAGCGGAGCGGTGCTTGACAGGAAGGGCCCAGCGGAGCGGTGCTTGACAGGAAGGGCCCAGCGGAGCGGTGCTTGAGACGGCGGGGCCCAGCGGAGCGGTGCTTGAGACGGCGGGGCCCAGCGGAGCGGTGCTTGAGACGGCGGGGCCCAGCGGAGCGGTGCTTGAGACGGCGGGGCCCATCGGAGCGGTGCTTGACAGGAAGGGCCCAGCGGAGCGGTGCTTGAGACGGCGGGGCCCAGCGGAGCGGTGCTTGAGACGGCGGGGCCCAGCGGAGCGGTGCT
The DNA here is from genome assembly GCF_031143425.1 of Pleurodeles waltl. Classification (NCBI taxonomy): domain Eukaryota; kingdom Metazoa; phylum Chordata; class Amphibia; order Caudata; family Salamandridae; genus Pleurodeles; species Pleurodeles waltl. The sequence continues at coordinate 516,388,622 of NC_090442.1, forward strand.
TGACAGGAAGGGCCCAGCGGAGCGGTGCTTGAGGCGGCGGGGCCCAGCGGAGCGGTGCTTGAGACGGCGGGGCCCAGCGGAGCGGTGCTTGACAGGAAGGGCCCAGCGGAGCGGTGCTTGAGACGGCGGGGCCCAGCGGAGCGGTGCTTGAGACGGTGGGGCCCAGCGGAGCAGTGGTTGAGACGGCGGGGCCCAGCGGAGCGGTGCTTGACAGGAAGGGCCCAGCGGAGCGGTGCTTGAGACGGCGGGGCCCAGCGGAGCGGTGCTTGAGAATGCGGGGCCCAGCGGAGCGGTGCTTGAGACGGCGGGGCCCAGCGGAGCGGTGCTTGAGACGGCGGGGCCCAGCGGAGCGGTGCTTGAGACGGCGGGCCCTGTTCAGCGGTACCTGTCTTCACGGCGGGGCCCTGTTCAGCGGTACCTGTCTTCACGGCGGGGCCCTGTTCAGCGGTACCTGTCTTCACGGCGGGGCCCTGTTCAGCGGTACCTGTCTTCACGGCGGGGCCCTGTTCAGCGGTACCTGTCTTCACGGCGGGGCCCTGTTCAGCGGTACCTGTCTTCACGACGGGGCCCTCTTCAGCGGTACCTGTCTTCACGGCGGGGCCCTCTTCAGCGGTACCTGTCTTCACGGCGGGGCCCTGTTCAGCGGTGCTCTTCTGCACGGCGGGGCCCTCTTCAGCGGTACCTGTCTTCACGGCGGAGCCCTCTTCAGCGGTACCTGTCTTCACGGCGGGGCCCTCTTCAGCGGTACCTGTCTTCACGGCGGGGCCCTCTTCAGCGGTACCTGTCTTCACGGCGGGGCCCTCTTCAGCGGTACCTGTCTTCACGGCGGGGCCCTCTTCAGCGGTACCTGTCTTCACGGCGGGGCCCTGTTCAGCGGTGCTCTTCTGCACGGCGGGGCCCTCTTCAGCGGTACCTGTCTTCACGGCGGGGCCCTCTTCAGCGGTACCTGTCTTCACGGCGGGGCCCTGTTCAGCGGTGCTCTTCTGCACGGCGGGGCCCTCTTCAGCGGTACCTGTCTTCACGGCGGGGCCCTCTTCAGCGGTACCTGTCTTCACGGCGGGGCCCTGTTCAGCGGTGCTCTTCTGCACGGCGGGGCCCTCTTCAGCGGTACCTGTCTTCACGGCGGGGCCCTCTTCAGCGGTACCTGTCTTCACGGCGGGGCCCTGTTCAGCGGTGCTCTTGCAGTATGTCAAGGGAGTCATACCTGGCCTGGACACCCTGCTCAGTCGGCCTCCGACCGTGCTGTGTCAGGCCCCTTCGGGGAGTGAGTCCTGGGCCCTTTGGTGTCGTCCCTTGCAGCCGGGATGGGGCTTGTGGGGCCCTCCTGCTCCGCGCTCCTGGTGGTTGTCCTCTCCGCCCTGCTGTCCTTCCGCTCCTTAGATGGGGCTCTCGGGCCCTTGCCTCCCCTGGCTGCTGTGACCGGTGAAGTGGCCGGAGTCACCTCCTTGGGGGCAGCCGTCTCTGCCCGCTCACGGCGGCCCTTCAATTTCCGGGTCCTCTTGCCTGGGGGGGGGCTGGCTGTCCCCTTGCTGCTCACCGAAGTGTTACTGCCGCCAAAGGGTGGACTCCACATGCCATGCGCCACTTGCACTGTAGTAGTTGGGCTGGTGGTGGCTGAGGTGCCCTTGGGATTTTTCCCAGTTGGAGGGGGTGGGTCGGGGGAGGGAAAGAGGTCAAAACTGGAGAGGTAATTTTTCTTGGGACCAAGGTAAGGGGTAGGAGTAGTGGTGAGAGAAGTGGAGGAAGAGGATGTGGTTGTATGAGAGCCAGGTGTGCTGTCCTTGGGTGCAGGTGACTGGGACGTAGGCTGTGGGGAGGTGGTTGGCTGTTGTTTGGGTGTCTGCCTGCGTTTATGTGTCTTGGAAGAGGTGGTGACAGACACAGTGGGAGAGGACACAGGGGACGTGTAAATGCCAGTGGGGGTGGTGACTGCAGGTGTGCGGACTGTAGTGGAGGGTTTGCTGGTGGTGGAAGAACTGGCTGATGTTGGGGTGCATGCAGGTGTGAGTGTAGACGTCACAGGGAGGGAGGAGGGAGACGAGGAGGACGGGGACACAGAGGTGGTAGTGACTGTTGATATGTCTGCATCTGTGTGTTGCTTGGGTGAATGCTTGTGTTTTCTGTGGTGCTTATGTTTGGATGAGCTGGCCTTGGGTGTTGAGGTGTGTGCAGGCTGGTCTGATGGTGTGGATGGGATAGGTTGAGGTACAGGAGACAGAGAAAGGGTGGAGGCAGATAGAAGAGGGAGACTGGAGACAGGGACAATGGCTGCCGTCAGTGCTGAGGCCAGAGCAGTGAACGCTCGTTGATGGGCAGCCTGACCCGAATGAATGCCCTCCAGGTAGGCATTGCTCCGATGCACCTCCCTTTCCACCCCCTGGATGGCATTCAGAAGGGTAGTCTGCCCAACAATGACCGTCCTCACCAGGTCAATGAGCTCTGCACTGAGGGCAGCAGGGGTAACAGAGGCAGGGGCTGAGGTGCCTGGGGCGAAGGAGACGCGCGCCTTCCTGGCCGAGCGGCCACGGAGCGAAGACTGAGGGGCTGCTGGGAGGGCGGTGCTGGGTGGCGGCTGTACCTGTTGTTGCGGGGGCACAGATGGTGCCGCCCCCGCTAGGGAGCTCCCAAACGAGGACGTGTCCGTGTCGCTGGTGTCTCCACCGGCCCCCGTTGTGGTGCTCCCCTCGCCCTCCGGATCACTGGTGCCCTCGGTGTCTGTGTCAGTGCCCACCGGGGCCTGGTGACCTGCAGCTCCCTCCTGCTCCGACGCCAAATCTCCTCCGCCTGATGATGCTAAAACACAAGTAGACAAAGATTTAGGGTGGGGGGAGAAATTAAACAAAGTTGAGTGCATGCCTTAGCAATACCCTTTGCGGAGAGGACAGACACAGGTGCCTCGTGCACTAAGTCGCGAACTTGGGGTACACTACTCAGTACTTCTGACTAGGCAAACAGGTCTAGGGACAACACACGCGCACAGGTGTGATGCTGGAGCATGGGTAGCTGCACTTGGCACCCTACAGAGGTGGGGGGCGGGGGCACAGGGCCATGCCTAAGGGAGCGGACTACACTACAGAGAGCGCCCTGGCCTAATGTCACCCACAGCCCTCCTCCCCCACCCAGACGCCTCCAATGCGCATACAGATAGGAGAATGTGCGGATACTCACCACCTTGTGTCTGCTGTGCTGTCCTCAAGCGCCCATCCAAATTAGGGTAGGCCACCGCCAGGATCCGGGACATCAGGGGGGTCATGGTGCGACTGGCACCCCTCCTAGGTCGGGAGGCCATCCCCAGCAGTGTTTCTGCGGTCTTCCTCGTTCCGCGGCGGATGTCCTCCCACCTCTTGCGGCAGTGGGTGCCCCGTCTGTTGTGGACCCCCAAGTTCCGGACTTCCTCGGCGATGGCACGCCAAATATCGATTTTCTGGTGGGCGCTCACCTGTTTGACATGTACAGGGTGGGAAAGAGAAACCGTCACATATCTGCATGTTTGGAGTACATGCCCCCCCCTCCCCAACCTTGTCATGGTTCCCATTCTCTCATCTGTCGTGCGTTGCACTCCCCATTCCCTCCACACCCCACCAACTTACATCCCCCCCCCTCCACACAGGCATAACCCATTCAATGTGCACTGAGTGTACTCACCTGTTGGTCTGGAGGACCGTAGAGTTGCGCATACTGGGGGAGGACCCCGTCCACGAGCTTCTCCAACTCTTCTGAACTGAAGGCGGGGGCACTTTCACCAGTAGCAGCAGCCATTGTCACTTCCAGACCGAGTTCACAGCAGCACTTGCAGTATAGGTCCTCTCCTGTGGATGATCAGGTCTCGAATGATTGAGCAGATAGAAAATGGCAGTCACGCCCGCGGCAGTGCGTACCGCGGCGGTGCGTCCCGCGACCGCCGGCGCACATCGTCATTGGCTCCTGAAACCCATAGGCTTCAATGTTAACCAATGCGTCTTCGCACAGCGGTCTTCGCCCGCCTACCGCCACGGTGTGCCCCGCCAGCGCAGTGACCTCACATCCCATTGTCCCGCTTCACAGGTCAGGCATCGGCCATTTCAAGGGCCCACATGGCTTAATTTCTAATGCGTCACACAGGCCTAGGCCTTGCAATGGCACACATACAAACATATCAAACCATACATTTACCTGTCTTGTGCAAGCTGTGTTGTACGTACCTGTGAGTGGATTGACTCTGTACTCCATATTCTCCTTCCTAGGCACCGTCCGCTGGGACTAGCGATGAGAAGGAGGAATCCTCGCGTGTACCGGCCGCTGGTGGACCTGTCCACAATGGAAGAACGCAACATAATACTACGATACCGACTTGACCGATCCTCCATCCATGAACTGTGTGCCCAGCTGGAGCCAGCCCTGATGTCCCCCATCCGCCAACCCACAGGAATTCCCCCTCTAGTGCAGGTTCTGTCTGTCCTCCATTTCTTTGCAACTGGCTCATTCCAGACAACAGTGGCCATGTCATCTGGGATGTCTCAGCCTATGTTTTCCAAGATCTTATCCAGAGTGTTGTCTGCCCTGATGAAACTCATGCGGAGCTACATCATTTTCTCAGAGAAGGGTGATTTGCCTACAGTGAAAGCTGATTTCTATGACCTTGGACACATCCCCAACATCATTGGTGCAATTGATGGGACCCATGTGGCTTTAGTCCCCCCAAATGACGATGAACAGGTGTACAGGAACAGGAAGAATTACCATTCAATGAATATCCAGGTGGTCTGTTTGGCTGACCAGTACATCTCCCATGTAAATGCCAAGTTCCCAGGGTCAGTGCATGACGCGTATGTTATGCGAAATAGCAGCATTCCCTATGTGATGGAACAGCTACAGAGACAACGTGTGTGGCTAATAGGTGACTCTGGTTACCCCAACCTGCCGTGGCTATTGACCCCAGTGAGGAATCCCAGGACCAGGGCAGAGGAACGGTACAATGAGGCCCATGGGCGTACTAGGAGGGTGATTGAGCGAACCTTTGGGCTCCTGAAGGCCAGGTTTAGGTGCCTGCATATGACAGGTGGATCCCTAATGTACTCACCAAAGAAGGTGTGCCATATCATCGTGGCGTGCTGTATGCTCCACAACCTGGCTTTGCGACGCCAGGTGCCTTTCCTGCAGGAGGATGGTCCAGATGGTGGTGTTGTAGAAGCCGTGGAGCCTGTGGAGAGTGAAGAGGAGGAAGACTCTGAGGACGACACAGACAATAGGGACAGAGTGATACAACAGTATTTCCAGTAACACACAGGTAAGAATCACCCACGCCATTTCACAATTGCTTATAGCCTCCTGCATCTGTACTTTCTGTAGTTCCCCACAGATGTTTTTCATTAATTTTTGCCTTTCCCTTCCCTTCTCAGTGCTGTCTGACTCAGTACCTGACTTCTGCTTGGTTCGCCCATGAAATACAGCGTATTGACATTGGTATGTTGTCATGACTAATTGACAGAACAGAAATTGAACAGTAATATGTAATACATTTGTTAATAATACAGCATGACTCAAAACAGATTTGTGTGCAAAATGTGATTTATTTACAGTGCTAGATATCGGTACATGTGATTCTAAGGGTGATGGGTGGGGGTGGGGGAATATCCATGGCAGAGTCCAGTTCTCAGTCTCACAGGTGCATTGTCCTTTTGCCTGTGGAAGGATGGAGCATAGGCAGTTCATGGTTGGACAGGGTGGCAATGTGGGACAGTGGGAAGACTTGAGGGGGTATGTCCTGCTGGCGGGGGTCTTGACATCCTACTCTGTCTTTTTTTTTGGTCTCAGGCTCCTCTTACGGGGTGGTTGTTCTTCAGCAGGAGGTGGGGTTCTGGGGGGCTGTCGAGGTGTTGGGACCTCCTGTCCACTAGCGCCGGCGGAGGTGGTAGGCTGTTCCTGGTCCGGGCTAGTGACAGGGGCCCTGTGTGGTGCACCATGGTCCCGCAACGCGTCCTCTATCCTGTTGAGGGCCAGGACGATGGTCCCCATTGCGGTCCCGATGATTCTCAGCTCCTCCCTGAACCCCATGTAGCGTTCCTCCTGCTGTGCCTGGATCTCAGTGAACCTGGCCAGTACCGTCGCCATCGTTTCTTGGGAGTGGTGGTATGCCCCCATGATGGTGGTGAGGGCCTCTTGGAGAGTGGGTTCCCTGGGCCTCTCCTCCCCCCCCTGTCGCACAGCAGCCCTCCGAGCTGCCCGGTTTCCCCCGGCCTCTGTCCCCTGGACGGTGTGCCCGCTACCACTGCCCCCAGGTCCCTGTTGGTGTTGGGGTGTTGGGTTAGCCTGGGTGCCCTGTAGTGGCAGACACACCGCTGATTGAGCTGTCCTAGAGACAGAGGCATGGGCGCGCTGGGTGGGAGCTGTGCTGGTGTTGGCAGAGGGGGTCGGGTCTGGTGTGGCCTGTGGCTGCCTGAGGGGAACCGACTGCCCAGAGGTCCCCGATGGTCCGGGCTGGTCATCAGGTTCACTGTCGACAGAGCTGCTATCCTCAGTGTGGGCCTGTTCCGGTGGTGGGATGGACACTTCTGGACCCTCCTGGCTGGTGTGTTGTCGTTCGGGTCCTGCATGGGGTAAGAGAGTTTGGTTATTGTTTCTGTGTGTGCAATAGCGTGCGTGTTATGGGTGCCCTTGTCCCCCAGTGCAGGCATTCCCTTGAGGGAGGTGTTGTGAGGGTAGTTAGGGGGGGGGGGTTAGTGCAGTGGTCATGCTTAGGTGATGGGTGCCCATGATTTGTGTTGGCATGCAGGAGTTGGTGTTGGGATGGGTGGGTTGTGCTGGTGAGACATTGTCAGGGAGGATGTGTGCTGGGGGGTTGGGGGTGAGGGTGGGGGTGTGGGTTGGCATGCTGGTGGGGTGGGGGGGATATAGTAGTTGAGATTGGACTTACCAGAGTCCATTCCTCCGGCTACTCCTGCGAGGCCCTGAGGATGCAGGATGTTCAAGACGTCTTGCTCCCACGATGTGAATTCGGGAGGGGTGGGTGGGGGTCCGCCACCAGTCTTCTGGACCGCGATGTTGTGCCTGGAGACCATCGATCGGACCTTCCCCCGTAGGTCGTTCCATCTTTTGCGTATGTCCTCCCTATTCCTGGGATGCTGTCCCACCGCTTTGACCCTGTCCACGATCCGCTGCCATAGCTCCGCCTTCCTAGCTATACTGGTGTGCTGCACCTGCGAGCCAAAGAGCTGGGGTTCCACTCTTAGGATTTCCTCCACCATGACCCGGAGTTATTGGTCCGAAAAGCGTGGGTGCCTTTGGGGTGCCATGGGGTGGTGTGGGTGAGGTGTGGGGTGGTGTATGTGATGGTAAGTATGTTGGTGAGTGGTGCTTTGTGCTACTATGTGGTGTGTGTGATGGTGTAGTGTGCCTCAGTGTGTCTTGCTTTGGATTGTCTGCTGTGTCTCTCTCTCCTTCTCTCAGTAATTATGGTCGCAGGGGTTTGTGGGTGATGTGGGTGTGTGTTTTATAGTTGGTTGATTGTGTGGGAGTGGTGTGTGTATGTGTATCAGGTGTGTGTATTTCAAATTGTCCAATGTGGCTGTGTTTTGGTGATGTGTGTGTATTCTGACCGCGGCGGTGTGTAGCGCCAATGGAATACCGCGTTTGAATGACCGCCGTGTGGATTCGTGGGTCGTAATGGCATGGGCGTATTTCTGTTGGCGTGACGGTGGAGGTTTGGTCATCTCCAGTTTATCGCTGCCCGCTGATGTGGCGGCCTGCAGAGGAGGACGGAATTTTGGAGGTTTGGCCGTTGTAGGTCAGAATGACCGTGGCGGTTAACCGCGGCCGCGGCGGTGTTATGGCGGTCTTCTGACCGGCGGTAAGGGCCTTTTACCGCCAGGGTCAGAATGACCCCCTAAGTCCGAACGTAAAAAGTTGACCGGGACCTCCCAGCCATCGTATCCGAGAAGGGCTCCATGGACGTCGGATCAAGATCCAGGTTTACCCCGGTCGAAGGATTTTCATCTCGAAAAAACGACTAAGTCCGAAGGTAAAAGTCTCCACCGAGGAAACCCACATCGCGTATCCGGACAAGGGCTCCAGGAGGTCGGATTCAACTGGCAGGTTCATCCCGGTGAAGAAAAACTTCAAAATAAAGACTAAGTCAGAAGGTAACTTTTTAACCGAGGCCTCCCGCGACCTGTAGCCGAGCAGGACTCCATCGCGGTCGGCCTGAAAGTTTGACTTTGCCCCGGTCGAGGTGCAACCAGATGACCCGATTGGCGCTTTTTGTTTCTAAGCGCTAGAAAAGTAATAATTCTTTAAAAATTCATATCTCCGGTTCCCCTGAACCGATTTTAATCGTTTTTGTGTCATTTTAAAGATAAAAATATAAACTATTTTTATAAATTGGTTTTGGATTTTTAAACTGTTTCCTGTGTTTTATTTAATTACTGTTTTGTGATATTTGAATGCTTTACACTTTGTCTCCTAAGTTAAGCCTTGACGCTCGTTGCCAAGCTACCAAGGGTTGAGCTGGGATTAATTTACTGAGACCTAACTGTACCTATGTGGAGGTTAGTGGCTTGTTGCTAGATGTAGGTACCTACCTGCCCTACCAATAACCCATTTTCCAACATAATTGGAAGCAGCGACGGGATCCTGTACTTGTGTTCAACATCACGTTACAGTTTTAGGTAAAACAAATTAAAAATCCTTTAAATTGTCCTAGTGCAAAAATTGTTTTTAATTTTTAATTTGGATTAATTTCAATTATTGAATTTTTGTAATTTTTCTAAATTCTTGTTTCCAATTTTTGCAAAAAGTTTTTGTTGACACAAAACTAGGGAACCATGGAGCTTGATCTGGCTAGCCTACCCACACTGACAGTAGTCCAGCTTAGGGGGTTGTGTATTGAAAGAGGGTTGCCTGCAACCACTGATCTCAGGAAGCAAATCCTGATCACATCCCTGATAGCATGGGCTGAGGCCCAAGAGGTAGAGTCAGAAGAAGCTCCAGAGGAGGGAGAAAGAAGGGAGGATGCAAGCTCTAACCACTCAGGGGAGGGAAGGCATCTGAGCCCAAGTGAGGACGAGGAAGAACGGTCCTCAGTAAATACAGTCACTAGGGGCAGATCCAAAGCTAGTGGTGGGAAGGGGGTCCTTTCAGGAGGAGAGAACCCATCCATCAGAGAAAGAGAGCTGGAGGCCCAGCTAGCATACATAGCTTTGGAAGCAGAGAAGCTGGCCCTAGAAAAGAAAAAGTGGGCATACAAAGAGAAAAGAGATGGAGGCAGCGATAAAGAAGCTGAGGTGTCCATGGGTGGGGGAGTTTGCCCCAGATTACCCAAGGGGGTGGTTCCTGCTTATGTAGAGGGGGATGACATAGATAAGTGGCTGGGGGCCTTTGAGAGGGCACTCCAAATGAGTAGGGTTAGGCCTCAATACTGGGGTTCCCTTTTGTGGGAGTTGGTCCCCAACTCAGGGAGGGATAGGCTTCTGACCTTAAGGGTGGAGGAGGCAGATTCATACCCTAGTATGAAGAGGTGCTTAGCCAAGAAGTTTGGTCTGACCCCAGAGCAATATAGAATGAAGTTCAGGGACACCCAGAAGGTCAGTACCCAGTCTTGGGTTGACTTTGTGGACATTTCACTAAAGGCACTAGAGGGCTGGATTATTGGTAACAAAGTAGATACTTATGAGGGGTTATACAATCTGATCATGAGAGAGCACATCTGGACCAATTGTACCCAAGAAAGGTTACGCCAGCATCTAGTGGACTCTAAGCAGACCAACCCTAGAGAGCTAGGGGAGGCAGCTGATGAGTGGTTGAGAACCAGGGTGGTTGTCAAGTCCCAGGGGGGAGACTCCAAGAAGGGGGGGACAGGTCCCCAAAAACCTAAGGAGGGAGGTGGTGAGCCCACCACAGAGACTCCCTCTGTACCCCAGAACCCTAAGAAGGAGGAGAGTAAATCCGACTCCCACTCTGACAAGCAGAGACAGGGAGACCCAGGGTTAAAAAAGCTCTTGGACAGTAGGGCTTGCTTTGACTGTCAGCAGACAGGTCACTTCAGAGGAGATGCAGCCTGTCCAAAGAAGGTGGTTAGCATTGGGCTGTCCAGTGTAGCCATGGAGGAGGATTCCTCAGATGATGAAGTCCTGTTAGCATTGAGCTGGGAGACAGGACCAGATGGTAAGCTGGTGATCCCTGAGGGTGGAAGTAGGCACTTCCACCCCATTCAGGTGAATGGGATCCCTACCACTGGCCTGAGAGACACCTGTGCCAGTCACACTATAGTGAGTGACCGGTTAGTGACCCCAGACATGTATGTCCCAGGAAAGACAAAGAAAGTCAGGATAGCCACAGGGGAGGTCTCCTCCAAACCTGTAGCCATAGTGCCCCTAGAGAGGGAGGGTATCCTTGACTGGATTAGGGTGGTAGTCAGTGCTGACCTTCCCCTAGATTGTATCCTGGGCAATGACCTCCCAGAGGTGAGTCTGGTCACAGATGGGGTGGTCGCCCAGGGCGCCCCCCCAACCCAAAGTCCTGGGGAGTCAGTCCCTACAGTTAGGAGACAGGGGTCCCCAAGAAAAGGAAAGAAGAAAAGGAAGGGTAGGCCACTCTTAAAGAGAGTTCCAGGGAGCCAAGGGCCTTCTGCCCCAGTAGGGGGGGAGCCCAGAGTTGGCACTGGTGAGGCCTCCCCTGACCCCAAGGAAGTCCTGAGTAGTCAGGCAGCTGTCCAGATGCAGGGTGTTGCCCCTGCACTGACAGAAGGGAGAGTGGAAGGAGGGTGTCTGCCACAGGAGGTGGTAGCCCCCCACTCTAGACAGCAAGAGGGGTGCCAGGACCCCAAAGTTGCCCCTAAAGCAGCTCAGCCACCTGTCAGTGGAGAGCTTAGGGTGTGGTTCTGGGTACTGACAGCTGTCAGTAGCCTCTGCTGGGTGCTAGCCTTCCTGGCAGCACTGTACTTGGCCTGGGAGGCAGACCCAAGGGCCAATGGCAAAGTAGGCCCCCTGACCCTATTGGTCATGCTGGGGTTGCTCAAGTGTTGGGTGACCTCTTTGGGTAAGCTAGGTGTTGCCCTAGCAAAGTTTGGAGTAGGGGAGGTGGGCACCTCACTACCCAAGTTGGCAGAGAGAAAGGAGGAAGACCCCCCTAGAGGAAAGTTTCAGTTTGAGTTGGGTCCTTTTACTGTTGGGATGGCTTCACTACCCATAGGGAGTGACCCTGACAGGAGGATATAAGGCAGAGTAGGCCCTGCAAAGGGACAGCCAGTTTTCTTCACTGTCTTCCTCGCCTAACAAGCCAGGAAGACTCTCCCAGGGTTGGGCTGAGTCTCCTGGGCGTGTGGGCTGGAGGGGGGTTGTGTGAGAAAACAGGGCTGATTGCAGAGGCCCCATAACTTTTTGCCCCCATTTTCCTCTTTTTGCTGGTGTTTTCCTGACTTTGATGGTGCCCTGGGTACTGCTAACCAGTCCCAGGGCCTGTGCTCTGTGTAAAATCAATATGCAAATTAGGCTAATTATAATTGGCTAAGTTAACCTACCTATAAGTCCCTAGTATATGGTAGGGCATGTAGGTTTAGGGACCACAGCATAGGTGGTGCACACCTAGGTGCACTGCTGAGGTGCCCAGTGTCATTTTAAAGGCAGGCCTGCTTTGCTGGCTGCTTTTAAATTAAAGTTATATGCAAATTTGACTTTGGAATTAAAGGTACTTCCAAAGTCTTAAACTACCTTATTTTTACATATAAGTCACCCCTAAGGTGTGCCCTATGTGCCCCTAGGGCTGGGTGCCATGTAACTATAAGCAGGGACTTTATAAAAATAGATTTATAAGCCCTGGTGAGGTAAAAACAGCCAAATTTGTTTTTCCCTCATTGAAGTAAATGGCCTTCATAGGCTAGAATGGGCAGACTTTATTTTAAATTTTAAAGTCTCCTTAAATGTTACATACCAAGAATTTGGTATCAAATTGATTGTTGTAATAAATCCCACAACTTCCAGTTGTTGGATTTAATATAACTTGTCCAGGTAAAAAGTTTAGACTTTACCTAAAAAGTTGCCAATTTCAGCTCTGCATTGTTTTTGCTGCTGTGCTCTGATTGACCAGCCTGCAGCAGCTTCTGCCAGGCTGCCTTGATGAGGTGTGAAGTGGCCTGGCTTCACACAAAGGAATGTGCTTGGGGGAGAGAATCTCCCCTCAGCAGATGGTGAGGCAGGAAGGGGGAGGGCTGCCAAACTGGTCTTCAAAGGCAGAGAAGGACATTTGGAGCACCCAGCAACACCCCCACATCCTACAACCCCAGACAATTAGGTGCCCCCTTGATTAGATTAGGAGAGGGCAGGAGAGGGGTGTGTTTATGATTTTTAGCCACACCAGTGGGTGGGCTCAGCCAGATGTAACCTCCAAAAATCAGATTCATCCATGTTGGATTTTTAGAGACTGTTGCCTTCTGGGATGGATTTTTGCCACACTTCCCAGGAAGTGGTCATCACAGGGGGACGACCCTGTCCCTGATTGGAGAACCAGGGCCCCCCTGCTTTTCACCCAGGAGCAAGGATAAAACTGGCAGACCTGCACCCACGCCTCAGATCCCCTCCAGAATTCAACAAGAAAGGAACTAAAGAAGAAGAAGGGCTGCCCTGCTGGACCCCTGGCCTGCACCTGGACCCTGCACTCAGAAGGACTGCACCAGCTGCACACTTGGGCTTCACCACAAGAAGGTCTTTGCCTGGCTTCAACTGGTTCAAGGAGGGACTCCCTGTTTGCTACAGGTGAAAAATTGCTAACCAGAGTCCCCTGCACCAACTCCTGAAGAAAGCGACCAGCTGACCACTGTCCAGTGGCCAAAAAGGAGTTTGTGCCAGGTGAATTCTGGGAGTTGAAGTCCGCACCCCCCAAGGACCATCACAGAACTTCTGGACCCTTGGGGTGAGCTGTGGACCCCAAAAGAACCTTAAAAGAACATCTGGGTGAAGCCCCAGAAGTTTGGAAAAGATTTGAGAATTTTTGGAAAAAAGCTCCAGAGAGGGACCGACCCGCCGCGGAAATTCTAGCCGGCTTGCCTCAACCGCGACCCGGCCTGACTTCGTGGTTCGTCCCGGTAAAGAAAAACATCCAAAAAAGAGACTAAGTCAGAACGTAAAAAGTTGACCGGGACCTCCCAGCCATCGTATCCGAGAAGGGCTCCATGGACGTCGGATCAAGATCCAGGTTTACCCCGGTCGAAGGATTTTCATCTCGAAAAAACGACTAAGTCCGAAGGTAAAAGTCTCCACCGAGGAAACCCACATCGTGTATCCGGACAAGGGCTCCAGGAGGTCGGATTCAACTGGCAGGTTCGTCCCGGTGAAGAAAAACTTCAAAATAAAGACTGTCAGAAGGTAACTTTTTAACCGAGGCCTCCCGCGACCTGTAGCCGAGCAGGGCTCCATCGCGGTCGGCCTGAAAGTTTGACTTTGCCCCGGTCGAGGTGCAACCAGATGACCCGATTGGCGCTTTTTGTTTCTAAGCGCTAGAAAAGTAATAATTCTTTAAAAATTCATATCTCCGGTTCCCCTGAACCGATTTTAATCGTTTTTGTGTCATTTTAAAGATAAAAATATAAACTATTTTTATAAATTGGTTTTGGATTTTTAAACTGTTTCCTGTGTTTTATTTAATTACTGTTTTGTGATATTTGAATGCTTTACACTTTGGGGGTCATTCTGACCTCGGCGGTAAAAGGCGCCTACCGCCGGTCAGAAATCCTCCATAATCCCGCCGCGGTCGCGGAAACCCGCCACGGTCATTCTGACCCGCAGAAGGCAAACCTCCGAAAATCCGACCGCCACAACAGACCGCCAGACCAGCGGTCGGCGGAAAGTTGGAGGTGACAAAACCTCCACCGTCACGCCAACAGAAATACGCCCATGCCATTACGACCCACGAATCCACGCGGCGGTCATTCAAACGCGGTATTCCATTGGCGGGACACACCGCCGCGGTCAGAATACACACAAACGAACAAAACCCTGCCACATTGGACGATTTGAATCCCACACACCTGATACACATACACACACCACTCCCACACACACAATACAATATAAAACACACACCCACATCACCCACAAACCCCTACGCTAAAAAATTCGTAACGAAGGCAAGAGCGAGACACCAGCATCCAAAAAATAACAGCCACAGCCACTCAACACCATCACCCACACACTATCCACACACAAAACAACACACACCACCACACTCAACTCACTTAAATACACATACTCCACCCCACACATCATACACACCACCCCATGGCACCCCAAAGACAACCCCGCTTCACAGACGAAGAACTCAGGGTCATGGTGGAGGAAATCGTTCGGGTAGAGCCCCAGCTGTTCGGCACACAGATACAATACACCAGCATTGCCCGGAGGACGGAGCTATGGCAGAGGATTGTCGACAGGGTGAACGCAGTGGGACAGCACCCCAGAAATCGGGAAGACATCAGGAAGCGATGGAACGACCTACGGGGGAAGGTGCGTTCCATGGTATCCAGGCACAACATCGCCGTGCAGAAGACTGGCGGAGGACCCCCACCTCAACCCCCACAATTCACATCATGGGAGGAGGAAGTCTTGAACATCCTGCATCCTGACGGCCTCGCAGGAGTCGGCGGAGGAATGGATACTGGTAAGTTGAAGCTTCAATACTGCTTCCCCCCCACCTGCATGCCAAATCAGACCCCAACCCTCACCCCCATCCTCGAACCCCACCCTCACCCCCATCCTCACCCCCACCCTCACCCCCACCACCATCCTCACTCCCACCACCATCCTCACCCCCACCCCCAGCACACCTATTCCCCGCCAATGTCTCACCATCACAACCCACACATCCCAAAACATAGGCCTGCATGCGTCCACTAAGCATGGACACCCATCACCAAAGCATGCCCAATGCATATACACATCCCCCCCACAAGCCACCCTCACCAAAGCCCCCACACACGAATGCCAGCACTTGGGGACACGAGAACCCACAGATATACCCATATGCCACACATTGAAACTATAACCATACCTCTATACCCCTGCAGGACCCGACCGTCAACACACCGCGGCGGAGGGGCCAGAATTATCCACACCCCCCACCCAAGAGGCCGTCAGCGATGACAGCAGCTCTGTCGACCTGGACACCGATGACCAGCCCGGACCATCGGGGACCTCTGGACAGTCGGTTCCCCTCACACAGGCCCAGGCCACTACAGACCCTAACCCCTCTGGGAACACCAGCACAGCTCCCTCCCAGCGGGCCCATGCCTCTGTCTCCAGGGCGCGTCAATCTGCGGTGTGTCTACCACTACAGGGCACCCAGGATAACCCACCACCCCAACAACAACAGGGACCTGGGGGCAGTGGTAGTGGGCACACCGGCCAGGGGGCAGAGGCCCAGGGAAACAGGGGAACTCGGAGGGCAGCTGTGCGACAGGGGGGGGAGGAGAGGCCTAGGGAACCCACTCTCCACGAGGTCCTCACCACCATCATGGGAGCATACAACCGCTCCCAGGAGACGATGGCGACGGTACTGGCCCGGTTCCAGGAGATCCAGGTACTGCAGGAGGAACACTATCGGGGGTACAGGGAGGACATCAGAGCCATCAACACCACCCTGGTTACCATGGTAGGGCTGCTGCAGGACCTCGTAAACACCAGGGCGGACACTGAACAACACCCAAGGGCCCCTGCCACTAGCCTGGACCAAGAACAGCCAACCACCTCCGCCGGCTCTAGTGGACAGGAGGCCCCCGCACAGCAGCAGCCCACCAGACCCCCACCTCCTGCAGGAGAAGAACCACCCCGCAAGAGGGCCCTGAGATCTCGCAAGAAGACAGAGTAGGATGTCAAGACCCCCGCCAGCAATGGATACCACCTGATGTCATCCCACTGTCCCACATTGTCACCCTGTCCATCCTTGAACTGCCCATGCTCCATCTCTCCACAGGCCTCTGGACAATGCACCTGTGTGACTGTTACTCTGGACTCTGCCATGGACATTCCTTCACCATAGCCCCCACCCACTTGAAACCACCCATCCCATTTTGAGCACTTCAATAAACACCTATTTTGCACCAAAATATCTGGAGTCTGGCTGTGATTTCAATAGATTGTAATTGACATGACAGTGCAAATATGTCCTTGTACATGGTGAAGTCAACAAACAGCTGCCACAAAGCTGTAGTCCATGGGGAAACGAAGCACAGGACTCGTAGTGGGGACCCCAGATCTGAAATAGGGAGGGAAAAGCCAAAACTCAGTCATCATACACTGGGGCAAATAGACAGGCAGCAGAGATGCTGGAGAGTAGTTAACATTTACTAAATTATCTTTGAAATGTTACCTGTGTCCTATTGGAAGTACTGTTCAATGATTCTGTCCCTGTTGTCTGTTTCAGCCCCGTCGTCTTCCTCCTCGTCACTCTCCTCAGGTTCCACCGCTGCCACAACACCACCGTCTCGACCATCCTCCTGCAGGAAAGGCACCTGGCGGCGCAAAGCCAGGTTGTGAAGCATGCAGCAGGCCACGATGATGTGACACACCTTCTTAGGTGAGTACATTAGGGATCCACCTGTCATATGCAGGCACCTAAACCTGGCCTTTAGGAGGCCAAAGGTGCGTTCGATCACCCTCCTAGTACGCCCATGGGCCTCATTGTACCGTTCCTCTGCCCTGGTCCGGGGATTCCTTACTGGGGTCAGTAGCCACGACAGGTTGGGGTACCCAGAGTCCCCCACTAGCCATACACGGTGACTCTGTAGCTGTTCCATCACGTAAGGGATGCTGCTATTCCTTAGGATGTAGGCGTCATGCACTGACCCTGGGAATTTGGCATTTACATGCGAGATGTACTGGTCAGCCAAACACACCACCTGGATGTTCATTGAATGGTAATTTTTTCTGTTCCTGTACACCTGCTCCCTGTCTCTTGGGGGAACCAAAGCCACATGGGTCCCATCAATGGCACCAATTACGTTGGGAATATGTCCAAGGGTGTAGAAATCACCCTTCACTGTAGCCAATTCGCCCACCTCAGGGAAAATGATGTAGCTGCTCACGGATTTCATCAGGGCAGACAACACTCTGGATAACACCTTCGAAAACATGGGCTGAGACATCCCAGAAGCAATTCCCACGGTTGTCTGAAATGACCCACTTGCCAAGAAATGGAGTACTGACATGACCTGCACCAGAGGGGGAATCCCTGTGGGTTGGCGGATGGGGGACATCAGGTCGGGCTCCAGCTGGGCACACAGTTCATGGATAGTGGCACGGTTAAGACGGTAGGTCAGGATAATGTGGCGTTCTTCCATTGTCGACAGGTCCACCAGCGGTCGGTACACGGGAGGATTCATCCGTCTCCTCGGCCAACCCAGCGGACGGTGCCTAGGAAGGACAACATGGAGCACACAGTCAAGCAACCCACAGGTACGTACTCACAGCTAGCACAGTATACGATTCTCTATGCAGTGAATGGCGTGTCTGAGTGGCTATGCAAGGCCTAGGCCTGTGTGACGCAGTTGAAATTGAGCCATGTGGGCCCTGGAAATGGCGGCTGCCTGACCTGTGAAGTGTGACAATGGGATGTGAGGTCAATGCGCTGGCGTGGCACACCGCGGCGGGCGGCGGGCGAAGACCGCGGCGCAAAGCCGCATTGGTTAACATTGAAGCCTATGGGTTTCAGGAGCCAATGGCGAAGGGCGCCGGCGGTGGCGGGACGCACCGCCGCGGTACGCACCGCCGCGGACGTCACCGCCATTTTCTATCTACTTATCCACTTGCGACTTGAACTTTCACAGGAGAGGACCTATACTGCAAGTGTTGCTGTGACCTCGGTCTGGAAGGGACAATGGCTGCTGCACCTGGGGAAAGGGCCCCTGCCTTCACTGGAGAGGAGTTGGAGAAACTTGTGGATGGGGTCCTCCCCCAGTATGCGCTACTCTACGGTCCTCCAGACCAACAAGTGAGTTTAATTCAATCTGGATTTGGGGACACTGGCTGGCTTGGGGGCCTGGCGGGGATGGGGGGCATGTTGGGCCTGGCGGGGGGCATGGCGGGGATGGGGGGCATGTTGGGCCTGGCGGGGGGCATGGCGGGGGGCCTGGCGGGGATGGGGGGCATGTTGGGCCTGGCGGGGGGCATGGCGGGGATGGGGGGCATGTTGGGCCTGGCGGGGGGCATGGCGGGGGGCCTGGCGGGGATGGGGGGCATGTTGGGCCTGGCGGGGGGCATGGCGGGGATGGGGGGCATGTTGGGCCTGGCGGGGGGCCTGGCGGGGATGGGGGGCATGTTGGGCCTGGCGGGGGGCATGGCGGGGATGGGGGGCATGTTGGGCATGGCGGGGGGCCTGCCGGGGATGGGGGGCGTTGGGCCACTGGAAAGGAAAATGCTGACAAACTTGAACGTGGTATTTCTCCCTCCCTGTACGTGTCACATAGGTCCGCGCCCATGAGAAGATCGGGATTTGGCGTGCCATCGCCAAGGAAGTCCGGACCCTGGGGGTCCACCATCGACGGGGCACCCACTGCCGCAAGAGGTGGGAGGACATCCGCCGCGGGACCAAGAAGACCGCCGAGTCTCTGCTGGGGATGGCCTCCCAACGTAGGCGGGGTGCCTGCCGTCAACTGAGCCCCCTGATGTTCCGGATCCTGGCGGTGGCCTACCCTGATTTGGATGGGCGCGTGAGGGCAGCACAGCAGACACAAGGGGGTGAGTACAAGCATTATCTACTCTGTTGTCGCGCAGTGGAGGTGTCTGGGTGGGGGAGGAGGGCTGGGGCTCCCCCTAGGCCAGGGCGATATCTGTAGGCTGGGCACCCCCGTAAGCCCCTGTGTCCCCAGCCACCACCCTCAGTAGTTTGTCAGTACAGCCATCCCTGGGCCGTGTCATCCATGGGTGCAGTTGTCAACTCTGGGCGTGTAGGGCATGTTCCACGGAATGCGTAGCGGACCCCAAGTGCGCAACTTAGTGCAGGGGGCATCTGTGTCTGTCATGTCCGCTAACTGTACCGGAGATCCATGTACTCAATATCCCTTTATTTCTCTCTCCCCCCCCCTTTTTGTTTGTCTTTCTGTGCTTGTGTGCATCAGCATCATCAGGCGGAGGAGAAGTGGCATCGGGGCAGGAGGGAGCTGCATCTCACATGGCCCAGGAGGGCCATGCCACAGAGTCAGACTGGACCAGTGAGACGGAGGGCGAGGGGAGCTCCACGACGGGGACGACTGGAGCCTGCAGCGACACGGACACGTCCTCGGAAGGGGGCTCCCTTGCGGGGGTGGCACCATCCGTGCCCCCCGCCATTACAGGTACAGCCGCCACCCAGCGCACCATCTCCGCCCTCCCAGCAGCCCCTCAGCGTTCGCCCCGTGCCCGCTCTGCCAGGAAGCCGGGCATCTCCTTCGCCCCAGGCACCTCAGGCCCTGCCCCTGTTACCCCCGCTGCCCTCAGTGAGGAGGTCATTGACCTCCTCCGAACGCTCATTGTTGGGCAGACTACCCTTTTGAATGTCATCCAGGGGGTGGAGAGGGAGGTTCATCGCAGCAATGCGTACCTGGAGGGCATTCATTCGGGTCAGGCTGCCCATCAGCGATCGTTCCAGGCTCTGGCCTCAGCACTGACGGCAGCCATTGTCCCTGTCTCCTGCCTGCCTCTACTAACTCCCTCCTCCCAGTCTCATGTTCCTCTGCCTGTCCCACCCACACCATCAGACCAGCCTGCACACACCTCTACACCCAAGAGAAACTCATCCAAACATAAGCACCACAGATCACGCAGACATTCACACACGCAACATTCCGATGCAGACATGCCAACAGTCACTACCACCTCTGTGACCCCCACCTCCTCGTCTCCCTCCTCCCTCCCTGTGACGTCTACACTCACACCTCCATTCACCTCACCATCAGCCAGTGTTTCCATCACCAGCACACCTTCCACTCCAGTCCGCACACGTGCAGTCACCACCCCCACTGCCATTTACACGTCCCCTGTGTCCTCTCCCACTGTGTCTGTCACCCCCTCTTCCACACCACACAAACGCAGCCACCCACCCACCCAACAGCCATCCACCTCACGACAGCCTATCCCTCCTGCACCTGCACCCAAAGACAGCAAACGTGACTCACCTACAACCACATCCTCTCCCTCCACTCCCATTCCCACTGTACCTACCACTCTCCATTGTCCCAAGAAGCTCTTCCTCGCCACTACTAACTTCTTTCCTAACCCTGAGCCCCCCCCTCCTTCTCGTCGGGGTAAGAAGAGCACCTCAGCCACCACCAGCCCTGCAGCCCCCTTGACAAGGGTGCAGGGGTATTGGAGCCCGCCAGCCCGCATGTCTGGATCTTCGCCCAGCAGCAAGGGGACAGGCAGCCCACCCCCTGGGAAGAGGAGCAGAAGGCGGAAGGGGCGCCGCAGGAGCCTGCCTTCTACATCCCCCCCGGACACCACCCAGAGACAGTCACCAGCCACAGCTCCAAAGGGAGGAAAGGGCCACAGGCCCACGACTAAGGAGGGCAAGGGCAGCAAGTCGGAGAGGTCAGGCAGCAGGCCTGCTGCCCAGGAGGAGCCCACAACCCCCATAGCCGCTGCCCCGGGAGGAACCGGCACAGCTGCCCCGGGAGAGCCCACCACCCCCATAGCCGCTGCCCAGGGAGGACCCAGCCCAGCTGGCCAGGAGGGCCCCACCACCCACAGCCCAGGTGGGCATTGAAGGAGCACCATCCCCGCTGCCCAGGAGGGCACCACCAGGCAATGAGCAGTTGGCCATAGACCGTCCGCCGTCTCCAGAACCGCTGAACTGGGCCCAGCCGTCTCAAGAACCGCTCCGCTGGGCCCCGCCGTCTCAAGCACCGCTGAACTGGGCCCTTCAAGGCAAGGAGCGCTGAACTGGGCCCCGCCGTCTCAAGCACCGCTGAACTGGGCCCTTCAAGGCAAGGAGCGCTGAACTGGGCCCCGCCGTCTCAAGCACCGCTCCGCTGGGCCCCGCCGTCTCAAGAACCGCTCCGCTGGGCCCCGCAGTCTCAAGCACCGCTGAACTGGGCCCTTCAAGGCAAGGAGCGCTGAACTGGGCCCCGCCGTCTCAAGCACCGCTCCGCTGGGCCCCGCCGTCTCAAGAACCGCTCCGCTGGGCCCCGCCGTCTCAAGAACCGCTCCGCTGGGCCCCGCAGTCTCAAGCACCGCTGAACTGGGCCCTTCAAGGCAAGGAGCGCTGAACTGGGCCCCGCCGTCTCAAGCACCGCTCCGCTGGGCCCCGCCGTCTCAAGAACCGCTCCGCTGGGCCCCGCCGTCTCAAGCACCGCTGAACTGGGCCCTTCAAGGCAAGGAGCGCTGAACTGGGCCCCGCCGTCTCAAGCACCGCTGAACTGGGCCATTCAAGGCAAGAACCGCTGGC
The DNA here is from genome assembly GCF_031143425.1 of Pleurodeles waltl. Classification (NCBI taxonomy): domain Eukaryota; kingdom Metazoa; phylum Chordata; class Amphibia; order Caudata; family Salamandridae; genus Pleurodeles; species Pleurodeles waltl. The sequence continues at coordinate 516,410,000 of NC_090442.1, forward strand.
CCTTTGGCAGACGTGGCAGGGCAGGATCTATCTCGGGCAGGGCTGCAGGATGTCCTCTGGCCAACTTGCCTCCTCCAGTGGCAGTGGGGTCTGTTATGGACTGTATGGACTGTGGCTTTGCTCTCCCCAGGATGGCCCAGTGGGCAGGCCACCCACTGTATGGACTGTTTGGACTGTGGCTTTGCTCTCCCCAGGATGGCCCAGTGGGCGGGCCACCCACTGTATGGACTGTATGGACTGTGGCTTTGCTCTCCCCAGGATGGCCCAGTGGGCGGGCCACCCACTGTATGGACTGTATGGACTGTGGCTTCGCTCTCCCCAGGATGGCCCAGTGGGCAGGCCACCCACTGTATGGACTGTTTGGACTGTGGCTTTGCTCTCCCCAGGATGGCCCAGTGGGCAGCCCACCCACTGTATGGACTGTATGGACTGTGGCTTTGCTCTCCCCAGGATGGCCCAGTGGGCAGGCCACCCACTGTATGGACTGTTTGGACTGTGGCTTTGCTCTCCCCAGGATGGCCCAGTGGGCAGGCCACCCACTGTATGGACTGTATGGACTGTGGCTTTGCTCTCCCCAGGATGGCCCAGTGGGCAGGCCACCCACTGTATGGACTGTTTGGACTGTGGCTTTGCTCTCCCCAGGATGGCCCAGTGGGCAGGCCACCCACTGTATGGACTGTATGGACTATGGCTTTGCTCTCCCCAGGATGGCCCAGTGGGCAGGCCACCCACTGTATGGACTGTATGGACTGTGGCTTTGCTCTCCCCAGGATGGCCCAGTGGGCAGGCCACCCACTGTATGGACTGTTTGGACTGTGGCTTTGCTCTCCCCAGGATGGCCCAGTGGGCAGGCCACCCACTGTATGGACTGTATGGACTGTGGCTTTGCTCTCCCCAGGATGGGCCAGTGGTCATGGAGTCCCCTCGTGGATCTGGCGTTGTGTACTCAAGTGGCTGAGGTGCCCCCCCTTCCCTTCCCCCTGAGGTGCCTGTCCGATTTTCTTTCTGATGCCCCTGCAGTGTTCTCTCCGTGGAGTTCTTGTCGTGGGACTGGGCCTTGCCCCTTTGCACAGGACCCCTGTGATCCACGGACAGTGGTTGGACTACATTTAGTAGCTGTATATATTTTGTATATAGTTTATTTATTTATTGCGATTACTGGTGTCCATATTTCAATATATCTGCCCGTTTATGATCTCTTCTTTTGGTCTTTGCATTATTTCGGAGGGGGGTGGTTTGTGGGTTGTGACAGTGATCTGTGGGAATGCATTGATGTGTGTGTTGTAGTGGGTGTGGGTGGGTGGGTGTGTGCCGGTAATCTTTTCCCTCCCCTGTGTCGTAGGTGCAGTACTCACCGATGTCTTCCGCGCCGCCGGGCGTGCTCCTGGTATATGAGCAGGAATAGGAGTGCGGGGATGACCTGCAACTCTGGTTCCATGCTGCCGGAATCTCGCGTGGAGTGCGTAGAGGTGAGCGTTTTCCCGTTCGTAGTCTGTTTCCGCCGTGTTCTTATCGGCGGTGCTCCCGCCCCGGAACAGGTGGCAGATTGGTGGGTCGTAATAGGGTGGGCGGTACATTGTCTGCCGCCTGGCTGTTGGCGGGAACCGCCGCGCTGTTTGTTTGTACCGCTGTGGCGGGCGGAGTGTTAAGTTGGCGGGCTGTGTTGGCGGTTCCCGCCAGGGTCAGAATTGCATATTTTAGACCGCCGGCCTGTTGGCGGCTTGGCCGCCGCTTTATCACCGACCGCCAGGGTCAGAATGAGGGCCTTTGTCTCCTAAGTTAAGCCTTGACGCTCGTTGCCAAGCTACCAAGGGTTGAGCTGGGATTAATTTACTGAGACCTAACTGTACCTATGTGGAGGTTAGTGGCTTGTTGCTAGATGTAGGTACCTACCTGCCCTACCAATAACCCATTTTCCAACAGCCATCAAAAGCACGGCGGAAACAGAGCACAGAAGGGAAACCACTCAACTCTGGACATTTAACGAAGAACCAGGACACCATGGAGCCAGAGTTAAAGGTCCTGCCATGCTGGTCTACCTCCACATCTACCAGGAATACGAAAGGTGGCGGCGACGACCACGGTGAGTACTGCACCTAATACCCAGGGAAAGGGGGAGGAAAAAGAGAGTGACACACACACGCAACACCCCCACCCTCACCCGCAACACAATACAGACAAACACATGCAACAACATTACATTTACACCCTGTAACCCCCTGGGAGAACGCAAGGACAAAAGGAATTGAGTCAAATCAGTGATATATTAGAAATAGGCAGATATATGTAACAAATAGAAAAACAGTATTTACAAAAATATACAATGTGTACATAAGGCCGTACATTGTCCCTTCCAAATGTCCGTGGGCCACTGGGCCAAGCCCACCCTTGACTCCTGCCTCAATACGGAGAGAACACTGCAGGGGCATCAGGTAGAAAACACACAGGCACCTCAGGGGGACGGGGAAGGGTGGGGCCCCTCAGCCGGAAGATGGTAAAACGCCACTGCTCCTGGAGGGGGCTCCATGCCCACAGCAATGTCCTGGGGAGTGCAAAGCCACAGTCTCTCAAGTGGGTGGTTTGTCCACTGCTTGGTCCTGGGGAGGGCAATGCAACATTCTCTCAATGGGTGGTTTGCCCACTGCTTGGTCCTGGGGAGTGCAAAGCCACAGTCTCTCAAGTGGGTGGTTTGCCCATTGCTTGCTCCTGGGGAGTGCAAAGCCACAGTCTCTCAAGTGGGTGGTTTGCCCACTGCTTGGTCCTGGGGAGTGCAAAGCCACAATCTCTCTAGTGGATGACATCTCCACTGGTTCTGGAGGAGGCTTTGTGCCCAGTGTGCTTTATCCTGCCAAGGATGGGGTGAGTGGATGCATATCTCCACTGGTTCTGGAGGGGGCTTTGTGCCCAGTGTGCTTCATCCTGCCAAGGATAGGGTGAGTGGATGCCTTTCTCCACTGGTTCTGGAGTGGGCTTTGTGCCCAGTGTGCTTCATCCTGCCAAGGATGGGGTGAGTGGATGCATATCTACACTGGTTCTGGAGGGGGCCTTGTGCCCAGTTGTGCAGCACTTGGGGTGTGGCAGTTCACATTCCCTCACCTGGGTGTCTGAGGCACGAGATTTGCAGGGACCAGGTTGCATGATAGTCCATGGAGGCAGGGGTAGACTCCATCCTGCAGTGGCTAAGGCTGCAAACTGGTGGTAGTGCCGGTGCTGGTGGGGATGCTGGCAGTGGTGGTGGGAGGCTCAAGCCCGTCTCCTGCAGCCTCGGGCGGCTGCCCACTGGGGCTGCTGCTGCTGGTAGTGGTCCTACTGTCAGTGGTGCAGGTGGCGGTGCTTGTGGTGGTGCTTGCGGCTGGGCTGCTGGTGGTGCTGGCCGTGGTGCAGGTGCCGGTGGTGCCAGTGGTTGAGGGAGGCTCCAGCACTTCTCCTGCAGCCTCCGACAGCTGCCCACTGGGAATGCTGCTGCTGACAGTAGTGGTGCTACCGGCGGTGCAGGTGGCGGTGCTTGCGGTGGGGCTGCTGGCGGTGCTGCCCGCGGTGCAGGTGGCGGGGCTGGCTGCTGTGCTGGTGGACACAAGGCCTTCACCTGCAGCCTCTGACGGCTGAAGTGCCTTGCTTTCATTTTTTTGCCCCTTCCTCACCTTCGCAGATGCTGTTGTGACCTTGGCTCTGGCAGCTGGAGTTTTGGAGGAGGCCTTGCTGGGTGGATCATGTTCCTTGCCCTTGCTGCATGCTGTCCCCTTCTTCACCTTAGCAGGTGGAGGAATGGTTTTGTCCTTTGCAGGGTTGGTGCCACGCTAGCTGGGCTGACAGTTGCCCCCCTTGAGCATCTGTGAGTTATAGGTACCACAGCGGATGCCGACTTGGTGGCTGAGGTGCTGGCCTTGGTTCTGGACACCCTGGCCCAAGGGGAAGGACGATGGGGGATGGGTAGGGAAGAGGTCAATGTTTGCCAGGAAAAGCTTTTTAGACACACTGGGGTGGGAAGAGGGAGAGGGTTTGGGAGTGGAGGAAGAGGGAGTGGTTGTAGGAGGTGTCTGTCAGCTGAGTTTGGGTGAAGGTGCATGGGCTGGATGATGTTGTGAGGTGGATGGCTGTTGGGTGGGTGGGTGCTTGCATTTGTGTACTTTGGGAGGAGGGGTCACAGACACACTGGGAGAGGACACAGGGGATGTGTGCATGGATGTGGGAGTGGTGATTGCCAGTGAGGGCTGAGTAGTGATGGACGTGCTGGTGATGGAGGTAGTGGATGAGGATGTAGTGCATGCAGGTGTGAGAGGTGATGATACTGGGAGGGAGGTGGACAACGAGGAGGAGGGGGACACAGTGGAGGCAGTGGATGTTGGTGTGTCTGCATGGGGATAGTGCTTGTGTGAGTGCCTGTGGGATGATGTGTGGTGCTTGTGTTTGCCTGAGCCACCTTTTTTGTGTTGATTTGGGTGAATGCTGGTCTGAAGGTGTGCTTGGGATAGGCTGGGGCTGAGGGGATTGGGACTGGGTAGAGGAAGTTGGAGGGGGGAGGCTAGAGACAGGTACAAGGGCTGCCATCAGTGCTGAGGCCAGAGCCTAAAATGCTCTCTGTTGGGCCACCACGCCAAAGTGAATGCCCTCCAGGTATGCATTTGTTGCAAATGCCTCTCGACACCCTGGATGGCACTCAGACTGGTTGACTCCCCAACAGTGAGAGTTCTCATGAGAACAATAGCCTCCTCACTCAGGGCAGCAGGGCTGGCTGGGGCAGGGCCTGAGGTGCCTGGGGCAAATGAGATGCCCACCCTCCTGGGTGAGCGGGCATGGGAAACACACTGAGGGGCTTCTGGGAGGGAGGTGCCGATAGGGGGGGTGGCGGCTGTCCCTGTTGTTGGGGTAGGCACAGAGGTGTCCCCCACCGCCAGGGAGCTTCCTTCGGAGGAGTCGCTGTCTGTGGTCTCCCCTCCTGTCCCCGTCATGGTGCTCCCCTCGCCCTCTGTCCCACTGGTGCCCTCACCCTCGGTGGATTCGGCCTCCAGGCCCATGTGGAATGCAGCTCCCTCCATCGCCGGTGCCTTTGCTCCTCCGCAGATGATGCTAATGCACACAAGGACAGGGTGACAAACAAAAAGGGGGGGAGAGACAGAGGATACACTTGGCCAATGCCAGCAACACCACCACCGTGGGCATACAAAACAAACAGGGAGCAGCCCTATGCACTAGGCCATGCACTACCAGTTACACAGCTAGTCACCAGCCCATGGGGTACAATGCCTAACGCCATTGGCTGCACACCTGAAACCCACAGGACCCTGCCCAGTAGTAGATGCCTACTAACACCATTGGGGTAGGAGTGCTTCAGAGCCTGCCCAACAAGGGTCCTACCCTGCCATCTTCGCCCTGGCCTAGGGGCACCCATAGCCCACATCCCCCACCCAGGTACTTCTTAATGGGCGCAAAGTCAAGATTCAGATCTGTACTCACCACCTTGTGGCTGCTGTGATGCCTTCAAGCGCCCATCCAAATCCCAATAGGCCACCGCCAGGATGCAGATCATCAGGGGGGTCATGGTACGACGGGCACCCCTTCCTCGTTGGTGAGGCCAGCCCCAGCTGGGCCTCCGCCGTCTTCTTTGTCCAGCGGCGCAGGTCCTCCCACCTTTTGCGGCAGTGGGTGCTCCGCCTGTCAAAGACCGCCAGGGTCCGCACCTCCTTGGCGTTGGCACGCCAAATACCCTTTTTCTGGTGGGCGCTGACCTGCATGGAAAAGACAGCAGAAAAGGGAATTAGTCAACCGTCCGGACCGTCACAGTAATGGCCCACCATATCCCTCCCATCCCCCAACGCACATACATTGACCACCTTCCATGCAGCACTCTGGCCAGGATGCCTCTGCCCCCCTCCACCTACATGTGGCTTACATATACAGCACTCCATACATTCATGGCACACACATCATGCTCACAGTGTACTCACCTGTTTGTCTGGAGTACTGTAGAGTAACGTGTACTGGGGTAGGACCCCATCCACCAGTTTCTCCAACTCCTCTGCAGTGAAGGCAGGGGCCCTTTCCCCAGACAAATGAGCCATTGTGCTTCCAGACACAGGTCACAGCAGCACTTGCAGTGTAGGTCCTCTCCTGTTGAAGGTCAGGTAGCAAGTGAGTGAACAGATAGAAAATGGCGGTCACGTCCATGGCGGTGCATACTGTCACTGCGGGCGTACATCACCATGGGATCCTGGAACCCATAGGGCCCAGTGATAACCAATGTGAAGTTGTGTGGCAGTCTTCGACCGCCTACCACGACGGCGCACAACGCCAGCAGAATTACCTCATTTCAACTTGTCCCTCCTCACAGGTCAGGCAGCCGCCATTTCAGGGGGGCACAGGGCATGGCACCTAACTGCATCACAGCAGACATTGGCACAGCAACTGATTGTCGGATTCACATCTTTTTTCTGTGAAGTAAATAAATCATCATTAGTGCAATAGATGTGTGAAAATGACCCTCTGCTCGTTTTGTTCCATAGGCTTCAACCGCTGAGGCTGAATATGAGATGGCGGCATCCTCTGGTGTACAGAACCCTGGTGGACCTTTTGACAATGGAGGACAGACACATTATCATAACCTACAGACTTGATTGTGCCACAATCCAAGAACTGTGTGCCCAATTGGAGCAAGACCTGATGTCAGCCATCCGCCAGCCCAATGGTATCCCCCTCTAGTGCAGGTACTGTCAGTGCTCCATTTCCTGGCTATTGGCTCCTTCCGAACAACAGTGGCCATAGCATCAGGGATGTCCCAGTCAATGTTCTCCAACATGTTGACCAGAGTGTTGTCAGCCCTGCTGAAACACATGCGCAGCTACATCGTGTTACCCCAGGTGGAGGATTTGGCCACAGTGAAAGCTGACTTTTATGCCCTGGGACATATCCTCAACATCATTGGTGCCATTGATGGTACACATGTGCCATTTGTTCCCCCCCAGAGAAATGAACAAGTTTTCAGGAATAGAAAAAGCTATCACTCTCTGAATGTGAGGATGGTGTGTTTGGCAGACCAGTACATCTCCCATGTGAATGCTCTGTGCATGACACCTTTATCTTGAGGAATAGCAGCATCCCATATGTGATGGCTCAACTCCAGAGGCACTGGGTGTGGCTAATAGGTGAGACCAAGGTCCCCACACACTATGAGTAGGTGTCTGGGTATGGGGTTGTCTCTAAGGGTTAGTGTGTGTCTAACAGTTGTCCCTCGATATTTGCAGGTGACTCAGGTTACCCCAACCTCTCATGGCTACTGACCCCAGTGAGGAGTGGCAGGACAAGGGCGTAGGAACGTTACAATGAGACACATGGGTGTACAAGGGGGATTATTGAAAGGGCCTTCGGCCTCTTGAAGGCCAGGTTCTGGTGACTCCATCTGACAGGTGGCTCCTTGTACTACTCACCCAAGAAGGTGTGCCAGATCATCGTTGCATGTTGCAAAACCTGGCCTTGACACACCAAGTGCCTTTTCTGCAGGAGGATGTGCCTGGAGATGGTCTTGAGGCAGCAGTGGAGCCTGTGGACAGTGAGGAAGAGGAGGCAGAGGGAGAAGATGTTGACAAGAGAAGCAATATAATTCAGCAGTACTTCCAGTGACACACAGGTAAGACACTGTAAGTTCACTTTACATTTCAATTTTCTGTTGAACATTGTACATGGCAGCCTGTTTTCCTATGTCTATGGCCACTGACAGTATCCTTTGGCATCTCTATTTTCAGATCTCTGTGCCCTTCTCTGGCTCATGCTATGTGTACTGCTGCCCACCAAAGGTCATTCCAAAGTATATTTCACTGTACATTTGAGTTGCAATGCTTTGATAATGTTGAAAACATATGTGAATCATTCGAGAGACTCCATATTTTTATTTGTTTCAATGGTGTTTATTTAAGTGCTCATAAGTAGAGGGGGATGTGCAATGGGCTGGGCTGGGCTGATGTTAAGGAAAGTCCATGGTGTAGTCCAGACTCTTGGTATCACAGGTGCATTGTCCAAGGGGGCATAGGAAGGGGAGTAATGGCAGTTCAAGGTGGACAGGGTGACAGAGTGGGACCTAAGGGTGACAATCAGTAGAGTCTTATTTCCTGGCAGGGGTCTTGCCAATGTTCTCTGGCTTCTGCCTGGATCGCAGGGACCGTTTGCGGGGTGGTTCTCCTTCTGCAGGGGGTGGGGTGCTGGTGGCCTGTTGTTCCTGTGTCCTGGGGACAGTGGCATGGACCCGCTGGGTGGGTGCTGTGCTGGTGTTTCCTGAGGGTGGAAACTCTGTGGTGGGTTGGGACAGTGACAGGGTAACCGACTGTCCAGTGGTCCCTGATGGGCCAGGTTGGTCATCCTAATCCAGGCGCGCAGAGCTGCTGACGTCACTGTGGGCCTCTTCAGGGGGGTGGACTGGATGTAGCTGGCAACTCCTCTCCGGTGACGTTGAGTATGGGTCCTGTGGGGAATCAAATGCAGTGTTAGTGTATCTGCGTGTGCCATCTTGTGCATGGGTGTGTTTCCCTGTATGATTGTGATTTCCCTGTCAGCTTGGCCTTGTGTGAGTGGTGATTTTGTGGGCTGGGTGAGTCTCTTGACTGGGCATGCTGTGGTGATGGGTGTCCATGCAGGTCTGTGTTGGGGGGCCATGCATTGGTGTTGCATGCAGGGCTTGGTATTGGGATGGGTGGGTTGTGATGGTGGGGTATGTGTGAGGTAGTGGAGTGATGGGGGTGAGGGTGGGGGTAGGAGTTTGTGATGGCATGCAGGTGGGTTGGAGGGGATAAAGTAGTAAAGATTAGACTTACCAGAGTCCAGTCCTCCTGCTACTCCTGCGAGGCCCTCAGGATGCATTATTGCCAAGACTTGCTCCTCCCATGTTGTTAGTTGTGGGGGAGGAGGTGGGGGTCCACCCCCAGTCCTCTGTACTGCTACCTGGTGTCTTGCAACCATGGAACGCACCTTCCCCCGTAGGTCGTTCCACTTCTTCCTGATGTCATCCCTTGTTCTGGGGTGCTGTCACACGGCGTTGACGCTGTCCACTATCCTCCGCCATAGCTCCATCTTCCTTGCAATGGACGTCTGCTGCACTTGTGGTCTGCATAGCTGTGGCTCTACCCGGATGATTTCCTCCACCATGACCCTTAGCTCCTCCTCTGAAAACCTAGGGTGTCTTTGGGGTGCCATGGATGTGGTGTGAGTGATATGTGTGAGGATGTGTGGGCTGATGTGTGGGGTGATGTGTTGGGGTGTATGCTGTGATGTGCGTGGATGGTGTAAGGGTGATGGTGTTCTGTACTTATGATTGAGTGGGTGCTCCTGGCTTGTGTCTCTCTGTGTTGGCAATCTTGCTTTTCATTGAAAGGGTTGTGGGTACTGTGGGTATGTGGTTTATAGTGTTGTGGGTGGTGGGTGTGGTGGGTGTATATGTTTCAGGTGTGTGTAGTTTGAATTGTCCAATGTGGTGGTGTTTTGTAAATGTGTGTGTATTTGGAGCGCGGCGGTGTGTATCGCCAATGGTTTACCACGTTTGAAAGACTGCTGCGGTGATTTGTGGGTCGTGATACTGTGGGCGTATTCCTGTTGGCGTAATGGTGTGGGTTTTGCTATCGCAAGTTTATCACTGAACTATGGTCTGGTGGAATTGTGTGAGTGTCTGTATAGTGGCGTATTTCTCAGTGTGGGTCATAATACCTGTAGCAGAATATTGCCGCGGTCACAGTATGTTGGTGGCCGTCAGCACAGTGGTAGGTGGCTTTTACCACCAGGGCTGTAATGTGGGCCTCTGTCTGAAGCCGCATTAATGCATATACTACTAATCCCCCCTCTCTGTCTCTCTCTTTTACTGTCTTTCATGCTAGCTCTGTTTCTCTCCCTTTACTTGTGTGTCTGTGTGCCTGTCTCTCTACTTCTTCACAAAGCAAGCAATTTGATATCTAAAGCATCACTGTCTATCCGCAGGAAGGACCTTTACATGGTACCAGCAAAGGAACATTTACACCACAAGAATATCACCTTTGTCAGGGTTTTCCAGTGCTGAGAGCCAAAGAGGTCCAGACCACAGCAGGCCTGGCCACGTGAACCAGTAGCTGACCTCTCACATGACTAAGTGGAGGAAGAAGGGACTAACCAAGGTTCTGGCATTAAACCTGTTAACATTGTGTTTCGAAAATAAATGCTATGCATTAATGACAGATCAGACTCTAGCTAACATAGAAATTGTTGACTTCATACTTAATTTTTGTTTGTGGCATTTGCTGCCAACATTCTGTTCTAATCTATATCACTGTACACAAACTAGTATTTTCATGTCTCAACAAAATAATGCTGAGCATGTTATCACAGTCAAGACAACAACTTTCACCAGAACATTAAATAGTTGTATATGCAGAATGTTAAAATGAAGCAAAGCTTGTTCTAGCTCAGGCCCGTTGTTAGTGTCTGACCTTATTTGGTTTCTTGATTTTAATCTATAATGGGACGCGTTAGAGGTTTAATGGACCTTTTGACTGAGTTTAGAGAAGCTCCCACTATAAATCCGAGATCGGGCACAATATCATCAATAATCTACAGTAAATACCTTTGAAGTCCTCACACACCATGACCCATTTGGCCATGAATAACCACACTTTGGAGTAAAATGAGAAAGTTTATTTCACTATATTAACAATACTAACATCATGTAAATCAGTCTCAGTACGAACTGATACACATACTGTACAAGAACAACACTGGGTGACAAAACCTTCTAAAGAATCTCTACCTAATTAGCGCATTAATCATTAGACACTCTAATATCACAATTGATAGCAAATATAGCTGCAAAATAGAAATAGCATACATTTGGGTTCAGCAACTGAATGTCATCAATTTAATTTAATTTAAATTCAACCTGTTAATATTTTCAGGATTCCCTAACTACCCTTCTCATTAGCATAGCATGTTTGGGCTTCATGCAAAACAATTTAGTAGACTTAAATTTGGAAAACATCTAGCTATGGCTCTATCAAAAGTAGCGGTTGTCACCTTGAAACAAAAGACAAAATTCACATCAAGAACAGTAGCATTTTGTTATACCTCTCCTCAGTGTGGATCGGCAAACTGTAATTATCTTCGTCAGTTGCACATCTGTTCGGTCAGCATTAGCAACAGACCATGGAAGTGAATGGTTCAGATACTGGACTCTAAGCAATCTGAACCATCAGAAAACAAAGTCTATGGATCAGTATTCAGTATCAGACATTAAGCAATAAAAGTCTCTAGGAACTTGTCAGCTCCTTCAGCTGAATAGAATAAAAATAATGGCCCTGTTCCTTGCTCTGTAGTCAGGTTAAGTTAAAATTGTCCAGAGAACTTCTCACATTGCATTGGTCAGAAAATTGCACTTTACAATTAGTCCAATAGGAGCTCATTTCTAAATCTAAGATATAACTAAACTGTCTTTCACATGCTGATGATTGGCTCTTCTTCTCTTGATACCACCGTCAGATTCATCAGGTAACAAATTCGTAGCACTCTGTTCTCCAGTCAGTCCATCCATTGTTAGCTCCTGGGAATTTTACTTTCTCACGTACTAAACTATACAATGTATCATCTACTAATACAAGACATTCTAGCAAGCAGTTCTCATGAGAAAGTTAAAACATCGGCTAATGTTTGTTTAATGCAGTGGAAAACAATACATGAATTCATTTCTATAACAAGCCATTTTTTGTGAATCATTTAAACACTACAGCTTAACATAGGCTGTGCAATTAGATCCAAATTTCGCTAATTCAAGGCCTACAATATAATAAAGCACATATATAGCAAATTGTCATTACTATGACATACTTCGTTATTAATAACCACCACTCAAGTGGGCACATTTTCCAAGTTTACATTATTTTCTATACTAACAACATTTTATGCAGATTCATAATTCGAAATACATTTATTAATACAAATTCAACGTTCACACTCCTTCCTCTGATGCCGAAATATGTCATCACACCTTTCATTTCCCCAAATTGTATTCATCTAAAATTTGCTCTTCTTAACATTTTTCATATTCCCCATGCTCCAAATTATGAAAGTCACAATAATCAATATCACTTTTACTGTTTTCATTATTATCCCTTTCTCCAGGTTGCCAAAATAATTCCCCACAGAAGCAATCCCTTTGCCAACATTTTCCCAAATTCTGGGTTATTTTAGCTCACTTAACTCAGTGCTGTAATTGGTTAGATTGTTAATTAAGGGCCTGATTCTAACTTTGGAGGACGGTGTTAAACCGTCCCAAAAGTGGCGGATATACCACCTACCGTATTACGAGTCCATTATATCCTATGGAACTCGTAATACGGTAGGTGGTATATCCGCCACTTTTGGGACGGTTTAACACCGTCCTCCAAAGTTAGAATCAGGCCCTAAGTCTCTAATTTCTTTGCTAAAGTTAGGTATATAAGAGCAACAATGTTGCAAGTTCAGAATTTTACAGACTCCGCCCTCCTTTGCTAAAAGGATGTCTAATGTAAGGCGGTTCTGAAGAGTCATAGATCTTACAGCAGCCATTTCTGTATCCATTAGGATCATGGGTCCTAAAAATTTTGTCAGCATGAAATCCTCAAGTTGCTTAATCTTTGGGAAAACTATTGCCAGTTATCACGTACCATACCATCCTCTTGGAAGATGGAATATGCATTTGGTCCACAGATGTAATAGACTCCTGGAACAGCAGGGTCTTGCCAATTCAACATAAATGTCCATTCACTATTAACCCCTTCGCTGCCAGGCCTTTTCCCCCTCCTGTGCCAGGCCTTTTTTTGGCTATTTGGGGCAGTTCGCGCTTAGGCCCTCATAACTTTTTGTCCACATAAGCTAACGAAGCCAAATTTGCGTCCTTTTTTTCCAACATCCTAGGGATTCTAGAGGTACCCAGACCTTGTGGGTTCCCTTGAAGGAGGCCAAGAAATTGGCCAAAATACAGTGAAAATTTCGTTTTTTTCAAAAAAATTGGAAAAAGTGGCTGCAGAAGAAGGCTTGTGGATTTCCCCCTGAAAATGGCATCAACAAAGGGTTTGCAGTGCTAAACTCAGCAGCTTCCTAGCTTTCAGGAACAGGCAGACTTGAATCAGAAAACCCAATTTGTCAACACAATTTTGGCATTTTACTGGGGCATACCCCATTTTTGCAATTTTTTGTGCTTTCAGCCTCCTTCCAGTCAGTGACAGGAATGGGCATGAAACCAATGCTGGATCCCAGAAACCTAACCATTTCTGAAAAGTAGACAAAATTCTGAATTCAGCAAGGGGTCATTTGTGTAGATCCTACAAGGGTTTCCTACAGAAAATAACAGCTGAAAAAGAAAAATATTGAAATTGAGGTGAAAAAAACATAAATTTTTCTCTACGTTTTACTCTGTACCTTTTCCCTGCAATGTCAGATTATGGAAAGCAATATACTGTTACGTCTGCTGGACTCCTCTGGTTTCGGGGATATATAGGGCTTGTAGGTTCATCAAGAACCCGAGGAACCCAGAGCCAATAAATGAGCTGCACTCTGCAGTGCGTTTTCATTCTATACCGGATATACAGCAATTCATTTGCAAAAATATAAAGAGTAAAAAATTGCTATCAAGAAAACCTTTGCATTTCCAAAAAGGGCACAAGATAAGGTGCTGAGGAGCAGTGGTTATTTGCACATCTCTGAATTCCGGGGTGACCATACAAGCATGTGAATTATAGGGAATTTCTCAAATAGATGTCTTTTTTACACACTCTCCTATATTTGGAAGGAAAAAATGTAGAGAAAGACAAGGGGCAATAGCACTTGTTTTGCTAATCTATGTTCCCCCAAGTCTCCCGATAAAAATGATACCTCACTTGTGTGGGTAGGCCTAGCGCCCGCGACAGGAAACGCCCCAAAGCGCAACGTGGACACATCCAAAATTTTGGGAGAAAACAGAGGTGTTTTTTGCGAAGTGCCTACCTGTAGATTTTGGCCTCTAGCTCAGCCGGCACCTAGGGAAACCTACCAAACCTGTGCATTTCTGAAAACTAGAGACCTAGGGGAATCCAAGGAGGGGTGACTTGCAGGGCTCGGACCAGGTTCTGTTACCCAGAATCCTTTGCAAACCTCAAAATTTGGCTAAAAAAACACATGTTCCTCACATTTCTGTGGCAGAAAGTTCTGGAATCTGAGAGGAGCTACAAATTTCCTTCCACCCAGCGTTCCCCCAAGTCTCCCGATAAAAATGATACCTCACTTGCGTGGGTAGGCCTAGCGCCGGCGACAGGAAACACCCCAAAGCGCAACGTGGACACATCCTAAATTTTGGAAAAAAACAGAGGTGTTTTTTGCAAAGTGCCTACCTGTAGATTTTGGCCTCTAGCTCAGCCGGCACCTAGGGAAATCTACCAAACCTGTGCATTTCTGAAAACTAGAGACCTAGGGGAATCCAAGGAGGGGTGACTTGCGGGGCTCGGACCAGATTCTGTTACCCAGAATCCTTTGCAAACCTCAAAATTTGGCTAAAAAAACACATGTTCCTCACATTTTTGTGGCAGAAAGTTCTGGAATCTGAGAGGAGCTACAAATTTCCTTCCACCCAGCGTTCCCCCAAGTCTCCCGATAAAAATGATACCTCACTTGCGTGGGTAGGCCTAGCGCTGGCGACAGGAAACACCCCAAAGCGCAACGTGGACACATCCTAAATTTTGGAAAAAAACAGAGGTGTTTTTTGCGAAGTGCCTACCTGTAGATTTTGGCCTCTAGCTCAGCCGGCACCTAGGGAAACCTACCAAACCTGTGCATTTCTGAAAACTAGAGACCTAGGGGAATCCAAGGAGGGGTGACTTGCGGGGCTCGGACCAGGTTCTGTTACCCAGAATCCTTTGCAAACCTCAAAATTTGGCTAAAAAAACAAATGTCCCTCACATTTTTGTGGCAGAAAGTTCTGGAATCTGAGAGGAGCTACAAATTTCCTTCCACCCAGCGTTCCCCCAAGTCTCCCGATAAAAATGATACCTCACTTGCGTGGGAAGGCCTAGCGCTGGCGACAGGAAACACCCCAAAGCGCAACGTGGACACATCCTAAATTTTGGAAAAAAACAGAGGTGTTTTTTGCGAAGTGCCTACCTGTAGATTTTGGCCTCTCGCTCAGCCGGAACCTAGGGAAACCTACCAAACCTGTGCATTTCTGAAAACTAGAGACCTAGGGGAATCCAAGGAGGGGTGACTTGCGGGGCTCGGACCAGGTTCTGTTACCCAGAATCCTTTGCAAACCTCAAAATTTGGCTAAAAAAACACATGTTCCTCACATTTCTGTGGCAGAAAGTTCTGGAATCTGAGAGGAGCTACAAATTTCCTTCCACCCGGCGTTCCCCCAAGTCTCCCGATAAAAATGATACCTCACTTGCGTGGGTAGGCCTAGCGCCGGCGACAGGAAACACCCCAAAGCGCAACGTGGACACATCCTAAATTTTGGAAAAAAACAGAGGTGTTTTTTGCGAAGTGCCTACCTGTAGATTTTGGCCTCTAGCTCAGCCGGCACCTAGGGAAACCTACCAAACCTGTGCATTTCTGAAAACTAGAGACCTAGGGGAATCCAAGGAGGGGTGACTTGCGGGGCTCGGACCAGGTTCTGTTACCCAGAATCCTTTGCAAACCTCAAAATTTGGCTGCAAAAACACATGTTCCTCACATTTCTGTGGCAGAAAGTTCTGGAATCTGAGAGGAGCTACAAATTTCCTTCCACCCAGCGTTCCCCCAAGTCTCCCGATAAAAATGATACCTTACTTGCGTGGGTAGGCCTAGCGTCGGCGACAGGAAACACCCCAAAGCGCAACGTGGACACATCCTAAATTTTGGAAAAAAACAGAGGTGTTTTTTGTGAAGTGCCTACCTGTAGATTTTGGCCTCTAGCTCAGCCGGCACCTAGGGAAACCTACCAAACCTGTGCATTTCTGAAAACTAGAGACCTAGGGGAATCCAAGGAGGGGTGACTTGCGGTGCTCGGACCAGGTTCTGTTACCCAGAATCCTTTGCAAACCTCAAAATCTGGCTAAAAAAACACATGTTCCTCACATTTCTGTGGCAGAAAGTTCTGGAATCTGAGAGGAGTTACAAATTTCCTTCCACCCAGCGTTCCCCCAAGTCTCCCGATAAAAATGATACCTTACTTGCGTGGGTAGGCCTAGCGCCGGCGACAGGAAACACCCCAAAGTGCAACGTGGACACATCCTAAATTTTGGAAAAAAACAGAGGTGTTTTTTGCGAAGTGCATACCTGTAGATTTTGGCCTCTAGCTCAGCCGGCACCTATGGAAACCTACCAAACCTGTGCATTTCTGAAAACTAGAGACCTAGGGGAATCCAAGGAGGGGTGACTTGCGGGGCTCGGACCAGGTTCTGTTACCCAGAATCCTTTGCAAACCTCAAAATTTGGCTAAAAAAACACATGTTCCTCACATTTCTGTGGCAGAAAGTTCTGGAATCTGAGAGGAGCTACAAATTTCCTTCCACCCAGCGTTCCCCCAAGTCTCCCGATAAAAATGATACCTCACTTGCGTGGGTAGGCCTAGCGCCGGTGACAGGAAACACCCCAAAGCGCAACGTGGACACATCCTAAATTTTGGGAGAAAACAGAGGTGTTTTTTGCGAAGTGCCTACCTGTAGATTTTGGCCTCTAGCTCAGCCGGCACCTAGGGAAACCTACCAAACCTGTGCATTTCTGAAAACTAGAGACCTAGGGGAATCCAAGGAGGGGTGACTTGCGGGGCTCGGACCAGGTTCTGTTACTCAGAATCCTTTGCAAACCTAAAAATTTGGCTAAAAAAACACATGTTCCTCACATTTCTGTGGCAGAAAGTTCTGGAATCTGAGAGGAGATACAAATTTCCTTCCACCCAGCGTTCCCCCAAGTCTCCCGATAAAAATGATACCTCACTTGCGTGGGTAGGCCTAGCGCTGGCGACAGGAAACACCCCAAAGCGCAACGTGGACACATCCTAAATTTTGGAAAAAAACAGAGGTGTTTTTTGCGAAGTGCCTACCTGTAGATTTTGGCCTCTAGCTCAGCCGGCACCTAGGGAAACCTACCAAACCTGTGCATTTCTGAAAACTAGAGACCTAGGGGAATCCAAGGAGGGGTGACTTGCGGGGCTCGGACCAGGTTCTGTTACCCAGAATCCTTTGCAAACCTCACAATTTGGCTAAAAAAACACATGTTCCTCACATTTCTGTGGCAGAAAGTTCTGGAATCTGAGAGGAGCTACAAATTTCCTTCCACCCAGCGTTCCCCCAAGTCTCCTGATAAAAATGATACCTCACTTGCGTGGGTAGGCCTAGCGCCGGCGACAGGAAACACCCCAAAGCGCAACGTGGACACATCCTAATTTTTGGGAGAAAACAGAGGTGTTTTTTGCGAAGTGCCTACCTGTAGATTTTGGCCTCTAGCTCAGCCGGCACCTAGGGAAACCCACCAAACCTGTGCATTTCTGAAAAATAGAGACCTAGGGGAATCCAAGATGGGGTGACTTGCGGGGCTCGGACCAGGTTCTGTTACTCAGAATCCTTTGCAAACCTCAAAATGTGGCTAAAAAAACACATGTTCCTCACATTTCTGTGGCAGAAAGTTCTGGAATCTGAGAGGAGCTACAAATTTCCTTCCACCCAGCGTTCCCCCAAGTCTCCCGATAAAAATGATACCTCACTTGCGTGGTAGGCCTAGCGCTGGCGACAGGAAACACCCCAAAGCGCAACGTGGACACATCCTAAATTTTGGAAAAAAACAGAGGTGTTTTTTGCGGAGTGCCTACCTGTAGATTTTGGCCTTTAGCTCAGCCGGCACCTAGGGAAACCTACCAAACCTGTGCATTTCTGAAAACTAGAGACCTAGGGGAATCCAAGGAGGGGTGACTTGCGGGGCTCGGACCAGGTTCTGTTACCCAGAATCCTTTGCAAACCTCAAAATTTGGCTAAAAAAACACATGTTCCTCACATTTCTGTGGCAGAAAGTTCTGGAATCTGAGAGGAGCTACAAATTTCCTTCCACCCAGCGTTCCCCCAAGTCTCTTGATAAAAATTATACCTCACTTGCGTGGGTAGGCCTAGCGCCGGCGACAGGAAACACCCCAAAGCGCAACGTGGACACATCCTAATTTTTGGGAGAAAACAGAGGTGTTTTTTGCGAAGTGCCTACCTGTAGATTTTGGCCTCTAGCTCAGCCGGCACCTAGGGAAACCTACCAAACCTGTGCATTTCTGAAAACTAGAGACCTAGGGGAATCCAAGATGGGGTGACTTGCGGGGCTCGGACCAGGTTCTGTTACCCAGAATCCTTTGCAAACCTCAAAATGTGGCTAAAAAAACACATGTTCCTCACATTTCTGTGGCAGAAAGTTCTGGAATCTGAGAGGAGCCACAAATTTCCTTCCACCCAGCGTTCCCCTAAGTCTCTCAATAAAAATGGTACCTCACTTCTGTGGGTAGGCCTAGCGCCCACGAAAGGAAATGGCCCAAAACACAACGTGGACAGAACATATTTTTTCACAGAAAACAGAGGTGTTTTTTGCAAAGTGCCTACCTGTGGAGTTTGGCCTCTAGCTCAGCCGGCCCCGAGAGGGGGGGGGCAGAAATGCCCTAAAATAAATTTGCCCCCCCCAGCCCCCACCCCCCCCCCGGGAGCGACCCTTGCCTAAGGGGTCGCTCCCCCTGCGTGACATTGGCGCCAAAAAACAAATCCCAGGTGCCTAGTGGTTTCTGCCCCCTTGGGGGCAGATTGACCTAAAATCGGCCAATCTGCCCCCAAGGGGGGCAGAAATGGCCTAAATACAATTTGCCCCCCAGGGGATGACCCTTGCCTGATGGGTCGCTCCCTATCTCGAAAAAAACAAACAAACCAAAAAAAAAACACAACCAAAAAATTTGCCCTGGTGCCCTGAGGGTTCTGCCCCCCCTGGGGGCAGTTCGGCCTAATAATAGGCCGATCTGCCCCCAGGGGGGGCAGAAATGGCCTAAAATAAATTTGCCCCCCCCAGCCCCCACCCCCCCAGGGAGCGACCCTTGCCTACGGGGTCGCTCCCCCTGCGAGACATTGGCGCCAAAAAACAAATCCCCGGTGCCTAGTGGTTTCTGCCCCCTTGGGGGCAGATTGACCTAAAATCGGCCAATCTGCCCCCAAGGGGGGCAGAAATGGCCTAAATACAATTTGCCCCCCAGGGGAGCGACCCGTGCCTGATGGGTCGCTCCCCATCTCGAAAAAAACAAACAAACAAAAAAAAAAACACAACAAAAAAATTTGCCCTGGTGCCCTGAGGGTTCTGCCCCCCCCTGGGGGCAGTTCGGCCTAATAATAGGCCGATCTGCCCCAGGGGGGGCAGAAATGGCCTAAAATAAATTTGCCCCCCCCAGCCCCCACCCCCCCCCCCGGGAGCGACCCTTGCCTACGGGGTCGCTCCCCCTGCGTGACATTGGCGCCAAAAATCAAATCCCAGGTGCCTAGTGGTTTCTGCCCCCTTGGGGGCAGATTGACCTAAAATCTGCCAATCTGCCCCCAAGGGGGGCAGAAATGGCCTAAATACAATTTGCCCCCCAGGGGAGCGACCCTTGCCTGATGGGTCGCTCCCCATCTCGAAAAAAACAAACAAACAAAAAAAAAAACACAACAAAAAAATTTGCCCTGGTGCCCTGAGGGTTCTGCCCCCCCCTGGGGGCAGAAATGGCCTAAAATAAATTTGCCCCCCCAGCCCCCACCCCCCCCGGGAGCGACCCTTGCCTACGGGGTCGCTCCCCCTGCGTGACATTGGCGCCAAAAAACAAATCCCCGGTGCCTAGTGGTTTCTGCCCCCTTGGGGGCAGATTGACCTAAAATCGGCCAATCTGCCCCCAAGGGGGACAGAAATGGCCTAAATACAATTTGCCCCCCAGGGGAGCGACCCTTGCCTGATGGGTCGCTCCCCATCTCGAAAAAACAAACAAACAAAAAAAAAAAACACAACAAAATTTTTTTCCCTGGTGCCTAGAGGGTTCTGCCCCCCCTGGGGGCAGTTCGGCCTAATAATAGGCCGATCTGCCCCCAGGGGGGGCAGAAATGGCCTAAAATAAATTTGCCCCCGCCAGCCCCCACCCCCCCCGGGAGCGACCCTTGCCTACGGGGTCGCTCCCCATCTCGAAAAAAACAAACAAAAAAAAACAAAAAAAAAAACAAATTTGCCCTGGTGCCCTGAGGGTTCTGACCCCCCCCCCTGGGGGCAGTTCGGCCTAATAATAGGCCGATCTGCCCCCAGGGGGGGCAGAAATGGCCTAAAATAAATTTCCACACCCCAGCCCCCACCCCCCAGGGAGCGACCCTTGCCTACAGGGTCGCTCCCCCTGCGTGACATTGGCGCCAAAAAACAAATCCCCGGTGCCTAGTGGTTTCTGCCCCCTTGGGGGCAGATTGACCTAAAATCGGCCAATCTGTCCCCAAGGGGGGCAGAAATGGCCTAAATACAATTTGCCCCCCAGGGGATGACCCTTGCCTGATGGGTCGCTCCCTATCTCGAAAAAAACAAACAAACAAAAAAAAAACACAACAAAGAAATTTGCCCTGGTGCCTAGAGGGTTCTGCCCCCCCTGGGGGCAGTTCGGCCTAATAATAGGCCGATCTGCCCCCAGGGGGGGCAGAAATGGCCTAAAATAAATTTGCCCCGCCCCCAGCCCCCACCCCCCCCGGGAGCGACCCTTGCCTACGGGGTCGCTCCCCCTGCGAGACATTGGTGCCAAAAAACAAATCCCCGGTGCTTAGTGGTTTCTGCCCCCTTGGGGGCAGATTGACCTAAAATCGGACAATCTGCCCCCAAGGGGGGCAGAAATGGCCTAAATACAATTTGCCCCCCAGGGGAGCGACCCTTGCCTGATGGGTCGCTCCCCATCTCGAAAAAAACAAACAAACAAAAAAAAAAACACAACAAAAAAATTTGCCCTGGTGCCCTGAGGGTTCTGCCCCCCCCCTGGGGGCAGTTCGGCCTAATAATAGGCCGATCTGCCCCCAGGGGGGGCAGAAATGGCCTAAAATAAATTTGCCCCCCCCCCCAGCCACAACCCCCCCCCGGGAGCGACCCTTGCCTACGGGGTCGCTCCCCCTGCGTGACATTGGCGCCAAAAAACAAATCCCCGGTGCCTAGTGGTTTCTGCCCCCATGGGGGCAGATTGACCTAAAATCGGCCAATCTGTCCCCAAGGGGGGCAGAAATGGCCTAAATACAATTTGCCCCCCAGGGGAGCGACCCTTGCCTGATGGGTCGCTCCCCATCTCGAAAAAAACAAACAAACAAAAAAAAAAACCACAACAAAAAAATTTGCCCTGGTGCCCTGAGGGTTCTGCCCCCCCCTGGGGGCAGTTCGGCCTAATAATAGGCCGATCTGCCCCCAGGGGGGGTAGAAACGGCCTAAAATAAATTTCCACACCCCAGCCCCCACCCCCCAGGGAGCGACCCTTGCCTACAGGGTCGCTCCCCCTGCGTGACATTGGCGCCAAAAAACAAATCCCCAGTGCCTAGTGGTTTCTGCCCCCTTGGGGGCAGATTGACCTAAAATCGGCCAATCTGTCCCCAAGGGGGGCAGAAATGGCCTAAATACAATTTGCCCCCCAGGGGAGCGACCCTTGCCTGATGGGTCGCTCCCCATCTCGAAAAAAACAAACAAACAAAAAAAAATTAAAAAAAAAAAAAATTGCCCTGGTGCCCTGAGGGTTCTGACCCCCCCCCTGGGGGCAGTTCGGCCTAATAATAGGCCGATCTGCCCCCAGGGGGGGTAGAAACGGCCTAAAATAAATTCCCCCCCCCCCAGCCCCCACCCGCCCCGGGAGCGACCCTTGCCTACGGGGTCGCTCCCCCTGCGTGACATTGGCGCCAAAAAACAAATCCCCGGTGCCTAGTGGTTTCTGCCCCCTTGGGGGCAGATTGACCTCAAATCTGCCAATCTGCCCCCAGCAGAAATGGCCTCAATACAATTTGCCCCCCAGGGGAGCGACCCTTGCCTGATGGGTCGCTCCCCATCTCGAAAAAAAACAAAAAAAAAAAAAAAAAAACACAACAAAAAAATTTGCCCTGGTGCCCTGAGGGTTCTGCCCCCCCCTGGGGGAAGTTCGGCCTAGTAATAGGCCGATCTGCCCCCGGGGGGGCAGAAATGGCCTAAAATAAATTATTCCCCCCCCAGCCCCCACCCCCCCCGGGAGCGACCCTTGCGTACGGGGTCGCTCCCCCTGCGTGACATTGGCGCCAAACAACAAATCCCCGGTGCCTAGTGGTTTTTGCCCCCTTGGGCGCAGATTGACCTAAAATTGGCCAATCTGCCCCCAGGGGGGCAGAAATGGTCTAAATACAATTTGCCCCCCAGGGGAGCGACCCTTGCCTGATGGGTCGCTCCCCATCTCTAAAAAAAGAAACAACAACAAAAAAAAAACACAAAAAAAAAATGTGCCCTGGCGCCTAGAGGGTTCTGCCCCCCCCCCCCTGGGGGCAGTTCGGCCTAATAATAGGCCGATCTGCCCCCAGGGGGGGCAGAAATGGCCTAAAATAAATTTGTCCCCCCCCCAGCCCCCACCCCCCCCCCGGGAGCGACCCTTGCCTACGGGGTCGCTCCCCCTGCGTGACATTGGCGCCAAAAAACAAATCCCCGGTGCCTAGTGGTTTCTGTCCCCTTGGGGGCAGATTGACCTAAAATCGGCCAATCTGCCCCCAGGGGGGCAGAAATGGCCTAAATACAATTTGCCCCCCAAGGGGAGCGACCCTTGCCTGATGGGTCGCTCCCCATCTCTAAAAAAACAAACAAACAAACAAAAAAAAAATTGCCCTGGCGCCTAGAGGTTTCTGCCCCCCCCCCGGGGGCAGTTCGGCCTAATAATAGGCCGATCTGCCCCCAGGGGGGGCAGAAATGGCCTAAAATAAATTTGTCCCCCCCCCAGCCCCCACCCCCCCCGGGAGCGACCCTTGCCTACGTGGTCGCTCCCCCTGCGTGACATTGGCGCCACAAAACAAATCCCCGGTGCCTAGTGGTTTCTGCCCCCTTGGGGGCAGATTGACCTAAAATCGGCCAATCTGCCCCCAGGGGGGCAGAAATGGTCTAAATACAATTTGCCCCCCAGGGGAGCGACCCTTGCCTGATGGGTCGCTCCCCATCTCTAAAAAAAGAAACAACAAAAACAACAACAAAAATTTGCCCTGGCGCCTAGAGGTTTCTGCCCCCCCTGGGGGCAGATCGGCCTAATAATAGGCCGATCTGCCCCCAGGGGGGGCAGAAATATCCTAAAATAAATTGCCCTCCCCCCCAGGGAGCGACCGTTGCCTAAGGGGTCGCTCCCCACCAAAAAAAAAAAGAAATGAAACATAAAAAAAAAAAAAAAAAAAAAAAAAAAAAAAATGGTCCCTGTTGCCTAGAGGTTTCTGCCCCCAGGGGGGGCAGAAAAGGCCTTCTCAAAAAAATGCCCCCCCTGGGAGCGACCCTTGCCCAAGGGGTCGCTCCCTTTTGTCAGTTTCAATAAAAAAAAAAATAATCCCTGGTGTCTAATGGGGTTTCAAAGGGAAGGAAATACTTTTCCTTCCCTTTGAAGCCCCTCCGGGCCTCCCAAGTGATTGAAAAAGAAATGCTTTTGCATTTCTTTTTCAATCGCGCTGGAAGCAGAGCTTCCAGCGCGACTAGGGAGGCCCCTGTGACAAATCAGCGCGCGCTTGCGCGCTGACGTCACGGAGGGGGTGGGGGGGTCGGGGGTGGAAGGGGAAGGTCTTCCCCTTCCATCCCGACTTTGGGGCGCCCCCAAGTTCCCCTGTGCCATGGACGAGATGATCTCGTCCAAGGCACAGGGGAACTGTAGCCTTGGACGAGAGCATCTCGTCCAAGGCACAGAACCGGTTAAACAGAAACCCATGTCTACATTCACTTGTTCCAACAAACAATGTATCAGTTCTAGATTTAGGCCTATATAAACGAAGGTTTCCTACGTGCTGTGCATCTAACACTAATTTCTCTTGTGTCTTTAGGTCGGTAAATGCATAATCATTACTATGCATCCTCTTTTCTAAACCCTTTTCTATTCTCTCTTTTAATGCCCTTCTCCTATCATCAGTGTGATCTAAAAACCTTTTTTCTACTGGTGTCAGCAAGAAAGTTATGTTGTTTCTATGCGGGTATGCTGCGCCAAATGTTAATGTAGGCTCAAAGAATCCTCTCCCTATCTCTATATAGTTTTCCTTAACTGCTCTACTCCAATATTTTATTATAGGGATAAACAAAAACTCAACATCCTGATTATAAAATCTTGTTAGTAAAAGACTACAGCTTATTCCATAAGTAAGAGACAATCTATGGTAAGTAGTTCCCTTTTCCACTGATGAAGGAATCTGCGTACACGCACAACATTCTCTTGCATCAATTGTTTCAACAAACTCACGAAATAGGCAACAGAAGACTTTAGAAGAAGGAACTCCTTGGTTGCTGTCTACCTGCAAGTACATTACGACTTTGGCGTATTTTCCAGTTATTGCAATAGTCCCTTTTCTGATTCTCAGTTTATAGTTTTCAACAGTTCAGTTCATTGATCTTCTTGACGTGCCAAAATATTGACCTGGAATGTCCAATTCTGAGAGTCATTCACTTGTCATTGCATAAGCCCATTCAAGTACCTTCGACTTGCAATTCTCTTTCTTTTCAATCTTTGATCTCCATTTATTTGTGCATCACTGAAATCTTCCTTTCTCGTTGTGTCTACTTCCTTCTCAATTGTCATCACTGTAATTTCTTCTTTTCTCTTTGCTTGTGACTGAGGCTATTTATCTCTCTTCAATGGACCTTTGGTCAATGCTCTCTTCAGTGCTGGATTTGTGATTTCTGCTTGTTTTGTAGGAGTTTTTATTATGTACCCGCAACTGGTTCAGGAAGAGTCGGATCATTCTGGCTTTGGTCCGCATCAACTCCTTCACCCTCAAGGTCTGTCACTCGCTCTGTTTGTTTTTCAAGACCGTCTGCTTCAGGGAGAGCCCTCCTCTGACTAAACTCTCCTGCTACCTCAGTTGAGGTCGGTTTACTTTCCCTCTCCTGTATTTTCTCCATTTCGTTTCTCACAGAAGTGTTTGAACCGCTTTCAATTTGCTCAGATTCAGTCTCTATCGCTCCTTCTCCTGCCTCCAATTCTGTAGTTGGTCTTGAAGTTGTTGGTACTGTCAGCAACTCTTCTTCATTGTCCAACGAGCATGGTACTCTCTGAGTATGGCTTGCATGGATCAAGTTTGGGACTCCAATGCACTTCACAGCTGTAGTAGTAACCAGTACTAGCTGGTAAGGACCCTTCCTCCGAGGCTCCAAACACATCTTCCTCACATACTTCCTGATCACAACCCAATCACTAGCTCTCAGGTTGTTGCCTTGGTCTTGAGACGGGTGCAGTGTGGTGGCTTCCACCTGATGAGAGAAAGAGTGAACCACATCAACCAGACCTTTGCATTAGTCCAACACCATATCATCAGTTTTATTTACAAGAGCATTGGCAGGAACCGCTGGCAACCTCATTGCTCTGCCCATGAGGATTTCGTGCAGCGACAATCCAGTCTTCCTGTCTGGAATGTTTCTCATAGTCATCAGAACTAACAGCAGTGCGTCAGGGCATTTTAGATTTGTGGATGCACACATCTTTGCAAATCTTGATCTCAAGGAACCATTAATTTGCTCACAAGTCCTGATGCTTCAGGGTGGTAGCTACAATGCAACTTCGGCTCAATGTTTAAAGCTGAACATATCATCTTAATTACTTTATCGCTGAAGTGACTTCCCCTATCTATTCTAAAGAGATTGGGAAACCAAAACGTGGGATCAGTTCCGTAAGCAGGTACTTCACTAATGTGAGGCTATCATTTCTATGCATAGTGTAAGCTTCTATCCAGTGACTAAAGATGCAAACAATTACCAGCACATATATCCATCCTCCATGTACAAGCATCTCAATAAAATTCATCTGCATCCTGCTGAATGGACCTCCCAGTCTTCCTTTGTGGGTTATATTAACCACAATCCTCTTGCCCGCTTTCATCTGCTGACAGATGACACAGCGTTGGCAAACTGCTTTGGTAACCTGTCTAAATTTTGGAGGAACTAAAATTGCTTGAACGTTCAAACCATGGCATTCCTCCCAACATGTGCTGGACAATGGTAAAATCTCACCAGCTGAGTCAACAAACTATTAGGTAACACCTACTGTCCCTATTCTGAAACCTACAGTTCATCTTCACGTTGGACACATTTTAATTTCACCAAATTCTTTTTTTCCTCCCTATCAACATTTTCTTGAAGTGCTTTCAGTTCTTCCAAAGTGTCAACTACATACAATGCATAACTAGTACAGTTTTCCTCTTCCTCCTGCAACAATTCCCATTTATCTTTGAATGATATACAGTTCAATGTGCAAAACCTTGCAATTTGATCAAAATTTCCCTTTGACACAAAATCTTGTGATTTTAGGTGTGCACTGCATTTCACCACATCAATCCTTTCAGGCATTTGAATAGCTTGTAACAATTTCATGAATTCTCTTGCCATTTCTCACTTTTGAACCTGAAGAGGTCAGAAAACTTCTTTGTGACCACAGCTGGCCAAAGTCATGGACTATTCCAAATCTGTACTGACTGTCTGTATAAATGGTAACTTTAAGTCGTGTAGAAACAAGGCATGCTCTAGTATGGGCTAATAACTCAGCCACTTGTGCAGAGTACACTCCTCAAAGCCAGGACACTTCAAGTATACCAGAAATGGTGCATACATCATATCCTGCTCTCAGGGTTCCCATTTCATCCCTTAAACAGGAACCATCAACAAAGACAATTTGGTCATTTTCTTCCAATCGAGTATCTCAAATATCAGGTCTTGGTTTTGTGCACAATTCAGTTACTTCTAGACAGTCATGTTCAATTTCCTTCAATTTGTCAATTTCAACATTTTAATTAGGAATCAAGGTTGCTGGGTTAAGCACTGTACACCTTTTGAGTGGCACATCAGGGGGCCCCAGGATGACCATTTCATAACGTGTCAGCCTGGTGTTTGTTAGGTGCTGAGTTTTGGTTCTGGTGATTAAAACTTCAATGGGTTTAGGGACCATGACAGTTAAAGGATGTCCCATCACAATGCTCTTACTCTGAGTGAGGCTCAATCCAACCACTGCTATGGATTTCAGACAGCCTGGTAAAGCTGCTGCAACTGGGTCCAAAGTAGCTGAAAAATATGCTACTGGATGGTTTACGCCACCATGGACTTGAGTCAAGACAGACAAAGAACATGCATCACGCTCATGACAGAACAACATGAAGGGTTTTGTGTAATCAGGCATTTCCAAAGCCGGGGATTTACACAACCTTTCTCTCAATTCAGTGAAAGCTTTCATACATGCTTGGTCTAACAATAGGGGATCAGTGTGAGTCAGCTTCTGCAACGGCTTCAAGATGACTGAAAAGTTGGAAATCCACTGGCGACAATAGCTCACCATTCCCAAAAACATCCTCACATCTTGCTGTGTTGCTGGAGGATTCATCTGTAATATGGCTGGAAATTTTTCTAGTTCCTTTCTCAATCTGGTGTCCCAAATACTTCACTTCTTTCTGGAAATATTGTAGTTTGACTTAGGACACTTTGGCCCTCATTACAACCCTGGGCGTAAATCCCGCTTACCGCCGTGCTGAAGGCCGCCAACATACCGTGGCCGCGGTGGAAATCCGCTACAGGTATTACGACCCACATCTAGGAATCTGCCACAATACAGACACCCACCCAAGTCCGCCACACCAAAGGTCAGTGATAAACTGGCGATAGAAAAACGTACACCGTCACGCCAACAAGAATACACCCACACTATCACGACCCACGAATCAACGCGGCGGTCTTTCAACCGCGGTAATCCATTGGCAATACCCATCACTGCGCTCAAAATACACACACACTTATAAAACACAACTACATTGGACAATTCGAAATACACACACCTGATGCACATACACACACCACACCCACACACTCACAAAACTATAAAACACCCACCCACATTACCCACAAACCCTGACGACTTTGTTTTTAAAGAGCAGAGAGAGAGAATAGCAAACACAAAACCAGCATCCACAGGCACACCACAACATCACTCATACAACATCCATGCACGTCAAACAACACACCCCAACACAACACATCACACAGCACAACAAACAGCACCTCACACATCACCAACACCACACTGTGGCACCTCAAAGTCACCCCAGGTTTTCTGAGGAGGAGCTCAGTGTCATGGTGGAGGAAATCATCCGGGTAGAGCCACAGCTATTCGGATCACAGGTGCAGCACACCTCCATTGCAAGGAAGATGGAACTATGGCGGAGAATCGTCGACAGGGTCAACGCCGTGGGACAGCATCCAAGAACAAGGGACGACATCAGGAAGAGGTGGAACGACCTACGGGGGATTGCTGTACAGAGGACTGGTGGTGGACCCCAATCTCCTTCCCCACAACTAACAACATGGGAGGAGCAAGTCTTGGCACTAATGCATCCTGAGGGCCTTGCAGGAGTAGCAGGAGGACTGGACTCTGGTAAGTCAAATCTTCACTACTATATCCCCCACACCCTACCTGCATGCCCTCACATATCCCCACCCACCCCCTCACACCCATCACCCCAACACCTCACATATGCCCCACTATCACAACCCACCCATCCCAATACCAAGCCCTGCATTCAACACCAAAGCATGGGCACCCACTGCCAAAGCATGTCCAGTACAGATACCCACACAAACCCCAAAACACTAATCACACAAGGGCAAACACAATAATGCAAGCACAGGAGTAGAGGGTAACTCACCCAATGCACAAGATGGCACACACAGATACTAAAACTATGCATTTACACCCCAACAGGACCCATACCCAACGTCACCGGACAGGAGGTGCCAGACATATCCAGTCCCCCCACAGAAGAGTCCCACAGTGATGACAGCAACTCTGCACGCTTGTATCAAGATGACCAGCCCGGCCCATCAGGGACCTCTGGACAGTCAGTTCCCCTGCCACAGTCACAAGCCACCAGAGACCCTCCCCCTCAGGAAACACCACCACAGCACCCACCCAGTGGGCCCATGCCACTGTCCCCAGGAAACGTCAATCAGCAGTGTGTCCACCACTACAGGGACCCTAGGCAACCCCACAAACCCAGGATGATCAGGGACCTGGGGTCAGTGGCAGTGGGCACACGGTTCAGGAGACAGAGGCACAGGACAACAGAGAAGCTGGGAGGACTGCTGTGGGATGGGGGGGGGCAGGCCCAGGGAACCGACCCTCCACGAGGCACTCTCAAACATCATGGGAGCATACCACCATTCCTAGGAGACCATGGGCACGGTACTGGCCAAGTTTCAGGAGACCCAGCGGCTGCAGGAGGGACAGTACATGGGGATCAGGGATGACCTCACAAAAATCTACACCATCCTGGTCACCATAGCAGGGGGGCTGGCTGATATGGGCAAGACCATGAGGGAGGCAGTGGCACAACAAAGGGCCCCTGACACTAGCCAAGCCGGGGAACAGCCCTCCACCTCCGCCGGCGCTAGTGGACAG
The DNA here is from genome assembly GCF_031143425.1 of Pleurodeles waltl. Lineage (NCBI taxonomy): Eukaryota > Metazoa > Chordata > Amphibia > Caudata > Salamandridae > Pleurodeles > Pleurodeles waltl. Next base: position 516,439,587 of record NC_090442.1, read on the forward strand.
GAGGCACAGCCACAGGACCAACAGGCCACCAGCACCCCACACCCTGCAGAAGGAGAACCAGCCCACAAACGGTCCCTGAGATCCAGGAACAAGACAGAGAACATTGCCAAGACCCCCGCCAGGAAATAAGACCCTCCTGATTGTCACCCTTCTGTCCCACTTTGTCACCCTGTCCAACTTAAACTGCCATTGCTCCACGTCCTATGCCCCCATGGACAATGCACCTGTGAGACCAAGAAACTGAACGCTACCATGGACATTCCTCCACTATCACCCCAGCCCATTGCACACCCCCCTCACCTTATTAGCACAGAAATAAACACCCTTGAATCACAAATCAATCTGGAGTCAGTCTGTACTTTCACAAATGTGTAATTTCAACCTATCTAAAATATAGCAATGTCAATGTTCATTTTCACATAGCAATGTTAGACAGTTGTTGGGCAGCAGTAAACATAGCAGAGGGCACAAAGTGGGACCCAGATCTGTGAAATGGAAAGGCAAAGTGACATGTCAGGGTCCATACACGGACATCAAAAGGCAGATTTGTACTATGTCCTACAGTAGTATGAGATGTGTTAAGCAGTGCCATCCTCTTACCTGTGTCTCACTGGAAATATTGCATGATGATGTTGTTTCGGTTGTCTGTATCTTCTTCTTCTGCCTCCTCTTCTTCACTGTCCACAGGCTCCACAGCTGCCACAATACCAGCATCAGACCCATCCTCCTGCAGAAAAGGCACCTGGTGTCGCAAAGCCAGGTTGTCCAACATACAGCATGCCACCATTATCTGGCACACCTTCTTCGATGGGTAGTATAGGGAGCCACCTGTCAGATGGAGGCACCGGAATCATGCCTTCAGGAGGCCGAAGGTGCGCTCTATTATCCTCTTAGTTCGCCCATGTGCCTCTTTGTAGCGTCACCTGCAAATATCGAGGGACAACTTTTAGACATCCTCCAACCCTTAGGGACTCTCACATACCCAGACACCTATTTAAACTGTGTGGGGACATTGGGCTCACCTATTAGCCACACCCGGTGCCTCTGGAGTTGCCCCATCACATAAGGGATGCTGCTATTCCTCAAAATGTAAGCGTCATGCACTGAGCCAGGATACTTGGCATTCCCATGGGAGATGTACTTGTCTGCCACCACACACATCATCTGCACATTCATCAAATGGTAGCTTTTGCGGTTTCTGTACACCTGTTCATCCCTGCGGGGAGGACAAATGCCACATGTGTTCCATCAATGGCACCAATGATGTTGGGGATATGTCCCAGGGCATAAAAGTCACCTTTCACTGTGGGCAGATCCTCCACCTGAGGGAAAACGATGTAGCTGCGCATGTGTTTCCGCAGGGCAGATAACACTCTAGACAACACGTTAGAGAACATTGGCTGTGACATCCTTGATGCCATGGCCACTGTTGTTTGAAAGGACCCACTTGCCAGGAAATGGAGCACTGACAGGACCTGCACTAGAGGGGGCATTCCTGTGGAATGGCGGATAGCTGACATCAGGTCTGGCTCCAACTGGGCACACAGTTCCTGGATTGTGGCACAATCAAATCTGTAAGTGATAATGATGTGTCTGTCTTTCATTGTCGACGGGTCCACCAGGGGTCTGTACACCAGAGGATGCCACCATCTCATCACCTGCCCCAGCGGACGTGCCCTATGGAGGAGAAGAGTGAGCAGAGGGTCATACACCACATAGGTTTCACAAGGCTGTTTAGCACAATTGTGAAATTATCTCTGTGTGCCTTTGGCTGTCCATATTCCTGGCCAAAATAGCTGTGACCCAGTTAGTTGGCCTGCCATGTGGCCCCCTGAAATGGTGGCTGCCTGACCTGTAAGGAGGGACATGGGGAAATGAGGTAACTGCGCTGGCGATGTGCAGCGTCGCAGTAGGCGGTCGAAGACTGCTGCGCAAATCAGCATTGGTTATCATTGGACCCTATGGGTTCCAGGAGCCAATGACGATGTACACCGGCGGTGACGGTACACACCACCGCGGACGTGACCACCATTTTCTATCTGTTCCCTCACTTGATACCTGACCTTCAACAGGAGAGGACCTACACTGCAAGTGCTGCTGTGATTTGCGTCTGGAAGCGATAATGGCTACAGTGTCTGGGGAAAGGGCCCCTCCCTTCACTGCAGAGGAGTTGGAGAAACTGGTGGATGGGGTCCTCCTCCAGTACACGCAACTCTACGGTCCTTCTGACAAACAGGTGAGTGAACCGTGTGCATGGTGGATGGGACATGATTGTATGGAGTGTCGTGGATGGAAGAGACAGGGGGGACAGGCCAGCATGTGAGGATGGTGAATGTATGTTTTTCTGGGACAGGGTGGGAGGTTTGTGGCCAATGTGTGAGAAGAACTGTGCGGGGTAGTAACATCCTTTTTTTACTTCACTATTCCTCTAGGTCAGCGACACCAGAAGAAGGGTGTTTGGCGTTTTATCGCCAAGGGAGTGTGGACCCTGGGCGTCTACCATAGACAGTGCACAATCCGCCGGAAAATATGGGAGGACCTGCGCTGCTGGAGCAAGAAGACGGCGGAGGCCCAGCTAGGGATGGCCTCCCAACGTGGAAGGGGTGCCCGTCGCACTATGACCCCCCCTGATGTACCAGATCCTGGCGGTGGCATATCCTGAGGTGGATGGGCGCTTCAGGGCATCACAGCAGCCACAAGGGGGTGAGTACACTCTCATTCAGCTGACTCTGCATGCTTAACAAGGTGTGTGGGTGGGGGAGGTGGGCTGTGGGTTCCCCTAGGCCAAGGCAGACGCACAAAGGTAGACCCATTGATTTGCAGGCTCAGTCCTACTCCAACCCCAAAGGTGGTAATTGCCCTCTACACCTAGTCAGGCTCCTATGGGTTCTAGCTGGGCATGAAATGGGTCTAGACAGAGTCCCCCATGGGCATGTGCTTTTCCCCTTCACTGTTAGTGCATGGCTTAGTGCATAGGGCTGCTCCCTGTATGTTGTGTCCGCCAACGGTAGTGGTGTTGCAGGCATTGACCATGTGTCTCCTCTGTCTCCCCCTCCCCTTTTTGTTTTGTCACCCTGTCCTTGTGTGCATTAGCATAATCTGGCAGAGGAGCATTGGCACCGGAGCAGGAGGGAGTTGCAACCCACATGGCCCAGGAGGGTGAAATTACGGAGTCAGAAGGCACCAGTGGGACGGAGGGCGAGGGGAGCTCCACAACGGGGACAGGAGCAGACACCAGCGACAGCGACTCCTCCTCTGATGGGAGCTCCCTTGCAGTGGCGGGCACCTCTGTGCCCACCGCAACAACAGGTATAGCCGCCACCGCCCCACCAGCACCACCCTCCCAGCAGCCCCTCATCGAGTTTCCCGTGCCCACTCACCCAGGAGGGTGGGCATCTCCTTCGCCCCAGGCACCTCAGGCCCTGCCCCAGTCAGCCCTGCTGCCCTCAGTGAGGAGGCTATTGACCTCCTGAGATCCCTCACTGTTGGGCAATCAACCATTTTGAATGCCATCCACGGTGTTGAGAGGCATTTGCAGTAAACAAATGCATACCTGGAGGGCATTCATTCTGGTGTGGCAGCCCAACAGAGAGCATTTCAGGCTCTGGCCTCAGCACTGATGGCAGCCATTGTCCCTGTGTCCAGCCTCCCCCCTCCAACTTCCTCTACCCAGACCCAATCCCCTGTACTTCAGCCTATCCCAAGGACATCATCAGACCAGCATGCACACTCATCAACACACAGGAGTGGACATGGCAAACATAAGCACCACACATCCCACAGGCACTCACACAAGCACCATCCCCATGCAGACACACCAACATCCACTGCCTCCACTGTGTCCCCCTCCTCCACGTCCTCCTCCTCCCTCCCTGTCTCATCTCCACTCACACCTGCATGCACTACATCTTCATCCACTACCTCTATCACCAGCACGCCATCACCACACACCACTCACGTGCAATCACCACCCCCACTACCATTCACACATCCCCTGTGTCCTCTCCCAGTGTGTCTCTGAGCCCTCCTGCCAAAGTACACAAACGCAGGCACACATATACCCAACAGCCATCCACCTCACAACAGCCTCCAACCCATGCACCTTCACCCAAATTCAGCAGACGTACACCTCCTACAACCACTACCTCTTCCTCCACTCCCAAACCCCCTCCATCTTCTCGTCCCAGTGTATCTAAGAAACTCTTCCTGGCTAACAGTGACCTCTTCCCTACACCTCCCCACCCTTCCCCTAGGGCAAGGATGTCCAGGTCCCAGCCCAGCACCTCAGCCACCAAATCCTCCAGCACTGTGGTCTCAGCAAGTCCTGTCACATCGCGTGCGGCACCCCTCAGGGCTTCGAGTGTGCCATCTATTGAGGCCAAGGATCAGCCCATTTTACCACCTGCCAAGGTGAAGAAGGTGCCCACATGCCGCAGGGAGAAGCCGCACCAAAGGTGGGTAAGGGATACAAGGCGAAGGGCAAGTCAGGACAGGGCCAGCCGCCCAAGGCTGCAGGAGACGTCCTGGACCCTGCACAGTGTACATGAGGAACATCACCCAGCACTGTTTGTACCTGCAGGTGACAGGCGACATCGCAGCAGGGTGCAGTGTGTCTCTGCCTCCATGGAGTATCATGCTGCCTGTTCCCAGGCAATCTCGTGGCACACACACACAGGTTAGGGAATAGGACCTGCCACACAGCATGTGAAGCACTCTGGGCACAATGCCCCCTCCAGAACCAGTGGAGAAAAGCATCCACTACCCCAGTCCTTGGCAGGATGAAGCACTCTGGGCTCAATGCCCCCTCCAGAACCAGTGGAGAAAAGCATCCACTACCCTAGTCCTTGGCAGGATGAAGCACTCTGGGCACAATGCCCCCTCCAGAACCAGTGGAGACTGACATCCACTTGTGAGACTTGAGGTACTGGGTTTTTCAGAACCGGTACTGATCCGGTAACCCAGCGGTGCCAGGGTACACCCAAAGACCTCGGGTACTTTCCTGATTCAGACTACAGAAACTCAGAGTCTTCTAGGTGAAGTCAAAGATCGAATTTATTGGCTGCAACCAAGTGACAAGCGTCCTAGAAGTACAACAGCACGATTTGTATGTTCTCAGGAGACTGTGTTTCAATGCAAAGTCAGGTTTCCTTATATACAGTTTTTTAAGCTTCAGGCAAACATTCTTGACATTTTGGTTGGTCATTCACATGTTTTCACTACAAAGGAAAAAACAGTGTCATGATGAAACCTCATATTTCATGTCATCCAACCCATAATAAATTACCCGGCAAGGCCTAGTATTTTACATCAGATAAGTGTGGACCCCCAATAAAAACGGGCACCTCCCCCTCGTAAAGTAAGAAGAAGAAAAGAGCAGGTGCAGGTGTGAGCAAGATTAGGCAGGGTGTGTGAGCGATAATAAGGGTTTTATGGCATGGTGTGCCTTGATGCTATCTGATTTGGCCACTGGGAGAGGGACTGACCAAACAGGTTTGGCCTGAGGCAATGGTTCCAGCTTGCCCAGGTCAGAGAAAAGTCAATCAAGGTGTACGTGTCCTTGGAATCAAATCTGACTGTATTATAAGCCTATGTGAGGGCAACTTTTAAAAAATGACTGCCGTGTATAAAATGGGAGCCACGAGTGCAGGACGAAAATGGCGATTTCGAGGTGAAAACGCTGCTGGAATTGAGCGAAAATGCTCATGCTTAGTGTACTAGTCATTATCGGTCTTTTGATACTAAAATGGTACTGCTGTGGCAAAGTAAATTACATGGGTCCAGAATTTTTAGAACCACAGACTGTGGCTTTGCACTCCCCATGATATTGCTGTGGGCAAACCACCTACTGGAGAGACTTGTGAGACTGTGGCTTTGCACTCCCCAGGATATTGCAGTGGACAAACCACCCACTGGAAAGACTTGTGAGACTGTGGCTTTGCACTCCCCAGGTTAATGCAGTGGGCAAACCACCCACTTGTGAGACTTGTGAGACTGTGGCTTTGCACTCCCCAGGATATTGCAATGGGCAAACAATCCACTGGAGAGACTTGTGAGACTGTGGCTTTGCACTCCCCAGGATATTGCAGTGGGCAAACCACCCAGTTGTGAGACTGTGGCTTTGTACTCCCCAGGACCAAACTGTGGGCATGGAGCCCCCTCGTGGAGCAGTGGCGTCGTCCATTCATCCAGCTGAGGTGCCCCACTCCCCTCCCCCTGAGATGCCTGTTTTTTTTTCGATCTGATGCCCCAGCAGTGTTCTCTCCGTTTCGAGTTAGGTATCATGTGTGGGCTTCACCCATGCATTTTGGGACCACTGGACCACTGGTCCACGGACAATGACTTCATTACTATCTGGACTTGTGTGGTTGGTGTACATATTTGTATATACTGATGATTTTAATTTTGGCCTATCTGATTTTTTGATGATTACACTCGTTACAATCATTTCATTTTGTCCTTGCGTTCTTCCAGGGGGTGACGGGGTGTAAATGTAATGTTGCTGCATGTATTTGTGTGTATGGTGTTGTGGGTGAGGGTGGAGGTGGGGGTGGGGGTGTTGCGTGGTGCATGTGTGTGTCACTCTCTTTTCCTTCCTCCCCTCACCTGTGTGCTAGGTGCAGTACTCACTGTGGTCATCGATGGTGACTTTGCTGCTCCTGATAGAAGAGGAGGTAAACCAACATGGGAAGGACCTGTAACTCGGGATCCATGGAATCCTGATTCCTCGTTGGATGTTGAGAGGTGAGTGGTTTCCATTCCTCAGACTGTTTCTGCTGTGCTTTTGATGGTGTTGGTACCGCCTCGGAAAAGCTGGCGTATTGGTGCCTTGTAATATGGTGGGTGGTACTTTATGTTCCACCTGTCTGTTGGCGGTTACTGCCGCGGTGTTTGATTCTATCGCCGTGGCCGTCAGAGTGTTAAAGTGGCTGTCTATGTTGGCGGTTTCCGCCATGGTCGTGATTCCATTTTTTTTACCGCCGGTCTGTTGGTGGTATTACCGCCGATTTAACACCGACTGCCAGGGTTGTAATGAGGGCCTTTATGTCCATTTTTCCCTAAGTGGTTCAGTAAAGCAATAATATCATACTTACATGCATCAATGTATTGTACTAAGGTCGATTGGAAAGGCATTTCCAGTTACTCCAGGTTGTTTTTCAAAATATGGTTGAATTTGGATGGTGACTCTGAAAACCCTTGAGAAATTTTGCACCAACAGTAGACTCTATCCAAAAATGTGAGAAAGAAAATAAATTTACTATCCTCATGAAGAGGTACAGAAAAGAATGCTTGTGACAGGTCCACTACGGTGAACCATTCAGCATCGCATGGGATCTGAAACAAAATAACTACTGGATTTGGTACTACAGGACAACATTTAATCACAATGCCATTTACTTCCCTTAAATCCTGAACAATCTGAAACTTCCTGCATGGCTTCCACAATCACATTATCGGTGAGTTATATGGGCTGCTCAGCACTTCTTTCAGAATGCCTTGGTTCACAAATTCTGCAATTATGGGAGTAATCCCTTCGATGGTGTCCTTTATCATGTGGTATTGGGGTATCTGTGGAAAAATCACTTTTGGTTTTAGTGGGACCTTAACTGGCTCAACCCCTTGAATCAGACTGATGTCTTTCCCTGTCAGATCCCACACTTTCATTTTGGCTGTTCTCTGTAGGTCAGAAGAAAGATGTCTCACTGTGAAAACTGGAAAGAAACTTATCAAAGGGTACTCTTCATCCACTGTAGCACAATCTGTCCCTGCAGGTAGGTCATCTTCATCATCACTGTTTGTTTGAATTTCAATTCCATCATTTGAGCAAGTAATCGAACACCTAGTCTTGCACAGCAAGTCCCTTCCTAATAAGGATACTGGACTTGAATCACAAACTTCAAATTTGTGTAATCCTTTAAAATTTCCAATTTTAACCTGGACAGGTTTGGTAATAAGGTTTGTCAAATACTGATTTGCAACCCCTACAATATGTACTGTTTTCCCTGAAAGTGTCAGGTTCGGGACCTCTGCAGTTATCACAGTTGAGCGTGTAGCTCCTGTGTCAACTAAGAATGATACTTTGTGACCCATCACTTTTCCCTTCACATCTGGGCCTTTCTGATCTACTTATAATGAAGCTGCTAACACGCATTCTTCTTCATTTAAACTTTCACTCACCCAATCATCATTAGTCCCATCCTCACTGTATAGTGGGAATTGGTGTACTGTGTTATTATTGTTATTAAACCCTTGACTTGTGAACTGCTGATAGTATGCATGTATCAACTCCTTGCCTTCTTGAGCCCTCCTGTCAATTCTCTGCCAGTCAATATTCTTGGGTGAAGTTCTTGTTTTCAAGAATTCAATCACCTTATAGTAATATTTCATTATAAGTATTTACCAGGGCACACCGTGTACATCCAATTTGCTTCTGTATGTGTCAATGAAGATTCCAATTCGAAAATGATGTGTAGTTGCGTTTATTGTTCATCCAAAATTATTCCATAAGGTAGTATCCATCATACAACAAGAGAAACAACAGCCAACACGTGTTTCATCAACAAGACTTCCTCAAGGCCAATGGAAAATGAGTTTCCAATTAACAAATGTTATGAAGAGGTAAATTAGAATGCACCAAGACGTCCTATTGGTGCAATTCTTGAGACCATTAGGTAGGAGTCAGGTAGAAATCGAATGAAACAGACATGACCATGTCAGTGCATTTGAGTACACTGAGTTCTCTTGTTGGCCAATCTACGCTCCTCTTAAATTTGACCAATAAGTCTGCTGGAACCACTATCTCTAACAGGGTATTCAAATCCTTCCACAGGCATTTTGTGAGTTTCACAAACCTATCCATTTCCTGATACCACTCTACTGGGTTCTCTCTCAATCTGGGGTAATCATTTGTAAACAACAAGATGTTACTCCTACTCCAGGGGATGTGGACAAAAGTTCCTCCCGGAATCTCTCCCATAGGCAATATTTTCACTGGGTCTTCAGCTTGTTGCACACTTACAGTAAGATTTCTAGAATCCCTTTTTCTCTTGTCTCTTTTCTTCACCCTGGACCCTGGGTCGTCCCAATCATTGCTATTAATTGTTTGCCCCTTTCTTACCCCCTAACCCCTCCTTTTTCTCTTTCCCTCCCTTTCGTCTCTCACTAAGGCTCCTTCTGTCTCTACTTTTTTCCTCTTTCCCTTCTATCTGGCTTTTCTCTCCCCTCCTCTTCGTGTTCCAATTCCCCTATTCTCCCCATCCCCTCTCTTCTCTTTTTTACCCCTTTCCCTCTCCCCCTTCCCACCTCCTCTCTCTTCTCTTCCCCTTCCTCCTTCCCCCATCCTCTCCCTCCCTTTTCTTTCTTTTCTTCCGTATTTAAGTTTCCCCCCTTTTCTTTCTCTGTTGTTCTTTCTCCATTTTTCTTCTTTTCTTCTTTTTTCCAGCTTAATTTTTTCTCTCCCCTTCCGCTCCCTTCCCCTTTCTCTTCCCTTCTTTTTCCCCCCTTCTCCCCTTCCTCCCCCCTGATTGGAACAGTCTTACTCATGGGTTTACCATCCCCATGACATGCATTTGCGACACGCGCATTAGCTGGGGAACGGGGAGCCCAGGGCTTAAGGGACTACAATTCCCATGAGCCATGGCGTGTCAATGACGCATTCTGGACATGCCCCACAGACGCAGGAGGTACACAACTGGCTGCACAGGCGCTGACGTCCTTGGGGCGTGAGCACTAACAAGCCTTATCTATGGTTCCCATAGGAGCAAGCGGCTGGGATGGGGAACCTTCTAGGTTCAAGAGCACGATGACAGCTTTGGAGTAGTAAGTTGGCCATACCCACCGGGGACCTCGTAGACACACTATATACCCCCCTGGGAGCAACATCATGAATACGCTCGGGGACCTAACCAGATAAGATTTTTATAGTCTGTCTTGTTTTATTTGTTGTCTTATTATATCACGATGAAGCCTAACCGGCTGCCACTTTGTTTGTATTCTTGTAGGTAACCGTCTTTCCTTACATATTGACCAGTGAATATTGTGTTACTTATGAGCTGTAGCCCATTTTCTAGGCTCTAGACAAGCTTTCTACTATTTGTAGAGTGAAGGACTGTCACTTATTTTGAATATTACTACTTCTCCCTTCTACCATTCCTCCCTGACCCGGACCTTTGTTCATCCACAGAGTGTGACTACAAGGGGCACTCCCCTCCCCTTTTTCCCAGACCTGAGGCAATTTGCCTTTGCGCCATAGGGTAAGAGACCCTGCTGTGTGTGTATTTCTTAGGGTTTCATCACAAGCCAAGTACAGATTTTCAGAGAGTTTTGCATGGTTATTTGTGTGACCCACATCATGGTTTTTACAGTGTGCAGTGATTTGTAGTGCGTTTTCACATGCACCTTGTGCAAAACGTTTGGTACTTCAATTTTTGTTTACTATTTCTCTCCCCATTAGGCCTTCCTCAGTTACCTCAAACAGGTAGGCCCAGTGTGCATTTCAATGCATGTGCTCATGTTTTAGCTGAGCCAGCCACCCCATATGCAGGATGGATCCTAGTGTCAGAGTCACCAGATCCTCGGGGTTTGTGCACGTTCCCAACACTTCCACCACAAGACAGCTCCAATACTCTGACTAGAATTGTCACAGAGTCTAAGAGAGTCCAAGTGGGGAAAAGGGGATTAGGTAGGGAACAGCTGGGAAGAAGACCTGTAGGAAGCAAAAAGGTTAAAACTCACAATATCAAAATTACATCATATGAATCAGTACTAGGTTATGACTCTAACCATTGTCATTCTGAAAACACGAACAACCTAAGCACAAACTTAAAAATGACTAGGCTTCAAGAAGACTGGATACCTGAGAGGGAATCAAGAAAGGTTAAATGCAATTTTCAGATTCAAGTATTAACCTATGCATGAGGATTAAGAAACAATCTGAATGATTTCTAAAGCATCATATGAATCGTTTTTGCGAAGCATATTAAGAACACATAACATTACATCTAGAACTCTGGCTTTTTGTTCTCTCAAATTGCCAGAACATGAATTGCACACTTTGCATATTTTCACATTAATAGTAAATACCATAGAATGATTGTGCACCTAGAATAACACGAATTAGACTCAAGAAATAAATCACACGACTTGCCAACTCGAAAGCCACCAAGTAAATGCCTGAAAATGATAGCGTACAATGAGTAACATGAATTACACTCAGAAAGTGAATCGCGCGCCTTGCCGATTCGAATGCCACCATGTAACTGTCAAGGAATGGTAGCGCACAATGAATAACATGAATTAAACTCGAGGGAAGAATCGCTCGTCTTGCCGATTCGAGTGCCACCATGAAACTGTCAAGAAATGGTAGCGTACAATGAATATCATGAATTCAACTCGAGGAAAGAATTGCGCGTCTTGCCGATTCGAATGCCACCATGAAACTGCCAAGAAATGGTAGCGCACAATGAGTAACATGAATTAAAACACGAGAAAACGAATTGCGCGTTTTGCCGATTCGAATGCCACCAGGAAACTGCCAAGAAATGGTAGCGTACAATGAATATTATGAATTAAACTCGAGGAAAGAATTGCGCATTTTGCCGATTCGAATGCCAACATGAAACTGCCAAGAAATGGTAGCGCACAATGAGTAGCATGAATTAAAACACAAGAAAACGAATTGCACGTTTTGCTGATTCGAATGCCACCAGAAAACTGCCAGGAAATGGTAGCGTACAATGAATATCATGAATTAACACACAAGAAAAGAATTGCGCATCTTGCCGATTCGAACGCTACCTTGTAAATGCCATAAAATGACCAAGCGCACATTTACACGCACAAGAATAAAGTTGTTTTTGCAAGATTAGGCCCAAGAACTTGAGCGCACTCAATAATGGTGTCGGGGAAACAGCCCAACCACCGTCTTACCGCCCTGCTTAAGGATCACCAAAGTAGTATGAAGGGCAGAGGCCTGGAGGATCAAAGTAGGCCACCGGAACAGGAGCTCAGGAAGTTGCTGCTGCTCTGCACCGGGACCTCTGAATAGTGAGCACGTGGAGCTGGGCTGGCTCCCTTTTATAGAGTCTTGGCTCAGCCCACAACCACACCCAGGCACGCTGCAGGGAAAGATTCTAGAAGGCCCTGGAAAGGGACCACACCCTGACACACTCTGAAAGCCTGCAGCAATACGTAGCAAAAGCACAATATTTATAAACACCTTAAAAATAAGTCTTCAGGATTGAACTCTGCAATGCAAAAGGTTAAACAACAACATATCAGCACAATGCATAAATTACGTTGTCTTGAGAGTGCTGGATTTTTGCATTCTAGTCGCCTGTTGAGCGTGCACTGTTCTGGTGTTGACACCTAGCCCCTGACGAATGCCCCAGACCAGTTCTGCTATTGGAGAGGGCAGAAACATGTTGGCCATATAATTTTGGATGACACCTGGAACCATTATGTTCAAGATTGTCTCATATTTTTAAATCTTACCAACAAACACCGTTATGAAAGGATTAAATTATACAGGTGATTTGTGAGGTAGTTTTAGAATTTTTTCACCTTCAACTGGATCCCCGCTTTATCCAGAAAGATAACATTTCAGCACTCCCTCAGAGTTCTTTTAACAGCGAGGTTGAGTCCGCCCAGGTGGTATCATCTTACCTGGGTGGGGGTAGGTGGTCAAATGATGACGTGTGACACTATAATGTGTGTGAGACCACCTAGTCCGTAAAGGGAACTCCCCCACCCTTCTCTGAACACTCGACTGTCACTACCACTTTCCATGCCTACAATTAGATCACCCAGATGTGGTGACCCACTTACCTGTGAAACGGGGCAGAGGAACCCCCTCTTACCGTTCCCCATACATGTTGTGGTATAGTTTTGTGTACAAGGGAGATTGTATGGGGTTGATACACTCCCAGAACTCTCTTTTCGTGTAATAGTAGTCTTTTCTTCACCCATCTGCCTAAGGCTCCCCATGTCTGGATGCTCTGAATGAGCTCTCTAATGTGAATTTTCATTCCTGGTATTCTCATGTTCTCAAAGCCCTTCGAATCAAAGTGTAACCTGTAACTTCTCTTTAAATGTGTTGTCTTCTCTAGTTCTATATCATACATCTCTGCCAGATCTGTTAATTTCTGGTGTACTACTTCTGTTTTGTTGGTACACAAGTAACACGGCTCTTCTTCTCTGTATGAATCAAGTTTTTCTAACTCCATTGCTCCGTCAATCAAGTCCTCTGCTTCTAATCTAGGTTGGGTCAAATTCAGGGCACTTTTCCCACTGAAACCACCATGGGTGCTATTCAGCTTCTCCAACCATTCAGTTATCTGTTGAGCTGTCAAACCTTGCAATGAAATGCTATTGTTACCTGCCCCTGGTTTTTGCTGCAACTTTAGGCTGAGGGGTTTCTGGGGTTACCATACTTGGACTGGGGCATGCTTCAAACCTTCTGTGACTATTTGGAGGAGTTCTAAAGGAACCTAAATCAATCAATGGGCCTGTTCCATCAAAAGTCAGTTTGTCAGTTTCATGGGAGTCATCATTCTTGCACTGTTCTCAAATCTTTCCCTCGGTATGCTTGTGTTCAGAAATCTCTGCTCTCCACTCGTGTTGTTTCCCTGAGCAAATAATGGTACGACCGGACCTATGGTAACTGGAACTGACATAGCATCTGGTATTTGAGTCTCTCGGGTACATTATCTCTGTATTCTGAATCATCAAGGTAGCATTTCTGCCTAGGATCCTGTTATCGTGGCGTAACCTGGAATTGTCTGTTCTTGTGTCAGGGATATTAAATTTGGGGTAGATTCTCTCTGGTTAGTGTTGGCTTCTGGTAAACCTGTCCTGTTGGCATCACTAAGTTTGTTGCAGTATTTACAATAGGCACAACTGGGTAAATTCTCGGTATGTCCGACTGCAGCATAGGCATTTGAATTGCAGAGGTACTCGGAATGCTGTGGCTGACGGGTATCTGACTCTAGATCGATTCAACTGGTTTCAGAGCTGTAGGATCTACACTAGCGCTTGGACCTGACTCGCGCGCTGCATAAGGTAGAGGACGATTTCTCAGTAATTGCAAAATGAATTTGTCATCGTCTGATTCTTCCTCATCTGCCAATGACTTTCTAGACTCTGTTGATTTATGCTCTTTGTCATCGGAAGGGCAGGAATCCTTCTTTCTAGTGCTTCTCCTAGTCTTGTTCACTTTCTCTTGGTTAATTGCAGGAAACTGTTTAATTCCCTGTAAAGTCTCAGTTCTCCAAACTTTCTGCTCACTATCCAATCTAGCCTCTGCTAGTGTCTTCTCAGCTTTCCTTATTCTTCTCTTGAATTTCAGTTGCTGTTGCTGTCTGGCTTTTAGTTCCCAAATAGCTAAAGCTTCAAATTGTGCTGGCCTTGGAGGAGGTTTCAAATCATACAATACTCTACTCAAATTCTCTAAAATCCTCTAATTAAATGTTCCATGGACTGGAAATGCTAAGTTCCCCTCTCTCTCTGGCCCTTTGCACCACTGCTTTAGCCAAAGACATGGTGCAGCACCTTGTTCTTCAAATACAGTATAGGCAGGTATACCTTCTGGTGGTATAACTTCTCCTATTCTCATTGCAATATAGGTATCTCCCCTCAGGGCACTTTTTAAAGCTTTGAAAAATGTAATTTTTACTAATTTACGCTACTCTCGATCCAATCAGGAAGTGACTGTTAGTCCCAAAATCGCCTTCGCCTACCTTCTCAACCAATGATGCGTCACGATTGTCCACCAATTTGTGCGTGACCCTTCACACCAACCAACCTATCCCAGCGTGGTTCCAATGATGTCACACCCACATATACAGCGGGTGACAAGTCTTTTGGCTTTCCCTCCTCAACTCAGATTCATGCAAAACTAATGCAAATATTGCGAGCACTAAACAAAAACACAAATTCGTCTGCTTACTATAGGTAGGGTAAAAGAATCGCTTCAGAAACCTTTCTGATGTTTTTTACTGTGGCATTTCGCTCTAACAGATACTCCTTCTATCTCAGTTTCGTCCAGCAAATTTTACTCTCAACTGATCATTGGGTCTGTCCTTGTGCACACAGGACTTGCCAAATCTCAGTTGAAAACCTATCACTTACTTTAACACGCACTCTTGAGTTTGTGAACCACGCCCCCTTGAGATATTAAAAAGACAAATTAAAAAGACAAATTACAATATAATCCAAGTGTCTCATACAGTTATTCAATACTCTGGAATTTTAGACCTCGCAGAGTTCGTATACCAACAACCACGTGGACAGTTTTGAGCACAAAGCGCCACACACATGTCAACTTCAACGACTTTCCTACTCTCACACTTCGGAGTACGCAAACTCCTTCAACAACTTCTTTGGAGTATGCAAACTCCCTAAACCTCACAAACATCACCTCCCACCTGTGATTTGCTCTAAGCTGTGCAAGCGCAAAACCTATTGATTCACCCTATCACTAGAATGCCAAGAACATTCTCAAACAAACATTGGTAAGCTCCAAGGTTCTGGGAAAGTCATTGTGGATCTTTAGGGAGACATTCTGTCTCTGACTGTTATCATCGAAATATGAAAAGCTTAATCTTTACCAAACGCTCTTATAATTGCCTCCTAAGGGGGCTAATCATCCTATTCCCTTACTATTTCTAAAAGGAAATAAGGACCTTATGATGGGCTCTTAAGGAGACAAACCATCTCTGCTAGCGCGACTGACCTTATTTGGTTTCTTGATTTTGATCTATATGGGGACACGTTAGAGGTTCAATGGACCTTTTGACTGTGCTTATAGAAGATCCCACCATAAATCCCAGATATGCGACAATATCATCAATAATCTACAGTAAATACCTTTGGAGGCAATGGTCATCACACACCATGACCCATTTGGCCATGAATAACCACACTTTGGAGTAAAATGAGAAAGTTTATGTCCCTATATTAACAATACTAATATCATGTAACTCAACCTCAGTATGAACTGATACACATACAAGAACAACATTGGTTGACCAAACCTTCTAAACAATCTCAACCTACTTAGCGCATTAATCATTAGACACTCTAATATCACAATAGAAATTCATAGCAAAAATAGCTGCAAAATAGAAATAGCATTCATTTAGGTCCAGCAACTTAATGTCATCAATTTAATTAAATTTCAACCTGTTAATATTTTCAGGATTCCCTAACTACCCTTCTGATTAGCATAGCATGTTTGGGCTTAATGCAAAAAAAAATAGTAGGCATAGATTTGGAAAACATCTAGCTATGGCTCTATCAAAATTAGTGGTTGGCACCTGGAAACATAAGACAACATTTACAACAAAAACAGTAGCATTTTGTTATATATACCTCTCCTCAATATGGATCGGCATGCTGCAATCATCTTCGTCAGTTGGACATCTGTTCAGTCAGCATCAGCAATGGACCATGGAAGTGAAAAGTTCAGATACTGGACTCTAAGCAATCTGAACCATCTGAAAACAAAGTCTAGGGATCAGTATTCAATATCAGACATTAAGCAATAAAAGTCTCTAGGAACTCATCAGCTCCTTCAGCTGAATAAAATAAAAAGAATGGTTCTGTTCCGTGCTCTGTAGTCGGGTTAAGATAAAATTGTCCAAAGATCTCACGTTATCATTGGTCAGAAAATCGCACGTTTACAATTAGTCCAATAAGAGCCCATTTCTTAATCTAAGATATAACTGAACTGTCTTTCACATGTTGATGATTGGCTTTTCTCCTCCTGTTTCCATCGTCAGATTCGTCAGGTAGCTAATTTGTAGCACTCCGTTCTCCAGTCAGTACATCCATTTATTAGCTCCTGGGAACATTGCTTTCTCATGTATTAAACTATAAAATGTATCATCTACTAATACAAGACATTCTAGCAAGCCGTTCTCATGAGAAAGTTAAAATATCAGCCAACGTTTGTTCAATGCAGTGGAAAACAATACATGAATTAATTTCTCTAACCAACCATTTTATGTGAATCATTCAAACAGTACAGCTTAACATAAGGCTGTGCAATTAGGTCCAAACTTCGCTAATTTAAGACCTACAATTTAATAAAGCACATACATAGCAAATAATCATAAATATGACATACTACTACATTAACCTAAACATGAGCAGATCAATTAATATTAATAAGCATTTAATAAAGACACTTTGTGATTAATGACGACCACTCAAGTAGGCACATTTTCCAAGTTTACAATATTTTCTATACTAACAAAATTTTATGCAGATTCATAATTCGAAATACATGAATATTTATTAGTACAAATTCAGCGTTCACACTGTCGGTGAGAATCTCCATGTTGTAGAATTATGAGAGGTTTTTAAAATGTAGTATCCTGCAATTGTTTCACCAAGTAAATTCTGATTGATTTATTCTGTGGGAACTGCGTCTATCTATATTGAATGTATGAAATCCTTTGTCCAGACCCTAAAAAAGTATGCTCTTTGTTGATGTGTTAGTCAGACCCTTTCTTTATGACCTTAGGAGGTGAATCCATGCCGGATTTCTCTCTCATTTTATATTCTTTATTTCAGTGATCTGACCTGTATGAGCTCCTTGATTGATTCTGTACTCTACCTGAGCTTTGCACTCTGATCTATCCATTAACTGATTACAACACTATTACATAATTTCTGTATGAATTATAACTTGAAAATAAATCTTTAAAGTTAAACCTTCCCTGTCATTTTTTCAGGACCACATGGGTGAGGTGTCTAAACTGGCATTGTCATTTATAGTGCTTGACATCATCCTTGACATCACCCTTGGAACCTTTAAGGGGAAGGAACACACCTTTCCCTTGGGATTGGTTCTCAGGTTTGTTCAAGAAACCTTTCGGACATTTACTCTCAAGGATATTGGATTTTGCAGACATCTGGAAGTACTTTGCACTGTTAGTGGTGCCTTTTACCTGCAGGGAGCAAGTAGACTTTTTGTTAGACTCTCCCAGTACAAATGAGGTCTTGTGTGTGCAATGGGGCTCTTTTCCTTCTCTATTGGTGATAGAGCACTCTTAGTATTCCAGAGATGTGTTGAGGCACCTACAATCAATTGTCGACCAAGATGTCAGTACTCTGCGGAAAGTGACTTGAAGATCTAAAAGAAAATAAGAACACTTTTAAGCTGTTTCTTCAAGTCAAACTGCTACGCTGGATTTTTTAATCACCTCCCTGGACACCAAAACAGTGTCAAAATATGAACTCTAGCCTTTGATTCAGTCTCAACAAAACTCAGTAGATAAAGGATTACTGCTCAAACAGTCAGATCAAACAACAGCACCCTGCTCAATATGGCTCCACAGTCACTACTCTATTGAACTTAAATTTGTCCTTGTCACCCAGACTTAAAAGGGAATCAGGCTCCCCCCAACTTTGATGTGACTTAATAGCTACAGATGCTGTTTCAACTCACTTAATGTCAGGGTGCGCAGGATACACTTACTTGTAGAAGTTGGTCCTGTGCTGTTCTTCTGAATGTGTAACTCTTTAGGATTAGAAGAGGGTAGTGGAGTACACATAGTTTAGCCCTCACCCAGAAAGAGGCGTTGCCTCTCAAACAGCCATGCTATGGTGAACAGCTGAGTGAAGGCACAAAGGATTACATGCCCCAATGGAGCCATCTGAGTCTCATAAGACCTGCAAAGGGTGGCTTCCATCTTGAATGCGTAGACTATAATCTCTTGGTTGATATCGTCCTTGCCAGGCAATCCTGATACATAGTCACTGCCGGTGGGACTTGTTAGATGTTTGGAATCCTCACAATATATTTTTCTAAATTATATAATTGGAGTCAGAGAATTGTTCTAACAGGGTACTCCTTTAAAAGTAAATAGAATTTGTACTTGAAAATTATTTTAGGACTTTTTCATTTAGAATTGTGAACTCTCTGGCTCTTGTTTTTTTTTTTCACAAGGAATCGACTGTTGGGATTAATACCTTGAAATCTATCTTGCACTTGTTTGTTATACAGTGTCATTAATTTGGATATGCACTTGCATTGTATCTGCAGGAGTAGTTACTGGAACCCCCTTTTGCACAGACTTTGGCGGTCATTCTGACCCTGGCGGTCAAAGACCGCCAGGGCGGAGGACCGCGGGAGCACCGCCGACAGGCCGGCGGTGCTCCAATGGGGATTCCGACCGCGGCGGTAAAGCCGCGGTCGGACCGGCAACACTGGCGGGCTCCCGCCAGTGTACCGCCGCCCCATAGAATCCTCCAAGGCGGCGCAGCTTGCTGCGCCGCCGAGGGGATTCCGACCCCCCCTACCGCCATCCAGATCCCGGCGGTCCGACCGCCGGGATCCGGATGGCGGTAGGGGGGGTCGCGGGGCCCCTGGGGGCCCCTGCAGTGCCCATGCCACTGGCATGGGCATTGCAGGGGCCCCCGTAAGAGGGCCCCTAAATGTATTTCACTGTCTGCTGCGCAGACAGTGAAATACGCGACGGGTGCAACTGCACCCGTCGCACAGCTTCCACTCCGCCGGCTCGATTCCGAGCCGGCTTCATCGTGGAAGCCTCTTTCCCGCTGGGCTGGCGGGCGGCCTGAAGGCGACCGCCCGCCAGCCCAGCGGGAAAGTCAGAATTACCACTGCGGTCTTTCGACCGCGGAACGGTAACCTGACGGCGGGACTTTGGCGGGCGGCCTCCGCCGCCCGCCAAGGTCAGAATGAGGGCCTTTGTATCCTTATTAGAGCATGTATTGTATTACAGTGTTGCTTTGAATGAGCATATGTTTGTTCATTGTCAAGATGAGCTATATGATAATAATAAATGCTTTTCATATTACAGTTACTAACCAGTTCTGTTGAACATAGTCCGGACCACAGAATGCTATCACATAATCTTGAATCTAGTTCATTTTAGCTAACAGAGTGTAGTGCAGTTTACAATAATTATATGAGCTTTAATTACATTTCATTTTTAAATCTGTTGACTTTCATTTCATCATAGAGAGATGGAAATAAAGAGATTGTCAGAAAGTGTAACATATACAGTATTGTAAATTAGAAACCCATGCCAATTGTTGCATAAACTAAGACTCTGGCTTAGCTCTATGGGTGACACAAGTGAACTCAGCTTAACACACCAATGATTGAATATGAAAAAACAGGTCATTGCATTCCCACAGACCCCCACTAAATAGATAGTTGAAGTGGTGTCTTTTGGGTTACCAACAGTCCTTCAACAGGGATCAAGGGAGACTGCGGTAATCTGAAAAACAATTTCGTTTTTTGCAATATCACACACACAAACTACACTAAGAAAGAGACACTTTAACTAAAAAGCATTTATTTCAAAAGTTTAACTTGTTACTTAGCCCACCTAAAATCATCACACAGAATACCTTTAAAATAGCAGTATTAACCAGGAACAAAGTTCCTGGGCTCCCCCTTTAATCACAGTTGAATTGGGTTATCACTGATTGACATGTTTACCTTGCCTAAATGTGCTTAGTATATGCTGTAGAAAATGTACCCAGCGACTCGAAGTCAAGGGCCACATGGGGACTGCAGAACCATTCCAGGAGCGCAGACTTGAATCCTCACTGCGATGTAGGGTTATTTTGATGCCCAGGGACGATGCATTGAAAATCCTTGAAACGCTGGTAGAAAGGAGCAGGTGCTGCATCGATCCTGTAGGTGCTGCAGTGATTTTTTAGCTGTGAAGCAAGAAAATGCGTTGGATTTCCAGTTGTGAGTGCAGCGCTGCATCATTCCGGTCCGTGGTGCAGCGATTTTCCAGCTGCGATGCAGGCGCTGCGGTTATTTCTGCAGGCTATGCGTTGATTTTCTGATATACAAGGTTTTCCTGAAGCGGTGAAGTCTTTGTTGCCCTCAGACTTTAGAAACAGGAGGCAAACTCAACCCAAGCCCTTGGAGAGGACTTTAGATGGCACTTTAGGATGAAGGCAGAGTCCTTCCAGCAGAGTCAGGAGCAATAGGCAGCTGGGCAACAAGCAGGAAAGAAGTCCTCCTGGAACACCAATGCTGACAAAGATGACGACGGTGAGTACAGCCACCTAGTACACAAGGGAGGGAGGGAGGAAAAGGAGAGTGACACACACACACGCAGAACACACACCTTTCACACACACCATACACAGAACCAGTTGCAGAGTTAAGCCAATGTCACAGGACACACGTTAAAATGAAACAAGGACCACAATGATTGTCACTGTAATTGGATGCCAACAGCCACCATATTGTCCATTTGAATACACACGCAGGTGACAATGTTCAGAATGGGCCAAATTACAAAAGGGCCACATGGCCACAGTCCAAGGCCCAATGTGACTCCTGACACAATCTGGAATCCACTGTTCAGGGGCATCATGTTGGAAATGGGCAGGCACCTCAGGGGGAAGGGGGAAAGAGGGATGGGTGGGGTGGGCACCTCAGCTGAAGTGGGGAACTTGCCCACTGGTTCCGGAAGGGGCTCCATGCCCATTTGTCTTTGGTGGGGAGTGCAAGGCCACAGTCTCTGAAGTGGGGAACTTGGACACTGGTTCTGGAGGAGGCTCCTTGTACAACAGTCCTTTGAGGGTGGCCTTCATGTCCACTGCTGGAGTTGAGGGCTGCTGTGCCTGTGCTGGAGGTGGGGGCTTCTGTGCCTCAGCTGGAGGTGAGTGCTGCTGTGCCTGTGCTAGAGATGAGGGCTCCTGTGCCTCAGCTGCAGGTGAGGGCTGCTGTGCCTGAGCTGAAAGTGGGGGCTCCTTGCCCTCTGTTGGAGGTGAGGGCTGCTGTGCCTGTGCTGGAAGCTCCTTGCCCTCTGCTGGAGATGAGGGATGCTGTGCCTGTGCTGGAGGTGAGGGCTCCTGTGCCTCAGCTGCAGGTGAGGGCTGCTGTGTCTGTGTTGGAGGTGAGGGCTCCTGTGTGTCAGCTGGAAGTGGGGGCTCCTTGCCCTCTGCTAGCGGAGTGGACCTCTTGCCTTTCATTGGTGGTTGAGTGGGGACCTTGCCTTTCATTGGTGGTTGAGTGGGAACCTTTCCTTTCATTGGTGGTTGAGTGGGAACCTTCCCTTCCTTTGCTGGTGGAGGGGGATTTTTGGCAATCTTTGGTGGTGGAGAGGGATTCATGTGTCCTCTTGTGACGGGTCCCCTTGGCCTTTGAGATGTCACTTGTGTCCTTGCCTCCAAAACTAGGCGTTACCTCCACTGTCCCCGTCTCTTTTTCCCTGCTTTTCACCACTCTAGTCCTCCCTTTCTGATTCGGAGGTGTGCTCTCAGTTGGAGTGGCAGGCGGCACACTCTGGGGCCCCTTTGTGCCAGCAGATGATGATTTGATGGGAGCAGTGGCAGACTGTTTGGTTGAGGTGCTGTGCTGGGTTGTTGGGACACTGCTCTTACGGGCACAATGGGAGGCAGAGGGGGAGGGAAGAGGTCAAGTTGGGCAAAGAAAAGCTTCTTAGGGACGTTGGGGCGGGATGTGGGAGGAGGGATGGGAGTGGAGGTTGAGGGAGTAGTTGTCAGAGGTGTACGTCTGCTGGACTTGGTTGCAGATGCATGGACAGTGTACATGTGTGAGGTGGATAGCTGTTGGGTGTCTGAGTGCATGCGTTTGTGTCCTTTAGGAGGGGGGACAGGCAGGGTGGGAGATGACAAAGAAGACGCGTGGATGGGTGTTGTGGAGGTGTCTGCAAGTGAGGTGTGTGTGCTGCTCGAAGTGGTGATGGTGGTGGTGGCTGTTGATGCAGCGCTTGCAGGTGTGAGTCCGGATGTGACTGTGAGAGAGGAGGAGGAGGAGGGGGAGACAGTGAAGGCAGTGGATGTGGTTGTATGTGCAACTGTCTGTTGTTCGTGTGAGTGCTTGTGGCCTGAAGTGTGCTGCCCGTGTTTGACTGTGCTACTCTTGTGTGATGTTTTATGTGCATGCTTGTCTGTATCTGTGCCTGGGATGGGTTGTGGTTGAGGAGACTGGGACTGGGAAGTGGTAGTTGGAGGGGGGCGGTAGGAACAGGGACACTGGCTGCCATCAGAGAGAAGGCCAGAGTCTGAAACAATCTCAGTAGGGCCATCAATCCACCTTGGATGCCCTCCATGTATGCATTGAATTGCTGCATCTGTGATGCCAGCCCCTGGATGACATTCACAATGGTAGACTGCCCTACAGAGATTAATCTCAGGAGGCCAATAGCCTCCTCACTCCGGGCAGCAGGGCTGACTGCAGCAGGGCCTGAGGTGCCTGGGGCGAAAGAAATGCCAACCCTCCTGGGTGATCGGGCATGGGCAACTCGCTGAGGGGCTACTGGGAGGGCGGTGCTGGTGTGGGGGTGGCGGCTGTACCTGCAGCTGCGGGGGGCACAGATTTGTCTGCCACCACCAGGGAGCTTCAATCAGAGGAGATATCTGAGTCTGTGTTGTAACCTCCTGTCTCTGCCATGGTGCTCCCCTCACCCTCTGTCCCACTGGTTCCCTTGGCGTAGGTGGACTCTGCCTCCTGGGTCCTGTGGGATGCAGCTCCCTATGTCGCCGGTGCCTCTGCTTCTCCACCAGATGATGCTAATGCACACACAGACGGGATGACAGAAGAAAAAAGGGGGGAGAGAGAAAAGGTGAAACACTGGGTCAATTACTGAACCAACACCACAGTTGAAACACAGCACTGCCATACACGGGATCAGGCTTGGGCACTATGCATTGCACTGCCAGTGATTTGGCTAGATGCCACGGCAAGATGAGGGCCACCCACCGCCAACTGCACCGCTCCTGGGACACACAAAGCCCTGATTGAAATGGAATGCTAACAAGCTAGGTTACCTGCATTTGCCATACACCCATTACCCTAGAGTTGACTCACGCTGCAATGTCTGGCCTGGCTTTAGGGGCACCTACTAACTCACATCCACCACTCGGATCCTATCCCAGCTGCCAAATGTTTTAATAATGCCCACTGTACTCACCCCCTTGTGGCTGCTGTTATTCCCTCAAGCACCCATCCAGCTCTGGCTAGGCCACCGCCATTATGTGGGCCATCAGGGGGGTCTGGTTCCGACAGGCACCCCTTACTCATTGAGAGGCCATCCCCAGCTGGGCCTCCACAGTCTCCCGTGCCCAGTGTCTCAGGTCCTCCCACCGTTTCCGACAGTGGGTGCTCTACCTAGGGTCCGCACGTCCTTGGCAATGGCTCGCCATAATCCCTTCTTTTGATGGGTGCTGACTTGCAGAGGTACTACAGACAGGAGAACACTATTGCACAACCAATCCAGCCTGTCACACATTTGGTCCACCAATCCTGTTTCCATCACCATTGGCACACATATCATCCGACGCACACCATGTACACCACCACAAGACATTCCCCCCATGACGCAATGCTTGCACACACATCTCCATGCATCCTTCGCACACGCATCGTGCCCAAAGTGTACTCACCTGTTGCTCTGAAGGCCCATACAGCAGTTTGTACTGGGGTAGGACCGTATCAACCAAACGCTCCAACTCCTCCAAAGTGAAGGCAGGGGCCCTTTCCCCAGCCACATGAGCCATGGTAGGTTCTAGACACAGGTCACAGCAGCACACACAGTGTAAGTGTTCTCCTGTTGAAGGTCAGGAAACAAGTGAGGAATCAGATAGAAAATGGTAGCCACATCTGCTGCGGTGTACACCGTCACCGCCGGCGCAGATCCCCATTGGCCACTGTACTCCATAGAAACCCACATTATCCAATGAGGAATTGCACGGCGGTGCAAGACCGCCTTCCGCCTTGATGCCCAACATCGGCGGAGTTACCTTACTTCCACCTGTCCCCATATACAGGACAGGCGATTGCCATTTCATGGGGGAGGACAACGGTCATATTGACATTAACTGCGTCACAGCCTAGATTAGCACATACCTCGCCATTACCACTGTCCCATAACATAAATGCACTATGTACACTGAAGTTGTGATTCCATTGTTAAAATTGTGACAGCCTATTCACTCTTATGTCCCTTAGATACCTACCGCTGTGAATAATTAGGACATACCCGTGTGTACAGACCCCTTGTGGTCTTGGATACACTGGAGGACAGGCACTTTATACTCGCCTATAGACTGGACAAGGCCAAAATAACTGAGCTCTGTGCCAATTGGAGCCAGACCTGATATCTGCTATCTGTCAACCCACTGGGATCCCCACATCTTGTGCAAGTGCTATCAGTGCTCCATTTCCTGGTAACAGGTTCTTTCCAAATGACAGTGGGTTTGGCAGCAGGAATGTCAGCCAGTGTTCTCAATCGTGCTGGCAAGAGTTTTGTCTGCCCTGGTAAAACACATGTGCAGCTACATTTCTTTCCCCCAGGTGGAGGAGATGACCACAGTCAAGGCCGGAATCTATGCAATAGGACATATCCCCAATATTCTTGGTGCAATTGATGGAACACATATTGCATTTGTCCCCCTGCCAGAATGAACAGGTGTTCATCCATCATAAGAGTTTCCACTCACTGAATGTGCAAATTGTGTGCATGGCGGACCAGTACGTCTCCCACGAAAATGCTAAGTATCCTGGGTCTGTGCATGATGCCTTTGTTCTGAGGAATAGCAGCATCCCAAATGTGATGGCCCAACTACAGAGGCACAGGGTGTGGCTACTAGGTGAGCCTTGGTCCCCACCCACTGTATGTTAGTGTATGCCTTCAGGTGTCATCCCTATAGAATTGTGTGAGGCTAAATGTTATCCCTCAATACTTGCAGGTGACTCTGGCTACCCAAACCTATTGTGGTTGCTGACCCCTGTGAGGAATGCCAGGACAGGGGCAGAGTAACGATGTAATGAAGCACTGAAAGTAAATAAAGACAAACAATACTTAACAAAAGGGATAAAACAAATTACTTCCTCACAGATTTAACAGTCAACTTTGCAACTCTTGCACTCATAATACATTTCTATATATTTAAAAATGAGATCTATCTTCAAATAAAGGTAGTGGCAAAATGGTATTCTTTTGACAATTTATAAGTGTCATAGTTTGAAACTAAATGGGTATACATTGCAAATAATCCTTTTAGAACATCTATAACGACTTGGTTCAGATATATAGACAATGTTTTCTGATATAGAGAGTTTCACACAAATCACTAAACTAATTCCACACTTGGCTTAACAATGGATCCTTGGACATCAAATTCACAGTCCATTGCTACACACACAAATCAATTTTCTTGACTTGTGAATTATAGATGACAGAGGCATTCTGATTACTAGCTTGTACGTAAAACCCTCAGCCAGAAACACCTTATTATAACCAATTACCTTGTGAGGTCCCCAAAAGACAACTTGCCATACTGTCAGTTCCTCCATATCCGGAGGAACTGCATACGGAAAGATTAGTATTTTGCTAACGCAGAGAAGTTGTACAACAAGTTTGCCTAATGAAGATACCCTAAAAAAATGGTTAAAACTTCTATGAAGAAGGCAAGATTTATGCTCCATAATGTTTACTACAATCATAAGTTCAATAGAAATATACCCCTCTCACATGTGTAATGACATACAGCCCCACATGAACCAAACAAAATTAAAGCTCTGGTCAAAAAGAACTATTGAAGCTCTTTGACTTAGAAACTGCTGTGTTTAGGCATTTGAGAGACGCCTTGTGTGCATGCAGCCAGATCGCAAGCTACCAATACAACTTCAGAAATGTTTACTCAGCCCAAAACGTAATGGTCATTTCTGGTATGGGCAATGTACAGCATATGAATTTACGAGTAACACAAAATAAGTCACTTCTAATGATGTCACCATCAAGAAGGACACATTTGTTAACTGAAACACAAACAAATGTGATTAATCACATGCCCTTGTTATATGAGTTACATGGGTATGACTACACAAGAGATGAGAAAAACAAATCAATCAACAAAGATCACACATTAGATGCATAATAATCATGGATGGCCCTTTGGTGCATCACTACCTACAAGAAAAGCATATCCCCGATGAATGTATGTCGATTAGGACTCTAGATGTAGTGAATAAAAATCTAAGCTCTCTAGGTCAGAGGCTAGATATATAGAGGGGATGCAAACTGTCACAGTAGATCTCAATGGTTTGCATGAAATATATACCTTGGTGAATTAACAAGTTTAGTCAGGTATGTTGAATACATTTTGTTAGACTAACACTGGTTTGCTATATAACTATTTGCTTTTATCAAATGATGTTTGTAAATATTTTCTATTACAAGATGAACCGTACCCATAATAAATAATATACAATTGAATAGCTCCTTATTTTACAAGTGTACATGCTATAGAAATCATGTGATATGCAAGGTAATATATAATCATGTGGTTCCCTAGATAGAGACATCACCATGTGAGATCAATTCACCTTCTCTTTTTAATTTAATGCTCTTTGCTTTGAGATTTCCCTCTTCCAAATTCTTTAATCTCGTCCGATGGTTTGCACGGGGTCATCCCTGGTTCATACTGCTTGATGACACAGTTCAGATTCTGTATTATGTACTTGGAGATTGTTGGCTTCCGTATCATCAATTAAATTATGGGGTTCTTATGAGTGCCACGCACAATACGCTGCTGTCATCCAGGTGATGTGCCTGCCATTATTAAATACATGGGCGGAATTGTGAACGGTGAGGACATGCATGCTGAAGAGTAAATGGAGAGAACATGTGTGGCGGCTAGGCTGGGTAACCCTCGTGTTACTATACAAAAATAAAGAATTTTGGAACAGCATGATAGCACAGCGATAAGTAAATAGCAACTCCACCGGGGTAAGAGCAACCCATGTAAAAGAAACTTTTTTTTAACCTGAGAATTGATTATAGTATAGTTCAGTGCTATTCACCCCACGTGTGAATCAAAAAGACACCGCAGGGCATACCAGTGTCACTGATCGGACGAATAGCATTAACAGTGAACCTGCTTCTTGTGACAGGAGCCTTTTCTTGTCCACACAAGTCCAAAGAAGCTCACTGTACTGCTCACCCCCGTCTGCTTTCCTAAATCTATGGGAAGAGGATGGAGCACGGACTCAGTACCAGCATAGCCGACTGATGCTTCCTCTCGCGTACTGAACACCCATACCGAATATTTTGCAGGAGTCCACAAAATACAGTTAAAACCTAATCCTGGAATTAGCCTCGTGCTATATCCAGCTAACGATTGAACATTTTCTGCCCTTTTCTTTTCGGAGTCAAGGACCTGTCCACTGGGAAGGACAGCGCAGGTTTCCTCAGGACAGACTAGAGGCACTCCTTGCAATAACCCAGCTCAAGTCATGTAGTGAAAATAGCACCTACATGTCATAAGCAATCACTGCTATATACAACAAAAATAAATCGTTTAGCATGCATTGGAAACTTCATTGGTGTGCAAGGACTATATGCCAGTATCTGTAATTGTAGTTGGTGGTTGAGTCATAGAGTTATTTTAAAGTTATGATTTTGAGTTTAGGGCGTAGCTCGGCCTAGATCATGGCTGATAGTTGGACATTATGGCTAAGTAACTAACAGAAAACATTCTGGAAGATATAACAAATCTAGGAAGCCTAAGCGTTTCAATTGAAGCTATTCAGCCTATTGCTTGATAATGGGAAGTTATTTCAGTAACTGAGTGGTTATTCCCACATTTATTTCTAGGTAATTTTGTTGATTGTGTGTCACTTGTATACCCAGATATTTCATAACTCCAACCTGCCAATGGAGAACCGGTTGTGGGAGATCAGCCAATCAAATAAACCCAGTAAAAACAACTGTGAATAAGACTAATTTGCACATGCTCTAAAGGGCGCCATATTCATCCAATAGTTCTAAGATGTTAGGCACAAACCACAAGGTGTCCCTCAAATAAATGAAGGTGTCATCTGCATCGTGGACTACATTTCCTAATTTAATACCTCATTCCCAAAGTAGTATATCAGCCATAGTTTCAATGCCCAACACGAAAAGAAGGGGTGGGAGAGGAAGTACAAGTCAGGTTCCTCTCCCAAGTGGCCAACATCAGACATCTCCCTCTCAGCTTATACATTTGTTTATAGTTTCGAGTAAATGAAGCCTATCATGCCAAGCAGAACCTCGAACCCAAGCCTCTTCAAGGTCTGATACAGGAGTTCCCACTCTATAGTATCAAAGGTCAACTCAATGTGATGCAAGACCACTACATACATATTCTTGCTGACCAAGATCTAGAAATTATTTAGCATGGGCCAGCCTGTACAGCACCACTAAGAAATGTCATAGTAACATTTAGCATCAACAATTGGAGATACAATTTAAGGTCAGATGGGTCCTTATTAGACTTTAAAACTAGTATTATTAAACCCTCGTTCATAGAATTAGGGAGTCTTCTGCGAGTTTATGAGGGAGTGAAAAAAGAACACATCCACCACAGACGGTGCATAGAAATTATGAAAACCGAGGTCCTGTCTATCAAGAGTGCCACACAATGCCAATAGCAATTCATATAGGCACTGCTCTAGAGAATGTACAGTAAGAGTGCGAGTGCAAGGTTGCTCTCATTTACCCTGCTTGCTTATCATGTTCTAGTAGGTGCAGGTTTGGTTTCCTCTATGTGTCTTTTAGTGTAATTATTTAATCCACGGACATTCCAGGTTAACTGTTTCACCCATCATGACACACTATTGTAAAGGTCATAAAAATCTTTCCCCTCTTGCTTTCAGGGCCACCCCCAGGTCTCTGACCCTATAAGTGGAGGAAAGTGTATCTTTAATGGCAGTATGGCATATTTAAAATAAGGTCATTAGCCTAGCATAAACAAAACCCAGCAACCTACAATGAGAATAACCACCCTGGGAATGAAGACTGAAGTAAAAGTACATGGTTTGACAATAACAAGCATTCCATGCCTTAGTAGCTGCAGCAGATGAGATAGGTGAAGGCTAAACCAGTACTCAACCTCTCTAACCCACGTATCTCAGTTCCAAGCACACTAAGGAAACCTAGTTCAATTAACATAAGCTAGATGTAAGAAAAACATCTAGAAGTGCCACAGCCAGGGTTAGGGGCCCTCTGAGGAATATGTGTCACCACCAGCTTGGTCAGAACGAACCTATGGGGATCTGTAGACCTCCCTATCTAGATTGAGAATGCTTGTACTGCCACCAAGCAGAGCAAAGCCAAACGTTTAGAAATAGCAACAGTAAGAAAACAGACATGTACATAAGCAGAATTACGTTGATCCTGGAAGTTCTACTTAACATGAGAATCCAGCTGTCTTCAAGAGCAGTCACCCTATTTCCATTTCAAGGTTTTGTGTCATGCGTGCCTTTCTGCGTAGGCTCAGGATTTTCGCTATGGGTGCCCCAGGGTTTTAGGTATAATTTCAGTGAAGACAAATGCAATGGAGGTGGTGGATGGTTGATGGAATTTCACCTCTCAAGCTGCCATACTCTTGATCTGATCTTGATGTGATGACTGGACCTTCAACACTGCATATGGGTAAACAGGTGGCAGCCTTTGCACATCTATTAAACTCTAAATCAGGCCCTGGTTGCACAAAAACTATTGTAGGATTACTGAGAGCTTGCAGGAGCTTACAGTTCACCCATTATGTACAGCTTGTTGGCTTTATTGTCATGCTCATTTGCTTGTGTCATATGAAATGATTTTCCATCTTGTGTTTGTCCCTGTAAAACAGCATAACATCATTACAATTTCTCTGACTGGCTGTCTTCTCTCCTTCCCCTGCTCACTTTGAGGGAACTACATTTGTTTTATTTTTCATTCAGCACTGATTGACAGTGCATGTGTTTTCTAGCTCTCTCCCTCTTGAGCTGCATCCTCACCTCAAGTATTGATGCCACTTAATCCCTACACCATTTTGCTTCCCACATCTCCCAGCTTGTCTGTAATAGCACAGCAACCAAGTTATTTTTCCTGAGGCTTGCTTGAAGAGCAGACTTTGTGTTGTTTTTGACTCATTACAGGAAAGCACAAGCTTTCACAAAGTAAGGGTTTTATGGAGCTGTTGGAAGGGGCATCTGCTGCTCACAGCTGGCGTCTGATGAGGAAGTTAATATGACACTTCTCTTGGAGGCCTATTAATCCGCACTCTGAGCTACTGTGGATGTCAAAATGGCTGAGTCCTGTGAAAAGTCAATTAGGCTTTGGCAAGCATTTCCCTTTACATTCCGACACTTCCTTATTTTTTAAATTCTGTTTAGAACTTGCTGAGTGAAGTGCATTTGAAAAATAAGCCGTGTGTTAAAAGATTCAAAGTCCAGTTTTGTAATTCCATGAAATATGTTTCCTTTTCGTCCATTATTTAAAATTGTGTTCTTTTACTTTTTTCAAACAATACAAACGCCTTAAAAAGTCGAGACCTATTGGATTTACCACATCTTGATTCATTTGTTGGCTTTTTGTTGAATTTGTTCCCCTGAATGTGTTAGCCTTGCCCTGATTATACAGAAGATGAAGTACACTCTGTTGTTCATTACAAGGCTACAGCAAGCCTGAGATGAGCCTACAGAGGTATGAGGTTGCAGGTTGAGTGATTTTATAGGGTCATGTAACTCTCATGGGACTTGCAATATCCTCAAAATGTAAAGTTAGGGGATATTTTATTCCTTACAATATGTGGGCCTCTCAACTTAGAATGGCCTTTATACACTAACTCAAAATAATACAATTTTTAGAGCCTCATACCACGCTTTGTTCATTTTTAAAAGTCACAAATGATAAGTGTTACTGTTATCCAATTTTTCACCTTTTTTCGTTAATAAACCTCCTTTTGACCTTAAAGCTACCTGGTGTCCAGCATTGTTCTCTCTCGTGTTTCTTCACCTAGCAGCTTTGGATTAACCCACTGTTAACTTGGCACAAAAGCAACCAAGCTTTACTTAGAGAAAGTGTGTAAATTATTTATAAAGCACACAAACAGTACGAAAGTGAAAACACAATATGAGAAAATCCCAAATCAATTTAGGAAAAAATCCATTCATCAGAATAGGAGATATTATATTTTAGAGTTGTAAGTGAAATAACACCTAAAAGCATGGTTATCTGATTGTGCAAGACACAGGAAAATCACAAGTTCAGGCCAACCGTGGTAGAGTGCAAAATAAATACAGGTATCAGGTTAGTCCCGCTGAAAAGTTACCTTTTAAGTCTAGTGTAAAGAGTTTCATTTGTGTGGGAGGAGGCTGAGAGTCATTGATAGTGGTTTCTGTAGCACGAAGAACAGGTTGGGTATCATGGGCAGTTGTTGCTGTAGCTTGAATAGCCAGTCAAGCACTGTGGATGGCCATTGCTATAACATTGCATTGGCAGTTGTTGTGGGCTGTCGTTACTGTAACGTGAAGTGCAGGTCTCCTATTGCTTGTCACCACAGACAGTCGTATTCGGTGCAAAGAGCTGGTTTCACTGGAGCTTTGAATTGGCGGTTGTCATGGGCAGCAGGTTTTTGTCACGAATGGGCCTGTTCACATTACCGTGAAGCCCAAACTTCGGGCTTGTCACCTTTTCTTCAGTAGGAATACACTCTGATGGCAGCCAAGGGTCCAGGAACTGGGGAGGCACCTCATGGGACTCACTCCAACAGAGGGCAGCAGGGCTCAGACAGGTCCAGTTGCAAAAGGGCAGCTAGGCAGTTGCAGGGAGGCCTTTGAAGCTCGTTGTGTCCTGGATCTCACACAGGAGGTCAGTCAACTGACCCTTGCAGCCACTGTAGTGGCCTGGGAGGAAAGCAAGCAGGTTCAAACTTCCTTCTCATACAGGAAGGCAGTCCTTTACCATCAGGGCAGTCCTCTGGCAGCAGGGCAGTGCTTCCTCTGTAACTTCAACAGGCAAAGGAGTGTTTTGATAAGTGGCTCTGGAGGCCTAATATTCACAACTAGTGTCAGCCTTTGTGCGGGGGGACTGCCTGTCCTACCTCCAAATCTTGTACTGTAAAGTTATTTTCCTTTCCCTGCTGAGGCTCCAGCTGTCTGGGGTGACAAAAAGACAGGGCAGGCCTGGTGTCAAGTTATTTTGTGTGTAAAGGAGGCAAAGCCCTCTGAAGTGTAAGTGGGGCTGGGTCGAACTGCTCCCCAGTCATCCTGTTAGTTAGGGTCATCCTGACCACCTCTGAACCCCCTTGGTGCTACTGTCTGGAAGAAATGCACAAACCCCGACAGCAGAGGCATTCACATTCATGTGTGTTAGAACACTGGAAGAAGGCACATATGGTTGGTACAAGAAAAGGCCAACTTTCTAAATGGGGCATTTTCAGAATTTAAAACCCAACATTACCATTTAAGAGAATTTTAAATTACAATTCGAGTCTAAATGGTATATTTCGATCTATTCTACAGTGAAAAAAACTATAGGAACTTTTCACTGCCAGGACATGCAAAACCTAAGTACATATGTCCCACTTTTTAAATGCAATTCATGCTGCCTTAAGAGCCTAAAGGGTTTACCCTTGGGCTGACATAAGTATTAAAAAAGGGAGGTTTAGACCTGGCAAAATATTTCTTTTGCCAGGTAGAAATGGCAGTTTAAAACTGCACTACAGTCTGCAGTGTCAGAACTGAGACGTTTAAAAAGGCTACTTTAGTGATTGGCACACTGAGTGCTCCAGCCCACTATTAGCATTATTAATTTAGAGGCCCTGGGTACATGTAATCCAATTTACTAGGGATTCATATATATATATTAAATGTACAGGTCACAGAGATGCCAATTCTACCATGTTTTTAGGGAGAGAGCACAAGCACTTTACCAATGGTTAGAAGGAAAAAGTGCACAGAGTCCTAATGCCAACAAACACAGGTTTGTCAACAGACGGTAAAAATCTCGGCATGACCCTGCAAAAAGGACCCGGTCCAACAGCACCTCCTTGATTTGTTATACACTGCTAGGGTTCCCTGTAGGCTGCATAACACAGTTCTTTATTTTAGACCGAAAATTCTGAATTTGTGGAGAAATTAAATTACTGTCTCTGTGTCCTGTAAGGACTAAGAGAGTGGTTTACGCAGTGCTGTCATGTGACGTAGACAGTGTCAGAGCTGCTGTGGTCCAATGTTCCTCACACTGTTAAAGAGGTCAGTGGGAATGATGACTGCATATAAATTTTTGCAAGCAACTTTGCATGTCATTTTCATATTACAGACGGGTTCCGACAACAGAACATGCCTAAAATATAACAGGATTTTATGAGATTACAACCTTCCTAGCATTCTATGCCACTAACATTTGAGAAATATGATTTGATTTGATTTGGTTACTTATGTAGCACGTGATTGACTCAAGGCATCTTGGTGCTGACATTATTAAAAACTTATCTTCAAATGTCCTGCCAGAAAGTAGTGCAACTACAAGGTGACATTATGGTAAACTGGCTTAAACAGCCAGGTCTTTAACATCTTACCAAAGCAAAGAAAATTATGCTGTAGTTTCAGAATACGTGGCATCTTATTCCAGAGCACACTAGTAAAGTACACAAAGCTCCGACCTCCCCTGTTTGCTTTCTTGAAACGGGGAACAATCACTAATCGTGACAATTGTGAGCAAAGAACTCTGTTTGGCAGATACCATCTAAAATTCTTTCTAAAAAAACTCTGGCCCACATTCATGTAATGCTTTATGTGCCAAACATGGGCCCTCATTACAACCCTGGCGGTCGGTGTCAAAGCGGCGGTAATACCGCCAACAGGCCGGCGGTAAAACAAATGGGATCACGACTACGGAGGAAACCGCCAAAAACATACAGCCACTTTTTAACACTCTGACCGCCACGGTGGTAGCAACAAATACTGCTGCGGTAACCGCCAACAGACAGGCAGGAGTCAATGTACTGCCCACCCCATCACAACCCGCCCATCCGCCAGCTTTTCCGGGGTGGTACCAACACCATCAAAAGCACAGTGGAAACAGTACTTGGAAGAGAAACCACTCACCTCTCGACAATCAACAAAGAACCAGGACGCCATGGAGCCCGAGCTGCAGATCCTCCCCACGCTGGTCTACCTCCTCATCTACCAGGAGTACCAACGGCGGCGGCGACGACCACAGTGAGTACTGCACCTAGTACACAGGGGAGGGGGGGAGGAAAAAGAGAGTGACACACACATGCAACACGCCACACCCCAACACCCACCCTCACCCACAACACTATACACACAAACACATGCATCAACATTACATTTACACCCCGTAGCCCCCTGGAAAAACTCAAGGACAAAAGGAATAGAGTCAAATCAGTGATATTTTAGAAATAGTCAGATATACGTAAGAATTTTAAAAACGGTATTTACAAAAATATACAATATGTACATAAGGCGGTACATTGTCCACTCAAAATGTCCGTGGGCCACTGGGCCAAAACTCATAGGCCAAGCCCACACTTGACTCCTGCCTCAATATGGAGAGAACACTGCAGAGGCATCAGGTTGAAAACACACAGGCACCTCAGGGGGAGGGTGAAGGGGGTGCACCTCAGCTGGAAGATGGTAAAACGCCTCTGCTCCTGGAGGGGGCTCTATGCCCACAGCGATGTCCTGGGGAGTGCAAGGCCACAGTCTCTCAAGTGGGTGGGTTGCCCACAGCGATGTCCTGGGGGGTGCAAGGCCACAGTCTTTCAAGTGGGTGGTTTGCCCACTGCTTGGTCCTGGGGATTGCAAAGCCATAGTCTCTCAAGTGGGTGGTTTGCCAACTGCTTGGTCCTGGGGAGTGCAAAGCCACAGTCTCTCAAGTGGGTGGTTTGCCCACTGCTTTGTCCTAGGGAGTGCAAAGCCACAGTCTCTCAAGTGGGTGGTTTGCCCACTGCTTGGTCCTGGGGAGTGCAAGGCCACAGTCTCTCTAGTGGGTGCCGGTTTTCCACTGGTTCTGGAGGGGGCTTTGTGCCCAGTGTGCTTCATCCTGCCAATGATAGGGTGAGTGGATGCATATCTACACTGGTTCTGGAGGGGGCTATGTGCCCGGTGTGCTTCATCCTGCCAAGGATAGGATGAGTGGATCCATATCTCCACTGGTTCTGGAGGGGGCTTTGTGCCCAATGTGCTTCATCCTGCCCAGGATAGGGTGAGTGGATGCCTTTTTCCTCTGGTTCTGGAGTGGGCTTTGTGCCCAGTGTGCTTCATCCTGCCAAGGATAGGGTAAGTGGATGCATATCTCCACTGGTTCTGGAGGGGGCTTTGTGCCCAGTGTTGCAACACTTGGGGTGTGGCAGTTCACAGTACCTCACCTGGGAATCTGAGGCACGATTTGCAGGGACCAGGTTGCATGATAGTCCATGGAGGCAGGGCTAGACTCCATCTGGCGACGGCTATGGCTGCAAACTGGTGATAGTGCTGGGGCTGGTGGGGGTGCTGCCAGTGGTGGAGGGAGGCTCCAGCCCTTCTCCTGCAGCCTTGGACAGCTGCCCACTGGGCCTGCTGCTGCTGGTAGTGGTGCTACTGTCAGCGGTGCAGGTGGCGGTGCTTGCGGTGATGCTAGCGGCGGTGCAGGTGACGGTGCTGGCTGTGGTGCAGGTGCCGGTGCTGCCAGTGGTGTAGGGAGGTTCCAGCCCTTCTCTTGCAGCCTCATACGGCTGCCCACTGGGGCTGCTGCTGCTGACAGTAGTGGTGCTTGTGGCGGTGCAGGTGGCGGGGATTGCGGCGGTGCTAGTGATGGGGCTGCTGGCGGTGCTGGCTGAGGTGCAAGTGGCGGTGCTTGCGGTTGTGCTGGTAGCCACCAGGCCTTCACCTTCAGCCTCTGACGGCTGAAGTGCCTTGGCTGGTGTTTTCTGCCCCTTCCTCACCTTGGCAGATGGTGGTATGACCTTGGGTCTGGCAGATGGAGTCTTTAAGGTGGCCTTGCTGGGTGGTTGTGGTTCCTTCCCCTTGCTGGATCCTGTCCCCCTCTTCACCTTGCCAGGTGGTGAAATGGTTTTGGCCTTGGCAGGGGTTGGTGGCACACTAGCTGGGCTGATGGGTGCCCCCTTTGAGGCTTTTTATAGCTGCAGGAACCACAGGAGATAACGATTCAGTGGCTGAGGTGCTGGGCTGGGTTCTGGCCACCCTGGCCCAAAGGGAAGGATGGGGGAGGGGTAGGGAAGAGGTCAAAGTTGGCCAGGAAAAGCTTCTTTAGGGACACTGGGACCGGAAGAGGGAGAGGGTTTGGGAGTGGAGGAAGAGGGAGTGGTTGTAGGAAATGTCTGTCTGCTGAGTTTGGGTGCAGGTGCATGGGCTGGATGCTGTTGTGAGGTGAATGGCTGTTGGGTGGGTGGGTGCTTGGGTTTGTGTACTTTGGGAGGAGGGGTCACAGACACACTGGGAGAGGACACTGGGGACGTGTGCATGGATGTAGGGGGGTGACTGCCAGTGAGGGGTGTGTTGTGATGGGCGTGCTGGTGATGGAGGTAGTGGATGAGGATGTAGTGCATGCAGGTGTGAGTGGAGACGCTACTGGTAAGGAGGTGGATGATGAGGAGGAGGGGCACACAGTGGAGGCAGTGGATGTTGGTGAGTCTGCATGGGGATGGTGCTTGTGTGAGTGCCTGTGAGATGAAGTGTGGTGCTTGTGTTTGCCTGAGCCACTTTTGTGTGTTGATTTGGGTGAATGCAGGTCTGAAGGTGTGCTTTGGATACGTTGAGGCTGAGAGGTTTGGGACTGAGTAGAGGAAGTTGGAGGAGGGAGGCTAGAGACAGGGACAATGACTGCCATTAGTGCTGAGGCCAGAGCCTGAAATGCTCTCTGTTGGGCTGCCTCGCCAGAGTGAATGCCCTCCAGGTATGCATTTGTTTGTTGCAAATGCCTCTCGACACCCTGGATGGCATTCAGTATGGTTGACTGCCCAACAGTGAGGGATCTCAGGAGGTCAATAGCCTCCTCACTGAGGGCAGCAGGGCTGACTGGGGCAAGGCCTGAGGTGCTTGGGGCGAAGGAGATGCCCACCCTCCTGGGTGAGCGGGCACGGGAAACATGCTGAGGGGCTGCTGGGAGGGCAGTGCTGGTGGGGGGGTAACGGCTGTACTTGCTGTTGGGGTGGGCACAGAGGTGTCCGCCACCGCCAGGGAGCTTCCATTGGAGGAGTCGCTGTCTGTGGTGTCCCCTCCTGTCGTGGTGCTCCCGTCGCCCTCCGTCCCAGTGGTGCCCTCACTGTCGGTGGATTCGGCCTGCAGGCCCATGTGGGATGCAGCTCCCTCTGTTGCCGGAGCCTCTGCTCCTCCTACAGATGATGCTAATGCACACAAGGACAGGGTGACAATACATAAAGGGGGGAGATAAAGGATACACTTGGTCAATACCAGCAACAACACTACCACTGGCGTACACAACTCACAGGGAGCAGCCCTATGCACTAGGCCATGCACTACCAGTTACTAAGATAGTCACCAGCCCATGGGGTACAATGCCTAACGCAATTAGCTGCATACCTGAAACCCACATGACCCTGGCCAGTAGTAGATGCCCACTAACAGTATTGGGGGTGGAGTGCTTCAGAGCCTGCCCAACAATGGACCTATACTGCCATGTTCGCCCTGGCCTAGGGGCACCCACAGCCCACATCCTCCATCCCCCACCCAGGTAAACCTTAACGCGCTCACAGTCATGAATCTGAATCTGTACTCACCACCTTGTGGCTGCTGTGATGCCTGCAGGCACGCATCTTACTCCGGATAGGCCACCGCCAGGATGCGGAACATCAGGGGGGCCAGCCCCAACTGGGCCTCCGCCGTCTTCCTTGCCCAGCGGCGCAGGTCCTCCCAAATACCCTTTTTCTGTTGGGCACCGACCTGCTTGGAAAAGACAGCAGAAACTGGATTTAGGTAACCGTCCAGACCATCACACTCATGGCCCACCAGATCCCTCCCTTCCCCTGACACACATACATTGACCACCATACATGCAGCACCCTGGCCAGGACGCCTCAGTCCCCCCCTACATGTGGCTTACACACACAGCACTCCATACATTCATGGCCCACTCACCATGCTCACAGTGTATTCACCTGTTTGCCTGGAGGACCGTAGAGTAACATGTACTGGGGTAGGACCCCATCCACCAGTTTCTCCAACTCCTCCGCAGTGAAGGCCCTTTCCCCACACACATGACCCTTTGTCGCTTCCAGACACAGGTCACAGCAGCACTTGCAGTGTAGGTCCTCTACTGTTGAAGGTCTGGTAGCAAGTGAGTGCACAGATAGAAAATGGCGGTCACATCCGTGGCGGTGCGTACCGTCACTGCCGGCGTACATCGCCATTGCCTCCTGGAACCCATAGGGCCCAATGATAACCAATGCGAAGTTGCCCTGTGGTCGTCGACCGCCTACTGCAACGGCGCACAAGGCCAGCAGAATTACCTCATTTCCACTTGTCCCTCCTCACAGGTCAGGCAGCCGCCATTTCAGGGGGACACAGGCCATGGCACCTAACTGCGTCACAGCAGACATTGGCACAGCATCTGACTCTCAGATTCACATACAGGTTCTGTAAAGGAAAAGATGCATCATTATTTGAATTGATGTGTGAATATGACCCTCTGCTCACCATTTTCCTCCATAGCCTGCAACCACTGAGGATGAATATGAGATGGCGACATCCTCTGGTGTACAGACCCCTGGTAGAACTTGCGACTATGGAGCCAGACCTGATTTCAGCTATCTGCCAGCCCACAGGTATTCCCCATCTAGTGCAGGTCCTGTCAGTGCTCCATTTCCTGGCAAGTGGTTCCTTCCAAACAACAGTGGCCATGGCATCAGGGATGTTTCAGCCAATGTTCTCCAATGTGTTGACCAGAGTATTGTCTGCCCTGCTGAAACACATGCACAGCTACATCTTATTCCCCCAGGTGGAGGATTTGGCCACAGTGAAAGCTGACTTTTATGCCCTGGGACATATTGGTGTCACTGATGGTACCCATGTAGAATTTGCCTCCCTCCCCCCCCCGGAGAAATGAACAAGTGTTCAGAAATAGAAAAAGCTATCACTCTATGAATGTACAGATGGTGTGTTTGGCGGACCAGTACATCTCCCATGTGAATGCCAGGTTTTCTGGCTCTATGCATGACGCCTTTATCTTGAGGAATAGCAGCATCCCATATGTGATGGGCGAACTCCAGAGGCACCAGGTTTGGCTAATAGGTGAGCCCAAGGTCCCCACCCAGTATAAGTTGGTGTCTGGGTATGGAGTTGTCCCTAAGTGTTAGTGTGCGTCTATCAGGTATCCCTCGATTTTTGCAAGTGACTCTGGTTACCCCAACCTCTCATGGCTACTGACCCCAGTGGGGAATCCCAGGACAAGGGCAGAGGAACGTTACAATGAGGCACATGGGCGAACAAGGAGGATAATTGAAAGAACCTTTGCACTCCTGAAGGCCAGCTTCCGGTGCCTCCATCTGACAGGTGGATCCCTGTACTACTCACCCAAGAAGGTATGCCAGACCATCGTTGCATCTTGCATGTTGCACAACCTGGCCTTGAGATGCCAGGTGCCTTTTCTGCAAGAGGATGAGCCCGGAGATGATCTTGTGGCAGTGGTGAAGCCTGTGGACAGTGAGGAAGAGGAGGCAGAGGAAGAAGATGTGGACAGCAGAAGTAATATAATACACTAATACAGGTAAGACACTGTAACTTCACGTTACATTTCAGTTTTCTGTTGGACTTTGTACAAAACAGCCTGGTTTCCCTATGTCTATAGCCACTTACTCTACCCTTTGGCATCTCTATTTTCAGATCTCTGTGCCCTACTCTGGCTCCTGGTATGTTTACTGCTGCCCACTAAAGGTCATACCAATGTATAAATAACTGTACATATGACTTGCAATGTTTTCAGAATGTTGTACTAATACATAATTCAATCATTTGACAGACTCAAGATTTGTATTTGTTCCAAGGGTGTTTATTTAAGTGCTCATACGTAGAGGGGGATGTGCAATCAGCTGGGGTGAAGCTGGAAGAATGTCCAGTTAGAGTCCAGTCTCTTGGTATCACAGGTGCATTGTCCAATGGGGCATAGGAAGGGGAGTAATGGTAGTTCAAGGTGGACAGGGTAACAGAGTGGGACAGAAGGGTGATAATCAGGAGAGCCCTTTTTCCTGGCAGGGGTCTTGGCAATGTTCTCCGTCTTCTGCCTGGATCGCAGGGACGGTTTGCAGGGTGGTTCTCATTCTGCAGGGGGTGGGGTGCTGGTGGGCTGTTGGTCCTGTGGCAGGGCCTCCTGTCCACTAGCGCCAGCAGAGGTGGAGGGCTGTTCTTCGGTGTGGCTAGTGCCAGGGGCCCGTTGGTGTGCCACTGCCTCCCTCATGGTCTTGCCCATGTCTGCCAGCACCCCTGCAATGGTGACCAGGATGGTGTAAATGTTTTTGAGGTCCTCTCTGATCCCAAGGTACTGTCCCTTCTGCAGCCACTGGGTCTCCCGCAACTTGTACAGTATCTGGCCCATGGTCTCCTAGGAATGGTGGTATGCTCCCAGGATGTTGGAGAGTGCCTCCTGGAGAGTCGTTTCCTTTGCCTGCCCTC
Source organism: Pleurodeles waltl (assembly GCF_031143425.1). Classification (NCBI taxonomy): domain Eukaryota; kingdom Metazoa; phylum Chordata; class Amphibia; order Caudata; family Salamandridae; genus Pleurodeles; species Pleurodeles waltl. The sequence continues at coordinate 516,481,009 of NC_090442.1, forward strand.
CCCCTGTCACAGAGCATTCCTCCCAGTTTCCCTGTGCCCACTGCCACTGACCCAAGGTCCCTGATCGTCCTGTGTTTGTGGGGTTGCCTAGGGTCCCTATAGTGGTGGACACACTGCTGATTGACGTGTCCTGGGGACAGTGGCATGGGCCCGCTGGGTGGGTGCTGTGGTGGTGTTTCCTGAGGGGGAGGCTCTGTGGTGGGTTGGGTCTGTGGCAGGGGAACCGACTGTCAAGAGGTCCCTGATGGGCAAGGTTGGTCATCGTGATCCAGGCGTGCAGAGCTGCTGTCATCACTGTGGGCCTCCTCTGGGGGGGACTGGATGTTGCTGGCAATTCCTCTCCGGTGACGTTGAGTAGGGGTCCTGTGGGGATGAAAATGCAGTGTGCCATCTTGTACATGGGTTTGTTTCCCTGTATGGTTTTGATAGCCCTGGCAGCTTAGGCTTGTGTGCGTGGTGATTTTGTGGGCTAATGGGCATGCTGTGGTGATGGTGTCCATGCAGGTCTGTGATGGGGGTCCATGGATTGGTGTTACATGCAGGGCTTGGTTTTGGGATGGGTGGGTTGTGATAATGGGGTATATGTGAGGTAGTGGAGTGATGGTGGTGAGGGTAGGGGTAGGAGTTTGTGATGGCATGCAGATAGGGTGGGGGATATAGTAGTAAAGATTTGACTTACCAGAATCCAGTCCTCCTGCTACTCCTGCGAAGCTCTCAGGATGTATTATTGCCAAGACTTGCTCCTCCCATGTTGTTAGTTGTGGGGGAGGTGGTTGGGGTCTACCGCCAATCCTCTGTACAGCTACCTGGTGTCTTGCAAACACAGAACTCACCTTCCCCCGTAGGTTGTTCCACCCCTTCCTGATGTCATCCCTTGTTCTTGGATGCTGTCCCACGGCGTTGACTCTGTCCACGATCCTCCACCATAGCTCCATCTTCCTTGCAATGGACGTCTGCTGCACCTGTGATCCGAATAGCTGTGGCTCTACCCGGATGATTTCCTCCATCATGACCCTTAGCTCCTCCTCTGAAAACCTGGGGTGTCTTTGGGGTGCCATGGATGTTGTGTGAGTGATATGTGTGAGGATGCGTGGGGTGATGTATTGTGGTGTATGCTGTGAGGTGCGTGGATGGTGCATTGGTGATGGTGTTCTGTGGCTCAGATTGAGTGGGTGCTCCTGACTTATGTCTCTCTCTGTTGGCAATCTTTTTTTTCGTTCAAAGGGATGTGGGTAATGTGGGTGTGTGTTTTATAGTGGTCTGTGTGGGTGTGGTGTATGTATGTTTGTCAGGTGTGTGTAGTTTGAATTGTCCAATGTGGTGTAGTTTTGTAAATGTGTGTATATTTTGAGTGTGGCAGTGTGTACCGCCAATGGTTTACCGCGGTTGAAAGACCGCTGCAGTGATTATTGGGTCCTGATACTGTGGGTGTATTCCTGTTGGCGTAACGGTGTGGGTTTTTGTACCGCCAATTTCTCACTGACCTTTGGTCTGGCGGACTTGTGTGGGTGTCTGCATTGTGGCGGATTTCTCAGTGTGGGTCATAATACCCATAGTGGAATACCGCCGCGGTCACAATATGTTGGCGCCCGTAAGCACGGCGGTAGGCGGCATTGTAATGAGGGCCATAGTGCTGTAAAGGCAATTCCTTTTCTTATCAGCAGCCAATGAAGTACAGTCAAAGCTGTTTTCGTGTTTTGGAATTTTTTTAAGTAGGCAACAAGCAGTATTTTGTAGCATTTGGAGCTTATTTAGTGGTCCTTGTCTCATACCAGCATATACCGGGTTACAATAGTCCAATCTGGATGGAACTAGGGCAATCTCCCCAACATTTGGAGCTCTGGAGGAATAAACTGCAAAAACCTTCCTCAGCATTTTTATGACAAAAAAGCAAGATGAGGCTAATTTGTTGGTCTGCTCCACAAAAGATAATTCATTGTTGTTGGACTTTTTTGCTTTTGCAGGGTCACCATCAATCTTTTTGCCTCCTGTCTGCTATTTGTTCTGACCTGTTGCTGTTGGCTTTTGAACTATCCTGCAGTTGCTGCTTCTGCCTGTGCTAGGGGAGAAAGACTGGACTCTGTGGTATATTCCTGCTTGAGAAGGACTCTCCAAGGGCTTGGACTGAGCTTGCCCCCTGTTCTGAAGTCTCAGGGTCATCAAAGACTTCCCTTACCAGTACCTGGACTCTCTGCTGAGACTCCTGCTTTGACAAGTGGTGCCCTATCCTGGGCTCTTGAAAGGAAAAGCTGGTGAAAGTTCAAGGAAATCGAATTCGGACGACTCCGGACCGACGTCGCTGCTGACTCCGGTGATGCCGCCTGCAACCGTCTCCGTGACTTTCGCTCCAATGCGACGACCTTCGCAGGCCTGGCACCGCTGCAGCCCCGCCGAAGTCCACGACTCCATGGAAGTCGTCGCACCATGTTGTGACTGACGCCGCTCGAAGTGCGCGGATTCAATGTTTCGCACGTACGCCGCGATCCCCGACTTAACGCATCGGTTTGTTTTCACTCTTCACCAAGGTACTGTGCCTGGGGGTCTGCATGACTCTGTGGCCAGAACCGCTGGTGTCGGATTGTTGGGAACGGCTCCGTCATGATGCTGTGTTAACACCTCATCGAAGCATTTTGTTTTTCTAAGTGCTATTTTTGGATTTCATCTTTAAAAATTCATAACTTGACTTGTGTATTGTGGATGTTTGTCGTTTTGGTCTTGTTTTGTTTAGATACATTTTTCTATTTTTCTAAACCTGTGTTGTGTCATTTTGTTGTGTTTTCATTAAGTTACTGTGTGTGATGGTACAAATACTTTACACCTAGCACTCTGAAGTTAAGCCTACTGTTCTACCAAGCTACCAAGGGGGTAAGCAGGGGTTAGCTGAGGGTGATTCTCTTTTACCCTGACTAGAGTGAGGGTCCTTGCTTGAACATGGGGTAACCTGACTGTCAACCAAAAAAACAATTTCTAACAATCGTCAAATACAATTCCTACATTTCTGACTTTTGCCAGTGGTGTAGGTGGAGATCCAAGTAAAGAAGACCACCAGGAGCTATTCCGGAATGTGCAATCTTTCCCAAAAACATTGAACTTCAGTCTTATGTGTGTTCAAATTGTTGCTCATCCAATTAGCAATTGTTTTCAGACATCTATTAAAACGATCAGCAATCTTACCAAAGTTACTGGACACAGACACCACAACCTGAGTGTTGTAGGCATATGATATAGTGGCAAAACTAAAGGAGCTAATGAGTCTAATAGGGCTGTAGTGTGGTTAGTTTTACGTATCCTTTGCGCATTAGCTTCAGGCTTTAGGCCTTTGTGCACTTTGCCCTGAATGTATTTTATTCATTTGCTTACAGCTTAGAGCCTCTGTGCACTTTGCTCTAAATGCTTTTTATTAGGCTTCGTACTGTTATTTTTCGAATAGCCAGTTCTACGGTGTTGTTTTTTATTCATATCACACTGTTTTGCCTACTTCAGCACTGGGGTTCTCCATAACATATTCACTCTGTGCTTCAGTCAAGGATACAGTCTGGTACATTGCCGATAGACGTGGTAGGAGTTTAGATTTGGCATTCCTGCGTAGGGACATTTTGTGATCACGATGACATGTTAGTTATAAAATCACTTCCTTGTCCCAATACATGCAAGAGGGAGATTCCGACCAGAGACCCACAACTAGACGCTGACTGCCTCGTTGCAGATGCTGAACCAGATCACAGGCCTTTGCTCAGGTATGAGGGCTGATGTCTCCCCAGTGATTCAGAAAGGCAAGCTAGAAGCTTAACATGCTGTGCTCTAAATAGAACAAGCAGAGGGAGAGTAGAAACTGTTAGGCACTATGATAGCTTTGTTCTTATGTTTTACTCTCCTGGTGACTATTTCAATCCTACTATGTTGTATTGTTCTGGTTATTGCGGCTCACGCCTTATTATCTAAAATACAGTTGTTTTATTAAAACATTATATAAAACTTATACTGTCTTTGTCATTTGTATATGAGACCATATTGTAAATGAGAGAGTTAGTTTGGATCTGAGTGACCACGACTTCCCTGAGAAGTTCCAAAGATGTCATGCGCTCGGCTGCCTAATAATTTCTTCCCCATGGGAGAAATGAGGCACTGCTAGTTAGCCGGAGCAGAAACCGGATTTAGGGTGACAGAGTTCTTTACAAGTGGGTCAGACTCAGTCCCCCACACCGTTATCGATCCTGCTGCCTAGAAATCCAGTAGTCTCATTTAGGATAATGAGAGCCCACGCGACAGGGCCACATAGTTATTAAATAGAGTGAGGCTTAGTGATGACTCCCGAGGGACACCAGACGGAATTCTTCCAAGGCTACTTTTTGTACACCGCCTTCCAGACAAGATAACAGAAGGTCGAGAGCCAAACCGGAAATCCCTAATTGTGTTAACCGTTTCAGAAGTACAACATGGCTAACTAGACTGCTGACAGGTCTAAAAGGAGGACCGTAGCCCTCCTATCATTGTTCATATTATTCCTGATTTCACCTGAGACTGCAACAAGAGTGGTCTCCGTAATGTGCCCAGATCTGAAATCAAATTTAGACTCATTCAGAATATTATAGTCCTCTAGATAGTTTGACAGAATATTATTAGGATACCTTTTGATTACCTTGGCTGGAAAAGAGAGTCTTGAAATAGGACACCAGTTACTTTCTAGCATGGAATTGAGTGGTGTTTTTTATAAGTGGTAACACTGTGGTCTGAGTCCAATCCCCAGGAAAATAGCCTTCCTCTATAATTTTATTAAATACAGCTGTCATTACTGAAAAAATGGTCTTAATGACCTTATGTAGCACCTTTGATGGAATCGGATCTGATGGAGTGCCAGACTATGGGGGTTATTACAACTTTGGAGGAGGTGTTAATCTGTCCCAAAAGTGACGGTAAAGTGACGGATATACCACCAGCCGTATTACGAGTCCATTATATCCTATGGAACTCGTAATACGGCTGGTGGTATATCCGTCACATTTGGGACGGATTAACACCTCCTCCAAAGTTGTAATAACCCCCTTAGTGCGCACAATCAACTCTGACACCTGATTTTCTGTCAGAGATCGGAAGCGACATTGCTCCAGTTCTCTAGATACCAAGGTAGTAAGCTCAGCAGTTTTTCTGGTAAGGATCTCATGGTGTCAAATTCATTATATATTGATTCCACTTTTTTCTTTAAAGTGGTGTGCTAACTTATTACAGAATAACTGCGTGGGAGTAGAGCCTGACGTAAGGTCAGGCTTGGTCTGACACTGAACAGTTCTAAAGAATTCTCTTGTTGATCTGGCTGCCTGACTAATTTTTTGCAGAATAGTACCTAGTTTTCTCATTAACTATTGCACTCTTATATTCCTGAATCATACTCTTATACTTAGTTCTTTCTTTCACATTATAGTTTAGCCTCCATAACTTCTCCTCTTACTGCATTTTTCCTTAAATTGTCTGGGTGAAAATGAGTACCAGTGTGTAGTCGGTGTTTTCTGAAAGAATTTGGACATATCTCAGGTTCTGCCTTAGACACTGCTCCCAATAACCAATTGTTATATAGTCTTGCCGAGGAATTAACCACTAAACCATGTGTAGAAGCTGACAGACAGTATTCTAAATCTGCATAGTTCACTTTATTCCAAGCCCTTTTATTTTTTGTCGTTTTCTTAGTAGGTTTCAATGAGTTGGAGCACACCAGGTCAACTTTAAAATATACTGCACTATGATCTGACCATATTATGGGGAAGACAGATTCCATTTTCAGCTTGGGGTAGTTAGTGAAAATTCCATCTAAAATATGGCCAACTTTATGTGTGGCCATATTGACTAATTGATTCAAATTAAAACAGCCCAGGGTCTCCACTAGTGTTAGTGATTCTTTATTCTCATTATTTTCAAGATGATAATTGAAATCCCTCAAAATTGTGTAGTTGGGGTACTGGACACTCGTCTCCACCAGCTGAGTTTATGACTGGAAGAACTGTGACTTAGGGCCTGGTGGTCTATAAATAAGAGCTCCATGAAACAATTCCTGATGGTTTAATAAGCAATTAAATGAAAATCGCTTCACTGTCTTCTAGAGTCAAAGGTTTACAAGACACTTTAAATACTTTAGAATGGATTATAGCAATGCCACCTCCCCTCTTTCCCATCCAATCTAATTGGTAAAAAAACATATCCAGAAGGGAGAGCTGCAATGAAACCTGGGTCTAAGGCTTTGTCGGGCCACATTTCCATAAGAAACATTAGATGGGAGCATGTGTCTCTAAAAATTCTCTTAGATCATATTTATGCTTAACAACTGAGCGAGAGTTAATCAAAAAACAGTTAAAATAATTAGAATAGGCAGCTCTCTTAGGAGGTAATTTGACATAAGATGGCACTTCTTCGCATCTCCACCTGAAATCGCAGCTATTCCAGTGGAAACTACTCTTATTAAAAAGACAGCCCACACATGTACAGTTGCCAACCATCTTACCTGCCTGGCTAAGACTGAGAAGTACTTCTCTCAAGTGCCTTTGAGGAGACAAACCGCCAGAAAGTCTGGCGCTAGGCGTGGATGGGTGCAGACGGGCTTGCTTTTGGCACACCTTAGGTGCACCGTTGGCACACCCGCTGTGCGCGCTAGCTCAGACATGCGCATTAAATACTTACCCCTTATGGCTAGCTAGAGCGTAAACCTCCCTAAATGGCACTTGCTCGCTCTGACAGGAGAGTCTCTAAAGTGCCTTTTTTTATAAAGTGAACGGAGTGAAATAAAATAACTAAAAAGCATACATGGCACGGCCTACTCTAATAGTATTTAAACTGGGAGTAAAGCAAACAGTCTGGCAGAGAGATATGTCTGACCTTTAGCCAGAGTGGGATGTAGGTTTGTAATAATGCAGCAAATAAACTTCAACTACATTTGTGTTACACATTTGTATGTTCTCATGCAATTTGTCATACAGTCATAAAATTAAGAGAGGACTATTTTGCAGAATAATGCACACAACCTCATGGTATTGCAGCAGAGATGCCTAAAAGGTATTGTAATGAGTAACTGAACATTCACTGCAACACATTTCCCCATAAGACACAATGTTTAAAAATGCCAACTAGATTTATTTTTTGCAGCTAGTACAACATTATGGACCAAATTCAGTAACCATAAATCTCCACCTGGTGATTTAGACTCTCTCGTGGGTGAAGATTTATGACTTTCAGGAATCCTTAAAACTTTACATCAGTATGCTGAGAAAGCTCTGCCAGTTGCAGGTTTTCTATTGGAGAAATAGGATAGAGTCGTTGGAGCGGTTAAATCTTTGCAAATGGATTAACATCTATGATTTCCTTGAAAAAGTCTCGCCAATGGAGTATGATACCCATAGTTTAGACCTCAGCGCCAAAACCAGGAAACATGCACTTTTCATCAGAAAGTGTTTTGAATTTTTTAAAAAAAATAATTAATTGCTTAAAGCATGTATTGGGCAAGATAGCACATAAAAACCAGGATCACTCTTAGGCCCATATTTATACTTTTTTAGCATCACATTTGCGTCATCCTTTGACGCAAAAGCAGCACAAACTTACAAAATACAATTGTATTTTGCAAGTTTGCGTCAAAAAGCTGCTCAAATGTGGCGCTAAAAAAGTATAAATATAGGCCTTAGAGAGCAAAAAGCTGCTTTTTTAAGACAAGTCCACATCTAGATTTCAAAAACATTACAATCAGAAAAAAAGCCATCTCACTAACACATTGACAAACACTAATACATCCCACTCTTAAAAGTCCCCAAATTATGTAACTCCTCTAGTCAAACTACTCCAACATCCATCGCATCCAAAAATCCTTTCAATTACTGTTCACTTAACTTGACCCAAAGTTGCCTTTAAGGTGTCACATGCCCTAATGTCTCCTGACAAAACCCCAAGACTTCCACCTTTGTCAATCAGGGCTATGTTTCCCTGCAACCTATCCTAACAGCAGTGAGAAAGCTAGTGTTGGGGCAGCTCAGGTGTGCTCTAAACTAGGTCAACAGATTTCGCCCTAGCAGGGGTGAAGACAAAGTCAACATGTACAATCAAATCAACATTGGCCACACAAGGAAAACACAAGTCGGTTCTAAAGTTAAATGGTTTTATTACAAACTCAGACTCAGATTAATGTAGATTATTCTCAAGCCAAAACTATAAAGATGCAGAATTACCATTGGATGTCCAAATCTGGGGAACAATTGAAACTTAACTAACATCCAACAGACTAAGGCCCTCATTACAGCCCTGGCAGTAAATCCCACTTTCCACCGTGCTGAAGACCGCCAACATACTGTTGCGGCGGCGGAATTCTGATACAGGTATTACGACCAACAGCTAGGAATCCACCACAATACAGACACCCACACAAGTCCGCCACACCAAAGGTCAGTGATAAACTGGCGATACCACAACCCACACCGTCACGCCAACAAGAATACGCCCACACTATCACGACCCACAAATCAACACGGCGGACTTTCAACTGCGCTAATCCATTGGCAGTACACACCGCCGTGCTCAAAATACACACACATTTACAAAACACAACCACATTGGACAATTAAAAATACACACACCTGATACACATACACATACCACACCCACACACCCAATCCAATATAAAGCACACACCCACATCACCCACAAACCCTTACAACCAAAACTTTGAAAGAAGGCCAGAGAAAGAGATTAGCTAACACAACACCAGCATCCACAGACACACAACACCATCACTTATACAACATCCACGCACCTCAAACAACACACACCAACACATCCCCTCACACATCACAACAGACAGCAACTCACACATCACCCACACCACATCATGGCACCTCAAAGACACCCCAGGTTTTCAGAGGAGGAGCTCAGGGTCATGGTGGAGGAAATCAACCGGGTAGAGCCACAGCTATTCGGATCACCGGTGCAGCAGACTTGCATAGCTAGGAAGATGGAGCTATGGCGGAGAATCGTCTACAGGGTCAACGCAGTGGGACAGCATCCAAGAACACGGGATGACATCAGGAAGAGGTGGAACGACCTACAGGGGAAGGTACGTTCCATGGTATCCAGACACCAGATTATTATGTACAGAGGACTGGCAGTGGACCTCCACCTCCACCTCCTCCCCCACAGCTAACAATATGGGAGAAGCAAGTCTTGGAGGGCCTCGCAGGAGTAGCAGGAGGACTGGACTCTGGTAAGGCAAATCTTTACTATTTATATCCCACCCTACCTGCATGCCAAGACATACTCCCACCGTCACCCCTCACACCCATCACCCCAACACCCCAAAGATACCTCACTACCACAACCCACACATCCCAAAACCAAGCCCTGAATGTAACACCAATGCATGGACACCCCTCATCAAAGCATGTCCAGTAGAGAGACTCACTCCAGAATCACCAATCACACAAGGGCGACAGCAATAATGCACGCACAGGAGTAGAGGTTAACTCACCCATTGCACAAGATGGCACACACATATACTAAGATTATACATTTACACCCCAACAGGACCCATACCCAACTTCACCGGACAGGAGGTGCCAGACATATCCAGTCCCCCCACAGAAGAGGCCCACAGTGACGACAGCAGCTCTGCACGCCTGGATCAAGATGACCAGCCTGGCCCATCAGTCCCAAACCACCACAGAGCCTCCCCCTCAGGAAACACCAGCACAGCACCCACCCAGTGGGCCAATCCTTCTGTCCCAGGACACGTCAATCAGCAGTGTGTCCACCACTAGAGGGACCCCAGGCAAACCCACCAACCCAAGAAAATCAGGGACCTGGGGTCAGTGGCAGTGGGCACACGGTTCAGGGGACAGAGGCACAGGATAACAGGGAAGCTGGGAGGACTGCTGTGCGACAGTGGGAGGGCAAGCCCAGGGAACCGACACTCCCCGAGGCACTCTCCAACATCATGGGAGCATACCACCATTCCCAGTAGACCATGGGCATGGTACTGGCCAAGTTTCAGGAGACCCAGCGGCTGCAGGAGGAACACTACCTGGGGATCAGGGAGGACTTGAAGTCCATTAACGCCACCCTGGTCACCGTTGCAGGGGTGCTGGCAGACCTTGTTAACACCATGAGGGACACAGTGGAACACCAACGGGCCCCTGACACTAGCCTGGATGAATGAACGGCCCTCCACCTCTGCCGGCGCTAGTGGACAGGAGGCACCGCCACAGGACCAACAAGCCACCAGCACCCCACCCTGCAAATGGTCCCTGAGATTCAGGAACAAGACAGAGAACATAGTCAGACTCCCACCAGGAAATAAGACCCCCCTGAATGTCAATGGACAATGCACCTGTGATACAAATTGACTGGACTCTGCCATGGACATTCCTCTACTATCACCCCAGCCCATTTCACAACCCCCTCCACTTATTTACACAGAAATAAACACCCTTGAATCACAAAACAATCTGGTGTCAGTCTGTGCTTTCACAAATGTGTAATTGCAAAACCTCTGGAATATAGCAATGTCAATGTACTTGTTCACATACCAATGTTACACAGCTGTAGGCCAGCAGTAAACATAGCAGAGGGCACAAATTGGGACCCAGATCTGTGAAATGGAAAGGCAAAGTAACAAGTCAGGGTTCATACACAGAGTGAAAAAGGCAGACTTATGCTAGCTCCAACAATAGTATGAGATGTGGGAAGCAGTTCCATCTTCTTACCTGTGTCTCACTGGAAGTATTGCATTACGATGTTGTTTCGGTTGTCTACATCTTCTTCTTCTGCCTCCTCTTCTTCACTGTCCACAGGCTCCACAGCTGCCACAAGACCACCATCAGGTCCATCCTCCTGCAGAAAAGGCACCTGGAGTCGCAAAGCCAGGTTGTGCAACATACAGCAAGCCACAATTATCTGGCACACCTTCTTCGGTGAGTAGTATAGGGATCCACCTGTAAGATGGATGCACCGGAATCTGGCCTTCAGGAGGCTGAAGGTGCGTTCTATTACCCTCCTAGTTCGCCCATGTGCCTCATTGCAGCATTCCTCTGCCCTTGTCCTGGGATTCCTCACTGGGGTCAGTAGCAATGACAGGCTGGGGTAACCAGAGTCACCTGCAAATATCGAGGGACAACTGTTAGACATCCTCCAAACATTAGGGAATCTCCCATACCCAGACACCAAATGAAACTGTGTGGGGTCTTTAGGCTCACCTATTAGCCACACACGGTGCCTCTGGAGTTGCCCCATCACATAAGGGATGCTGCTATTCCTCAAAATGTAAGCATCATGCACTGAGCCTGGATACTTGGCATTCACATGGGAGATGTACTGGTCTGCTAACGACACCATCTGCACATTCAGTGAATGGTAGCTTTTACGGTTTCTGAACACCTGTTCATTCCTGCGGGGGGACAAATACCACATGTGTACCATCAATGGCACCAATGATGTTGGGGATATGTCCCAGGGCATAGAAGTCACCTTTCACTGTTGGCAAATCCTGCACTTGAGGGAAAACGATGTAGCTGCGCATGTGTTTCAGCAGGGCAAACAACACGTTAGAGAACATTGGCTGGGACATCCCTGATGCCATGGCCACTGTTGTTTGAAAAGACCCACTGGCCAGGAAATGGAGTACAGGCAGAACCTGCACTAGATAGGGGATTCCTGTGGGTTGGTGGATAGCTGACATCAGGTCTGGCTCCAACTGGGCACACAGTTCCTGGATTGTGGCACGATCAAGACTGTAAGTGATAATGATGTGTCTCTCTTCCATTGTCGACAGGTCCACCAGGGGTCTGTACACCGAAGGCTGCCACCATCTCATCACCTGCCCCAGCAGATGTGCCCTATGGAGGAGAACAGTGAGAAGAGGGTCATCCAACACTTAGGTATCACAATGTGTTTTTTGCAAAAATGTTAGAAATTCCCAATGTGCCTTTGTCTGTCTGTATTCCTGGCCTAAATAGGTGTGATGCAGTTTTTTTGACTGCCATGTGGCCCCCTGAAATGGCGGCTGCCTGCCCTGTAAGGTGGGACAAGGGGAAATGAGGTAACTGTGCTGGCGTTGTGCACCGTTGCGGTAGGCGCTCGAAGACCCCGGCGCAATTCAGCATTGGTTAACATTGGGCCCTATGGGTCCCAGGAGCCAATGACGATGTACGCCAGCAGTGACTGTACGCACCGCCGCGGATGTGGCTGCCATTTTCTAACTATTCCCTCACTTGATACCTGACCTTCAACAGGAGAAGACCTACACTGCAAGTGCTGCTGTGACCTGTGTCTGGAAGCAACAATGGCTACAGTGTCTGGGGAAAGGGCCCCTGCCTTCACTTCGGAGGAGTTGAACAAACTGGTGGATAGGGTCCTCCGCCAGTACACGCAACTGTACGGTCCTCCAGACAAACAGGTGAGTACACTGTGAGCATGGTGGATGGCACATGATTGTATGGAGTGTCATGGATGGAAGAGGGTGGGGAGAGGGACAGGCCAGCATGTCAGGATAGTGTATGTGTATGTATGTCCTGCCCAGGGTGGGAGGTGTTTAGGCAATGCGTGAGATGAAATGTACGGGATAGTAGCATCCATTCTAACTTCACTTTTCCTCTAGGTCAGCGCCCACCAGAAGAATGGTATTTGGCGTGCCATCGCCAAGGATGCCCGGACCCTGGGGATCTACCATAGACGGAGCACCCACTGCCGGAAAAGATGGGAGGACCTGCGCCCCTGGAGCAAGAAGATGGCGGAGGACCAGCTGGGGATGACCTCCCAACGTGGAAGGGGTGCCCGTCTCACCATGACCGCCTGACGTACCGGATCCTGGAGGTGGTCTATCCGGACTTTGATGGGCTCTTGAGGGCATCACAGCAACCACAAGGGGGTGAGTACACTCTCATTCAGCTGACTCTGCACGCTTTACAAGGTGTCTGGCTGGGGGAAGTGGGCTGTGGGTTCCCCTAGGCCAGGGCGAACTTGGTAGGGTAGGTCCCTTGTTAGGCAGGCTGTGTGGTACCCCAACCACACTAGTGGTAATAGCCATCTACACCTAGTCAGGCTCCTGTGGGTTCCAGGTGTGCAGCAATTGGGCTTAGGCATCGTCGCCCATGGGCATGTGAATTTCCTAAGAACTGTTAGTGCATGGCTTAGTGCATAGGGCTGCTCCCTGTGTGTTGTGTCCGCCAACAGTAGTGGTGTTTCATGCACTGAACATGTGTTTCTTCTGTCTCCCCCCCCTTTTTGTTTTGTCACCGTGTTCTTGCTTGCATTAGCATCATATGGCAGAGGAGCAGTGGCACCGGAGCAGGAGGGAGCTGCATTCCACATGTCCCTGGAGCATGAAGTAACGGAGTCTGAAGGCACCAGTGGGACGGAGGGTGAGGGGAGCTCCACGGCGGGGACAGGAGCATACACCAGCGACAGCGACTCCTCCTCTGATGGGAGCTCCCTTGCGGTGGTGGGCACCTCTGTGCCACCCCCTACCAGAACCGCCCTCCCAGCAGCCCCTCAGCGCGTGTCCCGTGCGTGCTCACCCAGGAGGGTGGGCATCTCCTTCGCCCCAGGCACCTTAGGCCCTGCCCCAGGTCAGCCCTGCTGCCCTCAGTGAGGAGGCTATTGACCTCCTGAGATCCCTCACTGTTGGGCAATCTACCATTTTGAATGCCATACAGGGTGTTGAGAGGCATTTGCAACAAACAAATGCATACCTGGAGGGCATTCATTCTGGGAAGGCGGCCCAACAGAGAGCATTTCAGGCTCTGGCCTCAGCACTGATGGCAGCCATTGTCCCTGTGTCCAGCCTCCCCCTCCAACTTCCTCCACCCAGACCCAATCACCTGTACCTCAACCTATCCCAAGCACACCATCAGACCAGCATGCACACTCATCAACACACAAGAGTGGACATGGCAAACATAAGCACCACACATCCCACAGGCACTCACAGAAGCACCATCCCCATGCAGACACAGCAACATCCATTGCCTCCACTGTGTCCCCCTCCTCCACGTCCTTCTCCTCCCTCCCTGTCTCATCTCCACTCACACCTGCATGCACTACATCCTCAGCCACTACCTCCATCACCAGCACGCCCATCAACACACACCGCTCAAGTGTAATCACCACCCCCACTACCATTCACACATCCCCAGTGTCCCCTCCCAGAGTGTCTGTGAGCCCTCCTCCCAAAGTACACAAACACAGACACACACCCACCCAACAGCCATCCACCTCACAACAACCTCGGGCCCATGCACCTTCACCCAAATTCAGCAAACGTACACCTCCTAAAACCACTACCTCTTCCTTCAATCCCAAACCCCCTCCATCTTCCCATCCCAGTGTGTCTGAAAAACTTTTCCTCACTAACTTTGACCTCTTCCCTACACCTCCCACCACCCCGTCCTTCCCCTAGGGCCAGGCTTTCCAGGTCCCAGCCCAGCACCTCAGCCACCAAATCCCCAGGCACTGTGGTGCCAGCAACTGCGGTCTCATCGAGTGCGCCACCCATCAGGGCTGCCAGTGTGCCACCTAGCGAGGCCAAGGACATTCCGCCACCTGCCAAGGTGAAGAAGGTGCACACATCCCAGAGGGAGAAGCCGCACCTACCAACAAGCAAGGGCTCCTCCAAGCCAAAAGGGGACAGTGGCAAGACACCAGCAGCAACATCAAAGGTGGGAAAGGGGCACAACCTAAAGAGCAGGTCGGGACAGGGCACGGTGGCTCTGACTGAGGGACTAGAGTCACCCCTTCTGTCAACCACTACACCAACATGTACCACAGTGGACACTGCCACCTGCACCGCCACCAGCACCGCCACCTGCACCGCCACCTGCACGTCTGCTGCCTCAGCAACAGTCCCCAGCATCATCCCAAGTGGGCAACCATCCAAGGCTGCAGGAGACATCCTGCTGTGTCCCTTAACTGGTGCTGACACGTGCACCACCGCCAGCACCTCCGCCACATACAGCGCCGCAAGCACCGCCACCAGCCCCGCGATGTGCTCAGACAGTGCCACCACAGCTGACATGACTATCATCCCCAGTGGGCGGCTGTCCGAGGCTGGAGGAGATGGCCTGGACCCTGCCCAGCTTCCATGAGGCATGACTCTCATCACTGTTTCCACCTGCAGGTGGCAGACGAAGCCACAGCAAGGTGGGGTATGTCTCTGCCTCCATGGCGTATCATGCTACGTGTTCCTAGGCAATCTCGGGCACACACATCCATGTGAGGGAATGGGACCAGCCACACTGCATGTGAAGCACTCTAGGCACAAAGCCCCCTCCAGAACCAGTGGAGATTCACATCCGCTACCTCAGTCCTTGGCAGGATGAAGCACTCTGGGCACAAAGCCCCCTCCAGAACCAGTGGAGATTCACATCCACTACCTCAGTCCTTGGCAGGATCAGGCACTCTGGGCACAAAGCCCCCTCCAGAACCAGTGGAGAAAGACATCCACTACCTCAGTCCTTGGCAGGATGAAGCACTCTGGGCACAAAGCCCCCTCCAGAACCAGTGGAGATTCACATCCACTACCTTAGTCCTTGGCAGGATGAAGCACTCTGGGCACCATGCCCCCTCCAGAACCGGTGGAGATTCACATCCACTACCTCAGTCCTTGGCAGGATGAAGCACTCTGGGCACAAAGCCCCCTCCAGAACCAGTGGAGAACGACATTCACTACCTTAGTCCTTGGCAGGATGAAGCGCTCTGGGCACAAAGCCCCCTCCAGAACCAGTGGAGAAAGACATCCACTACCTCAGTCCTTGGCAGGATGAAGAACTCTGGGCACAAAGCCCCCTCCAGAACCAGTGGAGAAAAGCATCCACTTGAGAGACTGTGGCTTTGCACTCTCCAGGATAGAGCAGTGGGCAAACCACCCACTGAAGAGACTTGAGAGACTGTGGCTTTGCACTCCCCAGGATAGAGCAGTGGGCAAACCACCCACTGAAGAGTCTTGAGAGATTGTGGCTTTGCACTCCCCAGGATAGAGCAGTGGGCAAACCACCCACTGAAGAGACTTGAGAGACTGTGGCTTTGCACTCTGTGGGAAAACCACCCACTGAAGAGACTTGAGAGACTGTGGCTTTGCACTCCCCAAGATAGAGCAGTGGGCAAACCACCCACTGAAGAGTCTTGAGAGATTGTGGTTTTGCACTCCCCAGGACAGAGCAGTGGGCAAACCACCCACTGAAGAGACTTGAGAGACTGTGGCTTTTCATTCCCCAGGATAGAGCAGTGGGCAAATCACCCACTGAAGAGACTTGAGAGATTGTGGCTTTGTACTCCCCAGGATAGAGCAGTGAGCCAACCACCAACTGGAAAGACTTGAGAGACTGTGGCTTTGCACTCCCCAGGATACAGCAGTGGGCATGGAGGCCCCTCGTGCAGCAGTAGCGCCGTGCATTCATCCAGCTGAGGTCCCCGCCCTCCCCCTGAGGTGCCTGTTTCATTTCGATCTGATGCCCCTGCAGTGTTCTCTCCGTTTCGAGTCAGGTATCTTGTGTGGGCTTCGCCCATGCATTTTGGGACCACTGGTCCACGGACAATGATTGGAACACTATCTGGACAACTACTGTGTAGTTGGTGTACATATTTGTATATACTGATTTTTGAAATTGAACTATCTGATTTTTATTGATTACACTCGTTACAATCATTTCCTTTTGTCCTTGCGTTCTTCCAGGGGGTGAGGGGTGTATATGTAATGTTGCTGCATGTATTTGTGTGTATGGTGTTGTGGGTGAGGGTGGGGTGGGGTTATTGCGTGTTGCATGTGTGTGTCACTCTCTTTTCCCTCCCACGATCCCCTGTGTTGTAGGTGCAGTACTCAGTGTGGTCCTCGACGGCGTCTGTCGTGCTCCTGATACAGAAGGAGGAAGACCAGCATGGGCAGGACGTGTAGTTCGGGCTCCATGGCGTCCTGGTTCCTCGTTGGGTGTTGCAAGGTGAGTGGTTTCCCTTCTGTGTACTGTTTCCGCCGTGCTTTTAATAGCGTTGGTTCTGCCCCGGAAAAGATGGCGGATAGGCGTGTTGTAATACAGTGGGCGGAACCTTGTGTTCCGCCTGTCTGTTGGCGGTTACCACCGCGGTGTTTGTTTCTACCACCATGGCGGTCGGAGTGTTAAAGTGGATGCTATGTTGGCGGTTTCCGCCATGGTCGTGATTCCATTTTTTTCCCGCCGGCCTGTTGGCAGTATTACCGCTGCTTTTACACCGACCGCCAGGGTTGTAATGAGGGCCTAAGAGTTCTATCACTGCAATACAAGAACCTGGTGTGCTGAGAATAAACGTTGACCAGTTCTTCAAAGCAATTGTATAAATCTCGCTAATAATCCAATTATTCTTCAAACAATGGGATCCCTTAAAGGTACAAAGTCCAATTTCTCCAAGTGCTGGGCTACAAAACAAATGTCAGAAACTCAGTCAAGAGTCTTCTCATGGGTCCCAAAAAAAATCTTAGGCCCATATTTATACTTTTTGACGCAAAACTGCGCCGGCGCAGTTTTGCGTCAAAAATATTACAGCCGGCTAACGCCATTTTGGTGTGCCGTGCGGGCGTCAGATTTATACTTTGACGCACGGCGGCGCAAACAATAGGTGGGAGTCATTATTTTTTACGCACACCACGGCGTCAAGTCGTAAAGGAAAACGACGTTAACGCAGCGGAAATGACTGTGGGTCGATTTACGACACCGCAAACCGGATATGCGCCATTTTTTTTGACGCAATAGCGTAAAAAAACACAGCGAACACAGCCATTTCACCAGAGGAGAGCCAAAATGGATCCCAGATGCCACTACAGACTCCAGGAAGATGAGAGCAGACCAGGAACCAGCCAGGAGGACCCACACAAGAACCAGGACACATTTAAGAAGAAAAGAAAGTGTCGCTTCAGTGCAGAGGAGCAGGAAATCCTGGTTAAAGAGGTGACGGAACACCAGCACTAACTGTTTGTCACATCAAAGTTGCCAATCAGTAGGAGAGAGGCTATATGGCAACAAATTGTTGACAAGATAAACAGTGTGGCAGAAGTACGCAGAACAGTCATCGAGTGCAAGAAACGCTGGCATGACTGCAAACGCAGGACCAAGGAAAAGATGGCCAGGAACAGGAAGGCAGCACTGCAGACTGGAGGGGGGAGTCCAGCACACCAGGAGGCCCTGGACCACATGGAGGAGATGGTCGCAGCCGTCATCCAGGAGGAGATTGTCACAGGGATTCAAGGACAGGACAGCGCAGACTACCAGGACACAACGCACATGCAGGGTAAGTCGCATGGGGAATTAAAATTCACTAATGTCAACTGTGAGCATGGGGGGGGATACGACCACTAAATGCATGGAAGTCATCTAATACATTGAGTGGCATGGGTAAAGGGGCACGGCATGGGAGTATGGCCCGTTCTGAGAAGACCTGGGGCACACCATTACACAACACCAACAACATTCCCATGGGGGCATGTTGTCATGCCAACGATGGAGCAAAGGGAAAGCCACACCAGGAGGGAAGGCCACTACGTCAAACTGACATCCTGGCACTCATCAGCCAACATACCTCCTACATTAACTAGGGCCCTATTAGCAATCCTCTAACCAAACCGACAACTGCAATGTAACTGCGACAACAGTTGCCACTACCACCTCTGATATGTGTGCAGCTCAAGTAGCCAATGGCAGTAACCTCCCATGGAACATACACACCTAAATTAGGGGGTGAGGATCACATCTGCAACAATCCCCTGAAACAAGACAAAGGCCCCAGTACACCCAAATGTCAATGCCCATAGTTGTGACAAACATCAGCCAAAGTAAACAACAATAGGAGCGACACAGCACTAAGGACACACCCATGCTGCATATGTCAGGGTCCATCCTGTGCCTGGGTAACAAGGCAACATCCCAAATGTCATACTGCTCAGACAACAGCATTGAGGACGGGACACATGTAACTGGTCACTGAAATACACCTGCACAGTCAGAGGACGAAATAGGACACTGATACGACTATCAGGGCAATCCAATGTAACACACACTACCCAACATCAGCAGGACCCATTAACAATGTCAACATCCATATCAGATCATAACATTGCCATGCATAGGATATGCAACATGTCAATTACATTTAGGTCGATGTGAACGATCAGGGATTGGGGCAGGTCCTGATAGTTAAGTGTGCTGCTGGTGCCATCAGAACACCCACAGCCAGTGAAAGGTCTCACCATGAGAATGGATATACACGGAGGGCCGAGAAGGACAAGAAGGTGGCAATTCTCTATTTGGCATAAACCAACACCTAGAGGCGATGAGGCTGACAAGTCTGATAACTCAATAACATACTTGTGACACACAGGTGGGCCATAGGCCTGAAACAATGCCCATCTGAAGGACTGCAGATATTAATACAAAACAAGATCACAAAGTGAATTCATCAAAAGGCAGGCACGTCACGTCAAAATTGTCACAACACAGACACACTAATTGTACCCTGTTTCATTGCAGAGGAAGATGGTTCTCCTGCCGATATGCCTGTCCCAGATTTCCCTGATGACATGGATGACGAGCCGATAAACATTCCCCAGGATACTATCCAAAAGGTCCTTGAAACCCTCCAGACCCCACCTTCAGTCACAAGGAGGAGCACAGAACAAGCAGCCATCGCAGAGGAACCACCCCAATTGTATGACCTGCCAGCTCCAATACAGCTGAGGACTCAGACGACACTGGCACCAGCTTTGAGAGAACTGTAGTTGGAGTACAGCGGGAGATGGCCAAGGAGGTGCGGGTGGGGATGCAAACTATGGCAGCCAGCCTTGAGGGGATGCGTTCGTGCATGATGTCATCTGCAGATCAGGCAGCAGCTATGCAAGCCCTAACATCTATCTTGCAGGAACAGCAGAAAACCCAGAAGGAAATCAGCACAGCTGTAATACAGTTGACCCAACACCTACAACAGCAATCCTGTCAACGCGTGCACAAATGCAACATGGAACCCCTCAGGGCTGACCTGGCTGCCTACCATTGTGATGTGGCTGCTATTCTCAAGAACCAGCAGGCCCTCCTTGCAGCAGTACTGCCCTTAAGACCTTCACAGGGAGCAGCCACCGGGATGTCTGACTCCACGTCTTCTAACACTGAGGTGTGTGTTGCCCCTTCACAACCAACAACAACAAGGACAAAGCAGGCAACACACACATCAGAAGAAGAAGACATGGAACAGATCACATTCACAAGGAAAAGTACCCGGAAGCACTAGTCCCTGCCACATGGCCAACTATTACCAAAGTCCTGCGTTTTGAAACATGACAGTCTTACAACAACTGTACTCAAGCACTGTTCTGCTAACCACTGTATAACTTGTCACCCAGCCCAGTGATTGTCTCTCTCCTACTCATTGGCTAAGTCTGTTCCTCTGCACTGTCTGAAACAGCAACCCCAGGATGACAAAAGCATTTTGGTAAATCCTTGTGTTGGATCACACTGGAAGATATCACTATAATGGACTCACAATCATGGACAATGTACATATAGCACTACAGCACTTTTCAATAAATAGCACTTACACAACAAATCTGTCTCTGGGTAATGTGGCATATAAACTGCGCTGTAGATAATTGAAATGTCCCTACTGTCAAATAACGTAGCTTGTCAATACAAGAAATCTGCACAGAGACCATGATTGCCTCATAGTCTGCCCATCCTGAGGGAATAATCTGATGAAGTGAGAAACCATACACCACCATGCTGTGTTGGACAGAAGAATGCTTCCTCAGGGGATAACTAAGTCATCAAATAGTGCCCGCTAAATGTTGTCAACATGTAAAAATAACACAATAAACATGCCACACTAATCTAAGTAAATACAAAAAAAAAACTGCATAAATGAAGGTGTCTGAGTTAACATACAAATAGGTAATCATGCCGACCTATGTCACAAATGATGTATGAGGGTCATGAAGACAAGAATACAAGATTGCCAATGAGAACTCATCTTATAAGGGTGTGCATGATCATCACACTGCAGTCAGACCTAAAACTGTTTCCCCAGTATCAAGTCTGGAAGCACTGTTAGTGACTTTGAAAACACACTTATCAACAGAAACACATTGTCATCCATATTAACTGTCATTGGTGGTTGCAATAAAGGGTAGACACTTTGCAAGGTAGCTCTGGGTTAGCTGCCAATCGTACAGCTCAGTTGTGATTTGTTTGTAGCATTGGACACAGATGTTATAGTACAAAAGAGATGTACACGGAATCCAAACCCATGATCAAGTACCATTCAACACATACTATTAAGGGGTAACCAAATATTTATTAAAAGCTAACCATAGATGAGGAAACTGAAGGAAAAATCTTACCTACCCTAATCTACCCTGACTACTCATTACCCACAACTGTCCCTAACTAACCTAAGCTACACTTACTTATCACATGTAACGAAACGTTCTAAACATCTACCCCCCAACCCCCTTATGAGATGGGACACATTGAGGACAACACATACTAACCTAAACACATTCTATACTATCCTAAACAAATATATTTTTTTGGGGTAATTTTTTTTTTAATGTTTTTTTCTTTTTTTGGTATTTTTTTTTTTTTACACACAATAACCCCAACATAACCCCCCACCCACACACACATGTAATAAGTCAAAAAAGAAACAAGCAGGACCCTCTAGCCCCCTCCCACTAACACTGACAAAACTAACAGCCTATACTAACCTAACACTAAGCCCCCTAAGCCCACTAACTATAAGAACAAGGAAAGAGGAGGGAGGGGAGGGTATCATGTCCATTTATTCAACTGTCTAGAGGTTGGCCCTCCGGAGGGTCCTCTTGATATCCTTGACCGGCTGTTTAATGTGCAGCACATAGACATGATTGGCTCCTATTTTGTTAGCTGTGCTGACAAAAAGGCTGCACCAATTTCCTTCATGATAAAGTTACCTGTAAGTTTGCTGAGCACGTGCTACCTGACAGCTAGCAATTGTGATCCTTGCCATAGTGCATCAATGATCCCCTTATATTTCCCCAAAATTACACACAGTCATCAAGTTAGCTGGCAGACATTACACTAATCCACTGATGTCACTACAGAGCATTTAATTGTGCACAATAACAATAGTCGTACTCACCAACAGTGCCACCAATCATGATTCCCAGGTGGTCCAAGAGATCCTGCTCCCTGGTGATGAGGTCAGCCCACCGGTGCTTCAGCTGGTGGTCACTCCTCTGGCTGGCATACACACGCTGCAGGTGATGCAGCACCTTTCCCCACCGGATTCTGCGCGCCTCTGTCGGGTACCCCTGTATGACCCTGCCCCCTGCCTGGATCATAAGCGGCAAGAAATGTGTCACCAGCCAGATGAAGCCCCCCCAACTCCTCTTCCCCCATCCTGCCAAGATGTGGCCTACCAGACATACTTATAATTGAAGAGAAGGAATAGGGGTAAAAGATATAGAAAGGGGAAATGGGTGAAAGTAAGGGTAAAAAGACAGAAAAAAAGTAAACCTAAACACTAACTATCCCCAAACTAACACTACCCACATCAGACTCCCACAAACAAGAAATACACAAGATAAATGGACAAATGTAGACAAAACACAGTACCACAGTATACACAAACAATATTTATTTCACAAAAGGACTTTACAGATAGTACACAGGACAAATACAGCACAAAATCTCTGGACAACACTCTCTACACAGCCACACAGTCTAGAAGGATCATAGACTGCAAAGTGAAAGTACACCCACTGTACATGATCTGTAAACAGGATATCCTATTACATCACTTCCTTTATGAAATGTCCCGCCTTTTTCGCGTTATGCGTCATTTTTTGTTTACCAAAACTGTATTTGCGTCATTTTTTTTTTTTACGCACAGACGTGAATATTAACCCGCATCCACATATTGATACATGGACTGTACGAATATCTGGATGCGGGCTAAATTTCACTCCTGTGCGTAAAAAAAAATGACGCAAATACAGTTTTGGTAAACAAAAAATGACGCACACCGCTAGGGACGTCAAAATTACAGTGCATTAACTGGTTTGGGGCATTTTTACTTCTTTTTTGGTTATTTTACATTTGGAACACATCAGAGATTGGCTAATTGAAGACAGTATGGTGTTGATGGTGTATGTTCACATGTGTGACATCATACTGCAGTGGAACATCATCCACTACACCCTTCACAGTATGTTTACAGTTGGCTGATGTCATAGATGGTCATAAGTGTGCCCTACATATATGTGTGGCACAAATTGTGCATATTTGCCATAAGAAGCAAATATGCTTCACAGATAGCAATGTGACGCACATATGTACAATACCTAATTGCCTTTGGCTCAAAGTGTGTGCTTTGACAACTAATTTGTTGGTTGACCAAGTGTGTGTGTACATCACATGAAGCATTATTGTACATTTGGTTGTATGAATGTGACCTCCATGTGTCCAACCCTAAGATGCAAGTAAAAATTGGAATGAGCAAGGGCATGTGTTAGTCATCCATGTAACAACACCCGCAATGTATACTTCCAAGTTTTAGGGTCACGTAGACACCACATGTGACATAGCATGCACCAGATGGATGGCAGACGCATGTTCATGTCAAAGGTCCACAATTTCTACATCCTATGTCCTAGAGTATTGGTAACAGCTTCCTAGGCACTAGTTGATGAATCCCACAGTGAGTCATACACATGCATTGAGGAAGTGGGTACCATGTTGTTTGCACAGACAGACAAGGGTCAATCTCATATGTATGATGACACCACAGTTGAGGCCATAGAAGTAAGCCCCAACTATCAAGTGGCTGTGGTGGACCAGCATTCAAGACAGCACGTGTCCACATATATCCAGTGATCAATTGCACATAGGTGTCTTGTTCATGTGTGTGGTCCAATGATGATCCTGTAGCTTTTTTGGAGTGTCATTTGTCACAGTACGGACCAGGACTCATCATGAGTCAGTGGCAGCTATTCCTGTAACTACTGAGTATCCTTGGTTGATCAATGTGAGTAAAGTAGATGTGGACATGTGAACCAACATGTGGATGGTCCCACCCTGTCATTAAAGACGTGTAATGAGACAGTCAGCAGGGCAACCTTGGTGTGCTGAGTGAGATAATGTCTCAATTGTCATGTTCCGGCAGGTGTCATTACAACATTTGTACACAGGTTGGCCTCTGCACTTCCCACTGCATCTGGGAACATCATAGCCTCTTTGCTGTTTATTCTCGCAGGTATTCACCACACACGGCCCATCACTATGTTGTGCTCACTGTGATGCTGTGTGTGAACTGTCATGGTTCTGACATTTGTGTATTATTCATGGACATTATCAGAGGTTCCTGGTTGTGCTGAAAGCCCCGTACCCAATCCCTGCCTATGACCCTGGGACACTGTCACACTTTGTCATTCATGTATAAATGCAACCCAGACAAGGGATGGGCCATGAATTTTGCTTTTACAAGAGGATTTAACTCAAATGGTACAGTTAAAAGGCAGATGATGCTATACAATGTATTTGTGTATGCATGGTAGAAGCCCATGCCCAATGCCCCCTGATGAATGGCAGGTTTGCTAACGCAAGTGTGGTACATATGTAGACACAGGGATACTTTAGTGTGACGCACAGACCGATACCAGTCAGGCTGACAGAATGCAGGGTGAATTAGGATACAGCAATTTGACAAGTTACATAATCAGTGGTCTGACTAAGACTGTTTGGAGGATGAACTAGACAGTTGACATTTCTAACTGTGTATGTCCTGTGTTTTTGAAGGTGACAAATGAACCGAAGGGCTGTGTTACACGGCTTAATTACTATCAATGGTTGACGGTGTATTTGACATAATGGCGACTCCTATGCTGTTCCAGGCATCATCAGAGGCAGTGCTTTTTGTAATGGGTGGTGTGCATGGAGGTGATCACAGGTGTGGGCTGCATCTGTTTCTCACCAGTCCTGTAGGTGAAACTTGCATTCTAAGGGCCAACAGACATTTTCACAAGGCGAAGCAATCTACATGTGCTAACAGGGCTTTGAAACTAGAAGACAGTGTATAAATTGACCTGACGTCCATGCAGTCAGATGTTCTATGACAATGGCATACCTTAGGAAAGGGTGTAGCACACTGGTTTGCTAATGTTGGTCTGTGTGTGTAGAGGAGGTATTATCAGGGTACACATCTTACTATTCCAGGGACCTCTTCCGACAGGTGGGTTGTGACCAGGTCCATGGGTGTGTCAGGAGTTAGGAAATGGGCTGACATGTGCATGGAATGTCATGTGCGCAATGCATGTCATATGTGTGGCACTTGTGCTGTCTATGTTCTGCTTCTATGGAACTCTAGTCACAGATATTCCTTGCAAATATTGGATGCAGTTGGACTAACTGCTGTCAATGGTCTTGACAGACATTCCTGTTAGTGATGCCAAAGCACATTGACTGCCTCATGTATGAGGCTTGTTTTCCCCTTATTGAGTGATGTTGTCATAGTTGTGTGCCATATGCTGCGTTGGACCTTGCTTTCAACATGTATGTGTGAAATAGTTGTGGTCCTCTGCTGTAGGCCTTCAAAGGAGATATGTACATGATATATGTCATTAAGAGTGTGTGTGTATGTGACCATTGTATGTTAGGCATCACATAAGCTCTGGGATGTTCCGTGTCCTACTCAGTATCTCAGCAATGCTCCATGAGGCAACACTCTTATTCTGATAAGTAGAGATGAAGGTGTGTAAAAAGGAATAGCCAGACCATGATATGGTGATTATAATAGGTGTTTATTTAAAATAGTTAACTAAAGTGGTGAAGGTGATCATATTCAGAAGAAATTATTTACAATCTGTTGCCGCCTGCATATGCCAGCAGCTGTGTTCTGTAGTTCCCCCTCCTGTTGCAGGCCAGCATCCTCCTCTTCCTCCTCTTCAGGCATGTGTGTCTCTGGTTCCAGGAAGGGAATGTTTCTTCTGATGCAAATGTTGTGCAATATTGCACATGTGAGGATGATCCTACAGACCATCTCAGGGGAATATAGGAGGCTACCACCAGTGATGTTGAGGCAGCGGAACCTTGACTTGAGGATGCCGAAGGTCCGCTCGACAATGCTGCGTGTCCTCCTATGGGCCTCGTTGTATGCACGCTCTGCAGCTGTACTCGGGTTGCCAAATGGTATCATTATCCATGGCTGGATGCCATACCCCTGATCAGCTGCAAGAGAAAATTAATGGGATCATGTTGATGTAGCTGGCACTATTGAAAAGACCTTTAATGGCAGTAGTTGTCTGTGACTCTTTTGTGTACTAATGTGACATCCTATGCTTGTAGGCTATACCATCTGCATTGTGTTGTTTCCGTGGCTGAACAAGTGTTTGTCTGCTAACCGTTTGTCAGCAGTATGTTTTGGGATTTGCAGTACAGTGTGCCCTCCCTAGCATTGTGACTTGTGATACAGGTGTCCGTGTGTCTTCACTGGGGGTGAGATGATAGTTCCATGCACAGTTAAAATTGAAAGTGTTGTTAACACGTTCATATCAAAGTACCCTGGACATCCCATACCTTTAGACTTAGGCAATGTATTAATGTAAAGGTCATTGGGACACTTACAATTTGCAAGGTGACATTTAGGCAACCACACTCATTGACCTCTTCACATTAGGCTGTACAGTAAATTCCAATGTGTGACAGGTTCAATGGTGACTTAAGAAACATGGCTAGCGATGTCACGACCTCAGTGTGTTCCTGTTCACATGTTGCTCTTGTGGTGTATGTGTTGTGTGTCCTAGAGGGTTGCTGTGCAGTGTATATATATGTAGGTTTTTGTACTTACCAACAAGTAGTCCATTGCCACACCGTCCACCCTGGAAGTGTTCATTGATGGTGCAGTGACGGAAGAT
The DNA here is from genome assembly GCF_031143425.1 of Pleurodeles waltl. Taxonomy (NCBI): domain Eukaryota; kingdom Metazoa; phylum Chordata; class Amphibia; order Caudata; family Salamandridae; genus Pleurodeles; species Pleurodeles waltl. Next base: position 516,507,923 of record NC_090442.1, read on the forward strand.
GTATGAGTCATGTACACTACCAGGATATTTAGCCACGATGTTGGTGATCAATCCCCGGTGATCGACTATGGCCTGCACGTTGTTGGAATGTGTGTGCTTCCTGTTGCGGTAGAGGTGTTCAGTTGCAGCAGGTGGCACAAGGCGTACATGTGTGCAGTTGATTGCACCAAGGACGTGTGGGAAGCCACTGATTGCGTAGAACCCCTGTTTAGTTTCCTGCTGCTTCTGAAGTGTGTTAGGGAAGCAGATGTTGCGGGGTGTCAGTCGAATGATGGCGTCCAGTACTTTGGGCAAAAAGGCGGAGAATGATGGTTGTGATATTCCGCCAACCAGGGCACCAGTTGTTTGAAAAGAGCCACTTGCCAGCATATGAAGTACGGCAAGCAGCTTTGTTTCTGTTGGGATGGTGTGGGGTGTCACCAAAGTGAGGGCCAACTGCTGTTCAATGTTTCGCAGCAGCTGCTGAATGGCCTGCCAGTTCAACCGGTACCTCTGTATGATGTTGTGTTCCCTGAGGCCCTAAAGGGTTGTTCTTTGGCGGAATATCCTCTCCTGCCTTCTGCGCTGCCTTTGGGGTCCCTGCTGGTGTTGTTGTAGCTGCTGTTGTTGCTGCTTGGCTCTGCGTCTGCTTGCACGCTGGATTAGAATCACCTCCATGGCTCCCTGTTGCTGCTCTGCTGTTTGTTCTGTGTGTTCTGATTGAATACAGGTGTGTTTGCCCCATTTTAACGCCTGCCCTGACCCAGGCGTTAAAATTTGACGCAAACCAGGCTGTGCGTCATTTTCTGGCTCCTCCTCCCGGCCGTGCGTCAATTTTGCCCTAAAGCATAAATACGACGCACGCCTGTTTAAGCCATTTTTGGGACGGGAACGCCTTGCATATAATTAACGCAAGGCGGGTTGCCGCATCCAAAAAATGAAGCACACGGCGGAATTTTGTCGTCCGCGGGCTCAGGCGTCAAAGTTTAAATACGGGGCAACGTTTGCGCTGATTGTGCCTCAAACTTTTTGACGCACAATCGGCGCAGAGGGAGTATAAATATGCCCCTTAGTCTTCTCATCTCAGTCTTAAGGTGTGGGCAAGGACAAAGAGGTCTGTACCTCTCAAAGGCCAAGGGAAATCTGCTCAAAGTCCAAATAGGATCTGCCTTTTAACCAAACTGGGGAATTCTAAATTAAAATCCAAAGTCAAAGATGATTTGTCCATCACTCACATCACACTTAAGGTTACTTTCTCAGGCTCTCTATGTGTAAAACAATAGGACATTTATTTGAAAGCTAACATTCAATGGGTACGAAGTCCGAAAGAAATGACATGTTAGCAAGAAACTAAAACTAAGGCCCTCATTCTGACCTTGGCGGGCGGCGGAGGCCGCCCGCCAAAGTCCCGCCGTCAGATTACCGTTCCGCGGTCGAAAGACCGCAGCGGTAATTCTGACTTTCCCGCTGGGCTGGCGGGCGGTCGCCTTCAGACCGCCCGCCAGCCCAGCGGGAAAGAGGCTTCCACGATGAAGCCGGCTCGGAATCGAGCCGGCGGAGTGGAAGCTGTGCGACGGGTGCAGTTGCACCCGTCGCGTATTTCACTGTCTGCGCAGCAGACAGTGAAATACATGTAGGGGCCCTCTTACGGGGGCCCCTGCAATGCCCATGCCAGTGGCATGGGCACTGCAGGGGCCCCCAGGGGCCCCGCGACCCCCCCTACCGCCATCCGGATCCCAGCGGTCGGACCGCCGGGATCTGGATGGCGGTAGGGGGGGTCGGAATCCCCGCGGCGGTGCAGCAAGCTGCGCCGCCGTGGAGGATTCAATGGGCCGGCGGTACACTGGCGGGAGCCCGCCAGTGGTGCCGGTCCGACCGCGGCTTTACCGCCGCGGTCGGAATCCCCATTGGAGCACCGCCGGCCTGTCGGCGGTGCTCCCGCGGTCCTCCGCCCTGGCGGTCAAAGACCGCCAGGGTCAGAATGAGGGCCTAAATGTTTTCCATACATTTCAGAAAGTGGGCTAACTATAGTGAGTTAAAATGGTGCATTAATTTACATTAAACAACACCAATAACATTTAAAATCATGAATTAATCATTAATAGGCTTGCCAGTGTTCATGTTACAGTAGATTTAAACCACAACAACTTTGCTAATACATTTCAGTAAGTTTAATGGGGAACTACGTTTTCAACATTAACATGTTACATTTAACACATTTAATTCTAGAAATTCATTATCATTTTAGTGAAAACTATTCATTAACATCATGGGGAAACACATGGAATCAAATTAATTGATTGTACGTGAAGTTTTGTGGCTATACCAGATAACATTAAATCACTATTCCACAGTGAATGCACTCTAATATAAGCTTTCAGTGCACCACTTTACAGTTAACTTGTTAGAACTTCAAACAACAAAATGCAAATTCTGTCAAATGTAGATTACTGTTGTGATGTCAAAGTAGCAATAACATTTCAGCTACATCACTTGCTACACACCTATAAGAAAAAAACATACAACAGGACTACTAGAAATGATTAATAAGGTTCTACTCTAATCCACAAGGAAAGCCTAAAAAGTGGTAGGAAGGGCCAATCACAAATTTACCGTAACCACGAACACAGCACCAGGGACAAAAGGCCATGACATCCTTGCCCTGCCTGTCACCTAAATCCCACCCCCTTAGACAACCTACAAAATGCTAATGCACTAAATACTTTGGAATGCACTATCAGCCTGAAAAACCCAAAGATAGATGTTCTGGACTACTATCCATAGGGGCCCCCATCAAGCAAGATGTGCTAATAAACCAGGACAAATCTGAGAGAGCAAAAGGTAGCTGTATCAGAACATGTCTGCAGCTAAATTCCAAAAACATTCCAATCAGCAAAATTCCCACCTAACACATTGAAAAATCCTGTCCCCTCCCACCATTAAACCTCCCCCAACTAAGAAATTCCATCAATTAAACAACCCCGACAGGCAATCCCATCCAAACATCGTTTCAACCACTGTTCTTTCAATCCGATCCAAGGGGCATATTTATACTCTGTTTGCGCCGAATTTGCACAGAAAAAGGGGTCCCCAAGGGACACCTTCCCCTTTGTGAATGCATACAAAAACGTTTTTTATGATCAGAAAACTTTTCATTTTTCATTTTTAAATGCATCCCGTTTTCCTTTAACGGGCTGCATTTAAAAAAAAAAAAAAAGATTGCTTTATTGAAAAGCAAACACAGACATGGTGGTCTGCTGAGCCCAGCAGGCCACCATCCCTGTGATTGTAGCCATTCGCAATGGCTCGCAAATTGCAACCTACCTCATGAATATTGATGAGGTAGGTCTGGCTTGTTTTAGGGTATGTTAATTATTATGTCGTATATTTGGCTAGAGTAATAAAAAGCTCACAGGCATGTAAATATTACTAGTCATTGCTTTGATTTACACATGAGGAAGGGTCACTCGAAGTATCACATATTCAGTAGTAGAATGCCACTCATTCATACAAAGAAACCATATAAATATCACAGATAAGCAAGCAAAAAAACTTGGCAGCTATGGGCTGGAAGGTCGTAAACAATCTCACTCAAGGTCCCCTTCAATGCCTGCATTCAAAATTCCATCTAAAACTTCTGATTCAGAAGATGAACCCATGCATGAGGGTTTTATTAGAAGTCCTTTGGCAGACAAAGAAAGAACAAAGTGATGTAAACAAGGGCTATATTTATTCTGTTGATGAAAAGTTATCTTCTGAGATCTGTCCTGTATGCCCTGTATGTCAGTTTATGAAATCAGAAAACTAGGAATCTTGCAGGAATTAGAGGCAAGTGTAAATCAGTCACCCCTGCCTTCTCCTCTGAAACCTTCTAGTTTTGTCTGTCTGCAAGGGGAACTACTAATTCAGCCTGAACGTCTCTTAGTGCCTGCTCTTGTGGAGGTACAATTGTACAATTAACTGCAATCCCTGAAATTGATCATGAATACCTTGATGTATTTCAAGCGTCAGCTACCAAGGAGTTACCACTTCATTGGCCCTTTATTTGCACCATTTACATTCTTCCTTTGGCTATAGTTCCATAGAGGCCCAGCTTTTCCTTTTCTCCTTTGGAGCAGCAAGGTTTAAGAGAATATCTTGAAGTAAAGTTAGAGAATGGTTTGATTATTCCATCTACATCTCATACTGCAGCTTCTTTATTGTTTGCACCTGAAAGGGGTACTTCAGAACTTCGAGCGTGTATTGATGACAGAGGTCTAAATAGGATAACAATCAAGGACCATTATCCTTTGCCACTAATGTTTGGTATTCTGGAGGCTGTCCTTGAGCTAAAGTATTCAATACTAACTTGGATATGAGAGGAGCTTATCATCTGATATGGATCCACTCAGGTGGTGAGTGGAAGACAGTATTCAGAACACCACTTGGGCATTAAGAGTATTGTGTTCTGCTGATTGGTCTCTGCAGTGCCACTTGTGTCTTCCATCTCTGAATGCAATTTTTCTGATCCGATTCTCTAGAACAATGTTGTGTAAGGCTTCCTTGTTTTTCCTCCAAATCCAGCAGACCATCCATCTCACAGCAAACAAGTTCTTCTGCTGAAGATATGGAAAATTCTACATTTTGATATGGACTTTTTCACATTATTATTTTCTGTTGGTGCACCACTATATGTATTTTTCTATTTAGTTGCCTCATTTTGCATTCTTGAGCAGAATAAGCTCATAGCAAGTGCACAATGCTTCTTTAGAAATGACTTACTGTGGGACAAAGGGGAGATACTTCCACTGGGCTCACTGCTCAGTTTGTAATTTTACCACATTGTCACTCCATTGAAATCACACATTGAAAGTTAATCAACCACACCTTCAAGCCAGATCTAGTTGATGCTGAAATTGTCAGTCTGTGATGATGAGGCATTGCTCCTGACATTTCAAAACCTGGATGCCTACAACAGGATTTCCTCTTTCTAACCTCTCTGCAAACAAATTTCAGATAACCTAGCAGTTTCTTCACCTTTCTCATCTCCAGTTTTTGGCAACCACTGCTTCCTCCAATAAAGCAACCAACTTTATGGTGGTACTTGGTGCTGCTGTTTTCTTGGGGCCAATTACACCCACAGTTCCTGTGCCATAGATTCACATACCTTATTGCATCGTCCACACTGTCTCTCTCGTTTAATCAAAAGTATCTAGACTGTAACCATTTCATTACCTCAACCTTAGATAATCCACCATGGCAAAAAGGAGCTGGAGCTTTCAAACAATTTGCAGTATATCAGCCCACTGGCAAGATCATGCCCACTAAAACTCTCCTAAAAATGAATGCCTAGCAATGCAAAATCAACTGGGTGAACCAGTAACAACCTAAAAGCTGACTTAATGAAACATTTTGCGTATTCTATGCGTGCTCCATGTTTCAGAATCAAGCTAAAATCAAAATTCACAAAGGCAAATTGCAACATTGTATCTTTCGAAATGAAATTGTAAACTGTTGGCCCTTCCGGCCAAGACAAGTGAAGGATCATTCTAAATTTACCTGAGTTTTGTTGGACTCCATGCCCAGCAGGGACACCATTAAGTCCTATATTGGCAAATTTTGAAAAGGACCAGCCATTCTTCTACCTCCTTCCATAGTTTCTGCCCAACATTATGCAGCTTTTCTCTAGCAGACTTCTGGATGTCCGTGAATCCCCTAAATCTAGGAGCTTGATATCTCAGATGAAAACCCTCTCTGAAACACTGCTTCAAATTCACGGCAGCCTCCGTATCTGGATAAAAAGCCAACCTTTCTTCCAACTGTAACATTTCTTCCAATGTAAAAGTTCTTGCTGCCAAGCTGACATTGCAAGCCCCGTCCTGTCCTTGCCGAATTCGTGCACGCATTGGTGACTTTCCCAAGCATTAGTTGATAGGATTCTTACACATGGATCTCAGCATTAGTGCTTGTATCTACATGCTACAGAAACCTTTATTAAATCCACAACATGCCCCTGACTTGACACTCTCTCCTGTGCCCACAAAACCCACCCCATGAGTGTGGGACACCCAAGAAAGGCTCTATACGGCACCAGTAGGCTGCTGACTATATGTAATGCTGCTTCTGTTCTGGTGGGGGTCATCTACTGGGGCTGCAGCTCACTGACAACTTCATCCCATAGTTTCTCTGGTGCAATGCACAACTTGGCCCAAAATTGCTCGCCAAATGTAGCCAGACTAAACCACCAAAGTCCATTTGCCCCTTTCTAATCATGTCAATATATTTCAATGTGGCCACAGGCCTCTCTCGTTTTTTGCAATACAGGCTAAAATATGTATTAAAGGCATATGCCCATGTATCTATTTTAACAGGCACTCTCAGCCTCCAGGCTAATTCCTAAGATTCTTTCTTGGCTTCCTCCTTTGCCTCGATCTTCCTGTGGAGTAATTTGTAAATATACAGAAATTCCCCCTTCAATTTTTTTGTTTGGTTTCATTAGATAAATGTACCCCTGCGGCATGGATACCACTATGTGTGGCAACATCTATAATCTCTCCCTCCTTTTTTTCTTTTCCCACTTTATTTTTATCTTTATTACTCAAAATCTTTGCTCATCAACTCCACTGAATTATTATTCCCAATCTCAACTCCCACTACTCCTGATGATCTCTAATCCCCCTTTTGTAGACTGATTTCTCCGACCTCCCACCATCCCCTGTGGATGTTTGGTCGAGACTCGCAGTTAATCTAGGAAATATTATTTTAAAATATGATCTCTGATTAATGCATATGACAGACACTTGCTTTAATGAAACAAGGTTTAACAAGGTTTCTCTAATGTGAACTTTAAAAGAAAATGCCCAAGTAGTATTTGAATCCGCTAGAGAGAATTGTTTTGATATTTTACCTCTTAAGGAGACTTTGTGCACTATTGGATTTCAACGATCCTCCTTTGTAATGTCCCCATGTTTTGTGTTTCAATTAACTTAATTCCTTACTCTTGTGATTACACTCTACTAAACTCCACAACATTCCGCAGTGACAACCATTTACATTGGACCATTAATGGAATGTGTACCTTGTTAAGGAAGAGCAATTAAGTTCTGTACACTTCCTCAAGATTTTGGTAAAACAGATACTGTGCCACTTCCACACATCTAACTGACACCTGTGCAACATAAGGCGGTGGACAAAACAAGGAAAACATGTATTGGTGTGTGCAGCTATCACAAAAAAAAGAGTTACATGCATTGCAATCTTTATTATAATAGCAATGCTAGATTCTAAATATTCCATCGACCTGGCCGTTTCATGAATTTCCTGACAAAGCTCCAGATTCTACAGCAATGATCAGACATCTTGGCTCTGTCCTAGGAAACCCTCGTGTTGAGAGAGTACCTGAAAGCATTCAGAAGGCAACATACACTGTACAGTCAGAGACTGTACCTACATTTAAGGGGGCTCCCAGAGACACGTCAAAGGCTAGATGACCAGATGCAAATCCAGCATGCTTCAGTAAACACTGCCTGTCCCTGCGGGATCCATGCATGCACTAAAGAAGAGCGTGTATACATTCAATGCTACAGTGCACATGAGGAGGTTCACAAAAATAACAGACCATAAGGGTGAGATATAGAGTGCATTGTGCTAAGAACCCCTGCTGCTAAGCTAGGCACGAGGTAAAGTACTATTCAAAGCTACACATGTTCTCGCTTCATTAAGAAGGGCCCTCTATATGTTGCAGCATATTTGTGAGCTCTAAAATCACTCCATCATCCACAAACCAGTACATCACAAAATTGTAGGGTCAGCCAATTCTACACCTCTCCTGAATATCAGTTCTATATGCAATGACATCATTGAGAACTCCCTATCATGAGTTACATTGGCTTAATTTAGAGCTTGAGTTCTGAACTTTAAATAACAGATGCAACCTCATTAAGTTTTCTAACATGGTTCTCAAAATGTGTTTCTGTCATGGAAAAACTTTGCCAAAAGTATGGCCTTGTGAAAATATGGAGGGGCTTATTTACAAGTCCCTTGGGCTGCCGGTGCCCGACTTTTTACATGGGAAAACGTGACGGCTCGGCGGCACAAGGGGCTTATAAATAAGCCCGTGAGTGAGGTTATAAATAAGGTGCAGATCATGGGTAAAAAGTAGGCCATTGCAGCCCTTGCAGTGCGGGATGGAGAAGTGGGGGGCACAACCCTTAAGGAGTCCCCTGTTCAGCTGAAGTCCAATGATGATATCTACGATATAGGAGACTCGGGGGAGCCACATCACATTCTGTGGGTGATAAGGGGGAGGGGTATAATTTTGTGTTACACCACTGGTGCGGAGATCCTGAATTTGTGTTGTTTTTCGTGGAAGTTGTTGTGAACGCATAACACGTACTCCAACATTTTAGAATTCTTTTTGTGCTGTAGTTGGTAGACATCTGCAATCTGACTGACTAGTTTAAGGCTATGATAAAAGTATCTCATAAATGTCTGACCGAGCTTGAATTGCAGTACTCTGGGTCATACCGAACATGAGAGATACCCCCTGACATGTTAGCAGCTATCTGGCTGGATGTCCTGTGCTCTTTGATGGGAATATGAATACTTTATAAATATCTCGATCTGATATTCCAGCAGTAAGTATCAGGCACTGTGCATGCTCCCCTGAAAAATGTTCAGCTCCCATTAGTATGTCGCAGGTGACGTTTCCATATCACCGCTCGCTGACGTGTACGATTTTAAGCTGGTACGAACCCTGGACAAAGAACTATTTATTTTTTCTTATGCTACTTTCAGCAAGTGCAGCCCTTGTTTCCAGCTGAGTGAGCTATATATACCATTTCACATTCGGCACTTTTATCGAACGGATAGTTCCAATGTCCAGGAGGGCATGATGTCTATTATCTGAACTTTCAGTAGACTTGCGAAGGGCTGTCACTCAAAGCCCCAAATACTGCCCTCTGACGTGAAATGTCCTGTGGTACCTGAAATACATATATGCGTTTTTATTCAAGGACAGAGACGTGCATTTGGAATTTCTTTTCCGTGGTTCTTTTTATATATGCAACTAGGCCTACACTGCAGAACATTCTCACCGTTTTTTCGCAAGACTTAAGGAGACATGCGTTTACAATCATGCACTGGCCTTGGGACAAGGGTCTTGTATGAGTTGCCGTCAATAGTGCAAACCGACCGCGTTCTGAAAACCACAACCCTGGCTCTGAGTTCACTGTGCCGCTCTTTATTAGGCGATTCTTTGATCTTGACTAATGCCTGGTCTGCGTCGCAATCAATGGAAGATGAATCGAGGCCCACGAGCTTTCATCTCTTGTGAGACATTCACTTCTTCTGATCAGTTTTGTCCGTCCTTTGTTTCCGTTCTGCTTGCTGGAGAACAAGTTCACCGCATGTGCATGCCGCAGGCGGGAACTGAATGACAACGTGTCACTTCACATTAGTCAAGCACAAACATGTCACAATCTTTTGACATAATGTGCTTCCGCCGTGTTCTGCTGGGTAACCTTAATTGGCTTTCAAAAAAGATGAGGGGCTCAACTCGTTAAATACATATTTTATAAAGCATTCAAGCTATATAGGTACAAAAATCATTTTTTTATTAACCAACCACCCAGTTTTTCCATTATGCCAGTTCTAACTTTATTTGGAAGTTGGATTTGTTGTAACACATATGACTTAAGTGTTTTTTGTTTCCCACTAGGGTACAACTTTTTAAATAAATGGCTAGGTTTCAAAATCTCCAAAGGGGGTCCTGGCACCAGAGTAGGTGTAACGAAACATAAAGCTTCAACTCTTTTTGCAGTTTCTTGTGATTGTCACAATTACTAACCATTGGATAGCTTGGGACGTTTGCACACTATGTCACGTAAACTCTTGAGGGAAGGTGCCATGGCTCGCCGTCGCATAGCTAGATTTAGCAATACAAAGAAAGCTTCATCTCTCAGAGAGAAGTCTCAGGCCGCTTTAGGCACGGAAAGAGCGAAGCTGTCTCTGCACTTGAGCAGTAAGAAATCTAGTAAGAAATCGCGTGACGTTTCTCAGATGCACCAACACAAAATTTGAAAAAATAGCATTAATTCAAGCTATAGAAACGTTACCATGGTACCACTTTAAAAACATATTTCTATCGGTGTTTACACACAAACTACATATAAATTGCCACGTTTTAATAAAGCATTGTTTATAATTGTCAGGTCGGGTCACAGTGGTTAATAGGTGCAAGGGTATTAACAACGTTAGAGTTTTTATTTCACTTGCTGTAGGTTTAGCCAGAACTACTAATAACACGACATATACTTTCACCTCGAACAGTGTGAGAGGATCCGCGGGCAAAGCCATGCATTGACCCTGAGAGTGTTACAACCTTATTACGTGCAGGTGGTCTATTACTAACCTTTTCAGCCAGTTTCAGGAGTATCATCTCCCAAACTCTGGCTTGTCTATGGCTATACCCTTGGTTTCTGCCCCCTTAGAGATATCCTTTTGCACTGGCCCATTTGAGGCGCAGTACTGGATTTCCACAACATGGCCATCTGTTTCATGGCAAGTACAAGGGTCAGGTCAATAAATCTGCATTCTAGTCTCTGTTTTAGTTCTAAACATCAGACCAAGTAATCAAACCCTTGAAATGTGAGCCAACGGTGTTCCTTATCAGGCTTTCACGAAATCTGAGAAAGTCAGGCCAGCAAAGTAATAAGGAGGAACCTGCCCACATCTTCAGGGCGGCACCTCAGACAGGTTCTTGGCACTGTTGGAAATATTGTGTGGAGACAGCTCGGTGTTAGATATATATGATGCAGAATATTGTGCTAGATCAATGTAAAGCTATCATTACTTGATACCAAGTGCAGCTATCCCACTGCTTTTTCCCAGTCTGTCTCAGAAATTACTTGCCCAGGTCATCAGCCCAAATCATCCACAGTGTTACCAAGCTGGTCTTGGTTATATTTCATAAAGTTAAGTATATCTGTGACACTATTCTCTTACTGTCTCTCAACAATGCCAATAATGTATGCACCTGAGGCAGACGACTTTCATAATCCCAAGTATCTTTAAAAAGTCTGGACAATGTGGGTGCCACATACCAGAAATTGTCCCAGTGGGATGCAATATATTTGTTTTAGCTCTGGAATTGTGTAATATGTCTCCATCTAATAAATCCCCAATTGTCCAAATTGCTACTTATTTTAATCTGGTAAAAAAATAAGGGGGTAAGAGGAATGCTTACAATAAGTCTAACTAGTGGCAATCGCTCAAAGTAGCATTTCAACCAATCATTAGCTTACCCACCATTCCATCTTAGGTTGGACACAACCAAATACCAATCAGTCTTGACCCTGCAGCAGTAGGATCAGTTCTGCTCGAACTGCCAAGCCAGGTCCTTAATGAACCAGAGTACCAGCAGCCCAGAGTGGGGTTGTCATGATTAGGGCTCTTCACTTGGGTGAAGCTTGGTTCCAGTGGCAGAGTGAGCACAGTACCCATCTCTTGGCATATCCTTTGCCACTTAGGGCATTACATCAAACACACAAAAGCTGATGGGGGAATTCTTGCAATAAGTCTAACCACTGGCAGCTGCTCAGAGTAGCATTCCAACCCATTGTTCTTTTGCCCATCACGCCACATCAATTTAGACTTAGCCATTTGTAAATCAGTCTTAACTCTTTCCAGTAGAAATGGTCTGAGATGGGCTGTTCCTATGGGTTCCTATTGGAGCAAGATAGAAACTGATTTGCATATAGCTGGGTCTAATCTGAGATGGCATGATAAACAAAATAAAAACGGACTGGGAGGTGGTTCAAGTAATTACCAGTGACTAGGATTAATCAAGCATTCCGCTAATAGTTATTTTGTTTACTTCAGTGCAACTCCCTAAGTGTGACGGGTATGGCCAGATGAGGGTTTCATGTTCACTGTGCCACTGGAACTAAGCTATATAAGAAAGGGCCTCTTTTGACATGGTTAGCCCCCATTTTTTGCCTGGTATTTGATGTGATTTCAAAGTTGTTAGTGGCCAGGGCCCCTGCTAACCAGTGTTCCTGGGCCAGATCTCTTTCCCAAAACTGTTGTGATGAATTGGCACAATTGGAAACACCTTTACGTGCCATTGTAAGTTCCTAGTAAGTGGTACTCAGGTTCCCAGGGCATGAGGTACTAAGTGTAGACCTCTAAGGGCAGTAGCACAGATTGTGCCATCCTCAGTGACCATGCATCTAAGTGTACCCAGCACTGCCATTGCAGGCTGAGTGTCTTGGTGCAATCCTAATATGCAAAACATTCTGGGTGCCCTGACCACTACAGACTGCATGCAATATAGGTAAGTCACCCATCTGGCAGGCCTTCCAGCTCTAAGGCAGGGTGCACTATACTGCAAGTGTGGGCATGGATGCATGAGCAATATGTCCTTACTGTGTCCCTGGGACATAGTAAATTAATAGAGCAGGCATGTGCGGGACACTGGTCAGTACGAGTTCCACAACTACATGATTGCCACTCTGCACCCTGGGTTGTTTGGTATCAAACATCTCAGAATGATACATCCAAACTAGTACCAGTATTAGCTGCATTGCAAAAGTACCCAGGGGCTACTTTAGAGGTGCCCTCGGCAAAAGCTAACTACCCTGGCATGGTTGCTGGCCATTGACAACCAGCATGCCACCATTAGACAAGATTCTGGAACACTGGGGTGAGAGCCTGAGCTCTCTGGGTCCAGAGAACAAAGCCCTTCCTGTGCAGAGGTGTTACACCTCCTCCCCAGGAATGTGCACAACCCTGCCTATGAGCTTCAAAGGGTTAACGCTCTTGAAACTCGACCCCCAGCCCTGCTGCTAGCAGCAGGTGGGCGCTCTCATTGCAAACCCCCACTTTTAGAGAGAGCCACGGCGGAAAAATGCACAAAGGACAGGAGGAGTGGCCACCCCCATGTTGCACCACACCTAAGGTGTTGCTTGCGAGGTGACCCCTCCATTTCATTTTCCTCCATCTTGCATGGTAGGAAAATAGCCTGTCAGGGATAGGGAAGTGACCTCTCCCCACAGGAAGTTGTCACATAGTGGGTGTAGCCACCCTGAGGTAGATGACCCATTGGTCACTACTAGGTACTCCCCTAAACGCCCACTAAATGAAGTATTTAGTTGGCACCCCTAGACCTGCAGACCAGATTCCAAGGACACAAGAAGGTCTGCAACAAAGAAGACCAAAGGCTCGAGAACTACAATCCTGCTGCACATATTAATGAATAACTTGCCAAGTTTCTTCAAGACTCTGGCGGTTTAGACTCCACTCAACATGGTTTCATGAAAGCCCACAGCATGCAATCCACCCTCATTAGTACATCAGATCCTATCCGAAGATTAATTGATGAGGGATCAGGAGCCTTTTTGTGCTGTTAGATTTATCAGCGGTTTTTGATACCATCTCTCCACATATTATGGCACATCGTCTTCATCAAGCAGGTGTTAGAGGCATAGCGCTGAACACTCTGAAATCATTTTTAGAGGACAGATCTACCATAGTAAGTTGCGGAGACTTCAGAGCACCCACCTATCAACTACCATGTGGGGTTCCTCAAGGCTCCTCGCTTAGCCCTACGCTATTCATTCAATTTATATGAAGCACCATTGGCCAGACTCATTTGATCTTTTGGCTTTCTTGACACCTCCTATGCGGATGATACTCAATTGATCATCCCCGTTCATATGAAATTGGGAGGAAGCTGCCAATCGATTTCATCACTGTATGAGTGAGATCAACAGATGGATGGGCCTGAACTGGCTTAAGATGAATGGTGAGAAAACAGAGATCTTGCTTTTTGGCTCTAGTAGGGACCTGTGGAGCTCAAGTTGATGGCCATCTACTTGTGGAGATCTTCCTACCCCCACCAGTTCTACTAAGAATCTGGGGATTATTTTTGACAATGACCTATCCTTTAAGTCTCAAGTAAATTTCGTCACTAAGGCTTGCTTCTGGACGCTTAGAATTTTGATTTTGTTTCCCCCTATTTACAAAAAGAGCTTAGAATTACAGTATCTCTTGCTTTGGTAATTTCTAAAATAGACTATTGTAATGCTTTAATGCTTAATATAGACACAACTTTGCTTAATAAACTTCAACTAGTTCAGAACACAGCTGCCCGACTAATATTAGATATTCCCCGCTCAGCTTCAGCCAGCGGTGGTCTGAGGCAGTTACATTGGATACCTGTCAAGAAGCGGATTATTTTCAAGACATTATGTCTGACGCACAAGTCCTTGCATATGCGCGGATCTGAATACCTGTCGTCTAAGTTACACTGGTACACTCCAAGTCGTCAGCTCAGATCAACAGGTTCCTATTTGGTGCACCTCCCCCCGCACTTGTAAGGCTAGATGGGGCGAAAAAAGCATTTATAGTGGCTGCTGCTAAACACTGGAATTCGCTCCCATTGACAATTAGGAAGGAACACAACTTCATGGCCTTCAGGAAGCAGGTAAAGACCTGGATTTTTCCTCTGTAGTTTTATTCTTCTTTTTTTCATTTTCTCTTGTCACTCTACTCACTGCTGCCTAGCGCTTCGATGGCATGGCCGGAATGCGCTTTATAAATACAAATACAATCAACACATACATACATACAAAGAAAAAGGTGCCAAAACCTGACTGCTGCACCCGGGACTCAACAATTGTTGCTGAGGGGTTGCACGGACATTGAACGGACTCCACAAAACCCCAGTGGACTCCCACCTTTTTTTGAAAATCGCCAAAGATTTTCCTTCAGAGTCAAGGCATCACTCCCTGCAACAAAGGAGCAAAAGACCAGTGAAGTCCAGTTCACTGACTGGCTGCTGACCAAGGAACCAGACATAGCAGCCAGACCAATCTCTACCCAACAGACTCAGAGGACAAATCCTGCAAGTGTGCTATGTTTGGTGGCACTGTGACCTCCAGTGGTTTAACCGTGCAATAGCCCATGGTACTGGACTCCTAACGTCAAACACCTAGAAGAAAAGTCTACTCCGGACTCCAAAAGGACCTGGAGCAAGCCCCAGTCAAGGGACTTTAGGACAAGTGAGAATCGCTCCCCAGAGTGGCCCTGCTAACCTGCAATCCACCCTCAAAGTGACCCGCCTCCTGCTTCTAATCACATCTTTGAGCACAGTTCTTGGCTCACCTATCTGCTCTGCACCTGGCCTCTCTGGGCCCTGCACCAGAGAACCAGCTGTTCTCTGGGAGTCTCCCACTCCCTGCGACCTCTGCAGTCCAAAGGGACCCACCAAACTCACCTTGAAGTCCGCCTGTGCACTGCTTTTCCAAGTGGTCCCCCACAGTGGTCCAATACTTTTCAGCAGCTCTTCCTGCCAAAACTGGTAACCGCCCAAACTCCTCTGGCTGGCCCAGAGGACTTCTTGATGACCTTGATCCAAAGGCAATTAGAGCGTACTTTTGGATTCCTAGAGTCACAATTCAGGTGTTTTGAACATACAGGGGGCGTCCTGCTGTACTCTCCTGAAGCTGTGTGCAAGGTAATAGAAGCCTGTTGTGTTTTACACATTATTGAGGTACGTTCAGGACTTACACATACCTCTGAACCCTCACCTAGGTCTCAATCCAGGGAACAGGGCCATTGTACCTAACAGAGGCCAGTGTATGCAGGTGCATGACCTGCTCGTTGACACTTTTGTCTCTTGAGTCACTCGTTGTGTTACAGACTTTTTGTGGTTGCACATTCTGTTGTCAATGATTTCAATTTCAAATACTTTTTATTCGGTTTCTGTTGCAAAACCATAAAAGCACACATAAATGACATAAAATGTAAAATACAATAAGAGTTGCAAACAATCGGGCTATTATTTTACAGAATAATATAACAAAATGAATCATCCTGTGAACTTCTTATACAATTTATGGTTCATAAAAACACACACAACCTTAGTTAAAAAAACTCATCTTGCAACATTTGTAGGTAAAGAACATAAGGGCAAACTTGTGAATAGCCTGTCCTTTTAAGTGAGGGAACTAAAAAGGAGTTTGTAGGTGCATTATAAAACTTAGAAATCATTACCAAGTGCAAGGTGTCCTGTGGAGACTTTTTGTCACAGCCACAGGGACCCAAAGAATAAAAATCATAGCAGCCGCTAGGGGTGGTGAAGGTCAGGTGCAGGAGGCTGAGCCTAAATCCGACTATCAGAAATCTGTCCCTGTTGTTTTTGACAGCTATTAAATAATGCTCCATCTTCAATGTGGTAGTAACCAAAGCATAACTCCTGACTTTGGGTTTCAACAACTCTGTCCCTTACATGTACATCTTCACCATGTCAATAAAATGCTCCTTGACCCATTCATAGTCCCTTCTAACGCTGCCCTTTGGATTGGAAAATAACTCAGCTCGTCCTAGTTTGAAAAAAAAATATCCCTTATACATCTGAATCATGGTATTTTAAGGGCACCATCCAAAGACAAATATTCCCTCATAACTGGACGATTAAAGCTGAGTTCCTCCCTAGACCAGATCATAGCCCAGCACAATAAAGGAGGGAACGCTATCTGGTTGCTGAAGTATTTAACCCCTAGCTACTCAGGAACACTAAAAGAAGGTGTATATTGTGGGGCACAGAGAATGGGCCTGAGAAACAGTTTTTTTTCAATCTGTAAACCATTGGCGGCCCTATAACCCCAACTTCACACCCATACAACACTTTTAAAACACACTTGGCCTGATAAATGTTCACTTAGGGCTTTAGTGGTCTGCTAGCCAGCCTAGAGGCAAAACAAAAAATGGCCCCAATAGACTTCCTGATTTCCTGCCTTTTATCCATAACCAAGGGTTTCCAGCTAAGGTTGTTATCAAGCAGCAACCCCAGGTAAGGAAAACTCTGGACTAGCGGATGGTGATTCAATGTGAAGGTCTTGGTTCTAGTTGACTTGGAGCCCACCATCAGTATATATGATTTTGTAAAATTCACAGTCAGGTTCAGTTCCTCCTTAAAGGTTTCACAGGAATTCAACAGAGTTTGCAATCCATTGGCTGTTTTTGCCATCAGGACTGCGTCATTTACGTAAAGGAGAACGGGTATGGAGTGCAAGCCAGTTACAGCGCAATCAGTGTTAATAGCAGTTTAAGCCTGTTCGAACCAATGTATATATATATATATATATATTTACAGGGAGAACAGGAATGGGGCACGGATACACACTTGGCAGACTCCCTCCCCCCCGACTCATTCCAAAACTCTTAGTAGATGCCTCATCATTTGACTCCCTTACTGTTGCCGTGGTGTTTACATAAAGGTCTCATAAAAAGTAGAAACTATTTACATCTGTCCCTAGCTCCAAAAGTATATTCCACTGCATGTCATGGTTGATTCTGAGCAGGCACTAACATATTTACTGATCACCATGTGTAAGTTCATGCACTGGCCAATGGTAGATTTGCCAGACTGGAAACTATATTGAGAGTATGAAACAAAACGTTATTCTCCTCCGCTCAGCCTTTGAGCCTATCTAAGATTACAGAACCTTGACAAATGAATCTATAAGTGAGATGGGCCTATAGCTCTGGGGGTTCTCCTGATTGCCCATTTTAAAGATCGGAACAATAACAGCTATTGACCAGGATGGGGTGGGGATCCTTATCTCACTGCAGCGCTCAGAGTCAGCAAAGGAGCCCAGAACTCAATACTGCTAACAAATAGATCAGGAGGATCCCATCTGGTCCCGGAGCTTTTTGCTTTGTGAGGCCCTGGGTGTCCTGTATAATATCTTCTAGGGTAAAGACGAGTTCTGAACTCCCAACGATAACATCTCCCTGCTTGCTGGTTACTATTGACCCGGTGTCGTTATAAATGTCTCAAAGTGGGTGACCCAGTTGCATGCTGCAATGTGATGACACAGAGAGGTTTCTCTCTGTGCATGCTTGTACTAAGTCTTTACAAGCTTTTCCCCTCAGGATTCCCTTCCTTCTCTTCTCTTCAATTCTAATATATATTTGCGCCAATGGGTTGCTATTAGCGGACCATCTTTTGGAGAAGTTTTAAGGGCACTTTTTAGGTTGCGCAGGGCCTTAGAAAATCCAGAGTCAAACCATTTCTAGGCTGTTGGGGTGAATTTTGCTGGAGGGGTGGGGGAGTAACAATTCAGCCACCTTATCTGCAATGCAGCCAATTGGCAGTAAAAGCAAGTGGCCAGGGGAGGTAGAGTCTAAGCAAGTTGTTATTTCCCCCGCACAACTATGAAGTAGAGAGTGCATAAAATGAATGCTCCAGTTCCATCATAGCCCGCCTTAAATGTCTCCCTTGACACTGTAGTTGTGGTTTCAAATGCAATCTCAAAGTGCTCACCAGGGAATTTGTAACCCTTTTAGTGCTAAAATCAGTGGGTTATGGTCGCTAAATGCTTGTGTTGAGATACTAAATTTGGAAATCTTACTAGATAACTGAGACGAAACAAATATGAAGTCTATAGTGGAGGCACAACCCCTTCCCGTGTACATTGGAACTAATCCCCCAGACATCTCCAGTCTATCCATAGTATGAACAAGATTAAAATCATTTAATAGGGTAGTCAAATTAGTTCCCTCTCTTGTGTGTTTCAAATGCCACCCTTTAGACAAAAGACAATTCTGCATGCCATTTCCGTCTTGCTTTGGGTTTACACACAAATGAATGCTAAAATACCCTGCTATGATTAAATTTGCCTGCCCTTTTCTGCTAGTGACCAACTGGTGAATATAGGACCCCAGGGTGTAAGTGTTTGGGGTGATCTGTGACCAGGGTTTTGCGTTGTAGAGATTCACCACAACAATGGAAAATGACTTGCAGAGAGTTACCTTAAGGACTTGTATAGTCTGGCCCCTGAGTGTAAAACAGAGACTCACCCTGCAATGTCCAATGATAAGAAGATTATCATGCTCCTTTTTGCCCTGCCAGATGTAGAGCACATTCACAACAATTAGCAGGCAAGGGACAAATTAAATCCTAATTTCTAATAACCAATATTAACTCTTGGTTTCAGGGGGTAAATTATTTGCACTTATTTATTCCATCAATTCACATCAATGCAGCATCAGACTCATTGGAAAGAAACCTATCTCTTATCCAATCATAAAGGCAAAAATATATACAAGTCTACAAACATATATTTACATCTAACATATAAAACATAAATACATTCTCATATAGCAAAAATCATGACAATGATACAAAATAATACAAAAAAATAATACAAAAAAAGTGTGCCCGTCTTAAAAACTTTAACAAATAGTCACTATAACACAGTTCACAATGTGATCTAATATCATATGGTCACCAAGGGTCTTACACCCAGCTGAACAATACCTAGATGTTTTTTTGGATAGGTATTGTGTAGTGTTCACCCATTTATGCGTCTCAATTCATTATTATTCCAAGCCCTTGATACCATTAAAGAGATGTCGACGCGTTTCGGCCGCAGCACTCAAGGCCTCTTCAGGACTGTCAGGGGGCACTGGCAACTCTACAAAAATTAACATATATTACAATCATCCTTATTCGATAAATACTTCTGCCATCCTCCACCAAATGTGTCCAGTATTAGTATCAAGCTGCCACCACTCAATCCCATTGTATCTTAGTTAAAACAATTGTCATGCTCTTAACAGAAATCAAGCAATACCATTAATCGTTCTATACCTGTACTTTATGGCACTTCCTAATTATAACACCGTAGTCAAAAAGTTTTTTAACAAAAGTGTCAACATTAGTCATCCTTACACCCTAGATAGTGGAGCATAAGTGCTCATTTACACTATAGGTCCTACCTTTCTTAACGTTATGATAACTATCCGAACTTCCCGAGTTAATGTCCTCTTACTTTGTTGGTTATACTCCTAAGTCCAAAGGAAGGAAAGGATCCAATTAAAGAGCCCATACCTACTATGTCTCATAGAACACCAAAGGGGACACCAAGTGAGCTGATAGGCTTACCTAATTGGCCGTGCTACTCTGTTTAGGTCTATCCAAGAAAATGCTGGGGTCTGAAAACAACATAGGCAACTTTATATGAAACCATTCAGATCTATGAAATAATCCATTATCTCTATTAATGAAACTACTCAGGCCGCCAAGCCAGATGATGATTTACTTACTTCTCTTATAGCCCACTCTGTCTACGTTCGCAAGCCTCGCGGAACGCGTCGGCTGCAGAACGGTGTCTTCAATCCTACAACGAGCCGTCAACCGGATGCTCGCATTCGCGGGCGTTTTATGTTGCTGTAAAGCTGAACCTAGCCTGCGCTTGTGTTTTGTTATCAATGGAAGGGTGCGGGCGCCATCTTGGAGGTGCCGCGGCACTTCTGTACCGTTATGCAGATGTAGAGAGCATGGCTGGGGCAAAAAATGTTTTGTAACTCTCTATAAAGAAGGCATTTGCAGTCTCCCAGGTTTCCTGTAAACAGATCAGATGGAATCCCTTGACATACTTCAACCACAAATGGACCATAAACTTAAAAGTGAGCCCTCCATATTCAAGCTCATCATCTGCAGTTCCCTGCAGGTAGGTATTGAGTGAACATTCAGCTCATGGTCCCTGGTGATATCAGTGCTAAGGGGGGCTGAACTGAGATGGATTGAGGTGCAAGTGGCTCCAGTCTCAGGAGTCTAAGCGACTCAAAGGGGCAAATCTGTTGGAAGTAGCCACTTGGGTGTGGGGGGGTATTTGCATGATGGGGCCTACGGGTCTATGATTGCTAGCGTGGGATAGGGGTCTGGACCAGACTGATTATGTTTTACAAAAAATACCCCAGAGGGAGAACCTAAAGAAAAGATAATACCCTAGACTTATAAAAATGAGCTGCCACAAGTACATGACCTGCTAAGTTGGACTTGTTAAACTCAAGGCGACTCAAAGGGGCAAATCTGTTAGAAGTGACCACTTGGCGGGAAATATATTTGCATGATAGGGCCTATGTGTCTATGATTGCTAGCAGAGGATAGGGGTCTGGAGCAGACTGGTTCTAGTTTATAAAAATACCCCAGAGGGAGGACTTGAATAGAAGTTAATGAACTGGACTTATGAAAAAGGGCTGCCACAATTACATGGCCTGCGACATTGGACTGGTTAAAATGAACTATAATACAATCCACTCCTCGCGTCTTTGTGGACAGACCACCCTCCTCACCATGTTTTTGCGATCATATAAGGCTGTTGTCAATGATGATTGGTGGACATTTAACATGCTGTCCCTAAATTCCATCCTGAGACTACTCTGTAACCCATTCAACCACTGATGTATTCAAGAGTCAAAGGTCCCTGCTACAGAATTTGTGCCATTGTCAGTGTTGACAAAGTCACAAATGACTCCATTTCCTAAGGGGAGTACATGTCAATGCATGTCCTGGACAATGGATATCTTAAACATTTACGGCACCAAGTTTCACAAGGATTGATGCCTATGCAAAGAGTCAGTGCATTTGACACTGTGTACAACAAGGAAAACTACAGGTATATGTGAAACTGAAAATTGTACAAGTAAATGTCAACCTGAGATTTTTGAGATACACATACTCAAAACAAGCGCACCTTCCCTATTGGTTAGGCTTGCTGTGTGGCAGACTGCATGTTGGACAACGGCCTTTACACACGTGACATGGGGGTATCAGGCAATCTTATAAGCTTGGGGTAATATTTACTAAAAAAGTGGTGCAGTGCTGCTCAGCAAGTCATCTTGCTGCGATGCACTGCATCACTGAGAATTGTGTGGTATCCAAGGCATACAGAACATTCCTGCCCCTTCCCAACTGAGCTGGTGCTCAATGGCCTGACAAGTGTCAATGCAGGCACCCTTGCACCATGGTGCAAGGGTACTTGTGTTGTGTGCAGGATTGTATTTGTGGAGGAAGAGGCACCTTCCTGCACAAAAACAAACCTGGTAGGCTTTTTCCTCTTTCTATGTGTGCTGCATTCAGCAACACACAGAAAGAGGACAAAACTAGGAGAAATAGTGATTTATCTCTTCATTACCTCTCCCCTGAGGAGGCGTAAGGTTTTGGCGCATTCTCAGATTTAAATGGTCTTCTGAATCTGGGCATGTGTCAAAAACCATGGGTATTGCATGGGAATACCCACCGCAACCCACAGCAGAATATTGCAGCACTGGAATGTGCACTGCGTAGTGCTACAAGAGATTTATGAGCCATGCAAAGCAACACAAATTTGCCTTGCTTTGCTTCATAAATTCGACTTTGAGGCTTGCTTCATGCATGTACCACTTTGCGTGGTGCAAACTTGATGCAACGCTTTTGTACATATGCCTCTTAAAGTTTGCCCTATTTAATTCAGATGCAGGATGGCAGAGCTTCTTTGTTGGTGGTGAGGATAGCTAAAAAAAACAACATAAAATGTCTGCCTGGAACTTTAGGTACTGGATTTCCTGTTTTTTTGTTTTGCCTCTGTGTCATTTTTTGTAGTAAATCTTTGTTTTCAGGCTCAAGTGCAGAGCCTCCGTCCTGAAGGTGTAAACTCAACACATGGAGCAGGGACTCAGCAGTGGGCCAGAACCGTGCAATTTTATACAGGAAATGACAAAGAGGAAATAAACAGCAGGACGTTTGTCAAAGAAAGCTGCTGGCAGCCATTTTATATTCATTCTGAGCCATCCTCACCTCCAAGCAAGATCATCTGCCATCCTGCTGCTCTGTGTACCAAACCTGTTCCCAGCATGGCTGTGGGACTTGATGACAAGGCACCCCCTTTCAGCTGAACAGAATTGAACATCTTAGCTGAGGGGTGCTTGATAAGTACCCTTAGGTTTAAGGGGCCTCAGAAGAATAGCTGAGTAATGAAGCGCAACAGAATCTGCCCAAACATTGCAGCATGCTGCAGTGCAGTGGGTGTATCCCATCGGCGGGTCCTAATGTGTAGGAAGCACTAGGAGGACCTGAGATGATAGGCCCATATGAAGGCCCATGACCTAATGGGCCTGTCCTCCCAGCCACACTTGCATAAGCCCTATTTCAGCACACTTTACCGGGGTACAAGAGAACAGCCTGATGGACCCTCCATGCTCAGCTGGAGGAGCAGGACCAACAGAGACCTGATAAGAGCATGAACTGCTTTACGTGTCTGGTTGTATTATGTGAGTGGTGAAAGACATATTACATCATGTTTTTTGTCAGCTTTTCCGTCTATCTGGTTACAGTAGTTATAAGTCTTTAGCCTCCTTTGAGAATTTGGAATGCTGTTTGATGAGGGCATTCTGGGACTTGTAGTGTAGTAAACACAAGTTGGATAATTTTCCATTACAGTTGCATTTTAAGGAATACAAAATGTACTTAGATTATCATGAATACTCAGTGAAGGACCTTATAACTGATGGATCCAATGATCAAGGAATGGCTTGCACAATGTCTAGTGTTGGTATGTGAGGGGTTTGGGTGTTGGATGCTGTATCATGCATGCTTTTTGTGTGTATTTGTTTTTAGGTTGAATAATATATTTTTGGATAATGAAGTAAAGGCTGACTTTGTGAAACTTGGCTCACTCAAAATGATACAAACATACCAAAGAGAGATGACACACTCACACCTTTTCTGCAGTGGCACGTATGTAATTTCTAATATCTAGGCGGCAGTCCAAACTATATACATGTGCTTACCAGTACACAGCACAGACAAAGCTGTCTTGACATGCTACATGAGGCACTTGTCATGTAGACTGTCTGATGTTCTCAAGTGGTATTCCAATATTTAGAATCACATTGTTGTCAAGGTCATATCCAAGGCCTTGTTTGCATATGTACACCTTTTTTCTCAGGTATGTAGTGTTTCAGTATAGTACACAACAGATGACATTTGATAGTATGTATAAAACAGTTGAGACTGCACATTACAGGATACTCCTGGATCCACTTTTTGGTGTGGATTTATTCTTCCAGACTGGGTCTCATCTCCACTTGTAAACTTTTACTTTGGAAGTCAGCTATGTTTCAATGTCCAGAAACTCACATTGCAACAATGCTGTAGATTGCTCTATATGAGGGTTAGTATATACTGAAGAGTATACAGAGCAAACTTGAGACAGCTGTTATTGTGTGGACATTGCAGTGATAATAAACATAGTTTTGGGATAAAAAAACATAGCATTGCCAAGTGAGACCAAGGAGTACAAAGTCAGCACTTGCTTAATGTGGTCATGAGCTTGATTATGAATTGAACACCAACTACATAATTGTTTGCTTTCTATTTCAGTGGACCCTGCTTGACAAGGGACATCCACCTAGGACCAGGGGCAGGATAGTGGAACCTCAGCTCATCGGAAGGTAAGTCCTCTCAACTATACCGACGAGTAGGAGGAGGAGGGAAAGCAAGACCAAGGCCGGTGTAGTGTGCCCACTTGGACAAAACCTGCACTACTAACACATCTGCCTGAGTGGAGGCTGCAGACATTAAAGGGGATGATGTTGAGGGGGACACCACCAGCAAGGGGATTGTGGGTGTCCCCTTGGCTCAGGAGAAATGAAATTTGAAGTGGTGTCCCCGGGGCAGGTCTCATCAACATGTGTGCCTCCATAACTCCTGAGTCTACCATTCCAACGGAGCCTCTACCTGCATCCCCTGCCACTACTCCCCCACCATGTGCCTGCCCAGAAGAGCTGAGGGAGGCATCTGTCTCTGTTTTCTTCATCCCTCTTGTTGTACACAAAACCCTCCATGTACTGTCATTCCAGCAGCTGCATCCTAGGAAGTAGTGCTGGCATCTGAGGTTGAGGGGAATGTGTCCTCTCTGATCTTGCAGGAGATCAAAGATGAACTCTGTATGGTCAGAGAGGCACAATCAAGAGATATGGCTCATCTCAGTGCCTCCATCACTTCCTTAGGTGCAGCCATGTTGTCTGTGTTGGCTCACGTCCCCCCAACCACTGTAGTTGTGTCTTCCAGTTCATCTTCCCCCTCTGTTTCCCCTGCTACCCCTCGTACCCCTCATGTGTCTGGTCCTGCACCGGCCAGCCAAGAAGAGTCAATAGGGCTTTAACATTATTGTCAAGAGGACAGTGAGGTTGGCCAGTGACTGGACATTATTTGAACTCAGGACTTTTTTTGGTTATTCTTTGTACATAGACTGGTTCCCATGATGCTTCCTGATCTGTTATATTGTTTTTGCCCAACCCCCTCCAAGTCTACTTGCCCAATCTGATTTAAGGTTCTATTTGATTTCCTTTCTCCCTTTTCAAAGGACAGTTTTTATATTATTTTGATTACCATCTCACAAAAAATTAGAAAAATCTACATCTTTGTGTTGTATGTTTTATTATATTTGCTCTATTCAAAGTATTGAAGATATGTTGGTAGATGTTTACCTATGCTTTCAACTGGATACCTTGGTACACAGATGGCCCTACAAATCTACACGTCTTACACACATTTATTGAAACATATATGGCCTACTACCAGAATAACCAATTGCCCATCATCAACTATTACTCAGCTCTATTGAAATGTGGAAGATATCTTTTCGTTTAAAAACTATAGTGTAAAACATATATTAAAGTGATCATGGGGGATCTTTTTTGTGATGTTGCAGTAGTGGTGGTGAGGATCTCTGCGAGTAAGTGTGTTTACTGTGTTGGTGCTGATGTGTTGGTGGGTGTGGTAGATCTGCCTGTACATGTGGTGGAGGTGCTTTACAGGGGGTGAGGGTGCCTGTACAGGTGGTGCAGGTCCTTGTACAGGGGGTGAAGATGGCTGTACATGTGATGGAGGTGCCTGGGGTGAGGGTGCTTGTGCTGATTGTGGTACAGGTTGGGGGAGGGGTGTGGTGCAGAGAGGTGTGTTGTGTCCCCTCCATGCATTGACCGTGAAGAAAGACTTTGGAACAGTTTCCACATGCCCTCCATTATCTTCATGGCCAAGGCATGGTTTCTTGCTCTTTCTTTCCTATAGATTGCTAGGATGTCATTTTGCCTCCTTGCCATGTCTTGGCACATTTTCTCAATGCTGTCCAAGACACCAGTCTGCCTGTCGAGCATCAGAGGGATTTGGTGTATTTTCTGCTGTGAGTCTGACATGTCAAACAGAGTAGCCCTTATGACATGAATGACCTGCCTCACATCAGCCTGCTGTTGGAACAAATCACCCTCCCACTGGCCACCAAGAACATCTGCCAGCCCCCTCCACGTGGGATGGACTCTGTTATGATAGTCAAGTCTACCAGCAAGGAGAGGGGTGGTACTTGGGAGGCTGTGGCAAAAGTGTGTAGGAGAACCAACACGTCTAGCTTGGATGTGGGGGCTGTCAGGAGGTGATGGTTGTGTTGGGGTAGGTGAATGCTGTGGCTGATTGGCTGACTGCTGGGAATGGGCAATCCTAAGAGGTAAAGTGGGAGGTGCAATGGTGGCCGGACCTGGTGTAGGGTTTGGTCTTTTGGCCTAGGGGCCAAATATGCACTCCTGAGACCAGCACCAGATCATTTCCTTCCTCCTCTACTTCCTCCTCATCCACCGGTTCTATTGCGTTGCTGGCAGCAGGCATAGCTGCTTGGAGGAGGATTTGGGTTCTCTCCTTGGATTGCCTGCCGCCCTCTACTGGTGGATGGTTCAGCATCCTCAAGCGACTCATCATCCTCAGCATGTGAAATGAGTTTGCAACAGGCTAAGTATTTGCCTTAGTATATCATGTGCTACAATCAAAGGCCTCAGTCAAACAATCTTTGCATCGATCTGATGTTTCACATGTGACCTTGTTTGTGTAAACCTACATGTGACAGCTGACACTCTAGTACTGAGATGTTCATTGCAGGTGTGCAATGCATAATCAAACACACCAGCTCCAGCCACAGCTCTGTATGGTATTGAGCTCCCTTGTGATGTCAACTGCTGCACCTGGCTCCTTGAGCATGTTGCAGAAGATGTGGTCCTCGATCCAGCAGCTTCAGAAAGAAGTGACACCAAAATTAATGTTCAGCATGATTGATATGTGTACATGCAATTACACAGACATTACTGACTATGTTGGTGAGATATTACACAGCAACGTCAGATGCTATAAGAAAGAGGCAAAATCTGCTAATGTCCTTTCACAAGGAGTTGGTTTATGGTCACAATTTCAAAATCAATAGTTTACAACACTATATGGCTCACTTACCTCATGGATGAATAGTAGTGGACCTGGCTGCTGCAGGCGTAACTTAGACTTTTGCTCAAAGTTTATCTTTGTGAATCAAGCCCTGTGTGTTTATATTAGTGCATATTCCTAGAGTAGAGGGGGATTTGCATATTCTTTCCCTGACTCTCTGATCAGAGACTCAATCCTTTGAGTTTCTGAATTCTCTCTTCATGAAAGGCATGGTTCCTTACATTTTCCCTGAATAATCTGCTTATTTTTGAGCTGAGAATACTTTCCAGCTGATTATGCTAAAGCTTTACGCTTATAGTTTGACTTCTCTCATCAGAACTTTTAATGGGTATCTGAATTAACACCTTTCTAATAAATCCTTTATACAGACTAGGGAGCTTTCCTTTATGAAACACACTAGTAGCATAATTACTACATTGACTGTAATAATGGCAAAAATATTGTTTTTTTTATAATCAAATATTGATTGATGGATTATACTAACCTCAAATGATGATCTTTGGTGAATAATACAGTTTTAATAAATGATTTGAGAATAAAACCCTTGAACTCACACTAACTATTTTTATTGACTGAACTAAAAAATGTAATAATTGAAAATGCTTTATGCAGATGATAGCTCCTTATTAATCTTTGTTGAATTCAAAGATCCATATGACCAGTAAGTGGGGTTTGTTTAATGAGTATACAGGGAGATATAGGTACAGAAAGTCCCACTCCAGCACACACTCTGCTGCATGGTACTGCAGGAGTGGTAAGGGCATACCCTAAGAGAGGGGGTCTCTAAAGTGATACCCACTAACAAGTACAGATAGGAGCAAAGAAGGTGACCAGAAAAGAACATTTTGTTTTGTGGATTGCTTGCTTCTCTGCAATTAGTTTGGAAAAACTTGGTGGACAACTAACACAAAGGAAAAATTGTGCCCGAGACAAGTCTGTTTGGGGAAGGACAGTAAACCTGGAAAAAACAGGAAATATATTACAAAAGAAGGGGCCAATAAAATAGTACCCAAAAGCGTACAAGTCAAAAGAATTTTAAAATAGGTCGCTTACAGGAAAGGAAAATGAAGTACACAAGAGAGAATGTAAACACAAAACCAGAGTAAGGGAAAGAAGTCCAGTAGACATAAGAGGCCAATAAACAGAGAGTAAAGAGGATAAAGAAGAAAAAGAAAGGGAAGTAAGAGGCAAGACAACAAAGTTAATTACCTGATGCATCTCTTTTATTTCTATAAGGGAGGGGGCCTCCGCAAGTGGTTTGTCCAAAATCACCTGGGAAGTGGGAAAATACAAGGTTTAGAATACACTAACCAAAGGAGAACAACATAAAGACTACATCCTTACCTTAGAAGAAAACAAACAAACCTTCAGGAAATTAAACCCTTCAGGACATTATTTTTAACTTTTTATCCACTTTGCTACAAAAAGAAGTCTGCTTGTACTCAAGCTATCATTAAATAAAGCCACAAATCAAACACTTTGGCTTACTTCTGTTATCACTACAGATGAACCTGCAACACATGGTGACAAAGACAAAGACATAAAGAAGTCATGGTAAAGCTATAATTTTCAGGGTTTTGTATATTAAGTCTGTACCTGTATTACATACCTGATTGTCCGCCTAGTGGCGAGTATTCTGCTCCCTGTTGAGAGATAAATGGAGTAGTATTAGGCCCTCAAGTTACTCCAATAATCTTCGTGGTTAAATCCAAGATTTGTTTTTGGCATTTGTTAATCTTTAAGTCTAATAAGTCTCCAAATCGTTCAAGAGTGGCTGGTGTCTGGTACAGGTCTCTCGCCTCACCTTCCAGTTATAGCAAAATATCATCATTGTAGAGAGAGATCATATGCTTAGTGTTTCCTACCATGCTTCTCCCAGTTAGGAGGAAAACACCAAGGGCCAGGCACTTCTTTGGCAATCATGTGGTTCTTGACTGAAGATGAGGGAAACCAATGCAGAAGGAATTAGCACAGCACCAGTCTCTCCCTAAAAACAGAGAAGAGGAGAGAGAGGAGTAAAGGCATCCAGGTGGACATCCAAAGGAAGATTTCAAGAAACCAAGGGCAAAAAAAATAACAAGGCGATGAATATGATGCCACAGAAGGGAACCGATGTTTCGTGATGCATCTATCAGTCATTAAAGTCTCCATATGTTCAACTCACACAGGAACTAAACGTACAGGAAATATTTCATCTAGGATCGAGAATGTCAGGCAAAGTTTCCTGCATAGACTAACATCTTGGAAGAGCAGCTCTTGAGGCTTGTCCATGTCACGTTCCCAGTAATTCCTGTTTTCAGTCTAACTCACAAAGAAGAAGTTAAAGTTTGCCACTTTTTTGCCCAGCCCACAACCCTGCAGTGCCGAAGCTACTTTTCCCGTCCAATGCTCCACGCTGATCGCAGAACAGTCTTCTGGATGAGCACATAAATGCCACTGCGGTGCAGGCTGCTCGGCCTCCCAGCCGTGAGCTGAGCATTTCATCCTGAAACACTCTGCCTGGCTGTGCGAGACTGTGCGCCGCCTTTTTCCGGCTATTTGTAAATTGTGCTAAGCTCTTGGCAAATATGTCACACTACTATGCCATGAGGTAGCCCTTATTATGTTCTTTACTATGTTGTCAAACTTTCTTCCTGTGTGTCAAGTGATGTCTTTTGACTCCAATCTGTTGTTAGTCCTTATGTTTCACTGTTGCAGGCTGGGGGGTTGTGCTTTTTCGGAAATTCTTTGCTACTCAGTCCTTGTTTTTGTGATCGTCTCTTGACCTTTAGGAAAGCTTTGAAAATGGCTTTATCAGCAGGACTGTTTGGCTGTCATCTATGTTTTTCCCTCCCCTAATCATTGGTTTCCTAAGTGCAGGGGCTCCTTTTAGGCAGAAGTGTGCATTTATTATAAACACATTTATTTTAAAATACATTAGACGTATGCTTCTTATAATCAAACAACCTTAGGTGTTCCACCCTTCCAGCATCCTGGGGAAACGCCTGATGCAATCTATGGCGAGTCCGGGCATGCATTTACCCCACTTATCCCACTATGATCTATTTATTAACGTATAAGTTCTTGTCTTCCAATCTGTACAGCCACTAGGAGTGTCTGTCATAAGTGATTGGGTTGTACTTGTTATCACAGATTGTTAACCCCTTAGCTGCTGGGCCTTTTCCCCCCCAGTGCTGAGCCCTTTTTTGGCTATTTGGGGTAGTTCGCGCTTAGGGCTTCATAACTTTTTGTCCACATAAGCTAACCACGCCAAATTTGCGTCCTTTTTTTCCAACATCCTAGGGATTCTAATGGTACCCAGAGTTTGTGGTTTACCCTGGAGGAGACCAAGAAAATAGCCAAAATACAGTGAAAATTTAGTTTTTTCCAAAAAAATGGGAAAAAAGGGCCGCCGAAGAAGGCTTGTGGTTTTTTCCCTGAAAATGCCATCAACAAAGGGTTTCTGGTGCTGAAATCACTATCTTCCCACCTTTCAGGAACGGGCAAGACTTGAATCAGAAAACCACATTTTCCAACACAAATTTGGCATTTTACTGGGACATACCCCATTTTTACTATTTTTGGTGCTTTCAACCTCCTTCCAGTTAGTGACAGGAATGGGTGTGAAACCAATGCTGGATCCCGGAAAGCTAAACATTTCTGAAAACTAGACAAAATTCTGAATTCAGCAAGGGGTCATTTGTGTAGACCCTACAAGGTTTTCCTACAGAAAATAACAGCTGAAATAAAAAAATATTGAAATTGAGCTGAAAACAACAGCCATTTTTCTTTATGTTTTACTCTGTAACTTTTTCCTGCGATGTCAGATTTCTGAAAGCAATATACCGTTTTGTCTGCTGGACTCTTCTGGTTGCGGGGATATAAAGGGCTTATAGGTTCATCAAGAACCCTAGGTACCCAGAGCCAATAAATGAGGTGCACCCTGCAGTTGGTTTTCATTCTATACTGGGTATACAGCAATTAATTTGCTGAAATATGAGGAGTGAAAAAGAGGTATCAAGAAAACCTTTGCATTTCCAAAATGGGATCAAGATAAGGTTTTGAGGAGCAGTGGTTATTTGCACATCTTTGAATTCCGAGGTGCCCATACTAGCATGTGAATTGCAGGGCATTTCTCAAATAGACGTCTTTTTTACACACTCTCTTATATTTGGAAGGAAAAAATGTAGAGAAAGATAAGGGGCAATAACACTTGTTTTGCTATTCTATGTTCCCCCAAGTCTCCCGATAAAAATGATACCTCACTTGTGTGGGTAGGCCTAGCGCCCGCGACAGGAAATGCCCCAAAACACAACGTGGACACATCCCATTTTTTCACAAAATACAGAGCTGTTTTTTTGCAAAGTGCCTACCTGTAGATTATGGCCCCTAGCTCAGCCGGCACATAGGGAAACCTACCAAACCTGTACATTTTAGAAAACTAGAGACCTAGGGGAAACCAAGATGGGGTGACTCGCGGGGCTCTGACCAGGTTCTGTTACCCAGAATCCTTTGCAAACCTCAAAAAGTGGCTAAAAAAACAAGTTTTCCTCACATTTCGGTGACAGAAAGTTCTGGAATCTGAGAGGAGCCTCAAATTTCCTTCCACCCAGCGTCCCCCCAAGTCTCCCGATAAAAATGATACCTCACTTGTGTGGGTAGGCCTAGCGCCCGCGACAGGAAATGCCCCAAAACACAACGTGGACACATCACAGAAAACAGAGCTGTTTTTTGCAAAGTGCCTACCTGTAGATTTTGGCCTCTAGCTCAGCCGGCACCTAGGGAAACCTACCAAACCTGTACATTTTTGAAAACTAGAGACCTAGGGGAATCCAAGATGGGGTGACTCGCGGGGCTCTGACCAGGTTCTGTTACCCAGAATCCTTTGCAAACCTCAAAAAGTGGCTAAAAAAACAAGTTTTCCTCACATTTCGGTGACAGAAAGTTCTGGAATCGGAGAGGAGCCTCAAATTTCCTTCCACCCAGCGTCCCCCCAAGTCTCCCGATAAAAATGATACCTCACTTGTGTGGGTAGGCCTAGCGCCCGCGACAGGAAATGCCCCAAAACACAACGTGGACACATCACAGAAAACAGAGCTGTTTTTTGCAAAGTGCCTACCTGTAGATTTTGGCCTCTAGCTCAGCCGGCACCTAGGGAAACCTACCAAACCTGTACATTTTTGAAAACTAGAGACCTAGGGGAATCCAAGATGGGGTGACTCGCGGGGCTCTGACCAGGTTCTGTTACCCAGAATCCTTTGCAAACCTCAAAAAGTGGCTAAAAAAACAAGTTTTCCTCACATTTCGGTGACAGAAAGTTCTGGAATCGGAGAGGAGCCTCAAATTTCCTTCCACCCAGCGTCCCCCCAAGTCTCCCGATAAAAATGATACCTCACTTGTGTGGGTAGGCCTAGCGGCCGCGACAGGATATACCCCAAAACACAACGTGGACACATCACAGAAAACAGAGCTGTTTTTTGCAAAGTGCCTACCTGTAGATTTTGGCCTCTAGCTCAGCCGGCACCTAGGGAAACCTACCAAACCTGTACATTTTTGAAAACTAGAGACCTAGGGGAATCCAAGATGGGGTGACTCGCGGGGCTCTGACCAGGTTCTGTTACCCAGAATCCTTTGCAAACCTCAAAAAGTGGCTAAAAAAACAAGTTTTCCTCACATTTCGGTGACAGAAAGTTCTGGAATCTGAGAGGAGCCTCAAATTTCCTTCCACCCAGCGTCCCCCCAAGTCTCCAGATAAAAATGATACCTCACTTGTGTGGGTAGGCCTAGCGCCCGCGACAGGAAATGCCCCAAAACACAACGTGGACACATCACAGAAAACAGAGCTGTTTTTTGCAAAGTGCCTACCTGTAGATTTTGGCCTCTAGCTCAGCCGGCACCTAGGGAAACCTACCAAACCTGTGCATTTCTGAAAACTAGAGACCTAGGGGAATCAAAGGAGGGGTGACTTGCGGGGCTCGGACCAGGTTCTGTTACCCAGAATCCTTTGCAAACCTCAAAAAGTGGCTAAAAAAACAAGTTTTCCTCACATTTCGGTGACAGAAAGTTCTGGAATCTGAGAGGAGCCACAAATTTCCTTCCACCCAGCGTTCCCCCAAGCCTCCCGATAAAAATGATACCTCACTTGTGTGGTTAGACCTGGTGCCTGCGACAGGAATAGATGACACAACGGTCAGTGTTGGTCCTTACGTGAGGCAGCTGTTGACCCTGGGGTGATCCATTCCTGACACAGACACTAGGTGTAGGCACTCAAGAGGGGTAGTGTTTTTATCAGGACAGGTGAGGAGTCACTGGGTGGTAGGAATATTGTGGATCCCAGCATATTCCTGTAGTTTGTGTGACAGAAATGCGAGAAAAATTGAGTTTTTTTTCAACATTTCAGCTTTGCAGGGTATTCTGGGTAAGAAAACTTTGGGGAAGCCACACAAGTCACACCTCTGTGGACTCCCCCGAATGTCTAGTTTCCAGAAATGTTTGGGTTTAGTGTGTTTCTCTATATGGCCGCCGAATCCAGGACCAAAAACACAGGTGCCTGCCTTACAAAACCAGTTTGTTTTGCCATGGATAATTTTGATGTCTCCACAATATGATTTGGGTGGTGGAATTTGGGGCTGAACTAAATTGGGGAGCTCCCAAGAGAGCACTCTCTCTCTGCTTGCCGCCGCATTCACCTGCTCTCTGGGTTGGCCTAACCCACTATTACCCAGTTGCACAAACAGCTTGCGAAGGGACAGCAGGACTGTCCTCATCACCTCCCTCATAATGTACTGGAAGAGGAATTATCGAATGGGACTCCTCTGACTGAAAAATCACTCTCAGAGTCTGCGCCATTGTCCTATCCCTCAGATGCTGTCTCAGTATCTGATGTCTCAGTCTCTGATCCTATGTCAGAGCGGTCCTCTATAACCCGAGTGCAGGCAGCAGTCATCCATCAAGATGCCATCTCTGCTATTGGCTAAACTGTTGCTCTAAAACACTAGCCTACGTAGACAGTCACAAAATCGATGGTGTGTGAGATACGTGCAACAGTAGAGGCCACCTTACCTGCGCTTCTTCCCTCAATCAGCACATACTTTCAAGACACTCAAAAAACACCTTGTCACATACCATTCGTCACAGTCTTTAGCACCTCCTGCGCCCAGTCCAACAATCATTATTGGTGCTCCCACTCCCTCCTCCTCGGATTCCCTCATTACCACCCAGCAAAAGTGCCCTTCATCTCTCCATAGACTTTGCTAATGTACTCAGCTATTTACATAAAATACAGATTTGCTCTTTGCAGTAGGCATATAAACCTTCTGCGCTTCTTTATGGCACTAAAACTGCCACTAGACAAGTCGGACCCTTTTCCCCCCAGGGAAACCACACACATATTGACAAAAGTAATATATATATGACAGCCAATCACCTGAAACTCAACTCAAGCAAAACCGAAATAATCCTCTTTGGCCCACACAAAAACACCTGGGACCCCTCATGGTGGCCCACCACGCTAGGCCCTGCACCCACCCCCGCCAACCACGCACGCAACCTCAGCATCATCCTAGACTCCTCCCTCTCGATGACCCAACAAATCAACGCTCTCACCTCCTCATGCTTCAACACACTCCGTATACTGAAAAACATTCAAATGGATCCCCACAGAGACCAGAAAAACTGTCACTCACGCACACATCAGCAGCAGGCTTGATTACGGAAACGCCCTCTACGCCGGCACCACTCTAAAACTCAAGCGCAAACTACACGCATCTAGAACTCAGCAGCACGACTCATCCTCGACCTCCGCCGACACGAACACATCTCTCCACACCTCAAATCCCTCCACTGGCTCCCCATTGACAAAAGGATCACCTTCAAGATCCTCATCCTCGCACACAAATCACTCCACAGCACAGGCCCTGCCTACCTCAACGAGAGTCACCTTCCACACCCCCACACGAAACGTCCGCTCAGCTGACCTCTCTCTCGCCTCTGTCCCCCGCATCAAACACACCACCACCGGGGGCAGATCCTTCTCCTACCTTGCACCCAAAACCTGGAACGCCCTCACAACCCACCTTCGCAAGACCCAAAACGTACTTCTTTTCAGGAAGGGCCTCAAAACCTGGCTTTTCGAACAGTGAACCTCCCAGCCCCTTTCCCTCCCCCCGCCCCCCCCCAAGCGCCTTGAGACCCTCACAGGTGAGTAGCACACTTTATAAATCTCTTTGGTATATATAGATCTACCTCTATATATATATATCTATGTACATAGATATATCTATAGATATATCCATGTACATAGATATATCTATCTACATAGATATATAAATATAGATCTATATATAGATCTATTTTTTTTAGTTGTTGTATGGTTTCCTTGGGGGCCAAAATGGACCCCAGGGAAACCCTACAACATCTAAAAAAAAAAATGCCCCCACAGGGGGTCACCCTGCCCACGGGCGACCCCCTGTCATTTTATTTATTTTTTATTTTTAAGAAAAAAAAACAATCCCCTGGGGGGGGCGCCTACCTGTTTTTTTAAATTAATTATGCCCCCGGGGGGGGCGGCCCGTTTTCCGAGGGGGCCGCCCCCCCAAAGTGAAATCCCTGGCGTCTAGTGGTGTTTCCTGGCCCCCGATCGCAGCTGTGCTGCGATCGGGGGCCAGGAAACACTTTGAGAAGGCCTCGTAAGAAAGGGGAGAGTCTCCCCTTTCTTACGAGGCCTTTTCAAAGTGTTTCCTGGCCCCCCGATCGCAGCTGTGCTGCGATCGGGGGGCCAGGAAACACTTTCAGGAAGGCCTCGTAAGAAAGGGGAGTGTCTCCCCTTTCTTACGAGGCCTTCCTGAAAGTGTTTCCTGGCCCCCGATCGCAGCTGTGCTGCGATCGGGGGCCAGGAAACACTTTCAGGTTTCCTGGCCCCCCGATCGCAGCACAGCTGCGATCGGGGGGCCAGGAAACACTTTGAAAAGGCCTCGTAAGAAAGGGGAGACGCTGTGCTGCGATCGGGGGCCAGGAAACACTTTCAGGAAGGCCTCGTAAGAAAGGGGAGACACTCCCCTTTCTTACAAGGCCTTCCCGAACGTGGGAAAGGCAGTTTTCCCCATCAAAGCAGGAAGCGGCCGCAAGGCTGCTTCCTGCTTTGATGGGGAAAACACCTTTGCAACGTCAGCGCGCCGCGAGGCGCGCTGACGTCACAAAGGGGCGGGTGGGGGGGCGGGGGGAGACACGGAAGCTTCCGTGTCTCCCGGGGGGGGGGTTTAAAAAAAATAAAAATCCTCGGGTGCGACGCACCCGAGGATTTATTGATACCCTTCCTGGTGTCGGCCACTGGTCGTGACCCGCACCAGGGAGGGTGTGTGGGCGTCGGCCAGTGGCCGACGCCCGCAGCGAAGAGGTTAAATAGAACCCTTAGGGCCAGATTTAGAGTTTGGGGACGGATTACTCTGTCAAAAACGTGACGGATATCCCACCCACGGTATTAATATCCCTGTAGTGAATCCTAGTTCATTTTAATGGGATAACAGGAATTAGCTTAGCCTCTGGCTTGCAGACTCGTGCACCTGTCACCTAGTGACTTTTAACCTAGCTTGCTCTGTCTTAGCCCATTTAATTATTTATTTCTTCTAAGATGGCTGCCTTGTTTATAGTTAGGCCACTTGTTATGGGTAACATTATCAGTGTCACCGCGCCAAGGTGTCAAGATCAAGCACCAAAAACAAACAAACAGTAGGTGTTCACGCTTAGGGATTTTCCCTCTCTATACTTTCGAGGGATTGTTTATATTAATTGCCGTCCCAAGTATGTCTGTTATCTATTGTTTAGGAACACACCTACGTCAGGGGTCCTTGTAGATCTGTATAAATACATCACACTTTAGACAGATAATCAGAGGGATTCCGGCCAGAGGGCATCGCCACCATCGCTGATACCGATGCTGCAGTCGTTTTGACGCTGACCCAGTCTTCGTGTCCCTACGGAGTCTGAGATAGAGACCGTATTCCAAGGTAACGAGGGTTGTGGGCTCCTCTCATGGACATGGCATTGGCAGATTAGGGTTAACAAACCCAGCTCTCCTTTAGGTAGGAGGTTAGGCCTTTCACATTAGGGTATTGGGGCATATTACATCTCGTATGTCTTTTTTATGTATTGCAAGATGGTGGGGGTCTTTGTAATAATGACTCTTGTCTTTGAGGAGATAGTTGATGACTACCACACAAGCAAAATAACTGAGGGGGCAGGAATCAGGAAGAGCCTGGCAAAGGGCGAAACGGACCTGTGACGCAGCCCGCGCACTGAGGAGCAGCACCACATACGCACAAACAACTCAGGCGAGTTGTACGGCACCCAACAGAAACACCGGGGGGTTAAAGCAGATGGCAGTAGAAGCACAGAGAGGCCCGAGGTACAAGTGATACCCAAAGCTGGAACCCGATATAACAGCGCTGATGACATCAAAAAGCCGCCGAGGAGGGAAAAAAATGGAGCGTCAGGCACTCGATGGTAGTAGAGGCGGAGACAAGCATGAACCAACACAATCCACGATGCAGGAAAAATTTGACAAAATCCTAGGAGCAATAGAAGACACAAAAACCACACTGCAACACAACATCAGTCAGGTCGCAGTGGAAGTGGGTCTCCTCCGAGCAGATCATCAAAAGCTGGCAGACAGGGTTAAAGACACAGAGACGATCCTGACAGATATAACCCCGAGACAAAAGGACTTGGAATCCACTGTACTGCACTTGACGGAGAGAATAACAAGGCTGGAACAGAGAGCAGAAGATGCAGAGGGACGAAGCCGGAGGAACAATGTGCGAGTGGTGGGTCTGCCAGAAGGAACAGAGGACACAAACATGGTGGAATACCTGGAGAAGTAGATGAAGGAGACAGTAGCACCAGACTGCCTGACGCCGTTCTTCGCGCTAGAGAGAGCGCACCGAGTTCCTGCGAGACAGCCGGCACCAGGTCGACCACCAAGGGTGGTGATAGCACGTCTGCTACATTATAGAGACAGGGACATCCTGCTCCAGAGGGCTAGGGAGATGGGCCCTCACAGAGTAGGCAACGGAGAAGTGACCCTCTTCCCAGACTTTACTCTTGAGGTTCAAAATAGGAGAGCCTCTTTAATGGCAGTAAAGAGAGCACTGAGAGAAGAGGGAATACAGTACTCACTCATCTTCCCGGCCAAACTGAAGTTGATGATCGACGGTAGCACCAAGTTCTTCCCTAGTCCAGAGGAAGCTTGGGAATGGCTGGAGGCCCGAGGAAGTGGCAGAAAGCACACTGAGGGCCCAGGGCATGCTCCCACCTACCCAGCCAGAGGCGGGAACAAGAGGATGAGACGCAGACCCCGCTCACGAGCTGGACCATCACAGACTCAGAAAGACCTGAGTAAAAAAGAGGCCCTAAGGGCAGCGGCTTCAATGAACAAAGAAACCTCACCAAAGAGGAAAATTGACAATGAATCGGACGACACAGCAGCATCATCTGCGGAGAGCACCTGCGGCTCAGAGAGCCAACCGAGAGTGACACCGCAGACGGCGGACGAATTAGGGTGACTGTGGTGCAGCCGCGCACCAAGGTGGGGCACACCGACCAGAAGTAAGGCCCCAATGGACTCTATACCAGCCCCCCCAACAGGCTTCTCGCCTATTCAGTAGAATGGCGAGAACTAGACAGACTTGTTGTATTAAGTTGCTCGTTGGCACATTTTTTCTGGGCACCCTACAGTTAGGGAGGGGCCCTGGGGCGGGGGAGTTGGGGTTGCGTAAGTTTGGAACCAATAGGTGCAGAAACGGAAAATATCATACACACGTGGGTCGCCGGAACACACAACAGAGAGAAGAGGTCATTGGGAGGGGTTGGGACCAGCATCCCTCACAGACATACCCAGATGACAGACTATAGCATTCTGACATGGAACGCACAGGGAATGGGGTCACCGGCAAAATGACACAAAGTATTGGCCCACTTGAAACGAAGAGGCATACATGTAGCAATGCTTCAAGAAACCCACCTGACAATGAACAAGGTAGAAAAGTTAAAACGCAGATGGCGAGGACAGGTGTTTGCCACCGGGTACTCGTCTTACTCCAGGGGGGTGCTGATTTGGATCCGTGCTGGTGTGCCATTTGAAGCGAGATCAATAGAAGTAGACCGGGAGGGAAGATTTGTGGTGGTGGAGGGACGATTACATCGGATCCCAATAATGCTGGGAAGCATCTATGCCCCCAACCAAGATTAAGCGACAGTTTTTGCAGCGTCTCTCGAGCCGCATCACCTGCCAACAACATGGGGACTTATTAATAGGGGGAGACTTTAATAGTGTCATGAACGTAGACTTGGATCGCTCTTTACCCCCACTACAGGGGGCAGTGACACATAAAACAACGAAGAAAGTAAGAGAGTGGGTAGAAGCGTGGGGAATGGTAGATATCTGGCGAGAACAACACCCAAACAAAAAGGATTACTCCTTTTACTCTGCACTACACCAATTACACACTAGAATCGACAGGGTGGTATGTACTACTGGGATAGCAAGAGGTATCTTTCATACTGAATACCTGGGACGAACAATATCAGACCACAACCCGCTTCTGGTGAGATGGAGAATGGATGAGGATAGGCCCCCCATTCCGCTCTGGAGACTTTCACCAACAGCGTTAGAAGATCAGACATTTAGAGAAACTCTGAGATCCCACCTAGCAGACCAAATTAACATAAACAAAGGATCAGCATCCTCTAGGTACCTAGAATGGGAGGCACTAAAGGTGGAGGTGAGGGGCTACAGTATAGGACAGACAGTCGGGATTAAGCGCACACTAGAACAAGAAGTAATTAAACTTGAGGACGCAATACATAGTTGGGAAAAGAAAGAGCACAAGAGTGCACAAGAAAGGGAAGAGTACGAACAGGCGATGAAATCCCACTCGTGCGCTGAGGAACAGCTACGATGCCACTGTTTCCAGAAACACTTAGCCACAGTACAAGCAGAAGAGGGTAGATCGGGGAAGATGCTAGCATGGCTGGTGAAAACGGGAGAAGAGGGAACACCTATAGTGAGCGTACACGACATGAGAGGAAACCACAGATTCCAACCTGGACCCATTAACAAGGCCTTTAAAGAGTATTACACTCACCTATATAGGGAACCAGACGAATTAGAGAAAGACAGACTAACGGAATTCTTACGATCACTCCCGCTCCCGACCTTAGACAGGGGAGAAGGTGAAACACTAGGGGGCCCAATTACGAAGGAAGAGGTACTGGAGGCTATCACACAGCTGGTCCCAGGCAAAACACCAGGGACTGATGGGTTGCCAAGGGACTTTTATAAGAAATACCCCAAGCTATTGGCCCCACAGCTGGTAGACCTTTATGCAGAGGCACTGCACAGAGGCCTTCTCCCAGACACACTCAGGGAAGCAGTGGTGATTCCACTGCCCAAAATAAAGTCTAACGAGGCCTCAGTCACCAACTGTAGACCACTTTCAATGTTAAACAACGATTTTAAAATCCTCAGCAAAATCCTAGCTAACCGGCTGCTGCAACATATACCAGCTCTGGTACATGTGGACCAAAACGGGTTTGAACCGAACCGCAATACATCACTCAACCTCCGACCACTCTTTGCCATCTTACACATGCCAGCAACAGCGAAGCCACCCAAAGGGATGTTGCTGGCTATAGACTTCGCGAAAGCCTTTGACTCGATCCGTTGGGATTACCTAAGAGTAGTAATGCTAAAGATGGGTATGGGAGACAAATGGGTAAAATGGGTAGACCTGCTCTACACAGCCCCACAAGCGAGAGTCAAGACAGGGAAAGTTATCTCAACCCCCTACACCATTCATAGGGGAACCAGGCAGGGATGCCCATTATCGCTGCTACTGTTTGCCCTACCCATTGACCCTCTAGCCACCTATTTCCGTAAGGAGGGTAAAGACAGAGGGGTGAAATGGGGAGGGAGTGAACACAACATCTCACTCCATGCGGACGATATCCTAATTTACCTTAATGACGGGGACACTGGACTTCAATGGGCCTTACAGGCCCTGGACAGATTTGCTGAGCTATCAGGGCTAAAACTTAATAGAAGCAAAACATATGTTTTTCCAATTACAAAGGGTTGTACCCAGCCAGCAACATTCCCGGAGACAGTGGTATGGGCTCCTGACACAGTTAGGTACCTAGGCATCCAGGTGTATCATGACCAGAGGGATCTGCGGGAGGGTAACCTTGGCAGGGCGCTTGGCTCTCTAAGAGCATCCGTAGGGTTCTGGAGAACCCTGAAACTTTCCATAATGGCCAGAACAGCACTAACCAAAATGATCATGTTACCTCGCCTCCTTTACTACTTCACTAACTTACCGATACTGATCCCAATGCAATGGTTTAACGAACTAAACTCACTACTCAGAGAGCTAGTCTGCGACGGAGGCCGAAGTCGCACAGCACTATCTACGTTCTGTAGACCAACTACTGAGGGAGGACTGGGAGTTCCCGACTTTGATTTATATTATTTAGCTTGTCAATTACAGTGGTCAGCCAGATGGAATGCAGGGGAGGGCAAGCTAGAAAGACACACGGGGAACAGAGTGTTAAGCATGGAAGAGATCATGTCGGAAATGATAAGACGAAAGTTGAAGTCACAAGAAAAAAGCATGTTGACGAAAGTAGCATGGATGTGTTGGAAGAGATGCTCAAAGAGGATAGGAATAGGTAAACCCTACTCCCCGGCATTACCACTACATGTGCTGAAGGCAGAGACAATTGATGGGAAATGGATGGACACAGACCTAGGGCCCTGGACGAGGGCTGGAATAGGGACGATAGGAGACCTATTTGAGGAGGGGGTACTGAACTCATTCACTGAGTTAGTAGAAAAAAAAGGGGTTCCCAGAGGTCAGTTTCTAGTGCACCAAAGACTGACCCATATTATAAAAGAACACTGGTAAACGGTTAACGCAGAACCTGCCACGCACTGCATGTTACACCAACTACTGACAATAGGAACAGGCGTCCACCAAATCACCAAACTATACAAAACACAAATTGAAGGCACACTAGACCAATTGAGATAATTGAGAGATAAATGGGAAAGAACACTCAGAAAAGACCTCACAGACGGGGAGTGGAGGAAAATACTGGCATACCCAAAGAAAGTATTGAGAAATACCAGTTTGAGATATAACCAGTATAACTACATTCATAGGACATATCTCACCCCACAGCGCTTAACCCGTATATATGGGGGCACCCCGGTGGAATGCCCCAGATGTGGTGTGGTGAGTGCCGACCTAGACCACATGGTATGGCAGTGCCCAGAGATCCAAACTGGATGGGGACTGGTGACAAATGACCTAGAGAAGCTGATGGGATGCCCAATACCACAGACCCCGGCGATATGCTTGGTAGGCCTGAAACAAGGCCTCAAAATTGGGAAGGTGCAGGAGCGTTACATAGATACTGCGCTAGCACTGTATATGCGGCTAATAGCAGTAGGCTGGAAATCCACTAAGGCCCCAGGAATAACCGAGTGGAGGCGGGATGTAGAGAGATGGGCGAGGGCCGAATTGCAGGCCCTGAAGAGCGAGGAAGCAAGAGGGTTGCGCCAAACACCAATAGCCCAGGCCTGGGAAGAGATATTGTCAAATTGGAGAAGCGAAGTAATGGAAGAAAGCAGGGACACAGAAGGCTCAGACTAGCAACTGGCAAGTGAAATGAGACATAGCGAGAAACACACACCGATAGAGCCGTCACACAAAGGAGAGAGAGCCGAAACTATATATAACTCACAAGAAGCAATAAACTGCACATTAGCAGAAAAGAAGTGATGTGAGGAAGTGGGGGACTAATGAATAGTAAATGACCCAACATGTTAATAGAAGGGGTAAGAACTAATCAAGAGCAGGATGGAACAGGACAATGCTCCAAACCGCACCCACATAAAAAGACATTTGGGAAAATGGCACCAGAAAGTTTAAGTTCATGTTTAAGTTTAAGTAAGCCGGCAGGATAATAGTAAGGACCAGTCAATTACCACACCTCACTAAACTGAATGCAGAATAAGACATCGAATATATAGGAAACAAATGACAATGACGCATGTGGAAAAGAAAAAAAGAATAATGATATAGAAGCACAAATAATGTCTGAAACTGTACATGTAGTAAAGAATGCAACCTGTAAATGGCAAATGTTAATAAAAATGTTAATAAAAATATTTAAAAATAAAAGTCTCTCGTCTTCATAATTCTGTTTCTTGCATTATTCATTATCCTAATCATTGCAGCCCATGCAACTTATCGCAAATTGCAGTTATGTTAAATTGAAACTCTACTGCATCTTTGTCATTGCCTGTGTTTGTATGAAACATGATATATCTGTGAGAAAGCGGTAATCTCCGTTTAACCACAACACTCCCTGAGATATCTTATTCTCAAGTCAATGCGTGACGGCTGCCATAAATCATCTTTTGCTATTGTGTTTCTGGTGAGGTGTTGCTAGTGAGCCGGTAAGGTTGGGACAACAGTTGTGACTTGTTGTAGGAAAGGCGTAGTCGCCTACAAACAAAAGTACTGTCATCCTTAAACCAGCAGTCTTGCTCAGAGCAAGAGTCTGAACTACGACATCCCCAAAGGCTAGAAAGAGATCGTAATAGGGCGGATGGGATAGCATCACATTTTTGACGGAGTAACCCCCT
Organism: Pleurodeles waltl; assembly: GCF_031143425.1. NCBI lineage: Eukaryota > Metazoa > Chordata > Amphibia > Caudata > Salamandridae > Pleurodeles > Pleurodeles waltl. The sequence continues at coordinate 516,551,662 of NC_090442.1, forward strand.
CCGCAAAACTCAAAATCAGGCTCTTAGACAAATCGTCCAGCTTTTTAAAATAATATCTAGGGTCACTGGGTAACTTAGCTGTGCTAAAGAGATTGTTGAATTCTGTATTATGGATAAAGTGGATTATGTGACTGTTTATGAGAGTAATGGCAATTTACTCAACAATGTTTTATATCATTGTTATTTAGTTTTCTTGGAATTTTAACAATCGTTGGCACTGGCACAAAATAAACCCCAATGCTTCAGAAAATGCATAGTTTAAAAAAATATGAATATAAATAAAAAATAAAATTAAAACAAAAAAATAATGTAACCATTTTATATATATTTATCTATATATATATATATATTATAGCATATACTATTATAGTACATAGTTATAGTATAACTATAACGTTGCTTCAATCTTTGTTTTATTCAATGAATTGTATCTAGTGTTTGGCTCCTGATTGGCTGGGAGCAGCTTTTCTTTCTATTCTCGACATGGTGTAAAGTACAGTATCCCCGGGGGCGGAGACCCTATGACACTGTAATACTTGGGTGCCAGGATATTGGGTCCCCAGGGCCGTTGTATGGTTTGTGGAAGGAACCCCCCTCTCCATAAAAATAAAATCGGGCCCAGGGAATGAGGTCCCTGGGGCCTTCAAATGGCTTGCGGAAGCCACATGCCCCTCCCCAGAAAAAACACATTGGACTCCCGAGGGATGGGGTCCTCAGGGCCTTCAAAAGGGTAGGGAAGTGGAACATGCTCTTCCCTGCCCACTAAAATTGCATCGACCCTAGGACATAGGGTTCACTGGGTCTTCAAATGGCTCAGGAGTGGTGGCCATATACCCTCCTCCCTATTACCATTAACTTTGAGCTGATCCTCAGACCCTGACCCACCAAGAACTGTTTTTATTTGAAAAGGACAGAAGCCTGCCCTTTTAAAAAAAGGATTATTTGGGATCCTCAGAGTACCGCTAAACAAATACATTTTTGGCACTGGGAAGAAGAGCCCTCTGGACTTCCACAAGGCCAAGGGGATCAGGGTATTTTTCTCAGGCCCAGCATTGAGTCCCTGAGTAGTCCTAAAATGGCTGCCCCTACATCTTTGTTGAAGCTGTGGCAGCTAATCAGATTTATTTCTTGAACTGTCAGGTCTATGAATACTCTGCAGTGTGAAGAATACATACATTTTGAACATTATTTTCTTAAAAACTACAGATTTACCAAAGCATAAAAAACCTAATAGGAAACCTTATGGGGGAAATGTGTTTTGGAAACCCCATTTTTTCTCGGCCGCCACTTGATGGATAACAGTAACTGCAACTGAAATGTTTTTGCACAGCCAGACAAACAGAGGGTAACAGATTCATGAACCTGTAGCTGGATTAGCAAATCCACAATGGAGGAGGGGAGCTAAAGCTCCCTAGTCCCATGGTGTGTCTTTATCACTTGCATGCTATGGTCAAATCATACCTGGATGTGCCGCCTTTTTGTAGCAGGATTCTTGAAGCTGCAGACAGGCTGGTAGGGCAGGGGCCAAATCAGTTGTTGTCTAAAGTCTTCACTGCTGGGGTCGGCTCTTCAGACCTTCTTCTTTCTTGAGGTCTCAAGGAATCTGAAAACCAAGGTTCAGGCGTGCCCCTAAATACTAGATTTAGGGGTGTTACAGGGGTCAGAGGGCAGTAGCCAATGGCAACTGTTCTTGAGGGTTGCTATACCCTTCCTGTGCCCACTCCCTTTGGGGAAGGCGGCACATTCCTATTCTTAGTGGTCCTTCTCCTCCAAAACAAGATGGAGGATTCTGCAAGGTGGGGGGTCACTTCAGCTCTGGACACCTTAGGGGTGGTCCTAGTTGCAGTGGTCACTCCTTCTTGTTTTACCTAATGGTCCCACTGGACCTGCCACCAAAAGTGGGGCTTGCCCCATGGGGTGGGCATCTCCACTAGCTGTAGTGCCTTGGGGGACTGTAACTGGAGAGCCTTTGAGGCACACTACCAAGTGTTGCAGTTCCTGCAGGGGGAAGGTCTGAAGCACCTCCACCCAGAGCAGGCTTTGTTCCTTACCCCATAGAACACAAAGGCTCTCACCCTATGGGGTCAGAAACATGTCTGTCAGTGGCAGGTTGGCACAGACCAGTCAGCCTACGCTAGAGGGTTGGGTAAAATACAGGGGGCATTTTTAAGATGCCCTCTATGCTCATTTTACATAAATTCAACACCGGCATTAGTGTGGGTTTATTGTGCTTAGAAGTTTGATACCAAACTTCCCAGTCATCAGTGAAGCCATCATGGAGCTGTGGAGTTTCCAATGACAAACTCCCAGGTCATGCACTCAATATGGCCATACTGCACTTACAATGTCTAAGAATGAACTTAGACACTGTAGGGGCATATTGATCATGCAGCTATGCCCTCACCTGTGGTATAGTGCACCCTGCCTTAGGGCTGTAAGGTCTGCTAGAGGGGTGACTTACCTATGCCACTAGTAGTGGTTTGTGGGCAATGCACCCTAGGAGAGATGACATGTCAAGTTTATGTTTTCTCCCCACCAACACACACAATCTGCAATGGCAGTGTGCATGTGTTTGGTGAGGGGTCCCTTAGGGTGGCACAATACATGCCGCAGCCCTTAGGGACCCTCTCTGACCACAAACCCCTTTGTACCACTGGTACCTTTTACAAGGGACTAAGCTGTGTCCCAAGGGTGTGCCAATTGTGGAAACAACTGTACAGTTTAGAGCAAGAACAGTGGTGCTGGCGTCTGGTTAGCAGGATTCCAGCATGCACTCAGTCAAGTTAGCATCAATATCAGGCAAAAAGTAAGGGGGTAACCATGCTGAAAGGCACACTTTCCTATACAACTCTCACAAATGAAAGAGGATGAGACTAATCTTTCCCAAGAGAGTCCTCGTTGTCTAAGTGAAAAAACTGGAACGCCCATCTGCATTGGCATGGGCAGTCCCAGGTTTATGTTCCACTCTAAAGTCCATTCCCTGTCAGGACATGGACCACCTCAAAAGCTAAGGCTTCTCATCTTCCATTCGCATCAGCCATCTTAGAGGTCTGTGGTCAGTTTGAATAAGGAAGTGAGTACCAAAAAAGAATGGTCTCAACTTCTTCAGGGACCAAACCACAGCACAGTCCCCCCTCTCAATGGCACTCCAATGCTGTTCCCTGGAGATTAACCTCCTGCTAATGAAAGCAACAGGCTGGTCATGGTCATCATCACTGGTTTGAGACAGGACTGCTTCTATCCCATGTTCAGAGGTATCTGTCTGTACAATGAACTGCTTAGAGTAGTCTGGAGCTTTGAGAACTGGTGCTGAGCATTTTGCCTCCTTCAGGGTGTCAAAGGCCTTTTGACAACTAACTGTCCAGTTTACTTTCTTGGGCATCTTCTTTGAGGTCAGTTCTGTGAGTGGGGCCACAATAGATCCACACCCCTTCACAAACCTCCTGTAATAACCAGTCAAGCCAAGGAATGCTGACTTGAGTCTGGGTGGTAGGATCTTCCCAGTCCAGAATTGTCTGGATCTTGGGTTGTAAGAGTTGCACTTGGCCTTGTGTCCCAAGTATACAACAGTGCCCTGCCCTATCTGGCATTTGGATGCCTTGGTAGTGAGGCCTGCAGACTGCAGGGCCTGCAAAACCTTCCCTTGGTGGAGCAGGTGATCTTGCCCGGAAGACCACAATATCATCTAGATATGTTACACTGAAGGACTCCATGCCAGAAAGGACTTGATTCACTGAACTTTGGAAGGTGGCAGGGGCATTCTTTAAACCAAAGGGCATATTAGTGAACTTATAATGGCTATCAGGTGTAGAGAATGCTGTCTCTTTTGCTCCTGGTGACATGTGAATTTGTCAGTACCCTGCAGTCAAGTCAAAGGCACTGAAGACATTTGCTGCATCTAATTTGTCTATCAGCGCATCAGCCCTGGGCATGGGGTGAACACCTGTCTTGGTGACAAAGTTAAGACCTCTGTAGACCACAGAGAACCTCATTTCTTTCTTCTCAACCTGGGGGTGAAGCTTGGGGACTAGGACCACGGGGCTAGCCCAGGAACTGTCAAAGTGTTTATTAACCACTAAATCCAGCATTGTGTTGACTTCAACTTTGATGCTCTCCTTAGCTTGATCAGACTGCCAATAGATCTTGAATTTGAGAGGCAAGCTGTCTCCTGAGTCCACATCATGGGTACACAGGTGTGTCTGTCCAGGGGTTAGGGAGAAAAGCTCTGCATTGTGCTGTAGGACTTGCCTGCAGTCAGCCTCCTATTGGGCAGTGAGGGTGTTTGAGTAGACAACTCCATCAACTGATTGTGAGAGAGGAGGTCAGGGAGAGGTTCACGCTGTGCCTCCTTATCCTAATCAGTAACCTTGTTACATCAGTCCTGTCACAGAAAAGTTTGAGGCAGTTGACATGGATCACCCTTTTGGATGTCCTGCTAGTGCCCAAGTCTACCAAGTAGGCGACCTCACTTGTCTTTTCCAGGATGAGGTAAGGGCCACTCCACTTGTCCAGAAGTGCCCTGGGAGCCATGGGCTCCAGAAACCACAACTTCTGCCCTGGTTTAAACTCTACCCGTGCAACTTTTTGGTCATCCCACTGCTTCTGGAGCTGTTGGCTGGCCTCAAAGTTTTTGGATGCTTCTTCCATGTACTCTGCCATCATAAAGCGGGAGGTCTAGTACATAGTCAACAACATCTTGCTTAGGTTTGTGGACAGGTTTCTCCCAACCCTCCTTCACAAGTGCAAGTGGTCCCCTAAAACGTTGGCCAAACAGAAGTTCAAAAGGAGAAAACCCTCTTCCCTTCTGAGGCACCTCTCTGTAGGTGAAAAGTAAGCAAGGCAAAATGACATCCCATCTCCTTTTGAGTTTTTCAGGGAGTCCCATGGTCATGCCCTTCAATGTCTTGTTGATCCTTTCAAAAAGTCCATTGGTTTGTGGATGGTATGGTGTGCTGAACTTGTAAGTCACCCCACACTCATTCCACATGTGTTTTAGGTAAGTTGGCATGAAGTTGGCACCTCTGTCAAAAAACATCTCCTTAGCAAACCCTTCCCTAGTAAAGATACCAATGAGGGTTTTGGCTACTGCAGGAGCTTTAGTGGATCTAAGGGGCATTGCTTCAGGATACCTTGTAGCATTATCCATTACAACCAATATATATTGGTTTCCTGAGGCTGTAGGTGGTTCAAGTGGACCCACAATGTCCACACCAACCCTTTCAAAGGGGACCCCAACCAGTGGTAGTAGAATTGGGGAGTCCTTTGAGTGGCCACCTGCCTTACCACTGGCTTGGGCCACTTTCCTACAGCTGGGTCCTTCCATCCATGCCACCATCCTACGATTGGATGACGGATAATCATGTGGCACCTCTCTGTAAGGAGGTTACGACTCTCTTGGCCAAGGGAACCATGGAGAGGGTCCCTGTGCCAGAAATAGGTCATGGTTGTTATTACTGCTGCTTTCTGGTACCCAAAAAAAGACAAGGGCCTGCACACTATCCTAGACCTTCGGTCCCTCAATCTTTTTCCTCAAAAAAGAGACATTCAAAATGCTTACTCTGGATCAGGTTTTTTCTGCTTTGGACCCAGGAGACTAGATGGTAGCATTGGACTTGCAGGGCGCTTATTTTCATTTCCCCGTCCTGCCTGCCCACCAACGTTACTTTTCGGTTCATGGTGGGCCACAAGCACTTTCAGTTCACTGTGCTCCCCTTTGACCTTACCAGTGCCCCTTAAGTGTTCCCCAAGGTGATGGCAGTGATTGAAGCTCACCTGCGTGGGTCAGGTGTTTCTGTCTTCCCCTACCTTGATGACTGGCAGCTAAAGGCGGGCTCAACCCAGGCTGTTGTCTCCGACCTTCAGACTATGGTGGATCTCCTGCATTCGATGGGGTTCACTATAGACGTGGCAAAGTCACACCTGACTCTCTCTCAGATGTTCCCTTTCATTGGAGCTGTTCTGAACACAGTGCAGTTTCAGGCCTATTCTCTCGAGCAGCGAGTCCAGAATAGTCAGGCTATAATACTGATGTTTCATCCTCTCTCCTGGATTTAGGTGCTAATGACTCTGAGGCTGCTGGGCCTCATGGCCTCCTGCATCCCGTTGGTGCATCATGCCAGATGGCATATGCAGGCTTTGCATTAGGACCTGATGTTCCAGTGGGTGCAGCTTCAGGGGAATCTCCCCAACATGGTCTAGTTCTTGGAGGGAACTACATAAGATCTGAAGTGTTGGCTAATGAATTGTGATTGGGTAAGAGGTAATTTCCTTTCCGTTCCCCAACCAGATCTGACAGTAGTGAGAGGTGCATCACTCCTGGGATGGGGTGGCCACCTGGGAGAGGTGAGGATCAGAGACATCTTGTCTCCGGTGGGGTCCGAACCCCAAATCAATCTTTTGGAGCTCCAGGTTATCAGACTGGCATTAAAAGCATGTCTTCCCTCTCTCCAAGGGAGAGTAGTGCAGGTGTTCACGGACAACACCACCGCTATGTGGTACTGCAACAAGCAGGGTGGGGTGGCATTATGGACCCTTTGTCAGGAGACGCTGCGCCTCTGGACTTGGCTGGAACATCATGGCATTTCCCTAGTGATTCAACACCTGGGGGCTCTCTGAATGCCACAGCGGAAGAACTCAGCTGACAATGCCTGGTCGATCACATTTGGCATCTCCATCCAGAGGTGTTGCAAGGTCTCTTTCAGAAGTGCAGAGAGCCTTGGTTAGATCTGTCTACCTCCGCAGAGAATGTGCAATATCAGAAGTTTTGCACATTGGAGTTTCCAAGATGGCACTCCCTCAGTGATGCTTTTGGTGGCAAGTGGAGCTCAGGCCTCCTGTACGCCTTTCTGCCCATGCCACTTCTGCCCAGAGTTCTCAAGAAGATCAAGAACGACTGGGCCTTAGTAATCCTTGTGGCTCCATCCTGGTGATGAAGAGTCTGCTATCCTGAGCTGTTGAGCATGGCCATCAATCCTCTGATCAGCCTGCCTTTTCGAGAGGATCTTCTGTCGCAGTAGAAGGGGAAGGTTCTCCACCCAAACCTGTTCAGTGTCCGCCTTCTTGTGTGGAGGTTGAGCTGTGGCAGTTGAAAGCTTTGGACCTTCCGCCCGAAGTCTGTAACGTTATCTTGGTAGGCAGGTGTCCCTCCACCAAAAAGGTATACGTCTATCATTTGAACAAATTTGTGGCATGCTGCACAGACAAGTCTGTTAACCCCCTCTCTCTCCCTCTTTCTAAGGTCCTTTTATTCATACTTCCTTTGGCCCAGCAGGGCTTTGTTTGGGCAACCTCAAAGGTTATTTGTCTGCTATGTCTGCATTTCTGAGATTACCTGACCAACCCTCTTTGTTTAAGTCTTCCATTGTTAGTAGGTTCCTTAAGGGTCATACATTTCCTCCACTCTCATTCATCATGCCCCAATGGGATTTAAATTTGGTTCTCATATTCCTAATGTGCACTCCTTTTGAGCCTCTCCACAATTGTCCTCTCAGGCTTCTGACATTAAAAACAGCCTTCCTTATAGCCATTACCTCTGCCCACAAGCTGAGTGAGCAGCAGGCATTATCATCTAAGCTGCCCTACCTTTCCATCTATCCTGACAAAGTGGTGCTTCGCACTAGGGCTTCCTTTTCCCCAAAAGTGGCACGCCCTTTCATGTAGGCCAATCCATCACTTTGCTGAGTTTTTACATACCACCAAATCCTTCTAAGGAGAGAGACTCCACCATCTGGACCCAAAAAGAGCGTTGGTGTTCTACTATGATCGTACCAAAGAGTTCTAGGTGGATGATCAACTGTTTAATTCACTATGTGGGTGAGAAGAAAGGCTGGGCAGTGCAAAAGAAAACCATCTCCAGATGGGCCATTCTCTGCATTAAAATGTACTAAGCATTGGCTAAAAAGCAACTCCTGGAGGGTTTGCATGCTCATTCTACCAGAGCGACAGCTGCAAACACTCCGTTAGCACTCGGAGTTCCAGTGGAAGCCAGCATTGCTGTCACTGAGAGGGAAGCAGCTCCCTCTCTGTGACAGCAGTTTCCTCTGTCTGCCTGCATCCTTGCAGGCAGACAGAGGATGATAGGGTGGCGAGGTTGGCAGCGGGTGTCCCTGGGGGCAGGGAAGGAGACCATTGAAATGAGCCCACAGGTCCCTTAACACCCGCCCTGAAACAGGTGTTAAAAAATGGCGCTAAACCAGTTTAGAGTCATTTTTTAAGACCCTCCCATGCGTCATTTTTGCACTGGAGTATAAATAAGGCGTAAATGCCTTTGAGTCATTTTTTGCCCGGGAACGCTTACCTTGCATGTCTTTAACGCAAGGTAGGTTTCCACTCTCAATCCATTAATTTGGCGCTAGACAGGTCTAGCGCCAAAGTATAAATGTGGAGTTAAGTTTGCGCCAAATTTGATCACAAAAATTACTCAAATTCAGCGCACACAGAGTATAAATATGCCCATTAGTGTCTGTCCGATGTCCAGTCAACCCCTCAGCATCGATTGTCGAGTCCTGAGTGCAGCAGGCAGTGTTTGGTACTAATTTCTTAGTGCAGCAGGACTTCAGTTTTCAAACCTTGTGTTTTCTTTGTCGCTGGCCTTCTTGTGTCCGTCAAATCTGATCTGCAGGTCTAGGGATGCCCACTAAATACTGCATTTAAGGTGCGTTTAGGGGAGTACCTAGTAGTGGCCAATGGTCCATCTACCTTAGGGTGGCTACACCCACTACATGACAACTTCCTGCAGGCAGAGGTCACATCCCTATGCCGGATTGGCTATTTTCCTATCAAGCAAGATGGAGGAAAATGAAATGGAGGGATCATCTCTCCTGGAACACCTTGGGGGTGGTGCAGGTTGGAGGTGGCCACTCCTCCTGGTCTTTGTGCATTTTCCCGCCATTGCCTCCACCAAAAGTGGGGGTTTGCAATGCGGGTGGCCATCTGCTGCTAGGAGCAGGCCTGGAGATCAAATTTCAAGGTCGGCAAGCCCTTTGAAGCTCACAGGCGGGGCAGTGCACATTCCTGGGGGGAAGAGGTGTAACACCTTTGCCCAGGAAGGGCTTTGTTTTCTGGTCCCAGAGAGCAAAGGCCTTCACCCCAGGGATCCAGAATCTTGTCTGGTGGTAGCAGGCCGGTTAGGACCACACAGCAACCATGCCATAGTTAGTTAGCTTTGCAGGGGTCACCTATAAGGTGGCCACTGGGCACATTTTGCAATAATTCCAATACTGTTGCCAGTTTGGATTTTTTGTTCTGAGATGTTTGATACTAAACAACCCAGGGTTCAGAGTTGCCATCATGTAGCAGTGAAACTTGTACTGACCAGTGTCCTGCACATGCATTTAAAAACGCTGCTCTGTATCCTTTCATATATGCCATATGCAGGAGGGGTATATGGCTCATGCTGTGCCCACACATGTAGTAAAGTGCACCCTGCCTTAGGGCTAGAAGGCCCGCCAGAGGGGTAGCTTTCCTGTATTGCATGCAGTGTGTAGTGGGCAGGTCAGACAGGCTGTGCGCTTTGTCGAGTTTGCATTTTAGGATTGCACTAGACACTCAGCCTGCAATCGCAGTGCTGGGTGCACTTGGATGCATGGGAAACAACACTAACAACGTGGACAATGCAACACTATGCATTGACCACGCTGCCATTACCACAAATTAGCGTTTACTATGCATGCATTTAGCACGCATGCCTTTACCAAACATATGCGTGGGAACGGCAGAGAGAACGGTCCGAGTGGAAGAGGAAGGAGCAGTGACCAGAGGAGAGAGAGGTAAGTGGGGCCGGGTTGTTGGGGGCGAGGTTGGGTTGTTTTTAGGACAAAGTTAGGGTCTCGTGGTAGTTTTTAGGAGAGGGTGGGGTTGGTTTTAGGGTTTAGGGTGGGGGAACCGGGGTAGTTTTTAGGACAGGGTAGGTTTTAGGATTTAGGGTGGGATGGGGGGTCAGGGTAGTTTTTAGGAGTGGGCGGGGTAGGTTTTTGGACAGGGCAGGGTAGGTTTTAGGGTTTATGGTAGGGCAGTAGGTCAGGGTAGATTTTAGGACAGGGTGGGGTAAGTTTCAGGACTGGTTGTTCTAGGGTTGAGAGTGGGGCTAAGGGTAGTTTTTAGGACAGGGTGGGGTACGTTTTAGGATTTAGGGTGGGGCAGGGAGTCGGGGTTGTTTTTAGGACAAGGTGGGGTAGTTTTTAGGACAGGGTAGGGTTGAGGGTTTGGGGTGGGGGTCTGGGTAGTTTTAGGACAGGGCAGGGTAGGTTTTAGGACAGGGTAGGGTAGCTTTTAGGGTTTAAGGTGGGGCGGGTGTGAGTTAGTTTTTAGGACAGGGTGGGGTAGGTTTTAGGGCAGGGCATGGTAGCTTTTAGAGTTTAGGGCAAAGTTGGGGGGTAGGGTAGTTTTTAGGACAGGGCAGGGTAGGTTTTAGGGTTCAGAATGGGGGTGGGGGTCAGGGTAGTTTTTAAGACAAGGTAGGTTTTAGGGCTTAGGGGGTCATTCTGACTCCCGCCGGCCGCGGTAACCGCAGGGCCGGCGGGAGCCGCCAGAATACCGCTGCGCGGTCAGAAGACCGCCGCAGTTATTCTGAGTTTCCCGCTGGGCGGGCGGGCGACCGCCAGAAGGCCGCCCGCCCAGCGGGAAACCCCCTTCCACGAGGATGGCGGTTCCGAAAGGAGCCGGCGGAGTGGAAAGGGTGCGACGGGTGCAGTTGCACCCGTCGCGATTTTCAGTGTCTGCATGGCAGACACTGAAAATCTTGGTGGGGCCCTGTTACGGGGGCCCCTGCAGTGCCCATGCCATTGGTATGGGCACTGCAGGGGCCCCCAGGGGCCCCACGACACCCCTTACCGCCATCCTGTTCCTGGCGGATGGCGGTAAGGGGTTCGGAATCCCCATGGCGGCGCAGCAAGCTGCGCCGCCGTGGAGGATTCCCCAGGGCAGCGGGAAACCGGCGGTACACCGCCGGTTTCCCGTTTCTGACCGCGGCTGTACCGCCGCGGTCAGAATGCCCAGGGATGCACCGCCAGCCTGTTGGCGGTGCATCCGCGGTCCCCGGCCCTGACGGATTTTACCGCCAGGGTCGGAATGACCCCCTTAATGTGGGGTAGTGTTTAGGACTGAGCGGGTTACGTTTTAGGACAGGGCAGGGTAGCGTTTAGGGTTTATGGCATGGGAGGGGTAATTTTGAGAACAGTGCAGTGTAAGTTTTAGAGTTTAGGGTGGGGTGGGGAATCAGGTCATTTTTAGGACAGAGTGGGGTAGGTTTTAGGACAGGGTAGATTTTAGGGTTTAGGGCAGGGGCTGTGGTGAATTTTAGGACAGGGTGGTGTCATTTTTAGGACAGGGTAGATTTTAGGGTTTATGGTGGGGTCGGGGTCGTTTTTAGGACAGGGTGGGGTAGTTTTTAGGACACGTTACGTTTTAGGGTTTAGGGTGGGGGTGGAGGGGCAGGGTAGTTTTTAGGACTGGGTGGGGTACATTTTAGGATAGGGCAGGGTGGCTTTTAGGGTGAGGGTGGGAGAGGGGTCATTTTTAGGACATGGCAGGGTAGGTTTTAGGCTGGGGGCAGGTGGTCGGGTCATTTTTAGGACAGGGCAGGGTAGGTTTTAGGACAGGGCAGGGTAGCTTTTAGGGTTTAGGGTGGGGCTTGGGGTAGGTTTTAGGACAGGGTGGGGTAGTTTTTAGGACAGAGTATGTTTTAGGATTTAGGGCAGGGGTGGGGGGTTAGGGTATATTTAGGACATGGCGGGGTAGGTTTTAGGACAGGGCAAGGTAGCTTTTAGGGTCTAAGGTGGGGGTCGGGTAGTTTTTAGGACAATGTGGGGTAGGTTTTAGAACAGGGTAGAGTAGCTTTTAGGGTTTAGGGTGGGGTGGGGGTTGGTGTAGTTTTAAGGACAGGGCAGGGTAGGTTTTAAGGTTTAGGGTGGGGTTGGGGAGTTGGGGTCGTTTTTAGCACAGGGCAGGGTAAGGCGGGGTTAGGGCTCAAAGCAGGAGGTGGAAGGGGCAGTTTTAAGAGCTTGTTCGGGTGGAGTGTGGTATCGGGTATAGGGGGCAGAGCGGGGAGAATTTACCATGCATGTTCCTTTACCAAACATGCTTTTACAAAGAAATTCTTTTAGAAGGCATGTGCGTAAAGGCACGCGTGGTAAAGAAGCGGTCATTGTAGAGACCACATTGTAAAGGCATGCCTGATATACGCATGCGTTGTTCCATTATTCATCCGGATGCAAGGTCCCTGACGGTGGCACAATCTGTGCTGCTGCCCTCAGGGGCCTGCCCTTAGTACCCCATGCCCTGGGTACCAAAGCACCATTTACTAGGGACTTATAGTGGTGCCAATTGTGCCAATGCATCACAAACGTTTTGGGAATAAGATCTGGCCCAGGGACCCTGTTTAGCAGGGTCCATGGGCACTACAACTTTGAAACCACATCAAATACCAAGCAAAAAGTGGAGGGCTAACCATGTCAAAAGAGGCACTTTCTCAAGCATGTGGCCCTCCACAGCCAAGGGTACCACCATCTCCCAGGGTCTATAATTAAAAAGAGTGATGGGGGGGTCAATTTTGGATCCCCTCAGCCCCGGGGGCCAGAACCTCACCGAGGCTATGTATGTTGGAGGGGGGCCGTGCAGACCCCCTCGTGGAGCCACTGATGGCCCAGAGGACTGCCACTAACTAGGGCCAGCTCCTGCTATGTCCCGGGGTGCCCACCCCTGGTACATAGGTGTTTGCTTTTGCTTTGACAACAGCTCTCCCTTGCAGAAAGCAGAGTTTTAATCTGTCTTTCCTGCACACAAATATGCGTGCAGGGAAGACTGATGGAAATGTTGCTTTCACTGCTTGTGGGAGAAATGCTGGCTCCCATAGGATGTGGGGAGCTGGCTAGGACCGCGGTGGGTTTGAGGCTCCCCCCGCAGTCCTGTCACTCACTCACTCTCTCTCTCTCTCTCTCTCTCCCCCTTCCATCCCATCATGGGATGGTAAAAAGAGAGAGAGAAAGAGAGAGAGAGAGAGAGAGAGACAGAGAGAGAGAGTGAGCGAGAGAGTCATTGCAATGGTCTGTCAATGCAATGACTACAGTAAGTAGTCACCTGTGGCATAATGGCCAATGTCACAGAGCCTCACACTGTATGTTGAGAGTTCTATTCCAGTTATGTCTGTGCTCATTTCCCTACTTTAATTTATTTTAAACTTTTAGGGCCAGATGTATGAAACTTTTTTGCATTCACAAGCGGTGCGAATCGCAAAAATCGTCCGTTAGCGAATGCAAAAACGTGGTCTGCGATGCATGAAAGGCATTCGCAGACCAAAAACAAGAAATCGCAAAAATTTCGATTTTTTGCGTTGCGCCCTGGTTTTGCGACTCGCATCTTGTGATTCGGTATTTCCAGTAGGAAATTGCGATGCACAAAACTAGATTCGCAAAATCCAAGTCGCAATTCAATGCATCCAAAAATCGCAAATTGCGATTTTTCGCAGAATGGCATTTTGCACATGCAAAATACCACTAAGTGAAACCAGGTGGTAACCAGGTGCAACCTATATAAAGAGGCTCAGAATGCCTCAGAATCATTTCCACAATGGCTGCACTCTACGTCATGGCGAGGAGAATGAGGATCCTGGCAGGCTTGAGGAGAGGGAGGAGAAGACAGGAGCACATTTTCAGAGTGCGCATTACACTTTTTAACCAGACAGAAGAGGAAATATTTGAGAGGTATAGGTTGAACTCAGCCATGATACTTGATCTGATAGCTGAGCTACAACCCACACTGCAGCGCAGAACACATAGGACACATAGGCCCTCATTCTAACTCTGGCGGGCGGCGGTTGCGGCCCGCCAGGCGGGAAGTGCCATTTGGCCGCCACGCGGCCAAAATACCGCTTCCCGCATTCTAACATTCCCGCTGGGCTGGCGGGCACTAAGCAAGTTAGCGCCCGCCGGCCCAGCGGGAATGAGGGCCGCAACACAGGAGCCGGCTCCGAATGGAGCCGGCGGTGTTGCGGCGGTGTGACGGGTGCAGTTGCACCCGTCGCGCTTTTCACTGTCTGCTGAGCAGACAGTGAAAAGCCGCCCTGGGCCCTGTTAGGGGACCCCTGCACTGCCCATGCCAGTGGCATGGGCAATCCAGGGGCCCCAAGGGGCCCCAGGATACCCGTTCCCGCCAGCCTCTTCCTGGCGGTGAAAACCGCCAGAAACAGGCTGGCGGGAAGAGGGTCAGAATCCCCAAGGCAGTGCTGCTTGCAGCGCTGCCCTGGCGGATTCGTCCAGCCGGGGGTAAACCGGCGGGAAACCGCCGGCCCCGGTTTTCTGACCGCGGCTTTACCGCCGTGGCCAGAATGGGCTAGGAAGCACCGCCAGCCTGTTGGCGGTGCTTCCGTCATCCGCGGCCCTGGCGGTCTTTGACCGCCAGGGTCGGAATGACCCCCATAGTATCCATACCCATGTGCAGGTATTATGCTCCCTCCACCTACTCCCCTCAGGGAGCTATCAAGGGGTCATAGCAGCAGCTGGAGGGGTATCACAAAGTACCCTCTCTAGATTTTTCAATGCATTTATCAACGCCATGCTGAGCAGGATACACCAGTACATCAGATTGCCCCACAGTATATAAAGCAGACAAAAATAGATTTTTACCAGATAGCACAGTTCCCCCACGTCCTAGGTGCCGTAGATGGGACACATGTTGCAATATGTCCACCATCAGCCACAGAGTATGTGTACCGCAACCGTAAATACCATCATTCAATGAATATACAGGTGATATGCAATGCCTCATACATCATTATTGATCTCGTGGCCAGGTACCCAGGGAACACACATGATTCGTACATCTTTCGCCATAGCACCATTCACACAAGACTGCTAACTGGGGAGTTTGGAGAAGGATATCTACTAGGTATTGTCCCTCTGTATAGTGGCACATTGATGGCGTGCTGATGTCGGATGGCTCACTTACTCATCATACCCTCTGTCCCTTCCAGGAGACAGTGCCTACGCAGTGCGCACCTACATGATGACGCCCTATCTAAATCCTGGAACACCAGCAGAACGGAGATACAATGCAGCACACAGGGCGACCCGCAACGTGGTACCTTTGGACTGCTGAAGAGTCGCTTCCGGTGCCTCCACAAAAGTGGAGGGGCACTAAAGTACAGCCCAGAGACAACATGTAGAATAGTGGCTACTTGTGCAATCTTGCACAATATAGCTACCACCAGGGGCATACCTGTAGAATATGTGATACAGAATCTGATGAGGATGATGATCCCATACCACCCCTACAGCCAGCAGACGGGACCAGTGCAGCAGAGGGAAGGCAAAGGCGTGCTGACATCACAAACAACCATTTCAGATGTAAGTATGAATAAGACAAATGCACTGACAAATATACCTGTAGTGAAGTAAATGTATTACCTTAATGTCAGGTAATGTTAGTCCAACGAATACCAACAAAAGTGATTTAAAAAATAGAAACAATAGAAGTTCTGAGTAAAGCACTATTACGTCATAGTGTACTCATTACCCCTCTGGCCGCTACAGTTACTTCTTGCGGCCACGCACACCACTCGGGTGCCCAGTTGCCTCACTGGCACCTTGATTGTTTGCCTCAGTGGCAGTGCTGTGCCTGGTACTGCGCCGTCTGGTGTCCATTGTGGGTACAGCTAGGCTGCTGAGGCTGGAAGTGTCATCCGTGTCCCCTAGTCCAAGCTCACTAGGTGTGGCTGACCTGTGTCCCATGATGTTGTCAATCACATTTGTGATTTGGACTAGTCCGTGAGCCACATCCCTGCTGCTGTGTGCTGCCTCCACCTGTGTAGCCACTGCACGACGTGAAATCTGTGAGGTTGAATTAGCTAGCCTAGTGACAGAGCGACAGAATCCCCCGAACATGTTCATGATGCATCGCTCCTGCCTGCGGTGGCTCACCCTGTCATGGAGCAGCTCCTGACATACTTCCTGCACAGCAGAAGTGAGCTCCCTTGTGTCCTGCGATGTCTGGACCTGTCCCTCATGCAGCTGTTCTATAGTTGCATTCAGGCACTCCAGCTGGTGATGCAGGCCCCCCATGGTGGCATTATGTTGCTGCATCTGTTTTTGTAAAGCAGTTATCTTTTTATTCTGCAGGCGCTGCTGCTGCAACATAGCCGCTTCCAGGCCACCAAAGAAGGAGGTTCCCTCACCTGCCTCATACGCCTGTGCACCTGCATTTGTAGCCATCCTGCGGGGTGCTGTGGTCTGCTGCGAACTGGCCTCCTGCATCTGGGTGCATCTGCCAGTTGGGGATGGTGTATGTGGCCCTTCCTGCTGCTCATTGGAGTCCTAACTGAGCTCTGGCAGTGGCAGTGCCCTGGGCCTGTGTCGGAGTGGCGCAATGGTCAGAGACCCACTCGTGTTGGAGTATGAGGCTGGATGGGTGTCAGTCTCCCCTAAGCTGGCACATGCTGTGGCTGCTAGGCCTGGCCCACCTGCAACGACTATATGCAGCATGTCACTTATGTTTGTTACAAGTAAGGGCACACATGGAAATAAAGGTACAGGTACTTCTCTTCACTGTGTTGTGGATGTTGTGTTCTTCTGGGTGTCGCTCTACTTAATTACATTGTATGTGCTACTTTCAGCTCTGGGTTGTGGACTTCCACTCCCATAATGCATTGTTGTGCTGCTTCTAAGATGTGGAATGGACTACATCTCACAATGTTTTACATTACTTGCTAATTCCTAAGGGGCTTTTGTGCATACACACATGGGGTTACAATTCAATATTGCACTTACCTTTGCTGGTACTTGGTGTGCCGGAGGTGTCTATCTCTGTGACCCCACTCCCTGCTTCAGGGAGGAGAGTGGACTCCACTAGGTCCTCTAACAGGGTGGATGGTGACTCTGTGGGTGGACAGCCTCCTGTGCTCCTGGCCTCCTGCAGTCTTCTTGCCACCCTCTCCTTGGAACAGGACCGCAGGTCGTACCACCTGTTCTTAATTTCTTGGACTGAGCGCTGTGCCACTCCAATTGCACAGATCTTTGTTTGTATGTCTGCCCAGAGTCTCCTTTTCTCACTCTCCGGCACCTGGAGTGAGCTTTTGCCAAAAAGCCGGTCATGGCTCCTGACCACCTCCTCTGTCAGCACCTCCAGCTCTTGCTCGCTGAATAAAAGAATAAAAAATACATTTGAAATTCACTAAAAAACTAAAGGTTACATGGACGTTACAGTTAGGTTCAGATTTTACACACACAAAAGCAGTAAAATTCAGCAGTTATATTTATCTCAAGTAACTATACCTTGTGCCCTAAGGTAACTACATCTTGCACCCCCGCCATGCATAGTTTTCTCATCAATAATTCTACTGCAAATGTTATGTTATAGAAGATGTCATGCCTGATTTAATATGTTGGGTAATTAGCAGTCGATGGCGAGGGCACAAGTCATAACTACCTTAGGACCTGAATTATAGTTAATTGAGATAACTATAACTGCTAAATTTCCGCTGCAGCCCATTTCAGCCTCCGGCACCCCATGTCCCTGGGCCTTTCCATATATGCAAAGGTAGAGGGGGCAACGTTGCTCCCCTTCCTGGGCTAAATTTGGCTCTAGGGACTCCATCTCCCAGGCCCTGGCCAGCAAAGGGTGAGTGTTCTGGTGCATACCCAGAACACCCCACTACACTATCATTGGAGGTTGCCGGGGAGGCCCAAGGCCCGCTGCCCCAGCTGGCTCCCCACATGCAACAGTTCCTGGATAGGCTACTAACACTATGCATGGCTTTAAACCATTCCCTGCATGGGGTTTGCCGCAGGGCCAGGCCGTTTTTCTAACCCCTCACAGGCAGCAAACCCTGCATCACGAATAGCATTTGGCTTGGTGTCAGGTTGTTCAAAAGGCCTGGCTTGTTGCCAAAAACCACATCCAACCTCTTGCAGGCAGCTAGTCCTTTGCCGCCCATGTGCAGCGTTGAGTTGGTACTGGAGGTGGCATGTCCCAGTTGACTGCTGTGAGGCTCTAGCCAGGCAGAACCTAAAACTCCCATCAGGGGTGGGTGATTACACTCACTGTATAACCTCTGTTCACCTTTGGGTAGCTTGGCACAGAGCAGTCAGGCTTATCACTGGGGCAATGTGTAAAGCATTGGCATAGCACTTCCACACAACAAATACACTGAGTGTCACAAAAGAGACTTTGCATGAGGTGTATTTAATAAAGTTTGGATTCAACACACTAATTGGTTAACACAGCATGAACATCATTTAAATCTGGCCATATATCACATTTAGAAATATCACTGGCAGTACTATGCCCACTTCTGTCAAAGCGACATTAGCAGTATGTACACAGGAAAAAAAGAATACTTTTCCACCCAGCGCCCTCATGTGGTGCCAAAACATTGTCAGCACGAGACCCACCCTAGTGATTACCCCAATTCAATATCACACAGTTATAGGGTGCACCCAGATTCACAACGATAGCAGCAATGTGTACATACAGAGAATTGCAGCACTCTTAAGTAGCTCTGTGGCCTATGTAGCACAGGTAAAACCCAATGTCAACTGTGACAATCCTCTGACAAGGCACAAGGTGTACTGCAACATCTCCACGTGGTGTAGTCAATCACCAGCAATTAGTCCCACTCACTCACTCCACACCGCTACTCATGCCACAAATATCAGGCAGGCTAGAATAACACACACTTGAACATACTCTCTCCCAGCACCCTAATGCGGTGCACTGATATCAGGCAGGTTAGTGGTCACTGCACTTGCAGACCCCCTGGGTCCAAACCTTTTTTTACCCTCCAACCAGTTCATACTACCCCACACCCCACAAGCTGGAGATGACATCACTCTTGTCCTGGATCCTTGGCCGCTGACCAGAGCAACACTTATTCAGGATCCGGGGCAAAGGTGGGCGGAAAGAAAGAGATAACGGCCAATCAGGCAACAGTCTGCAAATGGAGGTTTGTCCACCACTCAGCAAGTTCACTAAGGGATCTGCGCTCCGTGCCTTCTGGTGTGGGCCCAGGTTTTCCAAGCACAGGGGGAGGGTCGCTTTAGGACTCATGGTATTCACAGTGGCGCCCAGCCAAGCCAGGTATTACAATACACAAATAGTTACCAATTCCGCACCTCCCTAGGAGGGGGTACAATGTCTGGGGCATGATGACTTGAGCCACCCCGGACAATCCGGTTTGCACAGGAAGAGTTACCAAATCCACACCTCCCTGGTGGGAGGCATAATGTCTGGTGTGAAATGACTTGTGTTGCACCAGACAATTCCGATCGCAGACAAAGAGTTATCAATGCTGTAACTCCCTGGAATGAGGCCCAACATCTGGTGCACGATGACTTGAATCATACCAGACAATTCTGAATTCACACAAAGAGTTATCAATGCCGTACCTCCCTGAAATGAGGCACAGCGTCTGGTGTGCGATGACTTGAGTCACACCACACAACTCCTATTGCACATGAAGAGTTATCAATGCTGTACTTCCCTGCAAGGAGGCACAAAGTTTGGTGCCCGATGGCTTGAGTCACACCAGACAAATCTGGACACACACGAAGAGTTATCAATGCAATACCTCCCTGGAATGAGGCAAAATGTCTGGTGCGCAATGAGTTGAGTTGCATCAGACAAATCTGGACACGTACAAAGAGTTCCAATCCTACACCTCCCTGGAATGAGGCACAACATTTGGTGTGTGATGACTTGAGCTGAACCAGACAATTCTGGTCACATACACAGAGAGTCAAGGTCAGAGGTGCCACACGAATTGTCACGGTCTACATGATGCTTCTCACATTTGACTGAAGGATTTGAAAGAGCATCCGGTCTTCTACTGGTTCTGGACTGACCAAGATAATGGCGACCCTTTCTAGTAGCCACGGTGCTGCTTGACAGGAGATGCCTAAGCAGACCGTACCCTCCAGAAGGAGTCCCAGAGGAAAAAGAAATGAAAATGTGGGAAAAAAAACTCAAAACAGGAACTCTGGAAAAAGAGGAAATAACAAGAGTGAAAAAAGGAACAAATTGGAAAAGTATCAATCAGAGTAACAGGAACTGGAGAAAACACGATGAACAAGAGCGAGGATCACCACCAAGAGGATGTGTTTGCAACGCAAAGAAGACCAGAACTGAAAGGCTTATGTACTAGGAGAAAGGAAGTGACAAACAGGAAGAAAGAGCAACACTATCTTGGATTGGGAAAGTCACATTGGAAAGGATAGGAAAAAAGTAGCAGTATAAAAGGAAAAAGAAAGAAGGCATGCTGGGGAAAAGGAACACCAAGAAGACAACATGGAAAAGAAGTTAGGCTGGAAAACAAAAAGAAGAAAAAAAGGAAGAAAGAATAGGGTTCCCACCAAGGAAAGCAAGGGAAAAGGTATCCGGTATGCAGGCAGGAAGAGCAGCGCGACCCGAAGCACAAAATGTGCATACCCGACTGCGCTGTAAACAAAGACAGGCAAAAACGAGGGCTGCAGAGATGCCACCGCTCCAAGTATTGGATCATCTGGCCCGACCGCGGTGCGCAGAAGGGATGCCGCGGTAGAGCGCGACGTCACACGAGGTAGAATGGGACACTGCTCCGGGTATGCCCCCACCTCCAAGGCTCACAACCAGTGAATCAGGCACTGCACACAATCAGCATATAGTCGGGTGTCACAGGAGAGAAATGCGCCATGTTCAGCAAAAGCTGCCCACGCTGGGTCCCGTAACCAGTGAATCCGCTCACCACCAAATAGAAGCTTAAACATGTCATGGCTCCATGATCTAGGGCCACACTCCTTGGATGCGGGCAGTACTTTGAAAGCTCTGCACCAGGCAAAATGGTCTCCAGATGCTATACTTAGTTCCACGCTCACACAGCTGCTACCAGGTGACATCCAGCAGATGATGTAGGCACTTAAGAGGGCACCACTCTTCAGATGACACAGGTAGAAGGTGTAGATCTCTCACTGGAGGTCTTTGATGTCCCTGAGACCTCCACAAGAGAACAGGGAGAAAGCTGACAAGCCCCTGGAGAGCACACTTCAAGGTGTACACAGCAGCAACCAGTTTGCCCAGGCCAGCCACAATGCAGGAAGGGTGTGCGGTCCGTTCCTGGGGCAGTAATTACTCCTTGTGCACATGGTCTCCGTGCCATGTTCCTGCAGTGTATCTCTGCTTTGCTGCAATGTGGCACCAGTAGTTATACTGTAGTGTGCCTTTGAAGTTGAGGGAGATTCAGAAGGTTCCCCTTTGAACCACAGTTGTCTCCCTGAAATTGCAGTCCTGTCTGCCATTAGGCTGTGGAATGCAGATCTTAATTTTTAGTGGGGCCATGATCTGGTTCTGAGAGGCCAAGTGTCAGAACCTCTTCCTCCTGTCTATTCAGCCAGGCCAACAAATGGCAGAGGTCTTTGTTCCAGTTGTGTACCCTAGTTTTATAGCTGTTGCTGGGGAATGCACAGACATGCTCCTCCATCCCCTAGTGTGGACTTGATTCAAATTAAAAGGCACACAAAGCATTTTAGGGCAGAAAGAAGTCCTTTTTCAAGAAGTGGCATTTCACCGTGATTATTGAGAAAACCACTTTTACCATAGAAAGGGGTTTGTCAGGACGAATCGAATGATAGAAAACAATATGGGGCTGTTCTGCTGCAATCCACTGAAACAGCTAGCAGTAATTGCAACACTTCCCCAGTGTTAACCTATGAGCGGAGCAGCTCTCCTATGCAGTGAAAACACAATTAGGTAGTCTTCACTCTCTGAGCATATGCGCTCCCATGCACATGCAGGCCTGCATTGGAAGGCTGGACACATGGTTAAAAACATCATAGGTGCAAGAATGCTCACAAGCTCGCTAAGACAGGCAGGTTATATGTTTTAAAGCACCATAGATGCTAGTGCACACACCTAGGCCTGCTACAACAGGCTGGATACATATTTGAAAAACCCTCTAAGTGCTAGTGCGCACGCACAAGCCTGCTCCGACAGGCTGGATACATATGCCATTAGGGGCAAGTGAACACACAGACCTGCTATGACAGGCTCAGCACATGTTTGGTGAGCCAGTGGCCATGTGCGTGCACACTGGCCAGCACCACTTCCCCATATTTGTAGGAAGGCACACCCACTTCCACACTGTATAGACAGTGGGAAATAGTCCTGGGCCATAAGGCTGCTGGGTAGGGACCTATGGAAAGAGCTAACCACCTTAGGTAAGAAACCCACATGAGGGTTCCTCCTTAAGTGGCATGGGAAATCCATATGTACCTGCCCAGCCTTCCATCTACCACCCGCCCTGCGCATCAGGGGTGCTTCAGGGTAGCAAAGGTTCCCCTCAGGATTAGCTATCAAGTTAGGAGTGCTAACCTAAGCCCATGTGCAACTGCATCTTCTCAAGCCTGCATTGCCAGGCCCACTACATGCTTCACAGGCTATTCTAGTGGGTGGCACACTCAGTGCAATGTCCCACTTGTAGCCAGGGCTGCACCCTCCCCGGGTATGTGGTGTACCTTTTTACAGGGCACTCCGGGGTACAGCACCTGAACCAAGCATGTAAGTACCCCCTCCTAGCATGTGTAGGCAGGGCATGAGCACTTTCCCACTGCGGTACAGTGGCAAAGTGCCCAAAGTTCTAAGGCCATGCAAAGAGAGCCAGTAAAAGACCGGGAGGAAAAAGTAAAAAAAAAAAACAGGGAAATCCCCTAATAAGGGCCAACTTCAACAGTTAGCCACAGGGCCCAGCTTCAAGTCCAACCTCTGCAGATGCCCCAAACCCCCACTGTGCACAGGTCATGTGCAGTGCAAACTCCTGCGGGCACACATGGCTGAATACAAGGGGTATTATTTTGAGTAAGGCAGAGCTATTGACTTTGTCAAAGGTTCATAACATCAAAATATAAAAATGGGCCTATTGGCTTTATGAAGGGGTCAGAATATCAAGCTATATAAAGCACATGTTAAAAATGACCAATAATTATAATACATTTTTATTTTGCTACTACACACAGTACAATGTTTAATAAAAGTAATTGTCATTTAAAAATTCATTAAAGCTTTATTTTAAAAAACGCCTAAAAAGTGCAGCTGTAGAATCAGCCACAAGGGGGCTCTGCATTCTAGCTGAAGAACCCGGACTGCTTTAAAAATATATGTTAAACTCTCTTGGTGTCATGTATTTAATGACCCTGGAGACTTTCTCTTTTTTATGTTTCTGGGGGCCTGCAGCACTCCTGGACAAAGGGCGGCAATTGTTTCTTTTTTTTCTTAAAACAATTTTTAATTTATTGGGAAGGGAGCCATGCAGCACCCACTTCTTAACCCTTTACAGTCCACCTGGGAACCCACACCCTGGGGCTGTAGTCTTTTTTTTTTAAAGGGGGGCATGCGTCCCCCTCCCCAAGTCTATACAGACCCCAGAACCCTATCCCCCCAGGCTGTATTATTTTTTTAAGGGGAGTGGGGGCATGTGGTCCCCATCCCTCAGACTTTACAGGCCTCAGGAACCCTATACCCCAGGGATGTATTCTTATTTTTAAAGGAGGCACGAGGCCACCCTTCCGAAGCCAATAATGGCTGCAGGGAGCCCCATTTCATGGGGCCTAATGTGAGAGCCCACCTAGGGCACCCAACACTCAGAGGATTTGGGGAGACCCAGGGCCCCGGTGGCCCCAGCGCCTCCCCTGCCAGCACACATCCTGGATGGTAGCAGCAGCTGCCAATTTTTATTTTAGAATTTTTAAATTATTGGGGACATGAGGCCCCCTCCCCAAGCCTTAGTAGGCTTCATGGGACTCTATACCCAGGAGCTGATTTCTTTTTTGGCCTTGGGGACCCTATTCCCAGACTCATATTCTTATTTCTAAGGAGGGTGGTGGCCCAACTCCCAAAGCTAATACTCTCCCCAGAGACCTCATCCCCCAACGCCTAATGTAGGTGCCTACCCAGGCATCCATAACACAGAAGGTGCATTTATTTTCTTAATGCCCATTTGAAAGTGAGGCTCAGAGTCTGTTTATTTTGATATGATTTATTGCTTTTATTGAGTAGAATATTCCTCAGTCTTACACATAAGTATGAAAAAATGTATATTTAACCATCCTGGTTGGAGTGGGAGCTGGCATTGTTCCTGCACGTTGGGAGCAGGTACTTATCCATGCTCCTGCTTCGCAGAACAACCTCTGTTTCCTTGCCTGCAGGAGCATGGGCAGGGAAAAAATGTGTGATCCCACCAGGTGGGAACTTCTTTGCAGCTTCAACTGGGTAGGAGCAAAGAAGCTTTCCCTGCTCGCGCTCTTGTTATAGAAACTGTGGTGCTTTAGAGGCCCGGGTAGGGGGCAGGCACCCTTTCACCTTTTAAATATTATTGGCACCAGGATCTGGGCTACCAGCCATTCAAGGCTCAGCAAGGGGTGATATGTGTCACCTCCCTTTTATTTTCTATTTGGCCCCAAGAGGGCGGGTTCACAGAGGCTTTTGATACTCATGTAGGAGACCTCACCCCTCACCTTTATTATATTGTTGGCCCCAGGGTATAGTGTCTTTAGGGTCTCCTAGAGGCTTGGAAAGGGGCCCATGGGCACCCCCACCCCCGAAAGTTTGTTTTTTCATGTGCAGATCCACTGCAAATGCACTGCTAAATTTTGTTTTTGACCCAAGAGATGGTCCCTCAGGGACCCCACCTCCAGGCCTAGGGGGGCAAGGTAGATCTACCTAGCCACTTATATAATTTTTTCATTTTTTTCTGGGACTTTGGACTGAGGAAATTCAATCCTCCAGACAGGAGAAGTGGACTCAGTGGTTGGATCAAGTTTAGTTTTCATCTAATACTAGCTCCCCATTGCTGAGAAGAAGTTGATATTGCTGGTTTTTATTATCATATCAAATATTATTTGTTGTGTGTCAAATACTGTCATTGGTAGTCTGGTCTCAGTCTTCCTAAAGTTATGATATAATATATAACCCACTAACTGTGTTTTCTTTCATTCTAGTTAACAATGATGGATAACCCTGTTGTGCTGTGGCCCGCTGCGGCCCGAGCAGGAAGATCGGCTTCGGATGTGGCTGGGGTTCGTTTTCTTTGCTGCAGGGCTTGCCGCAGCCTCTTTTTCTGGGCTCAACTTCCAGGAGGCCTTAGATTGGGCATCGGGCCTGGGCGAGTTCAGGGCATGGCACGTCCTCAAAACTAGAAGTGGGCGCCCCCACCCCTCACTTACCTGGTGTTTACCTGTTCTTTTTCCCTGTCTTCTTTTCTCTTCTTTCGCCTTTTCTTCTTTCCTTCGTTCTTCCAAATAGGAACCATGTTCTTCTTTCTCCCAGCATGCCCTTCTTCTACCTCTTTCCCTGCATGCATTAGGTTCCTTTTCTAAAATGGCGTCTTCATCTATTTTCTCCTATGGTCCTTTTCCAATCCAACATGGCGCCTTTTACCTTCCTGTATGTCACTTCTTGTTTTAGGGTATATAAGAAGTGGGATTCTTGCTCTCCTTGTGCTACAACACTTCCTTTGGTGGTGATCACGCTCTGGTTGTCTTTCTTCCAGCCTTTTTCCTCGCCTGCTCCAGTTTCTTCCAGTTATTTTCTTTTTATTGGAAGACTTACCTTTTTCTTGCGCTTATTCTCTGTTCCAGGGAGGTCCAGTCAAAAAGGTGTTTTCCCTTTGAGTTTTTCCTCTGAGACTCCTTCTGGAGGGCACGGACTGCCTTTTGACGTCCCATTGTCAGCAGCACCGTGGCTACCAGAAAGGGCCACCCTTACTCTGGTCAAGGCAGGAACTACAAGGATCGAGACCACCCTGCAGTTTCAGTTGGCCCGAGCCGTAAGCGACGAGTAAACCGTGACAAACCCTTTAATTCATCCTGCAGTTGGAGTTCGCAAAGGTGGAAGTGGCACCTTGTCTCTTCCCTGTTAGCCTGCTATTACTACTACCACCCCCTTAAGTTAAGATGCCACCTTGGGAAAACCCTACAGTAAGAAGTCTGAGGTATCAGCACTCGCTTCATCTTCATCAAACTATGGATTGAAGGGAACTTGTTTAGTTAATAATTAACTTCTACTGAAGAAGATTTATGTGTATATCTAGGTTTCTGTAGGCAGAATAGGCAATGAGAACCATCCCCGAGTGGTCAAGAAAGTTACAGAGCGCAGTAGAGCAAGTAACTGACATACACTTTTTTAGCAGTCTTAAAAAAACAGGCTACACTAAACAACAGCAGTGCACACTAAAACATCAAAATAAAGATTTGAGGCATAAATAAAGTAAAATAATCTAATTTCAATTTTTACAAATAGAAAACCCACCCTTTCCACCTACAACAGGCTCACCCTCCTCCCCAAACAAATAGCCCAATAACCCAAAAGTTCAAAGTCCACAACAAAAGAAACAAAAGCTCCACAATGAAAGTCCTAAGAAAAAAATCCAAAGTGAAAAAAACAGCCCTATCTCTCTTTCCCACCCTCTCCACCATCAACAAGTGCCCCCCCAAAAAAAGAAATTTAAAAGAGGGCGTTCTCCACGTGGGTCTGGAGATCATCCAGGGTTGCCTCGATGTGTGCCACCCGACGGTCCAGGTGCACGAAATGTGGCATTGGAAGTTGCAGTCTAAACATGAGGGGGCAGCAGTAGTGGGTTGGGGATGGGCTGATGCCAGCTGGTAGTGGCGCTGACAGTGCCACTGGGAGGCTAGAGGTGTTGGCGACCAGTTGGAAGAGCTAGGACCAGAGGGCATGTTGGCTGCTGTCTAGACCTCATCCTTGTCCTCCTGAAGAGCAACCAGCTTCCAATATTCAGTGCAGATGCCATCCAGCCTCTGCCACCGCAGCTGGACTGCTATCACCTTGTGAGTTGGATGCCCAACAGCAGAAGCTATAGCAGGAAACAAAAAGGAAAATGACAAATTATAAACCGTGCTCTGTGCAAACAATTTTTTTTAAAGTAGAGTGGCACAGTAGCAATAAATTGCTGATCCACTAGGGCCACTGAAATTTTATGTGGCTGATTATGAGTCAAAGGGCCAATTTTGTACCCACACATGCCTCACTGTATTTGAGGAATATCAAAAGGGTAGAATTTGAACTGGCATCAATCCATTATGGAAGCCATGAAATATGAATCACTTGTCCATAAATGTGGTGCATGCCAAAAGGGATTTTTCATTTTTTTGGGTGGCTGGGACAGATCTTTGCAAAGAATAAAGGACTAAAGTACTAATAGGTGACAGAGTGGGCACTGGGAGGGAAGGGAACACACCTTGTTTTAAGTTTGCAGTGCATTTTGTAAATGCTGCATTGACTGAAACAGATGCACATTGCACAGACAACACTATTGAACTGCCAAATTGAACCAAGCTGCAGTTACATCACAGTAGCATGGGTGACTAATTTGTAGGGAAGTATGATGATGGGTGAGAGGCTACATATCTGCCTCGCTTAACAACTAAAGTGAGTCAAGGGAGAAGAGAGAAAATAAAAATATCCCCACTTTGAACCAAAGCTTTGATAACCATACTAACCAAGTGAAGTAGGTGAACAGACATATCCCTCTCCAGAAGAGCTCCCTTATTTACTGATCCAAGCAATTATACATTCATCTATTCTATTCACCCTTTGAAACCCACCATGTAAGTTTTACACTTTCTCATTCAGTTTTGTGCCATTCAAATCCAGCCATCCATATATCCAACTGTCCATCTATACACTTACCTATCCAGTATCCACCCTTTCAAACACCCTGCTTTCACCAATCCATCCATTTACCCACCAGTCACTGGTTACCATACACCCATCTCCACCCAAGCATCCTTTTATCTATCATCCCTTCACCCACAGAGGCATCCTTTCACCCCTCATCCATCATTTCACCCATCCATGCATCTCCTATCACTCACCTACGCATCCTTTCCTTTCACCCACGTATCCTCTCACTCATATACCATTTCATCAATTCTTTCTTTTAGTCGTCCATATCCTGTGTGCTTTTCCATCAAGCCATTATTAGTAGCGTCTGTTCATTATGAGCTTTTTTCTGCTGATTTGCAGAAAGAAAAGGCCATTAAGAACTCAACCCCTGCTGTATTTGCTAAACCAGGTGGTTCACAAGCAACACCCTTGCAGTGAGGAGTTTACAAATAATTGTTAATATGCAAGAGCAATATGACTTACCAACACCTGACCCTGCGGCCCCTGGTTCTCTCCCTCCGACCACTGCTGCGTCCGGTTCACTGATGCTGCTGCTGGCCCCTGCACTATTGGTCTGGGTGGCTGGAAAAATGTTACACATTTTAAATTTCAACAAAATACAATCGCAACAGATCACAACAGTTCTATCTTCTTCTATCTTTCACTTTAGGAATTTTCTAGGTTAATTATGTTAAAAAGCAAGGTAGACAAATCAACTGCAAACGTTTTGTAATGGAGGGAAGGAGCTAAGCCACTGAAGCGCAATAAAGAGGTGGAATGATTTGGTCAATCCAAGAGGACCTATAGTGAGGTCTTGGTTGGCAAATGCAATGGGCATGAGAAAGGCAAATAAAACCTTCACAAACATGTATAGAGAAGCTGACTTGGGCATGCAATCTCGTCAGTAGAATACCTGTCATAAACATCTGTCCTATATGAGGGGAGAAGGAAAGCTAAGCATAGTAACAAAGCAGAAGAAAGCTAGTACATATAGGAGGAAGTCAGGTAAAGAAACATAAAAAATAAATAATTGCAGGGATAACAAGAATTTAACAACGCTTAGATAAAATAAAAATAAGTACAAAAAAGGTAGACATAAAAGAAAAATTATTCAAAATGAGGAGAGGTAAAGTTAGGGAAATAATAATAATAATAATCATAATAATAATCTAACAGGAAGACTTACTGGGGCCAGCAGATCTGCACTAGTGGCACTGGCACCCTCGTCTCTCACTAGACCCCCCTCGGATGCTGCCCTCTTCTTCCCCTTGGGTGCTGAGGTAAGAAATAAAGACAAGAAAAAAAAGGATTAGTGCTACAGTTATTCTGCC
This sequence comes from Pleurodeles waltl, assembly GCF_031143425.1. Lineage (NCBI taxonomy): Eukaryota > Metazoa > Chordata > Amphibia > Caudata > Salamandridae > Pleurodeles > Pleurodeles waltl. The sequence goes on from NC_090442.1 coordinate 516,580,629, forward strand.
CAAAAATATTTTGACAGGCAGAGGCAGACACAGTAAATCAGATCGCCTAGTATCGACTCAACTCAAGTTGATCCACTACTTTTACATTCCTAATTCCTACACCTAAGCCCTACTCCAAATTTCCTCAATACCATTTACAACTGTGTTCCACTAACAATGCAATGCTTCTCAACCATCTTTGATGGGGCTGCTCAGCTTCCATTTTATTTTTATTTTTTAATGTATAGAGGCATACTATGATGATATCCCACATCACCGGGAGATTGTGATTGGGGGGGACTGCATGAGCTACATAAAGAAGGTCACAGAGAAGGGAGTGCTAACTCACTGATATTACTACTGATATTACTACTACCACTATCTTATTCTTGGTGACAGGAGGAGTCAAGCTATGCAGGGCTTCTTAAATAATCAGCCCAAACGGGCGCCAACTAACACAATTAGAAAGCGCTGATTGAGCACCTGGCTAGCTCAAACAGGTGCAACATTAGCATTGTGGAACACACACAACAAATAAATAACTATTACTCACCGAGCCCCAACATCTCAACACCCAGCAGGTCGAGCAGGTCCTATTCACGGTCCTATATGTCTGCCCAATGGTGTGTCAACTGCTCCTGGGTGCACTGGACCCCAGTGTGCCAATGCATGTAACTGCTCCCAAGCCTGCCGTCTCCTGCCAGCCTGGATGGGGAGTGCCTCTGCACAAAAAAGACAAGTGCTGCCATCAGTGCCTCTGCGAAAATGGTGGGGGTGCAGCCCTTGTAGGCACCGACATCCTCAAGGTAAGTGGCTAGCAGCCACACCGGTGCCCCCACTCTCTCTGACACCCTCTACCATGGTGCTGGGTTGAAAAAAAAGGGGAAGAAATAAAAGGAAGGAAGAAAGAAAAAATATAAAGAAGTAAAGAGAAAAGCAAAACAAAACATTCAAAAAGTCACAAAAACACATAAGAAATGTCAGAAATGTAAATTACACAAACACAATGAAGCACACTGTTGGAATAAAGAAACATGGGTGGTAGATAATTTAGAAAAGGGTGGGATTACTCAGATTTAGGGAGGATTAAAAATTAGGCCCAGCACTATGCACAGAGAGACAGAAACAACTAAATGGACATGCCCATGTGAACCATGGTTCGCACAATATTTGCAACACAAGAATTAAAATTGCACTCCTGAGCGTAAAAAACGTAGCACAAATGGGTGCTGGGCAACTCTGCCACAGAGCTTGGAGACATTTTTAACTGCTTTGCGAAATTCCATGTAGTGGGACTCTGCGAGCTCCTCCCACCCCTAGTTATAAGGAAACCAAAAATCCTTTTCCTATGAAAAAGTGGTCCTAACTATAATTACCCAGTAGTGATCACCTATATGTCTATATACATTTAGACAGCTGTAGTTATAGTTAGGTGAGAGTTTCCATAGGAAGACTGATTGTACTTTTGCTGATAACTTTGGTGCTGTTTCACAAATTTTCACCAAACTTGCCAAATAAAAAGGGTCATTTTTAGATTCTTCTTGGAAATGTTTGGGGTGATAAATTAAATGCTGGATTAGAAAAAGAGGGAGTTTTAAAACATATTTTTCACATGCAGCTTCCCATAGGAATTTTGGGAAGGGATACAGAAAACAATGGTTAAACAGAACTACACCAAATTTGTCTGAAAGCTAGATCTTTACTCAAATGTGCTTTTTGAGATTTTGTGTAAATCCATTTAGCTGTTTATGTTGGTGCCATGGGATTACAGTGGTACCACAAATCCAAAAAATAGAGCATTATGATTGTCAAAGAGTTTTTTTCCCCTTTTTGCCCGTCATTCCTGTGGGACTGAGTGATCTAATTAGCTGGCCACAACATGAAGAAAAATGTTGCAGCCACCATTAAGGACATAGGGCCTCAGTTGCCATGTCCTAAGGATAAAATAACAATAACTTATAAGGGAGAAGGGTAGCGATACCCTTACTCCCTGGGCTGTTCTTTGGGGGACACACAGAGACCCATGTAAAGGCAATTTTTTTTTTTTAAGTGTGTGGCGAGTACTACAGTATTTCTGCAAGACTTAGCACAGCCTCCTGTGTGGTACTGTGGAAAAACCTCAGAAAACACAGTAATGCAAGCTTCAAAAACTAAAGCTTGCATGGTCTTGTGGTTTCAGGGAGGTTACACTTGGTGGCGGCACAGCAGGATTGCCACAATACAAAAAAAAAATTTAAAAGAAGGATGAGGGGATGATTATGGTTTGGCCTTCTGGATGTTGTATGGCACAGCGCCTTCCTAGCTATTCATTAAACTAATGATATTAGCCAATAAGATGCTGTTTCTCTGTCTTTCACAAGTACCACAGTACTGGTTTTAGGTACCATGGTACAGCATCAGCTAAACCTTTTTTAATGTTTTTTCTGAACCTCTGGACTGAGTTCGAAGTCCTAAAATTGCTGCCACAACATTATTGTTGATGTAGGGGCAACCAATTAGATTGTGTCTGGAGATCTGTCAGCTCTGCGGATCCTCCAAGGCATGCAAGACCCTGGTGTTATTTGGCCCTGTGAGGAAACCTAAGGGCTCAAAATATAAATGACACTACTTCATAGTCAACACAACATTTTTTTAGTAGTTCCATGCCCTCCACTGTACATCCACATGACCCCGAACCGGGAGTAAAACTCATGTGGGACTCCCACTGCACCCTATAATTGGTTCTGTGAGTACACAGTGGGAGAACCACGATACCTATGGTAGGTAAAAAAAAGATAACATTCAAAGCAGCCATTCGATTGGCCACTTACAAGACACTACTCAAAAAGGCCACACCCTCTAAAAACAATCTTAAATGATTTTGCTAACCACTATTACTGGATTGGTGTTTAACAGAGACAGTATGCAGAATTGAATCGAATTTACATTTAAAACTGTACACATAGACACTGCAGTGATAGGTCTGAGACATGATTACAGAGCTACTTATGTGGGTGGCACAACCAGTGCTGCAGGCCCACTAGTAGCATTTGATTTACAGGCCCTGGGCACCTCTAATGCACTTTACTAGGGACTTATCAGTAAATCAAATATGCCAATCATGGATACATCAATCAACAGTACAATTTCTATAGGGAGCAGTTGCACTTTAGCACTGATTAGCAGTGGTAAAGTGCGCAGAGACAATAAACCAGCAAAAACAGACCTGAAAAAATAGGCGGAAGAAGGCAAAAAGTTTGGGGATAACCCTGCAAAAAGGGCCATTTCCAACAGTCAGTTTGACAGTGGGCTGGTTGCACCTCACACTAGACAGTGGCACAAAGGGAGCTGGTGTGTAGCCTGCATATTCTGATGAGCCATCTGTGCTATGAGGGTGGGGAGGGTGGGGAAGAGTGGTCACTCACACCTGAAAGGGCTGTGCCTGCCCTCACACAATGCAGTCTCCAACCCCCTGGTGAGTATCTGGGGCCTGGCCTAGGCAAGGCAGGATTTCACATTCATCATCATCATCATCAACACACCTTTATTCGGCTAACAGCCATAAAAGGAAAATACAATCAAAAGAAACATCATTTAAATAACCAATAATCATATAATACTAAAACCAGTTCGCATAAATAGCCAAGGTACTCCTAGAATCATAATAACAATCAATTATCGTCATTACTTACACTAAAAAGGGATTTACAATTTCAAGAATTTATGTCCTGCCCAAAATAGTACCATTGTTTTGTTAGCTGTCTAATAGGGAGCTGTTTAACCAATGTATAAAACAATTAATAAATATAGGGTAATATTCTTAAAATATAAAAGCTACATCCTTCCTTCATATATAGAAACTAAAATTATATCATAAAACAAAATAACTACCCGGGGTCTGTTAACTTAGAGGGAGAGGAGCCTATTAACCATTTAAAACCATATAAAATTTATCTATAAGTATTTGTTAAATCTAGACTTAATAAAACCTCAGGCCTTCCTTGTCCCTAATAAATTAAATTGCTAGGAGAAAACGGCTTATTCCAAAGACGATTGATGGGGTAGTGTTAGACCTTAACAGTCTAACCGCTTCATTATAATTTCTAATTCCTACATTCCTACAAATAGGTCGAATCCATTTTTAGCTTGGCTTATCGTAGGCTTTACAAATTAACAGGACATGATCCACTGTTTCGATGGTCTCCATATTGCACAGCCAGCACTTCGCCTCATGACTATTCTCGCTCTGATGACCCCATTTGATAGTGAATGCTTTGGTCTGAAGGATCCCATATCGAAACTTCATAAATAATGCTTTCGCTCGCCTAGGCTGGATTATATCTAACCATTCCTCAGCTCTTGGTGTTGGTTTCATATCCAAGAAACTCGATGTCAGTCTACCCAAGTCCTTACTGCAGAAAACACTCATCGAAGAAATCTCCCAGTAAACTTGCTTCAACAAGTCTTGGATTGTAATGTAAGAGTATGGGGATCATCCCAATAAGGTTTCAGCCCTAGGTTGTAAAACCAATACTTTATATGATGGAGCCACGGAAGTGAAATTGATTTGTCAAGGTCCATTATCTCAATTAGTGCTTGTCTGTAATTGATCAGTTCTGGAGTTGTCCAAAGTCTACACCAATAGAGTAAAGGCCTCAAAGCTGCCAGTTTACCTATTTGCTTCATGTTTAAGTCATAGGTTCACATTCAAAACAAACTTTACTTTGAAGTAGGCCTACTTCAAAGGAGAAATTGGGTATAAGAAGGGCACCCAAAACCACAGACTCTAGAAACCCTTCTGGAAACAAGAGGAACCTCTGCCTGGAGAAGAGCTGAAGAGCTGAGGAAGAAGAGCTGCCCTGCCTGTGGCTGTGCTTTGTGGAGCTATCCTGCAGTTGCTGCTTCTGCCAGAGTAAGAGGGCAAAGACTGGACTTTGTGTGCCTTCCATCTTGAGAAGAAATCTCCAAGGGCTTGATTTAGAGATTGCCTCCTGTTGTTTGAAGTCTCAGGGACAGCAAAGACTTCTCTCTTCCAGCACCTGGAGTCTCTGGAGAGACCCCTACTCTGCCCTGTGGTGCCCATCCAGTTCCTTGGACCCTGAAAGGAGAAGCTGGCAGCCTAAAGACAAGGAAATCCACGCACAGGTCGCCGTGTGGGGAAAAGATCAACGCGACTCCGATCTGCGGCTGAAGAAACGACGCGCCACCAGAGCCGGAGCTGAGAATCAATGCTCGGCAGAAATGCGACCGAAGAATCGCCGGACGGAGCAGGAGAAACTACGCGCAGCATCGCTGACAGAGGCTGGGAGATCGCAACCTGTGCTGCGGGGTTTTCGGATGGGGAACATCCTTTTTTACGACTTTTTTTTCCGAAAGTCGTGGTTAACGAAAGCGCAACAACGCTTTTTTTAACCACGACTCCGTTTTTGTGTGCCTTAACTACGTATGTTCTGAACAACGAACATGCGTGGTTAAGGTACAAAGAAGTGAGTTGGCGAAGGTAAGTGGTGGGTTTAGGTTTTGGGGAGGGGGTGGGGGGTCAGGGGGTTTTAGGTTTTGGGGTGGGGTTGGGGGGGTGGGGCGTTTTTGGTTTTGGGGAGTGGGTGGGGGGTCAGGGGGTTTTAGGTTTTAGGGTGGGGCGTTTTTGGTTTTGGGGAGTGGGTGGGGGATCAGGTGGTTTTAGGTTTTAGGGTGGGGTTGGGGGGGTGGGGCGTTTTTGGTTTTGGGGAGTGGGTGGGGGGCCAGGAGGTTTTAGGTTTTGGGGTGGGGTTGGGGGGATGGGGCGTTTTTGGTTTTGGGGAGTGGGTGGGGGTCAGGGGGTTTTAGGTTTTGGGGTGGGGTTGGGGGGGTGGGGCGTTTTTGGTTTTGGGGAGTGGGTGGGGGGTCAGAGGGTTTTAGGTTTTGGGGTGGGGTTGGGGGGGTGGGGTGAGGGATGTAGGGTGAATGGTGCCTATTGCTAATGATTTTATCAGGAATGCCTTTACAACGAAATATCGTTGTTAAGGCATTCGTGGTAAAATCATTAGTAGTAGCAACGAGGTCGGTGTTCCGACCTCGTTGTTAAGGCAGTAGTTGTTTTTGAAGTCGTTGTTTCGTCGTACAGTCTTTTCGGATCATCGTGCGGCTGGATTTCCGACTCAAGTACTGCTGGGCGTGTAAAAACAACGCAAGGCCTGCCCGGACCCGAGAGTGCTGACCGGATCAACGCATCGCTCTACTGTGGAGAGAAGAAACGGCACGCCCCAACCCAGAGAAAGGAGAAACGATGCATGGTCTTGTTTATGAGTGGAATCAAGCATCGCAAGTCCTTTTTGACCCACACTCGCCCGTGCAGGGTTATTTTTGACGCACCCAAGGTACTTTTTCACGCTAACAGTGTTAGTGTGTATTTAAAACTACTTAAAGACTCTTTTTTGCATTTTTTGTGATAACTTCACTTGTGTATTGTGGATTTTTGTCATTTGGTCTTGTTTTGTTTAGATAAATATTTCCTATTTTTCTAAACTGGTGTTGTGTCATTTTGTAGTGTTTTCATTAAGTTACTGTATGTGTTGGTACAAATACTTTACACCTAGCATTCTGAAGTTAAGCCTACTGCTCTGCCAAGCTACCAAGGGGGTAAGCAGGGGTTAGCGGAGGGTGATTCTCTTTTACCCTGACTAGAGTGAGGGTCCTTGCTTGAACAGGGAGTAACCTGACTGTCAACCAAAGACCCCATTTCTAACAGATATTTTATTAATATAACAAAGTAAAGTGTACACTGCAATTACTAGTTATAATTTGAGAAGCTAACTATATCTTGCAACCCTGCCATGCCCTGCTTATGACGTTACATATTATATCACTCATGGCATGTTAAAGGACATCTTTGATGACATTTCCGATGACATCATTGTTGACATCACTGAGCACATCACTGATGACTTCATACAATGGATATGTCAGGGTGCTATACATTTTTCACACTGGAAGGTATTCAGCAAAGTACACATACATCCAATATTCCAAAGCATCTTCTAGTACTAATGGAAGTATCCTTTCTGCAACAAGCAGAACAAGCAGACCCATGAAACATATCTGTGAAATCACCCACATTAAGCACACATTATACACTATTTTTTTTACTTGTATTGTGGTGAGTGAAAAATATAAAGCTCTTTAGACATTAATAGGTTGAAAAACATATTAAGCCTTTATTATTTACCTCTGTGAGAGGTGTCTGTTAATTTTACCAACTAACATATCATTTTAAATCAACAGCATAGTATATGTGCACAAATAAAACCCAGAAATGCCCTGAAAAAATGGTGATATAGTTAGGTGAAAATGGCAGTTAAAAATGTAATATTTTAAACTCCAATTATAAGTTACTCAGCTAGTTAGAATTCGTTTTTTTAATTGAACATCTGAGTTTTTTAATGGAAATATATTAAGCCATTGACTTCAAATTCTATGTTAGTTGGGACAAATAACTAACACATCTCATGAAGGCCAACCCCCCATGCAGCCAACCCCACACTGTGCATGTCCTTCAGCTGTGCACTGTAGGGGGTTGACCAAAATGCCTGGCCTGTGGCCAGACCCTGTGGCCAACACCCAAAAGGTAGCAAACCTCATACTGTGCAGAACCTGCAGCATTGAGCCGCAGGGGTTGGCAACAGGGCCTGGAGCCAACCCCCTTATGCAGCCAATGCCATGCTGCACAAGGCTTGTAGCCAGGCCTAGAGCCACCCCTCCCCCCAAAGACAGCTAACCCACACTGCACGGGGCCATCGGCTGAGTGCAGCAGGGGTTGGGTAATGGGCCTGGCCTGTGGCCAGGCCCTGCAGCCAATCATTTCAGGCTGCCGACCCCACATCATGCACGGCCTTCGCCCGCCTGCAGCAGGGGATGAGCCTTTATCACGTGGCATAGGATTGGCCTTTAGGTCCTGGGGACTGCATGCCCAGGGCCAAATACAATTGTACAGGGGATGGAGTGTGCAACACCCTTCCCCAAGCCTTCTTGGCCCTGGGAACCCCATATGGCCAAGGGCAAGAACGAGTGGCCACCTCCGTGAGCCTTATTAGGCCCCAAGGACCCATCTCCCAGTGCTGAGTAATTCATAAAGGGAGAGGGTGCACAGCCTCCCTCCCTGAGTCTAATTAGGCCCCGGGAGCCCCATTGCGAGTGCCAAAAGATCAATAAAATGGGAGGGGGGCACATGACTCCCCTCCCTGAGCTTTTATAGGCCCCAAGGATCTCCTGGGGCTGTATCTTTTTTGGCCCTTGAGACACCATCCCCTGAGCTGCTTTTTTAAAGAGGAGGGGTGCATGGCACTTCTCCCTGAGCATCATCAGCCCCAGGGGGGCCCTTCCCCCAGGGCTATTTTTATTCTCATTGGAGGTGTGCTGTGTGCCTCTCTCCATGAGTGTCATCAAGCCCTGGGGACCCCAATCCCCAGGGCCATATCAATTTTTAAAAAGAGAAGGGGGCATGTGCCCCCTGCCCAAACCACCAGGGCCTTTTTTTTAAGAGGAGGGGGGCCATGTACACCCCTCCCCGAGCCTATGTATTTTAAAGGGATGTGGGGCCTGGTGGTGCCCCTCCTCAAGCATTTTTATACTCTTGGGACCCCCTCATAAGGCCCTTGGACCCCGTTCCTCAGGGATGTATGTCTTTTAAAGGGGACAGGGACTGCACCACTTCCCTCCCTAAGCCTATTATGACCCCAGGGACCCCATTCCCTAGAGCCCACATTATTTCAAGGTGGATGCGCAGCTGACCACCGAAGGCAACCACTATACACACAAAAGGGGAGAAACCCAAGGGACCCTATGACCTCAGCCGGCTCCCTGCATGCTGCATGAGCTGGCATTGCTTCCACCCACAGAGAGCAGCTATTTATGCTGCTCCCACCTGGCAGGAGCAATGTCTTGATCTGTTTACCTGCCCTCATCTGTGCAGGCAGGGAAACAGATCACATGTCTAATTCTAGCTGGTGGAAGCATTTTTAAACATCCCACCAGTTGGCAGCAAACTTTGTGTTTGCTCTCATTCGGTTGGAATTTTAAAAATGCTCCTGCCAGGCGGGAGCATATACAAGTGTCCCTACCTTCACCGTTGCAGGCTGGGAAACTGCGGTATCCATGTTGTTGGCTCCCTGGGGACACAATATGTGAGCCAGCCCTTGAGGGGTATGGTCCACAGGGCCATTAATGGCTCAGGGAGGGGGGATGCAAAGCCCTCCCTCCATTTTACTTGAGTCCTGGGGGATGGGGTCCTCAAGGCCTTTTAAAGGCTGAGGGAGAGGAATGTGCCCGCCTTAAAATATACTTTGGGCCCAGGGGATGGGGTTCCCGCGGTCAAATACAGCCTGGGGAAGGGAGGCTGTGCACTCCCCTCCCCTCCCCTTCAAAGATACTTAGGGCCATATTAATACTTTTTGACGCAAAACTGCGCTAACGCAGTTTTGCGTCAAAACAATTAGCGCCGGCTAACGCCATTCTGAAGCACCATGCGGGCGCCGTATTCATTCAATGACGTTAGCCGGCGTTAGCCCCCGGCGCTGTCTGGTGTGCGTTAAAAAAAATGACGTACACCAGGCAGCGCCGGCGTAGGGGAAAATGGAGCTTGGGCGCAAAAAATGGGGCAAGTCAGGCTGAGGCAAAATTTGCGCCGCAACCCGATTTGCGCCATTTTCTTTTACTCCCAACCCCCATTGACATGACTCCTGTCTTAGCAAAGACAGGAGTCATGCCCCCTTGCCCAATGGCCATGCCCAGGGGACTTCTGTCCCCTGGGCATGGTCATTGTGCATAGTGGCATGTAGGGGGGCACAAATCAGGGCCCCCTATGCCACAACATTTTTTTTTTTTTAAACTTACCTGAACTTACCTTAATGTCCCAGGGGTGGGTCCCTCCATCCTTGGGTGTCCTCCTGGGGTGGGCAAGGGTGACAGGGGGTGTCCCTGGGGGCATGGGAGGGCACCTCTGGGCTCCTTCCGAGCCCACAGGTCCCTTAACACCTGCCCTGACCAGGCGCTAAAAAACGGCGCAAAGGCGCATGTACGTCATTTTTTTTGACCCACCCACTCTCGGGCGTCATTTTTGCCTGGGAGTATAAATACAACGCACATGCCTTGGAGTCAGTTTTTTAGACGGGAACGCCTACCTTGCATATCATTAACGCAAGGTAGGTGTCCACGCTAAAAAATGACGCAAACTACGAGAACTTTGGCGCTAGACGGGTCTAACGCCAAAGTATAAATATGGAGTTAGTTTTGCGTCGGAATTGCGTCAAAAAAAACGACGCAATTCCGGCGCAAACAGAGTATAAATATGCCCCTTAGTGTACTGGGTGATGGGGTCTCTAGAGCTGAACACAGCCTATGAAGGACAGCCATGCACCTCCTCCCCTAATTCATTAGATTAGGCTGTGGGGAGAGGGCCCCCAGGCCAAAAACAGCCTGAGTTTGGGAGTGACACACTCCCTCTTATTAAACAATACTTCAGGCCCCGGGGGTAGGGTCTCCATGGCCAAGAACAGCTCAGATATGGGGGTCACGCACCCCTCACCCCCAGAACCGTGCGTCCCTTCCCCTCGGGCCCTGGCTCAACACAGCAGTCGGCGATTCTTTTTTATTTTTTACAATTTTGCTGCATATTTGTGGATCTGATGCGAAATTTCAGCAAACAGTTTTGATCCCCGGTGGGGTCCCTCTGAAACCTCACTACCAGGCCTAAGAAGGTGAGAGTATTCCTACCCTTCTCCCTTATGTCTTTTTTTTAATGTTTTTGTTAGGATTCAGGACTCAGTCCTGAGTCCTCAAATGGCTTCCATCACTTCCTTGTTGAAGTGGTGGCAGTCAATCAGATCTCAGTTTGAGATCTGCTGGCTCCACAGAGCTTAATTTCTCCAAAACTACTGAACGAAGTAACACCAAAAAAACAACACAGGCTTCTTCTGGACCAAGACCTAGCTTTCTACCAAATTTTGTGTAAATCTGTTCAGATGTTTGGGCTGCAGCTGTGTCTAAAATCCCTATGAAAAAATGAACAGGGAATATGTGTTTTGGGAGCCCTCCCCCTTGTCTCGGACCTAATTTGACTGATCACCCCAAAACATTTCATATGAGAACTAGTTTGACACTAGTCAAAAAGTAAGACTTTTTTGGAAAGTTTGGTGCAGAATCATCAACGGGACAAAGTTATTATCAATACAAAAATGCATTACTAACTATAACTATCCAGTGGCTACCACCACCGAGCAATACCATACATTACTCTGCACTCTAAAAAGGCAGAAAGGCACTCCAAAGATTACATTAATAAATTGTCCATGTTTCAGAAGAACACAGTAGATGAGTCCTATATGTAATTATTACTCAGTTTTTCATCTCTCATCTTCACCCACAAAATATTTTAATTGTAGCCGTAGCCAATATGTTTCGTCCCCACTAGGACTTTTTCAGGGCTCTGTAGTATTCCTTTCTGATTTCATCTCCGACATCAGAGTGGAACGAGAACGGTGAAGTGGTGAAATGACGAGGGAGCGGCGAGGAGAGACGGAGTAACGTTTCTCTCTTCTTGGATGGATGAGCCTTTGTAACCCTTTCACTTGAATAAACAGAGGTTACATACTTCTTTTGGATGAAGTGCACTTTGTTTCAGGCTCCTTCCAATCACATTTTGTGATGTCAACCCAATGTGTTTGGTCATCCAATGAGGTGAGTTAATAATCAGATATGGTCTAATTTAACTGTACATTCGCCAAGTGAAGAAAATAGTAATCAGAAATCCTACACAAATCATCTTCTGTCACTTTATTTAAAAAATAAACATTTGTGTTATCTTAAGCACAGTATTGCTATCTTTCAGCATCCTGGCCTGTGATGAGGTTCCACACCTAACCACCCCATTGGTAGTCCACCCCAACTTTGCATGGCTTTAGGCCATACGCAGCAGATGTAGGCCATAGGGCCAGTTGCCAGGCGCTGCACCCATTTTCTGATGAATACAGGGGAGGTTTGCGGCCCCGGTACCAGGTTTGCGAACCCAAGTAGAGACTTTTGGGCTTGTGAACATTGCAACATAAATGTATACTTTAAAAATATTTTGACCCTGGGGAGCCTCTTTAGATTCCCACCACATCAGTCAGGGAATCAGGGGATACTCTTCTTGCTCCCTAAAGGCTTACTTCACTGCATTTTTATGATCCTGACAGAAGCCACAGACCTGTGTCTTGTAATCGCAGCCACAACACACATTTCTCCATTACAGCCAGCCAATCATAGGGCATTAGGTTTGCGGACTCACCTTAGGTTCCACAAACCCACATTGGAAGACGGGAAAAATTTGCTTTTTTCTTTTTTTTCCGGATTGTTGGGTCCTCTAACTATCAGTGGACTTAAGAGGTTCAGATATCTCTATATTCAACCTATTTTTCAAACTCTAGGATACCAAAAACTACTTAACAGATTAACTTGCTTTCTGAGTAAAGTTAATCTTTTCTGCCCACGTTTGCTGTACCAGAGAGTAACATTTATTTTAGAAACTCGAATGGAAAATGCTAAACAGTTTTTACCAGTTAAAAAACTAAAAGTATGACTCAACCATAACTACTAAGTGGCTCTCCCTGACTATGTAATATATACTTTTTAATGTAGGTTGTAGATAGAGTTGTGATTAAGAATCATGTTTCTCTAATGGTCAATATTTTCTTTACTTTTATTAGAAATTATGTGATTAATGCTAAAGTAAATAAGGGCCAGATGTAGCAACTGGCGAATTTGCAAGTTGCAAAGTGCGAGTCCATGCGACTCGCAATTTGCAACTCGCAAATTCGTATGCAGTACGGTGTCTCAGACACCGACTGCAACTCGCTATGGGGTCGCAATGACCCACCTCATGAATATTCATGAGGTGGGTCGCAAATTGCGGCCCCATAGCGAGTATAGGCACTCGCTAACATGGAGGCCTGCTGACGTCAGCAGACCTCCATGTTCGCGACCTGCTTTTAAATAAAGCAGTTTTTTTTTTTAAGTGTAGCCCGTTTTCCTGACAGGCAAACGAGCTGCACTGCAAAAAAAACGAAACCTTTTGTTTCGGTATTTTTTCAGGGCAGGGAGTGGTCCCTTGGACCACTCCCTGCCCTGAAAAAATATTTTTGGGTCCATTCACAAAGTGGAAGGGGTCCCATGGGGACCCCTTCCAATTTGCGAGTGGGTTACCATCCACTTGAAGTGGATGGTAACTGCGAGTCCATTTGCGACCGCGTACGCGGTCGCAAATGGAATTGCATCCCACAGCGAGTCGCAAATAGGAAGGGAACACCCCTTCCTATTTGCGAGTCGGAAATGCATTTTGCGAGTCGGAGCCGACTCGCAAAATGCATTTCTGAATAGCAAAGTGGCTTTTGCGCCTCGCAAACGGCGATTTTCGCCGTTTGCGAGGCGCAAACACTTTGCTACATCTGGCCCTAAATATTTTACTGGGCAGGGTTGTGATAGGCTTTAGTGACAGACTGAAGGTCAATATGAGGAGATGCTATGGAGATTATGCTAATTTTAATGTTAGGAATATTCTGACGTGGTAATGTAACACAACGTAAAAAAAGTAATAGTAAGACTGGTAATGCCGGGAAAAAGAGAGGCCTTTGTTTATAAACATGTAGTTTTGTGTTGCTGTTGAGTGCAAAACATAATAGCATTTGCCTCAACCAATCACAAGCCACAATCAGGACTGTTATCACCATTTAAGGGGGGGTCTCATTGTAGCGTCTTACCCAGTCTGGCACCCCTTGAATAACTAGGCCACACACAAAGCTGTAAATCATATGTCTTTATTTCTCAGCCTGTAGCTGTGAACACCAACATTCTAAACCAAGCTCTAATACATTCTATTCTAGTGATTATGTCACACTGATACGGAGTTCTAGAGGAGCCAGAAAGGTTTTGTTCTAAATCATGCAAGACACAATGGCCCAGATTCTCAAAGGTTTAGTGTTGCTTTAGCATTGCTTTTTTATACCTAAACCGACGCTGACCTTTTTTTGGGGTTTCACAAACCAACGCAAATAGGTATTTGCATTGGTGTGTGTGGCAAAATAACGCAAGCAGCGCAAAATGCTTCTTTGCATTACTTTTCATGAAGGGGACATTACATAGGTGGTACTTGGGCATACGCGTGCTACAACCATTGCTTTTTTACGCTAAACCCTATTCTGAAAGATTAGAAGAAAGGGTTTAGCGCCAAAAATTAACACCTTTTAAAAGCAGATGCAAAACAGAGAAATGTTTTAATTTCTCCCTTCTTTTCTGACTGTGCATATGTGCTGCACTGTACAGCTCACATACAAAGTGGGAAAAGCATTTGTACTTGTCTAGGCATAGTACGTTGTACAGGAAGGACACCTTTCCTGTACAAACCTATGCTAGACTCACGCACACACCCTAGCACTTTGGTGCTAAGGTGTGTGTGTGGTGCCTGGCAGCTGAAATCAGCACCTGCGCTAGGGAAAGGGGAGCAGCGTGTCATTTCTATGTGAATGTGGCACTCACCTGCTCCCTCCTTCTCACACAGCACAGTGCAGCTTAGCTTTTTTGGATGCTGCACTACGCGGCGTGACAACTACCAGAATCTGGTCTGACATTTCTCTCTCTGTTAAATGAAAAATTGCTAATTTTTAGAAATTCATGAGACAAACACAAATATCTACATATGTAGAGAAACATGTACAGATATATCTCTTCAATTAATCTTCTTTGCGCTTTGATCTGTCGACCCGATGTGGTTGCTGGAAGCTGAGACCTGACGTCTTCAATCTCAGAGATTACCAATGATGATATGGAATCAGCAACAGTCAATGAGTTTTCAGGATAATTCTTTCTTTTACCTTCTCGAGTTGAAGACTGATGAAACACAGTCCGTCACATAAATAAGATTTTCATTACTATTTCTTTCTGTGGTCCAGTGGGGAATCTTGGTTGTCATTGCTCTCCCGAACATAAAAGTTGCACAACTTTCACCTGTGCTTGAGTGAATTGTTGAACAATAAGATTGTAGAGCAGAGTTCAGTATGTCTTTAGACTGAGCTTCTCAGCCACTTTGGATAGAGTAACATGACCTTGAATAGGCACTTTCAAAAAGTAGTCAGCAGGATTTTGATACTTTCCTGGTTGATGCACAATTGAAATAGTGCTCTTGCAATTGTAGTCCTCATTGTTCAATTCGAGGAAACATCTTGGCTTTTGGATTGCTGAAGATGGTCAACAAAGCTTGATGATCAGTCACCAAGGTAAAGGACGTACCATACATGAATACATGGAAATGTTCACAAGCCCATACAACAGCCAAACTTTCCTTTTCAGGCTGTGAGTAAGCACATTCTGTTTGAGACAAACGTTTACTAGCATAGGCCACAATATGCTGTCTTGCATTTGGGCACCCACTATGCTGTGCTAATAAAGCACCTAATCCGACGGGGCTTCCATCAACCAAAATCTCAGTGTGTAGCTTTGGATTGAAGTCCACCATTTCTGTAGCATTTTTAATGGCATGTTTGATGCTCTTCAAACTCTTTTCACATTCTCGTGACCATTTAAAGGAAAAATAATTCTTTGTTAACTCTCGTAATGGAGCACTGACAGTGGCAAATTCCTTTGTGTATTATGAACACTAGCTGGCCATTCTAAGAAAGGAACCTCCAGTTGAAGTATCCTGTGGGGTTCCAGCATTTGTTAAGGCTTGTACTTTTGCAGGATCAGGCATCAATTCTCCATCAGAAAAGATGTGGCCAAAGAATTTTAATTTTGTCTTATTGAACTCACACATATCTGCATTCAAAGTCATACTGGCATCACTAAGTAATTGACATACTTGTGTGATGGCTTTATTTTGCTCCTCCTATGCAGCTCCAAAAACCAGTATGTCATCACTATAGTTAAATGAATTTACAGCAAGTTGTATGATGTGTCGTATGATGTCTTGGAAAACTTCCCCGGCTGATAACACACAAACACTAAGGGCCTCCTTACGAGACTGGTGGGCCAACCATCGGCCTGCCAGCCATGTGGGGAGGAGACTGCTGCAGAGCTGACAGTCTCCCCCCGGCCCAACTATGATGTTTCCACTGGGCTGACTGGTAGAAACCTCTATATTAGGAGGTTTTCACTAGTCAGCCTAGTGGAAACAGTGCAGCAGCATTGGCCTCAGCTCCTAATAGCAGACAGAGTGCATTCTGAGAGTGCTGGGCAGGGGGTCCCCTGCACTGCCCAAGACATGGTCGTGGGCAGTGCAGGGAACACCCTGTGGCCCCCAGCACTGACTTTCCTCCAGCCTGCCATGGATTGTCTGGTCAATCAATCAATCAGTTTTTGTAAAGCACAGCTACTCACTTGTGAGGGTCTCAAGGCACTTAGGGGAGGAGGAATGGAGGGAAGGGGGCCTCATCTGAAGAGCCATGTCTTGAGATTCTTCCTGAAGAAGGTGAGCGATGGGCTTTTTCTGAGGTGCAATGGGAGGTTGTTCCAGCTCTTTGCTGCGATGTAGGTGAAGGATCGGCAGTGGGTTTACGGATGCGATGGATGGTGGCCAGGGCCAGCTGGGCAGAGTAGAGGGATCTGGCTGGGGAGTGGAAGGAGAGGCGGTGGTTCAGGTAGGCTGCTCCTGCGTTGTGTATGGCCTTGTACGTTGTGGTTGAGTAGCTTGAAGGTGATTTGTTTCTCAACCGGGAAGCCAGTGGAGGGTCCTCAGGTGTTGGGAGATATGTTCTCAGCGTGGGATGTCCAGGATGAGTCTGGCGGCGGCGTTCTGGATGAGTTGTAGTTTTTTTATGTTTCTAGTTGAGGTACCGGCGTAGAGGGCGTTGCCGTAGTCGAGTTTGCTTGTGACTAAGGCGTGGGTGACTGTCATGCACCAGTCTGCTGGGATCAATTTGAAGATTTTCCAAAGTTTGTGAGGTATGTGCCAGCAGGAGGAGGTGACTGAGTTTACCTGGCGGGTCATGGATAGGGAGGAGTCGAGGATTGTGCCTAGTTTGAGGGCGTGCCCAGTCAGAGCAGGGGGGGCACTGAGGGATGTGGGGCACCAGGAGTCACCACAAGCTGAGGTGGCGTTTCCAAAGATGATGAGCTCAGTCTTGTCGAAGTTGAGCTTGAGGCAGCTTTCTCTCATCCAGGTGATGACGGCTACCATTGCTGAGTGGAAGTTCCTTTTGGCAGTGTCTGGGTCTTTGGTGAGGAAATGATGAGTTGTGTGTCATCGGCATATGACACAATGTTTATTCCATGGCTTCTGACGATGGCTACGAGAGGGGCCATGTATAAATTGAACAGTGTGGGACTCAGTGAGGATCCTTGGGGCACTCTGTAGATGACTCCAGTGGGTCTGGATGTGTAGGGCAGGAGTCTGACCCTCTGAGTACTCCCGGAGAGGAAGGAGTGGATCCATTCCAGGGTTCCTCCACGGATTCCTATTTTGTGCAGTTTGGCGCATAGAGTGCTATGGGAGACCATGTCGAAGGCTGCTGAGAAGTCGAGGAGTATGAGCGCTGCGTGTGGCCATGGTCTAGAAGTGATTGGATGTCGTTGGTGGCTGCCAGGATGGCTATCTCCGTTCTGTGGTTGCTGCGGAATCCGGACTGGGAGCTGTCCAGGGAGTTGTTGGCCTCGATGAAATTCCATAGTTGTGTATTGATTGCTTTCTCCAGTACTTTGGTGGGATAGCGTAGCAAGGAGATGGGCCAGAAATTATTTAGTTTTGATGGGGTGACTGAGGGTTTCTTCAGGAGAGGGCATATATGGGGGGTTTCCAGTAGTTGGGGAAGGTGCCAGTGTTGATGGAGCAGTTGATCGTGTTTCGGAGCTCGGGGGAGATGGATGTGCTGGCTCTGATATATATGTGGTAAGGCCAGGGGTCCATGGGGGCTCTGGAGTGGGTGCTGTTCATGATGCTGACTCATAATCACCACAGGGACTCGTAATCAGCACAGTGGTGCTGAACTCAGCTTTGCGATAGCTGACCACGACTGTGACTGCCACCACCTCACTAGGATCCATGATCCTGGCAATGGCGGTGCTTCCCTGGTGGTCTAACTGCCAGGGTTGTACTCTGGTGGTCGGACTGACAGGAGTGCGGCGGTCCGACAATTACCGCGGGTATCTCGGTCCTATGGACCGCCGTATTCGTAATGAGGCACTAAGGCCCATATTTATACTTTTTGACGCACAACTGCGCCAACGCAGTTGTGCGTCAAACATTTTAACGCCGGCTAACGCCATTCCAAAGCGCCATGCAGGCGCCTTATTTATTGAATGACGTTAGCCGGCGCAGCTGACTGGTGTGTGTCAAAAAAAATGACCCACACCAGGCAGCGCCGGCGTAGGGGAAAATGGAGCTTGGGCGTCAAAAAATGGGGCAAGTCAGGTCTGAGGCAAAATTTTGGCCTCAACCCGATTTGCGCCATTTTTTTTGACGCCCAACCCTCATTGAAATGACTCCTGTCTTAGCAAAGACAGGAGTCATGCCCCCTTGCCCAAAGGCCATGCCCAGGGGACTTATGTCCCCTGGGCATGGTCAAAGTGTACACTTGGGTCTTTGATGGCATAAGCCACTGTAAAGCAGACATGTCATTGTACTTTTCTTCAGACATTATATTCATCAAACCACCATCATCAACAATGAAAGGTATTGAACATACATTTATCTTCAATGTAATCTTTGGACAGTGTTTGTATGATTTCATTACTTTGACATGTTGAGTTTTTTTTGACTGACTTTTCTCCTCACAGACAACCAGTCTGACATATGCACGTTTGTCTCGGGTAAGCATTGATATGGCGCAATAACTTTCTTCACTTTCACTTATTATCAAGGCCTTTGTGCGGAACCGCAAATCCACACCTGAAGCATAACTTCTTTTTGGGTGTAGACATCACTTTGTGTCCTTCAATCTTTTGTTTCAATTTACTTTTCACAGTCATGACTGTCTCACTCTGGGCACCCCTGGCCACCATGTCAGCAGCTTGTCTCAGAGCATGTTCTTTAGCTCTCGCTGCCATCAGCACTCACTCCAGACGAGAGATTCTCTCAGCATTCCTCGTCTGAATGAATCAGAGAGGCATCCATTGATCACTCTAAACCTCATGGCTTCTTCATCATTAAATGAATTGGATTTACAGTGTTTGATGAGTGTGTTGAGCCTTTCCACAAATTCATCAGTTGCTTCACCAACTCTTTGACATCTTTGACTGAAAACATATTGTTCATAATCAACCGTTGGTACTGGATTAAACTTGAGAATCACCACATTCCTAAACTGACAGTATGTGACTTTTTGGCCAGTTCTTGGCATTTTCTTTATGACTTCATTAACACCATCACCATCAAGAATTTTTCGATATTTGATGCTCTTCCTGTTATAAGTCTCTTCAAGTGCATCTTTGAAATCTTCAAATGTCTCTATCAATGCAGTCCATCTATTCCCAATGTTTTGCTTTTTGGCAGTGTCAAATGGTGATGGCAGTCTGAGGAAGGCAGCGTTGTAACTGTTCATGGGAGTGACTGACATCGGGGGAGGAGCTCTGTTAAACCCTGTTGACTGTCCCTGGGAATCTGTATCATCACTGAAGCCCAATGGTGTTTCAGACTCTGGGTCATCCAGGACAGCGTTTGGAGTTTTGACCTTCGTTTTGGTCCCCATCAAAACCCTTTCACTCATGGGAACTTCTGAAGTTGTTATGAACCACCACCCATGAGCTTTGATGTTATGCTTCTTCAGATATTGGACAGCTCAGTAACCACAACCCCAGTGCTTCTTCTTGGTTCTCCCCGCCCAGTGCTGAGGTTTCAATGTTCCACTTATCAAGACTCAGGTAAGAGTATTAATAGTAGGATTCTTTTTTACTTGTTCTGTCTGCCAACACTATTTAGTATCTGATAACTGTCTTTAACTGTGCTTTGTAAACCTAGCTGAATTTCAGCATTAACACACTGTATATTGTATATCTTTATTTTGCCTGGCAGCTCAGTACCTTTTTGTCAGATCTTGCTCATAGTTTCTGGACCAGTGATGCATAGACTTTTCCTTGGACCTCTCTTTCCATTTATTCGCTTCACATCAGCTGGAGTTGTGCTTTGACTCCACATATGCAATCTGTCAACTTGGCACTTGAACGAAGGCACACGTGGTACACATGAGCAGTTTTATTGGACCAAGGCAACCTCTCCTGGAGAGCACTTTCTTCTTCGAGTTACTTACCCCCCTATCTCATAGCCCCAGTTTCCCCAGTCTTTCCCAGTTTGGTACCTGCTGAATAACTATTTGTTAGCAATGGGGTTTCTGGTTGGCTAGGGTATGCACATCAGCCAGGCAGAACCTACCCACTATATTCAGGGCAAGGGAGTTACATGTCCAAGATAACCCCTGCTCACCCGCTTGGTAGCTTGGCACAAGCAGTCAGGCCTAACCCGGACGCAATGTGTAAAGCGTTTGCACAACACACACAACACATGTGACGCTAAATATACACCACAAAGAAAACACACCACTGAGCTATGTAAAAATAAAATGTATTGCACAAAACATAATTAGACCAACATTACACGTAAGTAATACCCTGCTACCTTAGCATTTGTCAGAACGTTACACAAGTTACTAATACTCTGCAAGAATACTCAGTTGTCACATTAGGACACGAAAGTACTCAGGATTCTGCAACATAAGCAGTAGTCAGGAATTACAGTAGGAATTATATGCACTTGTCATGAATAACTCCTAAATACCCATAAAAGGAACATTAGAAAATATCTTACAAGTCATATAAATACATATCAGCAAATCATGTCCATAAAAGGAACACTACCACATATATGTACTGGTAGGAAAAGCAGGTAAAACATATAAATTCCCCTAGGTCCATACTTGGCTCACTGAGCCACTATATCCCTAAAACGTACCTTCTTTCCTGGTGAAGAGGCACTCCCTGTGCCTAGAAGGGGGAGCATAGGGGGCCCCCGGTGCTCCTGTGCACTCAACGGGAGCCACACAGTGCTCCTGGGGGAGAGGGGTGGTTGGAACCCTCTCCTGGTAGAAAACAGGCCCCTCTGGGGGCCCGAGATGCGGATGGGGGCCTGCCTCAGCCTCCTCACACCCTGTCCTCGGGGTGGGGGCCAGGCGAGGTCCGACAACAATTTGGGCGACAATGAGGGGGCCTCCGTTGAGGTCTCCCTTCCTGGTTAGTAAGAAACAATGCCCGTTTGGTTGAGGGAAGAGAAACAGGAGCATCCTGCTCCTACTGCAGAGACCAGGGAAGGATGGTGCTCACGCGCCTTCCCCGAGTCCTGCGGCACTCTCCTGCACCCGACGTGGTGCATGAGTGTCCTAAGCTGTTCCTGGGCCGCTGTGGTGATTCTAGAGGAATTGGAGAGGCGGCTGGTGCCCCGGGGGCACTCCCGTGAGCGGACCGTGCCCTGTGTGCACCGATAGGAGCACGCTTGCTCCGCTCGACTTCCTTTCGTGTCCCAGGGGCTCTGAAAACAGCACAATCCTCGCACTGGAGATAACTGAGACACCTGGGTCGTGGCGGTGATTTCTGGCAATTTCAGAGAGTGCTTTTAAGACCGCGACGGCCCAAATCTATAGGAAAAACATGCTTTTGGAACAGTGCTCACAGGTACCAAAAAGAGCCCTCCCAAGGCGTTATGCAGCCGAGGCAGCACTTCTTGTGCTGAAGAGAGTTCTCAGAGGCCAGGGGCCACAGCACCTTGCCTCTGGAGACATCAGGGGCAGAAGGGGGCACAGGGCTGGAGAACCCAGCAGCAGGTCAGCACAACAAGGGGGTGCAAGCAGTGGCAGTTCCTCCTGGTGACCAGGCAGGTCGCAGATCGACACAGCAGCAGCAGTCCAAGGTGGTCCTGGTGAGTCCTTTCAACAGCATCCTGACCAGCTTCAAGTAAGGTTCCTGGAGTCCAAAGTGATGTCAAATGATGTCTAAATTGTGGGGAAAATTTCCCTTTACTTTTACTAGGTTTTCGAAGTGTTTTACAATGGGGAGGAGAGGGGGTTCAAACCAGTTACAACTGGTTCTGGGAGTGCCCTTTCTCTCTTCCAGCACAGGCTCCAAACATCAGTGGGGGGTAAACGACCCTATTGTGTGAGGCCAAGGCACAGCCTTTACAAATGTAGGTGTGCCCTGCCTCTCCCTTCTCTCAGCCCAGGAAGGCTTTACAATATGTAGATGCACCTCAGTGACACCTCCACCCTCCCTGTGTACAGGCTGTCTGAGAAGTATGCACAAAGCCCCAACTGTCAGTCTGCCCAGACGTGGATTGGAGGCAAGCTGCAAAACACCAAAGTCATAAGCACAGATAAATGTGCACTTTCTAGAAGTGGCATTTCTGTGATAGTAATAAAAAATACACCTACACCAGTAAGCAGCATTTCTCACCACTATCACAACCATACCAAACATGCCTACCCTAACCCTCATAAATCAGACAATACCCTTTACACATAAGTCAGAGCATCTCCAATGCAATCCTATGAGAAAGCAGTACTCACAGCAGTGAGAAACAAAATAGGCTGTTTGTCACTACCAGGACAGGCCACGCAACATGGCACATGTCCTGCCTTCTACGTACATGGCACCCTGCCCATAGGGCTAGCTATGGCATACCTTAGGGGTGACTTACATGTAGTAAAAGTGGAGTTCTGGGCCTGGCTAGTAAATTTAGATGCCAGGTCCCTGTGGCAGAAAACTGCGCACACGGGCCCTGCGCTAGCAGGGCTTAGATAAGTTTGACAGGCTACTTCAGTGGGTGGCGCAAGCTGCGCTACAGGCCCACTAGTAGCATTTAATTTACAGGCCCTGGGTATCGGGATACCACTTTACGAGGGACTTACAGGTAAATTAAATAAGCCAATTAAGTATAAGCCAATCCTACCAATTTTGTAAGGGAGAGCACATGCACTTTATCACTTGTTAGCAGTGAAAAAGTGCTCAGAGTCAAAACGTCAGCCAACAAAGGTCAGTAAAATAAGGAGCCAAAAGTAAAAACTCTGAGGAATGACCCTGTAAAAGGGCCATGTCCAACACTATTATATACACGGAGCTGTAAATCACACATCTTTATTACTGTGTGTGTACCTGTGAGCATCAACATCCTGAACCAAGCTCTCACACATTCTATTCTAGCGATTACAACATGCTGATACAGCGTCCTCAGGGAGCCAGAAAGGTTCCGTTCTAAATTGTGCAAGACACTACACTCATCTCTATAATGTCTGAATACAGGAAGAAACAAGTGAAGGGCTGATAGGAGACGTGCTCAAAGGGTTGTGACCTCCATGTGCAGCACTGTGCACAAGTGTTGGGCTGTGTGAACTGAAATCGATTTAGTAGATTATGTAGCAAATATGATATTCCTGATTATGCATGTTTAGCGTCAACATCAAAATTACACAATCCATGTCCATTTTCTCCTGTCACTTTTGCACATTAACTGTGCAAAAAATACTCGAACTTCTTGATTTTGTAGATCTCAGCTCCAACCCTTAACAATCCTTTGAAACAGAAAAGGAACACATTGCTGAAGCCCTACATTTGCCAACTTCTTTTCCTGGATTTGCCTCCATTTGACAGCACTCTCCCTGCAATTGTTCATCCAGTTTCTTAACAGGAGTGTCTGCTCCATAGGGGTGGACGAGCATCGCCCCCACAAGCAGCAACCGCTGAAAATCCTTTCACAAGGAAGGAATAATAAATTGTATTTATTATCCCTTCATTGTGAAAGGGGCGGGGCATTGGGCGTGACGAGCAGAGGGGAGTGCACTGTGCACTCCCCTCAGAGCACATGTGTGTTTAGCCAGCCATCTTGGGTCGACAAAACGCACATGCGCACAGGGCTCTCTCCAGCCCAGCAACACGGTTGCTGGGCTGGAGAGAAACTGCACAGGCTCCCAGTCTGCCTGAGCTCCCAGCCAATCCTGATGCTGCTTTGAGCAGCGTCAGGATTGGCCGCAAGGCAGGCTGGGGGCCTATGCCTGTGTGCAGCAGAGGAGCGTGGAAGCGGAGGTAAGTTTTTTTTTTGTTTTATTTTTTTTAAATGTTAATTATTCCCCACCCACGTAATCCAGCTACCAATGCAAATATGAATATCCCACATGTATGAGCCTCACTTATGCTCTCACAAATCTTGCACTTAGAGTTTAAGCCTGAGTACACCTTGAATGCCAAGTGAAGCTGAATATGTAGGAGAAAGCTAAAACCAAGAACCAAGCCGTTGTAACCCAAATACAAATCATGGAGCATGATACAGTGCTCAGGTAAAGAAAAAGAGCCTTCTTTTTAGACAAACTCAATCCTCTGGATGTGGTGAATGCCTGCCACTCATACGAATGAAGACATGTAACACATAATGGCCCTGATTCTAACTCTGGTGGGCGGCGGTCGCCGCCCGCCAGGCGGGAACCGCCAATCAGCCGCCACGTGGTCAAAAGACCGCTGGCGGCATTCCGACCTTCCCGCTGGGCCAGCGGGCGCTAACAATGTTAGCGCCCGGCGGCCCAGCGGGAAGGGGGCCTGCAACACTGAAGCCGGCTCCGAATGGAGCCGGCGGTGTTGCAGGTGTGCGACGGGTGCAGTTGCACCCGTCGCGCTTTTCACTGTCTGCTATGCAGACAGTGAAAAGCAGGCTGGGGCCCTGTTAGGGGGGCCCTGCACTGCCCATGCCAGTGGCATGGACAGTGCAGGGGCCCCCAGGGGCCCCAGGACACCCGTTCCCGCCAGCCTCTTCCTGGCGGGAAGGGGGTCAGAATCCCCAAGGCAGCGCTGCTTGCAGCGCTGCCCTGGCGGATTCGCCCAGCCGGGGTTAAACCGGCGGGAAACCGCCGGCCCCGGTTTTCTGACCGCGGCTTTACCGCCGCGGTCAGAATGGGCATGGAAGCACCACCAGCCTGTTGGCGGTGCTTCCGTCATTCGCGGAAAGACCGCCAGGGTCGGAATGACCCCCAATATGCCCTATGAAACCTTTCAGGGGAGCATAGAGGGCCTCGGTAACCATTTGTTTCCCCTACCTACTTGGGGTTGAGTGTCTAGTAACAAACTACCCGTCTTGGCGTGCTAGCAGCCTTCCAAAGGTGCATGGGTGTAAACATGAAGGCGATTCTTGTGTGGCATATGTTTGCTTTGAAGCATATAAGGTGCCCTCATAGACCAATAGGTAAACCAACCATTCTGTGATGATTTTGTGCACACTCTTTAACACTTATTTGCAAAAGGATTCTCTACATTTGCAAGGCAGCGGCCTGTTTTTTGGGGTCTGACCTTAGCCAAGTCAATTTGATTCTAATAAAATTATATGTATGATATACTTCAAGGGCTTTCATCCTGCCCTCTTTATCCATTGGCCTACTATTGCATCATTCTCATTTTTCTTATGCCCATTATAGCATGCAGCATGTACAGTGGATCACCCACTGACTCACTTCGCTGTGAATGATGTCATTCTTCCAATCTACAAGGAGCACATCCACACACAAAATAGTCCCCTTAAGTACCATGAAATACAATGGCAATGTGTGTTTTTTAGACCAAAAAATGTGGTTGTTTAGCCATTTTTTTTAGGATGATGGGGGCTTGGCAGCTCTCTGAATAATAACATTTTATAAAACAAAATGACAAAACAAGCATCGACAAAACCAAAAGGTTAGCTACCAATACCAAATCTAATGATTTTGCCAATACCTGTTTTCATTGAATGATAAAGCATATTGTGCTGATGAGTGCACTGTGTGACCATACACTAGAAATGCATGCTCAGTTTATTAACAGTATCATACAGGGAGGCTGCAATCCCAGTATTAAATCCTGTTTCTAACATCCTTAATACATGTGACTTGTGATGTCTCTAGTCACTTGTAATAAAGAAATTCCATGGCTGGTCAACAGTAATAAGTTATTACAGTTGATTTCTGATGTCAGAATGCCTGCTATCAGGGTCAGCTGTCAGGGTAAAAGTCAGCTGCACTTTAAATCGCAAAAACGAAGCATGGCATTTGCTTCTTCAACACACTTTTTCTAGGTGAATATTTATCAGCAGACAGGATAAATTGATGGTAAAGTTTATTTTTGCACTCCTTACATAATTAGAGGAACGATAGAATATCTGGATGTTTCTGCATATTCTGAGCTACAACCTTCTTTACTAAACTGATTCTATTTTTTGCAAACAAATGTGTGTTTTTGATGTATTCATTTTGCATTACAGATTACGCTTGTATTCTTCAAGTCTATTAACATCCTATCGCTTTCATATGAGACACAAACCAAGTTTTTAGGTGGGTTGTAGTACGGGTTATGTATTATAAGGAATACTGCACCTCCTGACATACAGGGATATTGCAAGTCACCTTGGATTTCCATGACCTTATAATATCATGGAACTCCGTTGTGGCTTGCAATATCGTTATAATGTACTGTATATATATATATATATATATATATATATATATATATATATATATATATATATATATATATATATATATAGTGCAATCACTTCTTTGTTCTGGTGCCTTCGTGGCCCGCTTTAGGCAAAGCTTAGTACCGCCAAACAGTCGTGTGTCTGCCACTGTGTTTAGATTTTGGCTCCTATAACAGCTGTCGTCGCCAGCAATATTATATAGTTGGAGGCGATACACCCGCTACCATTAAGATACATGCTATGGTCCAATGTTTTTATTAAAGTGAATGTCTCAGATTAACGAGCGTGAGGCGGCAGGGTCTGAAAGTGATGCAAGAGCTGTTGAATCTAGTACGGTGCTGTGATTTTGTAACAGAATGTGGATGTTGACTTAAGTGTCATACTCATCAGTGCGAGATGCAGCACTATCGGACCAAGTGTCCACGCGCCCACTGCCATCCTATAGTTTCTGTCTGTATTTTCATTTGTCCGCAGTTGATTAGAGGCCTGTGGCGTGTTGGAGAGATTCGTTTTGGACAGGCTGGTCGCTCAATTGGGGTTACATCATCGAACAACAAAAAAAACGAACCATGTTAATAGCATTGTAAGTTATGCATGACAGTTGACTTTGCACAGAGAGTATCTTGTGTGCTGCTCGGTGGCATTCCCGCCGTCATGGCCCAAGAATTCCAGCCCGCGAGCACGGTTGTTAATCAGGTCCTTCTCTCTGGAAACTACATCACCACTTCGGAGCAGAATTCCAGCACCCCACGAGCCTTTGCACACTCATTCTGAAAACGTAAAACGCAACCTTTCAGAATTACGAGAGACTCCATCAGAGGAGAGGGGGCGGAATAGCAAACGAGCATCTATGCAAGTCATTAAAATGTCAGTAACCTATAGAAAGAATCTTCAAGCCGTTTAGATGTATTTGAAAATGTCAGATTTTAGATGTAGCCTTATAGTTTTCTTTCAAAATTCCGGAATTTATTGCTCGTTCTGTAATTTATGAGAGGACGTCTCCATGGTCCAGATTTACTAAATGTGACATAGCGCATGTGCTCAGACAAAATTTGCAGCGCCGCGCTATTTCACTTTAGAAACGCAGGGATTTATTAAAATGCGGCGTACACCAGTGTTTTCCCCTGCGCTAAATTTAGCTAATACGAGGGTGTCTGCGTTGAGGGGATTGACTGTGTATGTGCAGGAAGGTGTCCCTTCATGCACATAAACAATCTACAATGGGAGTTTGGTACTTCTATGTGTGCTGTATAGAGGCACCAAATCGTCATTTTTGAATGATTGTTTGTGTGAAGGAAGATAACCGTCCTGCACATAAACAATCATTCATTGCCTTTTGCTCTTTCTATGTGTGCTGCAGAATGCAGCACACATGGAAAAAGCAAAAATAATGAGGAATAAAAGTATTCCTTCTTGTTGCGCCATGCTAATACCACCTATGAGGTGACACTAGTTGTTGGCACTGCCATAGATTTATGCCTTCTTGTAAATCTGGGGCAGCGTCAAAGGCAATGGGTGTTCAGATGGAATGCCCACAGCAACACACATTGCATGCCCCTTTGACGCAGAAAAGTGTGTTGGAGGGGCTGATATTTACAAGGTGGCATTAAGCCACTAAAAGTGGCTTTGCGCCGCCTTGTAAATGTAGTACACTGACAGCGCCACCAAAGCATCTAAAAAAGCGACACTTGGGTGACTCTAGGGCTTGGTACATCTGGTCTTATGTGTTTCAGTCTGGATATTCCAGCTCCATAATGGTGTGGTCTCTCTCACACAAGATGCCGTGGGGGGTGCTATACTTGTAAGCCATGCATGACTCAGAGACACACGCAAAAAGAACCAGCTACAAAGAAAATCTTTGACATGAAAGTGGGGATGACGGGATTCTATGTGCATTCACAATAGTAAGCAATGGTAATATATATGTATGTGTGCATATATATATATATAATTACAGTTTTACATAGCACAAACTCAACCCAAAGGTATTGGAGTGCTTTACATGTGCGCCAGTTACATTACACAATTCCACATTCATTTTTGAAGGCACGGGGAGATTAATTGAATTCCCAGAATCACAGCATGTTGAGCCAACGCCGAGACTCTAACCACGGTGACTGCTAAACCAGACTGTACGCTTATAAAATCCCTCACAATTACTAGCAAGTCACTAGCATTCAAGCTGGGTGAATTAAATTCCTCTAAATCGAAAGAGAGAATGGTGAGAGGCTGCTATCCCCTCAGGGTGTCAATTGCAGACGATTCTTTAAACCCATTGTCAGAATTCAGTCATACCAGTAAGAAAAAGAAATGCATGAAAGCAAACAATGAAAAAACAAAACCCTTGCTTCTGTACCATTTCCTGGTCTCTGACTTTCTTCTACCCTACCCTCTTTAATGTCATGATCAGACTTCAGGCTGCCCACTCCTCTCGACATATTAACATCAAACCTTTGCCATTTTCTGTCTTTACTTAACAGAGGTGAATAGGTTTCGTTTTCGTTGCTGTATGTTGATGAGAGCTGAATGAACGGGAGGATAAATGTGACCATGATGATTATACACCCCTTCTGGGTGGCACTGAGGTTCATCAGCCTCAAATCATGACAATCTTGTTTTTTGAGACAATGCTCCCAGAGTTGAGCTCATACAAGGATCTGCACAGACTGACTTAGAGTTTGGCGGAGGGGTTACTCTGTCACAAACATGTCGGATATCCTGTCTGCTGTATTATGATTCCCATGGCATATCATGGGATCGTCATAGGCATAAGGAATATCTATCACACCATCTGCCAAACTGTAAATCAGGTCCAGTGTTTATATCCTCACTCACAATAAACCTCTCATTAAGTAGAAGTTCCAAAATTCAGAGTACAGGCCTTATAAATCCTACCTTAAATTTCTACCTCATGATGGGTCATGGTAATGCTCCATGTGAATTTCATATGTTTCAAACTATCTCCTGATCAAACTGTGGTACGGATGGCCAGCAAACATTTACCATTTCTTACTTTCGTGCACAGAGGCAAGAGGTATTCAGGGTCCCCTTACTAGAACAGGGTGGTGGCGATGAACAGATCTGTCCACTCTAAAGATACAAAGGGTTTAATTCCCACTCGTGATCCACTATCTATAACTGGTTCGCCCACTCCTGCACTCCATCTCCCAAGAGCTTATCCAGATGACTAGAACACCACCCACCAACGTGATATACACAGATGACATGGTGGACTCAATTTTTAACAAAAAATCCTTTTCATTGTCCACTCGATCCTCATTACATACACCCTCATTTGAATGCCTCGCAGCACACATCTTCTCTCCCGCATACATTACCCATTTCTCAAGCATAGACAACACTTAACTTGATGATTTCAATCTTCATGACTGACTAGCACAACACTATGGATATGAGAGAATATGTCATAAAAATTCTGTCTCTTAGCTCTATATCTCAGATGGCGGTATCCACTCACATCCTGGTAATTATCTAGACTGAATCCTATTACAAGCTACATTTCCGTTCTGGTACTTAATCCTTCTTCCTCATACTATCCTTTGATCTCTCACTTTTTCACAAACACACATGCACGCATGCACGCATGCACGCATGCACACACCAAGAACCCTCATTTCCATATCCTCCAAAATATTATTTTCTGATCTCTTACATTAGCCCCTTTCTTGTCTTTGCCTCACCCTAAAACACCAGCTACTAGGGCAATGCACAGTGTGTTATTCAAATTCATGAAAAAAGCGAAAAAACATATTGAAATCACTAATGACTTAGTTTGAGAATTTAATTTGTGTAATAATGCACTTTCCACAAAAGCTTTTTTTCTCACTTTTTTTCTCTTTTCCCTTTTTCAGCCACAGGTAGCAGTAATTTAAGGCACTTAGGCCCAGGTTTATGAAAAGTGGCACTGAACCTAGTGCAGCGCCACTTTTCTGGCATCCTTTAGCGCCCCCCTTAACGCCACCATGTGTGTGCTGTATTTAAAATCTGGCACACCATGGCGGTAATTAGGGGGATGAGTGTCATAATGTTTTATGCTAGTCTGGCGCTTTGCAGGACTAGCGTCAAAACATTTGACGCTAATCCTGCAAAGCACCCAGATTGCCACAGAACACAATGGGAGCCTCTTTTTAACGCCTGCACTAAGCAGGCATTAAAAAATGCTGATAAAAATGGCGCAAAGGAATCTCATAGATTCCTTTGCACCATATTTACGGCCCCCCTAGCGCCAGAACACCCCACTTATATACGTTATGCCTTGTGCAGGCATAATGTGGCGCAAGAGGTTACTACGTGGCGTAATGCTTGCATTGTGCCACTTTGTAAATATGGCGCAGCAATTTTGCCCTTCCAACGCCACATTAGTGTAAAAAAAATGACGCTAATGTGGTGTTGGAATGACACTAGGCCACCATAAATCTGGGCCTTAATAGACATTGGTCTTCATGGGTTCAGCTACTTCACACCTTGTGATATATAGACAAGTTATTTACACAAGCATTGTAATGAAATTCAAACTTGCTTATCTTCTCCATTTTAGTCGTCCATTGTGAAAAAATGGGGTTAATCGACAACTTCTAATATTCGGTAATCTACAAAAGTGATATTATAATGGAAAAAAAATAAAAGCAGTACATTTCTTTCATATTGATGAAACATGGTGTTGGAATATGCCCTTTTTGCAGGGTCATCTCCAGTCTTTTTGCCTCCTTCCTCCTATTTTTTCTGACCTGTTTTTGTTGGCTCTAGAACTCTGAGCACTTTACCACTGCTAACCAGTGCTAAAGTGCATATGCTCCATGTGTAAATTGTATTGTTGATTGGTTTCTCCATGATTGGCGTATTTGATTTACTAATAAGTCCCTAGTAAAGTGCACTAGAGGTGCCCAGGGCCTGTAAATCAAATGCTACTAGTTGGCCTGCAGCAATGGTTGTGCCACTCACATGAGTCGCCCTGTAAGCATGTCTCAGACCTGCCACTGCAGTGTCTCCGGGTGCTGTTTTAAACTGCCAATTTGACTTCGCAAGTCTACCCACTTGCCAGGCCTAAACCTTCCCTTTTCTTATATGTCAGACACCCCTAAGGTAGGCCCTAGGTAGTCCCATGGGCAGGGTGCAGTGTATGTTTGAGGTAGGACATATACTAAGGTGTTTTATATGTCCTAACAGTGAAATACTGCTAAACGCGGTTTTCACTGTTGCAAGGCCTTTACCTCTCATAGGTTAACATGGGGGCTGTCTCTATATATGATTTGGGAGCAGACAGACATGTGGAGTTTGGGGTTTCTGAGCTCACAATTTAAAAATACGTATTTTAGTGAAGTTGATTTTGAGATTTGCGAAAGTGAGCATTTTCTTGCTTAAACCATTCTGTGGCTCTGTCTGTTTGTGGATTCCTTGTCTAGGTCAGTTTGACAGTTAGGCTGTTTGCACCTCTCTCTAGTCAGTGACGCAAAGGGAGCTGGGGTGTAGCCTGCATATCCTGATGAGCCATCTGTTTTAGGAGGGTGGGGTGGAGTGGTCACTCACACCTGAAAGGGCTGTGCCTGCCCTCACACAATGCAGTCTCCAACCCTCTGGTGTGTGTCTGCGGCCTGGCCTGGGAAAGGCAGGATTTCACAAACAAGAGAGACTTTTCTTTGAAGTAATCCTACTTCAAAGGGCAAAATGGGTATAAGAAGGGCACCCAAAACCACAGACTTTAGATCACTTCTGGAAACCAAGAGGAACCTCTGCCTGGAGAAGAGCTGAAGAGCTGAGGAAGAAGAGCTTCCCTGCCTGTGACTGCGCTTTGTGGAGCTATCCTGCTGTTGCTGCATCTGCCTGTGCAAGAAGACAAAGACTGGACTTTGTGTGCCTTCCTGCTTGTGAAGAACTCTCCAAGGGCTTGAATTAGAGCTTGCCTCCTGTTGTTGAAGTCTCAGGGACAGCAAAGCCTTCTCTCTGCCGGCTCCTGGAGCCTCTGCTGAGACTCCTGCCCTGCCAAGTGATGCCCGATCCAGTTCCTGGGGCCTTGTCAGGTGAAGATGGTGGACCAAGTTTGGAAATCCTAGCACAGATCGTTGTGCGGGGTGAAATTCCGACTCACCCTCTGAGAGCGGCTAAAAGAACGACGCTCCGCCAGCTACGCGGCTGAAATCGACACAGCTCTTGCAGTGTGGCTGTTAAATCTACACACGCAGCTGGAGAAACGACGCTCAGCATTGCTGATGGAGGCTGCAAAGAGGCAACATCTCTGGGTGCGGAAAAACAACACAAGTCTGCCCGGACCCGAGGTGCTTTGCATGGATCGATGTATCACTCTCCTGCGGAGAAAGAAACGACGCACGCTGATTGGACCGGAAAAGGAGAAACAACGCATGACCTCGCTTGCGGGTAAGAAATCGATGCACCGCTTACCTTTTTCGACCCACACTCACCCACGTGGGTTATTTTGACGCGACCCAGGTACATTTTCATGCTAACGTGATAACATGAAGACTCTTTTCACTTTTTAATCAACAACTTGGCTTGTGTATTGTGGACTTTTGTCATTTTTGTCTTGTTTTGTTTAGATAAATATTTTCTATTTTTCGAAACCTGTGTTGTGTCATTTTGTAGTGTTTTCATTCAGTTACTGTGTGTGTTGGTACGAATACTTTACACCTAGCACTCTGAAGTTAAGCCTGCTGCTTGTGCCAAGCTACCAAGGGGGTGAGCGATGGTTAGCCGAGGGTGATTCTCTTTTACCCTGACTAGAGTGAGGGTCCTTGCTTGGACAGGGGGGAACCTAACTGCCAACCAAAGACCCCATTTCTAACACAAGGGCTGAAGGTAATAAACCTAACAGAAAAGTCATGGTGTTGGGGGAATCGCTATTTGAGCTCTTAGACTAATCACATAAAACAATCACTTGCTAAAAGCAGGACAGCACTGCACATGACAAAATCATGTATGAGCAGTCACCTCCAGAGTACACTGAGGACATTTTTGGCCAGTATTATGAACCATCTTATTTGGCCCCTTCTGAGTGCAATATAACATCCAACCATACAAAATGCCATCCCATGGAAGGTAACCCCTCTTAAAAATGAAAACCCAAAATCAAATAATTTTTGCCAACTTTTGTTGTCTAGCAATGTACCTGCCTGTTTCTCCCATTTGGAGCGGGTATCTGTTACCAACGTTTTATCTTATTTTTGTAACTCAGCACACCAAAATCAGAGAGTGCAGTACATATTGCCTGAAGAGAATCGTTTTCGTACAGTATTGGCTATTAGAAAAACGTTGGGTGTCAATAATTTATTTAGAATGGAGAAACGTGTGTCCAAAGGAGTAGCTTTAAAACGATCTGCTAGGATTATCTATCGGGCACACTTCAGAAAACAGTTTAACCCAGTCCCCATTAAAATTCACCTATTTTAGTGATTTCTAATATCTGCTGTCTGCTAATACAACTATCTGACAGGCAGGGGAAGTTGTTTACAGTTTTGAAGGGGAATTTCTGCATCTAACAATGGACTCTTATGGTGAGAAAGTGTAATTGCCTACGAACCCCTATTTATTGCATGACATATCTGACCTTTTTAGGTGCCTTGGATTATTTTATTTCACAGGGAAAACTGCTGATGTCATAATCTTCTAACATGGCTAACCTGAGATAGTCATCAAATTGAGATTAACGCATGACAAAGCATCATATCTGCTGCTGGAGAAGCTAAAAAAAACAGCCTAAAGTTGGGTATTCATATTCCACCTTTCACTTTGACAAATGTAACATTTCTAGTTTGACACATTGTTTTCTTATAATTTCAGAAGAAGGATGAAATACTAATTTGCATTGTAAAAAAAAGTTTAAATCCAATTTACACGAAACTGACGAAAAATAGAGCAAAAATCATGGAGGAATGGACACTATAACGGTGCTATTCTGCCAATCGGAGAAAGAGGGACGGCTTTACAAATAGAAAATATTTTTTTCAACTTTGTTTAGGGAGTATAAAACCACATATGGTTTCACTAATTGGTCTGAATTATAGACCTCAGATATCTTCTAGGTTTTAGGTCATAATTTGCATTTCATTTTATTGGTGGGATATCTACGGGGCTATTATATAACAATGATTCTGTCTTGGACTCGTTTATTTTATATCCCCTTAAGGCAGTGTATTGTTTTATGGCATGTAAAGCCAACTCGACATTGCCAGTCTCAGGTAAGAAAAATCAGGGAATGTCATCTACATACAATTTGATTTTGGTCCCACCATGAGATATATGAGAATTTGAACAAACATGTTGAGGTATGGGTTCAATGTACAGAGCAAAAAGAATAGGGGAAAAGGGCAACCTTGTCTGGGTCCTCTGCTTGTAAAGACTGTCCCTGCACACAATCTAATAATTATGGATTGGGCAGAAGCGCAATGGTATAACATGGCAATCGACCCTGTGAGCTGAATAGGAAACGTGAATTTATTCAGAAGTTTAAACAAAAACCTCCAGCTCACGAGATCGAACCTTGCCTGCCTCAACCAGAATTATGGCATCAGGAATATTACCTGCTGTGGCTAAATCAATGCCCTCTGATAAGTAATGAGGACTGACACTTAAGCTTCCCCCCCTTTTAAAACCAAAGCAGTTTTATAAACTCTCAGATCTCTTGCTGACATCAATACTTCCCTCTTAACCAAGAAGGTCGAACCACACCATGCGATTGGTGTTGTTCACAACTTCTTCTTGTCCTCAAAGTAAACTACCCTGGCTGCCAACTCTCCAGCTGCAATCCAACGCCACCTAACACACCAAAACAGTCTCAGAAGAGGACAGTAAATGCAAAGCCGAATTAAAAATATTTAAAGACATTTAAATACTGTGTAAATCCTGCTCTGCAACCCATGGGGTACTGCATGAGATTGACAATATTTCTTACATGTTGCAGAGTGAAGTAACTCCCTATCCTCCTTTGTTCATGTGCATCATGTTGTGCCCTTGACCTCTCACTTTTCTGCCTATATTTAGAAGTAGACAAATGGACACATTGAATCATTTCTCTAGTAACATGACCATCCAAGCCATACAGTGCCCTGAACAACCCTTTGGCCACTCCTGTAATGAAGCATCTAACTTCTCTCACCTTGCTGGTAGTTCCTATGACATTGGTATTCATTTGCCACATTGTGTAGTGTGACAGAGAACTAATACATTTATCCTTTGGCGAAATGCCTTCATGTGTTCTGTTTTGGGGGTCAAATCTGACTTGATAATACCCAGTATGTCTATGGTCACACTCCTAGCTAAGGGTTACTCATGGGAACATTCTCAGTTGAGGTACTCCATTGACCGTGATGACATTTTCTTCTGCGTACATCCTGGGTCTTCCAACCTGATAAAGTAGAGCGTTGGACAAATGCGTTTGTATACCCATGTCACAAAGATCACGAAAGCCTCAGTTCAGCGACATCCACCTCTGCTGTTTGCATGTGTATTTGCCTGCTTTCATTTTGCTCTAGCACGTCGGATGATGTTTTGCAGCTAGCATTGACATTTGCAAATAGGAGCGGGGTGAGCCCGTGGTGTTACAACCAGAGCAGCCAACAAAAGTGTAAGTTTACTTTTTTGAATCAGGCTTTCAATCTCCCCATGAAACCGAAATGAACTTGAGCTTGTGTAATATAATATGGTGCTCGTGTAAAGCTCTCATACCTGCAGGGAGACTTCGCGCTATATAGAACTGCCCAAAAGATTTAACAGAATATATGGCTGCGTGTACTTTCCTTTGCCATTTTGTTATTTCCTTTGTTGTGATTTGCCAAGTTCATTTAGCATTGGTTCACACAGTGTTTATTTGTTCAATATTGATTTTAGAGTGGTTAGTGTGCGTAGTTGCGCGCAGGTAAGAGCAGTTTTCCAATCTTGTGTGTTCATTCAACGTGACATAGCAATCTTCTTATTTATGTACATTTTACATTATGTTTGGTGAATTTGATTTTAGGTGCTTGTTTACATAAAATCAAATTTAATCATGATGTTTCAATATTAAACGGAAAGTGGTGGTAACATGACTCCTATAACAAATATAAATACTGCATTTACTACTATGACTATATATACACGTTTTAAATAATTGAGTTGAGTTCAAACTAATTATTAAACAGTTATGTGATCTCTGTGAAGTGGTCTACTTGGCAGTCAATGAAGAAAATTGTAATTGGGGGAGACGGTGGTTTTGTGGCACTGGAAAGATTTACTAACTGTTTTGTTCTGTCAAGGGCTGCCATCCATGACATAATATAGTGTAGTTTGCCCAGTGCCTCTTCTAGTCATAAACAACATATTCATTAGCTCCAGAAGTCATACTTCAGGAATCCTAACTGGTGGAGCTAGTGTAAAGCTGTCAGTCCGAATGAGGAAATAACTGAAATCTTCTTTATGACTACTTCCATTCAGTCAAACCAAGTTCACTGTACAGTAATTCCTAGCACTATTAGTTATCCTTGGTCGTGCGTAAAGTAGTGCTTGGTACAAATACATTTTGTTGTGGCACATTGATTTACTGCTGTAAAAGTGCACTTCTGGTTTATTAGGGTGGATTGAGCTAATATTTTTTCTGTGCCACTGTGTTGTCTCGCATCAATATTCTGTTATTAACTATTTTTGTTTATTTTGTATTATGCCACTGTGTTGTTTTTGTGCCACATCGTTGTGTCACTTTTTGAATTGTGCTGCTTTTATGGTTGTGGTGCTGTATTGTTGTAGTAGTGTGTTGATATTCAGTGTTAGGTTTCATTTTGTTGTAGTTGGTATGTAATGTGTTATTTTTGTACTATTGTGTTCCGTGGTGCATTATTGCATTGTATTTTGTGTTGTACAGTGGTTGTTTTGATCATGTTGTTTTGTAGCCTGTTATATTCCTTTGTTGTCTTTGTATAGCGCGTTGTATTGTGTTAGCATGCTGTGCTCTATTGGAACTTTAGAAACACCAACAAACGTTGCTATATTTCAATCTAAAAGCAGTTCATATCATATAAGTTACATTGACAAACACCACTTATCACTGTCTTGGGAGGTGACATACAAATGTTCTAGCTACTCAACTAATACAACACAAATCAACCCAAACATGTGTCAGAGACTGTCGATTTTATCATATAACGTCAGCACTTCTAGTCCTAACATAAGGCACTGTCTGTGCCACAGTTTAGTGCTGACTGGTATCTTAAATAATTGCAGAAATGCTCCAGTGCTGTGTTTTCGCCTTAGACAGTGGTAAATGGTTACTTGTCAAGGGAATTTTAAAGGCATGTGCCGGTTGTGGTTGAAACTGTAGCTGCATTTGTTGCCATATCTAAATTAAGCAATAAAACATAAATAGTAAAACATAATAAGGTGCAACTGCAACAGAACAAAATATTCATAACAGAACATGACACAAGACCACATTAAAATGCAACCTATATCACCTCGAAGTGCTGCAGTATAAAAATCTAGCAGCATAAAACCAACAGAGCACATCATCGTTAAAAGATGCCACACGACAAATGTTCACGATCGCTCTTGTC
The DNA here is from genome assembly GCF_031143425.1 of Pleurodeles waltl. Taxonomy (NCBI): domain Eukaryota; kingdom Metazoa; phylum Chordata; class Amphibia; order Caudata; family Salamandridae; genus Pleurodeles; species Pleurodeles waltl. Next base: position 516,618,603 of record NC_090442.1, read on the forward strand.
ACACCTGCTTTTACAATATGGTGGCAAAATGTGTTTGTACCAAGCGCTGCCTCAATTTACCACAACGACATGAAATAGTGGCAGACAAAAGTGTTTCGTGATCTGGCCCCATGCCTTAAGTTATCCAATTAGCAGTGATTCTTCACATCTTAACAACCTGTAAGATATTTTGTCTGTAATACATGTCTGTACGTGCTGAAGTCTCCATACCTTTTACTCTGTTGACTGTGGGTGAAATATGGAATACACCATTTCCTCCTTAATAGGTGCCCCTAAACTCAAGGTCAACAATACGTAGCCATATTGCACTTTTGTTTAGTTGCCAAATTTTCCTTGGCAATCCTTTTTACATCTTTCCACCTTTTGCCATCTACAGCAATAGGTAGTTTAATGCCTTAAGTGTTTATGAGATCTGTAAGCTCCTCCCACAGTGCACTTGGTGCTGCTGCACATTATGTAGGGCGTAATGATGCTGGAGAATAAATGAGGTGGGAATGTTTGCCTCCACATATGAATAAGTCATCTTTCGCATAGGGCTTCCTCTGCTTCACTCAACCTGGCATGTTCATTCCTTAAGCAACTTTGTTTTATGATCTCCCAATCTGCCAACTTTTTTTTATTACGTTAATTTGTTAAATACATTTCAGGTAGAGTTAATTGATGCAATAGAGGATTGCGTTTGGCGCAACATATGCGACTACAGTGCATTTGGCAGTGCACGTTTTTAAAATTCTACTATTATGGATAATTTGCATGGGCAGGTGGTAGCGTAGAAGGAATATCACTTCCAAACTATCACAGAGATCCCAAACTGAGCTGGAAGCACCTTTATCAGCCGCAACATTGCTGTGTCATTGCTTCATATTGTCTCTTCTTTCCACATGAGTAGCCAAAATATTTCAACGTTTTGCTGTTTATTGATTATTGATGTAATCTGTTACATGTGAAATAGTGTGCACATGTATATGTGATACCGATGTGAAAGGACTTTGCCAACATCTTTGGCGTATAGGTAGATTTATGTTACTTTTACCTTGTTTATCTTATTGTCTCTTTGACCAAGACACCTGGAACTTGAATGCTACTGCTATCTGCGCCAGAGTCACATTAGACATGCATGGGTTGTGAAGGTCCAGACAGGAAGCTGTGTGCTTGCATGGAAAGGCTGTGCTAAAAAAAAAGTTTCTGGTGATGCTGTACTTTACATACAACTGACGCTATTCACAAAGGTAATTTACACCGGTGAGTAAGTTACCTTTACAGTTAGACCTTTGCGTAACTTTATTACTTGAGCCTATTTCCGAGTATAAAGTTACAACAGTAGACTTAATGTTTCCACCCCCTGGATGCAGAGGGTGGAACCTAATATACTAGTGTAAGTTACCACACTGAAAAAGGGCCAGTAGAAAGCCCAGAGCCACAGATTGCCAACCACTGGTACAGCAACACCTTAACTTAGAAAATAATGGAGACAGGGAGTTAAACTACAAACCCATAGGAAACAGGGTTAAATTAATTTTTATGTTTTTTATTTTTTAAATCTATCTATCTACCTATCTATCTATCTATCTATCTACCTCTCTATCTTTATGATGTAATGTTAAAAAATGTATATACAAATAAAAAATAAACTTGACTTTAAGATTAAATAATATATTAACCTTTTTTTAACTTTATAAATAAATGTAACTAGGTTTTGAAATGAATAATCACATACATGAGATAAATGCATATTTCTTTTAGCTTTTGAGAAGTATACACAATTATTTAAGATTAATATTTAACATAAACATATTTTCCTATTTTTTTTGTCTATTAAAGCTTTTCACTTTCACCCTGTAGCTGGTGGCAGAAATATCCCCTAGTTAAAGTATAGGGAAAAGTAAGAAAGTTTATTAAATAAAAATAAACTAGTTTTATATTAATATTAATATTAAATAGTTTGATTATATATATATTTGATATTTATATTAAACACATTCTCACATAAAGTAAAACAACATGGGCCTGATTACAACTTTGGAGGAGGGTGTTAATCCATCCCAAATGTGACCGATATACCACCCGCCTTATTACGAGTCCATTATATCCTATAGAACTCGTAATAGGGTGGGCAGGATATCTGTCACATTTGGGATGGATTAACACCCTTCTCCAAAGTTGTAATCAGGCCCCATATATTTAAGATTAATTAATAATAATTTAAACTGATGTATAGAATGAATTAAGAAATATTGTAATCTTATTTATTATAATCAATGTTACATCACCTTAAAAAAATTAAAAAGAATATTAAAATAAAATAATACATCTTTTATGTTTTGGTAATATTTTAAATATGAAATTGAATTTATTTAAACTTCTAAGTCGTTTGAATAATACAGTTTATTCAAAAATTATTTTCAATGGGGTTTTATTTTATTTTAAGTCCCTACCTCCATCATTTTGTATGTGGCAGTGTTAGACTACCAGTGGTTGACCACGTGTGGTGCTGGACTTACTCCAGCTCTGAGCTAGGCCACATTTACTACTGTTTTGGGCCTTTATTGGCTGTAGTAACTTTAGAAGTGAGGTTTTTGAATAGGAAGGAGCTTACTCTTTTGTATGTGGATGCCTATCCCTCCCTAAACCGTCTCATACACTTTCTAAACTCCTCCTTACTCCTTTTGAATACCCTCTCATCTAGTGGTAACCAGTCTCCATTTTCCAGCCAATCACCTCTGTCCCTCTCACATTTACTACTAAAACATATACTTATGTGTGCAGAATTCCGCAGTAGATGTGGAGCTCTTCTGACACAAAAAAATATAGGAGAGGTGAAGGTGAAATAAGCCTCAACAAATTTTAGTAATGGTAATAAAGTTATTTTAATCAGTCTAGTGGCCGAGGGACTACCGTCCACAGTCTAGATTACTTCAGGAGCTTAGTTGGAAACCTTCAGAATATCGTTTTTGACAGTCCAGTTATGGTATATAAACAGTTCACAGGCACTGCCGTTTAACAGGGTGGAAGTATAGTTAATGAACCGTTCCTTGTCCTTCAAAGAAATCTGTAGAGGAAATAATTGACCATCACAACTATTTACAGATGTGTCCATACACTGGAGTAAATGTACACCCACCCCTTTCTCCCTCATATGAGATGGGTATTGGAGTTTACCAAGGGCTGTTGTGGGCATATAACACAGATCCGGACCATATGCCTAGAGCCACCACAAAATAAACACAGTCTTGCTTTTCACTGACTGTCTTTTTTACTGACAAAGACCCCTGACCATGCCTTCTTCAGGGGTTCCTCCTGACCTGGAACGTAACTTGCACATTCAACTTTATGGGATCGGTAAGCTCAGAAAGAGCTAGAAGAGGTAACTTGATACAGGGCTGGCTTTAGGGCGGTGCGACCAGGGCCACTGCATCGGGTGCTGACTCAGGGTGGGGGTGCTGTGTTTGTTGGGATCAGTGGTGGCCGGTAATTTTAGGAGGGAGGGGGCAGGAGGACCATACATGCACACTCACACTCATTCACACACATGCGCACACACACATCCATTCACAACACTCATTATCAAATATTCAAACATACATGCGCCAAACATTCGTTTACAAAAATACACACACACACACACACACACTTAGCTTCAGCTCTGCCTCGGAGGTCCCATGAGGGTTTGGACTACTGCCTTACCTCACTGACTAACCTAAGGTCAGTCAATGAGGGAAGGCAGCAGTCCCAACTCGTCACAGAGTGGTAAGGGGTCAGTGAGACTGCTGACCCCACCCAACTCTGTGACGAGGTGTCACTGATAGGCATTCGACCCTGGGCACTTCAGAGCTTAAAACTGAAGCACCCAAGTCCGAAGCAATTGGTGACATTCCCCCTCATCATGAAGGAGAGGTCCTTGAGGCACCTTTGCTAGGCTGAAGAGGTCACGCCCACAGGGCTGTGACTTCTTCAGCCCAGCAAAGTTCAGCTCAGGCAGCCGGGAGCCTGCGCAAATGGCGCATGTCTAACTCCTGTCTGCCTGACCGAAAATGAAGAGTGTCTGTCAGGCTGACCTTTGTTCACCCTGACAGACATTCTACTTGAGGGGCAAAATGTGTGTTTGGCGTGACCCCTAAGCCCCAAATGACGGGCCACAGCCAGAAGATGTATTATTGTTTTAAAAGCACCTGCTGCATCCTTTCTTGCCTCCAGCAATTTTCATGTAGTAATAAAAATGTCAAGATAACTCTGTTGATTTATGTTCTGCTAGGAGAGAGATCAGACTTTTCTCTAGTGGAAGTTTTAAGATAGTGCAGAGGGTTAATATGTCTGCTGAAAAGAACATGTATCATGCAGATCACAAAGTGCATATAATGCACATAGGTCAGCAGGTTACTACTTTTGTCAGAAAGGTCCTTTTGTTACTTGCAGTGTATAAATTAAAATCCTAATTTAGAACAGTGAGCAGTAAACTGTCATCAAAGAACTGCATGCAGACGGCAAGGTATAGATTAGATAGAGCATTAAGATTTTTACCCCAGTCTTTCATTATCCTAATGTTACAAAAAGAGTACACTTGAGTGGAAATCAATTCTTATTAAAGAGAACCCCCAACCATGGTGTTGCATTTAAAATTCTGACTTTGTGCTTCTTCAGAACAAGCATTCTTAAACTATACAGCCTACCAGTATGGTCAACATGTGACTCCTACGCCTTGCAGTCCTCTGTCTTATGTAACATTTCTTATACACCTATGACTGTCTCTGTGTAATGTGCGTGCACTTAAAGTGTTCTGACACCGTACACTAGTGTGAGTGGCGCTATAAAAGAAATTAAATGCATTTGAGAGAGAGTGGTTACGGAGACTTGAGGGGCGCTCTAAAAGGGTGGTAGTGAGGGAATCCATGATAGAGGTGATCATTGGGGTGGGCAGCAACAAACATTGTTGCACTGGGCGCCACCAGCACTACGGCCGGCCCTTGACTTGATATCCCCTCTTTTTATTACTTCATTCTTGGAGTATACGTTCAGTCAACACGTCTGAATCAATGTAATCAGCAAAGATGGAAGAACAGGGGCCAAGGATTAACTCGTTCTTAATCTCTTATTTTAGACCATGCTTAAACAACTTCATTTGTTTTTTTTTCTATCAAAGTAGTTTCTGCCACAAATTGATGAAATTGACATCAAAACATCCATATTACCACAGAGAGCGGATCTTTTGCAGACTACTCAAGTTTTGGCATCCCAAATGTCTTCTGAATTCTACTAGAAATGCTGCCTAAATATCTAGCCAAGGACCTGAGACTGCATTAAAGGTGCTGTCCAATGAAAGGATGCTCCAGATGAGGATACAATCAGAAAACCAACATTGGCATGGTCATTCAAAAGCTCTGCAGGGCGAAAGGCAAAAGGCATCATATGGGAGTCTAACAACTTTAAGTTTCAAATGGTCAGCAGAAAGCAGGTAGAAGAAGATGAAATACTGGAATAACTGTGAGGATAACCACAAGCGACTGCTTTATAACTGCATTTTCCACACAGAGTTGCTCCGGTTCCTGCAACTATTATTGCAGAGTTCGAGCTATGTTCTGAAAGGGATCCATAGCTACTAATGTAATCTGAAAATGTTGGTATTAAAACCGGCGGAGGGCTGCGCTAGGCAGCCACTATTTTCCTGTTTTCTTCTACGTCCCGAGGAACGGGTGACTTCTTCCAGTATCCACTGTGACACACTGAGCAGTTAGACATACAAGAGGTGACCGATGACTTCTAGAGTAAACCCCAAAGGAAGAAAAACACTCAACAACGCAGTAAGAAATGGTACCAGAATCCTGAAGTCACAGAAGAAACAATGTTTTGGAATAAATAAAAGAGTAGCCATGTTCAAAGGAGGATGCAGGCGAGGAGAAGCATAGCAGTGGTAACATTGGTTCAGGTTTAGAAGAGACAGACAGTAGGGGGTGTTGTTTCTCAACGGACAGAGGCACAGATTGCAACAATGTTAAATAACCACGGAGGATATGTGTTGATTGTGTCAAGATGTTTCCATCATTTATGAGTAATATTGCAGTAAACATTCACCTGCCAAGTCTCTTCACGCTCAGACTCCGGGTCTTTCATTAGCTGGTGTGTATTTGATTTTGGGCTCATGAAGATTCTTTCTGTCCATTTACAAATCAATATAATAGCAAAGGTACCCCAGGGCACATAGTGAATCAGGTACAAACTGTACTACGGTCTTTTTCTAATTACTCACTGTCAGATATGTGTGTTTGTGGACAGTTGTAAGATATATTTGTGCGGGGCAGGGACCTCATGTGAGCATGTGGGTGCTATAGTATATTTGGCTAGCCACACGTTTAAAAAGGTGTAAAGACATTTATTGGAAAACAAAATGAAACACACATGCAGTTATTCAATGCACACACAACATGTGGAACATAGCCAGGCCTTCTGCACATACAAAGACACAGAAACACACACACACACACACAGAGAACAGCTCATAACATTTGCAACCGGTATACAGAATTGCTTTGACAGAATATTTAGCAAGGCATGGGGAGGTGGGTTCCAGCTATGTGACAGTGTTCTGTAGTGCCTGCTGTGGTGCTTTGCTGCAGTGTCATGCTGAGTTTAGCATGAACAAATGAACATCCATTCTTCAGTATCCTCATTTGCAATAGTGTAGGTTCGTAGCGGCCTCTCCTGGCTCCCGTTTATGTTCATCATCCAGTCAGTCACTCTTCTGGCCACTCATATGCCCTTCTTATGAGACTGTGCCACAAGTTCTCAACCTCATGGCCTATTCTAGTAGCTCCTTTAGTGAAGACACTTTTCCAAAAATGTCTGTGCAAAGCTGGGCTCTTGCAGCAGTGACCAACTATTCATCATTGTTGGAGATGAGCTGGCATACTTCTCTAGCAAATAAGCCTCAAGGATGTTCACTCTGGAGTGGCACAGCTAAGCTACTGAAGATGATGGATGTACTGGGCTAGAGCTAGAGCTAGAGCTCCCTAGAGTCTTACCCTCAATCTGTTGAATCAGTCTGAATAGCCTGCCATACGATGAGGACCCTGGATGGGGGTTTGGAGGAAACTTCTAGGTAGATTATCCAGCGGCCTCAGCTCCCCTACTGCCAGAGTCCTGTACATCGCCTTCCTGTGGCACAGCTAAAGGTGGCATCCTGAGAGTGGCCCGACAAGTACCCTACTACTGCGATCCACAACAAAAAATATTCACCTTCCTCGAAGGCAAGCAATTACTCTGATCTGCATGTGTTAAAGTGGTCTATTCTTCCCGTAAGCTACAAATCATGCACACTGGTGAAACGTTCGAGGCAGCTAAGGAAGCACTAATAACCTCACAGGGGTGACTAGGGTGGGCCTATGCAGAAGAGGGTCTACAGACACTGCCAGTGCCAGAGCACACGATCCCGAGTGAAGGGTTGTCCATCTGCACAACAAGCCCATGATGAGGGAGACAGCTGCCTGGCGTCAGTGGCTCAATGCCTAACCACCTGGAGAACAAGCCCCATAGATACACCTGGAAAGGACTCCAGCAAGTCAGAACAAGACTCCACTAACACTTGCACATCCAACAAGGACTGGCCTCCACTGACGCTGAGAACAGGAGATGACATGGGGGAGTCCATGTTCCCTAATTTCCCTCTCCCCACATGTTTTGCTGAGTGAGTCTTTGGGACAGCGGCTGCTGAGGGAGAACAGTTCTTTCAGATTATACCATAGTCCCTATTCCCGCTGCATCCAGGTGTCAGGAAGGCCAGAAATATGCGATGTCCACGGGAGGGAAAGATGGTTCCAATGCCCTTAAGTACTACCTGCGCTGAAATTCTATGTAAATTCCAGTGCTAACAATCAGCAGGGGAGAAAGGAGAATTGGAAACAAATAGAAAGACTGCCTTGAAGACTTGGGGCCTGCTTCCACCACTCTTGCGATATTCTGCTAGGATCTACTTGAAAAGGAGGTTTCATATTAGGTGGCATTTGCAGTTTGGAAACAACATTAATTCATGTGAAACTATGCATTTTACCCATAAACTTTTCTAAATATATATATTTAAATATATATATATATATATACAGTACAGTATATATATATATATATATATATATATATATATATATATATATATATATATATATACACCAAATTACTGGCATTTCCTGGCTCCCAGGCTTGTATTATGCGAAAAGAAAGTTTAATGGCAACATGTTTCAATCTCCAAGAGATCTTCCTCACAGCCAGTGTAAACATTAAGTGCACCCCCACCCTTAAAAACAAGTAAATCACATAAAAAAGGTAAAAAGGCTATGGACCATTTGTATATATATATATATATATATATATATATATATATATATATATATATATAAATAAATCCAAATGCTCGATAGTAGAACTCAATTGGCCCAAGAGGGGTGGTGCGAAAACCGGCATGAGCGAGCCAGTAATTCATAAATCACAAAAAAAAAAGTTGCTGCTCGCACACTCAGGATTCAAGGAAAAGCAAAAATAAATATATTCATGAGGATTCAGGATTTATTATATATTATTTTTTTTCAATTAAAAAAACCAAAGGATACAGGCATAATTTAGGTAGGCTCACATTTTAAACATCCAAAACCATAGAACTTCACCAGTTATAGTTAGAGTTACCTCAACTAACTATAACTTGTGCCCTAAGGTAGTTTAACTCGCACCCTTGCCATGCACTGCTAGTTAACCCACAAATTACGGCACTCATGACATCTTTGATAACATCATTGATAATATCAATGTAATATTTGCTGTAAAATTTTGGATGAAAAAACTGTGCCTGGCGGGGCGCGAGCTATAGTTATCTTAGGGCACGAGTTATAGTTAGTTGAGGTAACTCTAACTATAACTGGTGAATTTCTATGGTTTTGTACATTTAAAATGTCAGCCTAACTATAACGTTGGTTGTGTATATATATATATATATATATATATACATATATATATAAATATTTATACATACATATATATAATAGTAAGGTTCTGAATTTACTTGCACAAAACCATGGAAATTCAGCAGTTACAGTTAGAGTTCTTTCAAGTAACTAAAACTCGCTCCCTAAGGTAACTATAACTCGCACACTCGCCATGCACAGTTGTCTCATCAATAATTTTATTTGTAAATGTTGCAGTGGGAATATGAAAGATGGCATAGAATATGTCATCAATGATATAATATATGGATTCATTAGCTGTGCATGGTGAAGGCGCCAACACCCCTAATCACCCAGCCCAATGCTGTGCGTGGCCCTTTGCCATGCACAGCGGAAGTTGGCCGTGGCCTTTCTGGGTGTGAGAATAGGTGTGAGAGTCTGTATCTGGGGGTAAAAGTGGCTGTCAGAGTGTCTGTCTGGGTGTGAGAGTGCATACATCAGTGTTTTATTGGGTGCATCAGTATGTGCACTGGTATGTGAGTAGTGTATCAGGGTGTCAGTGCCCTGTGAGTAGGTGTGTGATGGTCTGAGTGGGTGCATGAGTGGGTACATAACTGTCTGAGTGGGTCTGAATGGGTGCGTGAGAGTCTGACTGGGGCTTTGAGTGAGTGCATGACGGTCTGAGGGTTTCTGTGCGTGGGTGCGTGAGTGTCTGAGTGGGTCTGTGAGTGGGTACATAAGTGCCTAAGTGAGTGTGTGAGTGGGAGACAGAGAGAGTGAAAGAAAGTGCGAGGGAGAGAGATGGAGTTTTTTAGGCTATGATGTCTGATATATTTAGGGGTTATTTGTGTCCAATTTAAAATAAAAAACATGTATTTGTTTTTTTTAAGTAAAATAAATAGCAAAAAAAATAGAAATGAGTCCAGCTGGACTCGAACCCCCAAAGCTCAGTCTGTGACCTTCACACTGAGCTTCGGGTTATTATTATTTTTTTTAATTCAGCCCTTTATGGGCTTTCTGGGAACACAAGGAAGCCCTCAGCCCTCCCCGAGGTCTCTCCTTGTTTATTTATTTATTTTATTTTTTCAAAAAATAAAATGCCCTTTATGGGCTACCTCACACTGCAGGCTGAAGCTGAGTCCCAAAATGGCTGCCAACACTTCCTGGTTTGAAGTGTTGGCAGCCAATCAGAGCTCTGCATTTCCCTGCACAAGCTTGTCTTTGTTCGCGAATACTAAGCGGCCAAAGATATACAAATTTGAATTTCCCTACATTTCTCAAAAACTTCTGAACAAATTCACACCAAATAAGCAAAAGCGTAATCTGCATACTGACACCTAGCTTTCTGCCAAATTTGGTGTAATTCCGTCCAGTGTTTCGGCCTGTAGTTGTGACTAAAGAATCCTATGGAAATTAACATGAGAAACGCAACCTTTTTTTAGCCCCTTTTTTCTCGGCCCCCGCTTGACGGTTCATCCTGAAACTTTCCATGTACAGCAAGAATTACTGTGTGACACTTTTTTTGGAAAATGTTGTGAAGATTCGTCAAATGGTGCCAAAGACATATGCAAGTCAAAAAACACTTTTCCTATTGAAACATGGTCCTAACTATAAATACCTACTGGCCACCTCCATTAGGTGATATATATATATATATGTATATATATATATATGAAATTCATATATAATCTCCAGACGGGCCTTCAACACTGCAGGGTGGCCTCAGCAGAATAGGTGGAGAATCCCATTTAAACATTTAAAAGCACTTGCTTCATTAAAAGCTGATATCACTTACTTATGATTAAGGCTGTTAGCCGAAACGCGTCAGGACTGTGGGAAGCTGCTATTTTAATTTGAAATAAAGCCTTGATTGTGACTGGAACGGGGCCTTAGCATTTCGTTTTGGTTTTGATATATATATATATATATATATATATATATATATACATATGTTGATTTTGAAACGTTTAAGGGTAAAATGCATACTTTCCCATGAATTAATGTTGTTTATGTATATATATATATATATATATATATATATATATATATATATATATATATATATTCTACAAGTCTACACTTTACCCAATTATTTTAAGGCCTAAACTACTCTATATAGATAGATAGACAGATAGATAGATAGATAGATAGATAGATAGATAGATAGATAGATAGATGGATAGATTTACATTTGAGATGGAGAACTCAATTTACATTTGTTGGCTTTTCTATTTTGGTATGCGTTATTGTCTATTTAATAAATGTGTTTTCTCTGTTGTAGATTGAAAAGCAGTTCACCTCTTGGCTACTACAACTTGAGATATTTATGCTCTCAAACACCTATCCTCAAAACAGATGCACTGTTCACTTTATTTAAATAATGATGCTGGCTTCTCTTACCAGAGCCAAAATGGACAGGGTATAAATGAATCTCCTCTAAAGACTGGTACTTAGCTGATTCTCCTAAATGTGATCAAGCTTGAAATACTACCTTGCACTCCTTCCTCATATTCCCATATCCATCTACCTATGCAAAGCTTTTGACACCCTTAATTGGTTCCTCCTGTTTGCAGTAACAAAAGAATGAATCTCCCTTACTTTATAATCAGGTGGACACAGATTCTATAAACTAATCTAGTCACCAGAGTTAAGACAGGGTCTGTATTTTTGGAGCAGATCCATGTACAGAGAGGGGATGTCCCTTATCTCCTCTTTTATTTGCCCTAGGAATGAAGCCCATGGCATCCATATTCTGAGTGGAAAGCAACACCTAGGGCATTGCAGCGGAGAGAATGCCTCATACCATCTCAGTATATGCAGACAACATTCTTATTTATTTAGAGGATTTAGCCCAGGGTTCTTCCTGTGTGAGAGAACTCCTAGAAAGGTCTGGGCACCTATTTGTGCTCCAGGCCGACTGAATCAAGTCCTGTGCTTTCCCCATCTGATCTAATGAAAGGTGATCCATAAAAATCTTCAGGGTGGTCAGCTGCACTGGTAGCCTTTCTCTTTTAAACACATGGGCATTTAGGTCCTTCATGATCCACAGGACATTATACACGCTAATTTTGGGAAGGCTATCAAGTTGCTCAGGGGAAGTATGGAATTTTTGAAGAGACATCAGTTAGGTGTGATGAACAGAATTGCCATCACCAAGATGGTTGTCCTCCACAGACTGCTTTGTCATTATGCTAACATTCCCCACAAAATACCCCACCAAACATTTCTGGGAGCTTAACTCTGTAGGGACCTCACTGATTTGTATTAATGGGAGAAGGAGATTGGCACTAATGATGCTGCAGCTCCCCACAATCTGAGGGGGAATGAGAGTTCCAAACTTCACCTATTATTGTATAGCTGCCCAAATGAAATGGGCTACCCAATGGCTGGTGACCATGGCCCTAGAGCAGACAAAATGGTACTGGCTGATCTTCTATTCACACGGGCACATAACAAACTAAAGGACTTACCGGTCCTTATAGCAGCTATTCAGCGAAGCTACGGAGAGAGTCATTCAGGTAGCTGTCAGACACACTCACCAACAATTCTGTTGAGATCATTGCTAGGAAATCCACCCTCCAGGACCAAAAATGGGAACAGTATGGGCTATAACCCTTAGGGATATACATGAAAATGACCAACTAATGACATACAAGGGCATTATGAACAGTTATGGCACACCCCCGGCCTCTTCCTTGCATATGGGGGGCTAGTGGGCACAATACACAACTTATGGAGCCCGATGGCAATCACTGAACCTTTCACTAGCCCCACACTGGCCACACTGTTAACAATGGAAAATGGGCAAAAATCTGTTACCGTCCTTTAGTGGGCACTGCAAGTAGACCTCGATGGAGCTCTCCAAACACTAGGAGATAAATGGTCCCAGGTCGTAGGACACATCTTAACTGAAAAAAGAATGGACCTCAGTTTTAGGATACACCACAAGTCTCCAGAAATAACAGATTCCACCCTAAACAATTAAATTTCTTACATAGAACTTACCATACTCCAAAGAGCCTAGGCCTAATCCACCATCATACAAACAATGCATGCCCTAGATGTGGCACTGAAGACGCAGGCTTTCAAGACATGATCTGGCCATGCAAACAACACTGGCATTTTGGGAAGCAGTAACATCCCACCTTGAAGAAACTACAGGTTGCACTAAACTATTAGACCCCAAGACCTGCCTACTGGGACAACTCCCCCATCCCAAAAAGGAAAAGATTGGAAACTGCTTAAATAACATAGCCCTCACACTAGCTAGATGAACATAGCCACTAATTGGAAATCACCCAGAGATCCAAGCATACCACAAAGGAAAGGGCTTGTGAAATTCTGGGCACAGAGAGAATTAGACTCCTTCCTGAGTGGTAATTGCAAAGGTGTGAGAAAACATGAACATACACAAAGGTGGGAGGACTACCTCACGTCCCTCTTATCCTTCATGAACTCAGATGCAGTCGCCATCCCCTACACAACCTCTGTCTCACAGCCATGGAAGAAAGCATCATAACAATGGTGACTGAGAGAGTATGAGGGGCGGAATCTGTCTTCTGGTAGAGCTACCACCATAAAATATCACCTGCATAACACTCTCCTATGCAATGATGAAAAAGTGGTGGTGCCAGACTGTCACCATCCAGCATTCCTCACAGCCTGGCCTCCAAGAATGGGGTAGCAATTGATATCAACTGCTGCCGCTTATTCACTCTACGTTAGCCACTGCACAGCCCTGGTTACCTTTTATCACAGAGATCATAAAGGAATCCATAGTAACAAGTAGTAAACAAGACATTAAGAGCCCTGTATATTTTGCGTCAGTTGCAATTCTTACTCATCCTCTGTCACTCAACAGCAAATAAGAAGCTGTTCAAGGCTTAGAGAAGTCAATATCTCAAGCCTGTCATATTTTCAATATGCAAATGATGTATAATTCCACTCCTGCTATCTCTGGGGCTATTAAGAATCAATAGTCATGACCCCAAAAGGACACCCCCACCATTGATATCACATACTATGCAAGAGATCACAGTGGACCTTGGTCAAAAGCAATCAACAAGGGGGTATCATCCAACCTTCATCGAACCTTGATTTCCATCTCCAAATCTAGCACCAACCCGTCCATCAAAGGCACAGCTTGCCTGTGTTATGGGGGTTTGCAGAAGAGCACCTTCAGTGGTCGGTCACTGCTTGGTCAGTTGGAGCCATGCCTCCAAACACAAAGGTTTCAATGGATGACTATAGATACCTTTGTGTATTTTCTCATGATTAATGCCAAAAGGAAAGATAATCTCACATTTGGGTATCCATTCATATTTAACTACTTCCATTCACATTATTGATTGTCAGCTTAATGCAAACAAGATGAATTGCCTTTCTTTTCATTTCTGTGCTACAACTGACAAAGCCAACTTCTTGTGGTCTTTCACCGGAGAGTGGGTTGTGAATTAGCCACCTTCAAATTATTGACTTGCTTGGTTAAGTCCTCTTTAGCTGGAAACAGTTGGGAGCACACTGCCTCACACTCCAGCATGCACTTTGCCCCATTCAATCATGGTAAATGCAGTACAAATGTGTGCCTATTTCATTTGTAGTCTGTAGTTTTTCACCTTAGTGGGTGCAGCTAGTGCTGTATATCCCTAGACACGTGTTTCTGAGTTTAGCCCTTCATCAGTAGAGAGCAGCAGGCTTTTCTCTGGTTGCTGGAAATGCTGCCAAAATCCTCTCAGGTCTCAGTACCACTCACTGGCACACAGGTGCATCAACCAAAGCTCATCAGCTTGCTTGCTCAAGGGAGCCTTTTTAAACAGGAAACAGTTGGGAGCACAGTGCCTCACACTCTAGTGTGTACTTTGCCCCACTGAATCATGGTTACACACAGTACAAATCTGTGCTTACTTCATTTGTAGTATGTAGTTTTTCACCTTAGTTGGTGCAGCTAGTGCTGTATATCTCTAGACACGTGTTTCTGAGTTTAGCCCTTCATCAGTAGAGAGCAGCAGGCTTTTCTCTGGTTGCTGGAAATGCTGCCAAAATCCTCTCAGGTCTCAGTAACACTCACAGGCACACAGGTGCATCAACCAAAACATGTCAGCTTGCTGGCTCAAGGGAACCTTTTTAAACAGGAAACAGTTGGGAGCACACTGCCTCACACTCCAGCAGGCACTTTGCCCATTGCATCATGGTAAATACAGTACAAATTTGTGCTTACTTCATTTGTAGTCTATAGTTTTTCACCTTAGTGGGTGCAGCTAGTGCTGTATATCTCTAGACACGTGTTTAGCTGATGGCTTGAGACATTGTTAGTAACAATTTAGAAACGTCCAGGGTACTATTTTGCCTCACTGTCTGGGTGTAAAATCAATCATCACACTTTTTGTCACATTCAAATTGTTATCTCAGACTTGCACTGAACACAAAAATCAATCATTTGTTATAGTTTTCATTGCACGATGCATTGCTTCACTTTACAGCAAAACACATGGATGGAAAAAGGACGTCAAACGTGTCTTCTTCTAATTTTTTCACATTCAACCACCTGGCCACTGGTACGACTGAGCGTGTCCAACCTGAAATATAAGCCGCAGCTGTTGGCAAGCCGACGCATGCTTGATGTGTGGGTGATGCAACGTCTTCTAAGAAAACCTGAAACAAAAAGAGTATTATTTGGAAAACGATGTGGAATTAGGAACAATTTATCTCATTACCCCTTGTTTGGAATAAATATATGTAGCAAAATGTACAAGAATCATCCAGATCTATTTGTCTGTCGATGTTAGAATATTCATCTGTGCGGAATTTGTAACATGTTTTAGAGTTCCTTTAACGCAAGTACAAGGAATACAGTGAGTGTATCCCTTCCTCGGGAGACATTATGACTTCTTGGTACTATAATGAAACTCTTGTTCATGGCACCTGTTACACCTTACTTTCATGAATTGCTTTTGGATATGTTCCACTTGTTTGTTGAGATAACACCCACACTTTAAATCCAGTTGGAAGCTCATTAGGCTGGAGAAAGCAATGACTTCGTGGTTAACCATGAGAAAAGCCCAGCCTACACCCAAAAGCCATGAGACAACTGAAAGAACATTGGAAACTGTATATAGACGTATACTACAGACTCAAAAAGATTAAACGAACCCCGAATATGTCAAAGGAAAACAAAACAAAATAAATGAGTATTGTGTAAGTGTCACCATCATCTAATGAATGAAAGGGAGGCCTTTCATGGCTCCCTGGAAGAAAACCAGAGCAGCGATTGTCTTTTTTGTTTCCAGGCTATTATCAATGTGATGGCCGTGCATCGCAGAGTAATTTATATGAGCTTAAGTCTGTCGCTGAATTATTACCATACAACACAGCCTACAGTAATGTTGCTGTGGCTGGCGATCTCACAGGAAAAAATAGATTGCGAAATCCAGTGATCTTTTTGGAAGCACATGCCTATGTAAGACCACACCAAAGTGATTCTATGGTAATCTACATTTGTAACCTTTCAACAGTGCTAGTGCAGGTGTCTTAATAAAAATTATTAATGAGTGTTTATGTATTTTGAATAATACGTTTATGTAGAAAATGAAATAACATAGAAAAATAATGTACGCATTTGAAAATGTGATCACAAAGAATGGCCATCAATGTTAACAAAGTGCACTAATCAATGATTAGTACTAATGAAATGTGGAATATATGTTAGACTAATGCAGTAATATGTCATATTAAGGGTTATGAATTTAGTTTTAACTTTATTAATTGTAGGCCTTAACTTAGCGAGTGTCTTGGCCTATTCTGCCAGGCCTCATGTAAAGCTGTATTTCTTAGCGTTTAAAAAAAGTGCTGACCAAGTGAATTAAACTGTGAAATGTCTATTGTATTGTTTAAATGTGCTTATAACTGAAGCTTTTCGTGTGAACCAACTGCTAAAAGATGATGTTCTTGCTAATGCAACATTTTATGTGCAATGTGTGTGAGACTGACTTTCCCAGGACAAGAACAATGAAGATACTGACTAGAGTAGAAACTGCAACAATATTGTTACCTGATAAGCCGGATGATGAGGACATCGCAGGACGAACCAATCAACAATATGAGAACGGAGAAATATTAGAATTCATCGATTTGGCACAGTAGTTTTATTGGACAGAGTGTGAACATACGATTAACTGACCAATAGGGAATTAGGGGATAGTTTAGATAACTTTAATATAATAACGCAGCAGAGAGAGAGAGTCACTCACTCATTCTGAGAGAAGACAGCTTACTGCCCATATTTTCCTGACCAAAAAAGTATTGCTTTCTTATGCGCCTTTACTAGAGATGTGCTTAACTTTAATGCTTAATGACTTTGCCCTTTAATTCCGATGCTGAAGCCTGATGCTTTGCTGATTGACTGACATCCTGAAGATGAAGACTGATTCTGCTTTGCTGATCCACCCTGAGGATAAGTATATTCCGGATTGTGATTACCGTGCATATTTGCTTTTTCTTTCTAGGTACCAACTGCGCTGTTTTGCTAGAGCCATTGTTAGAAATGGGGTCTTTGGTTGACAGTCAGGTTACCCCCTGTTCAAGCAAGGACCCTCACTCTAGTCAGGGTAAAAGAGAATCACCCTCAGCTAACCCCTGCTTACCCCCTTGGTAGCTTGGCAGAGCAGTAGGCTTAACCTCAGAGTGCTAGGTGTAAAGTATTTGTACCAACACACACAGTAACTTAATGAAAACACTACAAAATGACACAACACTGGTTTAGAAAAATAGGAAATATTTATCTAAACAAAACAAGACCAAAACGACAAAAATCCAACATATACAAGTCAAGTTATGAATTTTTAAAGATTAAACTCAAAAATAGCGCTTAGAAACAAAAATGCTTCAATGAGATGTTAACACGGCGTCATGACGGAGTCGTTCCCAACAAGCCGACACCAGCGGCGCCGGACACGGAGTCGTGTAGACCCCCAAGTAAAGTACTTTTGGTGAAGAGTGAAAACAAGCCGATGCGCGAAGTCGGGGATCGCGGCGTCTGTGCGAAACCTTGAATCGGTGCACTTTGAGCGGCGTCTGTCATGACGTGGTGCGTGACTTCCACGGAGTCACGGACTTCAGCGGGGCTGCAGCGGCGTCGGGCCTGCGAAGAGCGTCGCGTTCCAGCGAAGGTCACGGCGTCAGGTGCAGGCGGCGTTACCGGATTCAGCAGCGGCGTCGGTCCGGAGTCGTCCGAAGTCGATTTTCTTGGATTTCCACCAGCTTTTCTTTCAAGGGCCCAGGGACTGGATCGGGCACCACTTGTCAGAGCAGGAGTCTCTCCAGAGACTCCAGGTGCTGGCAGAGAGAAGTCTTTGCTGTCCCTGAGACTTCAAACAACAGGAGGCAAGCTCTAAATCAAGCCCTTGGAGATTTCTTCACAAGATGGAAGGCAAACAAAGTCCAGTCTTTGCCCTCTTACTCTGGCAGAAGCAGCACTGCAGGAAAGCTCCACAAAGCACAGTCACAGGCAGGGCAGCACTTCTTCCTCAGCTATCAGCTCTTCTCCAGGCAGAGGTTCCTCTTGGTTACAGAAGTGTTTCTAAAGTCTGTAGATTTGGGTGCCCTTCTTATACCCATTTTAGTCTTTGAAGTCACCTTTCTTCAAAGGGGACTCACACCTACTTGTGAAATCCTGCCTTGCCCAGGCAAGTCATCAGACACACAGCAGGGGGTTGGAGCCGGCATTGTCAGAGGCAGGCACAGTCCTTTCAGATGAGAGTGACCACTCCACCCCTCCCTCCTAGCAGAGATGGCTAATCAGGAAATGCAGGTTACACCCCAGCCCCCTTTGTGTCACTGTCTGGTGTGAGGTGAAAAACAACCAACTGTCAAACTGACCCAGACAGGGAATCCACAAACAAGGCAGAGTCACAGAATGGTTTAAGCAAGAAAATGCTCACTTTCTAAAAGTGGCATTTTCAAACGCACAATCTTAAAATCAACTTTACTAAAAGATGTATTTTTAAATTGTGAGTTCAGGGACCCCAAACTCCACATGTCCATCTACTCCCTAGGGGAATCTACACTTTAATCATATTTAAAGGTAGCCCCCATATTATCCTATGAGAGAGACAGGCTTTGCAACAGTGAAAAACGAAATTGGCAGTATTTCACTGTCAGGACATATAAACCACATTACTATATGTTCTACCTTATCCATACACTGCACCCTGCCCTTGGGGCTACCTAGGGCCTACCTTAGGGGTGCCTTACATGTAATAAAAGGGAAGGTTTAGGCCTGGCAAGTGGGTACACTTGCCAAGTCGAATTTACAGTGTAAAAATACACACACAGACACTGCAGTGGCAGGTCTGAGACATGATTACAGAGCTACTTATGTGGGTGGCACAACCAGTGCTGCAGGCCCACTAGTAGCATTTGATTTACAGGCCCTGGGCACCTCTAGTGCACTTTACTAGGGACTTAACAGTAAAACAAATATGCCAATCATGGAGAACCAATTACGTACACATTTTAAACAGGAGCACATGCACTTTAGCACTGGTTAGCAGTGGTAAAGTGCCCAGAGTAACAAAAACAATAAAATCAGAGTCCAGCACACATCAACAACCTGGGGAACAGAGGCAAAAAGTTAAGGGAGACCACGCCAAGGATGAAAAGTCTAACAGCCATAGTTAGATGTTTTTCCAAATTTGTGTTACTAAAATTAATTTAGCATGAAGCCCAACATGCTGATGCTAATCTGACGTTAGTTAAGGATCCTCACAAATGACTTATGAGAACAGGGACTAATGCTTGATGAATTTCTCTTCTAAACTTCATGTACTTCATTTCATTAACGCAGCTGACTTTGCTATTGATTTGCACCATAACCTTAGAATGTGTTGTAGTTCATGCTTTGATTAGATTGCGTTTCTTTCGCCGCTTTGGACAACCAGTGTTGTTTCTGTATGTGTTTCATTTGATATTGAGATTAATGTACACAACCTTAGCATTGATAATATAGGGAAATAAACATTCTAAACTTTTACTAAAGGTGTGGTTATTCATGACTGGAAGGTTATGGTGCGTGACAATTACTGACTCCATTGATTATTGATTTTATTGATTACTGATTGTTGATTATTGTGTATTGATTATTGATTATGTACTGGAGCTATGGTAAGAACATCTTAATTGCGATTCAAAAGGTTCATCAACCTATTTGTGTCCCCTTGTAAGTTTACTTATTAAGGTCAGGCGTGCTAACAGAGATGGTAGCAGACTGATGGTTAGTCTCCTTAAGAGCTTGTCATAGATGACCGGTACAGAGTGATAACAGATAGGGTAAAGAAACGGAGGGTTCGTCTCATTAGGAGTTTACCATAGACGTGCAGTACACAGTAACAGGTGTTCCCAGAGATGGTAGCAGCTTGACGAGTTGGTTCTTAGAGAGTTCACTATTACTGATATTTGGATTTTGTTTTTCAGTAATGATAATTGGAGAGAAAATGATGTTCCCTTAAGCCCAGAAATGGCTTTCCCAGATCCTGGATCCTGCTGATGGGTGTTTGAGGATGTTCCTGGTGTTCTAGTGAGTGAAATAGACTGTGCTTGCACAGCTTATGCAAATCACAGATGAATTGTGAGGTTTGTGAGGATTTTAGGGAGTTTGCGTACTCCAAATGAAGTTGTAAGAGTGTGCATACTCCGCAGTGTGAGAGTAAGGAAGTCGTCGAACCTCATATGTGTGTGGTGCTTTGTGCTAAAAAATTGTCCACGTGGTTGTTGATGTATGGACCCTGCATGGTCTAAGACTCCAGAGTATATTGAAAAGTGTATGAGACACTTGGTTATATGTTGTAATTTGTCTGGTTTAGTAGGTTGGTCGGGCGTGGTCAACAAGTCAATTTGTGAGTTAAAAAGAGTGTAAGAAAATTTAAACTGAGATTTGGCGAGTCCTCTGTGCACCAGGACAGACCCATTGATCAGTTGAGAGTAAAATTTGCAGGTTGAATTTTGCATGCTAATCTGGGAGACCGAGAAAGAAGCAGTAGCTGTGAGTGCGGAAAGAGCCATCAGTGAAAAATCTGTAAGGTTTCTGAAGCGATTGTGTTACCTTTCCTGTAGTAAACCAGCAGATTCTTTTTTTGTTTTTAAAATTTTTGCTAGTGCTCGCAATATTTGCATTAGTTTGGTGTGAACTGGAGTTTAGTAGGACAAGCCGCAAGACTTTGTCTGCCGCAGTACACGTGAGTGTGACGTTATTGGAGCCGTGGTGGGATAGGTCTATTAGTAAGAAGGGTCACGCATGGATTGGCAGCCGTCCATGAGAGGCAATTGGTTGAGAATGTAGGTGAAAGGAATCTTGGGATTAAAAGTCACTTCCTGATTTGATTTTGAATAACAAAAGGTAGAAAAGTTTTTCAAAGTGATGAAAAGTGCCCTAAGGGGAGATACATGTATTACAGCGAGTGTAGGCGAGGCTACACTGACAGAAAATACACCAGCTTACATTGTAATGGAAGAGAAGGGTGTCCTGCCATGTCTTTGGTTAAAGCGATTGTGCAAATTGACAGAGAAATATGGGAACTTAGCATTTCCTACAAATAGGACGTTCAATTTGAGAGTTTTGGAACATTTTGGGATGGTGCTATATGAATCAAAGCCCCTTCCGAGAACAGCACAGTTTGAGGCATTAGCGATTTTGGAGTTAGTAGCCAGACAGCAACAGCAATTGAAATTTGAGAGGAGGATGAGTAAAGCAGAAAAGACTCTAGGTGAGGCTAGATGGGATTGTGTTCAGAAGGCATGGAGAATGGAGACTCTGCATGGAATTAAGTTGTTTCTGGCAATAACGCAAGAGAATGACAAGGAAGGAAAGAAAGCTACTAGGAAAACTAATGAAAGTCTGTCTGAGAGTAAGGAGGCTAGAAAGTCTTCAATCGTAGAGGAGGAATCGGACGATGATGAGTTTATTATACAATTACTGAGAGATCGACCACCACCATATAAGTACATGAGAGTGGTCCAAGTACCAGTGTTGACTCAACAGCCCCAATACAGGTTAATGGGACAGTGAGTAGGACAGTGAGATGGAGCAGGTCTTCCCGAGACCAATTTAGGTTCCAACTGAGCCAACTCCAATCTTTGTTGCCCCAAGTGCAGCCGCAGGTAATGCCAAGATTTACAACAGTGACAGGGACACAGTCAGATATGACTCCGATGATGAATCAGAATATGGGAGTTACTCTCCCACAGAGCGTAGGAGCCAGAGGAGCCCTTGATGCTATATCACTACCTATTACTGCTGGTCCAGTGGTACCATTATTTGCATAGAAGAAACCGACTGTAGGTGAACAGGAAGCAATGTCTTAGAGCCTAATGAGGGGAGGACATAATGAACATGTTCAGGTAGTCTCTCCTGTGGGTCAGACTTCTGATGGATCCAGATCATTGTTAGACCTTAGTCCATTCGTAGCATTTCCAGATGCTGGGACAGGTTCAAACATTAGCCAGAACTTGAAATTATCGACAACGCAGTCCCCCAATGCAGTTGCACAGCAGGTGCACACAGTCCAAGCAAGTAACATTTCATTACAAGGACTGACAGCTCAGCAATTAACTGAATGGTTAGACAAGCTGAACACCTCGCAGATTACCCCCAAAGGAGAGGAGTATTTGAATTGTGCTAGGCTAAGCATGGAAGCATGTGAACTCATTGAAGGAACTATGGGGGTGAATCGGTTAGAATCCTACCCAGAGGCGGAATTTAGATATTTGTGTTAAAAAATTACCAGAGAGGTGAGCAAGGTGCATCAGAGATTAGCAGACTTAGCAGATAAATACGGCATAGAAATTGAGAAAATGAAGCATTTGAAAAGGAGTTACAGATTAGATTTTGAGGCAAAACGTTTTGAACACATGAGATCTGCCGGAATGAAGGCACACCTTAAGGAATTGCTTCAAAGTGCTCAGACTTGGGGAGCATTAGACAAATGGGAAGGCAGATGGGTGAAGAAAAGAGACAAGAGAAAAAGGGATTCCTTGGAGCTGACTGAAAATTTGCAGCAGGATAAAGATCCGGTAAAGATTTTACTAATGAGAGAGATTCCAGGGGGACATTTTGTTCATGTCCCTTGGAGCAGAAGTGACATTCCATCATTTACAAATGATTACCCAAAATTGAGAGGAAAGCCAGTAGAGTGGTATCAGCAGACAGACAGGTTAGTGAAACTTGTGAAGTGTTTGTGGGAGTACTTGAACACATTTCTAGAGATAGTGGTTCCATCTGACTTGTGGATCGAGTGTAAGAGTGCTGACTGGCCAACAAGTGAACCAGAGAGAGACAAAAATACAGGTGCACCATATCCTGAGGTAATGAAATATTACTATAAGGTGATTGAGTTTCTGAAATCAAGGATTTCGCCCAAGAATATTGATTGGCAGAGAATTGGCAGGACAGCTCAGGAAGCAAAAGAATTGATACATGAGCACTATGAGAGATTGTTGCAAGCATTCAAACATTACAGTGGTACAGAGACAAATGAGGTGAAACAGTTCAGATTTGTGGAAGGATTGAGATATGAGACAGGCAAGATGATTAAGAGCCATTTGATTTGCTGGCACGCAAAGTTGATTGATGGGGTGTCGCAGTATGCAAAATACTGTAGTGATGAGATTGAGTTGAAACAGAAAAAATTGAAAGAGAAAGCGATGGTGATGCAGATTAAAGCGTCTCAAAGAGGAGTGCAAGGGAATTTTTCACAGCCGTTACCACAGCAGCAGAGGGGCAATATGATGTTTCAGCCTCAGATGAGAGGTAGAGGTCGTGGAGGTAATATGAATAGTGGTCCATACTTGAATACTATAGTGGTTCAGAATGATGTGCAGGGGATGAAGAAGCTATTGCCATGTCACATCTGCGGAGCCGTTGGACATTGGAAACAGAAATGTCCAATGATGGTGCAAGGAGGTGTTGTTCAGCAGAGTAATTACATCAATTCATTCCAGAATGTGAGAGGACCAAGAGTGAGAGGTCCCAATCCAAATTTTCACAATAATGTGAATCAAGTGCAGAATTTTTAGCCCATGCAGCAGGTGCAAATGCCCCATGCACTAGTGTCACAGTGCAGCCGATGCAACCGCAGGTTCCTATGGTACCTAGACAGCAAATTCAAATACCTCAAGCCCCGATGGAGCAGCAACAGATGATGCTCTCTCAACAGGTCACAGGACAGAGGCAAAACAGAAATAGTAATACAGGGCACCAATTCCCATTACACAGTGAGAATGGAATAAATGATGAATGGACGAGTGATAGTTCAGATGAGGAGCCATGTGTGCTTGCAATTTCCTTAGAAGTAGATCAGAGAGGATCCTATATGAAGGGAAAGGTTGTGGATCACAGAGTTTCCTTTTGGGTTAACACAGGAGCTACACACTCTACAGTGAGGTGTGCAGAAGTCCCAAATTTACCCCTTTCAGGTAACACAGTTCATGTTGTGGGGGTAGCGGACCAGTATTTGATTAACCCGATTACAGATCCAGTTCAAGTGGAGAGTAGAAATTTTCAGGGATTGCATAATTTTGTGGTCTGCGATTCAAGTCCGGTATCCCTACTGGGAAGAGACTTGTTGCGTACAACAAGGTGTTTGATTACTTGTTCAAATGATGGAATTGAGATTCAGACAAATAGTGATGATGAAGAAGAACAAGCCCCAGAAATAGAGTGTGAAACTACAAATGAGGAGTACCCTTTGATTGAGTTTTCCCGATGTTCACAGTGAAAGAGATCCATCCTGATTTGCAGGGAACGGTAAAGGAGAAGGTGTGGGATTTTACAGGAAAGGAAGTAGGTTTGATTAAGGGAGTGGAGCCAGTCAAGGTTACCATAAAACCAAATGCATTTTTTCCTCAACTTCCACAGTACCACATGCCGCAATATGTCCTCATGAAAGTAGCCCAGATAATTGCGGACTTTGTAAAAAAAGGGGTTCTGAAAGAAGTGTTGAGCAGTCCATGTAACTCACCGATAATGGGCTGAAGAAGCCCTGTGGGAAGGTTCAGATTGTTCAGGATTTTAGAAAAATAAATGAGATTGTGGTCAAATGTTGTCCTGTGGTGCCAAACCCAGCTGTTATAATGTTCCAGATTCCATGTGATGCCGAATGGTTCACTGTCAATGAATTGTCACAACCATTCTTTTCTGTGCCTCTTCATAAGGATTGTCAATTTCTCTTTTGTTTTAAATTCCTGGATCAAGTCTGGTGCAGAATTCCTCAAGGGTATTCAGAGTCACCTTCCATATTCAATGAGATCTTGAAAAATAATTTGGAGTCATTGGAATTGCCTTTCCAATCGACCTTAGTGTAGTACATTGATGGCTTACTGATTGCGTCTAAGACAAGGGACGAGTGCAAGTATGATACAATTGCCCTGTTAAACCATTTGGGAAAGAATGGTCACAAAGTGTATCTACTGAAATTGCAGAACTGTCAGAAAGCAGTGAAGTATTTGGGTCACCAGATTGAGAAGGGATCAAGAAAGATATCCAGAGAAAGGGTTAAAACGATATTGCAGATTAGTCCCCCAACCACACAGAGAGATGTCAGGATGTTTTTGGGAATGGTGGGCTATTGTCGCCAATGAATTCCAAATTTTTCAGTCATTTCAAGACCATTGCAGAAGCTGACCCATAAGAAAGTCACTGATCCCATAGTGTTAGACCAGGATGCAATGAAAGCGTTCACTGAATTGAGAGAGAGTGTGTGCAGGGCTCCAGCGGCGTTGGGTATGCCTGATTACACAAAGCCTTTCACATTGTTTTGTCATGAGCGTGGTGCATGTTCTTTGTCTGTCTTGACACAGCTCCATGGATGGGTAAACTGCCCAATAGCATATTTTTCAGCTACTTTGGACCCAGTCGCAGCAGCATTACCGGGTTGTTTGCATGTAGTTGCCGCAGTCAGTCAACGCCTTAGACAGTGTGAGGGCATTGTGATGAGATATCCCCTGACTGTAATACTCCCTAACTCTATTGAGATTTTACTGACTAGGATGAAAACCCAATACTTGACTGGTGCGAGGTTGACTAGATATGAAACGAGTATTTTGGGGTCACCAAATGTATCATTGAAAAGATGTACAGTGCTGAACCCGGCAACATTACTTCCGAGTGAAAACGCTGAAATTGAAAAAGAGGAAGATGTTGAGCATGATTGTCTTGAAGTAACTGATTTGTGCACGAAACCGAGACCTGACATTAGAGATACTCGATTGAAAGAAAATTACCAAATTATCTTTGTTGATGGTTCTTGCCTGAGAGACAATACAGGGACACTGAAAGCAGGATATGCTGTGTGCACAACTACTGGTACCTTGGAAGCTTCTTGGCTTCGAGGAGCGTATTCTGCTCAAGTGGCGGAACTGGTAGCCCTTACTAGAGCGTGCCATGTTTCTGCTCAGTTAAAAGTTACAATCTATACGGATAGCCAGTATGGATTTGGAATAGTCCATGATTTTGGTCAATTGTGGTCACAGGGAGGTTTCCTGACCTCTTCTGGTTCACCAGTGAGAGGATCAAAGAATTGTTACACGCTATTCAAATGCCTGAAAAAATTGCCATTATGAAATGTAGTGCACATCTGAAGTCGCAGGACTATGGCCCTCATTCTGACCTTGGCGGGCGGCGGAGGCCGCCCGCCAAAGTCCCGCCGTCAGATTACCGTTCCGCGGTCGAAAGACCGCGTCGGTCATTCTGACTTTCCCGCTGGGCTGGCGGGCGGTCGCCTTCAGACCGCCCGCCAGCCCAGCGGGAAAGAGGCTTCCACGATGAAGCCGGCTCGGAATCGAGCCGGCGGAGTGGAAGCTGTGCGACGGGTGCAGTTGCACCCGTCGCGTATTTCACTGTCTGCACAGCAGACAGTGAAATACATGTAGGGGCCCTCTTACGGGGGCCCCTGCAATGCCCATGCCAGTGGCATGGGCACTGCAGGGGCCCCCAGGGGCCCCGCGACCCCCCCCTACCGCCATCCGGATCCCGGCGGTCCGACCGCCGGGATCTGGATGGCGGTAGGGGGGGTCGGAATCCCCGCGGCGGTGCAGCAAGCTGCGCCGCCGTGGAGGATTCAATGGGGCGGCGGTACACTGGCGGGAGCCCGCCAGTGGTGCCGGTCCGACCGCGGCTTTACCGCCACGGTCGGAATCCCCATTGGAGCACCGCCGGCCTGTCGGCGGTGCTCCCGCGGTCCTCCGCCCTGGCGGTCTAAGACCGCCAGGGTCAGAATGACCACCTATGTGTCATTGGGAAATGGATATGCGGATCAAGTCGCAAGGTTTTGTGCATTGAACTGTGTATTGTTCAAAGACAAGTTGGAACTGTTACCTGAAAAAGACAAAACTCGTACAAGCTATGCATTGAAGATAATTGACACTTCGGAAGAATTGAAAACATTGCAGAATAATGTTGACGGGGGGAAAAATGTTCATGGAGTAAATTGAAATGTGTACAAAGGCAAGGTGAATTGTGGGTTTCTAAGGAAGGTCTATTGGTTTTACCAAATAGCCTGTTGTCTCAAATGGCAAGGTACGATCATGGTCAAGCACATATTGGGAGGGATGCCATGGTTCGCTTGTTCAATCATGATTGGTTTAATCCAAAGTTTAGACAAGTTGTTGAAGCAGGTTGCCATCGTTGTGTCATTTGCCAACAGCAAACCACAGGGGAAGGGACGGTGGTTAATTTGAGCCACATTGGAAGAGCAGGAGGTCCATTCAGCAGAATGTAGATGGATTTTATTGACATGCCTGTGTGTGGAGGTTTGAGATGTGTGTTAGTGATTGTATGCATCTTTAGTCACTGGATTGAAGTGTACCCTACACAAAGAAATGATAGTCTCACAGTAACAAAACTATTGCTTAGGGAACTGATACAGCGTTTCGGGTTTTTGATCACTTTAGAATCAGATAGGGAAAGTCACTTCAACAATCAAGTAATTAAATTACTGTGTGCAGCAGTGAACATTGAGCAGAAGTTGCATTGTAGTTACCTCCCTGAAGCATCAGGACTAGTGGAACAGATGAACGGTACATTGAAGTCAAGAGTTGCAAAGATGTGTGCAGCTATGAATTTGAAATGGCCTGACGCATTGGCTTTAGTGTTGATGTCAATGAGAAACACACCTGACAGGAAGACAGGAGTGTCGCCACATGAGATCCTCATGGGCAGAGCAATGAGGTTACCAGCGGTGCCTGCAAATGCACTTATCAACATTACAGATGATTTGGTGTTGGATTACTGCAGAAGTCTGGTTTATGTGGTCTGCTCTTTTTCTCAGCAGGTGGAGGCCACCACACTGCCATAGATCCATGACCCTGGGCATAACCTTAGAGTAGGGGACTGAGTTGTCATCCGAAAGCATTTGAGAAAGAAGTGTTTGGAGCCTCGCTGGAAGGGACCATACCAAGTGGTCTTGACAACTACTACAGCTGTGAAGTGTGTTGGAATTCTGAATTGGATTCACGCAAGTCACACGAAGAAAGTGGCATGTCCACTGGATCATGAAAAAGCATTGTTGAAAGTACCAACAACAGTGAGACAAGTCTCAGGGCCGGAAGGAGAACAAATGGGAACTCAGACCAGATCTGAGCTCGTTGAGGACGGTTCAGTCACTCCTGTGAGAGACAAGGGAGAAGACCGCCAGGAGGATGACGAGGAGCCTATCTCAACTGAAGCAGCAGGAGAGCCTAATCAGAGGAGGGCTTTCCCAGAAGCAGACGATCTTGAGAGACAAACAGAGCAATTGCCAGACCCAGAAGGGGAAGGAGTTAAGGTGGATCAAAGTCAAGGTGATCTGACTCCTCCTGAACAGGTTGCAGCTCCATCAAGAGAAAACACCACTGAACAAGGAAAAGGCTCAAGTTCGATTCTGAAGAGAATACTAACAAGGAGTCCACTGAAAGAAGATAAGTGGCCGGAATCACAAGTGGAGAAAGGGAAAGAGGTGGTTGTCGAACCAACAATCGAGGAAGAAATAGACACAAGGAAAGATCTAAGTGAAGGAGAGCTAAATGGTGATAGAAAATTAAAAAGAAAGAGAATAGCAAGTCGAAGATACGCGGGTCCTGAATGGGCGTATGCAACTACTAACGAATGGCAGCAAGAGTTTTTGTCTTTTTGTTTTGATAGAGAAGTTCCGTGTCAGTATTTTGGCACGTGAAAGAGATTGATGAACTGAACTGTTGAAACAATCTGAGAGAAATGTTTGAGAAAAGAGACTGTTGAAAGTAACTGGAAGAGATATTGATAACCTGATTTGACTTTTGAAACCTGATTGTGACAGAGCTGCTAACCGATTTTGACAAGGGTTCCTGGAAGTGAAACTGAACTACTGAAAGAAGAGTTGTCAATTTTTTTTATATTTGCTGCAAGTTTTTCTAGATTTCTTCTGCTTTCTGATTCTTTACAGTTCATGAGTAACATAGGTCAACAAGGTAGAGATGCTAAGCACTGTAAATATATGAGCATTGGTTTGGCGATTATGTGTGGGATATTGTTTGTGGTTTTGATTGTGGGTATGTCTCTTCTTGATAAGAGAAAAGCCAACCATACTTCCGCTTTTGAGACAACTACTGTACTAACGGCATTAGAGAAGTTTAGGTTAGATGAGAAATATTTGCATGAGGATACTAATGTGCAGGGAGAACTTTCTTCTAACATTTTCTATTGCTTATTGAGTGAGTATGTTGAGACAATGGATGCAAAGAATTGTTTTGTGTGTACGCGGTTTCCTTCATCAGTCGAGGAAGGAGTCACCTATCACAGTTTGCCTCTAACCTACGGGATAAGCTGTAGTCTGTTACTAACAAGTTTTTATAACCAGGAGTAAACCCAGTATTTCTATTCCAACTGATGTTGTGTTTTCGTTTGTTCCTATTAGATACTGGAGTAGAGTAGCTAAAGATAATGACATAGAAATAGCTAGAGGCTTCTTTGAACCTACATTGACGTTTGGCACAGCTTATACGCACAGAGATAATTTGACATGCTTGCTTACACCTTTAGAGAAAACCTTCTTAGATCACACAGATGACAGAAGAAAGGCATTAAAAGAGAAATTAGAAAAAGGCTTAGAGGAAAGGACTTACAAGAATGATTATACCTATAGTGCAATTAAAACGCAAGAGAAATTAGCTTTAGATGCAGAACACGTAGGGAAACTTTGTATATATAGGCCAAATCGCGCACTGACACTTTATTTGTGGGAACGAGTGGATGCAGACATGTGTTTTTGTTTCAGAGTAAATGGACATTTATGTTGAATGGACAGGACCCTGCAACTCCAGGGATTTACTACATCTGTGGTCTTAATGCTTATTACCGTCTTCCAAGTATGGGACATGTTATTTGGGGATAGTTTTCCCAAAGATTTATCAAATGGAGGATTTGATAAAGTTTCCGAAAGTGACTGAATTACATCATAAGAGACAGAGGAGGGAGTCCTCTTCTGCTATAGTGGGAGATATATTTGGAGCAGTGATTCCCTCAGTGGGGGTCATTCTGAATTCGATAAAAATGCGAAAGTTGTCTACTACTGTGAATAACATGCTAACAAATTTTTCAGGGGCCATACTCCTGTTAGATACTGAATTAGCTGCTGATAGAGCTATGACTCTTCAAAATTGTCTTGCTTTAGACATTCTTTTAGTGAAGGATGGTGGAGTCTGTAGAATGATTAATTCTAGGCATTGTTTTTCATATATTCCAGATAATAGTAAAGAGATAAGAGACTTTGGATGTAGGAAACAGTTTGCACATCGCAAACAGTGATTTTCGCTGTTTGCGACGTGCAAACTGCCCTTTGCAATGCACAAACCCTGTTTTGCGATTCGATAATCTGGTAACCGAATTGCAAAACGGGTTTGCGAGTCACAGTTAGGAAGGGGAGTCCCCTTCCTAATTGCGAGTCGCAGTGCAATGCCAGATTGCTTTGTGACCGTGAACAAGGTCGCAAACCAATCACAGTTTGCACCCATTTGAAATGGGTGGTAACCCATTGGCAAAAGGGAAGGGGTCCCCGTGGGACCCCTTCCCCTTTGAGAATGGTACTGCAAACATTTTTTCAGAGCAGGCAGTGGTTTCATTTCGGGCAGCATTACAAAAAAAAAAGCTGCTTTATGAAAAAGCAGTCACAGACATGGTGGTCTGCTGTCCGCAGCAGGTCACCATACCTCTGAATGCCGCCACCCGCAAAGGGGTCGCAAATTGCGACCCACCTCATGAATAATAATGCGGTGGGCCTTTGCGACCCCCTTGCGAGTTGCAGATGGTGTCAGGGATGCCATCCTACATTCTAATTTGCGACTCGCAAATTGCGAGTCGCTCTGACTCGCAATTTGCAAGTTGCAAATTGGAATCTTCCTACATCTGGCCCTTACTTACTTATCTGACTAATACAAGTGCTGATTTGAAGGAATTGAAAGAGCCAGGTGTTTGGGAAAAAGTTGGCAAGGAGTTTGCTTTAGTGGGAAATTGGCTCAGCAGCATTTGGAATGGGGTACTATTGAAAATACTACAAGGGATATTAATTGTTCTCGTTTGTCTATTGAGGATATGGGGATTGTGCAAATTATGCAAAAGGATTCAATTGAAAAGGTCAAAGAATAATCAGAGGAGGGAAGAAAAGAAAAGAGAAATATTTTACAGAGAAAATTCAAGGAGAAAATGAAATTATGAAGAAATTGAATTGTAAATGTTTTAGCTGATGCAAAAATTTGTGGGTAATAGTGTGATGACGTATTTAGTCATCAGAGGAGGGATTGCTAGCGCAGGTGTCTTAATAAAAATTATTAATGAGTGTTTATGTATTTTTAATAATACGTTTATGTAGAAAATGAAATAACGTAGAAAAATATTGCACGCATTTGAAAATATGATCACGAAGAAGCCACCAATGTTAACGAAGTGCACTAATCAATAATTAATACTTATGAAATGTTGAATATATGTTAGAATATATGTCATATTAAAGGTTATGAATTTAGCTTCAACTTTATTAATTTAAGGCCTTAACTTAGAGAGTGTCTTGGCCTATTCTGCCAGGCCTCATGTAAAACTGTATTTCTTAGCGTTTAATAAAAGTGCTGACCAAGTGAATTAAACTGTTAAATGTCTATTGTATTGTATAAATGTGCTCATAACGGAAGCTTTTCATGTGAACCGACTGCTAAAAGATGATATTCTTGCTAATACAACATTTTGGCCCTCATTACTTCCCTGGCGGACAGGTGAGAAGTGGCAGTAATACCGCCAACAGGCCGGCGGGGAAAAAAATGGAATCATGACCATGGCGGTTACCGCCATGGTCATCCGCCACTCCTCCACTCCGACAGCCAGGGTGGTGATGACCGCTGGGCTGGAGACTTCGGTCTCCAGCCCGGCGTCCGTCTCCAGACCGCCGGCAGTATCAGGACCCTGCATACCGCCATGGATTTCGGGTGGTTTGAAATTCCTTCCCTGGCACTGATAGTGGTCTCCCCCACCCCAAGTCCTCCCCCCACAGCCCCCACCCCCCTGCCACCCCTCAAAGGTGGCAGGACCCCCCTCCCCACCCCCACCCCCAACATGCACATACACACACCCCCTCCCCACCCCCAACCCCAACCCCAACATGCATATACACATATCCCTACACGCACACATACACTACAACAACACATACCCGCACACATGCAAACAGACATGCACACAGACCGACCCACACACATTTCCCATACACACAACACCCCCGCATGCATACACACACTGACACACCTACTCTACATACTCAAACGCACACCCCCATGCATGCACACAACACCCCCTCACCCCCTCCCCTAACGGACAATCAACTTACCTTGTCCGTTGATCCATGGTGGCTGCTCCGCTGCCAGCACACCGTCACAAGAACACCGCCACACCGAATCATGGGGCGTGATTCGGTGGGCGGTGTTCTAATGACGGGGCGGTGGAGGTGGAGCAGCCTCCACTTCCCCGCCGACCGCCAGTATGGCTGCTGGCAGCTCCCCATCCGAAAAAGGACGGAGGGCTGCCAGCAGTCATAATATGCTACGGGGAAAACCGCCTGCACTGACGGTCTTCAGCATGGCGGTGCCTCGGCAGTCTATAAAAAAGACCGCTGAGGTCGAAATGAGGGCCTTTATGTGTAATGTGTGTGAGACTGACTTTCCCAGGACAAGAACAATGAAGATACTGACTAGAGTAGATGCTGCAACAATATTGTTACCTGACAAACTGGATGATGAGGACGTCATAAGATGAACCAATCAACAATATGGGAACGGAAAAATATTAGAATTCATAGATTTGGTACATTAGTTTTTTTTGGACAGAGTGTGAAGATACGATTAACTGACCAATAGGGAATTAGGAGATAGTTTAGGTAACTTTAATATAACAACACCGCAGAGAGAGAGAAAAGAGTCAGTCACTCACTCATTCTGAGAGAAGACAGCTTACTGCCCATATTTTCCTGACCAAAAAGTTATTGCTTTCTTATGTGTCTTTACTAGAGACATGCTTAACTTTAATGCTTAATGACTTTGTCCTTTAATTCTGATGCTGAGCCTGATGCTTTGCTGATCGCCTGACCTCTGAAGATGAAGACTGATTCTGCTTTGCTGATCCACCCTGAGGATAGATATATTCCGAATTGTGATTACCATGCATATTTGCTTTTTCTTTTTAGGTTTCAACTGCACTGTTTTGATAGAGCCATAGTTAGATGTTTTTCCAAATTTGTGTTACTAAAATTTGTTTGCATGAAGCCCAACATGCTGATGGTAATTTGATGTTAGTTAAGGATCCTCACAAATGACTTTTGATAACAGGGACTAATGCTTGATGAATTTCTCTGCTAAACTTAATGTACTTCATTTCATTAACGCAGCTGACTTTGCTATTGATTTGTCCAATAACCTTAACATGTGTTGTAGTTCAAGCTTTGATTGGATTGCGTTTCTTTTGCCACTTTGGACAACCAGTGATGTTTCTGTATGTGTTTCATTTGTTATTGAGATTAATCTCCATGACCTTAGCATTGTTAATATGGGAAATAAACATTCTCACCTTTCACTAAAGGTGTGGTTATTCTTGATTGGAAGGTCATGGTGCGTGACAATTACTGACTCTATTGATTATTGATTTTATTGATTACTAATGATTGTTGATTATTGTGTATTGATTATTGATTATGTACTGGAGCTATGGTAAGAACATCTTAATTGCAAGTCAAAAAGTTCATCGACCTATTCGCGTCCCCTCGTAAGTTTACTTATTAAGGTCAGGCGCGCTAACAACAGCAGCTCACTGTAGTGCTTTAAAAATTGTTCCTGCAGGAAGAAGATTCGGAGTCTTCTGTGAATCGAACGGTATTTGATCTTTGGGTGCCTTTGATCCTGGGAATAAGGAACTATGCAACTTGGGAAATTGTTAAAGGTGCATTCTCTGGAATATTAATGCATGTGCACCCTTGATTTACAACTTGGGTAATAGCTGTGCATTCTTGTTTTGGAACTTTAGTAATGAATGCGCACTGTTGATTTGGAACTTACATGTTGATTACGCTCTCTTGTTCCTGCATACTTTTGTCTTTGGAAGAGTGTAACTCTTTGGTGTACAGCAGGGCATTCATTGCTCTGAACACATAATTCATAAAGTGTTTCTTTGGGGTCAATCCGTGATTGCAGAGGTGTCATCTCAGTTGAACTTATGGTAACCTTTACCTGACTAACTTACATGAGGAAACAGCTTTTGAACTAAAGTTTCTGTCAATACTGCATCAGGGCCTGGAAAGCCCCTGTGTAGGGTCAGGCCCCAACTTACCAAGATTTTTTACAGTCCAGGTCACAGGTGGATTCATACAGTGGATACAGTGGATTCATCATACGAATTGTCTCACTTTGTGTATTGTGCCTGACAAGAAGAAATGCTTTTTAAACAATTCACAACCTTCTTTATGAGATGCTCCTCTTTACCTATGGGTACTATGCTGCACTTTACTTGGAGGCCGAACTTCCATGTATACAGTGACTGTATTTTTCAGATCTGTAGTCTTCCCATGGCAACCCCTGTCTAGCTGCTGTCTTTACAGATATAACTCTCTGGAGTCCTTTCATAAACTCCCTGCTTTCAATTCCTGCAATGGTTTTCTGCTTGAGCCCTAATTGCAGTGTTAGGGCCTGGATGGCAAGTGTTCAATTCAACCCGTGCTTACACATTCCTGGAGAGGGCGCCTTGCGGATTTTGAAAGTGATGGGGTGCAAATTTTCAACCAATGTGTAAAATGATTGAGCACATCGAGCAAACTCGAATAGAGAAAGAGGGGTGCAGGTTGGAGGGGCCCTGGGGGCGCATCGAGATTTTTTTGTTCATCATGTTTATGTAGTGCAAACTTGACCCGAAGGTATTGGGGCACTTTACATGAGCACCAGTTACATTATATAAGGTCTCATTTATTGTTTAGAAACTGAGGGTTTTCTCAGAATCACAGGCTGTTGAGCTGAAGCCGAGACTCAGAACTTTGTTCTCCAGATCCAACCTTGCCATCTTTGTAATGCCACATCATCTCCCCTAGATCTAATCTCGGTGTATTTGATACATAACCCCTTCATTTTTTTTTTTACGTCTTTTTATTGTTTTCTGCACATCAAACGACAGCATTTACAGTTTGTCTTAGTAGAATTTAGTTAATCCAATATAACATAAAACGTAAACATCAATAACAACTCAGGTCTAATCACATTCCAGGGTACATGTTTTGCATCTCGTAGCTAAATCACATGTTATATCTAGTATCATACTTGACAGTTGGAGTAAACCATCCTATATTTTACATCCTATTTGCAGGAGAGTCAGGCCCTGATCGGAGTGCCGACTATTTGTGTATGTATGCTCCTGTTATGTGTGTTACTTCCATGTGGGGCATCCACATTTCGTGCAGGGGTATATGTGGTCTTTTCATTGACTGTCTGTCCGAGTTGTTACCAGGTTTCATGGTGGGTGCTCATCATTTTTAACCTCCAATTTAGCAACAAATGTTTCCCAAGCATCACAGCCAGTGTGTTTCTGACCTTCATCTAATAGCTTACGTAGTACCTGATATTCTGTACATGCCCAACGCAGTGTTAAGTCACGCCACGTTTTCAGATCCGGTGCTTTAGGGGCTTTCCAATTCATAGCAATCAACCTTTTGTACATTATAAAAGCTAGGTCTGCAAAACTATGTATGTATTTATGCTTTTTATCCCTTTTCCTGACTCCTAGTAAACAGGAGCCGGGATCCAATATGAATATAAGGTCTGTGATATCTGAAATATCTGCCACCACCCCCGCTATTCCAATTCCAGAGGTCCGCACTCCCAGACCATATGGTGAAAATTGACTGATGGGGAGCTACATCGAGGGCATTGGAAGTCCGCCCCTGAAAACATACGCTTCAACCGCGCTGGTGCGAGGTATGTTTGATGCATGTAGTTATAATGAGTGTATCTAAACCTGGGGTTTCTTGACACACTGCGGGTATGGTTTAAAGCCTGAGACCATTCTTCAGTTGTCAATGGGTTCGGTAGCACAGTGTTCCAACGTGTTCTGATGTTTTCTAATCCGTTTACAGGGAATGTGTTTAGGACTTTGTACATGTTTGTTATAATTTTGTTTTGATTGTCGTTTGACAGCATATGGCGCAGCGCTGGGGAACTAATGGGTTCCTGGTCCCCTGATGTCCACGCCTTCTTGACTAAATGGCAAATAGAATAGTATGCTAAAAATTGTCCCGTTCCCACTGAGGTAAGGTCTCTCATATATTCAAACAACATTAACTTTCCTTCCTCGAAACAGTCTCCCACAGTTAGTATGCCCGCCTCTGCCCAGATTGCAGCTGAATACATGCCGGCTACGTTCCCCCTTCCTGGGATTTGTCCCAGTGGGATGGGGGGAATATGGAATCCCTTTTCGACCCTTTTGGATGTACCTTGTCCAGCATTCATGTGCTGCTATCATTAATAAATTACCGGCGGACCCTTTTGCCAAGGTATTTAACAGCCAAGTAAGCAGTGGTTGGCTGTGTAGCTGCTTCATAATCAATATAGTTTCAGCCGATTCGTGTCTGTGTATCCAATTTAGGATCCACTGCAGCTGTGCAGTGGCAAAGTACAATTCAAAGTTTGGGGCTCCCAGTCCGCCCTCACTTAGTGGGCGCAGTAATGTGGCAAGAGCCACTCGAGTCCTACCCCCCCATATAAGTCTCAATAGGGCTGCGTTTAATTCTCGGAAGAAACTTTTAGGCAGCATAACCGGCAATGCCGCAAAGAACTATAGAAGTTGGGGGAGTAGTAACATATTCGCTATCGCCACTCTACCTAGTGGCGATAGTGGCAGTGCACACCAGAAACGTAGGAACCCCTTTATGGAATTCAGTGCCTGCCCCAGGTTACCATCCCTCAAGTCGTCAGGGTTGTGGTATATTTGAACTCCCATTTACTTGAAGGTGTTGAAGCGCCATTTCAAGCGCCCTTCTTGTGCTGACTCCATGTTCTCAGTAGGCCATTCTGTCAGTGGGAACACACACGACTTATCCCAATTCACCTTCAGTCCATATATCCTTTCAAATTCCTCTAGTAGGGATATCACCAACGGTATGGTTTCATATCCCCATCTCACATATATCAGGGCATCATCCGCATATAGCGAAACTATGTGGCGAGTTCCTGCCCTGAGCACTCCCCATCGCTCTCCTTCTGCACGTAACCTGGTTGCCACTGGTTCCATCGCTATGGCAAACAATAAAGGAGAAAGTGGGCAACCCTGCCTGGTGC
This sequence comes from Pleurodeles waltl, assembly GCF_031143425.1. Lineage (NCBI taxonomy): Eukaryota > Metazoa > Chordata > Amphibia > Caudata > Salamandridae > Pleurodeles > Pleurodeles waltl. The sequence goes on from NC_090442.1 coordinate 516,656,369, forward strand.
CCCTTTCAATAGGGAAGATGTCTGATATGATGCCTCCTGTCTTCACTCTAGCTTTGGGTTCTACATATAAAGTCTGCACCCAGCCTATATAGTTAGGCCCGAACCACATATTTTGCATTGTTGCAAATAGGTATTCCCACCCCAGTGTGTCGATTGCTTTCTCAATGTCCAGTGACATTGCCACATTATCAAGCACCTCTGGTGGAGTGTCCCCTATTATACTCAGCAGTCTGCGAATATTCAAGAATATGTTTCGTTTTGGGATAAAACCGTTCTGGTGTTCATGAACTAATGTGTGTATTATGGAAGCTAATCTGTTTGCCAGGATTTTGCCCAGTATTTTGCAATCTATGTTTAGCAGCGAGAGTGGTCTGTATGACTTAACATCTGTGGGCTCGCGGCCATGTTTAGGCAGGACTACTATTAATGCTTCTCGCTGCGAGCACGGGAGTAGTTTAAGAGACCATGCTTCTTCAAGCACCTCCAGCCACTGTGATTTCAAATATTTGGAATAAATAGCATAATATTCTATTGGCAAGCCATCTATTCCGGGCACTTTATTTCTAGACATTTGTGTCATAGCCGCTTCTAGCTCTACCATTGTTAGGGGAGCCTCTAATGTCTCTTTATCCACTTGTGACAATTGTGTTAAGTTCTCTCCCTTTAAAAAGGTCCCAAGTTGCTGGACAGTGTATGGTGCCCGCCCTTTATATAAACCTGTATAATACTTCTCAAACGCTTTATTATAGGGGTGTGGAATTTATTAAAATATCTACTTGTCCAGTGGACAGGTTGCTTCTCAAATCTACTTGTCCTGTAAAAAGATCTACTTGTCCCTTTGGTGCCATGTAGTGTGGCGACAAATTATGGCAGCAATCTCATTATGTAAGTGCTCTGATAATAGCCTCTCTGATTATGCCAGGGCTACTACCATAGTAGGGCTTAAATACTTGCAGTTTCAATCCCTACTGTAACAATTTCCTTATTTTGCCACCTTTCTGCAGATCTGCATACTGGGGCTGGAGGAAGCAGTAAGCAATAGTTCTAGGGCTGGAATGCCTTTGAGTCTGCAAACCTACTAACCTGCATGTTTTAAAGATTTTTACCAGCTTCTCTCTAATATTTTCCCATAATAAGAAAGGTTGGACATTTACTCCTGACAATGGCAGAATTAGAACTTCTTCCAGGGTTGGGAAGAAAGTGGCTGGAGGGAAAATGAACTTGCAAATGCTCAATAGATTTTTACATGAGCAAATCTACACATCGAATTTACCCATGCTAAAATACAGTTCACAAATATTTTATAGGGTACAACATATACCATGGGTGCACTTTTGTGACTTTCTTTAAGAATTTGGGGCCACATGTAGGTAGGTTCAGATTTGCGACCTGCAAATTGCGAGTCGCAAATCCGAATGTAGGATGGTGTCCCTGACACCATCTGTGATTCGCAAGGGCTTCGCAAATGCCCACCTCATGAATAATCATGAGGTGGGTCGCAATTTGCCACCCCCTCGCGAATGGCAGCCCTCACAGGGATGGTGGCCTGCTGGAGACAGCAGACCACCATGTCTGTGACTGCTTTTCAATAAAGCAGTTTTTTTTTTTGTAATGCAGCCCGTTTTCCTTAAAGGAAAACGAGATGCATAACAAAAATGAAAAATGAAACGTTTTCGTTTCATTTTTTCAGAGCAGGCAGTGGTCCACAGGACCACTGCCTGCTCTGAAAAAATGCTTACAGTGACATTCACAATGGGGAAGGGGTCCCATGTGGATCCCTTCCCTTTTGCGAAAGTGTTAGCACCCATTTGAAATGGGTGCAAACTGCGATTGGTTTGCACCCGCGTTCGCGGTCACAAAACAATCCTACATTGCACTGCGAGTCGCAATTAGGAAGGGAACACCCCTTACTAATTGCGAGTCGCAAACCCGTTTTGCGATTCGGTAACCAGGTTACCGAATCGCAAAACTGGGTTTGTGCATCGCAGTGTGCTTTTTGCATGTCACAAACAGCGAAAGTCGCTGTTTGCGACATGCAAAAAGTTACCTACATGTGGGTCTTGGTCCCTAATTAGGTCTGGTGTTAACAAAGACATTTTGTTTTTATTAAACTTCTATTTCTCTCTCTTTCGGCCGGCTTTACTGTGAGTGATCGCATTCTGCTCTTCCACAAGGAGCATATTGCCACACAAAGTAGTTTTGTTCAGTGTCAGGAACTACAGTGGCAATCAGTGACGTAACTAAACTGGAGGGTGCCCCTTTGTAAAGAACATGGAGGAGCCCCCTCTCCAGACTCACTCAGGGCAGGTGCTGTGCTGAAGGGGCCCCCTGGAGGGCGGCTGCGGGGCCTTTGTTATGCCGCTGGTGTGCTTTTAGAGAGTTCAAAAACTTTTTTGGGGGGGTTTGCCAGTGTTTGTTACAATGTTGAGGGCCTGGTAGCTCCCACAACAATAAAGTGTTACAAAAGCCATGTCAAAACAAGACACGCATTGATGAAACTAAAAGACTTATAAAAATATGTCAGATCAGTTGGCTTTGTCAGTGTTTGTTTATTTTCATGCTTCCCATAATCGTGTTGAAAATGGTTACACTGATTTTCCATTAGAAATATTTTTGGGAAATACTAGCATGCATCAACACATTTTACTAAATGACACTTCATTTGCATATAATCAGAGAGCATTCTGGGAGCATTATACTTAGCCTCATAGCCTAAACTTTTCAAACATGTGTATACACGTTTTTTTTTTTTTGTACTGGAACCAACGTCAGTAGTGAAGTGTGACCTTAAAACATTTATTTACAGCACTCACCCTAATAATGAAGACTTTCAAATAATGAACCATAAATACAAGTTCGAACAGCATTATCTTTTGGAAACACATTAACTCAACTGCAGAGAGTTCCACTCTCTGTAATCAGGCAGCCAAAGGGTTTGTGCTGCAGGGGGTTGGGCCTACTTGTCCCAAGGACAAAGTAAACATAAAAACTTGTAGCCCTTGACCCCAAACAAGATGTGTCGGGCTATAGGAATTCCACATCCCTGAATTTATTGATTGCTTCCTGACTAGTGGCCATAATTCCATCTGCCTGTCGTATAGCCTCTATAGGAGCTTGCTGGTGATCCTTTTGGAGTAGTCATGCCAGCAGTCTCCCAGATCTATCTCCTTCTGTCTGTAATCACATTAAATAATAATTGTAGTCATGGCGGCGGAGTCTTAAATCCGCCTACTTATATTTTAAGCGTATGTTCCCTAGTTCTGCCTGCGATGCCCCATTATGTGCCACTGCAATTTCCAGCTCTCTCAACTCCTTTTCCAATGTGTTGACTTCAACATGTAGTGCACGCCTGGTGCTGGCAGACAGACAGTGCCCCCGGACAATGACTTTATGTGCATCCCACTCCGTTGCTCTGGTATCTGTGGAGCCCTTGTTAATTTCCCAGTAATTTCTTATTGTTGTGTTTACTTCTTCCCTGAAAGCCTGATGTAGGAGAGCCTCCCCCTGCAGGCGCCAGGTAGGGATTACAGATCTTCTCCTACCCCACTGCAGCGTTAACTGCAGCGGAGAGTGATCAGATAACGTCTTAGCAAGGTATTCCACATCTTCTACTAGTGAGCATATTTCGTGGGTGCCCCACATAATGTCTATCCTAGTGTGTACTTTGTGGGGTATAGAATAAAACGAATATTCTCATTGTGCTGGGTGGCACGTGCACCAGAGATCGTGTAGTCTCAAGTCCCCTGCCCACGTCAACTGTGGACCGGTAGCATTTCTGTGTGGTAATCCTCTCGGGGCGGGGTGGAGCGATCAAGTGTCTTGTCTGGTGTGCTATTGAAATCACCTCACCACACCACTGGGGCTTCTGTGTTGACTAGCAAAGCCGTTGAAAGGGTGCGCAGGAATTCAGGCAATGCCCTGTTAGGGGCATAAATCCCTATTAACGTGAGATGTCTGCCATCCAGTTGTCCCTCCAATATCACATCTCTGCCCCCTTGATCTATTGATGTGTTGAACATACGGTACCCCTTGGGCTATCCACACAAGTACCCCCCTGGCGTAGGCCGAGAATGATGTGCCTATAATCTGTCCTCCCCAACGCCCCCTTAATACTTTCAGATCAGCCTCTAGTAGGTGTGTCTCTTGCAGGATGGCAATGTGTATCCCCTGGCGCTTAAGGCGGGTGTGCACACGATGTCTTTTACCTTGTGTCGCCGACCCCCGCACGTTCCACATGATTATGTTCTATTCGTGCATGACATGGTTTGAGATCTGCCCCATGTGCTTTTGTACCACCTTTGCACATGTGCCCCGGCCAGAACCACCAATACACCCTCCATTATTTTTCCTTGTTCCGTACTGGTAACATTAACTACCAGCGGTGCCACTCTGTTTCGTTGTTTGAAAAGACCTAAAAAACATAAATAACTAAAATCCCCTCCCCTACCCACTCCAACTAATCCCCCACAGCAATGCTGAACTTGAATAAACAAAATACACATCGCACTTCTAATAGAAAAAATCAGTATCCATGCGGATACCTTCTGGGGAGGCATATTAGCAATTGGAGGTGACACTTAAAAGGGGCCCCCACCTCTGGCCAAGTAATAAAAATCAAAAAACAAAAAAGGATTACAGATGTCAGCGCCTCCGATACTTGCCGGCCCCAGCTACTCCTCGTATGCAGTGATATATCATCCTCAGCTATCCCTTGAACGAGGCAGCCAATCGTTCCTTGTGTGCAAAGGTCGTGTCCCACTTGTGCTGTCCTGACCTTCTGCACCATTGTTCTGTGGCAGCCCCGTTGTGATCAATGAGGGACAAAAACTCTTTGACCCAACCCTTTACTGCGATCACAGTGTATCTGCTGATCTGGGTGTTATCTTCTGACCTCTTAGCGCCTCCAGTATCGTCCAGTCGGAGCTCACTGAGTCCGAGTCTGTGTGATCACTTACATTAGTGCGTAGTGTGCCGAATGAGTTTTGTGTGTGCCAGGACGTCTCCTGCAATACCTTTGCCCTCTCGGCCGCCGCTTGTTTTACAGAGGGTTGTGATTTAGAGCGTTTCCTGGTTTTCTTTCGATCTGGTGGCATGATCCATTCCTCGCCATCTCCCATGCTCTCCCGGGGCTGTGCCAGTCCCTTGGCATGCAGCCATGTCCAAGCGTCTTCCGGTGTGGGAAAAATATGCATTTTATCCTCTGTTATCCCTCGTAATTTAGCAGGGAACATTAGGGCATACTTTATGTTGTGTTCCCAAAGTCGTTGTTAATTTTCAGAAAGGAGTTACGTTGTCTCTGTACTTCTTGAGTGAAATCCGGTTCAGCAGTGATAGATAAGCCCTCATACTGGATGGGGCCTTTATTACGAAAGTGTTGTAGTATGGCGTCTCTGTCCCTTTAATTCAGAAATCTGGCTATTAGTGGCCTAGGTTGCACCCCCTGTACTGGCTGCCCCCCAGTACTCTGTGTGCTCTTTCCACTGAGAAAAACTTTGACGGGTTACCCAGCATTACTTCATTGATTAACCATTGTTCCAAAAATAGTTCAGAGTTTTGGCCCTCTGATCTTTTGGGAAACCCCAAAAAGCGAACGTGATTCCGTTGGGATCTGCCCTCTGCCTCTTCTGTCCAGCGCCACAGGACCTTCACCTCGGATTCCAAGCAGCGAATCTGTTTGGGATTTTCTAGTGCTAGTGTGTTGAGTCCGCTCAGAGTATCTTCCACTGTGCCCACTCTATCCATCAAATTGCGATGATCCACTCTTAACAGATTAAGATCCTGGGACACTGTATCAATTCTGTTCTCCAGTGAGGCTTTGATATCCATTATCGCCTGCAGGATTTTCTCAAATTGAGTTGAGTGGGCTTGCAGCGTGGTCTCCAGGGACGACAGGCTGGGCGTTGTTTGCTGTTCACCTGTTGTTATCCCGGGCGTGGACCTCTCCTGGGCTCTGGCTGCTTTAGATTTCCCTGCCATGATCGCTGTTTTATGATACTCCACTGTATTTAATTGAATGTGTTACTACGAATGATGCGCCTTAATTTCCAAAGGGGGATCTGTTCCTTCAATTCGACTTAGGGACGCTCCCTGCGTGGGGCTCCGGGGTACCCAGTAAGAAAACTTGCTGCAATTTGGAAAGTTCCTGCTGCATCAATACTCCTGCTGAGCTTTGCTGCCCTCACTTTGTTCGCCCTAAGCAGCAGCCACCAGAGCAGAGGCCAGCATCCTCGTCAGGTTGCTCGCTTGTATAATTAAATCAGCACTTAACAAGGCCCCACCAACAATCTTACGCACTCCTTCACTCCTCCTTGACCCCCTGCCCCCGGGTCAGCGCTTGTTTCTTAAGGGGTAAGTTGAATAAGGGGGCCCCTATCCCCATTGATCCTCTGCTGTTCTTCCTCTTCTTTCTGCACTCCAAAAAGGAGGGGGGGTTGTGTAATCGCAGTGTGGCCCCACTATGTTTATCTTAGGCCCCAGTAATCATCCTCTGTGTGTGGCCCTTCGATCCAGGTAAGGACCAGCCCCTCTCTTCAGCAAATTGTAAAATCTTACATGCACGGGGGCCTTCCTGCTGCCCTCGGGCGTGCCCAGTGCTGCAATGTCTATGAAATGGCCTCCGAGGCCCGTTGTCACCGGGCCGAGTCTTTTGTTGTGCAGTGCAGCTCCTCCAGGAGCGTCGCGCGGCGTATGCACCACAGGGAGGGGGAAGAGGAGGAAGCGAAAGACCAGATGGGGGGCCGGCAAGGCAGTGTCGGCCCCCCCACGATCCCCTCTCCCCACTCACCCCACTCCTCAGCAACTCGTTGGGGCCGGTGGGCCCGGGCACCACCGACCGGATAGCCCTGCCTTCCGCTTCCTCTCGCTACGCGAGAGCCGAGGATCATTCAGCTCCAAGGCCGCGCGCGTCCCGCAAACCACCGGGAGCTGCGCGCCTCTCGTCGAGCCTTCCAGGGAGCGCCGCCGGATCCCCGTTACTCAGGGAGGTAGCACTCAACCTCAAACGGCGTCTCCGGAGGTGCCCAACAGGATTTTTGGTGGGGCCCGAGACGGAGCCTACATACTAGGCATCCGTCGCAGCCGCCATCTTGGCCACTCCCCTACCTAACCCCTTCATGATAATAAACAACAGCATTAGGATGGTAGAGGTCACTGTCCCACCCACTCCATCATTCTCCTCATCAGCTTGCCCCAGCAACCTGACTCACACAGTATCGTGATCTGATGGAAATGGCCCTCTCTGCAGGGTCACCCCCAGACTTTTTGCCTTTTTGCCTTTTCCCTCCACTTTTTGCTGAACCTGCTTCTGCTGGTTTAGAATTCTGGACACTTTACCACTGCTGACGTGAATGTGCTCTCTGCTTAAAACATGGTAACATTGGCTTATCCACAATTGGCATATTTAATTTACTTATAAATCATTAGCAACATGCATTACCTGTGCCCAGAGCCTGTAAATTAAATACTACTGTGGACCTGCAGCAGTGATTGTGCCACCCACTTTAGCAGCCCTTTCAACATGTTTCAGGCCTGCAATTGCAGGACCTGTGTGTGCTGTTTTAAACTGCCATGTCGACCTGGCAAGTTAATCCTCTTTCCAGGCCGAAACCTTCCTTTTGAATACATAAAAGTCACCCCTAGGGTAGGCCCTAGGCAGCCCAAGGGCAGGGTGCAGTGTATTTAAAAGGTAGGGCATATACGTTTACTTTTTACATGTCCAAATAGTGAAAAACTCTTAAACCAATTCTTCACTACTGCAAGGCCTATCTCTCACATAGGATAACATTGGGATTACCTTATTACATTTTTTAAAGTGTTATTTCCAGTCGGGAAGAGATGTGACCCCAGGGTTTAGTGTCTCCGGATTCACAACTTACACCTGCGGTTTCATTTCTTTGTGATTGGTTCACATGAAGTGGTCACTAGTTTAATTCCTTATGGATGTTACTAAGATTTGCCAGTAAACGTATAGCTTCCAAACAGCGGCACTCCCTTCTCATTAAAAAATACAAAAAACCTAACACCAAGAGAAGAAAGGTTATTTCCTTTGTTACCAGATTCAGTCCTGTTAGCAAATCTTTGTTTCATATATTCAAGAAACATTGGCACCTTTTACTTTTAGACCCTAGGCTAGGGAGTGTTATTGGCAAAACACCCTCAATTATACACAGCAGGAGTTGTGCCCTGAGAAATATCCTCTGTCCCAGCTTTATCTCACCTCTCACTCAGACCCATCCTCAAACCTGGTTACCCACCAAACCTGTTGGTTTCCACAAATGTGGCTGCTGCGTCTCATGTCAACTGGCACTCAACAAAACTTTGACCTTTACATACAACACAGGGGTCACCTACCATGTCCGACAATTCATTAACTGCAACACTAGATTCACTGTTTCCTGTATTATAATTTAGGTGGGTAGCACAACTCGCCCTCTGAAAGAACGCATACAAGAACACATTAGAGCGATCAGAAATTACAATGCTACCTATCCCCTTGCCACACACTTCAACACACTACATGAAGACATAAACATTCTCAACATCAGATTTCACGGCATCACCCATGTATCCACATCACCCAGATTGGGGAATAGAACTAAGGAATTACGCAAGTGTGAGGCCAAATGGATACTTAAACTGCGGGCCATTGAGAAAGGCCTTAATATTGACAGGGAATTACATGTGTTCCTCGCCTGACAACTTTCCTCTCTAATATATCTGTGGCCAGTTCACACACTGGGTCCTTTAATTGTGTATATACTGTCAACACCCTTTTGTCTATACCAAATTCCTTTTAGGGGAATACGCATGTATGACATATTAAATACTGTGTAGTATGTTCATCTGTTCAACTAATTTGTTTAAATGTTATGAGCACTATGCTCATTGCAGACATACTGTTGTTTACAATGTCCTTTATGTCCGTATTGTAACACTTGCTGTTGTTAATAAAGTAGTTACATTACTATCTTACTTTTTGTAAAAATGTCTGTTATCTTGTCTACTTATAAGTAAGTATTGTATGAGTTACTCACTCTGATGTACATACTCCGTGCCCTTTCTTGGATAATTAAATTTTACATGTGTGCCTCTTATTTATATTACCCTGACTTACTTTGCTATGTAGGGCTGATTGACTCACTAGTAGGTACTTCATCCTATGTACCTATCTTTGTCACGAACATCTTTGCAACTGGTACTTTTGCTCTCTTGTTTATATGGATCTTCACTTTTAACATTTCTCTACCCTGTCTTTTTACACTCTTTTGCGGGGTTTTCTCCCTCACCCAAAATGGCCGCCATCTTTTCCACTGTCTTACCGTTTGGCCCTACTTCGCTATCCACTGCTCTCCTGTGACGTTCTATCCGACCCCTTTTCGATTTTGTGACCCTTTAACACATATGAGACCTACGTGAGCACCGTGCTGCCGCATACTACTGACATTGCAACACGAGCTTCACCCAGTTCCGTCGCTTTAGGTAAGATTTTGAGCACCCCGGTTTTCTTGATTACTTTAGCCTGTTTCTTATTACTTTTCACATAGTCTCATAGTTTCGTCGTCCCTCTCTGTTTTACTTATTTCTTCATTACCGGCTACGTTACTTGCCGACACGCTACCATTATTATTACTCTGCATTCAAGCTTACTGCTCGTCGTTTAGGACAGCTTATTTTATTTAGTTTTTACTTCACTGCTTTGAATATAGCTTTTTTTTAACATTTTCACTTGTGCGTTTTAATTCATTAACATGCTCATGTCTAGGCCACCTGTGCGGCACTCGTAGCTGTTTATGCTTTTACACAGACTCTTGCGCCTTGCCTTACCCACTACTACCCCTTTAGCCCCTACTTTATGTCTTACTTTAATCTATGCCTTCCCTTGCTTTTAGGACTTTACCAGGACGTACCATGGACCTGTGAAATACATTACCTATTTCATTCTGGACACAACCTTTCACTACCATGTGATTTTTGAACTAAGTTATTTTTCTCTACACCGACTGGAATCTCAGGTAACTCTACTATACTGTACCCTTTCCTACATCCCCCTTTAGTTGAATTGCCTGCTTCTTGTTTACCTGACAATTTTTGTCCTCTCTCTCTTACTTTCCAGCAGTACTGTCTGCACTTTCCTCTACTCGATATCTTCCCTAATTTGCATTTATTTTAGGTAGGTCCTAGTCCTTTTTTTTCTTTACCTTACTCACGCACACGTATTGTCTTTTGTTTCTTACAAATGTGATGGCTTTTACACCAGTTATAGGTGCTGTATACCTTTTTCAATCTCGGCATACCTCATGCCAACACCTTTCATCTCACAGGCATGTCTTATCCAAATTTATGAAGTGGGGATGTGTGTGTGGAAGTCTTTTCTGATCTTTTTTCTTATATTAGACTACTTTGCTTTCAATTCACGATGGGGTTGGCTCTTTTAGTTAACATCTTTGTACTTCTATTGCCATGTCTGTTTACAACTTAATTTTACACTACTTACCTGGATCTCTTACCTACACCTTTTGCACATAGTTCTATGTTTACACTTGACTAGTCGACCAAAATATATATTGTATGTACATCTCTTACAGCCTTGAAGAAGTCATGTTGTGACGAAACACGTGTTGGCTGTGCTTGATGGAGTTGTTATTCTACACTCAAGACTGTTGTTCAAAATAAAGAAACAGTGATTGACTTCATCTACCGATGGATTCTTCATATATCTTAATTTACTGGTGTACTGCATTACTGTTTTATACTTTGTGTGCTGTGGTTGGCGTTGTCCTAAGATTTGAACATCTCAAAATCATTAATGATTTACTCTTGATTCATTTGTTATAAACAAAAAAAACCTTTACCTTATATATTTTACTTTTAGAAATTTGGCATTTTCTTTCTTTAACCTTCTGGTGCCTCTGCCTGTTTCTGAATACACACCTTTTGTGGGTGACAGCTGGGCTTTATGCAGTCCCTCTTGGCAGCCACACACAAAGGGAGCGTTGGTGTGACCAATGGGTCATCCACAGCTTGATGGGCCATCCTGGGCAGGATGGGAAGGAGGAGCTGACACTTACCCCAGAATGAGCTGCCCCACACAAAGGGCTGCATATTCCCCTGAAGTGAGTCTAGAGCCAGGGCAGGAAGGACTGGGACTCTGTGCACTTTAAAGGCCCCTCTTTGAAGACTACCCCACTTCAAAGGCACAACTTGATATAAGTACTGGACATCAGACACCAACAACTCAGTACACTCCTGGACCTCTAGATATTCTGCCAGGAAGAAGGACTGTTGTGCTGCTAAAAGAACTGTCACTCTGCTGGATTCTGCTGGACTCCTGCTCTGCTGTGCTGATATGCTGCCTGCTGCCCTCCTTGCCTGGTAGTGAGAAGGACCTGCATCTCTCCAACCTAGAACCAAAGTGATTCCAAGGGCTTGGTGGCTTGCCTTGTGTTTTCTGAAGTCTCAGGGACACAAAAGACTTCAACTCCTCCCCTACGGCACCTGGACTCTGCCATCTGCGGAACTTGCCGTGCCAAGTGGTGCTAATCCAGTTCTGGGTCCTGGGAAGTGGGTATAAATTGCTGCTCTAGTAGAAATCTACACATCAACACCATTGCAGGAGTCAAAACCGGTGCTTCGACACCGCTGCTGGAATCAGAACTGGAGCATTGACTCCATTGTGTGGATCCAACCTGGTGCATCGATTTGACTATGACACACACCTCTTTGACAGTGACACAACCCGGATCAGGGATGCTTTTGTTCAGCAGGCAATTGAGGTTAACTGAACTTTTACATTTGGCCCAGTCCAGCGTGACCAGATACCCCTCATGTGCGCCTACTGCTTCTAAGAGCTATATTACAGTTATTCTTTAAGAATTCATATCTCAAGTTCTACTTATTAGATTTTTTTAGTTTTGGTCTTGTTTTTATTAAATTAAGTTCTATTTTTCTAACCAGGTGTGGTATATTTTTGAGTGTTTATTTTTATTGTCTTACTGTTTGAAGTGATAAAGAAATACTTAACACATTGCCTCTTAACTTAAGCCTAACTGTTCTGTGCCAAGCTACTAGAGGGTGAGCACGGCTTACCCTAGGATGTGTTTGTGGCTTACTCTGACCAGGCTTTTGGTTCCTGCTTGGACAGGGTGCATACCTCTGCCAACCAGAAACCCAATTTCTAACATGAGTTAACTGAAATTGATACCCCAGCCTCTCCAACACCTACTGTAAAACCCCTGGAGCAACCTTTGGTGCAGACCGCAGCCTTGGGCTCCAGATTTACACAGCATCAAGAACCCCTTCCATTAAATGTGAACCTTAACTATAATCATTTTTTTCTAAGCTTTTATCATTGCATTCAAGTGGCCATTACCCTCTTGGCCTGTAGTCTGAATTATGCAAAAGCGGAATATATTGGTGCACCAGAATGTCAGCAATTCCAAAATATTACAGGATGACTCATCCTGCAGTTGTAACCATGGTGCCACATCAGCACAGCTCTATCTCTGTCATGGTTCTTAGCTTATAGGCAATTTTTTTTCAAAGTGATCTGCGTTTGTCAAGACACATTAAATGGACTAGTCTCCTCATTACTGCAGGGAATAATATGTACATTCCACCCAAGATGGCGACACTGCTTGAAGATGAACCACAAAATCTAAAACTAGCCAGGCGATGGCTATCAAATGCAAGCATCAACTTTGTTAATCAAGGCTGTGAAACTCTGGAACACTTTCCATGCTCAGATAACAAACCTTCATGACCACTCAAGGTTTTGAGAAAGAACGAAGATGTGGTTATTCCTATTCACCTGAGCTGGGGCAGCAAACATCTTGTAAGTATGGAAACCACACTAAATGCGCAGGTCGATATAGATAACAGCATTCCGCTCTCACCAGGTTCACAGCAAGAAGGAACAATGGAGCAAACTGCTCTGACGATGTGCATACAGGTAGGTATGCAATATAAACACTCACTGAAATAGCAGAACCCACAACACACTATGCAACAAATTCCTTATTTGTCCTCATGCATGTGATGCACAATAATATAATATGAATTGACATAATAGAATAGAATAGAATATTCTGAGGGTGTGTGTGCAGCGGCATTGGCCTTAGCTCCCTGAGTGAGCTGAGGCCAATGCCGCTGCACTGTTTCCACTGGGCTGACTGGTGGAAGCGTCGTAATATGACGATTTCCGCTGGTCAGCCCTGTAGAAATATCATAATACGATGAGGTGAGGCTGATGGCCTCACAGCCGCCTCACCACCACCGTATTGGAGTTGTGGTGGTTCAAACGCACAACCCGTAATGAGGTGCTCAGAAATAATATTGGAGGCAATATCTAGAAACTTCGAAAAACATTTCCGCACACGCATCGTTCACAATCAGCATTCATTTCGTCCACATATGTATGCACCGAAAAGTGACATGCCACCACAATTGATGCAGAATGATAATGAAATATTGTCATTCTCTTTACAGTTTTCTTATTTGGGATTTGCTCACTATGGGCCAGATGTAGCAAAGGGTTTTACCCATTCTGTCCGTATGGGAAAATGTGTTCGTACATATGGCCCTATGTTCCATAATTGTCTTTGCTAAGGAAAAACAGGTTATTTCTCTTCGGAACTTACTTCACAGGTAGTAAGATTTTTACAATGCTTCAAATAATCTGCGCTTCTGTCTATTTAACATTTTTTTTGTTTAAATATAACAAACTACTTAAGTACTTTGTTGTAGTTAAATGTATATGAAGGTGTATACCTTTCTTATATTTATAGTGCGTTTAGTTCCTAATTGCATGTCTGCCTATGCTTTTTAAGGAAAGGAGTAATGGTATCGTATTTTACAAACATGTTCATGGCATAAAGGGTCTGTTTCTCATCTGTCATCTGCATCTTCTTTACACCTGATAAAAAGTTCAGTTACAGATGCTTTTTTTCTGCTGTTCGTTGCCAGTAAACACAGCTGGTTTACAAGCCGAGAGTATTGAGGAACAGAAGGTAAACATACTTAAAAGCATTTGTACAGACCATTCGGCAATCCTTCTGCAGGCCGGCTTAGATCAAGGGATTCTTTGCAGAAGGCAACACTCTTTTCTTCTTGTTTTGGGACATTTAATTCCAAGGTCAGAATCACCAGTCAAAACTGAGAAAAACGTAGTAAAAGGAAAGGGCAATAAGCTTACGAGCGATAGGAACTTTGCATCTGGAAAATGTTAACGGCGTGTTGGGCTCCGCGAGTAACATTATCACCCGTACAGTGGCGTCATCTCCGCTTCTAAGCACTGTGTTAGATTGCGTAGAGGAAACACTAGTTCGTATTCCAGTTAGATATGCAACTTGATTATGCAAAACATTGAAAATTGCCATATTTTACGTAAATTGTAATTTCCACAGCGTGACGCAGCAAGGCACCGCACAGTGCGCCTGATGAACTAAATTGGCACAAAGAATGGGGAGTATAAGTATTGATGCAGCAAGTAGAGGCGCGCGAGACAATAAATTAACAGGAGGGGCCAAGCCAGATCAGAGCCAAGGGTTGGCTTTGGCTCTAAAAGCCGAAGCACCCTTGGCTCTAAAAACCCGTCCATGAGCAGAGCACTGAAAATATCTGTTACGTACATCATGCATCAAACATCATGTTAGAATACAAAAAGGTGTGTAATCAAAATTCAACAAAATGTATATTTTTTTAACGCACGGGGCCTTAGTACTGCGGATTATTTCAAAATTATTCATTAAAAGTGTCGTTTTTAAAACATGAACTGAGAAGTGCTCATGCCCCCGTCCTGATGGTAATGCTATTAGTGAAAAACTAAATCGCAGGTCAGTTTGTCATTATTAAAATGGAGTGACATTATAGGCTATAAAATCAAATAAAATAGGGGTGTTGAGCTTGATATTTTATGGTGCTCTCCTTTATGATAAGGAGAGTACCGCCAGATAATGTGACCCTGAGTTTTGCTTAGGGTCACACAACTTGGTCTTCGAAGGGAAGCTGAGATTGAGCTCAGATTTTCCAGTTTACCACTGTTCAATTTCCTGCACCAGACCGGTATCTTTTTCTTATATCAAATGTTAATACTTCGCTCATAATTCTTGGACAATGAGATTAAAGGGTGGGTGTGGTTATAGCCAAATTAACATTTCGTTTTGGGTAGTTTTACATAGTGTAAACCTTGGCCGAACACATAGGAGCTCTTCACAAAAGATACAAACACACAGTTTAGGCACAGTGAGATTTGCCAGGGTTTACAGGATGCAGGGGCCAGGGTGTGATTCAAACCGGCGCCTCGTTATATATGGTCCGCAGCTGTAGCCGTGAGGCCACATTGTCTCCAGTAAAAACTCCGCTTGTTTTGGGCTTAAGGTTGCAAAATGACCTCAAGCTGAGCCAGAGCCAGGTATATGACTCGCTCACCTTTAGAAGCAAGGCTTTGCTATTTTCTTTGTTGCACGTTGCTGCCAAAGCAGGGGTAAACGGCAGAGACTTATGTTACTGCATTCAATTAACATTGCAGCAATGTCACAGTCCCTGCCCACTAAATGGGCTAAATGGGCTAAATACACTTTGCCACAATGAGTGGCACATTGTGAAAGGAAGAGCCAGGGAGCAGGGAAATAGCATTAGGAGATCTCTGCTTGTCTTTTCTCACATGAACTGTGGAAATGGTGCACTAGGATATGGTTCCACTGTGACTATGGCTACCGCCTGCACCAGGCAGAGTGGTATCATATGGGACATGTGTGGAGAAAACAATAGTTTGTATTGGAGATATATTGGCATCATCCTCCTAATCACTCATTAAGTGAATTGGCGAGGCTAAGAAAACCCATTGGTACAATAATGGAGAGTGAGGCCAAGGCCTTAAAGAGAGCGTTGGCTGAAGTCCTATACGGTCTAAACAGAAGATTAATTTAAGTGATAACCTACCTGTCTGAATCTGGAAGGCTATACTCAGAGAAAATGTGTGAGGTGTAGGAAGTAAACTGTAGGAGATTAGGTTATTGGTTGAGGGAGTTAAAACCATACTCAAGCAGCAACCACAATTCTTGTCAGGGTGAAACACAAGCAAACCCCAAATTAACCTGTGCTTATCCCTCTGGCAGTTTGGCACAAAAACAAGCAGGTTGACCTAAGAGGCAATATGTCAAGTATTTATTTTTTAAAATATCTTTATTACATTTTATATATTGTCAATACAATCGGCAAGAAAGAAAACACATCTGGCTTACAGTAACTTCACACTGTTGTAGAAGAAGGAAGTCATAGACAGCACAATCACATGTGACCAATCGGCCACCGGATACATGTACATTTGGAATTTCCCCCATCCGTTAAAACCCCACAGTCGGATGAGCCAAAATGCTTGATCCAGCAAAGACACAACACTTGCCAGCAAAGGGTGTAAAGCATGATGTTTGTTTCCATGTGACATGTCTGTTTACTGTGCAACAGATGCTGCAAATGCACTGACATTCAAACTTGAGCTCTATCAAGTAACCATAACAATGAATATGTAAAGTATTTATGCAGCACTTTTAACAGTATGGAAGTAAAAACACAAGAGAAGAAAAATCCCACACCAATTCAGAAAAATAGAGTAAAATGTAATGAATTAGTTGAGACCAAAATGACAAAACTCCAATCAGTAGAACCGGAGAATTACAATTTTAAAGATTTAAGAGAAGTATAGCACCTAAATCACAAAGGGCTACTTGCAGTTATCTAGGTTTGGGAGACCAGAACATGGGCCAGATACAGGGACCAGGTTAGTCCAGTTGAAAGTTACCTTCAATAGTCCAGCGCAAAGAGTTTCAGTCATGGTGGCGGGGAGCATGAGGAGCAGGGACAGCGTGACAAATGCTTGTCGCTGTAGCGTTAAGAGCAGACCGGGTATCGCGGACAGTTGTCACAATGAAACATGAAATCCTGTAGGGTGTCACAGACAGTGTTTGCTGGAGATTTGCATTGGTGGACACTGCAGGTTATCAATGCTGTAGCGCGAAGTGCAGATCTCACGTTGCAGGCACGTCTGGTGGTCCCTGTGGTGCGAAGAGTCTGGTTCACAGGTGCTTTGGGTTGGTGGCTGTGGCAAGGTCTTGGCACAAAAAGGACCATTTGAATTCATAAAGAGCCCACAACCTCAGGATTTGTCCTTTCTTGGGAAGAGGGTCAATTCAGGCCACACCAATGGTCCATGTCCTAAGGGGCACATCTTTGGGATCAAGAACTTACTCCAGCATAGGCCAGCAGGGTGCAGGCAGTTCCATTTGCAGGTTCCGGCAGAAGGTCCAGGCAGTAGGCCTTTAGAGCTTTGTATGATCATGCAGCAGAAAGTCAGTCAGCTGACCGTTGGAGTTACTTCATCCTGGTATGAAGGGTGCAGGTCCATTCTCCCTTCTCATCAAGGAGGGCAACGGGCCAGCAGCGTAGCAGGGCAGTAGAGTAGCTACTCTTCTGGCATAAGAGCAGCATAGTAGTTCTTCTTCTGTAGTACCCACAGGTCCTGATGTGTACTGAAGGGTCTGAAGGTCTAAAATTAATACTTGGTTCCAGCTTTGAAGCTGGAGATGTTTCAGAATGTGGCCCTAGTTTGTCTGTGGGCACAATAGACTAGTGTGAAACCTTTTGTGAGTGTGCTCAGGTGGAAGTTTTGTGATGGGCAAGTGTGCTAAGCTTTAGCTCCGCACCCCCCCCATCAAGTCAGAGATGCCCATCCTGCCAACACCTATTCCCCTTTGTCTCAAAGTCTGGGAGTAATACACAAAGACCAACTGTCAGCGACTCCTAGGTATGTGACCCTGGGACAGATTGCAGCCACTAAATGGTTGGGACAAAAAAAATTGAACTTTCTAAAACTATCATTTTCAGAATTGTGACTTAAAATCCGACTTTACAGTGAAAGAAAATTTTAAATTACAGTTCCTTAGGAATGAAACTCGGCATTCCTACTTGCTCCCAAATGAAAATGATTGCTTAATACATATAGGTGGTCAATACAACCCTGGCGGACGGTGTTAAAGCGGCGGTAAGACCGCCAACAGGCCGGCGGTAAAAAAATTGGAATTACGACCGTGGCGAAAACCGCCAGCAAAGACAGCCACTTTAACACACCGACCGCCACGGCGATACAGACAAACAGCTTGGCAGTCACCGACAACAGACAGGCGGAAGACAATGCGGATTCCCAGCGGACAAAAACACGGCAGAAATAGGACTTCGAAGGAAAAACGCTCACCTCTACATACCCCACGAGGAATCGGGACGCCATGGAACCCGAGCTGCACATCCTGCCAGCCCTCATCTTCTTGCTCCTCTGCCAGGAGCACGAACGCCGGCGGCAAAGACAACAGTGAGTACTGCACCTACGACACAGGGAAGGGAAAAACAGGGACACACACATGCAAAACCCCCACCCCCACCTTCACCAACTACAACACACACACAAATACATATTTATACATTATAGTTACACCCCCCAACACCCCTGGTAGAATGCAAAGACAAAAGGAAATGAGTGTAACCATTGTAATATATTAAAATCAAGTAAGCAAAAATATATATATACACCATAAACAAAATATACACCAAGCTTAGTAGTCCAGATAGTGCTCCAATGAAGTCCGTGGAACACTGGGCCACACGGTACGGGCAAGGCTCACACAAGATCCCCGACCATGACGGAGAGAACACTGCAGGGGCATCAGAGAGCAAGAAAACAGGCACCTCAGGAGGAGGGAAAGGGGGGGCACCTCAGCCGGTTGAGTGCACAACGCCAAATCCACGAGGGGGCCACATGCCCACTGTTCCATCCTAGGGAGTGCAAAGCCACAGTCTCTCAAGTCTATACAGTGGGTGGTTTGCCCACTGTTCCATCCTGGGGAGTGCAAAGCCACTGTCTCTCAAGTCTATACAGTGGGTGGGTTGCCCACTGTTCCATCCTGGGGAGTGCAAAGCCACAGTCTCTCAAGTGGATAACAGTCTCCACTGGTTCTGGAGGGGGCATGGTGCCTAGAGTGCTTCATCCTGCTAAGGACAGAGGTAGTGGATGTATCTCTCCACTGGTTCTGGAGGGGGCATGGTGCCCAGAGTGCTTCATCCTGCTAAGGACAGAGGTAGTGGATGGGAATATCCACTGGGTCGGGAGGGGGCTCTGTGCCCAGAGTGCTTCATCCTGCTCACGACGGACTCAGTAGCGTCAGTGCCCTTGGCGCCCATGGGCCAGCGGTGCTTGTAGCAGCAGTGCCATGTTCAGCGGTGCTTGTAGCGGCGGTGCCCTGTTCAGCGGTGCTTGTAGAGGTGGTGCCCTGTTCAGCAGTGCATGAGGCGGCGGTGCCCTGTTCAGCGGTGATTGAGGCGGCGGACTCCTTTGCAGTGACTCAGCTGCTGGCGGTCCTCTCTGTCCCAGCGGGGCTTGGGCTGGCGGTCCTCTCTGTCCTAGCGGGGCTTGTGCTGGTGGTCCTCTCGAGCCCAGCAGGGCTTGTGCTGGCGGTGGCCTCCTGGGCAGTGGGGATGATGCCGGTGGCCTCCTGCGCAGCGGAGATGATGGTGTTCTCCTCCGCTGTGCTGCTCTTCCCAGACTTTCTGGGTTTCTTGTGGCTCTTCCTCACCTTGGAAGGTGTCGCAGCTGACTCCACACTCCCACGGGGCCCCTGGGAGCACCTTTGGTGGCTGGAGTCTTCCCCCTCTCCCGCCGGGCACTGGCCAACTTTTGATGCTTGACAGGTGGGGGACTGTCCGTGCTGTGGCTCCGTGCCACACTGGCTGCCCTGGTGGCCCGTGCACTCCAGATTCTGGTGACTACAGGCACCACTGGTCCCGGAGATGTGGCTGAGGTGCTGGGGCTTGTGCTGGTGGTCCTCTCTGTCCCAGCAGGGCTTGTGCTGGCGGTCCTCTCTGTCCCAGCGGGGCTTGTGCTGGCGGTCCTTTCTAGCCCAGCGGGGCTTCTGCTGGTGGTCCTCTCAAGCCCAGCGGGGCTTGTGCTGGCGGTCCTCTCTAGCCCAGCGGGGCTTGTGCTGGCGGTCCTCTCTAGCCCAGCAGGGCTTGTGCTGGCGGTCCTCTCTGTCCCAGCGGGGCTTGTGCTGGCGGTCATCTCTAGCCCAGCGGGGCTTGTGCTGGCGGTGGCCTCCTGGGCAGCGGGGATAATGGCAGTGGCCTCCTGCGCAGCGGGGATGATGGCAGTCTCTTCCGCTGTGCTGCTCTTCCCAGACTTTCTGGGTTTCTTGTGGCTCTTCCCCACCTTGGAAGGTGTCGCAGCTGACTCCACACTCCCACGGGACCCATGGGAGCGGCTTTGGTGGCTGGAGTCTTCCCCCACTCCCGCCAGGCACTGGCCAACTTTTGATGCTTGACCGGTGTGTGCCTGCATTTGTGTATCTTGGGAGGTGGCGTCACAGACACACTGGGAGAGGACACGGGGGACGTGTGAATGGTAGTGGGGGTGGTGACTGCACGTGAGCGGGGTGTGGTGGTGGGAGTGCTGGTGATGGCAGTAGTGGCTGTAGATGTAGTGCATGCAGGTGTGAGTGTAGATGAGACTGGGAGGGAGGAGGGAGACGAGGAGGAGGGGGACACAGTGGAGGCAGTGGATGTTGGTGTGTCTGCATGTGTCTGATGCTTGCGTGAGTGCCTGTGGGATGTGTGGTGCTTATGTTTGCCTGAGCTTCCCTTGTGTGTTGACGTGTGTGAATGCTGGTCTGAAGCTTGCTTGGGATGGGCTGCGGTACAGGGGATTGGGTCTGGGTGGAGGAAGTTGAAGGGGGGAGCCTAGAGACAGGGACAATGGCTACCATCTGTGCTGAGGCCAGGGTCTGAAAAGCTTGCTGAAGGGCCGCCTGACCAGAATGAATGCCCTCCAGGAATGCATTAGTTTGTTGCAACTGCCTTTCGACACCCTGGATGGCATTCAAAATGGTAGACTGCCCAACAGTGAGGGACCAGAGGAGGTCAATTGCCTCCTCACTGAGGGCAGCAGGGGCGACTGGGGCAGGGGCTGAGGTGCCTGGGGCGAAGGTGATGCCCACCCTCCTGGGTGAGCGGGCATGGGGCAAAGGTTGAGGGGCTGCTGGGAGGGCGGTGCTGGTAGGAGGGGTGGCGGCTGTACCTGTAGATGTGGGGGGCACAGATGTTGCCGCCACAACAAGGGAGCTCCGATCAGAGGACGAGTCCGTGTCGCTGGTCTCAGCTCCTGTCTCTGCTGTGGAGCTCCCCTCGCCCTCCGTCCCACTGGTGAATTCAGACTCCGTAATGTCTCCCTCCAGGGCCATGTGGGATGCAGTTCCCTCGTGCTCCGGTGCCACTGCTCCTCTGACTGATGATGCTAATGCACACAAGAACAGGGAGACCAGAAAAAGGAGGGGACGACAGAACAAAGACATGTTCAGTGTATGCATTACCGCTACCATTGGCGGACACGACAGGCACAGAAGCCCCCTGCACTATGCCACGCTCTTGGGCTCCACTGTTCAATCCCTGGGAAATGGCCTACTAGGCTATGGACGACATCTGCACACATGGATGACACAGGGGCATGACTAGGTGTACTTGGCACTCTACAGAGGTGGGTTGGGGTGCCACATGGGCTGCCTTACGGAGGGACCTTGCCTACTAAACTCGCCCTAGCCTAGGGAAACCCACAGCCCACCTCCCCCACCCAGACAACTCCACTGCGCGCAAAATCAGCAGGATGAGAGTGTACTCACCCCCTTGTGGCTGCTGTGATGCGCTCAAGCGCCCATCCAACTCCGGGTACACCACCGCGAGGATCCTGAAATCAGGGGGGTCATGGTGCGACGGGCACCCCTCCCACGGTTGGAGGCCATCCCCAGCTGAGCCTCCGCCGTCTTCTTGCTCCAGCAGCGAATGTCCTCCCATCTCTTACGGCAGTGGGTGCTCTGTTTGTGGTAGACCCCCAGGGTCCGGACGCCCTTGGCGAAGGCACGCCAAATATCTTTTTTCTGGTGGGCGCTGACCTACATGAATTGTACATGGGGAAAATAATTTTTTTTACCAACTGCACCGTCACACTCATTGGCCCCCATCCCTACCCTTGCCATGTGGTACATGCACTCACTGTCGTTTCATGCACGCCGCAATCTCCCCCACTTCTTACATCCACCCCACTCCACACAGGCATAGCCCATACCGCTTGCTCCCAGTGTACTTACCTGTTTGTCTGGAGGACCGTAGAGTAGCGTGTACTGGGGGAGGACCCCGTCCACGAGTTTCTCCAACTCCTCCGATGTGAAGGCAGGGGCCCTTTCCCCAGACACTCGAGCCATTGTCTCTTCCAGATTAAGGTCACAGCTGCACTTGCAGTGTAGGTCCTCTCCTGTCGAAGATTAGGTATCGAGTGATTGAACAGATAGAAAATGGCTGTCATGTCCACGGCGGTGCATACCGTCACTCCCGGCGTACATCGTCATTGGCTCCTGGGACCCATAGGGTCCAATGTTAACCAATGCAATATTGTGCCGCGGTCTTCGACCGCCTACTGCGATGGTGTACAACGCCAGCGCAGTTACCTCACATCCCATTGTCCCACTTTAGAGGTCAGGCAGCCACCATTTCAGGGGCCCACATGGCTTCATTTTTAAGTGTGTCACACATACCTAGGCCTAGACTCAACACACATACAGGCCACTTTTCGGATTAGGATTCGTGTTCTGTGTAAGCTGTGGGTACGTACCTCTGAGTTGTTTAACTCTGTGCTCGCTGTTGTCCTTCATAGGCACCGTCCGCTGGGACATGTGAGGAGATGGCGGCATCCTCCGATGTACAGACCACTGGTGGACCTGTCGACAATGGAAGAAAGACATGCAAGTTCCCTGGCTCATGTCATGATGCCTACATCCTACGGAATAGCAGCATCCCTTATGTGATGGGTCAACTCCAGAGGCACCGTGTGTGGCTATTAGGTGAGCACCTGGAAGCAACAGTGGGAATGGTTGTCTGGGTCTGGGGTTATCCCTACAGGTTAGTGTGTGTCTAACAGTTGTCCCTCGCCATTTGCAGGTGACTATGGTTACCCCTACCTGTCATGGCTACTGACCCCAGTGAGGAATCCCAGGACAAGGGCAGAGGAACGCTACAATGAGGCCCATGGGTGAACACGGCAGATAATCGAGCGGACCTTCGGCCTCCTGAAGGCCAGGTTCAGGTGCCTCCATATGACAGGTGGATCCCTATTCTACTCACCAAAGAAGGTGTGCCAGATCATCGTGGCCTGCTGTATGCTTCACAACTCGGCTTTGCGAAGACAGGTACCTTTTCTGCAGGAGGATGGTCCAGATGGCGGTGTTGTTGCAGCTGTGGAGCCTGTGGACAGTGAAGACGAGGAAGCAGAAGAAGAGGACATGGACAACAGGGACTCGGTGATTCAACAATATTTCCAGTGAGACACAGGTAAGAATACAAACCTGCCTACTACATGTACTTTAACACTACTACCTCTCTACTGTCTGTCGTTTTCACCCAGTGTATGGTCACTGAGTTGTCACTTTCCCTTATGATTTCGCAGATGTGGGTCCCACTGTGTGACATCTGCTTTGATTCCTCATGGACTAGAGGTGTGTGACATAGGTATGTTGACATTACAATTGAAAGATCTTTTTGCCACAGTAATTGCTAATACACTATCCCAAAATCACAGACTGACTCCAGATTGTTTTGTGCTTCAAGGGTGTTTATTTATGTGCAAAATATTGGGGGGGTTGCAAAATGGTGAGGGGTGATGGTGGTGGAATGTCCATGGCAGAGTCCAGTCTATTAGTCTCACAGGTGCATTGTCCAAAGGAGCATAGGAAGTGGAGGTGGGGCAGTTGATATATGGACAGGGTGACAAAGTGGGACAGAAGGACGACAATCAGGGTGGTCTCATTTCTTGGCAGGGGTCTTGGCATCGTTCTCTGTCTTTGTCCTGGATCTCAGGGAGCATTTGCGGGGTGGTTCTCCCTCTGCAGGGGGTAGGGTGCTGGTGTGGTGGTCCTGTGGTGGTGCCTCCTGTCCACCAGCGCCGGTGGCGGTGATGGGCAGTTCATCGTCCATGCTAGTGTCAGGGGCCCCTTGTTGTGCTACAGTGTCCCTCCTGGTGTTGAGTACTTCCTTCAGCACCCTCTACAATGGTGCCCAGGGTGGAATTGATGGATCTGAGTTCCTCCCTGAAGCCCAAATACTGTTCCTCCTGCAGGCGCTGGGTCTCCTGAAACTTGGCCAGTACCGTTGCCATCATCTCCTGGGAGTGGTGGTAGGCTCCCATGATGGAGGAGAGTGCCTTGTGGAGAGTGGGTTCCCTTGGCCTGTCCTCCCGCTGTTGCACAGCAGCCCTCCCAGTTCCCCTGTGTACCTGGGCCTCCGCCCCCTGGACCGTGTGCCCACTGCCCCCAGGTCCCTGTTGTTGGGGTGGTGGGTTAGCCTGTGGTCCCTGTAGTGGTGGACACACTGCTGATTGACGTGTCCTGGGGACAGAGATATGGGCCCGCTGGGTGGGTGCTGTGCTGGTGTTTCCAGAGGGGGGAAGCTCTGTAGCGGCCTGTGACTGTGTCAGGGGAACCGACTGTCCCAAGGTCCCCAATGGGCCAGGCTGGTCATCTAGATCCAGTTGGACAGAGCTGCTGTCATCACTGTGGGCCTCTTCTGTTGGTGGTGTAGACATGTGTGGAGCCTCCTGTCTGGTGACGTTGGGTAGGGGTCCTGCAGGGGTATAAAAGGATGTTTATTACATCTGTGGGTGGCATGGTGTGCAATGGGTGGGTGACTGTGTACCCCAGTGCTTGCATTCCTGTGTGGGACCTTGTGTGATGATGGTTTAGGGGGTTTATGGGTTTGTGCAGTGGGCATGCTTTGGTGATGGGTGTCCATGCTTTGGTTTTGCATGCAGGGCTTAGGGGGTCATTCTGACTCCCTCCGGCCGCTGTAACCGCAGGGCCGGCGGGAGCCGCCAGAATACCGCTGACCGGTCAAAAGACCGCCACGGGTATTCTGGGTTTCCCGCTGGGCTGGCGGGCGACCGCCAGAAGGCCGCCCGCCAGCCCAGCGGGAAACACCCTTCCATGAAGATGCCGGCTCCGAATGGAGCCGGCGGAGTGGAAGGGTTGCGACGGGTGCAGTTGCACCCGTCGCGATTTTCAGTGTCTGCATGGCACACACTGAAAATCTTGGTGGGGCCCTGTTACGGGGGCCCCACAACACCCCATACCGCCATCCTGTTCCTGGTGGCCAAAACCGCCAGGAACAGGATGGCGGTATGGGGGTCGGAATCCCCATGGCGGCGCAGCAAGCTGCGCCGCCATGGAGGATTCCCCAGGGCAGCGGAAAACCGGCGGTACACCGCCGGTTTTCCATTTCTGACCGCAGCTGTGCCGCCGCGGTCAGAATGCCCTTGGGAGCACCGCCAGCCTGTTGGCGGTGCTCCCGCGGTCGTTGGGCCTGGCGGTCAATGACCGCCAGGGTCAGAATGACCCCCTTGGTGGTTTGTGATAGTGGGACATCTGTGAGGAGTTGGAGTGATGGGGGTGAGGGTGAGGGTGGGGGTATGTGATGGCATGCAGGTAGGGTGGGGGATGTAATAGTTAAGATTTGACATACCAGAGTCCAGTCCGCCATCTACTTCTGTGAGGCCCTCAGGATGCAGAATTGCCAAGACCTGCTCCTCCCATGTTGTTAGTTGCGGGGGTCCGCCGCCAGTCTGCTGAACAGCAAGGTGGTGTCTTGAGACCACGGAACGCACCTTCCCCCGTAGGTCGTTCCACCTCTTCCTGATGTCATCCCGATTTCTTGGGTGCTATCCCACTGTGTTGACCCTGTCCACTATTCTTTGCCATAGTTCCATCTTCCTTGCAATGGAGGTGTGCTGCACCTGTGATCCGAATAGCTGTGGCTCTACCTGGACGATTTCCTCCACCATGACTCTGAGCTCCTCCTACGAGAACCTGGGGTGTCTTTGCCGTGCCATGGGGTGGTGTGGGTGATGTGTGGGGTGGTGTGTGTTGTGATAAGTGTGCTGATATGTAGTGCGGTGTTGTGTGAGGTGCGTGGAAGTTATGTGGGTGATGGTGTTGTGTGCCTGTGGATGCTAGTATTGTTGATGGTGGTGTCTCTCTCTGTGCTTCTTTCTCAATTGTTGTTGTAGGGGTTTGTGGGTGATGTTGGTGTGTGTTTTATATTGTATTGGGTGTGTGGGAGTGGTGTGTGTATGTGTTTCAGGTGTGTATATTTTGAATTGTCCAATGTGGCTGTGTTTTGTATGTGTGTGTGTATTTTGAGCGCAGCGGTGTGTACCGCCAATGGAATACCGCGGTTGAAAGACCGCCGCGTGGATTTGTGTGTCGTGATAGTGTGGGCATATTTCTGTTGGCGTGACGGTGGAGGTTTTGTTTTCGCCAGTTTATCACTGACCTTTGGTGTGGTGGACTTGTGTGGGTGTCTGAATTTTGGTGGATTCCGTGCTGTGGGCAATAATAGTTGTGGCAGATTTCCGCGGCCGCGCGGTGTGTTAGCGGTCTTCTGCACGGCGGTAAGTGGCTTTTACCGCCAATGTTGTAATGAGGGCCATAATCTGGTAACTCAGTGCTATTCAATGGTAGAGGTAGTGAAAAACTAATTTACGAGTTCTTCTCTGCCAGGACATATAAAACTGAAACTTACAAGCTTAACTTTTTCAATACACCGCACCCTGCCATAGGCGCTGTTTAGGGCCTACCCTAGGGGTGACATATGTATTAAAAAGGAAGATTTATGCCTGGCAAAAGGTTTATTTTACCAAGTCGAAATGGCAACTTAAAACTGCACATGAAGACTGCAATGGCAGGTCTGAGACATGTTTAGAGGGCTACTTACATGGGTGACACAATGACTGCTGCAGACCTGCTAGTAGCATTTAAGTTACAGGCCCTGGGTACATGTCATATCACTTTACTATCGACGTACAAGTAAATTAAATGTTGCAATTGAGCGTAAGCCAATTTCACCATGATTAAACATAGAGCACAAGCACTTTAGCAGTAGATAGAAGTGGTAAAGTGTGCAGATTCTCCGCCAACAGGGTGGCACTAATGACTGCTAAATAATGACCATGGAGGTGATCCTTCTCATAGGCAGCCAATGTACCACACTAACCGCCAGCGTGGTACAAACACTGAACACGGTGGTAGCCACCTACAGGCAGGCGGAAGACAAGGATCCACCCACCAAATAATGACATAGCACACCTACAAAATTTCCAGGGAGGTAGCAATGACACCAAAAGCCTGGCGGAAACACATCTCTTAAAAGGAGCCACTCACCTCCAGGGACACAGAGGAGTCTGCGTCCGCCATGGGACCTGAACTGCAAGTATTCCTGATGCTGTACTATGCCATGGCTGTCCTGGAGCACCAACGCCAATGAAGACAACAACGGTGAGTACAGCCGCATAGCACACAAGGTTGGATGTGGGGGAGCATAACACAGACACGCACAACACACACCACACACACAGAAACACATGCACAGGAATAAACAACAACAGAACCGCAGAGTAAATAAAAGCAGGCCACATACACAGTTCCAACCACTGTATTCCTTTCGTATGAATATGTAAAATGCAAAAACATGCACATCTGCAGAAATAAAGAAATGCATGCCCAAAGGCCAGTCCAAAGTCACTAATGCCCACAGGACAAAGTCCAAGCCCCAACTTGACTCCTGACAACATCGGGACTCCACTGTTCAGGGGCATCATGTTGGAAATGGGCAGGTACCGCAGGGTAGTGGGATGGGTGGGGTGGGTGGGGGTTGCAACTCATTGTGAAGGGGCTCCTAGCCCACTGGTTCTGGAGGGGGCTTTCTGCCCACAGGATGAGGAGGGGGCTGGCTGCCCACTGGTTCTGGAGGGGGCTTCCTGCCCACAGGATGAGGAGGGGGCTGGCTGCCCACAGTATGAGAAGAGCTTTGGCTGCCCACTGGTCCTGGAGGGGGCTGTCTGCCCACAGGATGAGGAGGGGGCTGGCTGCCCACTGGTTTTGGAGGGGGCTTCCTGCCCACAGGATGAGGAGGGGCTGGCTGCCCACAGGATGAGGAAGGGGCTGGCTACCCACTGGTTCTGAAGGGGGCTTCCTGCCCACAGGATGAAGAGGGGGCTGGCTGCCCACTGATCACTGATGGTGCCCCTTGGCCTCTGGTACTGGATGCTGCTCCTTGGCCTCTGGTTCCGGATGCTGCTACATAGCCACTATATTCTGGGCCTCTTGGTACAGGGATTTCTGTGGGGCCTCCTTGTCCAGGGATTTCTGGGGCTCCTCCTTGTCCAGGGATTTCTGGGGGCCTCCTTCTCCAGGGATTTCTGGGGGGAGGGGACTCCTTGTCCAGGCTTTTCTGAGTCTCCTCCTTGGCCTTTGATTTTTGTGGTGCCTCCTTGGCCTTTGATGTATGGGGAGCCTCCTTGTCCAGGGATTTCTGGGGCTCCTCCTTGTCCAGGAATTTCTGGGGCTCCCCCTTGGCCTTTGATTTCTGTGGTGCCTCTTGACCTTTGATTTCTGGGGGGCTTTCATGGCCTTGGATGTCTGGAGGGCCTCCTTGGCCTTTGAATTCTGGGGGGCATCCTTTGCTTTGATTTCTGGGGGGGCCTCCTTGGAGTTTTGGGGGGCCTCCTTGGCCTTGAATGTCTGGGGTGCCTCCTTGGGCAGGGACTTCATTGGGGCCTCCTTGGCCCTGGGTTTTGGAGGTGGCCCATGGTCGTGCCAGTCTGTTTGGGAGGGGGCAGCACCTTAGCCCTCAATTTGGTGGGGGGAGGAGTGTCCATGTTGCGTGGACCCGGCTTAACACTCATGTGCCCCATAGTGCCAGCTGGAGACTTTGGGGGTGCAGCTGTGTCAGACTGGGTGCCTAAGGTACTGGCCTGGGGTGGTGGAGCTTCCTTTTACAGGCAGGACGGGGGGAAGGGAAGAGGTCAAGGTCAGAAAGGAAAAGCTTCTTAGGGACAATGGGGCGGGATGTGGGAGGAGAGATGGGAGTGGAGGTATAGGGAGTGGTTGTAGGTGGAGGAGGAGGTGTGCTGGACTTGGGTGCAGGTGCATGGACAGTGTACATGTTTGAGGTGGATGGCTATTGGGGGTCTGAGTACGAGCATGTGTGTGTTACTGGAGGGGGCAGACAGGGTGGGGGAGGACAAACATGATGTGTGGATGGATGTTGTGGTGGTGTCAGCAAGTGAGGTGGGTGTGCTGCATGTGGTGGTGGTGGTGACTGCGCATGTGTTGTGTGGGGTGCATGTCTGCGAGTCTGCTATTGTGGTGACTGTGGGCAAGGCTGTGCAGGTGGCAGGATCTGGGACTGTTGATGCAGTGCATGCAGGTATGAGTGAGGATGTGGCTGTGAGGGAGGAGGAGGAGGGGGAGACAGTGGAGGTAGTGGATGTCTGTTGGCTGTGGAGTGCTTGTGGAATGAAGTGTGCTGCTTGTGT
Source organism: Pleurodeles waltl (assembly GCF_031143425.1). Lineage (NCBI taxonomy): Eukaryota > Metazoa > Chordata > Amphibia > Caudata > Salamandridae > Pleurodeles > Pleurodeles waltl. Next base: position 516,685,812 of record NC_090442.1, read on the forward strand.
TTGTCTGTGCAAGTCTTGGGTGCATGCTTGTCAGAATGTGTGTGTGGGATGGGTTGGGGTGAGGAGACTGTGACTGGGTAGTGATAGTAGGAGGGGCACTGGCTGCCGTCAGTGAAGAGGCCAAAGCCTGAAACGATCTCTGTAGGGCTGCCAAAACACAGTGGATGCCCTCCAGGAAGGCACTACATTGCTGCATCTGGGATGCCAGCCCCTGGATGGCATTCACAATGGTTGACTGCCATACAGAGATGGATCTCAGGAAGTCAATAGTCTCCTCACTGAGGGCAGCAGGGCTGACTGGGGCAGGGCCTGAGGTGCCTGGGGTGAAGGAGATGCCCACCCTCCTGGGTGAGCGGGCACGGGCAACTCAGTGGGGTGGCTACTTGAGGCGGTCCAGGTACAGGAGTGACGGTAGAAACTGTAGCTGGGGTGGTCCCAGAGGGGTCCGCCACCACCAGGGAGCTCCCATCGGAGGACGAATCAGTGTCAGTGGTGTCACCTCCTATCCCTGCCATGGTGCTCCCCTCGCCCTCCGTTCCACTGGTACCCTCGGGGTCCTGTGGGTTGCAGCCCCCTCACTCACCGGTGCCCCTGCTCCTTTGCCAGATGATGCTAATGCACACATAGACAGGATGACAAAAGGAGGGGGGAGAGAGAGAGCACTGGGTCATTCTCAAGTCCAACAGCACAGATGGCAGACACATCACTGTCACACACTGAGACTGAGAATGGACAGTATGGACCACACTGGCATACCATTGGCTAAGTACCACAACCGGTAGGAGCCAAACGCTGCCAGCCACACACCAACTGGGACCAGCTAAGCCCTGCCTGACATGGGAAGCTACCTACCTAGCTATCTAATACATGCTTTACACCCTATTATCCTGAGCTGGACCATGCAACTATTTCTGAACTGGCATATTGGGGCATCCACTGACTAGTACCCTGCACCCAAATCCCATGCCAGACAACAGAGATGATTGACATACACACTGTACTCACCCCCTTGTGGCTGTTGTGATGCCCTCGAGCGCCCATCCAGCTCTGGATAGGTCACTGCCAGCATGCGGGCCATCAGTGGAGGTCGGGTTGTGACGGGCACCCCTCCCTCATTAGAAGGCCATCCCCAGATGGGCCTCCGCGGTCTTCCATACCCAGCATCTCAGGTCCTCCCACTGTTTCCTGCAGTGGGTGTTCTGCCTGCTATAGACCCCCAGGGTCTGCACGTCCTTGGCAATGGCATGCCACCATCCCTTCTTCTGATGGGCGCTGACCTGCAGAGGAAACACAGAAGGCGGTACACCATGAACCTGACAATCCAGCCTCTCACACATATGGCACACAAAAAACATTTCCCCTCATCAGGCACACACATGACCCGTATCCCTGCATTGACGCTGCCACCAGCCATTCCCCCCCACCTGACACACTGCCAGCACACACACACATCTCCATGCAGTCATGTTGCATGCAACGTACCCATGGTGTACTCACCTTTTGGTCTAGAGGCCCATACAACTGGCCACACTGGGGTAGGACCTTGTCCACAAGGCACTCCAACTCCTCCGAAGTGAAGGCTGGGGCCCTTTCCCCTGCAGCACGAGCCATGGCAGGTTCCAGACACAGGTCACAGCAGCACACTCAGTGGAGATGTCATTCTGGGGAAAGTCAGGAATTAAGTGAAGTGTTAAAAAGGAATTGGCGGTCACGTTCGCCACTACCGGCGTTGATCATCATTGGTTCCCAAACTCCATAGAGGGCCATGTTAGCCAATGAAGAATTGCAAGGCGGTGCAGACCACCTTCCGCCATGACGCCAACCCCAGCGGTGAAAGGTCACTTCCACCTGTCCCTGAATACAGGACAGGCGGTGCCATTTTCTAATGCTGGTACACATGTACAGATTAATAATTGTGTCATTGTAGTCGAATGTACACAACTACACAGTTCCAGTAGTGTATCCATGGTTCCTGTTGACATTCCTTTTCTACATTTGAGTCCCTTAGGTACCAACCACTGCGGAGGAATAGGATGAGGCAAACACCCATGTACAGACCCCTTGTGGACTTGGCTACAGTGAAGGACCGGCACATCATACACACCTATCGTCTGGACAGGGCCACAATCACAGAGCTGTGTGCACAATTGGAGCCTGATATGCTACCTGCTATCCATAGCACCACAGCAATCCCCACTCTTGTGCAGGTACTCTCGGTGCACCATTTCCTGACAACAGGCTCCCTCCAGGTGACAGTGGGCTTGGCTTCAGGGATGTCACAGCCAATGTTCTCTATTGTGCTTGCAATGGTTTTGTCTGCCTTACTCAAACACATGTACATCGTATTCCCCCAGGTAGATGACTTACCCACTGTGAAAGCTGAATTCTATGCAATGGGACATATACCTCATGTTATTGGGGCCATCAATGGGACCCATATTGCGTTAGTCCCCCCCAGGGCCAATGAACAAGTGTACAGAAATCAAAAGAGTTTCCACTCACTCAATGTCCAGATGGTGTGCCTGGCTGACCAGTACATCTCCCATGTCACTGCCAGGGTCGGCGCATAATGCTTTTGTCCTGATGAATAGCAGTGTCCCACAGCTGATGGCACAACTACAGAGATACAGAGTGTGGCTAATAGGTCAGCCTGTGTCCCCACCCTATGTTTGTGATTGCCGTATCTCTGGGCTAATGTGTGTCTCTTACTTCTTGCTTGTGATTCCGGCTACCCAAACCTGTCCTGGCTCATGACTCCTTTTAGGAATCCAAGAACAGACGCTGAAAATAGGTACAATAATGCCCATGGGCGTACCAGGAGGATTGTAGAAAGGACCTTCGGTCTCCTGAAGGCTATGTTCAGGTACCTCCATCTGACAGGTGGATCCCTATGCTACTCCCCTGAGAAGGTCTGCAGAATCGTTGTTGTGTGCTGCATGTTGCATAATTTGGCCCTCAGACAGCATGTACTCTATCTGCAAGAGGAGGGGGGTGACAATACAGCTGTGGCAGCAGTGGACTCTGAGGACAGTGAGGAGGAGGAAGAGTAGAAGGATGTGGACAACAGGTTACATTTGATCCAGCAGTAAGACTCCATTTTAGTGTTGTACTGTGTGACAGCAGCATGATACTAGTCATTCCCTTTGCATCCCACTTGACTGTCAGCTATATCTTCCCTTATTGAAGATGTTGGTGTTGTTCCAACAATGTACTGTTGTGATGTGTACCAACTGCTGAGACACATTTGTTGGATGGGTCAACGTGTTACTGGACATTTACACAGGATCATGCAGTTCATTACAGTTAGTTACATTGTACATTACCTGTAGATAAAGCAATATTACACAAGTTGTGTCCAAGGGAGTTTATTGAAAATTGTTCTACAATGAGAAGTGGAATAGAGCGAGGTGATGGTTAGGAATAGTCCAGGGCAGTGGTCCAGTCTGTTTGTAGCACAGGCACAATGTCCAAGGGGCCATAGGAAGGGGAGCAATGGCAGTTCAAAATGGACCAGGTGACACAAGGGGGACATTCAGGAGGGGCTCATTTCCTGGTGGTGGTTTTAGTCTTGGCAAGTGTCTCTGGTGTCTGTCTGGGTCGCAGGGAACGTTTGCGGGGTGGTTCACCTTCTGCAAGGGGAGGGGTGCTGGTAGTCTGGGGATCCTGTGGCAGAGCCTACTGTCCACTAGCTGCAGCAGATGTGGAGGGCTGGTCACTTGACTGGCTAGTGGAAGGGGCCCGCTGGTGTGATGTGTATTCCGTCATTATGTTGGCCATATGACCCAGCACCGCTGCTATGGAGACCATGGTGGTGTTTGAGGGCCTGCAATTCTTTCCTGATCTCCCCGTGGTGTTCCTCCTTCAGCCACTGGTTCTCCTGCATGATGTCTATCACCTGACCCATCCTGTCCTGGGATTGTTGGTAAGCCCCCAGGACATTAGTGAGTGCCTCCTGGAGAGCCGGTTGCCTGGGCTGTCCTCCCCCTGGCACAAAGCTGTCCTCCGAGTGTCCCCGGCCCCCTGTGCCTGTGTCCCCTGAACAGTGTGACCACTGACCCAAGGACCCTCATTGTCTTGCCTGTGAGGTGTGGACTGGGGTCCCTGTACAGATGGGCACACTGCTGATTAATGTGTCCTGGGGATGTTGGGTAGCTGCTGTGGTGTTGGATACTGAGGGGGGAGGCTCTGTGGTGGAGTGGGTGTGGGCTGGGGTATCTGACTGACTGGTGGTCCCTGATGGGCCAGGGAGTTCATTCAGATCCAGAACTCCAGAGTTGCTGTCATCACTGGGGGCATCTTCTGGTGGGGGACTGGGTAGCCGTGGCACCTCCTCGCTGCTGAGGGTTGCTGGGGCACCTGTGGGGATGTAAGTGGTGTATTGTGCTACATGTCTGTGACATATTCTGCATCCCTAGCTCCCCCTATATTATTGCTGTAGCCCTGCCACCTTTGTTTGTGCATGGTTATGTATTGTGGGATTGTTAGTTCTCCACGCTGTGTATGCATTGGTGGTGGGTGTACATGCAGGGCCTGAAAGAATGTGCATGCAGTGGGTATAGCATGCAGGTCTTGGCATTTGGGTTAGTTAATTGTGGTGGTGCACTGTGTGGGATGGGGCAGAGTGATGGGTTTCAGGTTGAGAGGTGTTGGTGGCATGCAGGTATGGGGGGGATAGGTAGTAAAATTGACTCAACAGTGTCCAGTCCTCCAGCAACTCCAGTGAGTCCCTCAGGATGCAGGATTGCAAGACTTGCTCCTCCCATGCTCCTCCCATGCTATCAGCTGTGGGGGAGATGTTGGGGGTCCAACGCCAGTCCTCTGGATGGCGACCTGGTGCTTTGCTGCTATGGAACGTACCTTCCCCCATAGGACGTTCCTCCTCTTCCTGATGTCGTCCATTGTTCGTGGATGCTGTCCCATGGCGTTCATCCTGTCTACGATCCTCAGCCATAGCTCCATCTTCCTGGCAATGGATATCTGCTGGATCTGTTTTCCAAACAGCTGTGGCTCCACCCTGACTATTTCCTCAACCATGACCCCGCAAGTCCTCATCAGTGAAACGGGGTGCCTTTGTGGGGACATGGGTGTTATGTGTTGTGTGTGTTCTGCAGAGGGTGTTAATTAATTTGGTGGGGTGTGGGATGTGTGGTGCATGACAGTTGAATGGGTGGTTGTGGTGTGTGTAGTTGTCTCTGTGATTTGCGTGGCTAGCCATTGGGTCTTTTCATGTTAGCAAAGGACTGTGGGAGATGTGGGTGTGTGTTTTATAGTGCTGTTGGTGGGTGTGTGGGGTACTTGTAATTATGTCAGGTGTGGGCTTTTTTGGACTGGACAATTTTGTCTTGTTTTGTCTTTGGGTGGTCTTATTCGCCGCAGCGGTGTTCACCGCCAATGGTTTACCGTCATTGAATATCTGCTGTGGTGATTGGTCGGTCAATATTTGGTGGGCATAGTGTTGGTGGCGTAACGGTATGGGTGGCAATACAGACAGTTTATCACGTTCAGTGGGTTTTGCGGCTTTGTGGTTGTGGCTATTTTCTGTCAGTTTTGAATGTATGTGTCATTATGTCTGCCTCTGTTGCGGTATGCTGGAGGCAGTCAGCACGGCGGTATTCAGTATTTTCTGCCAGGGTCGTAATGAGGGCCATAGCATATATAGCATCAGAGCAAAGCAGTGTTTAAACACCAATATGAGCTCCGGGGAACGCACTGATGACATTTCTCACATATAAATGCTAATGGGATTATTGGTCTCTACAGTATATTTGTTTGCCTCCTGGTTTCAACTGTAAACTTCACACTTGTATAGCACACTACTCACCCATTAGGGTCTCAAGGCGCTGTACACATACCACTGTGGATCCCTCGTGGCTTTTCCCTGTGAGGCGCCCACTCCTGGACAGCCTCAGGGTGAAGCCAGGCATCCAAGCACTGTGAGAGCCGTTGTGGAGATTAAGCAAGCTATTGCCCAGAGTTACAGAGTGGGACCCATAAATTTGATTAGGCACTGAGGTGAGAATTATCTGGTCCAAGGGAATTGAGCCCAAGAGCTGCTGAGGTAGGAATTGAACCCTGCTCCCAAGCCAGATCTCTGCATCAGGGTCTGCTGCTCTAACCATTGTACCACACTTCTCTAGTGCAGGGGCCTTTGTTCCTCCCCTGCTGATCTGCCCCTGTTTGGTAAAAGCTGTCTGGAACAGGTGGCTGTGAATGTGATTTGTTCCCCACATCTAAATATCTATTGTTAGAAATAGGGTCTTTGTTTGGCAGTCAGGATACCCCCTGTCCAAGCAAGGACCCTCACTCTAGTCAGGGTAAGTCACACATAATCCAAATTATCCTGTGTCCACGCTCTGGTAGCTTGGCACCAAGCAGTCAGGCTTAACTTAGAAGGCAATGTGTAAAGTATTTGTGCAATAAATCATACAATAACACAATACAGCACCACAAAAATACACCACACAGTGTTTAGAAAAATATATAATATTTATCTGGATATTTGCAGGTCAAAACGATCAAAGATGCAATAAGTAAATGTAGAGATATCACTGAAAAGTGATATAAAGAGTCTTAAGTCTTTTAGAAGCAAACAAAGGTGGTCATTACAACCCTGGCGGTCGGTGTTAAAGCGGCGGTAAAACCGCCAACAGGCCGGCGGTAAAAAAAATGGAATCACGACCGTGGCGGAAACCGTCAACATAGACAGGCACTTTAAAACTCCGACTGCCAAGGCGGTACAAACAAAGGTGGAAACAATGTACCGCCCACATTATTACAAGCCACCAATCCGCCAACTTTTCCGGGGCAGATTCACCGCGAACAAAAACACGGCGGAAACAGGATTTGAAAGGGAAAACACTCACCTCTGCACACCCCACGAGGAACCAGGACGCCATGGAACCCGAGCTCCAGATTCTTCCAGCCTTTATCTTCCTGCTCCTCTACCAGGAACAACAAAGACGGCGGCGAAGACCACGGTGAGTACTGCACCTACGACACATGGGAGGGGAGATGGAAAAAACAGTGACACACACACGCAACAGGCAACACCCCCACCCTCACCCACTCTAACACACACACAAGTACATGTTGATACATTACATTAACAACCCCCAATCCCCCCTGCAAGAATGCAAGGACAAAAGGAAATTAGTCGAACGATTGTAATATTTTCAAATACATTAATCAAAAATATATATACAGTATATATAAAGATATTCACACTCTAAACTGATATATACACCAAGAATACAAGTCCAAGGTATTCCACCATCATAGTCCATGGACCACTGGGCCCAAAATACATGGGCGAGGCCCACACTCAATACCCGAACAAGACGGAGAGAACCCTGCTGGAGCATCAGATAGAAATAAAACAGGCACCTCAGGGGGAAGATAAGGGGGAGGCACCTCAGCCGGATGAGTGCACAACGCCAGATCCACGAAGGGGCTCCATGCCCATTGATGTATCCTAGGGAGTGCAAAGCCACAGTCTCTCAAGTCTCTCCAGTGGGTGGTTTGCCCACTACATTATCCTGGGGAGTGCAAAGCCACAGTCTCTCAAGTCTCTCCAGTGGGTGGTTTGCCTATTGCATTATCCTGGGGAGTGCAAAGCCACAGTCTCTCAAGTCTCTCCAGTGGGTGGTTTGCCCACTGCTTTATCCTGGGGAGTGCAAAGCAACAGTCTCTCAAGTCTCTACAGTGGGTGGGTTGCCCACTGCATTATCCTGGGGAGTGCAAAGCCACAGTCTCTCAAGTCTCTACAGTGGGTGGTTTTCCCACTGCTGCATCCTGGGGAGTGCAAAGCCACAGTCTCTCAAGTCTCTCCAGTGGGTGGTTTGCCCACTGCATTATCCTGGGGAGTGCAAAGCCACAGTCTCTCAAGTGTCTCCAGTGGGTGGTATGCCCACTGCATTATCCTGGGGAGTGCAAAGCCACAGTCTCTCAAGTGGATACGTCTCCACTGGTTCTGGAGGGGGCTTTGTGCCCAGAGTGCTTCATCCTGCCAAGGACTGAGGTAGTGGATGCCTTTCTCCACTGGTTCTGGAGGGGGCTTTGTGCCCAGAGTGCTTCATCCTGCCAAGGACTGAGTTAGTTGATGCCTTGCTCCACTGGTTCTGGAGGGGGCTTTGTGCCCAGAGTACTTCATCCTGCCAAGGACTGAGGTAGTGGATGTGATACTCCACTGGTTCTGGAGGGGGCTTTGTGCCCAGAGTGCTTCATCCTGCCAAGGACTGAGGTAGTGGATGTGATACTCCACTGGTTCTGGAGGGGGCTTTGTGCCCAGAGTGCTTCCTCCTGCCAAGGACTGAGGTAGTGGATGCCTTTCTCCACTGGTTCTGGAGGGGGCTTTGTGCCCAGAGTGCTTCATCCTGCCAAGGACTGAGGTAGTGGATGTGAATCTCCACTGGTTCTGGAGGGGGCTTTGTGCCCAGAGTGTTTCATCCTGCCAAGGACTGAGGTAGTGGATGCTTTTCTCCACTGGTTCTGGAGGGGGCTTTGTGCCCAGAGTGCTTCATCCTGCCAAGGACTGAGGTAGTGGATGTGAATCTCCACTGGTTCTGGAGGGGGCTTTTTTGCCCAGAGTGCTTCATCCTGCCAAGTACTGAGGCAGTTGATGCCTTTCTCCACTGGTTCTGGAGGGGGCTTTGTGCCCAGAGTGCTTAATCCTGCCAAGGACTGAGGTAGTGGATGCCTTTCTCCACTGGTTCTGGAGGGGGCTTTGTGCCCAGAGTGCTTCATCCTGCTCGTGGCGGCCTCAGTAGTGTCGGAATCTTTGGCGCTCATTGGCCTGCGGTGCTTGTTGCGGCGGTGTCCTTGGCAGCGGTGCTGGAGGCGGCGGTGTCCTGTTCAGTGGTGCTGGTGGCGGCGGTGTCCTGTTCAGCGGTGCTGGTGGCGGCGGTGTCCTGTTCAGCAGTGCTCCTGGCGGCGGTGTCCTGTTCAGCGGTGCTTGTTGCGGCGGTGTCCTGTTCAGCGGTGCTGGTGGCGGCGGTGTCCTGTTCAGCGGTGCTGGTGGCGGCAGTGTCCTTGGCAGTGGTGGTGGTGGCGGCGGTGTCCTTGGCGGTGGTGTCCTGTTCAGTGGTGCTGGTGGCGGCGGTGTCTTGTTCAGCGGTGCTGGTGGCGACGGTGTCCTTGGCAGCGGTGCTGGTGGCGGCGGTGTCCTGTTCAGCAGTGCTGGTGGCGGCGGTGTCCTTGGCAGTGGTGCTTGTGGCGGCGGTGTCCTTGGCAGCGGTGCTTGTGGCGGTGGTGTCCTTTGCAGCGGTGCTTGTTGCGGTCTTGTCCGCCGTGCAGGTTTTTCCAGACTTGCCTGTTTTACTGTGCCCCTTCCCCACCTTGGATGGTGGCGCAGCTGGCTCCACACTCCCAACTGTATCCCTGAGAGCGGCTTTGGTGGAAGATTTTTTTCCTCTCTCCCGCCGGGCACTGGCCAACTTTTTGTGCTTTTGAGGTGGCGGACTGTCCGTGCTCTGGCTCCTTGGCACACTGGCTGCCCTGCTGCCTGGTGCACTCCAGAAGCCGGTTACTACTGGCACCACTATTCCCGCTGATGTTATGGCTGAGGAGCTGGGTTGGGACCTGGAGAGGTGGGCCCTAGGAAACTGAACGGGTGGTAGAAGTGAGGGGAAGAGGTCAAGATTGCACAGGAAAAGTTTTTGGGACACACTGGGACGGGTAGATGGAGGGGGTTTGGGAGTGGAGTAAGAGGTACTGGTTGTAGGAGGTGTACTTTTGCTGACTTTGGGTGAAGGTGCATGGGCTGGAGGCTGTCGTGAGGTGGATGGCTGTTGGTTGGGTGTGTGGCTGCGGTTGAGTACCATGGGAGGTGGACTCACAGACACACTGGGAGACGACACAGGGGATGTGTGAATGGTAGTGTGGGTGGTGAGTGCAAGTGAGAGGGGTGTGGTGTGCTGGTGATGTAGGTAGTGGCTGACGATGTAGTCTATGCAGGTGTGAGTGGAGACGAGAATGGGAGGGAGGAGGGAAACGAGGAGGAGGGGGACACAGTGGAGGCAGTGGCTGTTGGTATGTCTGCATGTGTATGATGCTTGCGTGAGTGCCTGTGGGATGTGTGGTTCTTATGTTTGCCTGAGCTTCCATTGTGTGTTGACCTGTGTGCATGCTGGTCTGATGGTGTGCTTGGGATAGGCTGAGGTACAGGGGTTTGGGTCTGGGTGGAGGAAGTTGGAGGGGGTAGGCTAGATAGAAGGACAATGGTTGCCATCACTGCTGAGGACAGAGCCTGAAAAGCGCGCTGATGGGCTGCCTGACCAGAATGAATGCCCTCCAGTTATGCATTGGTCTGTTGCAACTACCTCTCTACACCTTGGATGGCATTCAAAAGGGTAGACTGCCCAACAGTGAGGGACCTGATGAGGTCAATGGCCTCCTCACTGAGGGCAGCAGGGGTGACTGGGGCAGGGGCTGAGGTGCCTGGGACGAAGGAGATGCCCACCCTCCTGGGTGAGCCGCCACGGGGCAAACGCTGAGGGGCTGCTGGGAGGGCGGTGCTGGTAGGGGGGGTGGCGGCTGTACCTGTAGATGCGGTGGGCACAGAGGGGCCCGCCACCACAAGGGAGCTCCCATCAGAGGAGGAGTCTGTTTCGCTGGTGTCTGCTCCTGTCCCCGCCATGGAGCTCCCCTCGCCCTCTGTCCCACTGGTAGCTTCTGACTCCATTGTGTCGCCATCCAGGGCCATGTGGGATGCAGCTCCCTCCTGCTCCGGTGCCACTGCTCCTCCGCTTGATGATGCTAATGCACACAAGCACAGGGAGACCACAAAAAGGGGGTGAGATAGAAGAAAGACATGTTGAGTGCATTCACTACCGCTATCGTTGGCGGAAACTACAGACACAGAAGCCCCCTGCACTACGCCGTGCACTTGGAGTTCCCTAATCAATCACAGGGACATGGGTTACAAGGCTATGGTCGATTGCTGCACACATGGAAGTCACAGGAGCCTGACTAGGTGTAGTTGTCTCTGTACACAGGTGGGGTGGGGTGCCACAGGGCCTGCCTAAAGAAGGGACCTTGCCCACTATACTCTCCCTGGCCTAGGGGAACCCACAGCCCACCTCCCCCACCCAGACATCTACAATGCGCGCTGAATCAGCTGAATGAGAGTGTACTCACCCCCTTGTGGCTGCTGTGATGCCCTCAAGCGCCCATCCAACTCCGGGTACACCACCACCAGGATCCGGAACATCAGGGGGGTCATGGTGCGACGGGCACCCCTCCTACGTTGGGAGGCCATCCCCAGCTGGGCCTCCGCCGTCTTCTTGCTCCAGCGGTGAATGTCCTCCCATCTTTTCCGGCAATGGGTGCTCCATCTGTGGTAGACCACCAGGATCCGGACTTCCTTGGCGATGGCACGCCAAATATCCTTCTTCTGGTGGGCACTGACCTACAGGAATAGTACAGGGGAAAAGGAGAAGATATAACCATCCGCACCGTCACAGTCATTGGCCCGCATCCCTACCCTTGCCATTACGCACATGCACTCACCGTCGTTTCATACACGCCTCATTCTCCCCCCCACCTATCTGTCATCCACACCACTCCAAGCAGCCATTGCCCATACAGCATGCTCACAGTTTACTCACCTGTTTGTCTGGAGGACCGTAGAGTAGCGTGCACTGGGGGAGGACCCCATCCACCAGTTTCTCCAACTCCTCCGTGCTGAAGGCAGGGGCCCTTTCCCCAGACACACGAGCCATTGTCTCTTCCAGAGTGAGGTCACAGCAGCACTTGCAGTGCAGGTCCTCTCCTGTCGAAGATCAGGTATCAAGTGAGTGAACAGAGAGAAAATGGCCGTGACGTCCGCGGCGGTGCGTACTGTCATCACCGTCATACATCGTCATTGGCTCTGGGACCCATAGGGGTCCAATGTTAACCAATGCAGGATTGCGCCACAGTCTTCGACAGCCTACTGCGATGGTGTACAATGCCAGCGCAGTTACCTCATATCCCCTTGTCCCACATCACAGGTCAGGCTGACGCCATTTCAGGGGGCCACATGGCATTAATATTGACTGCGTCACACATGTCTAGGCCTTGCTTAAACACTAATCCAGCCATATGTCGATTTGAAAACATTTAACGATTAAGTTGTGTTTACGTACCTCAGAGTTGGTTGACTCTCTGCTCGCTGTTCTCCTCCATAGAGCGCGTCCGCTGGGGCAGGTGAGGAGATGGCGGCATCCTCCGGTGTACAGACCGCTGGTGGACTTGTCGACAATGGAGGAGCGACATGTAATCATCACCTACAGACTTGATCGTACCACAATCCTGGAACTGTGTGCCCAGTTGGAGCCAGACCTGATGTCAGCTATCCGCCATCCCACAGGAATCCCCCTTCAAGTGCAGGTGCTGTCAGTACTCCATTGCCTAGCAAGTGGGTCTTTTCAAACAACAGTGGCCATAGCATCAGAGATGTTCCAGCCTATGTTTTCCAACATGTTGTCCAGAGTGTTGTCTGCCCTGCTGAAACACATGCGGAGCTACATCGTTTTCCCTCAGGTGGAGGATTTGCCTACAGTGAACGGTGACTTCTATGCTTTGGCACATATCCCCAACATCATAGGTGCCATTGATGGGACACATGTGGCCTTGGTCCCCCCGCAGGAGTGAACAGGTGTACAGAAACCGGAAGAGTTACCATTCGATGAATGTGCAGATGGTGTGTTTGGCAGACCAGTACATCTCCCATGTGAATGCCAAATTTCCTGGCTCAGTACATGACGCGTACATTCTGAGGAATAGCAGCATCCCTTATGTGATGGGGCAACTCCAGAGGCACTGTGTGTGGCTAGTAGGTGAGGACATGGACCCAATACAGTGTGACTAGGTGTCTGGGTCTGGGGATGTCACTAAGAGTTAGGGTGTGTCTAACAGTTGTCCCTCGCCATTTGCAGTTGACTCTGGTTACCCCAACCTGTCATGGCTACTGACCCCAGTGAGGAATCCCAGGACAAGGGCAGAGGAACACTACAATGAGGCCCATGGGTGAAGTAGGAGGGTTATAGTGAGGACCTTCGGCCTCCTGAAGGTCAGGTTCAGGGGCCTCCATATGACAGATGGTTCCCTATTCAACTCACCAAAGAAGGTGTGCCAGATCATCGTGGCCTGCTGTATGCTTCACAACTCGGCTTTGCGACAACAGGTGCCTTTTCTGCTGGAGGATGGACCAGATGGAGGTGTTCTGGCAGCTGTGGAGCCTGTGGACAGTGAAGACGAGGAAGCAGAAGAAGAGGACATAGACAACAGGAACACGGTGATCCAGCAATACTTCCAGCGAGACACAGGTAAGACAACAACACTGCCTGCTACATCTGATCTAATTGTTCTAACTCTCATCTGTCTGTCACTTTCACCCAGTGTATGGACCCTGAGTTGTAATTTTCCCTTTCAATTTCACAGATGTGGGTCCCACTGTGTGACCTCTGCTATGTTACCTCATGGACCAGAGCTGTGTGACATAGGTATGTTGACAAGAGAATGGACATTGATATTTTCCTCAGTTATTGCAAATTCACATTTGTGAAAGCACAGACTGACTCCAGATTGTTTTGTGATTCAAGGGTGTTTATTTAAGTGCTAAATATTGGAGGGGGTTGTAAAATGGTCAGGGGTGATGGTGGAGGAATGTCCATGGCAGAGTCCAGTCTATTAGTCTCACAGGTGCATTGTCCAAAGGGGCATAGGAAGTGGAGCTGGGGTAGTTTAAGAATGGACAGGGTGACAAAGTGGGACAAAAGGATGACAATCAGGGTGGTCTCATTTCTTGGCGGGGGTCTTGGCATTGTTCTCTGTCTTTGTCCTGGATCTCAGGGACCGTTTGCGGGGTGGTTCTCCATCTGCAGGGGGTGGGGTGCTGGTGTCGTGGTCCTGTGGCGGTGCCTCCTGTCCACTAGCACCGGCAGAGCTGGTGGGCAGTTCATCGTCCAGGCTAGTGTCAGGGGCCCCTTGCTATGCCACAGTGTCCCTCCTGGTGTTGACGAGTTCCTTCAGCACCCCTACAGTGGTTCCCAGGGTGGAATTGATGGATTTTAGTTCCTCCCTGAACCCCAAATATTGTTCCTCCTGCAGCCGCTGGGTCTCCTGAAACTTGGCCGGTACCATTGCCATTGTCTCCTGGGAATGGTGGTATGCTCCCATGATGTTGGAGAGGGCATCGTGGAGAGTGGGTTCCCTGGACCTGTGCTCCCCCTGTCGCACAGCAGCCCTCCCAGTTCCCCTGTTTCCCTGGGCCTCTGTCCCCTGAACCGTGTGCCCACTACAACTGCCCCCAGGTCCCTGGTGTTGTTGGGGTGGTGATTTGGCCTGGGTTCCCTGTAGTGGTGGACACACAGCTGCTTGATGTGTCCTGGGGACAGAGGTATGGGCTCGCTGGGTGAGTGCTGTGCTGGTGTTTCCAGAGGGGGGAAGCTCTGTAGTGGCCTGTGCCAGTGTGAGGGTAACCGACTGTCCCGAGGTCCCAGATGGGCCGGGCTGGTCATCTAGATCCAGGTGGACAGAGCTGCTGTCATCACTGTGGGCCTCTTCTGTGGGTGGAGTGGACATGTCTGGACCCCCCTGTCCGGTGACGTTGGGTAGGGGTCCTACAGGGGTCTAAAGGCATGATTATTGCATCTGTGTGTGCCATGGTGTGCAATGGGTGGGTGACCCTGTAGCCCAGTGCTTGCATTCTTGAGTGGGACCTTGTGTGATAATGGTTTAGGGGGTTGTATGGGTATGTGCAGTGGACATGCTTTGGTGTTACATGCAGGGCTTGGGTTTGGGATCTGTGGTTTGTGATATTAGGACATATGTGAGGAGTTGGAGTGATGGGGGTGAGGGCGAGGGTGGGGGTATGTGATAGCATGCAGGTAGGGTGGGGGATGTAATAGTTAAGATTTGACTTACCAGAGTCCATTCCTCCAGCTACTCCTACGAGGCCCTCAGGATGCAGTATAGCCAAGACCTGCTCCTCCCATGTTGTGAGTTCTGGGGGAGGAGGTGGGGGTCTGCCGCCAGTCCTCTGAACCGCAATCTGGTATCTTGAGACCATGGAACGCACCTTCCCCTGTAGGTCATTCCACCTCTTCCTGATCTCATCCCTAGTTCTTGGGTGCTGTCCCACTGCGTTGACCCTGTCCACGATTCTCCACCATAGCTCCATCTTCCTAGCTATGGTGGTGTGCTGCACCTGTGATCCGAATAGCTGTGGCTCGACCCAGATGATTTCCTCCACCATGACCCTGAGCTCCTCCTCAGAAAACCTGGGGTGTCTTTGCAGTGCCATGGGGTGGTGTGGGTGATGTGCGGGGTTGTGTGTGTTGTGATGTGTGGGGTGATATTTAGAGGTGTGTTGTGTGAGGTGCATGGATGTTGTGTGAGTGATGGTGTTGAGTGCCTGTGGATGCTATTGTTCTTTCTGGTGGTGTCTCTCTCTGGCCTTCAGTCGCAATTGTTGTCGTAAGGGTTTGTGGGTGATGTGGGTGTGTGTTTTATATTGTATTGGATGTGTGGGAGTGGTGTGTGTATGTGTATCAGGTGTATGTATTTGG
The DNA here is from genome assembly GCF_031143425.1 of Pleurodeles waltl. NCBI lineage: Eukaryota > Metazoa > Chordata > Amphibia > Caudata > Salamandridae > Pleurodeles > Pleurodeles waltl. The sequence goes on from NC_090442.1 coordinate 516,701,360, forward strand.
AATTGTCCAATGTGGATGTGTTTTGTAAGAGTGAGTGTATTTTGAGAGCAGCGGTGTGTACCGCCAATGGAATAACGCGGTTGAAAGACTGCCGCGTGGATTCGTGGGTCGTGATAGTGTGGGCATATTCCTGTTGGCGTGAAGGTGGAGGTTTTGTTATCGCCTGTTTATCACTGACCTTTGGTGTGGTGGACTTGTGAGGGTGTCTAAATTTTGGCGGATTCCGAGCTGTGGGTCATAATGGCAGTGGCGGTATTCCGCGGCCGCGGCGGTGTGTTCGAGGTCTTCTACACGGTGGTAAGCGGCTTTTACCGCCAATGTTGTAATGACCCCCAAAGTCTCTTTTTAGCACAAAGTACCTGCTTCGCATGAAAAATCTCTGCAATGGGCCGCAGAGGAGGAGAAGCGTGGAAACAAAGGGGGTGTGCGTTGATTTCTCGGGCCACACATGGTGATGCGCCGTTTAGTTTCCACGCAGGGATGGCTGTGCATCGCTTTCCGGCACTCGGTTGTGGATCCTCTTTGGGTTGCGGGGTTCTCAGACACCCCGGGGTCTGTGCATGGAACCCTGGGCTTGTGGAGTGGAGTCACAAGCAATGCGTCGTTCCGGTGGGCGTTGAGTGGAAATTACTTCTGCACGACAGGCGCTGCGCCAATTTCCCCTCCAGAAGTCAGGCAGCGTCGTCCCAGGTCAGCTGTGCGTCGATCCGGTGGGCCGTGCGTCGAAGTTCTGGTTGAAACGCAGGTGCCGCGTCGATCTTCTCTTTGCAAAGTCGGGCTGCGTCTTTCCGGTGTGGCGTGCAGTGAATATCTCACCGCAGGGCAGGCTGTGCGTCATTTTTAGCAAGCTGTGGGTCGAATTTTCACCGCACAAGGAGTCCAGTTGCAAGAGAGAAGTCTTTTTGGTCCTGAGACGTCAGGGAACAGGAGGCAGGCTCTATCCAAGCCCTTGAAGAGCACTTTTTCACCCTAGCCAGGGAGCAGCAAGGCGGGAGGGCAACAGCAAGGCAGCAGTCCTTCACAGAAAGCAGTCAGGTGAGTCCTCTTGGGCAGCCAGGCAGTTCTTCTTGGCAGGATGCAGGTTCTGGTTACAAGTTTCTTCTCCAGGAAGTGTCTGAGTTGGAAGGGGCAGAGGCCCTGTTTATATACCCAAATGTGCCTTTGAAGTGGGGGAGACTTCAAAGAGTGGCTTAGAAGTGCACCAGGTCCCCTTTCAGTTCAATCCTGTCTGCCAGGGTCCCAGTAGGGAGTGTGGCAGTCCTTTGTGTGAGAGCAGACCCTCCACCCTCCCAGCCTAGGAAGACCCATTCAAAATGCAGATGTATGCAAGTGAGGCTGAGTATCCTGTGTTTGGGGTGTGTCTGAGTGAATGCACAAGGAGCTGTCAACTAAACCCAGCCAGACGTTGATTGTAAGGCACAGAAAGATTTAAGTGCAGGGAAATGCTCACTTTCTAAAAGTGACATTTCTAAAATAGTGATAGCAAATCCAACTTCACCAGTAAGAAGGATTTTATATCACCATTCTGGCCATACTAAATATGACTTTCCTACTTCTTTCAGATCAGCAGCTACCACTCAAACAATATATGAGGACAGCCCCAATGTTAGCCTATGAAGGGAGCAGGCCTCACAGCAGTGTAAAAACGAATTTGGGAGTTTTAAACTACCAGGACATGTACACTACATAGGTACATGTCCTGCCTTTTGCCTACACAGCACCCTGCCCTGTGGGTTACCTAGGGCATATCTTAGGGGTGTCTTATATGTAGAAAAAGGGGAGTTTTAGGCTTGGCAAGTACTTTTAAATGCGAAGTCGAATTGGTAGTGAAATTGCACACACAGGCCTTGCAATCACAGGCCTAAGACAAGGTTGAGGGGCTACTTAAGTGGGTGGCACAAACAGTGCTGCGGGCCCACTAGTAGCATTTAATCTACATGCCATGGGCACATAGAGTGCACCGTACCAGGGACTTATAAGTAAATTAAAATCGTCCAATTGGGTGTGATCCAATGTTACCATGTTTAAAGGGAGAGAGCATATGCACTTTAGCACTGGTTAGCAGTGGTAAAGTGCGCAGAGTCTAAAAACCAGCAAAACCAGTGTCCAAAAAGTGGAGGGAGGCAGCAAAAAGTTAGGGGTGACCACCCTAAGGCTGTCAGGTCTAACATGTGTCCCCCCCAGCTGAAAGTGGGGAGAGCTACCCAACCTCCTAGGAGCTCTCATCGCTAAGGCGGAAGTATCTGGAGAGACCATCAGCATTGGCGTGGTCAATCCCCGGGCAATGCTCCACCGTAAAGTCCATCCCATGTAGGGAAATGGACCACCTCAAGAGTTTTGGATTCTTACCCCTCATCTGCATGAGCCATCTGAAGGGCCTGTGGTCTGTCTGAACTCGGAAGTGAGTCCCAAACAGGTAGGGTCTTAACTTCTTCAGTGCCCAGACCACAGCAAATGCTTCTCTCTCAATAGCACTCCACCTCTGTTCCTGTGGTAATAGCCTACTGCTAATAAAGGCTACTGGTTGGTCTGAGCCCTCCACAATTAGCTGTGGTAGAACAGCCCCTATGCCATGCTCTGAAGCGTCTGTCTGCACAATAAATTCCTGGGAGTAGTCAGGGGCCTTGATCACTGGGGCTGTGCACATGGCTTCCTTCAGAGAATCAAAGGCTTTTTGACAAGCCTCTGTCCAATTCACCAACCTAGGTTTTTTCTTGGAAGTGAGTTCTATCTAGGGTGACACAATGGTACCATAGCCCTTGACGAATCTGTGGTAGTATCCAGTGAGGCCTAAAAAGGCTCTCACTTCAGTCTGTGTTCTAGGTGGTTGCCAGGCCTTGATAGTTTCAATCTTGGCCTGGAGTGGCTGGACCTTGCCACCACCTACTAGGTGTCCCAAGTACACCACAGGACCCTGCCCAATCTGGCACCTACTAGCCTTGATGGTCAGTCCTGCCTGTTGCAGAGCCTGAAGCACCTCCTTGAGGTGGAGGAGGTGTTCCTACTAGCTGGAACTGTAGACAGCTATGTCATCCAGGTAGGCTGCACAGTAGGCATCATTGCCAGCTAGGACCCCGTTAACCAACCGTTGGAAGGTAGCGTGGCCATTTTTCAACCCAAATGGCATCACCCGGAACTGGTAATGGCCGTTAGGTGTAGAAAATGCTGATCTCTCTTTGCCCTCCTCAGTCAGGGCAATCTGCCAGTATCCTGAAGTAAGATCAAACGTACTCAGGAACTTGGAAGTGCCTAGTCTGTCAATGAGCTCATCAGCTCGGGGGATGGAGTGAGCATCAGTCTGTGTGACTGAGTTGAGGCCCCGGTAGTCCACACAGAACATGAGTTCTGGCTTCGCACCGGGGGCAGCAGCCTTAGGAACCAGCACCACAGGGCTGGTCCAGGGACTCCTGGATTTCTCAATAACGCCTAAAGTCAAGATCTTAGAGAACTCCTCCTTGATGCTGGCCTTTACCTTATCCGATAACCTGTAAATTTTGTTCTTCACAGGGGGACTGTCATCCGTGTCAATGTCATGAACACATAGGTTGGTCAGTCCAGGAGTAAGGGAGAACAGGGAGGTGAACTGCTCTAACAGCTCATAGCATGCTCCTCTCTGGTTTAGAGTCAGGGAGTCTGAGAGAATGACACCCTCCACTGACCCATCACCTTCTTGGGCAGAGAGGAGGTCGGGGAGAGGTTCACTCTCCTCTTCCATGCCCTCATCTGTGACCAGGAGCATACTGATCTCAGACCTCTCAAAGTGAGGTTTGAGCCGGTTGTGATGGAAGACCCTTAGGGGGTACCTAGGGGTCTTGAGTTCCACTAGGTAAGTGGGCTCCCCTTTACGCTCCTTGATCTCAAAGGGGCCAGTCCAGCGGTCCTGGAGAGCCTTGGGCTCTACTGCCTCCATCACCCAAACCTTGTCTCCAGGTGAGAACTCAACCAGGTGGTCTTCCAGTCATACCACTCCTTCATCACCTCTTGACTGTCCTCGAGGTTACTCTTGGCCTGCTTCCAGAAGTGTTGGGTTTGGTTGCAGATGGCCAACATGTAGCTGACCTCATCCTGGGGAGGTGTCTTAGGAGCTTTCTCCCAGCCTTCTTTAACAATGCTTAGTGGTCCCCTGACAGGGTGACCATAGAGAAGCTCAAAGGCGCTGAACCCCACCCCTTTCTGGGGCACCTCTCTGTAAGCAAACAACAGGCATGGTAAGAGGACGTCCCACTTACGCCTCATGGCTTCAGCCAGGCCAATAATCATGCCCTTCAGGGTCTTGTTGAATCTCTTGACAAGCCCATTGGATTGAGGATGATAAGGGGTGGTAAACCGTTAGGTCACTCCACACTCATCCCACATGGACTTCATGTACGCAGACATGAAGTTTGTGCCTCTGTCAGACACAACCTCCTTAGGGAATCCCACACAGGTAAATATTCCCAACAGGGCTCTGGTCACCACTGGTGCAGTCACTGTTCTCAGAGGGATTGCCTCTGGATAGCGGGTTGCATGATCCACCAAAACCAGGATAAACCTGTTGCCCAAGGCATTTTTGGGGTCCAAGGGACCAACAATGTCGATGCCCACCCTTTCAAAAGGGGTGCCAATGACGGGAAGTGGGAGCAGGGGAGCCTTAAGCTTTTTCCCTGACTTCCCACTAGCCTGGCTGGTGGGGCAAGCTCTGCAGAAATTATCTGAGGCTAACGTCATTCTGGGCCAATGGAAGTGGGTGACAAGCCTGTTAAAGGTCTTGTCTTGGCCCAGGTGTCCTGCCAGGGGGATGTTGTGAGCCAGACCCAGTAGGAAGGCCTGGTAACACTGGGGGACCACCAGCACACGTGCTGCCCCAGGACCTGGAACCTTAGGCTCACTGTAAAGGAGATAATTCTCCCTGTAAATATGGTGAGAGCCAGAGGCGTCACCTGCTGCTTGGGCCGTGGCCTGTTGCCTCAGACCCTCAAGGGTGGGGCATTTCTTCTGCGCCTTGCAGAATTCTGCCCTGGTCCGCCCACCCTCTACTTGCCAGCCAGCAAGTTCAGGTAGGTTACCCACGTCAGCTATGTCCTCCCCAGTTGGCTCAGGGGCATCTTCCTCCTCAGAGGCCCCATCCACCACTGTGGGAACATCTGAGGTGGGTTTCCCGCGCATCTTGCTCTTCCTCTTTGCAGCTGTCTGGGCCATTGTTCCAGGCTCCAGACGCCCTTGACTCCCTTCCTGGGTAGCCATGGACCGTGTGGTCATGCCTACCCACTCAGGCAAACCTAACATCTCCAGGTGGGATCTGAGCAATACCTCTTTCCAGCCAATCTACAGGCACGGCAGGACTCACAGCTACTTTCAGAGTACCAGAGACCCCCCCCCACTCAAAGGGAACCAGAGCCGTGATTGTCAGCGACTATGACCTGGTGGAATGTATTTAGGACTATCTGCTCTGATGACACCAGCTGACTCTTGACAGTAGTCATACTGGCTCCTGTGTCACGCAGAGCCTCCGCCCTTTGCCCATCAATGGTGACCCACTGCCTATACTTTGAAGTATTTTCTGGCATGTAGGCTTTAGGCACCATTTCTCTTTCTCCCAGGGACACTAGGGAAGCCTCTGCCTGCTCACAAAGCTAACTGGGACTATCTCCCCCCGAGCACTACACTAGCCAACCCAGGTGTCTGTCCAGTGGTGGACTGTGCCCTCTTGAGGTACTGGGAGTCGCCATTAGAATGTCCATGCTGGTAGCACTCTAAGCATTTGGGGATGAATTTCCCTAATGTTTTAACAAAATACCCGGGCTTCTTTGCAATACTAGAAGAGGAATGGCATCCACCCCCTGGGAATTCTTTTGGGGGCCTTTTGAGAACTCCTTTTCTTTAAACTTTTCTCCCCCTCTTTCTTCTGTGGGGAACCCTGACCACCTTTGTGGGACTCCCCCCCAGATGCCTTTTTGGACTCTCTGGTGCTAACCCAGAGGTCTGCCTCCTCAGCAAGCTTCCAGGGGTCAGTCAGCTTACTATCTACCAAGTGCTGGCGCAACTCTGTAAAAGAAATATTGAGTATACGCTCTCTCAGAATCAAGTCATATAACCCTTTATAATCATCTACTTTGCTGCCTCGCACCCATCCATTCAGTGCCTTACTGGAAAAGTCAAAGAAATCTACCCATGTCTGTGTGGACTGTTTGGTGCTGTCCCTGAACCTCTGACGGTATTTCTCAGAGGTCAGCCCAAACTTGGCAAGTAAAATTGCTTTCTGAAGTGGGTATGTGTTTTGATCCTCTGGGTCCAGTGTGAGAAATGTGTCTCTCCCCAGTGCTGGCATATAACTCCACATAGCTATATCCCATTGCCCCTAAGGAACCTCATGATCCATTAGTGCAACTTCATAAGCAGCTAACCATTTATCTATGTCTTCTCCTACCACAAAACTGGGCACCACATTTTTGGGTATACGAACCTTCTTTTCTCCAGCAGGTCCTCCCTGTATGCTGCCACCATTACTGCTGGATTCAGACTGTCTCACCTTGATCTCCAGCTCCTTGAGACTCAGTTCATGAGCCAACAATAGTTTTTTTCTCAGCCAAGGATCTCTCAGCTGCAGCTTCAGCTCTTTCAGCTTCAATCTGTTTGGCTGCTCTTTCAGCCTCAGCTTGCTTGGCTTCTCTCTCTGCTCTCCTTTCCTCCTGTTGACCCTCAATTTTTAGCCTTGCCATTTGCAACTGAAACTCTCTCTCCTCTCTCCTTTCCTCTGCAGTCAGGCTTTGATCTGAAACACTGCAACCTGGTTTGGCAGGGGGCACAGTTGCAGTGGTAACATCCACTGATGACAAAAAATCTTCTGGGGGGGCATCTTCTGGCACCTCCTCCTTAGCATCCTCCTCTGAATGGGCTTCTGCCCAGGCCCTCAGTGCCTTTTGAAATTCCTCCTTTCTGGAGGCACCTTGGGTGGGTACTCCCATATCCCTGCAGAACCCTTTCAGCTGTTTGACAGTGTATGTCTCCAACAGGGCTAGGTCCAAATCTCCTGCTTGAGACCCAGCCTGAGACATGTTGAGTGAGGATTTTGGTCAAAAAATTGACAGGAAAAACGAAATTGCAGAAAAAAGGTTGTTATCTGGATATTTACAGGTCAAAACGACCAAAGATACAATAAGGAAATGTAGAGATATCACTGAGAAGCGATTTAAAGGCCCTCATTACAATCCTGATGGTAAATGCCGCTTACCGCCGTGCAGAAGACCGCCAACATACTGCTGCGGCCATGGAATTCCGCTACAGCTATTACGACCCACAGCTCGGAATCCGCCATAATACAGACACCCACACAAGTCAGCCACACCAAAGGTCAGTGATAAACTGGTGAAAACAAAACCGACAGCATCACGCCAACAGAAATACGTCCACACTATCGCGACCCACGAATCAACGCAGCGGTCTTTCAACCGTGGTAATCCATTGGTGGTACACACCGCCGCGCTCAAAATACACACACATACACAAAACACAACCACATTGGACAATTCGAAATACACACACCTGATACACATACACACACCACACCCACACACCCAATCCAATATAAAACACACACCCACATCACCGACAAACCCTTACTACCAGAATTCTGAAACCACGCCAGAGAGAGACGTCACCATAAACAACACCAGCATCCATGGACACACAACACCGTCACTTACACAACATCCATGCACCTCAAACAACACACAACAACACATCCTCTCACACATCACAACACACACCACCTTACACATCACCCACACCACATCATGGCACCTCAACGACACCCCAGGTTCTCTGAGGAGGAGCTCAGGGTCATGGTGGAGGAAATCATCCGGGTAGAGCCACAGCTATTCGGATCACAGGTGCAGCACACCACCATTGCAAGGAAGATGGAGCCATGGCGCAGAATTGTCGACAGGGTCAACGCAGTGGGACAGCATCCAAGAACACGGGATGACATCAGGAAGAGGTGGAACGACCTATGGGGGAAGGTGCGATCCCTGGTCTCCAGACACCAGATTGCTTTACAGTGGACTGGCAGTGGAGCCCTACCTCCTCCCCCACAACTAACAACATGGGAGGAGCAGGTCCTGGCAATATTGCATCCTGAGGGCCTCGCAGGTGTAGCAGGAGGACTGGACTCTGGTAAGTCAACTCTTTACTACCTCATCCCCCTCACCCTACCTGCATGCTATCACATACTCCCACCCACACCCTCACCCCCATCACTCCAACACCTCACATATGCCCCACTATCACAACCCACCCATCCCAATACCAAGACCTGCATGCAACACCAAAGCATGGACACCCATCCTCAAAGCATGTCCACTACAGATACCCGCACAGACCCCAAACAAAATATCACACAAGGACCAAGCCAAGAATGCAAGCACTGGAGTACAGGATCACTCACCCATTGCACACGATGGCACACACAGATGCAATAATGATGCCATTACACCCCTGCAGGTCCCCAACCCAACGTCACCGGACAGGAGGTACCAGACATGTCCAGTCCCCCCACAGAAGAGACCCACAGGGATGACAGCAGCTCTGCACAACTGGATCAAGATGAGCAGCCCGGCCCATCAGGTACCTTGGGACAGTCGGTTTCCCTGACACTGCCACAAGCCATCACAGAGCCTCCCCCTCAGGAAACACCGGCACAGCACCCACCCAGCGGGCCCATCCCTCTGTCCCCAGGACACGTCAATCAGCAGTGTGTCCACCACTACAGGGAATCCAGGCAAACCCACCAACCCAAGAAAATCAAGGACCTGGGGGCAGTGGCAGTGGGCACACGGTTCAGGGGAAAGAGGCTCAGGAAAACAGGGAAGCTGGGAGGACTGCTGTGCGACAGGGGGAGGACAGGCCCAGGGAACCCACCCTCCACAAGGCCCTCTCCAACATCATGGGAGCTTACCATCATTCCCAGGAGATGATGGCGACGGTACTGGCCAAGTTTCAGGAGACCCAGCGGCGGCAGGAGGAACACTATCTGGCGATCAGGGAGGACCTGAAGTCCATAAACAACACCCTGGTCACCATTGCAGGGGTGCTGCAAGACCATGTCAACACCAAGAGGGACACTGTAGCACAACAAGGGGCCCCTGACACTAGCCTGGATGATGAACAGCCCTCCACCTCTGCCGTCGCTAGTGGACAGGAGGCACCACCACAGGAACACGACACCAGCACCCCACCCCCTGCAGATGGAGTACCACCCCGCAAACGGTCCCTGAGATCCAGGAACAAGACAGAGAACATTACCAAGACCCCGCCAGGAAATGAGACTCCCCTGAATGTCACCCTTCTGTCCCACTTTGTCACCCTGTCCATCCTTCAACTGCCATCGCTCCACTTCCTATGCCCCTTTGGACAATGCACCTGTGAAACAAATAGACTGGACTCTGCCATGGACATTCCTCCACCATCCCCCCTGCCCATTTTACAACCCCCTCCACTTATTTGCAGAGAAATAAACACACTTCAATCATAAAACAATCTGGAGTCAGTCTGTGCTTTCACAAACGTGTAATTGCAATAACCATGGAATATCGCAATGTCAATTTACTTGTGCACATAACGAAAGGGAATAGTGGCAAGACAGCTGCGCCCCTTGTGTGCTAGGCGGCAGTACTCACTGTGGTCATCTTCGCCGGCATTGATGTTCGTAATGCAGGAAAAGGTAGACAAGCATGGGGAAGATGTGCAATTCGGGCTCCATGGCTTCGTGGTTGTTCCCTGAGTCTCCAGAGGTGAGTTCTTTGACTTCTGCGTTCTTTTTCTGCCGTGCTTTTGATGTCGTTGGTACTGCCCCAGAAAAGGTGGGAGATAGGCCTGTCTTAATACATTGTCTTCCGCCTGGATGTTGACGGTTACCGCCATGGTGCTTGTTGCTACCGCTGTGGCGGTCACTGTGTTAAAGTGGCTGTCTGTCTGCGCAGATTCTGCCGTGGTCATAATTCCATTTTTGTTACCACCGTCCTGTTGGCGGTATTATCGCTGCTTTATCACCGACCACCAGAGTTGTAATGAGGGCCACAATGTTACTGCATTTGCCTGTTATAATAATTTTGTGGAAAATAACTGTACCACTATTTTTTTTATCTTCTTTATTTCTTACATCAGCACCCAAGGGCAAGAAGAGGGGCAGCAATGAGGCAGGTCTGGGAAGAGCTGCGAAGGAGCAAGCACAGGCCACCAGGGCCACTGCTGAGGGCTCTGCTAGCCCTATTATGTCCTATTATTTAATTATTATTAGTATTTCCTTAACTTTTACCTCTGCCTACTATTATACTACTTTTAAGTTTGCCTTGTTTATTTTTAAACTGTCTAATTTTTTTCCAACTCCCCTATCCATTATTATTATTTCATGTTTTTTTGTTTGGTAACTGACTTCTTTCCAGTCTGTACTAGTCTGTAGGTTTCTTCTACTTTGTTGGTAATCTTTCCCTCTTCCCTATGTAACCCTCACACCTATATATCTTGTGATACTGTAAGACTAAGAACAGATTTTGGTACTCTACTGTCTACTGTGTCAGGCTTTACCTTTATGTAGGAGTGAAATGATCACAATGTTATTCCTTTCTTCCCTGCAACTGAAGCAGACCACAAGGCTGGTCAAGCCTGACCCACTGGGATGAAAGGACAAAGCTTGATCAAGGCAGACACCATCCTCCACCTGATGATGTTGGGATTGTCTTATGGATTTGAGAAAATAAATGACACAACTTTAGTGCTTAGTACAATTTTAAAGACGTATTTCCAAAAAATATGTCACCCACCCCTGCATATCTACTGTCCCTTCCTCCTAATGAATAAATGGTTCATTGTTGGTTGAAAATAGCTGTATCTATGAAACAGAACTCAGAACAGTTAATACAGGAAAACATACACAAAATTATCTATCTATCTATCTATCGATCTATCTATCTATCTAACTACATATCTCTATATATATTATTATATATAATAATATAATATATATATAATATTATATATATATATAATATATATATTATCTATCTATCTATCTATCTATCTATCTATCTATCTATATATAAATACATATATATATATATATATATATATATATATATATATATATATATATATAACTGACATTTTGCCTGCCTCCCTCTGCTTTTTGGAGTGTTTTTGCTGGTTTTAAGACTCTGCGCACTTTACCACTGCTAACCAGTGCTAAAGTGCATATGCTCTCACCCTTTAAACATGATGACATTGGATCATACCCAAATGGATTATTTAATTTACTTATAAGCCCCTAGTAAAGGGCACTATATGTGCCCAGGGCCTGTAGATTAAATGCTACTAGTGGGCCTGCAGCATAGATTGTGCCACCCACTTAAGAAGCCCCTTAACCATGTCTCAGGCCTGCCATTGCAAGGCCCATGGGTGCAGTTCCACTGCCAATTTGGTCTGGCATTTAAAAGTACTTGCAAAGCCTAAAACACCCCTTTTTCTACATATAAGTCACCACTAAGGTAGGCCCTAGATAATCCATATGGCAGGGTGCTGTGTAGGCAAAAGGCAGGACATGTACCTGTGTAGTTAACATGTCCTGGTAGTGTAAAGCTCCTACCTTTGTTTTTGCACTGCTGTGAGGCCTGCACCTTCATAGGGCTACCCTTATACACTGTTTGAGTGGCAGCTGCTGACCTGAAAGGAGTAGGAAGGTCATATTTAGTATGGCCAGAATGGTAATACAAAATCCTGCTGACTGGTGAAGTTGGATTTAATATTACTATTTTAGAATTGCCACTTTTAGAAAGCGAGCATTTCTCTGCACTTAAATCCTTCTGTGCCCTACTATCCACGTCTGGCTGGGTTCAGTTGACAGCTCCCTTGTGCATTTACTCAGACACACCCCAAAAACAGGATACTCAGCCTAACTTCATACATCTGCAATTTGAATGGGTCTTCCTGGGCTGGGAGGGTGGAGGGTCTGACACTTACATGTCAAAGGACAGTAGCCTGCCCTCACACAAAGGACTGCCACACCCCCTACTGGGACCCTGGCAGACAGGATTGAACTGAAAGGGGACCTTGTGCACCTCTAAGCCACTCTTTTAAGTCTCCCTCACTTCAAAGGCATATTTAGGTATTTAAAGAGGGCCTCTGCCCCTACCAATTCAGACACTTCCTGGAGAAGAGAACCTGAATGAGAATCTGCAACCTGCCCAGAAGAACTGCCTGGCTGCCCAAAGGACTCACCTGACTGCTTTCTGTGAAGGACTGCTGCCTTACTATTGTCCTGCTACCTTGCTGCTCTCTGGCTGCGCTGACAAGTGCTCTCTAAGGGCTTGGATAGAGCTTGCCTCCTGTTCCCTGAAGTCTCAAGACCAAAAAGACTTCATCTCTACAAGAAGGACTCCTTGTGTGGTGAAAATTCAACGCACAGCCTTCCAGAAATGACGCACAGCCTGCATCGCAGTGAAAATTTCACTGCATGCTGAACCGGAACGAAGCAGCCTGACTTTGCAAGATCGATGCAACGCCAGCCTAGCGACCAGAAATTCGACCCACAGCCAAGCCAGAATGATGCAGTCCGACTTCCAGAGAGGAATCAATACAGCGCCTGCCATGCAGTAGAAATTTCCATGCAATGCCCACCGGATCGACGCACCCCCTGTGACTTCGTCCTGTCAGTGTAGGAAATCCACGCATCATCCCCGGGGCATCTGAAAACCCCGCAACCTGAAGAGGATCCATGACCGAGTGCGGAAATCGACGGAAAGCCGTCTCTGCGTGAAAACTAAACAACGCATTGCCGTATGCGGTCCGTGAAATTGATGCACACCTCCCTGTTTTCCACGCATCTCTTGCTCTACTGTTCTTTGTGGAGATTTTGAATGCAAACCAGATACTTTGTGCTTGAAAGAGACATTGATTGCTTTTAAAAGACGAAAGACCCTTTATATCATTTTACAGTGATATTTTCAGCATAGACTTATTGCATCTTATTCGTTTTGACCTGCATCTCATCAGCTAAATATGATATATATTTCTAAACACAGTGTGGTGTATTTTTGTGGTGTCCTACTGGGTTATTGCATGATTTATTGCACAAATACTTTACACATTGCCTTCTAAGTTAAGCCTGACTGCTCAGTGCCAAGCTACCAGAGGGTGGGCACAAGATAATTTGGATTGTGTGTGACTTACTCTGACTAGAGTAAGGGTCCTTGCTTGGACAGGGGGTAACCTGACTGCCAACCATAGACCATTTCTAACATTGGTGATCAGCGGTGAGGGGAGGACTTGTATTTGTGCAGTGGCATACAATAGCTAAGTGTTCACTACCTACCCACAGTCAAAGATCAACTTGAATTTTTATCTTTTTCTGCAATTTCGTTTTCTATCTGCCATTTTTGAACTAAAATGCTCATTCAACATGTCTCTGGCTAGGTCTCAAGCAGGAGATGAAGAGTGTGATATAGCCATGCTGGATACCTACACTGTTAAACAGCTGAAGGGGTTCTGCAGGGATATGGGAGTACCTACCCAGAAGGCCTCCAGAAAGGAGGAATTCCAAAAGGCGCTGAGGGCCTGGGCAGAAGCTCATTCTGATGAGAATGTTGAGCAGGAGGGTCCAGAGGATGGCCCCTCAGAGGATTTTTTGCATTTAGTGGAAGATGTTACCACTGTGATTGTGCCCCCTGCCAAACCACAGAGAAGTGCCTCTGATCAGGGCCTGACCACAGAGGAAAGGAGAAAAGAGAGAGCATTCCAATTGCAAATGGCAAGGTTAAAAATTGAAGCTCAACAGTAGGAGAGGAGGGCAGAGAGAGCTGAGGCTGCAGCTGAGAGAGCCTTGCCTGAAAATAAACTTTTGTTGGCTCATGAACTTAGGGGCATATTTATACTCCGTTTGCGCCGAATGTGCGTCAAAATTTTTGACGCACATTCAGCGCAAACGTTGCCCCATATTTAAACCTTGACGCCCGATCCGGCGCAAAAGGCAAATGGCGCTATGTGCGTCAGTTTCTGGAAGCGGCACCCCACCCTGCGTTAATGACATGCAGGGTAGGCGTTCCCGTCCAAAAAGCCACGCACACAGCGGTGCGTCGTATTTATGCTTCCGGGCAAAAATGACTCCCGGGCGGTAGGCGGAGCTGAAAAATGACGCAAAGCACAAATAGCGTCAAATTTTAACGCCAGGGTCAGGGCAGGCGTTAGAATGGGGCAAACGCACCTGAACTTAATCAGAACACACAGAACAAACAACAGAGCAGCAGAGCAGCAGAGCAGCAACAGGGAGACATGGAGGTGATTTTTCTTCAGCGTGCACGTAGACGCAGAGCACTGCAGCAACAACAGCAGCTACAACAACAACAGCAGGGACCCCAAAGACAGCGCAGAAGGCAGGAGAGGATATTCCGCCCAAGAACAACCCTGCATGGCCTCAGGGAACGGGACATCATCCAGAGGTACTGGTTGAACTGGCAGGCCATTCAGCAGCTGCTGAGAAATATTGAACAGCAGTTGGCCCCCACTTTAGTGACTCCCCGCACTATCCCAACAGAAACAAAGCTGCTTGCCGTACTTCACCTGCTGGCAAGTGGCTCGTTTCAGACAACTGGTGCCCTGGTTGGTGGAATATCACAACCATCATTCTCCGCATTCCTGCCTAAAGTACTGGATGCCATCATTCGCCTGACACCCCGCCACATCTGCTTCCCTAACACACTGCAGAAGCAGCAGGAAACTAAACAGGGGTTCTACGCCATTAGTGGCTTCCCGCACGTCCTTGGTGCAATCGACTGCACACACGTACGCCTTGTGCCACCTGCTGCGACTGAACACCTCAACCGCAACAGGAAGCACACACATTCAATCAACGTGCAAGTCGATCACCAAGGACTGATCAGCAACATTGTGGCTAAATATCCTGGGAGTGTACATGACGTATTCATCTTCCGTCACTCCACCATCAACCAACACTTCCAGGATGGACGGTATGGAAATGGACTACTAGTTGGTAAGGACAAAAACCAAACTGATATACACACTGCACAGAAAAGCTCTAGGACAAACAACACATACACCACAATAGCAACACCTAAGCATTAACACACTGAGGTACTCACATCACTAGCCATGTTTCAGAAGTCACCATTGAACCTGTCACACATTGGAATTTACTCTACAGCTTAATGTGAAGACATTAATGACTGTGCTTGCATAAATGTCACCTTGCAAATTGGAAGTCTCACAATAACCTGTACACTAATACATTGCATACGTTTTAAGGTATGGGATGGCCTGGGTACTTTCACATGAACGTTTCAACCACACTTTCATGTTTCAACTCTGCATGGAACTATCATCTCACCCCCAGTGAGGACACACGGACACCTGTATCACAAGTCACAATGCTAGGGAGGGAACACTGTACTGGAAAAACAAATACATCCTGCTGACAAACGGTTAGCCAACAAACACTTGCTCAGCCAAGGAAAAAAACTCAATGCAAAAGTTTTCACCAACAACCATAGGTTGTCACATTAGTACACAAAAGAGTCACAGACAACACAAGACAACTACTGCCATCAAAGATCTGTACAACAGTGCCTCCTACATCTAATTGATCCCATTCTGTGTTTTTCTTTCAGCTGATCAGGGGTATGGCATCCAGCCTTGGATAATGACACCATTTGGGAACCCCACTACTGCTGCAGAGCGGGCATACAATGACGCACACAAGAGGACACGCAGCATTGTGGAGCGGACCTTTGGGATCCTAAAGTCAAGGTTCCGCTGCCTTGACATCACTGGCGGTAGCCTACTCTATTCCCCAGAGATGGTCTGTAAGATCATACTCACTTGTGCCATATTGCACAATATATGTGTAAAAAGGAACATTCCCCTCCTTGAACTGGACCCAGACATGCCTGAGGATGATGAAGAGGAGGATGCTGGCCTGCAACAGGAGGGGGAACAACCTAACACGGCAGCAGGAGTGCGTAGGCGCCAACAGCTTGTCAATAATTTTTTTTCTTGATGTATCATAATAACTTGTATTCCACAATTGTAAATAAACACAGATAACAAACACCACATCATGCTTTGGCCTATGCATTTCTGACCACCTTTAGTTTGAAATTGCTGAAGAAGAATGTCGTCTCATTGAGCAAGAATGCTATAACAATCATCACAACAAAAATAAACATCACAAATGTATGCACAGAGGGTAGGATGTGTCATGATACATTACCATACACAGAGGCCAACAGGAGTACAAATGTGGCAATTACACATGCCTGATCCAAACACATGAGACAGTCTCTCACCCAGCCCAAAAATGTAGATCAAATCAAATCAAATCATTAACATTTATAAAGTGCGCTACTCACCCGTGCGGGTCTCAAGGCGCTAGGGGGGAAAGGGGGTGTTATCGCTGCTCGAACAGCCAAGTCTTTAGGAGTCTCCGGAAAGCGGAGTGGTCCTGGGTGGTCCTGAGGCTGGTGGGGAGGGAGTTCCAGGTCTTGGCCGCCAGGAAGGAGAAAGATCTCCCACCCGCCGTGGAGCGGCGGGTGCGAGGGACGGCAGCAAGTGCGAGGCCAGCGGAGCAGAGGGGGCGGGTGGGGACGTAGAAGCTGAGGCGTCTGTTGAGGTATTCCGGTCCCTTGTTGTGGAGGGCTTTGTGTGCGTGGGTGAGAAGACGGAAGGTGATCCTTTTGCTGACTGGGAGCCAATGCAGGTGTCTCAGGTGTGCGGAGATGTGGCTGTTGCGGGGTACGTCGAGGATGAGGCGGGCCGAGGCGTTTTGGATGCGTTGCAGGCGGTTTTGGAGTTTGGCGGTGGTCCCGGCGTAGAGGGTGTTGCCGTAGTCCAGGCGACTCGTGACAAGGGCGTGGGTCACGGTTTTTCTGGTGTCGGCGGGGATCCAGCGGAAGATCTTGCGGAGCATGCGGAGAGTGAGGAAGCAGGCGGAGGACACGGCGTTGACTTGCTTGGTCATGGTGAGAAGAGGGTCCAAGATGAAGCCGAGGTTGCGGGCGTGGTCTGCGGGGGTCGGTGCGGTGCCGAGGGCCGTGGGCCACCAGGAGTCGTCCCAGGCGGACGGGGTGTTGCCGAGGATGAGGACTACCGTTTTTTCAGAGTTCAGCTTTAGGCGGCTGAGCCTCATCCAATCTGCGACGTCCTTCATACCCTCTTGTAGGTTGGTCTTGGCGCTGGCGGGGTCCTTGGTGAGGGAGAGTACAAGTTGGGTGTCGTCGGCGTAGGAGGTGATGATGATGTCGTGCTTGCGTACGATGTCGGCGAGGGGGCTCATGTAGACATTGAAGAGTGTCGGGCTGAGCGATGAGCCTTGAGGTACGCCGCAGATGATCTTGGTGGGTTCTGAGCGAAACGGAGGGAGGTAAACTCTTTGGGAGCGGTTAGCGAGGAAGGAGGCGATCCAGTCCAGGGCCTGGCCTTGGATCCCGGTGGAGCATAGGCGGGTGATTAGGGTGCGGTGACAGACGGTGTCAAAGGCAGCCGAGAGGTCGAGGAGAATGAGGGCGACTGTTTCACCGTTGTCCATCAGGGTTCTGATGTCGTCTGTGACTGAGATGAGGGCGGTTTCCGTGCTGTGGTTGGTTCGGAATCCGGTTTGTGAAGGGTCGAGCAGGTTGTTGTCTTCCAGGAAGGTGGTCAGCTGTTTGTTGACGGTCTTTTCTATTACCTTGGCTGGGAAAGGTAGAAGAGAGATGGGGCGGAAGTTTTTCAGGTCGCTTGAGTCAGCCGTAGGTTTCTTTAGTAGGGCGTTGACTTCAGCGTGCTTCCAGCATTCAGGGAAGGTAGCAGAAGAAAAAGAAGAGTTGATGACGGTCTGGAGGTGCGGGGCGATGATGTCGTCGGCTTTGTTAAAGATGAAGTGCGGGCAGGGGTCCGAAGGGGCGCCGGAGTGGATAGAGTTCATGATGGATTTGGTTTCTTCCGTGTTGATGTGGGTCCAGTTGTTGAGGGTGATGTCCGGGGAAGCGGGTTCAGTGGTGTATGGTTGGGTCTGGTGTCCGAAGCTGTCGTGGAGGTCGCTGATCTTGCGATGGAAGAAAGTGGCGAGGGATTCGCACAAATCCTGTGAGGGCGTGACGGCGTTGGCGCTGGCGCTGGGGTTGGAGAACTCTTTGACGATGCTGAAGAGTTCTCTGCTGTTGTGGCTGTTTTTGTCTAGTCTGTCGGTGAAAAAGTTCCTTTTGGCAGTGCGGATCAGGTGGTGGTGTTCGCGTGTAGCGTTCTTGAGGGCGGTCATGTTGTCTGCGGTGTGGTCCTTGCGCCAGGCCTTCTCAAGGGCACGACAAGTTTTCTTTGATTCTTTGAGGGTGTCAGAGAACCAGAGAGGTTTTTTGGTGTTGGTCTGTCGATGCGTGCGTTTGAGGGGAGCAAGGTTGTCAGCGCAGTTGGAGATCCAGTTTGTGAGGTTGAGAGCTGCGTCGTTGGGGTCGGTGGTGAGGGTGGGTTGGTTGGCGGCGAGAGCGGAGAAGAGTTGCTCTTCAGGGATCTTGTTCCACTGTCGACGAGGGGTGGGTTGAGTGCGGAGGTGGGAGGTCTCGCGTCGGAATGTGAAGTGGACGCAGCTGTGGTCGGTCCAGTGTAGGGCAGAGGTGTGGCTGAAGAAGACGTGTTTGCTGGCGGAGAAGATAGGGTCGAGCGTGTGTCCGGCGATGTGGGTGGCGGTGTTCACCAGTTGTTTGAGGCCGAGGTTGGCGAGGTTGGCGAGCAGGGTGGTGGTGTTGGGGTCGTTGTTTTGTTCCAGATGGAAGTTGAGGTCGCCTAGGAGGATGTAGTCCGGTGAGGCGAGGGCGTGCGGGGAGATGAAGTCGGCGATGGCGTCGCTGAAAGAGGCGCGAGGTCCGGGAGGACGGTAGACGAGGGATCCTCTGAGGGTGGTCCTTGGGTCGGTGCGAATCTGAAAATGCAGGTGTTCAGCGGCGAGGGGGGGGTCTTCGGTGGAGGTGGTGACGCTGATGGAGTCTTTGAAGATGATGGCGACACCTCCTCCTACTTTGAAAGCAGGACTCATTTGAAAGTCTCATCACACGTGTTCAGAGACAGGGTGGGACCATCCATGTGTACGTGACCATGTCATCAATGGCTTCTCTCAAGTGTGTGATATGAGCAATACCCAATTGGAACAACATTAGCTGCCACTAACTCAGGAGGAGACCTTGAAGTCACAGTGACAACATACACCCAGACAGGTGATAGTGGATCCACATTCCCACACACATGTACACATATGTCATACAATCAACCTAATCTTTGAAAGTAGACCATCACAGTTGTGTCCCAGTTTGAACCTAGCAGGAAGAATGTAACATGCCACTAAACCAGGTAATGCAGAAAGGGACACAGACAACAACTAAATAATTTTCATCATCACATGAGGAACGCTGAGAGTCTTACAAACATAGTCATTGGAAAATGGTATGCAAGTTTGCTCCAAATCATCAATACTGCAAACGTCAAATGGGCTAATGAGATGAATGAATGGTCAACAGTCATTCATACCATATGGCCTTACATTAGCCTGCTGCTGCAGGTTTGTCATAATATAATAAATAAAAGCCAGGGATACAGTAGCTATTCTGGATGGGCAAATCCTAGGGTGCTGGGGGCCTAAGTCCACCTCTACCACCCCCCAAACATACAAGAATCTTGTACTTGTGAACTAAACACATGCATAAGGCACATGTGTGGGCTACATGTCAAAAGTCAAACACAAATCAGAAACACAAATTCATAATGGGACATGGTTAGCCCCATCAAAACTGTAAGTGACTATTGCACTCCCTGTTAGGTAAAAAGCATCACCATCATAATTGTGGACACAATTTGGAGAAGGAATACATCATGGTATCCCATCCATCATTTCAAATTAGCCATCAGCAATTACCCAAAATATGTGGCCAAATATGGTTAATACATTATGTAACGTATCCTAAATATTACAGTGTGAATGCCTTCTATACATACAACAACGGACATGTGTCATATCCAACCACAAATGTGTATCACATAGCACCGTTTGACTATGACAAATCACCTTCCCCAAGTTAAAAACATGAAGACATAAGAAAAAAAATTGCGCAAAATTCTACGCATACAGCATGGGCGTCATAATTTGTTCACGTACATGAGTGCACAGAATGCAGAGTCAAATATAAATGTATCCAAAAGTTTCGCATATTTAGCCATCAAAATATAAATTACATCATATATTTTTTTGACTCAGCATCATGTGCACTCCTGTACGTGGAAAAAATATGACGCCCATGATGTATGCGTGGTAAATTTGATGCAACATGGACAATATGTTGGACATCTCATGTACATTAAAAAAATATTAATATTCATATCATATTTTTTGACTCAGCATCATGTGCACTCCTGTACGTGAAAAAAATATGACGCCCATGATGTATGCGTGGTAAATTTGACGCAACATGGACAATATGTTGGACATCTCATGTACATTAAAAAAATATTAATATTCATCTCATATTTTTTGACTCAGCATCATGTGCACTCCTGTACGTGGAAAAAATATGACGCCCATGATGTATGCGTGGTAAATTTGACGCAACATGGACAATATGTTGGACATCTCATGTACATTAAAAAATTATTCATATTCATATCATATTTTTTGACTCAGCATCATGTGCACTCCTGTGCGTGGAAAAAATATGACGCCCATGATGTATGCGTGGTAAATTTGACGCAATATGGACAATATGTTGGACATCTCATGTACATTAAAAAATTATTAATATTCATATCATATTTTTTGACTCAGCATCATGTGCAATGTTATGCGTAAAAAAAAATGACGCACAATTGTGTTTGCGTGAAAATATGACGCATAATGGGAAAATAAAAACGGCGGCCATTTTCTGCAGGAAGTGATGTAATAGGATATCATGTTTACAAAATCTGTACTGGGAGTTCACTTTCACTTTCACTTTGCAGTCTCAGATTTATCTAGACTGTGTGGTTGTGTGAAAGGTGTTGTCCTGTGTTTTACTGCTTTTGTGTCCTGTGTACCTTGTATTTTGACTTTTTGTGATTCTATTCTTGTTGCATAACATTGTCTCAGTCTGTTTAGTCTAGTTTTGTCTATTCCTGTTTTTGTTTGTATTGTCTGTGGGAGTCTGTTGTGGGTAGCATAGTTTTTGGGGTTAGTTGGGCTATTTTTCTCCTTTTTCTTTTTCCTTCACACCTCTACCTTTCCCCATTTCCCACTTTTACTTTCTTATTTCATTTGTCAATTTTTCTTGCTGTCAATATGTCAGGTAGGCCTCGCCGGTCCAGGATGGGTGAGGATGAATTGGGGGGATTCATATGGCTAGTTTGCCATTTCCTCCCACTGATGCTGGAGGCTGGGGGGCGTGTGATACAGGGGTATCACACGGAGGCAAGGAAAATCCGGTGGGGGATGGTGCGCCATCACCTGGTCCGGGTCTAAGGGAGCATGCGCAATGTCCATCAATTGAAGCACCGCTGGGCAGATCTGATAACCAGGGAACAGGACCTGCTGGACCACCTGGGAATCAGGATTGGTGGCCATGTTGGTGAGTACAAATCAATTACATGCGAATATTAGAAATCTGTGTGGGAACATGTGATGATTGTTACCCAATCTGCTAGATAAGTAGCTGACTGTGTGTAATGCTAGGGAAACCTAGGCCCATGTTTATACATTTATATCCCCCTTTTTGCACCACATTTTCACGCAAAAACAGCAGCAACTTACAACATATATCTGTATTTTGCAAGTTTGCCCCGTCTCTGCGTGACAAAATGATGCAAATGCTGCGCTACAAAGGTATACATATGTGCCCTAATGTGTATTTGTTGCACAATGTGTATGAAGACCAATGCTAGCAGTCAGATGCCTCATTTTTTCTACACATAAAAGATGCCTGTAGCTGTATGTAATGTAGTGTTGCATTTGTGTCAGACAAGCAACACGTTAACGGCTCTATTTGTACTCTACAGGTCATATTGGCCAGTGAGTAAGTCATGTAGAAACAACATACCTACATATGTAGACGCCATAGCTAGACAGAAAATTAGAAACCCATGATGATGCTATACATGTGTGTTGCCTTCACGTCACATGAAGTTAGATATGTTGTCCACAGATATGTCACATGTGTGTGTGGTTGCTGTGTGTTGAACATGTCCACCTAGCCTGTTTGATTGTGAGTGGTCATGCAGTCCTCATGGAACCAGTTTTTGGATGTCTCTCTGGGATGCACATGCTGAGATGTATGGATAACATTATTGTTGGGGCATACTAATGGAGGGTTAACTTGGACGACACCTGACTGTCCTGGCCACTGCATGTGTGTAGTAGGGTGTGTAACTGTAGCAGGAGACTCATCCAATGTTAATGTTGAATACAAAGTCATCCATGCAGTATGAGCATGTGGGAAAGTGTATCATTACCATGTCATATTCACACAGTGTCATTGTAACTGAAATTATTTGTCAGTTCACCCAGTCTGAGTATATTCTTCCTTTCATGCTTTACAGGTGGACCAGCCCCGTACACCGTGGGAGAGGTGGCACATTTTGAGGACCCCGATACCTACAGTGAGTGTCGCCTGAGTGCTATTTTCATTGTTTGGTAATGATGCATGATGGACTACTGTGTGTTCAAGAGAATTCATGATTTGATGCGCTGGCCGTTCATTGTCATTGTTGTTTTAGTGTGATATCAAATAGGACTTCTGTTTATGTAAAGAAATACCTAGCCATCTCTCAGATTTAGGGGCTGTAGGTCATTCCAGTTGGGCCGCAATGGGGAATGGGATGAGTCATTTGGAATACACTGGTCAATGTAAGACTTGGTCGGGGACTTGGCATGAACTGAGTCTGCATATCAGACTGACAGTCTCCCATATAGCTTAGGCAAATGGCTTTGATGACAAGTGCTTCTTCCTAGTTGAGGATGCACTGTGTACACTGTAGGTTGGATCTTCCGGGGGCATGTACTTCCACAAGGTGAACTAGAAGTGTGTGTGACTTGAGTGCAATGGCCTAGGTGTTCTGTCGAATCATGAGAATGGGTGTTCTAGCTCCTCTGTGTGTGTTGTAAAACAGGCCTCACTGATAGTATGTCATGTTGGCCTAAGTCATATCATTTTGACATGTGTGGACCTTGGATGTGACAATGTTTGGCTGACTCCAACGTGTTGCTAGCCATTCATAGGTGTTGTGTGTGAAGGCACATACTTGTTGAACTTTCTATACACTCCTGGGTGTGCATTGAACATGGGATTGTTGGTTGTTCTTCCCACACCACCCTCAAAGACTGGCATTTTAATGTGAAACAGGGAACCTAGGACTGTAGCAACCAGTATGTTACACGTACTTGACACCTTTTGTGACTTGAGTTAGTACCTAGGGCCAGATGTAGCAAACTGTTTACAAGTTGCAAATGTCATAAATTTCTGTTTGTGAGTTGCAAACGTCTGTTTCCTATTATGAAATGTATTTGGTGATTATGAACATATTTGCAAAATGCTTTTCCAAATCCAAAATAGGAAGGGGTTTTCCCGTCCTATTTGCAACTCACAGTGGTATGCAATTCCATTTGCAACCGAGTGCGTGGTTGCAAAGTGAGTCGCAGTTATCATCCACTTGAAGTGGATGGTAACCCACTTGCTAACTGGAAGGGGTCCCCATAGGAACCCTTCACCTTTGTGAGTGGACCTAAATAATCCTGTACAAAACAGCCAGTGGTCCAAGGGACCACTAACTGCCCTGAAATAATCCAAGATTGAAGTTGTTGTAATTTATTTCTAAGTGCAGCTCATTTTCCTTTCAGGTAAACGGCCTACACTTGGGGAAAAATAACCTGCTTTATTTAAAAGCAGTCACGGCCATGGAGGTCTGCTGTTCCCAGCAGGCCTCCATCCCCGTGAGTGCCCATAGTCGCTAAGGTGGCGCAACTTGGAACCCACCTCATTGATCTTAATGAGGTGGGTCTTAGCGACCCCATCGCGACTCGCAGACGGTGTCAGAGACACCGTTCTGCATTGCAAATTGGTAGTCGCAATTTTCCATCTTCCTACATCTGGCCCCTAGTGTAGACATTTGGTTATGGCCCATGGGTTCAATCTTAGCACACAACTAATTACAAATGGCATTGAGTGAGGAGTGTGATTGTTATCACATAGAGTGACATATGTAGTGAAATCAGTATGCGGAAGAGGTGCAGCCATGATGTCAGATGCCTTAGGTATGATTTGGATGAGTAGTTTAGGGTGATGTCATCCATCAGGTAGAGACATGGATATGCTAGGTGTGATATGCCCTTATGTATGCATGCTTCACATGTACTTCCTCTGAGCCTTTCCGTGAACTATGTTGTGACAATTTCTACAACCAATACATTTCTAGTAATGTACAAATAACCCATTGTGCTATCCACCCAATCCAATTCCAAAGGTAAATATTTGCCTTTTCTCTTCACAGCTGCAAACATGAGTGCCGCAGATCGCCACCATTTTGAGCGGCGTGCCATGAGATACAGGCACATCCTGCAGGTGCAGTGTGGTTACCGGAGGATGGCCCGCAAGTACCATTCTGATCGGGCCTCCGGGGCGTGGTGGGCCACACCACAGGCTCCCCCTACATTGCCACCAACAACCACCAACACCACATCCACCAGGTCTGCCCAAGTGGCCCCAGCAACGTCTGCAGCAATGGACCCTGCATCTTCCTCCAGACCTGGACCCAGCCGTATTGTGGTAGCAGGACTGTCCCGTGGCCAACCAACTCCTGCCACAACATCAACCTCCGCCGGCACACAAACCAGCACAGACCCTCCTGTGGACCCAGCTGCCTTCCTGGCATTGACCAGAAAAATGGACAAGTTGGTCAAGCAGGTGGACAACCTGAGGGAGGACATGAGCTACATTAAAAAGAGGGTGCGCTCCATCAGGCGCACACTACGGAGGGCGAACCTGTAGCACTTTTGCCCTCTAGAACTTTTACCCCTCCCCTTTCACCTCTTTCCTATTTTCTACTGTTAGTTGGGTTTTGGGGATTAGTATTAGGATAAGTATAGGTAATTAGCTTAGTTAGTGTTAGGGAAGAGGGTGGGGGGTCCTTATTCTTTCTATCTTATTTTTTTGTGTGGGTGGGTGGGTGGGGGGCAATGTTGGGATTCCTGTTAAAAAACAAAAACAAAAACAAAAAACATTCAAAAAATTACAAAAAAATATATGTTTGTTTAGGATAGTATAGTATGTGTGTAAGTTAGTAAGTGTTGTCCTGCATGTGTCCTGTCTCATAATGGTGGGTGGGGGGTTGATGTTTAGATCGTTTCGTTACATGTGTAGAGTAAGTTTAGCTTAGGTTAGTTAGGGACAGTTGTGGGTTAGTAGTAGTCAGGTTAGATTAGTGTAGGTTTAGCTTTCCCTTAGTTGCCTATTGTATTACTCGATTGAAATAAATATATAGTTAACCCTTTACATGATGCTTTAGGTGCTACTTTATCATGGCCTTGACATCAGTGTAGCAGAATGTTTTAGTATGACATTTGTGTCCTATGCTCGCCATCCCCAGGAAATTGAGGTTTAACATCCCAGCTACCCGTGTGCTAACTTGTTAAGTATCCACCATTTGGGAGACCCACCATTGGTAGTGTGCATTGATCACCAAGGTTTTGTTTTGGTATGTATCCTACTTCACAAAGAGTGCTTCCAGACTTGTTATTGTGGGTAAATTGATAGGTCGGACAGCAGTGTGAAGTTCAGGGAGATCTTTGTAGATGAGGAGTTGTTCACACTCTTGTATTGTTGCTTTCATTGCTGACCTACATCATGTGTGTACTGATTCAGCATGACTTTCCTTCATGGAAGTATACTCCGTAAGGGTGATTGATGCAGTGTAATTTGTTCATGATTCCCTACATCATGCGGCATTAATTCTTATTTAAGTATTGCATGGTGCCTACATTTCTCAGCCACCATTAGTTGTCTACAATAGCGATAGATGGTGCATCATTCTGTCCAACACAGCATGATTGTGTGTGGTTAGTCCCTTCATCAGTTATTTTCCTCAGTATGGTAAGGCTATGATGCAATCCTGGCCACTGCACAGATGTTTCAGTATACATGAAATCAGGACAGTAGTATAGAGAATCTACATGGTTGCCACACAGCCAATTTGGAGTTAGGTACTGCACAGTTGAAGTGTGAAATTACACAGAGACACAATAGGTGTGCAAGAGCTATTTATTTATAGGTGGTGTAGTGCAAAATGTCCATTCACCATGTTTGCTGAGTCCGTTCTGGTGCATTCTTACATGGTGATCCTACAGAAGGGGTGTGGATGATGCTCCTGACATGCTGGGGTGATGTCACAGACAGTGCAGAGGGACAGGAATTGGCAAATAGTAGGAGAGAGACATTCACTGGCAATGGGGACAAGTCATACAGTGGATTGCCAAACAGTCATTGAGTGTAGTTGTAGTGAGACTGGCATTTGACAAAACGTAGGACCTTGGTCAAAGTAGGCCATGGTGCAGGGACTAGTGCTTCCGGGTACTCTTCCGTGTGAATGTTATCTGTTCCATGTCTTCTTCTTCTGATGTGTGTGTTGCCTGATGTGTTCTTGGTGGTGGTGGTTGTGAAGGGGCAACACACACCTCAGTGTTAGAAGACATGGAGGCAGACATCCCGGGGGCTGCTCCCTGTGGAGTTATGAAGGGCAGTACTGCAGCAAGGAGGGACTGCTGGTTTTTCAGAATGGCAGCCACATCACTATGGTAGGCAGCCAGGTCGGCCCTGAGGGGTTCTATGTTGCATTCGTGCACACGTTGACTGGATTGTAGTTGTAGTTGTTGTGTCAACTGTATGACAGCTGTGCAGATTTCCTTCTGTGTTTTGACAAGTTCCTGCAAGAGCGATGTTCGGCCTTGCATAGCAGCTGCCTGATCAGCAGTAGACATCATGCACGAACGCACCCCCTCAAGGCTGGCTGCCATCGTTTGCATCCCCACCCGCACCTCCTTGGCCAGCTCCCGCTGTACCCCAACGACGGTTCTTTCGAAGCTGGTGCCAGTGTCGTCAGAGTCCTCAGCTGTGTTGGAGCTGGCAGGTCTTACAATTGGGGTGGCGGGTGGTTCTCCTGTGGTGGCTGCTTCTTCTGTGCTCCTCCTTGTGACTGAAGGTGGGGTTTGGAGGCTTTCAAGGACCATTTGGATGGTCTCCTGTGGGATGTTTATGGGCTCATCATCCATGTCATCAGGGAACTCAGGGACAGGCATATCGGCAGGAGATCCATGTTCCTCTGCAATGAAACAGGGTACAATTAGTGTGTCTGTGTTGTGACAATGTTGCACTAAGATACAAGCCTTTGGATGCCTTAACTTTGTGCTCTGTGTTTGTCTTGGTATCTGCTGTCCGTCATAGGGCATTGTTGTAGGCCTATGGCCCACCTGTGTGTCACATGTATGATATGGAGCTATCAGACTTGTCTGCCTGATTGCCTCTAGCTGTTGCTTTGTAATTATTTAGGAATAGGCATGTTTTTGTCCTACTCCTCCCTCCGTGTTTAATTATTGTTCTGGAGGGACATTTTGTTGGGTGGGCTCTCATTATCCTACATGAGATTACTGGCTTTCTAGGCAGCAGGATAGCTAATGGTGTGGGGGACTAAGTCTGACCCACTTGTATATAACTCTGTCACCCTGATATTTCTTTTTGCTCTGACTAACTAGCAGTGCCTCTGGTCTCCCACAGCAAAGGAATGTTTAGACATCCGAGCGCATGACATCTTTGGAACTTCTCAGGGAAGTCGTGGTCACTCAGATCATACACAATTCTCTCTTTTCCGGTATGTTCCCATACACAAATGACAAAGACAGTATTTGTTCAATATGAGATTTCATTGTACAACTGACTTGTTGATATTTAGGTGTGAGCCACAATAACCCAAACAATACAAACTGTTTGAATTGAAATAGTCCGCAGGAGAATAAGACATTAGTACACAGCTATCATGGTGCCTAACAGTTTCTACTCTCCCTCTGCTTGTTCTATTTATAGCACAGCATGTTAAGTTTGGAGCTTCCCTGTCTGACTCACTGGGGAGACATCATCCCTCATATCAGAGGAATGGCCTGTGATCTGGTTGTGCATCAGCAGCAAGGCAGGCAACGTCTAGTTGTGATTCTCTGTTTGGAAACTCCCTCTTGCGTGTCTTGGGACAAGGAATTGATTTTATAAGTCAGATGTCATCGTGATGACAAAGTTTCCCTACGCAGGAATGCCAAATCTTAACCCCTACCACATCTATCGGCAAAGTACCAGACTGTATCCTTGACTGGGGCACAGAGTGAATATGTTCTGGCAAACTCCAGTGCAGAAGTAGGGAAAACAGTGTGATTTGACTAATTAACAACACCCTAGGACTGGCTAATTGCTAATTTAACTGATAGGAAGGCCAATAAGAAGCATTTAGTGCAAAGTGCTCTGAGGATCTTAGATGTGAGCAAATGAGTAAAAGTACATTCAGGGTAAGGTGCACACAGGCCTACAGCCTGAGACTAATGCGCAAAGTATACGTTACACTTACCACACTACACTTTGACTGACTGTGGGTATTGTGAATGCCCTGGCAGCACACTTGCCTCTCAGGACCTGCCCCATACACTTTTTATTCACATTGCCCGAAATGTACATGTGATGTGGCATTTCCTATACATGTCAATGTTAGGATGTGGTATGGATGTAAACATTGTTGATGTTTGAAGATGATGTTGGGTCATGTGTGTTTCATTGGATTGGCCTGTTTATCGTATGAAGGTCCTATTTGGTTGTCAGACTTTGCAAGTGTGTTTCAGTGACCAGTTGCCTGTGTCCCCTCCTCTGGTGTTGTCTGAGCAGTATGACATTAGTGATGTAGCCTTGTTAGCCAGGCACGTGAGGAACCCTGACGTATGCAGCATGTGTGTGTCATTAGTGCTGTGTGGCTCCTATTGCTGTTTACTTAGGCTTATGTATGTGTCAGGTATGGAAATTCGGCATTTGAGTGTACTGGTGCCTTTGTCTTATTTCTATGAATAGTTGCCAGGTATGTATGTTCCATGGGGAGGTTCCTGCCATTTTGTACTATAGCTGCACAGAGATGAGAGGTGTTATTGTCAACTGTTGTGGCAGTTACATTGCAGTTGTTGTTTTGGCTACTGGATTACTGATAGGGACCTAGTTGATGTAGGATAGATTTTGCAAGACAAGTGCCTGGATGTGAGTTTGAGGTAGTGGCCTTCCCACCTGTCGCTGCTTTCCCTTGGCTCTATTGTTGTACTTACAGGATGTCCCCATGGGACTGTTGTTGTTGCTGTATTTTGTCGTGCCCCAGCTTCAGTCTGTGCTAGCCATGCCCCCCTGCCGTGCCCCTTTACCCATGCCAGTTCATATATGTGCAGACTTACATGCATTGTGTAGTAGGTATTTCCCCCCCTGTTACAGTCAACATTATAGCATTATAATTCCCCATGCGACTTACCCTGCATGTGCATTGTGTCGTGATAGTCTGCGCTGTCCTGTCCTTGAATCCCTGTGACGATCTCCTCCGGGATGACGGCTGCAACCATCTCCTCCATGTGGTCCAGGGCCTCCTGTTGTGCTGGACTCCCCCCTCCAGTCTGCATTGCTGCCTTCCTGTTCCTGGCCATTTTCTCTTTTGTCCTACATTTGCAGTCATGCCAGCGTTTCTTACACTCAGTGACTGTGCGGCGTTCTTCAGCCACATTGTTGATCTTGTCCACTATTTGTTTCCATATGGCCTCTCTCCTACTGAGTGGCAATTTAGAGGTGATGAACAGTTGGTGCTGGTGTTCCGTCACCTCTTTCACCAGGATCTCCTGCTCCTCTTCACTGAAGCGACACTTTCTTTTTTTTCTAAAAATGTCCTGGTTCCTGTATGGGTCCTCCTGGCTGGTTCCTGGTCTGCTGTCATCCTCCTGGGGTCTGTACTGGCATCTGGGATCCATTTTGGCTCTCCTCTGCTGAAAGGGCAGTTTTCGCGCTAATATTTGACGCAATTGCGTGAAGAAAAACAGCGCTTTCCGGATTGCGCTGTCGTAAATCGACCCACAGTGATGTGCGTCGCATTAACGTTGGTTTCCTTTACGTCGGAACGCTGCTGTGTGCGTCACGAAATAATGACTCCCACCTGTTGGTTGCGCCGCCGTACGTCAAAGTATAAATTTGACGCCCGCACGGCGCTTCAAAATGGCGTTAGCCGGCGCAGATTTTTTTGACGCAAAACTGCGTTAGCGCAGTTTTGCGTCAAAAAGTATCAATATGGCCCTTAGTCTCAAGGAGCTGGAGATCAAGGCAAGTCAGTCGAAGTCCAGCAGTGATGGCGGTAGCATACATGCAAGACCTGTTGGAGAGAGAAAGGTTTGTATACCCAAAAATGTGGTGTCTAGTTTTGTGGTGGGAGATGACATTGATAAGTGGTTGGCTGCCTATGAAGTTGCACTGAGAGCTCATGGGACCTCAGAAGAACAATGGGGGGCGGCCTTGTGGTTTTATGTACGAGCAGTGGGGAGGGACACACTCCTTACACTATATCCACAAGATCAGAATGTCTATCCACCCATGAAAGCTGCTTTACTGGCCATGTTTGCTCTGACCCCTGAAATATTCCTTCAGAGGTTTAGGGACAGCACCAAACTTTCCACACAGATGTGGGTAGACTGTTTTGATTTCTCCAATAAGGCACTGAATGGATGGGTGCGGGCAGTAAAGTAAAAGATTACAAAGGATTATATGATTTGATTCTGAGAGAGCATATGCTCAGTATTTGTTTTACAGAGTTGCTCCAGTACTTAGTAGACAGTAGGCTGACTGATCCCAGGAAGCTTGCTGAGGAGGCAGACCTCTGGATTAGCACCAGAGTGTCCACAAGGTATCTAGGGGGACATCCACAAAGGTGGTCAGGGTTCCCAACAGAAGAAAGAGGGGGGAGAAAAACTTAAAGATAAGGAACTCTCAAAAGGCACCCAAAACAATTCCCAAGTGGGGGGGGTGGTAACCATTCCTCATCTAAGTTTGGGAAGAAACCAGGGTACTTCGATAAGAAGATAGGGAAGTTCATCCACAAATGCTGAGAGTGCTACCAGCACAGACACTCTAAGAACGACTCCCAGTGTTCCAAAAGAGCACAGCCCACCACTTGAGGCCAGACACCTGGGTTGGCTAGTGTAGCGCTCGGGGGGAGACAGTCCCAGTTAGCCTTGGGGGCAGATATAGGTGCCCCTAGTATCCCTGGGAGATAAGGAGATGGTGCCAAAAGCCCAAATGCCTGCCAATACTTCCCTAAGGGAGTTGTGTCTGACAAAGGCACAAACTTCATGTCTGCGTACATGAAGTCCATGTGGGATGAGTGTGGGGTAACCTACTGGTTTACCACCCCTTACCATTCTCAATCCAATGGGCTTGTTGAGAGATTCAACAAGACCCTAAAAGGCATGATCACTGGCCTACCTGAGGCCATGAGGCATAAGTGGGATGTCCTCTTACCATGCCTTCACTTTGCTTATATGGAGGTACCCCAGAACGGGATGGGATTCAGCTCCTTTGAGCTTCTCTATGGTCACCCTGTCAGGGGACCACTAAGCATAATGAAATAGGGCTGGGAGAAAGCTCCCAAAACACCTCCCCAGGATGTGGTCAGTTATATGCTGGCTCTCCGCAACCAAAAACAACGCTTCTGGAACCAGGCGAAGAGTAACCTTGAGGCCAGTCAAGAGGAGATGAAGGAGTGGTATGACCGGAAGCCCACTCTGGTTGAATTCTCACCTGGAGAGTTTGGGTAATGGAGCCAGTAGAGCCTAGAGCTCTCCAGCACCACTGGACTGGCCCATTTGAGATCAAGGAGTGGAAGGGGGGCCACTTACCTAGTGGACCTCAAGACCTCTAGACACCCCCTAATGGTTCTCCACTACAACTGACTCAAGCCTCATTTTGAGAGGTCTGAGGTCAGTATGATCCTTGTGACAGATTAGGGCATGGAAGAGGAGAGTCAGCCTCTCCCCAACCTCCTCTCTGCCAAAGAAGGTGATGGGTCAGTGGAGGGTGTCAATCTCTCTGACTCTAGATCAGAGAGGAGACTGGTATGAGTTATTGGAGCAGTTCTCTTCCCTGTTTTCACTTACTCCTGGACTCACCCACTTGTGTGTCAACAACAGGAGACAGTCCCCCTGTAAAGAACAAAATTTACAGGTAGTCAGATAAGGTGAAGGCCAGCATCAAGGAGGGAGTTGCCAAGATGCTGGTCCTAGGGGTTATTGAGAAGTCCAGCAGTCCCTGGGCCAGCCCTGTGCACCCAGTTCCAAGCCAGCACTCCGGTTCTGTGTCGACTACCAGGGTCTCAACTCAGTCACACGGACTGACGCTCACCCCATCCTCCGAGCTGATGAGTTCGTAGACAGACTAGGCACTGCCAAATTCCTCAGTACTTTTGATCTCACATCAGGGTACTGGCAGATCGCCTTGAATGAGGGGGCTAAAGAGAGATCTACATTTTCCCCACCTGAGGGCCATTACCAATTGTGGGTGATGCCCTTTGGGTTGAAAAATGCCCCCGCTACCTTCCAACGGTTGGTTAATGGGGTCCTAGCTGGGAAGGATGCCTTCTGCGCAGCCTACCTAGATGACATAGCCGCCCATAGTTCCAGCTGGGAGGAACACCTGCTCCACCTCAAGGAGATGCTTCAGGCCCTGCAACAGGCAGGCCTGACCTTCAAGGCTAGTAAGTGCCAGATTGGGCAGGGTTCCGTGGTGTACTTGGGACACCTAGTAGGTGGTGGCAAGGTGAAGCCACTCCAGGCCAAGATTGAAACTATCAAGGCCTGGCAACCACCTAGAAGACAGACAGAAGTGAGAGCCTTCTTAGGCCTCACTGGATACTATTGTAGGTTTGGCAAGGGCTATGGATCCATTGTGACACCCTTGACAGAACTTACTTCCAAAAAGCAACCTAGGTTGGTGAATTGGACCGAGGCTTGTTAGAAAGCCTTTGAATCCCTGAAGGAAGCCATGTGCACGGCCCCCATGGTCAAGGCCCCTGACTACTCCCAGGAATTTATTGTGCAGACAGACGCTTCAGAGCATGGCATAGGGGCTGTTCTAGCACAGCTAAATAAAAGAGGACCTAGACCAACCAGTAGTCTTTATTAGCAGAAGACCATTACCACGAAACAGATGTAGAGTGCTATTGAGAGAGAAGCACTTGCTGTGGTCTGGGAACTGAAGAAGCTGAGGCCATACCTGTTTGGGACTCACTTTCAGGTTCAGACAGACCACAGGCCCCTCAGATGGCTCATGCAGATGAGGGGTGAGAATCTTAAACTCTTAAGGTGGTCCATTTCCCTACAGGGGATAGTCTTTACAATGGAGCATCACCCAGGGATTGACCACGTCAACACTGATGGTCACTCCATATACTTCCGTCTTAGCGATGAGGTCTCTCAGGAGGTTGGGTAGCTCTCCCCACTTTCAGCTGGGGGGGACACATGTTAGACCTGACAGCCTTAGGGTGGTCACCCCTAACTTTTTGCCTGCCTCCCTCCACTTTTTGGAGAGTGTTTTTGCTGGTTTTAAGACTCTGTGCACTTTACCACTGCTAACCAGTGCTAAAGTGCATATGTTCTCTCATTTTAAACATGATGACATTGGATCATACCCAATTGGATTTAATTTACATATAAGTCCCTAGTAAAGTGCACTATATGTGCCCAGGGCCTGTAGATTAAATGTTACTAGTGGGCCTGGAGCACTGATTGTGTCACCCACTTAAGTAGCCCCTTAACCATGTCTCAGGCCTGCCATTGCAAGGCCTGTGGGTGCAATTCCACTGCCAATTCGAAAATCAAAAATCCCCCACAGCTCGGGGAACAACCACTGCCCTGTAGTTTTCATTTTCATATGTGCGGGGTGTAGGGGCGCAGTCCCCCTGCTGCTTTGGAGCTGCCACCTCCCCAGGGCTGTAATTTTTATATCTGCACCACAGGGGCCACCACCTCACCTGAGCTTTCATTTTTATATATTCAGGGGGGCAGTGGCCACCTCTCTGCCCTGGGGAAAGCTACCCCCCCAGGGCTGTGGTAATTATAATATACGGGGGCCCACCCAGCCCACTACTGCTGCCCCAGGAACTGCCACCCCCTGGGGCAAATATTTAAAAAAATAAAGGGAGTCCCTTTGGGACCCCAGGCCCTGGGGACCACCATCTTCCTGGGGCTGTGTGCACATTGAAGGGGGGCTGTGCTAATCCCCTCCTGGAGTCACTTATGGCCCTGGGGACTGCCACCCCCAGGGTCAGCTTCTGCTATGTCCTGGGGCGCCCACCCCTGGGACATAGCTGTTTGCAGAGCTGCAGCCAAGCCATAGCAAACACTTCGGGTTTTGCCAAATCCAAAGCTTGCAGGGGACAGGGATGAAATGCTTCAGCAATCAGGGAACTGCTGTCAAAGCAGCTACCTGCTTGCTGAAGCAGTGGCATCATGAGGGAAGTCTTAAGGCTTTCCCCGAGGTGTCAGGTAGCCTGTTAATTAAAAAATAAATAAATAAATCACTAGGGATCGTGAGGGAGCCCTTGAGGGCTCCCACATGTCCGATAAAGTCCATAAAGGGCTAAAAAAAAAAACATAGCTCAGCCAGCTGGACCCATTTCAATTTTTTTGTTAAAAAAAACCAATTAGATAAAAAAAATATATATATACATTTTTTATTTTAAATTGGAGACAAATAACTAATTCTAAGTATATTAGACATCAAAGCCTAAAGAACTCTATCTCTCTCCCCCTCATTTACTTTCTGTCTCTCTGTCCATCTTTCAATCAATTCTCCCACTCACACATCCACTCAGACCCTTACGCACCTACTCACAGACCCACTCAGACACTCACGCACCCACTCACAGCCCCAGTCAGACCCTTATGCACCCACTCAGACCCACTCAGTTACACACCCACTCACACACCCACTCAGACATCACACACACTCAGAGACCCACTGATGCCTTGATGCACCCACTTACAGACATGCACACATACTGATGCACCCACTAAAACACTGATGTATGTACTCTCACATTGAGACAGACACTCTGACAGACACTGTTACCCCCCAGGTATAGCCTCACACCGATTCTCACACCCAGCGAGGCTGCGGCCAACATCTGCCATGCAAAACATTAGGTTGCACACCAAAAAAAGGCAGTGCACGGTGCAAGGTTGGGTGCTTATAGGGGGTCAGCTTCAGGGACTGGTTGCATGCCCTGTGGCCAATTGCCACTGCGCACCACCTTCGATGGTGGTTAGATACACATATAGCAATGAAAATCAAATAATAATGTGTTCCATTTCCATAGAACAAAGAAAGTTAGTTGCATTCACCAGTTCCTTAAACAAGAATCCATCAGATAAGTATACTTCTTTTTTTGTCAAACGTCTATAGAACGTTATCAGATCTGAAGAGTTTGCTACCTGGAAAAAGGAAACTCAACAAACCCAACACCAAAGGACAAACCTGCGGCGCTCCAGGAGGACGGAGGATGCTGAAGAGGGAAGCAGTAGGATCCCATCGGGAGCAGCACAGAATGCCAGTGAGGATGCCACATGAAAGCATAATAGGTGAGTATAGGGGGAGGGAAACTCGCCACCCTTAAAGAGACCACTCAGCTGTGATGCCACACAGGTGGCGTGTGTGACGTACTGTGAAGATAAGCTAGTATTATAAATATTATTCACCATGTATGTTTGTTGGGAAACATTTTCTTTTTCTTGCTCACGCTCTAACAGTTAACGAGAGAGTGGCCATGGTCATGGACCACTCCCTAACCTGCAATATTGTATTGTGTAATTAATTTATTCAATATACCAGCAGCTCCCATGACAGTGCAGTATGACTGGAAAGTACGAGGTCCCATTGCATTTGCCAACCAACACCATATGTCTTTCATTGACCATTATTAGTCCACGCCTTCATTGTGCTTCAATGATTCAGAAGCATCATCATCAGAGGCTATAGCTTTGCCCCTCCATTATGAAACATTTTTGGTTGGCTTGACTACCTGGCTTTTCTAACATTGTGAACCAACAAAATGCCCAGAGTGATATTTGCGATAGAAGATACTGCAGTGGTTCCTGAATTGTAGTGATGTATTGCGGAAGTATTTTTTTGATTAACAAAATTAAGGGGAGGCGTATCTGGCATCTAAAAATGTCTAATGTTTTTTTTCTAGCCACACAGAGTGCCAGATCTCAAGTGCTGCTGCAGGACAATGAGCAGGGGGAAAAGTGGCAGCAGGGATGGGCTGTGGTAAGTCACTTTGCTTGCTTATTGACAATTAGTATTAAACACACAAGCTACAAGGATGTCGTCGTGACTCATGATCGTGAACCACCCGCTCTACCAGCTACAGTACTGGTTGAGGTATGGTCTTTTCTATCTGCAACTCAGCACTCACATAATGTAGCTAAAAATGATGGCTTGATGGAAACGGGAGACAACTGAAGGTTAAAAGAAATGATGGGTGAAATGAGACAAAGGAAAGGATGCGTGGGTGGGTAAAAGGATGCATCGGTGTGTGTTGGGTAAATGGATGGATGGGTGAAAGAAGGATGATTGATAGAAAGGGTGGATACTGAATGGATGGATAAAGGATTGGAATTTGTGGTGAAAAACTGAATGAGAGAAAGTAACTCTTAAATCATGTTGACTATTGGTGAATATACTTAGGAAGATTGAAATGATGATTGAATAACTGCTTGGATGAATAAACAAGGGAGCTATTGTTCTAAGTGGGGGATATTTTAATTTCTGCTCAAATCCCCTGACTCGTATTTGTTAAGCAAGGAAGATCTATCCCACGCATCATTATTCATCAACCCCCTAACTACCATTGGCATTTTACCACCCATGACCAAAGTGCAGTATGGTTCAATTCATGACTGCAGCGTTGGCTGTGCAATATGCGTCTGCTTCAGTTAATACAGCATTTGAAAAGTTTCAATGCATTGCAAACCAAACACACAAGCTGTGGTTCCCCTTGCCCACTCATTCACCTCTTAGTACTTCACTCCTTTATTCTTTCCTAAGTTTGTCAGTCCCATGCTACCAAAACATTTAAAAATCCATTTTTGGCATGTGCCACATTTTTATGACCATGTAAAGTGATTCCAAAATCTATTTCATTGTTTTCCATAACAGATTTATTTTATACCTGTTTCGATTTTTCCCTTTAGACTTTTGTCTATTACAGTGACTGAATAGACCAAAGCTTAAGCACATGATGAATTGATGATCAGTAACACCCCTCTATGCTATAGCAAAAGCTATACCAACCAATCTAATCCCACTTCCCCACCTTGCAAGTTTCCTTTCCTTACTGCTCAGTGAACAAATTTGTTGGAAATAATTTGTGGTGGGGGGTGAGGCCAATGAGTAATGTGGGACTAAGTGCCTGATTTGATTTCAGGTTTGGCATAAGGGATACTCTGTAACAAATGTGCCAAATACAATCTATATGGCCTGTTCCTTTCCCTGTAGTGCAGTAGATTTGTTTTCCCACCTTCTACTTATGGCAGACAGGATAATGATATCCACATGTTTTACATGATGTGTGTGACGTAGTATCTTATTTATTATTCATCTGCCTTTTTGGAGTGACAGGGCAAACTGAAAGACATTTGGAGAAGAGCAGGGCCATTGGAATTAAAGATAGATATTTATCGACTACAACTGCCCCAGCAGCAGAGAGTAGCAAAATACATGAAGCACTGGCTAGCATGCCTCAATTAATTTAGCACAACAACTTGTAGTCCATAGTGCGTAGTGCCTTACTCATGAATGAGAGGTAATTTATTTGTATTTTTCCATTCAAAGTGTAGTCACTAGAAAAGCCTTTAAAATTTAAAAAAAAAATCAAATAACTGTTTTTTCAGTCTGGTGTTATTCTACCTTAATTCCTTCTTGCCAGACAGTCAGTGCTTGTGAGGCATGTGTGGATAAACAAAGAAAAACTGGACCTGTGACTCTTATATTCACAATCACAACAAATTTCAGTCTTCCAAGGGGATCAGCAATTTACTGCTACTGTGCCACCCACTACTTAATTTTAAACAAGTGCTTGCACACCGCATTATTTACAATCTGTCTCTTTTCTTTTTCTTTTTCTTGATATAGCTACTCCTGCTGGTCCCTCAGTACTACCCACTAGGCAGGAGATAGCGGCCCTTATACTGTGGCAGAGGCTGGAGACCATCCGGGCAGAATACTGGTGGCTGGAGGTCCTGAAGGATGAAGAGATGGAAATAGCTGCCTCTGACCTGGGCCCCAGGTATGCCCACCAGCCCAAGCCTCCTGGCCATTACATCGCTGGTGTTGCCCCTAGCTGTCAGGGGCCCTGACAAGAACTGCTGCCACCCCCTCCCGCTCTGACAGGGCATTGATCAAATGCATCCTGTAGCGGATGAACAGAATTAAGCGCTTGCTCAGCAGCATAGAGCAAAGCCCAGACCAGCTCCAAACCCAGGTACAGAGGGGCATATTTATACTCTGTTTGCGCCGGATTTGCGTCGTTTTTTTGGACGCAAATCCGACGCAAAAGTAACTCCATATTTATACTTTGGCGTTAGACCCGTCTAGAGCCAAAGATCTTGGAGTTTGCGTCATTTTTTAGCGTGGTCACCTTCCTTGCGTTAATGATATGCAAGGTAGGCGTTCCCTTCTTAAAAATGACTCCGAGGCATGTGGGCCGTATTTATACTCCCGGCCAAAAATGACGCCCGGGAGTGGGCGGGTCAAAAAAAATGACGTCCAGCCGCTTTTGCGTCATTTCTTAACGCCTGGTCAGGGCAGGCGTTAAGGGACCTGTGGGCTCGGAAGGAGCACAGAGGTGCCCTCCCATGCCCCCAGGGACACCCCCTGCCACCCTTGCCCACCCCAGGAGGACGCCCAAGGATGGAGGGACCCATCCCAGGGAACTTAAGGTAAGTTCATGTTTTTTTTTTTTTTTTTTTTGTGGCATAGGGGGGCCTGATTTGTGCCCCCCTACATGCCACTATGCCCAATGGCCATGCCCAGGGGACAGAAGTCCCCTGGGCATGGCCATTGGGCAAGGGGGCATGACTCCTGTCTTTGCTAAGACAGGAGTCATGTCAATGGAGGGAGGGTGGGAGTAAAAAAGAAATGGCGCTAATCGGGTTGAGGCAGATTTTTTGCCTCAGACCGACTTGCCCCATTCTTTGACGCCCAAGCTCCATTTTCCCCTACGCCGGCGCTGCCTGGTGTGGGTCATTTTTTTTTACGCACACCAGTCAGCTCCGCCGGCTAACGTCATTCCATAAATAAGGCGCCTGCATGGTGCTTTGGAATGGCGTTAGCCGGCGTTAAATTTTTTGACGCACAACTGCGTCGGCGCAGTTGTGCGCCAAAAAGTATAAATCTGACCCCTTTTTTATTTTTATTTTAGATTTTTTGTTTTGGTGGGAGGGACTTGTTGTGGGTGGAAAGAGGAGGAACGGAGCTGGGACCGGGTTTTTTACTTTGGACTTTCTTTGGACTTTTGGGCCATTTGTTCAGGGAGAGGAGTGTGACAGTTGTGGGTGGAAAGAGTGGGTTTTCTTATTTGTAAAAAATAAAAGGGGAACATTTATTTTACTTCACTTATGCCTCAAATGTTTATTTTGGTGTTTTAATTTGCACTGCTGTCTTTTAGTGTAACCTGTTTATTTTTTAAATCTGCTAAACAATGTGTATGTAATTTACTTATACCCTTGTTCTACTGCCCTCTGTAACTATATTGACCACTAGCGGATGATTGCATTGCCTATTTTGCCTACAAAAACCAGATACGCACTGTAATGGGTTCTTGTTGAGACAAGTTTGTAAAGAACTATGGAAACACCTAAGTCAGTGGTAACACGCTTTTATTGTGATATGGGTTAGATGAATTGTATACGTGGTTTGGGGTTCTTCGTGACCAATGTCTCTGATATTGCCTTCTTCTCATTTAGTCAGGAAGATAATAATTTCTCTGTCCTTTTCCCTAGGGATTCCAGGTGTTTGTCGTGATCCCAGTCTCAAAAAGGAAGGTGATGTTCCCCAAAAGAAAATGAAAAGAAAAACCAGGTAAGTGTAGACGTTTGGGTTTTGGTATATATATCTATATACGTTAGTAGGGAGGTGAGGGTAGGGTGTGGGTAGGTGTGGGCAGTTGTCTGCTTTATCGTGTTTCACTGTCCCGTGATACTATTTTTTTCTCTCTCTCTTTCTATCTCT
The DNA here is from genome assembly GCF_031143425.1 of Pleurodeles waltl. Classification (NCBI taxonomy): domain Eukaryota; kingdom Metazoa; phylum Chordata; class Amphibia; order Caudata; family Salamandridae; genus Pleurodeles; species Pleurodeles waltl. The sequence goes on from NC_090442.1 coordinate 516,741,703, forward strand.
TTTAAGTGGTAGGAGGGTGGTTTTCTTCACCCCCTCCTTACGTGCTGTTAGGATATTTACACTCCCCTTTTTAGTTTCTCTCCTCCCGGGTCCCTTCCCAGTTCCTCGCTCCCTCTCTCTCTCTCTCTCTGCTTATCTACCTGCATCGATTCGGGTAGGACTTTCACAATAAGGTACGCCCGTACCTGTGAGAGCCACGCCCCTCCGGGGATGTGGCGGCATTGCGCGTTGTCCCTGGGTTTCGCGGCGTCCTCGTCGTCGGTTTCTCCGTCCTCTTCCGTGTCTCCTTCTCTGGTCCGTGATCCAGCACTCGAACTGCTCCCTCGCTCTCCAGACTCCGCTGCTTCCGTCTTTCCTGTGCGTCTCGTCTCACGTCTCTCTTCTTCACCTTTTACATCCTGTTCCCGGAAATTCGTATTGGATTCCACTTCTGGGTTAGCGCCTCTCGCGGCCGTGCCCACGGGGTATGGCCCGTCTGGTTCGGGGCTTTGTTGTGTAACCGTGGTGACAGGCGCCCAGTTACATGTCCCTTCCCACGAGTGGGGCTGTTCGAGACCCTGAGCCAACGGATAACGGGATAGGTAGTCGGCCTGGCCCATTAATTTTCCCAGAAGGTGGCACACCTGAAAGGAGAACGGTTGGAGTTCCATAAACCATCTAAGTCCTGGTCGTTGGTATCTTTATGGAGCGATAGCCATGTCAGAGGAGTGTGATCGGTGTATAGCAGAAATTGTCGTCCCAGCAAGTAGTATTGAAGGCTTTCTATGGCCCATTTAATGGCCAGACATTCACGTTCTATAATCGGGTAGCGCTGTTCCCTGGGTAGGAGCTTACAACTGATAAATACAATAAGGTGACTGGTGTCGTCCTCACTTTTTTAAAATAAAACTGCCCCCAAGCCTACATCTGAGGCATCTGTTTGTAGATGGAAGGGTTTACTAAAATCGGAACAGCGCAGAATGGGTGTGGTTGTGAGACAGTTTTGTAGGGTTCTATAGCTATGGTCTTGGGCTGGGGTCAATTTTGTTAATTTTGTAGGCTGTCCTTTCTTTAAGAGGTCGGTTAGGGGAGCTGCCAGGGTTGAGTAATGGGGGATGAATCTTTGATAATACCCTACCAGTCCCAAAAAGGAGCGCACTTCTTTCTTGGTAGTAGGGCATTTTATATGTGTAATGGCTTCCACTTTGTTCAATTGGGGTTTTATTGCTCCTCCTCCTATGTGATAACCTAAGTGTGCGATATCTGTGTAAGCTAGGCGACTTTTTTGGGGATTAGCAGTGAGTCCTGCTCGCTATAGAACTGAGAATATGTTGTGGAGATGGTTCAGGTGTTCTTCCCAGGTCTCGCTATATATTACAATATCATCCAGATATGCAGGTGCGTATCTGGTATATGGCCGCAAGAGGGAGCCCATAAGCCGCTGGAAGGTGGCGGGGGCGCCATGTAAACCAAAGGGGAGGACGTTAAAGTGATACAGACCTGAGGCTGTGGAGAAAGCTGTTTTTTCTTTGTCTGTGTCCGCCAATGGAATCTGCCAATATCCCTTGGTTAAATCCAGGGTGGACACGTATTTGGCTCTCCCTAGCTTTTCTAGGAGATCGTCTACCCTAGGAAGGGGGTAAGTGTCAAACTGGGATATGGCGTTGACCTGTCGAAAGTCAATGCAGAATCGTATTGACCCATCAGGTTTGGGTACTAATACGACTGGGGAGCACCAGGGGCTTTTGGAGGGTTCTATAACTCCCATGGAAAGCATTTTCTCTATCTCTTCTTCTACTAAGACTTTCCGGGCCTCGGGTATGCGATAGGGTCGTAGTCGTATTATCTTTCCGGGTAGGGTTCAAATGTGGTGTTGTATTAATGAGGTCCTTCCTGGTTGGGTAGAAAACAGTTTGTTGTGGCGGGAAAGTAGTAGGGTTAACTGGTCTTGTTGTTTTGGCAAGAGACCAACATTTTTTTGCAGTTCTTCTGAGGTGAGACCTATAGGAGTAGGACACCACCCAATATCAAGTTCTCTTATGGTATTAACCAAATAACCGGCTAACGGAGTTCTTAGGAGTTCCGGCGGTTCTTCCCATTTTTTTAACAAGTTTATGGGAAATACTTTGGATCTTTTAGGATTTTCTGTGATTTCGATGGTATAGGTAACAGGGGTTACGGTTCCTAGGACCTTATGGGGTCCTTGCCATCTAGCCAGGAGTTTATTGTCTGAGCTAGGTAGAAGGACAAGTACTTTGTCCCCCTTACTCAAGGTTCTCATTTGTGTGTTGCAGTCGTAATAATGTTTCTGTCTATTTTGGGCTTTCTCTAGATTTTCCCTGACGTCTTCCCATACCGTTTGTATTTGGGATTTTAGGTCATTAGCGTATTCTAAGAGGGTTTTTTCACCACCTTCCTCCTCTTCCCACATTTCTGCCGCCATATCTAGTAGTGTTTGGGGTTGCCTCCCAAAAACCAACTCAAATGAACTATGTCCCGTAGAAGCTTGTTCATGCGTCCTAATAGCATAGAGAACTAAGGGTAGTTTCCTATCCCAGTCTTTGCCTGACGTGGAAACAGATTTTTTTAACAGGGTTTTTAAGTTACGGTTGTATCTTTCTACTAAACCGTCGGTTTGTGGATGATAAACTGCGGTTCTCAGGTGTTTAATCCCTAGTAGTTGACATATCTGAGACATTAAGTTTGACATGAACTGTGTTCCTTGGTTGCTTAGTATTTCTTTAGGAAAATCTACACGGGTAAAAAACCCAATCATGGCATTAGCTACGCTTTTTGTATTAAAGCTGGACAGGGGAATGGCCTCAGGATACCGTTATGGCGTAGTCCACTAGTACCAGTACATATCTATACCCCTTCGAGGAAGGTATGAGGGGTCCTATTATGTCCATTCCGACTCTGGAAAAGGGTACTTCAATGATGGGTAAGGGTTGTAGGGGTACCTTTCTCTTGGGTCCGGGGTCTATGATTTGACATTCAGGGCATTGCTGGCAAAATGTCCTAATCTGGGAAAACACTCCGGGCCAATAAAACCTTCTTAACAGGTATTCTTCAGTTTTCTCTCTTCCGTAGTGACCACCTCCAGGTTGACTATGAGCTAGATGTAATACCTGGAGTCTATAAGGTTCGGGGACAAGCAATTGTTTATTTTCTTGGGTATCAGAATTTGTGATCCTATATAATAGATTTTTAATTATGGAAAAAGAGGGGCCTTTATCTCTCGGATTCTGAGGTCGCACATTTCTCCAGGCATTAAGGAGGGTGGGATCTTCCCTCTGACATGAACGAAAAGGGGGTAGGTTATTGAAGTTATCAGTTTGTGTAATTACCCCCGATAGATTCCTTCTCCTTAGGTCCATATAGTCTTTTGTTTTCTCTTTTTTATCTCTTACTCGGTTTAGGCCGAGTTACTGTGGATTGGATTGGCTCGTTCGAAAAAAGGAGCTTCTTTCCAGCCGGTATGACTTTCTTCACTGTTCCTCATACTATCTAAAAGTACCGCAAATTCAGGATAGTTGGTCCCAATTATAGCTTCCTCCACCAGGCGGTCTACTACTCCCATCCGGATTTGGGTTTCTCTTCCTTCCCATCGTAGGGAGACCCATGCCATGGGATACTCTCGGGAATCTCCGTGAATGCAACAAATCGTCACTGTGACCCCCAGAGTAAGGGTTCTACCAACCATTAAATTCGCTCGGATGACTGACTGGCTACAGCCTGAGTCGATAAGGGCTACAGTCTTGCATCCGTTTAGCACCAACTCTTTTTTGTAGTGTGTATTTTGGCTTCCTGTATAATGGACCCTACCCCTGGTGACACCTATTTCCATGGGTTCTCCTTTGTCAGACTTGAGGGGACACGCTCGTGCTATATGGCCCCACTCCCCACAACTATAACACTGGGGTTGTTGGGAAAAAAGTATCTCCCCTTATCTGGGATTTTCCTGTATCATCAAGGGTTCTTCTCCCCGGAGAGTTCATCTGTCCAAGGGTCTGACGAGAGGGAGGGATATTCACTCTCGGATGGGGGTTTTTAAATTCTAAAGAACGATGGTAGGCACATGCCAACTCAATGGTGGTATTGGTATCGGGGTTAGGATGTTGCTTAATCCAGTTACGTGTGGAGAACGGGAGGGCTTCGAGATATTGTTCCAGCAGTATGGCCCTCGACAATGTCCTCGCGGTTGGTTCCTATGGATTCCAACCATTTGAGACCCAGGTCCTTTATCCGGAAATACAAGGCTCTCAGATTTTCCGCCGACCCCCATTTGGCCTTCCTGAATCGAAGCCTATAATGTTCGATGTCGAACCCTACTCGTTCCAGTATGCTTTTCTTAATGTCCTGGTAGGGTGTGGTACCTCCAGGGTTTATGGCTTGATAGGATGCCTGGAGTGTGCCTGTCAAGAGAGGGGCTATGTACTGTCCCCACCTATCTTGGGGCCAAGTGGCGGATGTAGCAACTCTTTCGAAGTTGGTAAAAAAGGCGTCCGGGTCTTCACCTTTCTGGTACCTTTGTAAGACCGAGCTAGGTACATTGGGGTGGACCCGGGTGGCAGCAATGGTATCGGTCAAGGATTTTAAGGCATTCTCATGAACCAAATGGCTGTTGGCCATGATTGGCGCTTGGCTCTTAAGGCCATTTTGTAGGGTTTCCCATTCAACTTTAGCCTCTCTCTGCTGCTCCTCCCACACAATCTAGAGGTGTCTCTGTCCTTCAGCTAATTGCTGCATCATGTCGGCAATGGTTGGAGTGCCCTCCATTTTTGGTTAATGTCCAGTAACGGTAGGTGCTTCCAAAATCCCACTTCTGACACCACTGTAATGGGTTCTCGTTGAGACAGGTTTGTAAAGAACTATGGAAACACCTAAGTCAGTGGTAACACGCTTTTATTGTGATATGGGTTAGATGAATTGTATACGTGGTTCGGGGTTCTTTGTGACCTATGTCTCTGATATTGCCTTCTTCTCGTTTAGTCAGGAAGATGATAATTTCTCTGTCCTTTTCCCTAGGGATTCCAGGTGTTCGTTGTGATCCCAGTCTCAAAAAGGAAGGTGATGTTCCCCAAAAGAAAATGAAAAGAAAAACCAGGTAAGTGTAGACGTTTGGGTTTTGGTATATATATCTATATAGGTTAGTAGGGAGGTGAGGGTAGAGTGTGGGTAGGTGTGGGCAGTTGTGTGCTTTATCGTGTTTCACCGTCCCGTGATACTATTTTTCTCTCTCTCTCTTTCTATCTCTTTAAGTGGTAGGAGGGTGGTTTTCTTCACCCCCTCCTTACGTGCTGTTAGGATATTTACACTCCCCTTTTTTAGTTTCTCTCCTCCCGGGTCCGTTCCCGGTTCCTCGCTCCCTCTCTCTCTCTCTCTCTGCTTATCTACCCGCATCCATTCAGGTAGGACTTTCACAATAACGTACGCCCGTACCTGTGAGAGCCACGCCTCTCCGGGGACGTGGCGGCGTTGCGCGTTGTCCCTGGGTTTCTCAGTGTCCTCGTCGTCGGTTTCTCCGGCCTCTTCCGTGTCTCCTTCTCCGGTCCGTGATCCAGCACTCAAACTGCTCCCTCGCTCTCCAGGCTCCACTGCTCCCGTCTCTCCTGTGCGCCTCGTCTCACGTCTCTCTTCTTCACCTTTTACATCCTGTTCCTGGAAATCCGTACTTCCAGGTTAGCGCCTCTCACAGCCGTGCCCCCGGGGTATGGGCCGTCTGGTTCGGGGCTTTGTTGTGTAACCGTGGCGACAGGTGCCCGGTTACACGCACGAAGAACATTTTCTTCAGTAGAAGTGAATTGCAAACTAAACAGGTTCACTTCAATCCTTAGTTCTTTTACCTTAATAGATAAAGTGAGGGCTGATACTTCAGTCTTCTTACTGTAGGGTTTTCCCAAGTGGGCATCTTATGCTAACTTAAGGGGGTGGAAGTTTTAGTAGCAGGCTTGTGCGTTAACAGGGGAGACACGAGGTGCCACTCCTACTTATGAGAATTCCAACTGCAGGATTAATCAAAGGGTTATCCATCACCGTCAACTAGATTAAAGAAAACAGACAGTGGGTCATATATTACATCATAACTTTAGGAGGACTGAGACCAGACTACCACAATGACAGTATTTGACACAAAGAAGACTGGATATGATAATAAAGACTAGCAATATCAACTTCTTCTGAGCAATGAGGAGTTAGTATTTAAAAACTAAACTGAGGAAATAAAATCCATTAGTCAGCAGAAGTCGGCTCAGAGTCAGGAGTGGTTGGAAAAGGTTAAGCGTTTATGCCACACATAACACAAGGCCTTAATGATATTGTTTATTGGGTTCTGTGTGGAATATTTCTCAGGTAGAAGATCATGCAGTGAACTGATGTTGCTTTCACCATATCCAGCCCAGCAAGTGTGTAATCCATTTATGGTGTAAACTTATGTCAAACCTCAATAAAACACACAGCCCAGGGGAAGAGGGTTAGGGGCTCGATGAATGAATGGAAAAGGAGATTTGGGGAAAGGTGTGACTAAGACAAACACTACACAAAACAAACCCCAACAATATTCATCAGGCGATGAGCAGCACACCATCATCAATGTGTTGCGGAAGGGATTAGTATGACACAGTTCAGTTAAATGCATAGCAAACAGCCCTTCAACACAGAGCCCCCTCCCCCATACTATATCTCTAAATGTTCTGTCTTCTAGGTTAGAAAAATGCAAATTATGAAGGATTGAAGTTTACCCACCTAGTTCTAAAAAATATGATTGTTAAAAGGAAAATGATACTGCATTGCCAAACTGGGTGGTGCATCTCCCTTCTTCTAGGAGTGCCTGTTACTCTTGGGTGTCTGACTGAACCCATCTGGTAGGTGAGCTAGAGTGTAGAGCTTTCACCAAGTTTTGTTTGTGCAGCAGAGGACTAGGAGAAGACCTACACACTGAAAAACAGTAACTGTGTTACAGAGTAAAGAAGAAGGACAAAAGGAAGCAATGTAGGCTTTATGAGGAGGAGACTTAGACGAGACTAAGAAGACTTAGAGGCAGTGCAAGAACATAAATAGGATTTTTACATTTGAGCCAGCAATGAAGCAAACAAACACACAGCAGCATTTCCCAAATCAACACACCTCTCTCCAGTCCACAGATCTGAGTGAGTACTAGGTCTCACAGTCTTCGCTATCATCATGGTTTCTCTTTGAGGTTGATAACTTTCTCCTTCTAGCTGTTGAGGTAGTTCCACCCTGAGTCCTTCCATCCTCCTCCTGATTCTGAGTAACTCCTTCCAAGTCACAAACAAAGAGATGGAGACCTGTGTAGTGCACTGCTGTTGAAGAACAGATAGAGAAACATAATTGGAGTATTTTGTGTAGATTTGTGTTTGGTAACTAAAGTGACTGGTCTGGTCTCTAAGGAGCCAGAAAAAGGGAGTGGGCCCTGCAGGTAAATTCCACTGAGGTTGAAAGGTCAATCACTTTCAGGAACAATTGATCATCCATAAGCCCCCAAACACTGCAAATCATCAAAATCGAGTTGAACTCCCTCTCTCACTGTCAGCTATTAGCTATTCTTTTTTGCAAAGAAAGAAAGAAATTCATTGAGAAATAATTAAAAAGTTCTATGGTGGCCTGGCATACTCAGTCCGGGAAATAGAGTTTGACTTCAAACGCAGGTGGTTCACCCAGAAGTTGATCAGCAAACACACTTAATTCTTACCAATCATCCTCTTGCTTCTCCTGTAGTGTTTCGTCAATAGCGTGATCAGGTGGTATAAAATGCTAGTTCATTTTGATCATGGATAATCTCTCCATGTTTTGAGGTGAGAGACTGGTCCTTCTCACAGAAACAACTGCACCAACTGCACCGAACACACATTCAGCAGACATGCTGGATATAGGACAAACCAAATACTTGATTGCCAGCCTGCTGAGCTGTGACTACACCAATACACCAATGGGTTTTGATCCACATACTCCTCTTTTGGGTCACTCAGATACTCCTAGAATATCCTCTGAAGTGTCACTCGTGCTGCCACTTGCTCGACCTCTTTTACCTTTGCCTCTGCACTGAACTTAAGAATTGACACATGAAACCAAGCCATTGCAGAGGTTGGATCTGATTCTTCTGATGCTGTTGTTGACGGTGTTCTTGTTGCTGGTGACGGTGGCTGTGAGACAAGACTGCCCTCTCTGGAAGTTGAAGGCGGCTCCCCAGAACTGCAGATTGGGACTCTAAGTGGCAGCCGTTCTTCTACCAGTTCTCTGGCTTAATCAAAACTCCACCTCTTGTATTTTGAAACATCCCCTTCAGAAAAAGGAATAAAAGTGGGAAGATTTTTTTGTAACATGGATCAAGTAGGGTGGCTCAGATATACTCTTTGGACGAGATAATGTCATGCTGCAGCCTTGCATTACAAGCCAAATGAAGGATTAAGCTCTCAACTAAGACATGCGCTTCTGGGTTTTTTTTCCCACCTCTGAGTACCAACCTTTTATGCACCTTCTTTAGTTGCTCCTGTAGCAGATGCAACAATGGGATAGCTTGATCCATCGTACTTTCCTCCTTGCTAACTTCTCACATGAAAACTTCAAATGGGAGCAGCATCTGTGTCCGGCATTGGACTAGGCCCCATTGGTCTGCATCCATGGTCATAGCTTTCCCAATTGCATCCCTTCCTCTTAGAATGACATAGTCATTGATCTGTCTGTACTGCTCAAACAGACGTTGCAAAATATAATAGACTGAGTTCCAACACGTTGGCACCTTCTGTATCAGGGCTTTCACTGGTACTCTGTTACCACACTGAATAATCCACAACTGGTTGTTTTCTTTTAGAAAGTCTTGTACAATCAGGTTGATGCAGTGCATGAAACACAGAACCCTGAAATAGCCACCATCTGCCATGGTCTTGACTATGTGACTGCCATTGACCATGGCAACAAATCCAATTTGGAGACATCTGGATCCCAGTTATTCAGAAACCTTGCTATTGAATTTGTCCAAGATGTTTGCAGCTGTATGTGATTTTTCCATGTTGAACATGGCTACTGTTGCATGTCACTGAATGCCTTCACAAATGTCTTTAGGGCTAAAACCTGTAGATAGCTTTTGCTTTACTACTGCAAAAGAGATCCAGTGTGAAATGATGCATATGTAATCAGTAGCCTGACAACTGGTCCACTCTGTCATCAGTTGGATAGTGTGGACAACACTTTCATGCAAAGCTTGTCCAACCAATTGCAGCACATTGTGATGCATTGCTGGGACAGCAACTCTGGCAAGATAGGCCCTACTTGGAATCTTTCATTTCGGGCAGATGGCTGCCACAAACTCTACGAATCCCACTCCTTCTACAAAAAAAGGAAGGAGGTCTAGCGCTAACATTTTTGCTATCTCCCATTGTACAAATTAAGCATGGGGTGGTTGTGGTTGGAGGGCCCCTCCTGCCTAAACATGCCTGGATTTTTTTCCTTTGTGGGGCCTCTGATGTAGGCAATTTGTGAAATGTAGGTGGTGGTAGACTCAATGCACGTCACTGTATGTTGTGGTGTTTCCATCTGACTCTGAGACTTCCTGTGCCATTGTGAGGTCACTGAGGTGGGTGATTCTGGCACACTGCTGGGGACAGGGCTGCTTTGCTTGAAGATGAAACCCTCTTCTTCCTCACCGTCCACCATGATTTGACCAGTTGTAGCTGAAGTTTCCTAGCACTCCTCACCTTCACCACCACAACCACATTCAGAAATTTGTTAAGGTGTTCCTACCACCGGATTGCGTGATGTTTTTTCATATGAGTTGCCTGGCCTCCAGTACAATAATGTGAACCAGGCTTACCCCAATGAACATTCATGTGGCAAATGGAGCATATTTGGATGCTCTCCTCCTGTTTGCTAATCGTGTAAAAGTCCCAAAGTGGGGAGGAGTAGTTTCTTACTGGGCCACTGCCAATTCCTGAAGAAGCATGGGAGGTAGGTGGGTGTGTCAATTACTTTTCTGCAGTGTATACTTCGACTGAGGTAAGGGTTGGTGCAGCTTTCTGCTGGGGCCTTTCAAATATGGGAGCTGGGTGTGCTGTCTGTGCCACATTCCTCAGAGCAGGTTGGATAGCAATGTCAGACTCCTCTGTGCCAGCTTCCACAATGACTGGCTGGTCATCCTCTTCATCATCAATTCCTTCCATGATTTTAAGAACCTTTCTTCATTGAACCTTTCTTTTCCCATGTCTCTCCTGACGTCTCCTGGACTCTGATAGGGTCCACTCCATGTCCCTATCATTGCCATCAGAAGTGGTACTTGTAGAAGATGAGAAGAGTAGTAGTCTTCTTTTTTCTTGCGGAGATCTGGGAGTCATTGATTCTGAAAGAGGAGGTTCTTGCTTGGCCGAAATCTCAACCTCCTGTTCTCCTCCAACTTCGGGAAGATCTAATATTGCTGCGGCTGCTGTCCACTTTGCTCTGTTTCCTGAAATGAATGGGTACTACTTTGCGAAAGGGACAAATCCAATTCAACGTCACTGCTCATCAGATTCACCATGATTGCAGTGGCTGCCTCACTGAGAGAGATGGTCTTGGGCTTAGGTTGGGGTGGTGCTGTAGATGTGGAATGCTGCTCCTAGGTTCCTCCCTGGAGGCCCGTGGGACAGGCACACATCTCCCAAAAAAGGTTGGGGTCAGCACCCCACTGGTGGAAAGCTGCTTCTACTCACGTTTTTGGGAGAAACTTTCTTTGGGGCCATCTTAAAGCTCTGAGTTGGCAGTGGTACTAAGCCTCACAAGCAGAAGAGATTGGAGGACTGAAATAACTGTACAAGCCTTCTCTTTGGCAGTACTACAGATGATGTGGCATCTCTTCTTGTGTGCACCTAAAAGCAACCAAGCATTAAAAACATATAGTTAGTGAAACGTGGCATCATTGCAGGTTGAAATAGTACAGATAAATACAATATTAGTGAGGTTGGTTACATATGTGATAAATACCAATTTAATCAAACATTGTAAAGTCAAACCACACCACCAAACCATAAAATTGAATTTCAAATCAGGCAGCACAACATTCACATATAGCTCATCTCTTTCATTCCATTTGTTTTAAAGGAGACATTTGTGGTAGTCAGAGAGAGGTGCATGGCTAAGTGGAATAATCCTTAAAAACCTATGGCAGAAAAGTGGTCCAGGGGAAATGGAATAATCATTAAAAAAATGAATTATGCTGCTGATGTGTCTGCAGTATACCAGGGTATCCAGGAAGAAATGGAATTATTATACACCCAAAGAAACCGAATGCTGTAGAGTGTCTGTGCACCTTTGGTAAATGGATGAATAGAGGAATGCATGGGTGGTTAACTGGATCAAGGCAAAATGCAGATTTAAATAAAATGAAATGGAAAGTTTTTTAAAACATTGAAACACAATGTAAAAACTAAAATAAATATAAAACTAGAAAAACTAGAAATTAGACAAAATTAAAATAAGAAATTAAACTAAAAAATTTAAATATAAAATAAAAAAATTAAATTAAGATTCAAATAAAAACTCAAATCAAAAAATGAAATAAAAAACAAAAACACTAAAATAACAAAATTAAATTAAAAGTGAAATAGAAAATTAAAATAAAAAATTAAAAGATAAACTTAAAATAAACAAATAATCAATAATTTCCCTGGTTTGTATGCAAGCCTATGGCAAAGGCACACTGGCTGCATGCACAAAATGGCTGCCACCCACATGGTCAAAGAACAACAAGGAGCAAGGAAGCATGGCAATCAAAGAACACATGCAAGCCTATGGCAAAGGGACACTGGCCGGATGCACAAAATGGCCACCAGCCACATGGTCAAACAACAACAACAAGGAGCAAGAAGGCCTGGTGAACAAAGAACACATGCATGCCTATGGCAAAGATACACTGGCTGGATGCACAAAACAGCTGCCAGACACATGGTCAAACAACAACAATGAGGCATGGCAAACAAAGAGCACATGCAAGCCTATAGCAGAGGGACACTGGCTGGATGCACAAAATGGCCACCAGCCACATGGTCGAACAACAACAACAAAGAGCAAGGAGGCATGGGGAACAAAGACCACATGCAAGCCTATGGCAAAGACACACTGGCTGGATGTACAAAATGGCCACCAGCCACATGGTCAAACAACAACAACAAGGAGCAATGAGGCATGGGGAACAAAGAACATATGCAAGCCTATAGCAAAGACATACTGGCTGGATGCACAAAATGGTCGCCACCAACATGGTAAAAAAACAACAACAAGGAGAAGGGGGGCATATTAAACAAAGAACACATGCAAGCCTCTAGCAAAGGGACACTGGCTGGATGCACACAATGGCCACCAGCCACATGGTCAAACAACAACAAGGAGCAAGTAGGTATGGGGAACAAATAACACATGCAAGCCTATGGCAAAGACCCACTGGCTGGATGCACAAAATGGCTGCCAGCCACATGGTCAAACAACAACAACAAGGAGGCATGAGAACAAAGAACACATGCAAGCCTATGGACCAGAGAGCATCGCATTGCAGCCTCGCCGCACTTGGAGGTTTGAACAAAAACCCAGAAGCTCATGCCTTAGTTGAGAGATACTGCAACTTCACAACATGGACAACAATGACAAATGGTGGACGATGACAAACACACACACACAAACACACACACAGACACACACACACTGGCCATACGGTGGCATGGTGGTAACACTGAAGAAATCACTAACATTAATTCAGCAATGCAAAACATGAAAATTAACTGAGCTATAAAAATGTTACAACAACACACATCCTCCAATACCATCAAATTATACATCACAACATATACACTTATTGCAAAAAATCATGAAATACAAACAACAGCCAAAATTTTTAATTTAATCCAATGCCATCCCTGTCCTAAATTAAGTTTTAAAACAATATACCACTGAAACATTTATCTCATACACTGATTACTACTAGTACTGGCTCCTACTGGCTAGATGACCCTTTGGAAATCTAGGCCACTTAGTAAAATAATATTGCAAATGTTACAAACATGTAGAAAAGGTACTGAGCTGTTCAACAATTTCCCTTTACAAAAGGTGAAAACTCATTGAAGTGGAAAATAAATAATAACTAAGCCCATGTTTAACCCCTTCACTGCCAGGCCTTTTCCCCCTCAGGTGCCGGGCCTTTTTTGGTTATTTGGGGCAGTTTGCAGTTAGGCCATCATAACTTTTTTTCAACATAAGCTACCCAGGCCAAATTTGCGTCCCTTTTTTCCAACATCCTGGGGTTTCTAAAAGTACCCAGAGTTTGTGGGTTCCCCTGGAGGAAACCAAGAAATTACCTAAATACAGGGAAAATATCACTTTTTTTTTAAATGGGAAAAAAGTCTGCAGAAGAAACCTTGTGGTTTTGTCCCTGGAAATGGCATCAACAAAGGATTTGCGGTGCTAAAATCACCATCTTTCCAGGTTTCAGGAACAGGCAGGCTTGAATCAGAAAACCACATTTTCTAACACAATTTTGGCATTTTATTGGGACATGACCCATTTTTACTATTTTGTGTGCTTTCAGCCTCCTTTCAGTTGGTGACAGAAATGGATGTGAAACCAATGCTGGATTCCGGACAACTAAACATTTCTGTAAAGTAGACACAATTCTAAATCCAGCAAGGGACCATTTGTGTAGATCCTTCAAGGTTTTCCTACAACTAAATAAAAAAAATACTGAAATTGAGGTGAAAAAAGAGAAACCAAATGCTGTAGAGTGTCTGTGCACCTTTGGTAAATGGATGAATGGAGGAAGGCATATGTGGTTAACTGGATCAAGGCAAAATGCAGATTTAAATAAAATGAAATGGAAAGTTTTTTAAAACATTGAAACACAATGTAAAAACTAAAATAAATATAAAACTAGAAATTAGACAAAATTAAAATAAGAAATTAAACTAAAAAATTAAAATATAAAATAAAAAAATTAACTTAAGATTCAAATAAAAAACTAAAATCAAAAAATGAAATAAAAAACAAAAACACTAGAATAAAAAAATTCAAATTAAAAGTGAAATAGAAAATTAAAATAAAACATTTAAAGATAAACTTAAAATAAACAAATGATCAATAATTTCCCTGGTTTGTATGCAAGCCTATGGCAAAGGCACACTGGCTGCATGCACAAAATGGCTGCCACCCACATGGTCAAAGAACAACAAGGAGCAAGGAAGCATGGCAATCAAAGAACACATGCAAGCCTATGGCAAAGGGACACTGGCCGGATGCACAAAATGGCCACCAGCCACATGGTCAAACAACAACAACAAGGAGCAAGAAGGCCTGGTGAACAAAGAACACATGCATGCCTATGGCAAAGATACACTGGCTGGATGCACAAAACAGCTGCCAGACACATGGTCAAACAACAACAATGAGGCATGGCAAACAAAGAACACATGCAAGCCTATGGCAGAGGGACACTGGCTGGATGCACAAAATGGCCACCAGCCACATGGTCGAACAACAACAACAAAGAGCAAGGAGTCATGGGGAACAAAGACCACATGCAAGCCTATGGCAAAGACACAGTGGCTGGATGTACAAAATGGCCACCAGCCACGTGGTCAAACAACAACAACAAGGAGCAATGAGGCATGGGGAACAAAGAACATATGCAAGCCTATAGCAAAGACATACTGGCTGGATGCACAAAATGGTCGCCACCAACATGGTCAAAAAACAACAACAAGGAGAAGGGGGGTATATGAAACAAAGAACACACGCAAGCCTCTAGCAAAGGGACACTGGCCGGATGCACACAATGGCCACCAGCCACATGGTCAAACAACAACAAGGAGCCAGGAGGTATGGGAAACAAATAACACATGCAAGCCTATGGCAAGGACCCACTGGCTGGATGCACAAAATGGCTAATTTTGGCATTTTATTGGGACATACCCCATTTTTACTATTTTTTGTGCTTTCAGCCTCCTTTCAGTTGGTGACAGAAATGGATGTGAAACCAATGCTGGATTCTGGACAAATAACATTTCTGAAAAGTAGACACAATTCTAAATCCAGCAAGGGACCATTTGTGTAGATCCTTCAAGGTTTTCCTACAACTAAATTAAAAAAATATTGAAATTGAGGTGAAAAAAGAGCCATTTCTGTCCATGTTTTCTTCTATAACTTTTTCCAGGTATGGCAGATTTTTTAAAGCAATATACTGTTATGTCTGCTGGACTCTTCTGGTTGCGGAGACATATAGGGGTTGTAGATTCATAAAGAACCCTAGGTATCCAGAGCCAATAAAGGAGCTGCACCTTGCAATGGGTTTTCATTGTATTTCCAAAATGGGCACAAGATAATGTGTTGAGAAGCAGTGGTTATTTCCACATCTCTGAATTCCGGGGTCCCCATACTAGCATGTGAATTACAGGACATTTCTCAACTAGTTGCCTTTTTTACACACTGTCTTACATTTGGAAGGAAAAATTGTAGAGAACGACAAGGGGCAGTAACACTTGTTCTTCTATTCTGTACGCCCCCAAGTCTGCCGATAAAAATGGTACCTCACTTGCGTGGGTAGGCCTAATTCCCACAGCAGGAAATGCAACATGGACACATCACATTTTTACATTGAAATCTGACGTGTTTTTTGGAAAGTGCCTAGCTGTGGATTTTCACCTCTAGCTCAGCCAGCACCTTGGGACACCTACCAAACCTGTACATTTTTTTAAACTAGACATCTAGGGGAATCCAGGAAGGGGTGACTTGTGGGGCTGTCACCAGGTTATGTTACCCAGAATCCTTTGCAAAACTCAACATTTGGCAAAAAAACACTTTTACCTCACATTTCGGTGATAGGAAGTTCTGGAATCTGAGAGGAGCTACAAATTTCCTTCCACTCAGCATTCCCCCAAGTCTCCCAATAAAAATGGTAGCTTTCTTGTGTGGGTAGGCCTAGTGCCTGCGACAGGAAATGCCCCAAAACACAACATAGACACATCACATTTTCCAAAACAAAACTGACCTGCTATGGATTTTGGCCTCTAGCTCATCTGGCACCTAGGGAAAACCCAGCAAACTTGGACATTTCTGAAAACTAGACACATAGGGGAACTCAGTGTCGGGTAACTTGTGGCAGTCTCAACAAGGTTCTGTTACCAAGAATCCTTAGCAAACCTCACAATTTGGCAAAAAAACACTTGCCCCTCATGTCTCAGTGCTGCAAAGTTCTAGAATGTGAGGGAAGCCACAAACATCCTTCCACCTAGCATTCGCCCAGGGCTCCTGAAAAAAATGGTACCTCACTTGTGTGGGTAGGCCTAATGCCCGCGACAGGAAATGCCCCAAAACACTATGTGGACACATCAAAATAATCAAATACAAAACAACCTGTTTTTGCAGGGGCACGTGCCCTTTTGGTCCTGGGCTCAGCAGCCATCTAGGGAAACCTACCAAACCCAGACATTTCTGAAAACTAGACACCCGATGAAGTCCAGTGAGGTGTGACTTGAGTGGATCCCCAGTGTTTTCTTACCCAGAATCCTCAGCAAACCTAAAATTTAGCTAACAAATCACATCTTTCCCACATTTCTGGGTGGGATCACTGCATCGGCACAATTTTCCTACCACCTAACATTCCCCTCAGTCTCTTGATAATAGAAATAGGCCGATGTGCTCCCAAGGGGGTTAGAAATTACCTAAAATAAATTTGCCTCCCAGGGGAGCGACCCTCGTCTGATTTAAAATAAATCTCTGGTGCATAGTGGTTTCGCCCCCCTTGGGGGTAGATCGGCCTAATTAAACTGGGCCAAGGGGGTCGGCAGGAGTGGCCTAAAATACATTTGCCCCCCAGGGGAGCGTCCCTTGCATAAGAGGTCGCAACCCTTGCGTAAAACTGACAATAAACAAATCCCTGGTGTCTAGTGGTTTGTGCCCCCCTTGGGGACAGATTGGCCTAATAAAAATAGGCTGATCTGCACGCACGGGGCAGAAATGGCCCAAAAAGAATTCCCCCCCCCCCAGGAGTGCGACCCTTGCCTAGAGGGTTGCACCCCACCTCTAAAAAACAATTTTTTTAATTATCCCTGGTGTCTAGTGGTTTCTGCCCCCTCTGGGGGCAGATCGGCCTAATAGAAAATAGGCTGATCTGCCCAAGGGGGGCAGAAAAGGCCTCATAAATAATTGCCCCCAGGGGAGCAACCCTTGCTCAATGGGTTGCTTTCATTCATTGTTTATGTAAAAAAAAAAAACTCCCTGGTGTCTAGTGGCTTCTGCCCCCACTGGGGGCAGGTCAGACTAATTAAAGTACGCCAATCTGCCCCCAGGGGGGGCAGAAATGGCCTAATAAAAAATTGCCCCGCAGGGAAACAACCCTTGCTCAAGGGTCACTCCACTTCATTGTTTATGTAAAAAAAATTAAAAACTCCCTGGTGTCTAGTGTCTTCTGCCCCCGCTGGGGGCGTATCTGCTTAATTACAATAGGCCGATCTTCTCCTGCAGAGGAATGACCCTTGCTCAAGGGGCTGCTCCCCCTTATTGTTTACTTTATGTAAATAAAACTCTCTGGTGTCTAGTGGGCATTTCTGCAGCTCGATTGTGAAGCGAAATGCTCAGACAGACATGAAAGGAAACGAAAGGCCTTTCCTTTCATGCCTCTCTGCCTGCCCCCAACCCCCGATCGGAAGAGAAATACTTTTTATTTTTCTTCTGATCGTGCTGGAAGCTGAGCTTCCAGCATGATGGGGGTGGCCTCTGATGAGGTCAGTGTGTGATTGCGAGCTGACGTCATCAGATGTCACGGGTGTAGCGCTAGGGACCAGGCGGGGGCACCGTGGGCCGGGTGCAGGACGAGGTGGTTACGTCCCTGGCGCCTGACCACTACGGCCGAGGACAGAACCAACTCATCCCAGGCACCCGAGGGGTTAAACTTCAGGCAACCCACCACTATAAAATTGAAAAATCAAATTAAAAGACAAAGGCATACTGGTTCATGCCCAAGCAAACATCCAACACTCTTATACAATAGTTTTTTTATTTACTTGTGTTATTTCACAAAACCAAAGTCTTTAAATCCAAAGGTATATCCAGGAGACAAAGAGAATGATCCTTCCACCTCAAAATCCAAGTGTAAAGTGACCAGGAGATGGACAAAGCACTGAGAGGAGCCTGCCGGACACAAACCGGAAGTTGGAGTTTCTGGAGCACTTCCTTCCTGTTTGAGGCTTCTCACACAGAAAAACAACTTGAAGGGTCCATTGTAGAAGACAATCCACTCAAAAAACTCTTTTTGACTAGATTTAGATGCATCTTGAGTAGAAAACTGCTCCAGGTGCATTTGCAAGTGGCACTCTTTTGGATGGTGTCATGGGCAGAAGCAGTGTGAGCAAATGCAAAGTCTTGCAGGTGCTCACTATCGCCTGCTTGCGAGTGCCAAAACCAAATCTCTCATGCATGAACAAACTCTGATCTGCCCTGCAATTCAGGAACTCTGCTACTCTGCATAGTGCAAAGTGCCCGAATTTCAGAGACCCTGCTGGCAGGGCAAAGTTCCATGCCCTGGCCTATCCTTGCAAGGGTAATGCACAAGGAAACTGCAAATTAATCTGTGCTCAACCCCCTGGTAGCTCGGCACAGATCAGTAAGGCTTAACTTAGAGGCAATGTGTAAAGTATTTGTACAACACTTCAAACAGTAGAACAGTGAAGACACCACACAAAAAGGATCCAACATTAAGTTAGAAAACTAAAACCAAATTTAACAAATAAAACAAGATCAAATTGTTAAAAATCCAAACAGTAGAACCAGAGATATCCATTTTACAGATTTCAGTAAAAAGAACTCCAAAAAGTTCAAAGCTCCAACTGTGGATATTTAGTTGCCCAAGACAAGAACAAAAACACAAATTCAGACTGACTGTGATGAAGCGCAGGCCAGTACAGGGACCCAGTTCGGCCTGCTGTACAAAGTACCTTAAATCCTGATTTGCAGAGTGTTGCGTGGATCCATGTTAAGGATGTGTTGTGCAGCTGAAGCGATGCATCAGCTTTAAGATGCAGTGAGGCTGCAATGCGAGGGTCTGTATTATCATTAGGAATCTTGTTGATGGAACTTGCAATGTAAAATCTGGCATTGATGATGTGGCGTGCAGTCGCAGCAATGCATCGCTTCTGAAGAGCTGCGAGGCTGTGATGTGAAGACCACCATTGAGGCTGCGGTCAATGAGGGAATGGAGGACCTGTGCTGATGATGCATTGCACAGTCAGGGTCTTTGCAATGGGTTGAACCCATGCAGTAGTGGCCATGCGGTGGTTCTGCTGGGTCCACAGAGACTGGCAGAGCACAAAAGGCACACTTCACAGGTCCAGGACTGGGGTGGCACCACTTGACAGTGTAGTCTCACAGAGTCAAGGTTCAGATGCAAGGTTATGGGGAGTCAATTATGTCCCTGAGGCTTCAGTTCAGGAGGTCAGCCAACTTGACCTTGAAGTCACTCTGGGTTCTTGGTTCAAGAAATGCAGGTCCAGTCCTTCTCACTCAGGCAAGAGGGCAACAGGCAACAGCTCAGCACAGCAGGGCCGCAGTTCCTTCAGAGCAGTAGTCCAGCAGAGTGGCAGGCCTTGCAACACAGGAGTCCTGGCAGAGGATCCTCAGGTCCAGAGGTGTACTGAAGAGTTGGTGTCTGACGTCTTTCTTCTATACACAGTTTTGCCTTTAAGCTTCTAGAGGCATGCCTTTGAAGTGCACAGATGCCTGCCTCCCTGCATCCAGACTACAGGGGGCATGCACCCCACCGTGTGGAGGCAGGATACAGCCTATTCAAGTGTAGGTGTGGCTTTTCCCAGTTCCCAGTCCCATCCTGCCAGTGATGGCCCATCCAGTTACACCTAAGCTCCATTGTGTGTGGCTTACTACCCACTCAGACCCGGTCATGTGACCCAGATACAGGCAC
Source organism: Pleurodeles waltl (assembly GCF_031143425.1). NCBI lineage: Eukaryota > Metazoa > Chordata > Amphibia > Caudata > Salamandridae > Pleurodeles > Pleurodeles waltl. Next base: position 516,761,621 of record NC_090442.1, read on the forward strand.
CAAATGGCTAAAGCAAGAACATGTCAACTTTTTAAAAGTGACATTTTCAAAACCGCCTTTGCAACCTGTGTGTGCATTTTGGAAATGCCACTTCAATCTGGCAAAATAAACCTTTTGCCAGGTCTAAACCTTTGTTTTTAACACATACAACTTACCCCTAGCATAGGCCCAAAACATCCCATAGACTAGGGTGTCTTTAAAACGTTGGACATGTATTTCTAACTTTTACATGTCCTGATAATAAAAAAAGTGATAATCTTCATTTGGGAGCAGATAGTAGGGTTGGGGTTTGTGTCTAAAGCATTGTAATTCACAATTCCGTAAATGTCACTTTTAAAAGGTTCACAAAATCCTTAAATACCCCACCTGGGCCATGAATCCATACTTTTAGAAAGATTGTTTTTTTTTTGTTGTCCTCACCATTTGGTGCCTGCAGACTGTTCCCTGGGTCACATGATTAAGTGTAGCTGCCAGTTGTGCTTTGTGTATTGGTGCCAGGCAGTGAGACAAAGGAGAATCGGTGTTGGCAGAATGGGCCATCTTGATGAGGGTGAAAAGCTGTAATCACATTACAAAGGCTCTAGTGTCACAAATGGTTTGACACTAGTCTTTCGTGACCACCGACAAGCTGGAGCCATGGCAGTGAAGTAGGAAATTCCAAGCACCTCTGGGGTGAAAACCCTAGAACCTTCTCCTTCTTCAAAGGAGGCACCAGGTATAAATAATGGACCCTCAGACCCAATTCCTCAGTACACCTCTAGACCTGAGGAAGACACAGAAGGACTGCTCTGCTGCTCTGCAAGAAGGACTTCTACTCTGTGCCTTGCTGCCTTACTGGCTGAGTGAAAGGACTGCACCTGCATCTTGAACCCAGGACTGCCAGAGTCTCTCAAAGGGCTAGCAGGCTGGCAAGATCAGAGCCACAGTGACAGGAAAGACTTGAACAGAGAACCTGGACTCTATCTGCTGTGAGTTCTACCCCCCAACTGGTGCCATCCTAGTAGTGCCACCCTGGACCTTTGGAAGAAGGCCTGAAGGCCTTTTGCCAGACCAGGTGTGGTCTTGTTAGCAGAACTGATGCAGCATGATGCATCTCCTTGCAGCCTCATAGTACCCACTGCAGCGCAGTGCATCCCCAATGTCAGGCCTCGCATTGCAGCCAACAGTCTTCTCATATCCTCTGATGCACAACATATCCTTTGAATCGCATGCCCCTCATGGACGGCATCCTTCACAATGATGCATGACTCCACATTGCTGAACTTGTGAAGACAGTCACTCATTCCCTCATCACCAGCCGTCTTGACTATGGCAACACACTCTACGCAAGTATGACTACCGAACTCATTCAAAGAGAACGCGGCCACCAGACTGATTCTCAACCTGCCCAAAAGATCCCACATCTTCCAGCACCTGAGAGACCTCCACTAGCTCCCGGTCCAGAAGTGATAACACTTCAAGCTGAATGCCGAAAAAAACGAAACCAAATGGTTTCGGTTTAGTTTTCACTTTGCAGCTCGTTTTCCTTTAAGGAAAACGGGCTGCAAAATGAAGAAAAAAAAACTGCTTTATTGCAAAAGCAGTCACAGACATGGAGGTCTGCTGACTACAGCAGGCCACCATCCCTGTGAGTGCAGGGAATCGCTATGGGGTCGTAAACTGCGACCAACCTCATGAATATTGATGAGGTGGGTCTTTGCGACCCCATAGCGAGTCGCAGAAGGTGTCTGAGACACCTTTCTGCATCCAATTTGCAAGTCGCAAAATTTTAGTTTCCTACATCTGGCCCTAAGAACCAGTCCACATAAAGCCTCGGGTAGAGATATTCTACCTTTACTGCCTTGCAGCAGATTCAGGCATTATTAAAAATAGCAATGCACTGTGAACGTATTCATTTATAAACCGTAATCAAACACATGTAAACCCCACATCCCCATTTACACACAACTGATGACCTCAAACCTAGTTAATGATCTACCCCTACCAAATGTCTGAAAAAAATAAGGGAATCCCTCTGCAACCTCATTACCTTTCCTCGTTCCATGAGGTAAGACTATGGCATTTATCACTGATAGTGATAGACTTCTTTCAAATATCTACTCGTCATGATAAGTGCATGCAGGACGAAAGGCAAAGCAGGAGAAGCAAGTCTCATCCGGAGATTCGTGAACTAGATGCTAATACTGTGCAGATCCTGAAAGTTTGCACCAGTGTTGCGCTTTGCTCTACAGTCTAGGTTTCCTGCAGCCTCTGTAGGAACGTAGTGTCAGGGAGATGTTTGACGTGTCACATGCCAGAAATAGGTGATTTCATGGATTGATAGATGCGCAGGGGAAATAAATTTGGACAACCAGTGTCTGTATGACATTTTCTCCTGTGATCATTTGCGTTCCAGGCACAGGTAGGTACACGTCGTACAAGGCGAAATTAAAAGAAAATACCTTGCTTAGTTAGGTTTAGGCCTGTGCGCTTTGTGGCAGTGAAGAAGGTACAAAGAAGATGCAAGAGAGAGTGAAAGGAGGGTGCTGGCGAGAAAGAGATGGGGGATTTCAGAAAGATGAGGAGAGAAGTGGCCGTATTTGTCTTACGAAGAGAGAGGCAGCAGCAGAAAGTTGTGTGATTGGAAGAACAAAAATGCTTGTACACCAAGTAATGTTTAACAGTCTCATCATTTCAGCACTGACACCTTTTCAATAGTAATTATTTACAACGACATTATTGCTGTTACTCATTTATCTCAACCAGCAAACAACCACTGGCAAAACCAATAGTCCTGGCTTGTTTTAGGTATATATAGATCAATCGTGGTAGTTATCTGGGTACTACAACAGAAAGCGCAGAAGAGCAGCGTGGTTGGTGGCACTGTATGTGAAGCACAGAATTTTAGTTTACATGTTTAAACAATGCATTAAATTACACACATAGTCCATGTTCCCTTCGGGCTCCTCTCACTGTTTTCATCACACTCATAGCCATGTCTCTGCCTCACATTTTGGTCCTCGGGTATGATTCATAAAGGTGTGTGTGCGCGCGCGCTCGCACCTGCGTATATTTTTCAATATCTCACGCGCTGTCACTCCCTCCCCCTAGTCTGTTGTCTCCTTTCTCCGCCATTCCTAATGCGTATATCCCACATCGTGTAACAGCTGTCACACACGAGCTGAGTAATGAAAATTCATATGTGCTTGCTTGGAAAATTTGAAAGATGCTTTGGCAGATAATGCAGCGAAGTTGTTTGATTTCCTGAACTCCCGCACTGTGTCACCTCCACGTCTTGTTTGCAAGATCTCGGTGTCCAGCGTTTGCCCCTCCCTGGAACCCGAGTGACCCGCATGGCAGCTTCAGCTCGTGTGCAGCTGACAGCCCCGCTGTGGACGCAACAGCTGCACTCAGCTGCCGGAGCTCCAAAAAAGGTTGAGGCTCATGCCAGTGGCTGTAGTTTCAGGCTTGGCACGTGGACCACAGAGCCTTTTGCCAACTTTTGCTACCGTCAAACATCGCCTTAACAGTTAGATGGGGGGTTCCCTGGCTTCTCTACTTATGGTCCGTGACAAGGGTGCAGAATGGATACCGCACATCAAGAGCTCGTTACAAACAGTTTTACTTTCTATATTTAACTCAAGAAGCACGTACAATGTATTTAGATGGAACCGCCGGGGGCAGGCCATCCTCTGTGATACCCGTCCTGTTTTCCCAGCTTGATGGTGTTCCAGATTTTGCAATCTTAGGTCCACCGTAAGTATTGGATTACTGAATTCACTGACTGCCCAGGGTTGTACAATTAAGGGAACACTATTTCATGACCATAGGCTTGTTTCTCTCGGGAACTACTAACGAAACGGGAAGCGCGGAATGGTACACCCACTAGAAAAGTGTCTTGTTAAGTTAAACGGCCTTTGGTTGTGGGTTTGTACAGCAAACTGGATGCTAAAAAACACTTGTCGCACTAGAAGCTTGTGGAAAAGGGAAAAGGAAAAACGGAGATGGGGCAAAATATATTCTCCTCTTAAGCAAATGTAACTCGGGTGGATTCAACGCTTAGTATTGGCCTAATAATGAGCATACAACTCATTTGAGAATATATGCCAAAAGTAAAACACACACGTGCACATTCATGTAGTATTTGTGATATTATTTACATAGTTCACATCTGCCTCAATGTGTTTCATGTTTCTAACTCCACATATTGTTGATTTAGCCCTTTTACAAAGAATAATGGCTTCCTTCTAGTGGTGAAGAGCACATGGTTAGAGGTAATGTTTGTATAAATCACTAAAAGATCAGGTAAACTCTACATATTTCTATGAAATAGCTCATCATGCTGTGTAAAATTGTGATACATTAGTTCTTTGTGCACGATGCTTTCAATGTCTTCAATGTAATATACCTACCTCTTATCGCATTTGGTAATCCAGAGGTAACGCAATGGCTGTATAAACATTCAGACCTTGCTAGTTTTTCCCAACGAAAAGATAATTTTGGGAGGTTATTTTGGACAGTGATAATCAGGCCCACGTTTTCCAGATACTTTCTCTTGCATTCACACAATGTAAAACAAAGACAACTGTTGCAAAGTGGGCCGTTTAGAAGCTACAGATCAACTTTCACGCACTTAAGTTATTTCCTGTTGAAAGCTGGCTCCTGCATAGCATCATTATTGCTTGTTTCAACCCTCTTTTCATTTATATAAAGGGAAAATGTCTGTTGTAAACGCAATGCTAAAGTGGAGTGATCTGAGGTTGCACCAAATAAGTGTAATCAGATGCGGGCAAGAAATCAAACAGTATTTCGCCAGATGTGCCAATGTGTAAGGTGTGCTTCATACTAAAACACACATCTTACACGTCTGACGCCGTGCGGTTGCATAAACATAGGAGTTTGTACCTCAGGTACAAATCATACGACATACGATAGACACAGTTTGCTCGGTTGTACACTACAGTATAAATCTAAGCATGACACAGAACCGCCATTTGAGCTTGAAGGCCGGCAACGATGTCATCAGTGGGTGCCGCTTGCTAATGTGGCGCTGCGCTATTTTTTGTAATATCACACAACAGAGAGCTGCTTGCACCACATCGTTGCGTGAAGGGCAGTAACTATGGACCTTAATGTTGTTGGAAACAAGGTGGTAGGAAGGCCTTCAGCATGCTTGATGTTTCTGTTACTCCCCTACCTATCCCTGTTGCTTTGCTTTCTTATTAGCAACTAGTCTGATTGTGGCTATGTATCTCAATGCACAGGGGCACTTTTATTTCAGAGCTTAAATTGTGCTTGTTTTTTCCGGTGCGGGGCACCGGCACTTACTTTTTGAGGGCCGTTGTTAATTTTTCAGCCTCATACATTTACTGCGAGCAAACACACATTTGGGAAAGGCGGAGGAAGAGAAAAACGAAAACGCGTCCTTAAGGGAGAATGTAGAAGGATGCAAGAGTGAGCTGAAGGGACAGGGAGTGGCTGTAAATGGAATGAAGGGGCCCGAGATGGCTTCAGGATTACGCTGCATCAGTATTCCGTGTTCGAACGTTTAATTGTGGCAGCGGGTTTTTAAGAGGAGTGCTTTGAGCACGTTTTTATTTACGAATTAAACACTGTTTTATTTCCTCAGAGGTAGGATAACTAGGACCCACTTCTACTGGAAATGTTGTAGTCACATACATTTTCAGCACTGTCTTTAAGTTAGTATACGATTTGAAGGTGTGTTTGACCAAGACACTACACCTTTGAAAACACAGGACCAAAATGTGCATTTTACGGCATAATTTTGACATAATTCTGACATAAATCTGACATAAATTGGTTAATAATCGGAACTTCTGAAGGGGCAGTAATGAAATATTCCTATGCCCGTTTTTTCATGTACCAACTCTCTGCCCCCACAAAAAAGTTATTGGGACTTACCCTGCCCAAAAACATTTCGTAAATGGAGGCAAAAAAGCGGATCGTTCGTTGTAAAGTTTAAAAAAATTGGATAATCGTCAATGTATATTAGGTCCGAGTAATTTTTTTTATTCCACAATATAATCTCACATGATTGCATAATTTTGAATTACACTTGTTACCTGAAATGACCACAATTAAGCTATGGCTGATCAAAGCAACATTGATCGTGAGCGCACAGAAGCACTGCACATCCAACCCAATGGTAAATTAATGTAGTGGAAGGGTCTCAAACCAAAATGGTGCATACAGCTTTCTAGCCTGTCTGGGCTGTATTTTATCAAGATAATCCTTTATAGCCATCCTTTGATTATAGACAAACGTCAGTCATTAGTCCTAGATAACAAAGTGCTCAGTTTGTATTGCAAATAGTTTGTCTTAAAGACGATATTTGGGATAGAAACAAAAACCTCATAAGGGGCCACCCACAGACTATTGCTACCAATCGCCCTCAGGGTTTCACCCACGTACTTGACCCGAGTTGCTTAAGTATTTCCTCCAACCCTATTGGATAAGACTCCAATTCTGGTAGGTCTGATACCCAGGCCATCGATGATTGATCGGAGCCCCAAATCTAACCTAAGAGGCAACAGACAGGTAATGACAGGGAGACTCAACAATTGTCGCAGAAATCGATTTTCTACGACCTTGTGAGCGTGAAGGTCCTTATGCCCCATAGCTCTGTGCCATACAGGGCAGCCTCCCCTGGCTTGAAAGTTATAAACTTGCATCACCAGGAAGGCTGGTCTTGAAAAAGAGCCCCTTTGGCCTTCTAACAGTCCTCCAATATGGTGCTCCAGTTTTAGTCTGTGCTGTGAGATATGAGAGGCCCATTCCAATTGCTTTGTAAGGGTAAGGCCAAGAAATTCAATAGTATGAACCGTCTCAATGGGGGAATTCCCATCAATAAAGGGTTGATTCTAGTTGTCAAGGGACAATTAAGCACCATATATTTCATTTTAGACACATTCATTTCTAATCCCCTCATCTCAAAGAAACTACTAAACCTGTCTAAAATGTTCTGTAACCCCATTGGGGATTTGGACAAGAGAACTGTGTCATCTGCAAACATTAGTGCTGACACCTTCACATCAGCTTTTCGTGGGCATCGCTATCGCATGAGTTAAGGTGGTCTATCAGGTCATTGACATACAGCATGAATAGGGTTGGGGCGAGAACACAGCCCTGCCACTCCCCCAATTAATGGAAAAAGGCTTGGTCACTTCGCCCAACCAACCACATCTAATCTGAGCATCATTTTTCTCATGAGCCTTATAATCATTGCAGGAAGATAATCCGGAATCCACATTTTAGCTAACACTTGCCACAATATACCACAAAACATATACCAACAATAAAAAGTTATTTGTGAATGCACATCATTTTTAAACAGTTCTGTACAATGTGCAACTTAAATTATTAAAAAGTGCATCATACTAACACAAATTTCACAACCCCCTAAATTGTACTAATGGGAGTTAGTAATATTTGGAGTATGTAAGGGAATATGGCATATCATATTTTAAAATCATTTAGAATCTTCCTTCCCTTTTTTTGCATTCCAAGCACTTACAAGTAGATTCTTTGCCATACATTGTGACTAAATAGGTCATTCACAGTTTGTGGAGTGGTTGCAAATCGGCAATGGACCCACCCCACTAAACTTGTGGTTCCCCTACTCTCTCTAGATTTGGGAGTAGCACGGGGTTTACACAAAAGGAGCCTTAGCTGGCTGCACTGCCATAAATTATTGATCTGATGGTCCAGTCACCCTAGGGCCATCATGTCACTATGATGGTCAGCCCACCCTTCTAACCATCACTAGATTTCCCTGGCCTCAATTACTATGTGAAGCAAGAAAGTCAAGGGCAAGACAACTCACAATGGCCCCCAACATGCTGGAAGAACATTCATGGGAGGCCTGCTGTGTTGCTTTTAGGATTTCTAAAAAAAAACTCTTGCTTTGGGAGCTTATTTTCAGAAAACAAACTTCTTTGCAGAGTGGGAGCATCAATATGGCACCCACACAGCAAACAATCAGTGCCTTTAATAGAGCTGCAGCTCTGCCGGCATCACTGAAGGCACAGCAATCCATGCCAGGAATGCAGGCATCTCTAACTATGATGCACAATCTTCCACCAGAGGAGAAGAGGCCAATAGCCTCAACTGACTTTATAGGTGAGAAGGGTTTTCATCAAGCTCTCAAAGAGTCCCTAAAATTACATGAAAGGGACATGGTGGAAAAATTAAAATGTATATTTCTCAAAATCAAAGGCTGTGTAGTGCATAGCTAGCTGCACATGTTTGAGGCTCAGACAGCTAAGTGGTAATCTAAAAAAAGCTTTAATAATATAAACATGAAATGACTCCATGCAAGGCATGCAATAAAAAACTTAGTAATAAGTGTAATCTAGTACCCCATCTTCTTAACTTAACAATCGCTCTAATATCACCTTTAAATATATGTTTCAGAAATGCACTTATTTTGTGTGAAATTGTGACATCAGGCTAACAGTTTCTGCCCTGCCTCCAGAGCCTACGGACCTCATCCTGTCTTCTCAAGTTCAGGAAGGGACTCAAGGCCTGTTTGTTCAACTGAATTCCTTAGCAGCTATGTTCTCAGCTCATGGATACCATAGCGCATGATTAGCTGTTTTTTAAATCCTGTTTGATTTATTGATTAGCAAACCAGTCTGCTTTCCGCCATGCTGCCACTCGGGGTGTCACTTGATGCTGGGTGTGGCGTCTGCAAATCTCCATTAAAGATAGAGCCAAGCGCACTCAGGAGAAATAGTGAAACCAATTTCATTAAAGGTGCCCCAGGGCCTGCAAGGTAGTGGGGCCAAAACTCTGGATTGGAGTTTTGCTGATTTATTAATATCATAAACGCAGGGTCCATGGAATTATGCGATTAGTTCAGTGTGGCAATTTTTGCAGAGCTATAGATTAGCCTCATCTGCCACATAATCCATCATCGTCTGCATAATCTGCAGATTTTAACAAAAAGAATTGTGTCTAGCTCAAACAGTTAAAAAGTTACTAAAAACACAGCAACATTTGTTGCACTTAGCGGAAAGCCAGTTGGAAAGGTTCACTCATTGCTTATTGATATTGATGGGTGTTAAAATAAGGTACAACCAGTGCCCAGACAGTGTTAACAAGTGTATGATGACAAAATAACAAAATAATACTATCACAAATGTGTTGCATTATACCGCATAATATGCCCTTTCTTGAACCGGAAATTTACTCAACACTGCAGCATAATTTGGCACTCCCCTTCCGCATAATTCCAGTGGCCCTGCATATGTGCATATTTACACAAATTAACTGCAACTGAAACAAAAACACTCAGGCGTTTAGAAATTTATTTTTTGACCTTTGCTTTACTAGGTCTCAACTAGGCCTCATCTCCATTTTGAAAAAGATTCATGCTATCTCAAAATATTTGAAAGTATACAAAAAAATGATGGATGGAATGCTTGAATTAATCTCAGCAATTGGTAATTACATGGGTCTTATCCCAGTCCATCGTTATTTTGCACACCATGCCACCCCGGTTTGGACCCAGCCATATGCAAAACAGTCTTAACCCTGCTCCAATGGAAGAGTCCAGCCTGAGCTGCCAGGCCAGGTCCTCCCTGAGCCAGAACACAAGCAAAACAGGGCTGGGTTTGCCCTAGTTAGGGCTCATAAGCCAGGTATAGCTTGATTCAGTGACAGAGTGTCACAGGACCCATGTCTGGGCATACCCTTCCAATTTAAAAGAGTTTCAGATGATGCTGCGCATAATGACTGCCCACCAAGCTAGTGTGAGACTCAGAAAGGTGTCTCCTCAGAGGGTTCTGTTTCGAGGTTTTATGAGTTTGGAGTTTTATGGTTAAGGCTTGGTGTGGTCATTCACTCTTCTTAGGGTATTTTTGATTTGGTGAGGCAACAACAAGTTAAGGGGTCATGTAGTAATCCCATACCAGAGCAAGTTGAACTTTTATTGTCAAGGAATGGGTGAGTGGCATTCACTATAGATGAATGTGATTGGAGAGCATTGCACAGGAAAAAACAACATTATTCCTCGCCAAGATAACAGCCATGATAACAGTACTGTTTTTGTAGTATTATAGCGAAATATCCAGTAAGAAGATTTCCAGGCATGCAAGACTGATTTCTCTGGCTTTAGAAGCTGAAGTCATTGAGTCATTACTAAGTCATGTTTTAGGGTTAAACTGTGGAACTCCAGTTGGTTTGACTCTGTTGAGCTGCATATATTTACTAAAGATTCATATTATATTTGACACTATTAGACCAAAGTCCAGCTAAAACAATGAGCCTTAAGTAAAAGGCTACAACAATCTAACACATGAGACAAAAATAATATTCAATGAAAGTACTCATGCAGCAGATACGTATACCACAAACACGTTGTTATAGATACAGTCAGGTACTCCATGTGTATCTGTGAGTGACCACTGCCACTATAGACAAAATGGGCACAAGTGATGCACACCATCTGTAATGAAGAAATAATGGAGCAATAGGTCTCAAGCTTAAATGCTCAGTGCTTGAGCTTTGTTGTGGGCAGAATGGAGGATGAAATGCATAGCTTCAGGTCCTCCCCCTCCACCTATAGATGCCCTTTCCTCATACAGGGACATTTAGTCCATCTGCAGGGGCCTTATTTCATCCATGTGTAAATCCACTGGAAGACATACTATCTGACTTGTAGATATCAAACCCTATGTCAAATCAGAATATATTTGTTTCTTTACATATATATATTTTTTTAAATACGTTTTGTTAGTGTGCTCCAGGGGCATGAGCATTAGCACACATGTCATAATAAAGCTTTACTTCCTCTGGGAAATGTTTTAAATATTTTCCTATAGATTGTTTGATGTTTGTGTGTGGTCCTGTACACCATAGCAAAAGACAAGAAACTACAAATCTCATAATGAAAGGAATTGCGGATACAACATCAGGGCAGTTTTAGGCAGCTGGACAGAACTATAATGATTAAAAATGTATAAATGGTATTGATTAAAATCATTTTGTAATCTGCATTCTGCAAAGAAACTAAGAGATTTGCAATCATGGTTGCACTCTGGAATATCTAATTGAGAATATAGCTAATTTGTGTTGCTTACAACTTTGCTACAGTTTGATGAATATCCATGACATTTTTCAAAAAAGCACTACTTTTTGACTAGGTTGTGCATGAAAAGTTACGGGTGATCTGTCAAGTGGGGTCTGAGAAAAAAGGGGGGTACCAAAGTGCAAACAACCCATGCATTTTCCATAGACTTCTTTAAGATGGGCTTCAGTAAAAAACACTTAACAGAATTACACCAAATTTGACAGGAAGCTAGATCTTGGTCTTCAGAGTGTGCTTTTTGTGATTTGGTGTACATCCGTTCAGTAGTTTCTGAGAAAGTAGGGGACTAATATATCTGTATGTCTGGATGGTTGGGTCCGGGAGAGTCTTGATAGACTCTTGCATGCATGCCCATTTAAAAGTACAGCATTCTGATTGGCCCAGGGAACTTTATTAACCTTGGGCCATATCGTTCCCATGGGAGTCAGAATCCAGTGAGCACTCTGAATGGATGCCAGCAAAATAGAAAAATGTTGCTGGCAGCCCTTAAAGAACTCGGAGACTTAGGGCCTCATTATGAGTTTGGCGGACAGGAAGCCATGTCTGCCAAACTCCCGACAAGGTGGCTGCTGCCATAGTGGCAATCTCCCCGCTGGAGTTTCCCGTTAGGTTGGCGGGTGGAAACCTGAGTTTCTGCCCACTGGCCAAGCATGAAAAAGACTACACCATTGTCCCTGGCTTGTAATGGAGCTAGTGGCAACGCAGTAGCCAGCAGGGTGCACCAGCAGACTGTGAACTTTCCAATGATGCTTGGCGGGGGGGTCATTAAATAAAACTAGGTTATAATCCGCAGGGCAGCACAGCGTGCAGCGCTGCCCTGGTGGAATACGATCTCTGCCACCACCATGCTGCCAGCATCCATGATCCTGGTGGAGCTTTAAGTTCCCTGGTGGTCAAACCGCCAGGGTTGTAATGTGGTGAACAGACCACTGCTTCCGCAGTGGTCCTGACCACCACCACATAATGATCCCCCAGGCCCCTGTGCTGAACTTAGGCAAAACAAATATATAAAACAGTAGGATAGGGATACCCTGACCCCCTAGGCCCCATGGGGGAACCAAGAAGGACACCTCCCGGGCCAAAAAACAGTAACTAATGCTGAAATACCACAAGACTCTTGCTTGATCGGGAACAAAATGGCGGCCAGGCCATGTTTACTAACTATTAGCCCAGGGAGCCCATCCCCAGGTTGTATTCATCAAAAGGGATGTGGGTGCAGGGCCCCACTCCCTGAACCTCCAGAAGCCCAAAGGAGCTCACCCCAAGTGCCAAAAATAAATTATATGGGGAAGTGACTGTGTGGCCTCCCACCCTGTGCTTACAGAAGCCCCAGGGAGTCAACCTCTGCGGTTGAAATTCATTTATGTAGGGAGGGCGCCAGTGGTCCCCTCCCAAACCTTTCATGGCCCCAGGGAGAACTACCCATGGGGCCAACATTTTACAAAATGAGGAGGGGGCCATGAGGCCCCCTTCCTGAGCCTCAAAAGACCCCGGAGGGCCAACCCGGGCCCGATTACTTTAAAGGAGGGAGGTCACATGGCCCCCTCCCTGAGCAATTAGTGGCCCCAGGGACTCCATCTCTCTGGCCCACTCAGTTGCCATGTCCAGGGGAACCCACCCCGGGACATAGTTGTTTCCCTGCCCTTAGAGGCTTGGGCAGGGAAACCTGTGCTTTCTCTCTTTTGGGAAGCAAACACCAAGTTCGCACCCAGCAGGCGGGATCTTTGAAAATGCTGCCTTGGGCAGGGAAACAGATCAAAATATTGCTCCCACCCAAAGGAGCAGGATTAGACGCTGCTCCCTGCAGGAGGTAGCAATGCTGGCTCCCACTGTATGAGTGGAGCTGGCGGGTTATGGGGCTCCTCCTGCGGTCTCCAATAAGCATTCAGTGGGTACCCTGGGTGGACACCAGGACATCCACATCTTTCACAGTAGAGGGCCTTGGAGATGGGGTCTCCAGGATTGAAATCAGCCAGAGGGGTCCACGTGCCAAAATTATGCTGGGCTTCGGGGGATGGGGCACCGAGGGAAGGGGTCCCCGGGGCTAATATGGGCTTGAGCCCCCTCCCCTTTATTTTAATGAGTAGCCATGAGGAATGGGGTTCCTAGGTCTAATAGGGTTTGGGAAGTGGGACAACATGGCTCCTCCCCTTTAAAATAAATGAGTCCCTGTGGGATGGGGATCTGCAGGGCCTAATGAGATTTGGGGAGGAAGGCCACATGGCTCCCTCCCCTTTTAAAGAATGAAGGCCCTGTGGCCAATACACTGCTGCTCACGGCCAAGTGCCATGGGCAGTGTGGGGTGCAGAGCGGGGGTGGGTTTGGATTCACATATCGTAATTAAATATTACTTCACAATTTAAAAAACTAGAATTTCACTGAAAAAAGGTTAAAGTAACATTATAGTTAGGTTTGATAAAAAGATCTGTTTTTATGTACAAAAAAACCTTAGAAATTGACTGAAAGAGCCAAAGGTTAAAGTAATGTTATAGTTAAGTGAATTTGTCACTGACAACATTAACGTTTTGAATTTAAAAAAAACACAGAAATTCACCATGTGCACCCCCTAAGTGCACTGCTTATGACCTCACATATGACATCACTCATGACACTTTCTATGATATCATTTATGACATAGCTGATGACATCTCAAACTACATCATTGATGACATCACTGATGATATCATCCAACCTTTATTTCTGCACATTGCACTTTAAATGAGCATATCATTAGAGCTATGAAAGTAAGTACAAAATAGCTCAGAATAATATGAAGCCTCTTTACTGCTATCATGCATACAACCCACATAGGTAAAGCAAGCTTGTGCTATTTGGAGCATTTGTCCTATACCATTTACTTCATGGGTAGCCAAGCTTATGTTGACTATGAACTGCAGATGACAGGGTAACCTATCCTGCACACAGTGTTCAATCTGTATACAACTGTTGAGGGAAAACTAAGTTCCTTCAGATACTCAAGCCATATTTAATAATTAATACCCTACTACAGACTGTCTCTACCTGTGTCACACCCCAGATAGTCACTGAACTTACATTGAGAAATTAAGTTGATATGGGTATAAGTGAGTACAGTTAACAGTGTTTATTCTATGGAGAGAGTTTACCAGGTATCACACTGTTTGCAGACAGTGAAACCCTCCTGAGAAATACACCACAGAGTATTAAAACACATCTACTAACCACAGTGTACACTTAATGCAAAACATGTCAGAAAAGCAACTATTTATTTAAGATAGCCAAGGTGAAAATCATACTACCTGCAGCCTTCGTATTGTGGGGAAAGCTTTACAGATAGCCCATTGACTGAAGCAAAAAAGCACATTTACACAAGTTAGTAACTGGTGCACACAGTCTTCTATGTTATGTAGAAATAGTCATGCTGACACAATTCATTCTAATAATTCAAGGCTGTTTACATTACTTGGTATGAAGTACATGTAATCTTTGCCCCGCTGCAAGTTTTTTTCTGCAATACCAAATAAGCTTGTTTGAATTACAGTCAACAGAAGTCAACTTTCACATGCACACAGGGTTACTCTTCAATACAAAGATTTATAACATGTTCACTACCTCTACACACCTTAGATACAATCTGAGCACATGCATTTAATAAATACTTATGTCGATTAGCTGGACACAGGTTGTACAAAATTAGGCAGAAAAGTAATATGGTAGTTACCCGCTAGTATGTAAACGACAAAACAAACACACTCGGTGAATGATGTCATCAGTGATGTCATCACTGATGTCATTTGAAATTTCATAAGTGATGTCATAAATGATGTCATAGAACATGTCATGATGATGTAATATGGGAGGTCAAAAGCAGTGCATGGCACAGGCGCAAGTTATAGTTAGATTCTGTGTTTTTTTTAGTTCAAAACATTAAAGTTGTCACTAACAAATTCACCTAACTATAACGTTAATTTAACCTTTGTTTTTCAGTGAATTTATAAGTTAAAAAAAAAAAAAAAAAGATCTCTGTATCACATCTAACTATAGCATTACTTTAACCTTCGATGTTTCCAGTGGCTACATATATATTACCTACTGGCAGTCGCCAGTGATTAGTTATAGTTAGGACAGTGTTTTCATAGAAAAAGCGTTTTTGGACTTGTCTATATCTTTGGCACTGTTTGACAAATCTTCACAAGATGTTCAAAAAGAAGTGCACCAGTGATTTTTGTTTTACACAGTAAGTTTCAGGTTGATCCGTCTAGAGGGGGCTGAGAAAAAGGGGGGGTTTCAAAAATGTTGGGTTTTCCATGTAAATTCCCAGAGGACCTTTGAACACGACTACAGCCCGAACCATTGGATGAAATTACACCAAATTTGGCAGAAAGCTAGCTTTCAGTAAGCAGATTGTATAGTGCTTTCACTTATTTGGTGTAAATCCATTCAGCAGATTTAGAGACATTAAAGGGAAAATAAATTTGTATATCTGGGGACATTGACCCTTCGCAATGTAATCCCGAATAATGACACAGTTGTGCAGGGAAATGCACAGTTCTGATTGGCTGCCAACACTTTAAACCAGGAAGTGTTGGCAGCCATCTTGATCGCACAAAAAAAGTTAAAAAAAGACAAGGGGCCAAGGTAGAGTCATCCTGACCCCTTAGCTCTGGTGCTGGGATCCCAGAATGAGCTTCCCAGGGCTAAAAACACTTAAAAAAAAATGTCCTGTGATTTTGGGACAACGTCGCAAATTTGCAGAAAAAAAAGTGTTGGCTCCTGTGCTTATTTTTTACTAGCCCCCGGATGGGCAATGTCCTGGAGGCATTCATATTTTGGAAGTGGGAGGGTCGCCCGCCCCCCCGCAGCCCTGGGGACAGCTACCTCCCCAGGGCTCTTTTAAAATTTTGTGCGGGGCCCATGTGCCCCCCCCCAGCTCCGGTGACACCACCCTGGGGTACTTTGCATGTTGGAGGGAGGCCCTCCTCAAAGACCAATGATGGCCCTGGGGACCGCCACTCCCCAAGGCCAGTTCCAGCTATGTCCCGAGGTAACCAGCCCCGGGACATAGCTGTTTGCTGTGGCTTGGTGGTAGCTTTGACAGCTGCCACTGAGTCAGAGCAAACACTGTCAAACAGCTCTCCCTCGCTGTGAGCAGAGGTTTCCTCTGTCTCCCTTTCTGCAAAAAGGCAGGCACTGAGACAGAGGAAACTGCTCTCTGTGACAGCAATGGCGGCTCCCACAAGAGGTGGGGAGCCAGTTGTGCCTGTGAGGGCCGTCAAGCTCCCCCCCATGTCCCCCAATATTGTCACTGGGTGCCCTGGGGGCCACCAAACTCACATGGTCAGGCCCCAGGGGATGGGGCCCCTGAGGCCGAGATTATCCCGGGGGGACACGCAGTATTCAATGGGGCACACATGCACCTGCCCAGGGGGAAGAGGGGAAGCACAATCTTCTCCCATAGTCTGCTGAAGGCAGTGGGTGGATGTAGGGCCATGCTGCGACCCATATCTCCATCCCTTTAGTTTTTCTTACCTTTCTTACAGGTCAGGAGTATCTGGGTAGGAATTATTGAGTCCAAAGTTTTCAGACCCAACGATTTTGGGCTTCTGACACACTTATAATAGGGACTTGGGTTATTCCAGCCTGAACTACCTCTCCTTGTGAGATGAACAAACTGGTAATTATGTCCTAAGTATCTTGGTAATAACAATGTCACTACGTGCATTCAGACAACATAAAGGACAAAAAGGATAAGTGCAAATCCCACAACCAGTGACATACAAATGTACATGTTCAATCCATATCAGTATAGTAAAACATGAAACTAGCACACACATATTTTAGTCTGTCTAGCCATCTGCTGAGGTCTTCATTTTTGATGGCTAGGAAGCTAGGCAAGAACAGTGGGCAGTAACTGACTCAGATGCAGTCAGAGTAGTTGGGATATCTGCCAGAGAGACAGCTAAGATAAGGTACACATACTATGAAACCTGTGCATAGACAGAGTACCAGAATCTGCTTTTTGAGGTCTTGGGCTTGCTGACATGATCCAGCAAGGTTTACACTTCTGTTTTGTGCCTTGGCCCACCGATATTTGTAAAACAGCTCAGTCATGTGGATGTGCCAAGAGTCAGATGTTGGCTGTGCGTGATGTCCAGGGGGTGCTTTCATGCGTCAGAATGAAGTAGCAAAAAAGGGTTAGCAGACCTCAAAATAATCATATGGAACACTAACATAATGGAGGCTCTGTGCTTATCTCAGGCACAAGGTTGTGGAATGAAAGAGTGTTCTAGTAGGAAACACATTTAGGAATATGGACCGTGATCTGCACGAGTGGAAAATACACTAATTCTGACTTTGCATTTTCGATCTCCACTTTATAAGACGAGCTGCTCAGAGAGCATTCACCATACATACATATACATATTTTTGTACTGAGTTGCTGTCACTTGGACTGAGAAGTAGGCTAGATTCTCTTTGATGTAGCTCCTGATGAAAGTAGAACTTTCATTATGATTAAAAAAAAACTCAAAGGCACCGTTTGTATTTAGTCCAAGATCAGTTGACAGACTGCCAAGCTACTGCTCAAATACATCTAGGTCGAAGATGCAAAAGGATGAAGATGTATTATCCTAAATGATTTGTTGAATGTGATTAGTATCACATTTCACAACATTGAATTTGTGTTTGTGTCATAGAAAGTTGCACATCTGAAGAGAATCTAGGCACTTAAATCATCGAACACACCCCACCTGCTAGTAATATTAGCTGATGGCAGGGACTTTAGAGGATTCAGAATAACACCTTCCTCACTGCAGGCAAGAAATGTACTACATCCGTAAAAGAAAGTGGTACAGCATGGCACAGCTCCAGTTGTACAATGCCCATCACAACATGGGCATGCATTGAAGGGACATACTTGTGACTTACTATAATGTACACACTAAGCTATCAAAATGCATAACAATTTCAGCTTCTGGGGCAATGTCACCATATCATTTCAATGAACAACCCATCCACATTGATATTTGTTCTTAAACAAAATACATCACCGACTCCTTGGCTCACTCCTTTATTCATTCACACATTTAATTTCTCACATACTTGCCTACTCGTCAACATGCGTGCTTAATTTCATAATGTAAGTAATTCAGGACCTGCACTTTGCAGCAAATCAGTAATCAATTATGCTCACATTATCATTGATAAACCACCATTTTGCAAAGACAATTTTGAATTTGGCTGCAAATATTGTATGTTCTACCAGATAAAGTATTTAACATATTATTTTATTCAAGTTGCTTATACTTAAGGTACGATCTTCTTGATCTCAAGGACTCGTGTCAGCCAGGTTCCCCGTGTCCATCATCAAGGAGGAATTTGACATTTGATTTGATTATACCTGCAGTATTGTTGCTCTGTTTACAGGACAAGATCTACTCTTGAAACAAGTACAGTGTGCCGTCAGTTTGATGTACGCTATTAATACTAGAAGTTGTTGGAGATATTTAGTATGTAGTCAATATACTCTACAGGAGATATGAGTTTAAGTGTCTGGAAATAAAAAAAATCACTTTACATGCATATTCGCAGGAAATAATAGTGATATATAGTAGAAGAAGACTGTATTAATACATTAATGACCCTATTAAGAGAAAAATGAAAATAAAAACACCAGAAATAGGCAGTTGCTTTACTTGGTAAAACCTGTCAAGATCTATGACAAATTGTAAATGTTGCTTTCTGAGTATTCACCCAAGAGATAATGTACAGAGGGTTTGGTTTTTTCTTCTGCCAATTCTAAAATGCACTGCACTAAAGTCAACATTCATTGGCAAAGCCGTTATACATTGGTTTAATTTCCTAACCAGCAGGAACTGACAGCAAGGGCTATAGCTGTAAAATAGTCACTCATGCCTGTAGGAGGCTGGCTCGCTATATATAACAAAAATGATGTGCACTGTGCAGAGAGTCCAAGCAACCCCACTCTGATTTACAGACGTAAAAACTAGACCACCTAATGCTCTAATTTTTATGGTAGTTTGGTTGAGCAGTTAGGCCAATCTTGCAGACACACACCCAAAACAACTGAAGCTCAAATTACAAAAATACTTCAGATTTTTATAACCATTTTTAAGACCAAGATCATCAAAATCAGGTAAGTACTTTTTAAATTATGATTTTTCAAAGTTTAGAAAAAATATTCTTCTTGTGCTTAATTAGGCACCATAAGAATCAATTGGAGAAAACTTTAAAAATGCATATAAAATCAGGCAAGGCCTTTACCAATGCCTCCTTTTGTTTTAAGGTCCAGATCATCTAGATGTCCTGTAGACCAGCCAGAGACGTTTGGGTGGCTCCCAGTTTCGGCTGGAGCAGCTGCTGAAAAGTCCTTGGAGCTGGTGCAGGACCACTGCGGGGGACCATTTGGAAAAGCACTGTACAGGCAGACTTCAAGGCAAGGTGAGTCCAGGGGTCCCCTTAGAGTGTAGCGGTCGCAAGGGGTGGGGGACCCTGAGAGCACAGCCGGTTTTCCGATGCAGGAGCCAGGGAGGCTGGGTGTAGAGCAGATAAGTGAGTCAAGAGGTGTGAGCAAAGGTGCCCTTGGAACCAGGAGGCAGGTCACTTTGAGGGTGGATTGCAGGTCAGCATTGCCTCTCTGGGGGACAGTACTTTTGTGTCCTGAAGTCCCTCAACTGGAGCTTGTTTCTGGTCCTCAGAGAGTGCGAAATGGACTTTTCTTCTGGGTGTCCGATATTTGGGTCCAGTACCATTGACTATTGCAGAGTTCAGCCACTGAAGGTTACAGTGCCACCAAATGTAGCACACTTGCAGGATCTGTCCCCGAGTCTGTTGTGTGGAATTTGGTCTAGCTGCTGTGTCTGGTTCCTCAGTGAGCAGCCAGTCAGTGAACTGGACTTCACTGGTCTTGCGTCTTCATTTCAGGGAGTGGTGCCTTCACTTTGGAGGGATATCTTTGGTGATTTTCAGAAGGGTAGAGGTCCTCTAGTGTTCTGTAGAGTCCATCCAATGCCATTCAACCCCTCAGTTGTGATTATCATGTCCTGAGTGCAGCAGGCAGGTTTTGGCACCTTTGTCTTTGTGCAGCAGGATTGCAGTTCTTGAACCTTGGGTCTTCTTTGCTGCTGGCTTCTTGTGTCCTTGGAACCTGATCTGCAGATCTAGGGGTGCCCACTAAATTCTGCATTTAGGGGGCATTTAGGGGAGTGCCTAGTAGTGACAGCCACCTGCTAATAGCAGCTGGGCTGAGGGTTGAGTTTCAAGGGCGGCAAGCCCGTTGAAGCTCACCGGCAGGGCAGTGCACATTCCTGGGGTCTGAACCCAGAGAGCAAAGGCTCTCATCCCAGGGTTCCAAAACCTTGTCTGGTGGTGGCAGGCTGGTTGTGACTGGCCAGCAATCATGCCAGGGTTAGTTAGCTTTTGCAGGAGCCACCTAGTGTCCCCTGGGTACATTTTGCAATAAGTCCAATATTAGCACCAGTTTCGATGTATTGTTCTGAGCTGTTTGGTACCAAACAACCCAGGGTTCAGAGTGGCCATCATGTACCTGTGAAACTCATATTGACCAGTGTTCAGCCCATGCATTTACAATGGCTGCTCTGTTTACTTACTGTGCCCCAGGCTTGGCAGAATAAAGGAGGGGCATATTGCTCATGCATCTATGCCTACACATGCTTTATAGTGCACCCTGCCTTAAAGCTTGAAGGTACGCCAGGGGGGTGACTTACCTATATTGCATGCAGTGTGTAGTGGACAGGTCATATAGGCTGTGTGCCATGTCAGTTTTGATTTTTTTATTCCACCAGGACTCTCAGCCTGCAATGGCAGTGCTGGATGCACTTGGATGCATGGTCCATGAGGGTGGTACAATCTACACTGCCACCCTCAGAGGCCTACCGGTAATACTCCATGCACTGGGTACCTAAGTACCATTTACTAGGGACTTATAGTGGCAGCTAAAGGTGTTGCCAATTGTGCCAATGCTTTACAACAAGGAGATCTGGCTCAGGGAACCTGGTTAGCAGGGGCCCTAAGCATCAACAACATTAAAACCACACCAAATACCAAACAAAAAGTGGGGGGGCTAACTATGTCAAACGAGTCACTTTCCCACAATGCCCTTTAGAAGTGGAAGGATACACCTAAACAGCCAATGGTATTATGTGAGAGATGTATACTCCACTGGGCTGAGCTAAAGCCAATGCCTGAAAAAGGAAGGTTGGAGACAGCCAATAGCTAAAAGGGGCCGACCCAAAGCACACTCTGTGAGTATTATAATCAGTGGCTCTGTTTGACAAGTGCACTATCAAAACTCTGACCAAGAACTGTTTTCCAGTAGGTGTTATACGACTAGCACCATGAACTTAAACTCTAAAAAAAGATTCAGTCACTAATAGTAATAAAAGTGAGCTTTCATCACAAGCCAAAAGTGACCAAAGTAAATAATGCATCAGCATGAAGAAACAAAACCATGTTTAGACATTTCTGCTATTTGCCCTTTAGGCTGTAGCTGTAAAATCTGTGTATCTGCATCTTTGGCTGTTTTAGGGACCCTGCACCTGAACATAAACTATAGTCAATATCAGAAATAAACTGAAATAATTTTACCAAAATTATTTCAAAGTTTGACAAATCTGAGAAACTACCATGTGCGTGGCACTCCATCACACCTTTGAAGAGACTAAAAACCATAGTACTCCCACCAAAGTTAAATAAGCCCCACATGATGCAGTTTGTATGGAGCACAAAAATGCGACACCACAAACACAGAAATTATCATGATCCCAACAAAATCATTTGGAAGATTCCAAATAAATTTAGTGGTAACCATGCTGTGCATTTTGTCAGCCAACATAGGGGGTCATTCCGACCCTGGCAGTCATAGACCCCCAGGGCCGGGGACCGCGGATGCACCGCCAACAGGCTGGCGGTGCATCCAGGCCAATTCTGACCGCGGCGGTAAAGCTGCGGTCAGAAAAGAGAAACCGGCGGTTTCCCGCCGGTTTTCCCCTGGCCTGAGGAATCCTCCATGGCGGCGCTGCAGGCAGCGCCGCCATGGGGATTCCGACCCCCTTCCTGCCAGCCTGGTTCTGGCGGTTTTGACCGCCAGAACCTTGCTGGCGGGAACGGGTGTCGTGGGGTCCCTGGGGGCCCCTGCAGTGCCCATGCCAATGGCATGGGCACTGCAGGGGCCCCCTAACAGGGCCCCACAAAGATTTTCAGTGTCTGCATAGCAGACACTGAAAATCGCGACGGGTGCAACTGCACCCGTCGCACCCTTTCCACTCCGCCGGCTCCATTCGGAGCCGGCATCCTCGTGGAAGGGGGTTTCCCACTGGGCGGGCGGCCTTCTGGCGGTCGCTCGCCAGCCCAGCGGGAAACTCAGAATGACCGCCGCGGTCATTTGACCGCGGTGCGGTCATTCGGTGGCTCCCGCCAGGCGTGCAGTTACCGCCGCCGGCGGGAGTCAGAATGACCCCCATAGTGAGTAATGCATCAATTAATGGGTGTATTTGCTTTCAAAAGCCTTAGTTAGTATCAATAGCCATGTTAATTTTTTTGACATTTTTAACCTGATTCTTCGTAAGACTCTCTTGTAAATGTTTTTTTAAACAACACTGTTAAGGTATCGGTAACTTTTCATTTATTTACTAATTCGCTTCAACTATAACATCTTTTACTACATTTATTTTGCTATGTAGGAAATTAGTTATTTTTGGCAGTTAGTATCTCAAAATGTCAATGTAAACTGCATGTTGCCCTATAACTGAAATTGTAGTTTTTAACATGTCAGTAAAAATGCATATCTATATTTTGACACACTAGTTATTATTATGTTTACCATTTGTAGAGCGCTACTGTTACCTGAAGGTGTCCTGGCTCGTAGAAAGACAAATAAGCAAAAGATTAATATAGTGGGAGAACTCCAAAGCAAGCAAACAAAAACAGAATTTGTTAAAGGGTGTAAAGCCAGGTTTTTAGGGAAGTCAGGAGGTCGTCAATCTGGCATTATTGTATACACAGGGAGTTCCACATATGTGCGGCCTCCACCGAGAAAGTACGATCACCAAGTAGACATCGCTTAACTTGAGCCACGATAAGTATGTTACCATTGGCAGAGTGCATTGGATGGGAAGGCCTGTAACAACGGATCTTGATTATAAAAAATGTGGGCCAGACAGTTGTAAAGTTCTCTGTACTATACACAAAGCCTTAAAATTGGAGACAGGAAGCCGATGCAATTTGTTCAGCTCTGCTGAAGAGAAAGAACATTGAAGTTGGAACCGAGCAAGCCAGCAGCAGCTCATAGTCCGGTCATAGTCATAGTCAGAAATAGTCAGGAGCCTTTAACATCAAGCATTAAAATAGTCTAGATGAATCAAAATCAGTGTTTGGACAACTGCAGTCGATGTTGAGAGGGCAGAAACTGCATTTTGCATAGTGTTTTTAACAGACAAAGACACGTAGAAGGGTTTGTTCACTTAAGTAGAATAAACAAATCTACATCCCTATAAATCCCTAGGTTATGAACCACTGAAGAGACAACCAAAATAGAGTTGGCAGGTACAGGCCAAAAAATGGCTGGTAAAGGAAGAGAATGATTGCCAATGGAGCAGTAGAGAATTTCTCCCTCTGTTTTTCCCCCACAGAAATTAAGTGCATTTATTACTAGCCAGTAGATGTCCATGAGACAGTCACGAAAGGAGTTGAGAGGCAAAGGATTAGCTTGACCTACTGAAAAAATAATTTGTGAATCATCCATGTATTTCCTCAAATTAATTCTATACTAATGAATTAAATTTGCCGTAGGTTCCAGATAGATGATAGACAAAGTAGGATTATGGGGAGAACCCTGAGGGACTTGCTGCCCTACTTCTCTTAAACTGGATACAAAAGGAGGGAGGTTCATCGCTTGTGTTCTGTCCGCCAAATAGGACGACAGCAATTGAGGCCCATACATAAAATTCCTTATCCTAGAAAACAGGATGTTATGACTTACTGTCTCAACGGCAGCAGATATGTCTAATTTCACCATGGTTTCAAAATGACACTTGGCCACTGCCATTCTAAGATCATCTAACATGGCTACCAATGACAATTCCATGCCATGAGCTGTTCAAAAGCCAGACTGTGCTGGATCAAGTAGATCGTGATGTCCAAAAAGATTGAAAAGAAGCTTGTTGACATGCCTTTCCAAAGTTTTTTTCAAAAGGGGACCCCCTACGGCTGTTTTCCAGTCAAGTGGCTCTATGCCACTAAATAGTGAAAGATTCCAAACAGATTGGAGGAGACGTGCTGGGTGATTTCATGACGCTGGGTGATTTGATGACAGTTTCCAACACATGTGGGGCAGAGGATCCAAGGGTGAGACTGAGGATAAAGATTTGGCCAGCTACAAAACTAATTGACATTGAGTGAGCCAAGACCTGGAATCGTGTGGGATGAACTTTCCATCTCAACTCCTATTGAATGGGGTCAGATTGTAAATCAAAATTTACTGGACAGTGAGACATAACTATATGTGCAACTTTTTTCCCGAAATAAAATAGAGAGTCACATGGCCGTTGTGATGTTCCACTGAATTGGGGGTGCAAGATGGTTTGATAGAGACTGTACTACAGAAAAAAGTTGTTTAAATGTGTTTAATGCACATAGGGGGTCATTCTGACTTTGCCGCCCGCCAAAGTCCCGCCGTCAGAATACCGCTGCGCGGTCAAAATACCGCCGCAGTAATTCTGAGTTTCCCGCTGGGCTGGCGGGCGACCGCCAGAAGGCCACCCGCCAGCCCAGCGGGAAACCCCCTTCCATTAGGATGCCGGCTCCGAATGGAGCCGGCGGAGTGGAAGGGGTGCGACGGGTGCAGTTGCACCCGTCGCGATTTTCAGTGTCTGCTTGGCAGACACTGAAAATCTTGGTGGGGCTCTGTTAGGGGGCCCCTGCAGTGCCCATGTCATTGGCATGGGCACTGCAGGGGCCCCCAGGGGCCCCACAACACCCATTACCGCCAGCCAGGTTCTGGCGGTCAAAACCGCCAGAACCAGGCTGGCGGTAAGGGGGTCGGAATCCCCATGGCGGCGCTGCCTGCAGCGCCGCCATGGAGGATTCCCTAGGGCAGCGGGAAACCCGCGGGACACCGCCGGTTTCCCGTTTCTGACCGCGGCTGTACCGCCGCGGTCAGAATGCCCATGGATGCACCGCCAGCCTGTTGGCGGTGCATCCGCGGTCCCCGGCCCTGGCGGTAGTCAACCGCCAGGGTCGGAATGACCCCCATAGTGTTGTATTATAGTAGTACTTCACTTTAGCAGTATATATGCCTGCATTATGACTTTTTTGATCTCTAATTAATTTAGACTTAATTATTTTTAAGTTCCAAATCTAAACTCACCAAAGTTGTAAAATTTCCCATGCCCTGGTCACACAAATTAGATAGTCTAATCCATTGCCAATGGGAGTACACATGACATCACAAGTAACATAATGTATGGCATTAAAAGTTAAATCTAAAATATGAGCCTACTCACAGCATCTCTCTTTTTTGCACAATGTGTGAATTATTCATATACTGCTTTTTGTAGCACTTATAGTAGTACTATTCACTTACTACAAAATATAATTCACACACCTACAACTGGAGACCTCTGTCTCTGCCTCACCTACCATTTCCATGTGGGGATCTCCACCACCGTGGTAGAGATATCTGCACGTGTAGATATACCAATTAGGAGTACATGTGGAGGGACTGGGGGAGTGGTGGGGAAATTGGAAATTATAAAGGGATAAGAAAAAAGAGTAAGAGTTGTAATTTATAAAATGCACTTCTAGAGGTACTACAGTCCTAAAGATGTCAAAACAAGCTCAACTGTACTATAATAATCTAAAGTTTTAAACTTTATATATTCAATGAATCTGACAGGTTAGTGAGAGTATGAGTATTTTTGAAATTATTGTTTGAAATAATAACATTTACAAGTACAGCTTAGTATATTTAAACTAATTGTTATAATTTGTTGAATTAATGTACTGTATTTTTTATTTTGTAATTTCAAGGTAATCAGTAAATATTTGTAATTAAATTAGATTTACTTTCAAATTGTTTTCACTTTTCTAAAGGCATTATAAACCTTATTACATTTTCTTTTACTTTGCCATTAGGCAATCTCCTCCTAGGTGGCAACGTTCTTCACTCACCAATGGATGAAAAGGGATGAGTAGTAACTTTTCTCTAGTAAATTCAATTATAGGAGCTCCACATGCTAATTCAAAGGGGTGGAGCAAGTCAACACCTAGGTGTATATTTCCACTCAGAAATGGATAGCAATAAATGGAGAGTTGCGCCTAGATGTAGGAGTAAATATACATGTGATTAAATATTCACCATATTTGCCTTTGTTAATTGGGCCTTTTAGGTTTAATTACAAGCTTTGAAGCAGTTTGATTTAACTTCTATGAGCCTTGTTCATACCTCATTGAAGTTAAATGCCTCTTATAAGAACTGGTAAGAGGGAATGATATGTAAGGGTTTGCTTATCATTGTGTCTATCCATTTGTGTAATACTTTACCTTGAATGAACATTGCTTATGTTATGCTTGAGTAGTTCTTCCTTACTTCAATATTGAAAGATCTTTTTTAGAAACAGACTTTACAACATGAGCTACACCAAGATTGGTAGATTGAAGTGTTCATTGTGAGTGCTTCCCACATAAAATTGGATAGCACTCACTGTCTAGCTTTGTGTTTTGGACACTATGCATCACTCTATGTTTAAAGCCGTTTGATTTCCTTTATACTGAGAGGTTTGACCAGTTCAAGGTAAAAAGCTTTGAGGTGCTATGCATGTCCTCAGTTGTATGTTTCCCACTGATGTTAGGATTTGATTATATCTAACAAATTCAAATGCTGTAAAATTTCTTCTGGCATGTGTTAGACCTAACATCCTTGGTATAGTAGTACCCTAAACATTTTGCCTTCTCCCCCTTACTTGGCTAAGGGTTTTTTTTTTCGGATTGATTCATAATCCCTAAGAAATGCCCCCTAGGTGATGGACCCTTGACTGACATCAATGTGAACTCTTCTGGTAGAAAAGGTGGAGATACAGAGGTTTTGGGTTCCGTGCAACTGCAAAGTGACCACTTCGTATTGAGAATCAACCTACTGTGACAACTGCCAACACAATGATCCAGTGAGACCTGCTCTGCATGCTGACAGTGACAGCCCATGTCGACTGCCAATGCAGTCTCCAGCACTGACTAGCTCTTCATGCAACAGCAGTGACCATTCATGGTGCCCGACCTGCTCCTCCAGACCGACAGCCTCCTTCTTCGTGGTGGATTTGAGAAAGTATCTACCCAGCAGGACTAACCTGGACCCATGTGTTGGAGGACAGTGGGAATCCATGTGGTTTCTCTCTAAAACAACTTATTAAGAGAGGTAGCACTGAAAAAATCCACTTGTGGTTCAGTTATTTCAGCATTAATATATCTGTTGTATCTGAGAGGTGAGTCTACAAATGTGCTATCTCCTCTGGGGGGAATGGAAGTGATTTCTTTAATTTATGCATCCCTTGTTTAATAAGAATGTTCAAGACTAAGGCCCTCATTATTGACAATGGCGGTAACTGTTAAAGTGGAGGTAATATTGCTAACAGCCTGGCTGTAATTACCGCCAAATTATGACCAGGGTGGTGATACCTCCCATAGACAGCCAATGTACCACACCAACTGCCAGGGCGTAAACAACACTGACCATGTAGCCATCAACAGCCAGGTAGAAGTCAAGGTACCGCCCACCATATTATGACATAGCAAACCGCCAGGATTTCCAGGGAGGTACCAATGCCATCAAAAGCCTGGCAGAAACACAGTACAGAAAACAAAAGACTCACCATCAGGGACACAGAGGACTCCACTGCCGCCATGGAACTGGAACTCCAAGTCTTCCCAATGCTCTACCATGCCATGGCCATTCTGGAACTCCAACACCAACACCGACGAAGACGACGATGGTGAGTACAACCACCTAGCACACAAGGGAGGGAGGAAAAGGAGAGTGACACACACACACACACAACACACACCATTCATACACACACCATACACAGAACCAGCTGCAGAGTAAATCAAATGTCACAGGACCCACGCGAAAATAATGCAAGGACAACAATTCTGATGTATGAACACTGTAATTTGCTGTCAACAGCCACCATAATGAAACATGAAATTTAAATGCAGGAGTCAATGTCCAGATTAGGCCAATGGCCAGTCCAAAGAACCAAAAGGCCACATGGCCACAGTCCATGGCCCAACTTGACTCCTGACAAAATCCGGACTCCACTGTTTGGGGCATCATGTTGGAAATGGGCATGCACCTCAGGGTGAGAGGGGGTGAAGGGGTATCTCAGCTGAAGTGGGTAACATGCCCACTGGTTCTGGAGGGGGCTCCTTGCCCAACAGTCTCTGGAGGGGAGGGAAAGGCCACAGTCTCTGCAGTGGGTAACATGCCCACTGGTTCTGGAGTGGGCTCCTTGGCCAACTGTCTCTGGAGAGGAGTGAAAGGCCACAGTCTCTGGAGTGGGTAACGTGCCCACTGGTTCTGGAGGGGGCTCCTTGCCTAAATGTCTCTGGAGTGAAGTGAAAGCCGACAGTCTCTGGAGTGGGTAACATGCCCACTAGTTATGGAGGGGGCTCCTTGCCCAACAGTCTCTAGAGGGGAGTGAAAGGCCACAGTCTCTGGAGTGGGTAACATGCCCACTGATTCTGGAGGGGGCTCCTTGCCCACCAGTCTCTGGAGGGTGAGCTACATGCCCTCAGCTAGTGGAGGGGGCTCCTTGGGTGCCTCTGTTGGTGGAGAGGGCTCCTTGCCCTCTGCTGGTAGAGGGGGCTCCTTGGGTGCCTCTGCTGGTGGAGAGGGCTCTTTGCCAACTGCTGGTGGAGGGGGCTCTTTGGCTTTCTATGGTGGTGGCGGGGGGAACCTTAGCTTTCTTTGGTGGCAGAGGGGGATCATTGGCTTTCTTTGGTGGTGGAGGGGGATCCATGTGTTCCCTCTTGTGACGGGCCTCCTTGGCTCTTGACATGTGACTGGTGTCCTTACCTCCAGTTCTAGGAGGATCCTCCACTGACCCTGTCCTCTGTCCCTTGGGTTTCGCCACCCTAGTCTTCCCTTTCTGAGGCAGAGGTGTGCACTTTCCAGGAGTGGCTGCCATCACACGTAGGGGTCCATTTGTGCCAGCAGCTGATTTTTTTGGTGGGAGCAGTGGCAGACTGTTTGGCTGAGGTGCTGGGCTGGATCATTGGGACCCTGCTCCTTTGTGCAGGATGGGGGTGGAGGAAAGAGGTCAGGCTGGGCAAGGAAAAGCTTCTTAGGGATGCTGGGGAGGGATGTGGGAGGAGGGATGGGAGTGAGGGTAGAGGGAGTGGTTGTAGGAGGTGTACGTCTGCTGGACTTGGATGCAGGTGCATGGACAGTGTGCATGTGTGAGGTGGATGGCTGTTGGGTGTCTAGGTGGGAGCCTTTGTGTCTCTTGGGGGGACAGACAGGGTGGGAGAGGACAAACAGGACGTGTGGATGGATGTTGTGGAAGTGTATGCAAGTGAGGTGTGTGTGCTGCATGATATGGTGATGGTGGTGGTGGCTGTTCATGCAGTGCATGCAGGTGTGAGTGTGGATGTGACTGTGAGGGAGGAAGAGAAGGAGCAGGGGGTGACAGCGGAGGCAGTGGATGTTATTGTGTGTGCAACTGTATGTTGTTTGTGTGAGTGCTTGTGGCTTAAAGTGTGCTGCCTGTGTTTGTCTGTGCCACTCTTGTGTGATGTTTTGTGTGCATGCTTGTCTGTATGTGTGCATGGGATGGGTTGGGGTTGAGGAGACTGGGAAGTGGTAGTTGGAGGGGGGACGGTAGGACCAGGGACACTGGCTGCCATCAGAGAGGAGGCCAGAGCCTGAAACAATCTCTGTAGGGCCACCAACCCTCTGTGGATGCCCTCCAGGTAGGCATTCCATTGCTGCCTCTGGGATGCAAGCCCCAGGATGGCATTAACTATGGTTGGCTGTCCTACAGAGATGGATCTCAGGAGGTCAATAGCCTCCTCACTGAGGGCAGCAGGGCTGACTGGGGCAGGGCCTGAGGTGCCTGGGGCGAAGGAGATGCCCACCCTCCTGGGTGAGCGGGCATGGGCAACTCAGTGGGGGGCTACTAGGAGGGCGGTGCTGGTAAAGGGATGGCGGCTGTACCTGTAGCTGGGTTGGTTCCATAGGTGTCTGCCACCACCAGGGAGCTTCCATCGGAGGAGGAATCAGAGTCAGTGTTGTCACCTCCTGTCCCTGCCGTGGTGCTCCCATCGCCCCCGTCCCACTGGTCCCCTCTGCATTGGTGGACTCTGCCTCCTGGGTCCCGTGGGCTGCAGCTTCCTCAGTAGCCGGTGCCCCTGCTTCTCCGCCAGATGATGCTAATGCACACATAGACAGGATGACAGAAGAAAATAGGAGTGGAGAGAGAAAGGGAGCACTGGGTTAATTACAGCACCAACACCACAGATCATATACACATTACCATCACACACAGGAATCAAGATTGAGCACTGTTCACTGCACTGGCATGCCATTGGCTAGGTACCACAGCAAGATGAGAGCTAACCACCACCATCTGCACCCCTCCTGGGAACTACTAATTCCTGTCTGTTTTGGAATGCCACCTAGCTAGTTAACAATTTTGTGCCATTCAGCCTGAGCTGGACCACGCATCAATGTCTGAGCTGACATTAAGGGGCACACACTAACTGAAACCCACCACCAGGATCCCATGCCAGGCAACAAAGATGGTTGTTACACACAATGTACTCACCCCCTTGCGGCTGCTGTGCTGCCCTCAAGCACCCATCCAGCTCTGGGTAGGCCATTGCCAGTATGCGGGCCATTAGGGGGGTCAGGTTCCAACGGGCACCACTCCCTCATTGGGAGGCCATACCGGGCTGGGCCTCTGCGGTCTTCCAGGCCCAGTGTCTCAGGTCCTCCCACCATTTCCTGCAGTGGGTGCTCTGCCTGCTATAGAACCCCAGTGTCCGCACGTCCTTGGCGATATCACGCCATAATCCCTTCTTCTGATAGGTGCTAACCTGCAGAGGAAATGCAGACAGGAGGACTCCATTACCCATACAATCCAGCCTGTCAGACATATGGCACACAAATACCATTTCCACTCAAATGGCACACACATCACCCAGAGCCCTGCATGTATACTACCACCAGTCATACCCCCACCCTAATTACGCACTGCCAGCACACACACATCTCCATGCAACCTTGTCACATGCATCATCCCCATGGTGTACTCACCTGTTGGTCTGGAGGCCCATACAGCTGTCCATACATGGGTAGGACCCCATCCACCAGGCGCTCCAACTCCTCTAAAGAGAAGGCAGGGGCCCTTTCCCCTGTCACATGGGCAATGGCAGGTTCCAGACTCAGGTCACAGCACCACACGCAGTGGATGTATTGTCCTGTGGAAAGTCAGGAATCAAGTGAGGTCATAGACAGAAAATGGTGGTCATGTTGCCCCCGGTGATCCTCATTGGACACTGTACTCCATAGAACCCCATGAAAGCCAATGAGGGATAGCATGACAGTGGAAGACCGCCTTCTGCCATGACGCCCAAGGCTGGCGGAGTTACATCACTTCCACCTGTCCCTACATACAGGACAGGCGGTTGCCATTTTATGGTGCTGGTCAACATTCTGAAATTTAAAACTGCGTCATTGCTGTCAATAGTACATACATTGCCATTTACATAGTCCAATTACATACAAGCTCAATGTACACTGCGGTGGTAGTTCCATTGTTCAGTTTCTAAGTCCCTTCTCACTCTTGTGTCCCTTAGGTACCTATCACTGTGGAGGAATAGGAGGAGGCAAGCCCCCGTGTACAGATCCCTTGTGGACTTGTCTACACAGGAGAACAGGCACATAATACTCACCTATAGACTGGACAGGGCCACAATCACAGGGCTGTGTTCTCAATAGGACCCTGATCTGATATCTGCTATCTGTCATCCCACTGGGATCCCCCCTCTTGTGCAGGTTCTATCTGTGCTCCATTTCCTGGCAACTGGCTCTTTACAAGTGACATTGGGCTTGGCAGCAAGAATGTCACAGCCAATGTTCTCAATAGCGCTGGCAAGGGTTTTGTCTGCCTTGCTCAAACACATGTGCAGCTACATCACTTTCCCCCATGTAGAAGATTTGGCCATTGTGAAAGCTGGATTCTATGCAATGGGGCATATTCCAAATATTATTGGGGCCATTGACGGAACACATATAGCATTTGTCCCCCCTGGCACAATGAAAAGGTGTTCAGGAAACGGAAAAGTTTCCACTAACTCAGTGTGAAAATGATGTGCCTGGCTGACCAGTACATGTCCCACGTCACTGCCAAATATCCTGGATCAGTGCATGACGCCTACGTTTGAGGAATAGCAGCATCCCAAATGTGAGGGCACAACTACAGAGGCACAGGGTGTGGTTAGTAGGTGAGCCTGAGTCCCCACCCAATGCACATCAGTGTATACCTTCAGGAGTCATCGCCCATACCATTGTGTAAGGCTAATGTTTGTTCCTCAATTCTTGCAGGTGACTCTGGCTACTCAAACCTGTCCTGGTTCTTGACCCCTGTAAGGAATGCCAGGACAGAGGCTGAGAATAGGTATAATGATGCTCATGGGCGAACCAGGAGAATAATTTAGCGGACATTCGGCCTCCTGAAGGCCAGGTTCAGATGCCTCCATCTGATAGGTGGATCCGTCTGCTACTCCCCCGAGAAGGTCTGCCGGATAGTTGTTGTCTGCTGCATGTTGCACAACCTGGCCATCAGATGACATGTGCCCTATCTGCAGGAGGAGGAAGGTGAAAATGTTCCTGTGGCAGCAGTGGACCCTCAGGACAGTGAGAATGAGGAGGAAGAGGATGAAGATGTGGACAACAGGACATCAGTCATACAGCAGTACTTCCAATAACACACAGATAAGACTGTGGAACTGACGATACCTCTGATTATTTATCTTTTCAGTGTGGCTGTGGCATTATGGCAGTCACTGCCTTACCATCTCAACTGACTGTCACCTATGCCTTCTCATTTTGCAGATGTTGTTGTGGTTACAACTATGTACTGATGTGATGACTGCAGTCAGCTAGAGGCCATTATTTGTATGCAATCACAAAGTTCAGGAAAATTGTACAAGATGAAACTGTGCACATTTTTGTTACATAAAGCACTATCACTCAAGTTGTGTTCAAGGGTGTTTATTGTAGTGAAAATATAGAAGGAATAGTGCAATGGAATGAGGTGATGGTAGAGGTAAGTCCAGGGTATTGGTCCAGTCGGTTTGTAGCACAGGTCCGGTGTCCAAAGTGCCATAGGAAGGGGAGCAATGGTAGTTCAAAGTTGACAAGGTGACAGAGTGGAACACAAGGGGGACATTCAGGAGAGTCTCATTTCCTGGTGGTGGTCTTGGTCTTGCAAGTGTCTCTGGCGTCTGTCTGGGTCGCAGGGAACTTTTGTGAGGTGGTTCACCTTCTGCAGGGGAGGGGTGCTGGTGGCCAGTGGGTCCTGTGGCAGGGTCACCTGTCCACTAGCTGCAGCAGATGTGGAGGGCTGTTCAGTTGACTGGCTAGTGGAAGGGGCCTGCTGGTGTGCTGTATAGTCCCTCATGATGTTGGGCATATCACCCAGCACCCCTGCTATGGAGACCATGGTGGTGTTGAGGGCCTGCAGATCTTTTCTGACATCCTGGTGGTGTTCCTCCTGCATCCGCTGGTTCTCCTGCATGATGTTTAATATCTGACCCATTTGGTCCTGGGATTGTTGGTAAGCCCCCAGGACATTGGTGAGTGCCTCCTGGGCAGTCGGTTCCCTTGGCCTGCCCCCCCCCATGCACAGCTGTCCTTAATGTCCCCCTGTGCCTGTGTCCCCTGAATGGCGTGCCCACTGACCCCAGGACCCTGATTGTCTTGGCT
This sequence comes from Pleurodeles waltl, assembly GCF_031143425.1. NCBI lineage: Eukaryota > Metazoa > Chordata > Amphibia > Caudata > Salamandridae > Pleurodeles > Pleurodeles waltl. The sequence goes on from NC_090442.1 coordinate 516,795,709, forward strand.
GTGAGGTGTGGACTGGGGTCCCTGTTCAGGTGGGCACACTGCTGATTGACGTCTCCTGGGGACAGAGGTGTGGGGACATTGGGTGGCTGCTGTGGTGTTGGATACTGAGGGGGGAGGCTCTGTGGTGGAGTGGATGTGGGCTGGGGTAGCCGACTAACCAGTGGTCCCTAATGGGCCAGGAAGTTCATCCAGATCCAGAAGTCCAGAGTTACTGTCATCACTGGGGGTATTTTCTGATGGGGGACTGGGTAGCCGTGGTACCTCCTCACCACTGAGATTGGGTGGGGCACCTGTGGGGATGTAAGTGGTCTATTATGCTACATGCTAGTGACATTTTCTACGTCCCTAGCTTCCCCTGTGTCGTTGCTGTTGCCCTGCCATCTTTGTTTGTGTATGGTGATGTCTTGTGGGATTGTTAGTTCTCCATGCTGTGCATGCATTGGTGGTGGGTGTACATGCAGGGGTGGGAGGGATGTTCATGCAGTGGGTATGGCAGCAGGGCTTGGAATTCAGGTTAGTCAATTGTGGTGGTGCACTGGGGGGGTGGAGTGGAGTGATGGGTGTCAGGGTGAGGGGTGGTGGTGGCATGCAGGTATGTGGGGGGATGGATAGTAAATATTGAGTCACCAGTGTCAAGTCCTCTGCAACTCCAGTGCGTCCCCCCGGATGCTGTATTGCCAAGACTTGCTCCTCCCATGCTGTCAGCTGTGGAGGAGGAGGTTAGGGTCCATCGTCAGTTCTCTGGATGGTGAACTGGTGCCTTGCTGCCATGGAATGTACCTTCCCCCGTAGGTCGTTCTACTTCTTCCTGATGTCGTCCCTTGTCCTTGGATGGTGTCCCACGACGTTCACCCTGTCCACGATTCTCCACAATAGCTCCCTCTTCCTGGCAATGGATATTTGCTGTACCTGTGCTCCAAACAGCTGTGACTCTACCCTAACTACTTCCTCCACCATGATCCGCAACTCCTCATCTGTGAACATGAGTGTTGTGTGGTGTGTGTTGTGCAGTGGGTGTTGAGCAATGTAGTAGGGTGTGGGGGCGTGATGGATGGATGGGTGTTTGTGGTGTGTGTGTAGTTGTGTCTCTGATTTGCGTGGCAATCTCTTAGCTATTTTTCATGTTCGTAAAGGGTTATGGGTAATGTGGGTTTGTGTTTTATAGTGCTGTGGGTGGGTGGGTGTGGTATGTGTATCAGTGTCAGGTGTGTGATTTTACTTTTGGCCAATGTTGTGTTGTTACATATTTGGGTGGCCATTCTGACCACAATGGTGTGTACCGCCAATGGTTTACCACCGTTGAATGTCCACTGTGGTGATTCGTGGGTCATAATGTGGAGGGTGTTGTTTTGTTGGCGTAACGTACGGGTGTTCGTACCAACAGTTTACCACTAACGTTTGGTCTGGCAGATATATGTTTGTGGCAGTATTCTGTTGGTTTAGTGTGTGTGTGTGTCATAATATGGCAAACGGTTGTTCACCTCCGTGATGCTATGTTGGCGGCCGTTACCGAGGTGGTAAGCGGATTCACCACCAATGTCATAATGATGCAGGGTTTTCAGTCACACACTGTTGCAAGGAAAATACAATTGCCCAAACTACAACAGTGCACCACCTCGAAACAAGGTTTATGAGAGCTATTTTTCCAAAATAAATATATCAAACATAAATATAGCACCAATATACAACATAAATATACCAACGAACTGTAAATCTTCCATTTAATAAAACCCATGCCCCAAAAACCACCGCCCACCTTCCAAGAATGCCAAGCGAATATTCTTATTAAAGTTTGGCGAAACATTTTTGCAGATACCCACAGACTCACACGATCAGTAAGCCCTTTGTGGAAGATACATTTTAATTCAGGTGTCAGAGTATAATATAGACTCTGTCTCTTTGTCTCCTATTCAACAGTACAGATTACCAGTCAGAGAACATGAAGCATGCCATGGAACCCACTCAATTATTTTTAACTTCTACTTTTATGGCACAAATACATTTTTATTTAATGGAGCATTTTATCTTTTTCTCTAGACACATTCAGAAATCAGCATTAACCCGCCCTGAGGAAGCCCATGCTAAATCATAGTCCACATTATCAGTGTCGAAACGATTATACTCAATAGTCCGAGGAAAAGTACTAGTGTTTGTTTAAAGATTGACTGGCTTGTGATCTTCTGTAGCACCAAATTAAATAACAGACTCCCTGCAACTTCTCTCTCGAGAATGCTAAAGATATGTCATCTATTGATTTTATGTAGACTAATAATTAGGCTGATAAAATGCCAGCTGATTTTATACTTGCGGAATAACTGGGCACAATGCAAAAAAAATCACTTCAAGTTTTAGAAAGATGATAGGTTTCAGAGTGTTACACATGTACAACCACTAAATCGTTACAGATAAAATGATAACGACACATCACTATTGGACAAATGGCCCAACCCCATACCTTATTGAGTAAAAAATACAAGACAAGCCTCTTTAAAAAACGATTTTCTTCTAAGACAGGGGTACCTACTTTCATCTTTTTTCAAAAGCGCTCAGTCTCAGCATAAGCGCTGTTTATGAAACAAAGAAAGCAGATGAGACTGCTTTTCAGAACAAGCATTGGTAATGCCAATAGGTCTGGTGCTGGCCTCCATCGTTTGGCCTTTGTCAATGCCTGTTTCGTTTTGTCATTTTTTAAAAATCTTTGTTGTTGGGGGACCACCAGATCCTCACCAAAATAGAAAAAAGCCTTTTGGCTAAATGCAATACAATTTTTCCGTCATAAAAACCATACTTTGCCATGGTAGTTCATGGCACTGAAGGTAGCTACTTGTTAGGTTACAGCATACCAGACATTGCCCTGAAGGTAACTACTTTTTAGGTTACAGCATACCAGACATGGCACTGAAGGTAACTACTTTTTAGGTTACATCATACCAGACAGTGCAGCTGTCTGGCTTGATAAAGACATCTTGTGGACTTTCAGAAAGTTGTTTGAAGAATGCATTCTGCTCGTTGATTACCATTGGCAAGATGGTTTGTAACTCACATTTTTCACCTTGCTATTTGCTGGCTGTATTTGCTTTAGGCTCTGCAGGTTCAGTTTCTCCCTCCCGTTGCCTTAGCCATGTTTTCTGTATTTCACAAACTTGCTTTCTCTTAAATCTTGTCACATTTGCTCTGCATTCGTAGACCAACGTCAAATGTGAGGGGCTGTCTTCCAAGAGTGTTTGTTTACTTTTTCCTCTGACTTTAAAGTCAGAGAATTTATGTGAAAATCTTGGACTCTAGGAATGAGTTTTTCTTCTAGCACACAACAAAGTTTAAACAAACTGTGTATTTCAGAATATATGAGAATTGTGAATGCACAAATGAAGCATGTTTTTCGTTATATCTGAAGTGTGTTGGAAACAAATACTTGAATATGATCAAAATGAATCATTAAACTAGGTGATACAATTTCTGCACAGTTACATCTGTGCACTGTATAGTTTTGTTAATAGAACAGTAACACAGTATGTCTGTGCAAATGTAATGGTCATATTGTTAGCGCGTCAGATCTTATTAAGTATACTTACAAGGAGACGCGAATACGTTGATGAAAATTTTGACTTGAAATTAAGAAGTTCTTACCATAGCTCCAGTACATAATCAATAATTAATACAAAATAATCAATAATCATTAGCAATCAAAAAATCAATAATCAATGGACTCAGTAAATGTCACACACCATGACCTTTCAGCCATGAATAACCACACCTTTAGTAAAAGTTTAGTAAGTTTATTTCCCTATATTAACAATGCTAAGGTCATGTAGATTAATCTCAAAATCAAATGAAACACACATAAAAACAGCACTAGTTGTCCAAAGCGGCGGCAGAAACGCAGTGCAATCAAAGCTCTAACCACAACACATTCTAAAGTTACAGTGCAAATCAATAGCAGAGTCAGCCGTGTCAAAGATATAACGTACATGGAAATTCAAACATTTAGTCCCTGTAATCGTCAGTCATTTATGAGGGCCCTTAACTAATACCAAATTAGCATCAGCATGTTGGGCTTCAAGTAAAACATTTTAGTAACAAAAAATTGGAAAACATCTAACTATGGTTCTATCAAAACAGCGCAGTTGGTACTTAGAAAGAAAAAGCAAGAATATGCATAACAGTCACAATTTATCATTGTATACCTATATGGCAAAGCAGAATCAGTCTTCATCCTCAGGTCATCAATCGATCAGCAAAACATCGGGCTGTCAGTCAGAGAGTATGAGCCCAATGTTGGAAAGAATCTTGAATCTCTCCTAAAGTGTCTGGCAATCTGCTAAGGTCTCCATAAAATCTCAAATCTCTCATACAGTTCATTTCTCCTCTCAAGTCTTCTGGCTAAGTTTGAAGTCTCTTATCTCCTGTGGTGTTGTTAAATCAAAGTCACCTAAACTATCCCCTAATTCCCTATTGGTCAGTTAATCACATGTTCATACTGTGTCCACTAAAATGTCTATACCAAATCTACGAACTCGAATATTTCACCATTCACATGTAGTTGATTGGTCCGCCTTACGATGTCCTCATCATCCGGCTGTCAGGTAACAATATTGTTGCATCGGCCACTCTAGTCAGTATCTTCATTGTTCTTGTCCTGGGAAAGTCAGTCTCACACACATTACATCAAAAATGTTACACTAGCGAGAACATCATCTCCTTGCAGTTGGTTCTCACGAAAAATTTCCGTTAAGCACATTTAACAAGACAATGGACATTTCACAGTTTAATTAACTCTGTCAGCAATTTTATTAAACGCTAAGAAATACAGCTTCTACATGAGGCCTTGCAAAATAGGCCAAGGCACTCGCTAAGTTAAGGCCTACAATTAATAAAGCTAAAACATACTTCATAACCCTTAATATGACATATTACTGCATTAGTCTAGTACATATTCAATATTTCATAAATATTAATCACTAATTAGTATATTCCGTGAACATTGCTGGCCATTCTTCGAGGTCACTTTTTCAAATGCGTGCATTATTTTACTACATTATTTTATTTTCTACATAAACTCATTATTCAAAATACATAAACACTAATTAATAAACTTTATTAAAGACACCTGCGCTAGCAATATTAATTGAAAATGTGTTGTCTGTAATGGCAGTGTGCTACCACTCCACTCTATGCCACTCCACTCTACCCTGCACCACTCCACTTTACACCACTGTATTCCACTGCACTCTGCACTCTGCACCACTCCACTCTATGCCACTTCAAACTACACCTCTCTAGTATACTCTGTACCACTCTAATACATGCCAATGCACTCTGCCACTCTACTCTATACCACTGAACTCTTCCCCACTGCACTATACACCCACCAGTCCAGTCTAGGCCACACCAATCTACTCAGCACATCTCCACTCTACGCCACTGTACTCGGCGCCACTATGCAACTCTGCACTCTGTGCTGCTGCATTCTATGCCAATAAACTCTACACCAAAGCAGTTTACACTGTAACACTCAACTCTATGACCCTGCATTCTATGCCAATCCACTGTGCGCCACTCTAATCTACTCTGTCACGGCACCCTATGCCACTGCACTCTACACCACTTTACCCTACAACATTAAACTCTATGACAATCTACACAACTGCACTCTACTCTGCACCTCTCCACTCTACACCACTTCACTCTACTCTGAAACAATCTACTCTACTCACTCCACGCAATGCCACTTTACTCCACTCTGTGCCACTCCACTCTATGTCACTGCACTCTACACCACTTTATTCTTAACCACTGTTCTCTACGCCAAAGCAATCTACACAGCTGCACTTTATGTCACTGCAGTCTATGCCACTGCACTCTACTCTACATCACTGTACTCTACACCACTGCTCTCTACACCACTATACTCCACTCTACACCACTCCACTCTGGCACTCTTCAACACTGCACTCTATGCCACTGCACTCTATGCCACTATATTCTACTCTGCACCATTCTAAGCTACTCTACTTTGCACCACTCTACACCACTGCACTCCATGCCACTCGACTCTACTCTGCACCACTGCCCTCTGCATTACTCAACTCTATGTCACTCCACTCAGCACCACTTTACGCCACTATACTCTGCGCGATTGCACTCCAGGCCACTGCACTCTACATCACTCTACTCTACTCTGTACCACTCCACTCTGCGTCACAACGCTCTACGCTGCTTCACTCTGCACTTCTGCACTCTACTGTGCACCACTTTAATCTACACCACTACATTCTAAGATGCTGCATTGCATGCTGCTGAATTCAACCCTACTGCACTCAATGCCACTGCACTCTATAACACTATACTCTGCAGCACTCTACACCAATGCACTCTACACCAGTTCACCCTACTGTATGCCACTCCAGTGTACCCACTCAACACTATGCCACTCCAATACAAGTCACTCTCTGTCACTCCACTCTACAACACTCTACTGCACTCTTCACCATTCCACTCTATAACACTCAACACCACTCTCCTTTTACCACTAGATTTTAGCCATGCTGAACAGCAGCCATGCTGGTGAACAACATGGCTAAAACACATTGGCAAAGCCAATAACTCTTGCATAGGCGAGACATATTGACTTTGCCAATACCTGTTGTGTATATATGTAGTTGTGAAAGAGCAGAATGCCATCATTCACAGTGACATTAGCTGAGGTAGACTGATCCATTGCCCAATTCTGTGGTGGGTGGACGAAAAATGTGATGACATAACAGGAGACAAATTAGTAGAGAGGGCTGGCTGAAGACTCCTACTAAAATGTATATGATATATATGAGGTTAGTAAAATCAAAAGGACTTGGTAAACACCAGATCTAAAAATTATAACCAAAGCTCCTTTGTGCTAGACAGTGATTTAAAAAAAACTGTAGTTATGCTCCTGCCTAAACTAGTGAACCCCTCAATGAAACCTCGTCAAACTAACATGCACAAAGATTACGCTCAGTTTGGTTTATTAAGTAAGGATTGGTTAATCTTCTGCCAACCTATAGGCAAATCAAGACTGAGTTCACGGACTGTTACATTCTGGCCTCTTCCACGTAGTTAATTCTCACTGCACAAGGTAGCACAAATTGACATAGAAGCTTCGTTGAGTGCTTTCGAATTAGTTTCTGTGCAACGAGAACACAGTTGGCAGTGGTGTGTAACTGTGCGTTTACTGCTGAAGGTTACTTTTGAGCTGGCTGACAGTTTGCATTACAACGTGTTAGTATACCATTCTTGGTGAGTACCAGACCCAGTATTTTGGAAATGCAATAGAAGGGGCTGCAGATACTTGTGAAGCATCGTAAGTGCGCAGTTGAGCAACTGAAAGGTGCTGCTCTTTCATGGAGTCAGAAACCCATGCAAATGATGGAATGAATTCGACTTTGTCCATGTTGATAAAGCATGCACAGGGGCAAAAGAGCAGTGGACCGTTTTAGGAAGGCGATACTATTCGTGAGGTGGGGCACAGTTTGCCTCTCTCTCTGAGCACACTTTACGAGGGCGTACAAATGGAAGCCAATATCTTCTGCATCGACTTTGCGAGTGCAGCACGAACCATGCTGGAGGTGCCAGCAGGGCATCACTCTGCACTGAGCTGGGGAGGCCTGTGACTACGACCTTGTAGCCTTCAGGTTACCCTGCGGGTTTTGGGGGTCACCTGCACAGACACATGGCGCTCTGAGTGAACCAGATATTTGCTGAGGTAATAATGCCTGTGCTGGACATAAAGCTTGTTTGTTAAATTATGTGAATGGGATGGTTGTGCGCCGGCACAAACTGAGACTGTAACCCCTAAAAAAACATGTTCCTGCTACCTAATAATAAATATAATAATGCATTCACATTTCCTGATAGATACGCTTATAACTAATTAGACAACATACTGTTAGTCACTACTTCTTCCTTTCCTGCGAGCCGTAGGGTTTGTGGGGATTTATCACATGCGGTCACATCAGGGGTATGTCTGTGGTGTGCTTGCTGTTCACCTCTTAGGATCGATCCACTATTCCTGATAGGAAATGCCTTGACTTGGTCTGCACAATTCAAAAGTGGGAAGTTTCCCCTTATTATTGCCATTTTAAATGGTTACATGGCAGAAAATGTAGAAAACCAGAACTGGGCAATCTTAAGGTGTGTCCAGTGACAATAACGTGAGCTAATTAACTATTTTCACATTTTTTTCTTAAGTTATGAAATACCGAATGGGAGAAACTGATAAAATACGTTTTCTTCCACTTTTCAATTAGGAAAAATTAGACTAGGGTGCAGAGAATTTCACTTTCTTGAATTTCTCACTGTATGAGTGTACCACCAACACAAGCAGCAAAAATGGGAGCTACAGCGGTTTTCTCCGCTTTTTCACCAATTTCATGCATGCTTAGAGGTGGACATTGGACTTAGCTCGGGCACTATAAACCTGCATTCATTTATTCAGGCTTGGCACTTGCCAGCACTTCAGAATATTATTTATCTTGGACGTCGAAATAGCGAACAGCTTTACATCGATTAACTGTCACTTTTATTGGGGCAATGATGTTAAAGTGACATGTAAATCTAAAGTATAACACCAGAAAAAACGGCTGCAGGGCTGAGGTGTCATTTGAGGGTGACGGGGATCCGAGAGATAACTTACCCCAGGGGAAGGAGCCCTCCTTTACTTAGGGATCCTGGAGCCGCCGCTCTGCTCCTTGAGCCTGGGCAGCAGGCGTCAGAGAGGGCAGCAGCGCACAGGCTGAAGGAGGGAGTTCCTGATAGGGGAGGCAGCGCAGGGGGGAGTGTTGAGGCGTGGGGGTGGGCGCTCTGCGGCGGGATGAGGGCTCGTCAGCAGAGGCGCTGTGAGAGGCAGCCGGTGCAGCGCGAGGCAGCCCAGGCAGCGGAGCGCGAGCGGGTGCTGCTCTACCCGCCGCGGGGGGATTCCAGCCGGGACGAGAGGCGGGGGGGGTTTCAGTGCGCAGGGGGTGGCTGTACGCACGTCTTTTTACCCCTTTTATAACGGAAACATGCAGATTGGCAAGTGGCTGGCTGGGCTGTTCTGCCACCTCTCCCTTCTGGTGAGCAGGAGTTGGGAAGTTTCGTTCCACCCCAAACAAGGTAAGAGCGAGGGAGCTTCCCTAACTTCCCTTTTCCTACCTGCCCTAATGTAAGCGGGCAGGGGGCGCGCGCGCGGGGCTACCCACTGGAAGGGGACATTCCAGTGGGCGTGTCACTGCCATTTTTCGCCTGAGTAGCCGAGGTTAATTACAAGGGAGCTCCAGCTTTCATGTAATTCCTCAACAGGTTTGTGGGACAGAGATGACCCGGTACTCTGTAGTTCAGACTAGGTGCCATCTGTTTGCGAGATGAGAAGCCAGTGGTTCGCTCCATGAAGATACTTGCTTTTTTACTGAGGCAGAGTTAGATGGCATACGGATAAATTCTCACCTCTGAGCGAATGTCCAGCCAAGACTGGGCAGGTGGAGACCTGTCAAATGGAGGCATTGGGCGCAATTAAAAGCCCTTCTGTGACTCTTGTTGTGTCTCCCTGTTAACCGTTCTATTATAGCAAAGCAATCATCTCATGGGGGCAGAATGGAAAATCTGCTAGGCAGGGAGTCAATATGCTTCAACACTGGGTAGCTCTTCATCAAGGGTACACGTCCAAGATGGGCCTATTGTAGGCTCTTAATTTATGAGTTGGAGTGAGTAGGTTCCTTGTAATTTACATAGGATCATATTTTGAATTTTATTAACATTATGTTGCGCTGGGAAATTGTTTTCTACACTTACCACAGGGTTAAAAACTAGGATTAATTTAGGATTAATTAAACCTATCTCTCAGCCTGTCGACATGTGTCTACCTTGTTTGACGTCTATAGAGTCCCAAGGCTTTCCTGTGGACTAAGGCCCTATCTTGTATGCCAACTATTCTGTGGGTTATAACATTGTCACTTTCACACAAGACAAGAAAACACCTACTATCACTACTTTTTGCGCTCAAATGGTGTATTCACTGGAAAAAGCCAGAGAAAGTTCCTCCTCTTCCATAGCCACTACCATTCTTTTGGAATGATGCTGCTGGTTTTTGAACTCTGCACACTGCAGTGGTGTTGTCAAGCCCCCACCGTATGTGCTCTGACCCCTAAAATATGTTAAAAGTGGTTAAACATAACTTGGCATATTTAACTTACCAGTAAGGCCATAAAATACACCAACATGGTACAGATAATGCACCAATGGTAGGGATGTAAATGTCACCTGTGGAAAGCAGTGTGTATTATTCCATTCACTAGGCTGACCAGGAGCCTGGTACGCATGTAGTCTAGCCGCTGCAGTTTAAAAACCTCTATGTGGACCTGCAAAATAAAGCCTTTTAGAAAAGGGCAGACAACTGCTTTTAAATATTAAATAAGTAATCCTTAAGAAGGCCTTACAGCCGTCAAGGCAAAGTGTTTTAGTATTTGAAAGCAGAACACAGAAATTAAAGTTTGTCATGTTCCTACAGTGACTATTCCCCAACACGTGTTTTCATTATATAAGTGCATTGGCTTTTTTTTCTATGAGAAAAAACCTAAAGTACATTTAAAATTATGTTTTTGTAATTTTGACTTCTAAAAAGGTACAGACTACAGTCAATATTCTTACATTTATTAAAAATCCAATTCAGTGGTGAAGTTGGATTTTTGATAATTGTAGAGGAATAGTAACTTTTAGAAAGTTTCACAGAAGCTCCATTAAGCTGATTTGCATTAGCCTGCCTAGGCGGCCCTCCCGGCTAGTGCTTCACTCCCTTAGCAGGTGTACAACAGCTCCCAGTGCAGGAACAGTGGCCTGGTCCTTTTCACAGGATGGCCTGGGTGTGAGATATACTGCATAGCTTATCTTAGGTAGCGACCATTTGAGAGAGTCCAGGAACTTCATTAATGAGGAAAGGACCAGGGTGAGGCCTGGCCGTCCACACCTTAGAGTAAAATGAGACCAGGAGAAAAGGAGCCTTTGATCTCAGGGTAAACATTCCAACATGCTAACTCGATTCTTGGTGTGTAGGCGTCTGCAGGGGGATGGAGGCTTCTTCCAGAAACAGTTTGGTGTGGATAGGTGGTAGGGAACAGCTCACTACATTGGCCACACTTATGGATGAACAACAAACTGCTGCCAAGAGAGGGAAACATTCTGCCATCTTGATTCCTCCTGTCAGTGTTGCATTGTGAGATAGATTGCAGTAAGGCAAGCAGGATGTGTTGGAAAAAGGGGAGATGCTTGCATTTGAGTAGGTTTAACCCATTATTTGGGGAGTGTCCAGGACTGATCCCTACCCACTGGCTACTGTGCCTGAAAGGCTTAACCTGTCCTCACTTGCACCCAGAACTGAGAAGTTGACACCTATGATCAGTAAACTAACATTTAGTGTAACATCAGTGACACAACTAGCTGCAAGAGGCCTTTCATGAAAGTAACTAGTTGACCAGTTACAAGTTGACCATAACTGGGCCCTGCTGGTGGTCTCTACTGCAGTGAGACCAGGTCTATATATGCTGTTCCTGAGGTCTAGGGAGCCTTAGGACTGATTAAGAGAAGCTGCTTTGAAAAGAGGAAACTGTTGAAATGTAAAAATGTTTCAACCTTCAGAGGACAGAGACTAACCATCATTACAATCCTACCAGGTGCAAATTTGACGGACAAGAAAACTGCGTTGGTCCTGCTCAGAGATTTTTGCTGCCTGAAAGAGGACTGTAGTGGACTCTTGTGGCTCAGGTATCTCTTTTTGGAAAACACCCTGCCTGGCAACAGATTCCCAACTTGTCCACTGGAGATTTTAAAGTTCCCAAACAGAGACTAAGGGGGTCATTATGACCCTGGCGGAAGGCGGAGAAGCGGCGGTAAGACCGCCAACAGGCTGGCGGTCTTTTCTTTTGTATTATGACCATGGCGGTTACCGCCATGGTCATCCGCCGCTTCTCCGTTCCGCCCACCAGGGCGGAGACGACCGCTGGGCTGGAGACCTGGGTCTCCAGCCCGGCGGCCGTCACTATACCGCCGGCGATATTTGGACCCTGCTGACCGCCATCGATTTCATGCGGTTGGAACCACCATGAAACCCATGGCGGTAAGCACTATCAGTGCCAGGGAATTCCTTCCCTGTCACTGATAGGGGTCTCCCCCACCCCCACCCGACTCCCTCCCCTACCCCCCCACTACCCCTGCCACCCCCCAAAGGTGGCAGGACCCCTCTCCTCACCCCGACCCCCAACATAACATCATTCATACACACACAACACACAACATCCCCCCCACCCCCTCCCCTCACGGACGATCAACTTACCTGGTCCGACGACCCTCTGAGGGGACGGGAGCCATGGGGGCTGCTCCGCCGACACCACAACGTCAACAGAACACCGCCACTGCGAATCACAGGACGTGATTCGCTGGGCGGTGTTCTGTTGGCGTGGAGGTGGAGCAACCTCAACTTCCCCGCCTCCCCCCAGTATGGCTGTTGGCAGCTCTCCGTCCGTGAAAGGACGGAGAGCTGCCAACGGTCATAATAGGCCGAGCGGCAAACCGCCACCACTGGCAGTCTTCCGCACGGCGGTCCCTCGGCGGTCTTGGAAAAAGACCGCTGAGGTCAAAATGACCCCCTAAGGCTCTCATTACAAGTTTGGCAGATGTGAACACCTGTCTGCCAAACTCCTGACAGGGTGGCTGCCACTGTAGTGGCGACCTCCCTGCCATACCCATTATGACATTACCACTGGGCTGATGGGCGGAAACCAATGTTTCCGCCCATCAGCTGAGTGGGAAAGTGGCAGCAGCATTGCCGCTGACTCGTAATCATGCCGGCGGCAATGCTGCCGCCCGCAGGGGTCACCATCACCCTTGTAATGCGCACTGTCTGCACAGAATACAAAATATGATATTTGAGAACATCATATGTTAAAAACATCATCCTCTTCATTTCTGATTCTCTGCCACTGTACAGCAAAAGGTGCACATTTTGAAGGTGCTAGGCAGGGGGACCTCTGAACTGCACATGCCATAGGCAGTGCAGGGCCCCACCTGGGCCCCCCTGCACCTGTTCTGTGTGCAGTGCCGCCCAACCTGATTGCAACCTGCACCCCCTGTCAGCCTGTTGGGATCACTGATCCCAGCGGAGACCGGAGTACCCGGAAGGGCAAACGGCCAGGGTCATAATATGGCAGTAGGACCGCTACAACAGAGGCAGTCCAGACCCCCACCAAGAGTCTTGTGGTCTACTGAATGCCCAACTTGTAATTAGGCCCTAAGCCCCAAAGTAGAAATCGTGACCTGGCAAAGACAATTCAGGTATCTAGCTGAAGAGGGGACTTTGGCAGGCATGGAATTCGAATTTTCCCTTCTCAGAGCATTTCCCACCAAAACTAAAGGATTCAGGAGGATTGCGTCGAGTGAATATTCTACTTTTAGAGGATTTTGTTAGATTTAGCCTTTAATCTTGTACAACTGGGGGATTTCTACTTCCAGAAACATGACTAGGTGTAAAGGTAAAATGTTTAGCAGGGCAAGTCAGTAGGCATAGTCTGTGCCTAGTCCATTGGGATAAGTCTCAACTTGTGCCCAGAGTCCATTCAACCACATGCATAGATGCTATACAATTTCTTGGTGCTTTTTAACTGAAAACGTACAAATCTGTATCTCTGGTTCCCCTGATTGGATTTGAATACTTTTGTGTCGCCTTTCTTATTATTTTAAAAATGATGAAGGCAAGATTTTTATTATATTGTTTTGTCATTTTACATGTTTTTGTTTAGGCTTGCTGTTCTGTGCCACACATTCCAGGTGGTTTAGCACAGGTTTATTTAATGAACTTTGTGTTTGACCTGCTAAGTTTGTGGCCTTATTACTTTTGGAGGACCCATATTTTCTCCAACTAATAACCCATTCCCTTACAAAATATGATATTTGAGAACATCATATGTTAAAAACATCATCCTCCTCAGTTCTAATTCTCTGCCACTGCCCAGATTCAGAATAATTTATATGACTTTTTTTAATGTCTAAACCAGCTAATCATGCCCCTACCATGTAGTTCCACGCACAAAATTGTCACACTCATTCAAAAACACTCCATGCAGCGTGTTACTAATTGTTGATACTACTGGTGTTTTGAGTATTTTGAACTATTCCACTATAAATCCTCTGTTTCAAATCTGGGGTGGATTGGCAGATTGACATGTGAAATTCTATTTCACGGTACATTGTAAAAATGTATGGAGTGTTTGAAGGTAAGCTTATTGGAGAAATTCAGTGACTTTTCTGGTTACGGCGAAAATGCTTAGAAAAAACTATTTTGCACTTACCCATTGGATGAGCCATTTCCATGGTTACAAATATATTATGTCTCCAGACCCATAATGTGGAAAAGTCAGTCCTGTGCTAAGGTTATCAATAATGTGGCTAGATGCTGGGGATGTACCATAACCACATTGGGTTTATATACATCATGCATCATTCAGTGGCCTCGGTAGAGCTGAGGGAGCAGCGTTAACATGTTGCACACTTTATCATGCTCATAAAGTTCTATGGGAATGGTATCACTTTGTTATACTCATTAAGGTTATGTGAGTGGTAGTTTTTTAAGATATGTCCCTTAAGAATTTGTATTGTAAAGTAGATCACATCTAGTATATTCTTTATTCAATGGACTCTCCAGTTCTGCAACAGGACATTCAAGGTGTCATCAATTACATTGAAACTGTGTTATGCTAAATAAAGATTATGCTGTATGGTTTAGTCTTGTGGAAGGATCACTCTCGTGGGTGCATTTCAAATATTATGATGGTGCCTCGAGGATAAATGTTTATTCTTAATTATGCATAAAGTGAGGCATTAAAAGCATTGTAATGAATAATAAACTAAGCCTCCTTAGTCATATATTAGCAACATTTTTGTGTCTCCCTATATTCTGGTGAGGAAGACGGTATGTTTAGTGTTAGTAGTGAGTGATATACAGAGACAGATATTTTACTTATAATTCAACCCTTATCTATATCTTTCTTCTACCCATTTAAATGACTTGCCATATGAAAAATCCAACACGATTCCTTTTTGAACAAATCACATTAGTTGTTGCTCTTAGATTTATCAATGATAGACCATTGCAGACCTTCCTATGAACCACCTTTTTTGGTGTAGTGCAGTTGTTAACATTACACAGATGCTGCTGCTTTTGTGCTCATACTTTCTATTTTTCTATTTCACCTGTCATCCTTAGGGTGGTCATGCCACAAAAGGTTAGCCCTCACCCTCATACTTTGCTGAATTTGTTTTTGGTTGCCTTAAAACTTTGTGCCTTTAACACTGCTAACCAGTGCTAAAGTGTTTGTGCTCACTCCCTAAAACATGGTAAAGTTGGCTTACATATAATTAGCATGTTCAGTTTACTTAAAAGTCTCCAGTAAAGTGGTATAATATTAAACTGAGGGCCTGTCTCCTAAATGCTAGTAGTGGGCCTGCTGCACTTACTGTGTCACCCACTTAAGTAGCTCATTAAAACATGTCCCAAGTCTGCCATTGCAGTCTGAATCCAGTTTTAAACTGTCAATATGACCTGGCAAAATAACCCCTCCCCATTATTACATATAAGGCACCCTAACGTAGCCATAGCCGTAAGACAGGGTTCATTGAAAAGATGAACATGTACTTTTAAGTTTTACATGTCCTCGTAGTGAAAAACTCCTACATTTGTTTTTCACTACTGTGAGGCCTACCTGTCCCAGAGTGTTAGACCTGACAGCCTTAGGGTTGTCTTCCTCCAACTTTGTGCCTGCCTTCCTCCATTTTCCTGAACCCATTTTGGCTGGTTTTAGGACTCTGCACTCTTTACCACTGCTGACCACTGCTAAAGTGCGTGTGCTCTTTCCCCTAAAATTAAATGCTACTAGTGGACCTGCAGCACTGATTGTGCCACCAGCATAAGTAACCCTGTCTAAGGTCTGCCATTGCTAGACCTGTGTGTGCAGTTTCACTGCCACTTTGACTTTGCATTTAAAACTACTTGCCAAGCCTTACATTTCCCCTTTTCTCCATATAAATCACCCCTAAGGTAGGCTGTAGGTAACCCACAGGGCAGGGTGCAATGTAAGTAAAAGGCAGGACATGTACTTATAAGATTTACATGTCCTGGTAGTGAAAAACTCCCAAAGTCGTTTTTCTCTACTGTGAAGCCTGCTCCTCTCATAGGCCAGCATTAGAGATCCCTTATATAATTTTAAGTGGTAATTTCTGATCTGAGTAGAATAGACCTGTCATATTTGGTATGGCTGGAATTGTAGTAAGGAGTCCTACTTACTGGTGAGGTTGGACTTAACATTACTATTTTAGAAATGTCATTTTTAGAAAGTAGGCATTTCTCTGCCGTCCCAGCCATCTGTGCTAACAGCCTGTTTTCAAACCACATCTGGTCTGTGCTGGTGGACAGCTCCCCTTGTGCATTCCACCCAGAGAGCCATACATACAGGATACTCAGCTGCATCTGTATCCATCTGCCTACAGATGGTTTTCCCTCAGCAGGAAGGGTGGAGGGGCTCTCACACTTCAAAGGTCTTTAGCCTGCCCTCACACAAAGGACTGACAACACCCACAGGGCTCCTGGCAGACAGGGCTGGGTTTAAGTGAGAACTTCTGCACTTTAAAACCAGTCTTTGATGTCTCCTCCACTTCTAAGACACTTTGGGGTGTATATATACTGGGTCTGTTACCCCATCAAATCAGACACTTAAGGATCTACAACTGGACTCTGCCAGAAGGACTACTGAGCTGCCCAGAGGACTCATATGGACTGCTTTTCTAGAAGGATTGTTATTCTGCTTGCTGTACTGCTGCTCCCTGACTGTGTTGGAAGGACTTTGCCTTCCTCCACAAGTGCTCTCCATGGGCTTGGATTGAGCTTTCTTCCTGTTCTGAAGTCTCAGGGCCAAGAAAGACTTCATCTACTTTTTCCTAGCTGGTCCACCGACTTCAGCGACTCCAGAACCGGTACTGCGCCACTGCCTAGTCTGGCTCCATGGTCCTCGCTAAGCGCAACAACAGGACCTGTAACGCAAGCACGACAACGCCACAAAAGTCCTGTTGTGTGATCACGACACTGTGAAGTCGACGCACTGTGTTGTGACCTGCTGGACTCATCAACCCCACCGGGTTGTAAGGAACAGATGCCTTGGCACTGACGCTGCATCACCTCCCCTCTAATCCAACGGAACCAATGCATCACCTCTCCTACCTGGCAATATGGACTCAACACCTCCCCTCCACAGCTGCAGTAATGAACCAACGCTGCACTGGCCCCAGCGACCCCTCATTCCCTCGACTCTGCAGAACGTTGTTGTTTCCTCGTTTTCCAGAGGTACAGTGCCTGGGGTCATGTGACTCTGTGACCGGCCTGCGCTCCCCCGCGAGTTGCATTGGACTGTTTGGAACAACTCCGTGTTAATAGCCCCAGTAGGAGCTATTGTGTTTCTAAGCACTATAATAGGATTTAATCTTGCAAAGTTTTCAACTTTACAGGTGTACGCTGGATCCTTGACATTTTGGTCTTATTTTATTCAGATAAATATTATCTATTTTTGTGGTGTTATCACTGTGTTACTGTATGAGTTATTGCACAAATGCTTTACACATTGCCTTCTAAGTTAAATCTGCCTGCTCTGTGCCAAGCTACCATAGGGTGAGCACCAGATAATTTAGATAAATTAACCTGACTAGGATTGTGGTTTCTATTTGGACAAGGGTGTATACCTTTGCCAACTAGAAACGTAATTTCTAACACAGAGGATAACATTAGGTTGCCTTATGACATTTAAAAACATTTGATTGAAAACAGGTAAAGATTTCATGTTTGGTGTATGAAAAATTATAATTTAAAATCCTCCTCAATGGTAAACTTTGATTTTAAGTTACAGTTTTTAAAATGACACTTTTGGCACGTTCCCTGCCCTACTTGTTGCCTGCAACCTGTTCTCGGGTCACATAACTGTGTGTAGTCGGAAGTTAGACTTTGTTTATTCCTCCCAGATAGCCACACAATAGAGGGATTAGATGTGCCTTGGCAGGCCATCATTGACAGGATTGGGTGCAGCGCTGGGCACATTCCCACTTGCAACTGAATAGGCTGTGCCCTGCCTTCTCATAAAGGAATTGTCATCACTGCATTGCTTATTCACCCAACCTAAAGCCACGGCAAGGGAGGCAGGAAATTTCAAATACTTCAAAGGGAATTCTCTAGAAAACCCCCCAAAATATATCACATCTGGTTAGAAAATAGAGCTTTATTTAATAGATAAATAGATCAATACATACAACAAGACCAAAATGACAAAAGCACAATAAGTAGAACTTGAAATATGATTTTTAATGAATAAATATTGAAATAGCGCTTAGAAACAAGAAACGTCAACCGAAGATATCTGGTCTCGCTGGATCGGGACAAAGTCAAAAGTTCAGGCAGACCGCAGTGGATCGCAGGCCGACTAATCGGACCCAGTTCGGCCTGCTGAAGAAGAGTACCTTAATCCTGGTTGTTTCAACATAGAAGATGTGAGCAGAAGGTGAAACGATGCATCGGTGTTGATCCCGCTGTGAAGGCAATGCATTGATCCTTCCCACACAGTAGCAAAGATGCGTCAGTTTTCTCTGTCCAACAGTGGCCATGTGTTGAGTCCGAGATGCAGTGGTTCCAGAGGTGATATGCGGAGGTTGATCCATGCTGGGAAGGAAATGCGTTGGCTCCAATCCACAAGATTGGGCTGATGCACCAGTTCCGATCCATGCAACAGGTGGGATGCGCCCCTTCCAATCTGTGCAGTGGCAGTGATGCGTCAGTTCTGACTGGAGCAGCACTTTATACCCACTTCTAAGGGCCCGGGACTGAACTGGCATCACTTGGCAAGGTAAGACTCACAGTTGGAAGAGCCCAGGTGCTGTAGCAGGTGAGTTTGAAGTCTTTTGTGTCCCTGAGACTTCAGAAAACAGAAGACAAGCCAGCAATCCCTTGGAATCACTTTGGTTCTGGGTTAGAGAGATGCAGGTCCGGGCCTTCTCACTCCCTGGCAAGGAGGGCAGCAGGTCAGCACGGCTTAGCAGGAGTCCACTAGAGTTGCAGTCCAGCAAATCGGCAGTCCTTGTAACAGAACAGCAGACCTTCTTCCTGGGAGAATATCCACAGATCCAGAAGTGTACAGAGGTGGTAGTATTTGAGACCCAGTTCCTATACCCAGTGGTGCCTTTGAAGTGGGGGAGACTGTGAACAAGGGCTTTGAAGTGCACATTCGTCCTCCCTTCCTATCCTGGCGTCAAACTCACTACAGGGGGGTAAGCAGTCCTTTGTTTGGGGACAGCACACAGCCTATTCAGGTGTAAAGTGTGAGGCTGGGGCCAACTCCTCCCTGCCATCCTGCCCAGGATGGCCCATCAGGATGTGGATGGCCAGCCGGTTACACACACCTAAACTCCCTTGTGTATGGCTGTCTAGAGAGAATGCACAAAGCCCAGCTGCCACCCACACCATGTGCATTGGAGAGAGGCTGCATGCACACAGGGCTAAGAACAGGAAAATGCCAACTTACTAAAAGTGTCATTTTTAAAACTGTAACAATAAATCCAACTTTACCATTGAAGAGGGTTTATCATTATAATTCCATTGGTACTAAATATGATAGATCTACCCCTTCCCAATAAGGAATAACATCTGATTAAACGTAATAAGGAAGCCCAGTGTTATCCTATGAGAACTGGTAGGCCTCACAGTAGTGAAAAATGAATTTGATAATTTTCACTACCAGGACATGTAAAGCTTAAACGTATATGTCCTGCCTTTTAATTACGTAACATCCTGCCCTAAGGGCTACACAGGGCCTACATTGTGGGCGACATATCTAATAAAATGGGAGTTTATGGTTTGGCAAGGGGTTTTAAATGCTAAGATGACATGGCAGTGTAACGCTGCCTTCAGGTTGCCATGGCAGGCCTTGGACATGTTTTAAAGTGGTACTTAAATGGGTAGCATGACCAGTGCTGCAGGGCCACTAGTAGTATTTCGTTTATAGGCCCTGGGAGCATTTAGCACACTTTAATAAATAAATATGCCAATTAGGTATGTAACAATCATACCATGTTTTAGGGAGAGGAAAGAGCACAAGCACTTTAGCATTGGTTAGCAATGGTAAAGTGCCCAGAGTCCTAAGGCCCCCAAAATTGAAGTCAGGAAAAAATAGGAGGAGGAAGGCAGAAAGTTTGGGGATGACCTTTTAGAAAGACAAGGTCCAAAAGACACTAAGTTCGAATGTAGAAATCTTCACCGGGACATCATCTAGTGGCTCCCCGATGATGACATCTCCTCATCAGACACTGACTACAGCCTTGCTCTGCTGAACTTCTGCTTTGTCAGAACATTTTTGTTGAAATGTTTTCTAAGACCAAAGTTAAGCGCCAACCAGGCCCAATTCACTTCTTGTATCCGACTTGCGATCCATCATCATATTTTTTTAATTTGACCTGGTCTCGCGTGACTAGATGGCTGCAATTGGCACATTGATCTGTTAGGCTCTATTTTGTATCCTAAACTTTAAAAACTCTTAACTACGGTTCTACTGATTGGATTGGATAAACTGGTGTGGGGCTTTTCTAGTGTTGTGTTTTTGCATTATTACTGTTGGTGTGCTGCATAAATACTTTAGACTTTGCTTCTAAATTAAGCCTGGCTGCTTTTGTGCGAGTCTACCAGAGTGTTAGACACAGGCTGATTTAGTGATGTTAGACCTGGCATCCTTAGGGTGGTCTTACTCCAGACATTTTGCATTTACCTCCTGTTTTGTTTTGCTGTATTTTTCGTTGACCTTAGGATTCTGAGCACTTTACCACTGGTAATCAGGGTTAAAGTGCATTGCATGTGCTTCTCCCCTAAAACATTGCAACATTGGTTTATCCACAATTAGCATATTTAATTTACCTGTAAGTCCCTTGTAGAGAGGTATACCGTATACCCAGGGCTTGTAAATTAAATGCTTCCAGTTGGCCTGCAGCACTGAATGTGCTACCCACTTAAGTAGCTTTGTAAATATGTCTAAGGCCTGCCACAGCAGAGCCTGTTTGTACAGTTTCACTGCCATCCCGACTTGGCATCTAAAACCTCTTGCCAAGCCCATAACTCCCTTTTTCCTACATTTAGGTCACCGCTAAGGTAGGCCGTAGGTAGCTCATAGGGCAGGGTGCCATGTAAGCAAAAGGTAGGACATGTACCTTTACATTTTTCATGTCCTAGTAATGAAAAACTCCTAAACGTCATTTTTCATTACTGTGAGGCCTGCCTCTCTTATGGGCCATTATTGGAAATTCCTTATAATATCTTTAAGCTGTAATTACTGATCTGAGAGGAGTAGCTGCATCATGTTTAGTACAATTGAAATGGTTATTATAAATCCTCTCTTTACCAGTAAGGTTCGATGTATTATTACTATCTTAGAAATGCCACTTTTAGAAAGTGGACATTTCTCTGCACTTTCTGCTCTGGGTGCCTATAGCCTATCTACAATACATGTCTGGTTTGGGCTAGGTGACAGTTCACTTGTGCATTCCCTTCAGACACTCACAACACAGAATAGTCCGCTACATTTGCATTCATCTGCATTCCAATGGGTTTTCCCTGGGAGGAGGTTGGGAAGGGCTTCCACTTACATCTCAAAGAGTACAGACCATGGCCCGCACAAAGAGACCGATTACCTCCCACTGGCCGTCTGGAGCTGAGGCTGACCTGAAAGAGGACCTGTGCATTTCACAAGAATTCTTTGTAGTAATCCCCCACATCAAAGACATGTTCTGGTTTAAGTACTGGGCCGCTTGACCCACAGGAGTATTACACTATTGGACTAAGAATAAACTCTGCTGGAGTAAAGGCTGCTGCACCAGCAGTATTGCCACTCCCCTGGGATTGACTGATCCTAGGAATACTGACCTGCTGTGTTGTGCTGTCCTGCTACCTGCTGACTGTTGCCCAGCACCTAGGACCTCTCAAAACCTCAGAGTGTTCCAAGGACCTGTTGGCTGGCTCCCCTTACACTGATCTGAGGCCACAAGGACGCAGGACATCACTATTGGGGATCTGCCTCCTGATTGGTGCTTCAGTGTGGTGGGACAAGTGCCTTAGGGAGTGTGACCGCAGAGGCTGTTGTGAGTTCAGCGCGTCCCCCCTTCACAGCAGCAACTGCAGCACTTGGGCAGAGAAGGACTGCACCTCCCCTGAAAGAAGCCCCTGGTAGGCAAAACCATTCAAGGGGTGAGCTGTGCTCCTGCTTGCACCTCCGTGAGCCGCTCATCTCCCTGGCCTCACCTACTGGCGAACAAACAGCATGTCCCGCCAGCAACTTGTGCCCCACGAGAGAGAGAGGCTGCCGCTGCCTCAGCAGCTGGGAGCACAAACTGCTTGATAGCCCAGCACCGTCCTCGGGGCACCACCGACTCCTGCCTGTCTCCACTCTCCTCTCTCCCGCTGGCAACCAGGTAATTTCCTGGCTAGCGGCCTGGAGATATTTTTGGTGAGATGACCCAATCGGTCTTGGAGGAATCACTCTGCACCCCTCGCCGCGAGAGTCAAAACCACACTTCGGCTAGTAGATGTTCAGAGGGACCTGCTAGGCTGCTCAGGAGCATAACAACTTTCCTGCAATCACTGCCCAAAGAGTCTTCCTCAACCTTACCGTAAAGACTCTAAGACAAGCCCTGCACCTGTGAGACTTGCTCAATCCTCCTTTTTGAACAAGTTCCTTTTGGATCATGGCGTGAATTTGTCATAGTACCATATTTATTGCCCTGACTTAATATTGATCAGAGTAAGATTATACTTATACCCAATCACTAAGCAACTTACTAGACTTTTATCATATTTGCCTTATTTTTATCGGATAAACCTTATCTGTTTTTCTGAAACCTGCATGGAGTGTCTTTTTGTGGTTCTTCCACCATGTTACTGTGGGGGTGGGTTGCACAAATACTTTACACATTGCCTTCTTAGTTAAACATGCCTACTCTGTGCCAAGCTACCAGAGGGTGAGCACAGGTCAATTTAGTCTGTTTACCTGACTTTCCCTGACTAGGATTGTGGTCCCTACTTGGACTGGGTACATACCTCGGTCAACTAGAGACACAATTTCTAACAAGTGACTTTTGTGATTCACCCTGACAGGGATTGCGGCTGTTGTGCAGGCAGGGTTAACACCCCACTCAACCAAAATCCCAACTTCCCACATTTTCTAATTGTTATTCCAGGTTACCTGTTGCCACATAGGCACACACTTGTGCAAGCTACATGGTCACTACCACAGCTCAGATATAATCTTGCTTCCTAGGGTCTTCTAAGGCTTATGCCTATGGTTTACAAAGTTTATTAGTTTTCCACACATCACAGTACCCACTAAGGTGGAGTACCCACAAAGGTGGCTACTTTTGGTAGCCTCCAGAGAGTATATGGGTCGATTTTGAAATTGGAATGTCCCAGTCACACATGTATTATGTGGTCTCTGATATGCTTCCTGCATTTGAATTCAAACAATGGGTGCTGGTTGTATTGTGGACACAGTTATTTTTGTATATCCCTTTGCATTATCCATTTGATAGTGGGCCAAATGTAGCTACACAGGTGAGTTTCCCATCCTATAATTTTGGACAGTTCTCCAGGAGGGAGTATGTTTTACCATTTGCTGTTCTGTTTTGAGATCTATACATTAATCTTTTAAGATACTGTCTAATCCCTAATTGCTTAGCAAGGGATTCTGCTTGTATATAGAAATATATAATCCCAGAGCAGATTCTCCTTATGTGAAGGAGTTAGCCATAGTGCACCAACTACCACAATGCTCTTGGTTGACTACTTTAAAAACTGAGGAGGATAATACTTAGCATTGAGTTTGTAATGGACTTTGGTATTCCATATTCTCTAAAACCAGCATGTGCAGATTATTTCTGTTGTACGTCATGGTAAACCACAGGTAGTGGTCTCTACTGTTGATCCATTTTTCAAATTCAGTGACTTATGTTCATCATCTTCCAAACTATGAAAACATCATCAGTGTATCACTTCCATAATTGTATATTTAGTTTCAGTAGCTATGAGTTAGCATCGATGATAAGCTCAAATTGATGTCCATATACATTCAGTAGATTTTGGGCACATTAAGGGTCAGATGTATCAAGCTCCCGGTTTGCAATTCTTAAGTAGGGAATTTTAAGAAATCGCTATTTAAGAAATGCAAAATGGGATGTATGAAAATTACGAGTCGGTAATAGTGATTTCTTAAAATTCACAATTGCTATTACCGAATCGCAATTAAAGAATTGGACTCCATTCATCCCTATAAGGTGTGAATGGTTTTGCATTACCTAATTTGCGAATTTCAGTTAGCAATTCGCAAATTAGGTAATGCAAACGCCAAGGTGCAGGGGGCCTAAGGCTCCCTTTGATGCACCCCAAAAAAGTATTTGCAGAGACGTTAAGCGCACACATGGTGCTACATGTCATTTTTAAAAATGCATTTGTAATACATTTTTTTAAATTGCACATGCTTACCACCAAATTGGATTTGGTGGTAATTGCATTTCCTAAATGCCCACTTCGCATTTAGGAAACGCTTGATACATGTGCTTTGGAAATCGCAAATAGGAATTCCCTAGTTGCGATTTCCTCTTTAGAGAATCGCAAATGGCAATTCTCTAAATGGGGTCGCAACTTTAAGGAATCGCTATTTTTGTGATTCCTTAAAATTGCACAGCGAATGCCTTTCATACATCTTGAAAGGCATTTTTGCATTCACAAGCGGCCGAATTTTGCAATTCGCACTGTTTGCAAATGCAAAATTGCTTGATACAGCTGGCCCTAAGTTCCTTCTATTTGAAGAAACCAATCTTCGTCAAATTTGAAGTAATTATTTTTCAATTCAATTTCTGTTGTTCCTTGAAAGTGGTAGGACTTAAATACTGGCCCTGAACACATTGTGAGTGGCCAAAACAAGCAGGGCTGTCTTCTTCCAGAGGATTAGGGTGAATTCACCCCCAAGGAAATTTTTTAAAAGTTTGGGTCAAGTAGTCTATTTTACAGCACTGTTTACAGCTTAAGTTTAAGCTTTAGGACATTGTCTCTGTCCTCTGAAGATAGAAACACTTTTTTCAAGTGACATAAAGGTCCATCCTTGTAGCCCCACAGCCCCTAATTTCTCAGGGCAGGCTTCTAAACTCCAGGTCTCTCTAGGCATGCCTCCCCTCATCTGTAGAATGCTAGACCCTCCTGAAGTTAGGAGTATCTTGATTTTTATGTTGCTGATGAGGGCAAACAGGAAGCCACACACTTGACCCTTGGAAAGCAGTTCCAGTTCCTGGGTACCAGCAGGAGTCAAGAGTCATTAAATGACTCATTTTCTTCCAGTAAAAGTAAAGACTCCTCTTACAGCAGGGCCTTCTTCTTCTGCTACAATCTTCAAGTGTCCAGAAATGTTCTGAGGAGGTGGTGGTGGTTGAAACACCAGTAGTATCCTTTGACCTATTGCATAAGTTGAGAAATTGTATCATCCAATATTAACTATTTTCACACATTATTCGCCATCTTTTTGGAACACTTCCTCTTCGTAATAAGGTAAAATAACATCGGTATAACACAACTGTCACCAGACAGACCTTTCTTCACCTCCTTGGTTATTCCCCTATTTAGATGAACACTCATCTTATCTGATGGGATGAACTGTGATGGAACCCTGCCTCAGAGGATCCTGGCACTGAATAAGAAAAGCCATAACAGGCATCTCCAAGTCAATACTGCTAGTGCTGCCTTTTATTTTGCCAACTGTTCATTTCTTTTTCCAGATAGCTATTCCCTCATAGTGATCAGCAGTTAACAACCTTTGCCCTTTGTAGGCTCAGAGTCTAGTTAATGTCCTCTGAGCCACGGCTTTTAACTCTTCATGCCAGGTGATGGTAAAATGAGTGGCAGAACTGGCTTTAATCCAGTTCTGGCCTAATCAGCCTGAAGTATATTTTTTACAAGATGACTTTTCCACTAATGTTATCAGACATGTGATTGCCATTAAATTAACATTTGAAACTTAAGTAAGAAATTTCTTTGAAGCATTTTTTCCAGCTTTTCCCCAGAAGGAGGTAGGAAAGAACACTTTTAATCCCATCTAGGCTTGTTCAGGGTAACCTCTAGCAAGGCGCCATCTCAGTGAAAAGGTTTTTGGATTATATTTTACTGTGAGAGTACACTGTGGTCTGCTCTATTTTTATATATTATATTATAACTCTGACCTATGATTTGCAAGTCACACTTTAGGGGTTACTTACGACTGTATTAAAAATAGTAATTTCCTACATGGCACTTTCACTTTTTGTCATGTGTCTCCGCAGTGTATTTAAACTGTAGTCCAGCTATAGCACAGTGGTGCTACTGTCAGACACATTTTGTATCATGTGGGTGGTGTAAATATGCACTACAACTCACATTTGAAATGTAACTTCATTGCTAGTGCCATAGGGGAACTTTCTGCAATATCTACAGTAGTCTTGCAGGACAGCTAAATGGACCAGCTGGGTAAAGCCAATTTTACCTATACCAATTTTAAGCTAGGATATATGCACTGTAGCACTGATTAGCAGTGTCACAGGGCACAGAGATCTAATATTGGCAAACTTAGCGTCCATAAAAATGTGACAAATCAGGGGTGTTCTTGGAGAAAGGTCAAATTCGCTACACTGACAAAGTTAATATATTTCATTACTAAAAATACTACACTTATATACCACACTTTACCAAATATTTGGACTCCAGGTGCTGACAAAATGCAGTGATGTTAAATTCAGTGGTACAAATTGTATTGACCCCAGAAGGGTGAAAGGCTGAGTAGAGTAGATAAAATTTCAATCTGTGACCTTGAAGTTGTATATAAATCTCTAGAATAGAAGCATTAATCTACTGAGTTGTCTTGAGGCTCTCATTTATATTTAAACATCTACTCTTAACAAAAGGCCAATAATATTGTTTAACTTTCAAACACAAGTATTTCATTTTGGCTCCAGCATTCAATGAATGTTCAATATATGACACACATTAATATGGTTAGATTTTAGATTATTAATTTGGCAGGGGGTAACCTGCCAAGTTATTTATACAATATTTTGCTAGAACAAAACACAGTTTTAGTGAGAAAGCCTAGCTGTAACCTTTGGAAGCGGAGGCCAAAAGCAGGAGACTTTTCCTCAGTGAAATATTTCTTAAGTATTAAAAGTGAGAAAATCAAACAATGCAATTCTGAAACTAAGTTAGTAAAATTTGGAAATCTTAAACACATAAAATAGCACAATAATGGCCAACATGGGATTGTGGGAACCAGATTTTATTTTAAGATTGTATGAACTCTAGGGGTTCATCCTTGTCAAGATTGTTACCTTCACACTTAAAAATACTCTTATTTTTACCACTCCTCCAGTGGAATAAGGCAGGCTGCTGTAGCCGATGAGGGAACCACAATATAAAATATTTATTTTTGACTGTGCCATAGAAGTCTCAATCTTTTCTTGAATAGGTTCAGAACAGGAGAAGCCAACTGATCTTCACTGCCAAGGCTATATCTAGCTGTGGATGCTTGTACCTTACTTAATTCATTTAGAGATTTAGAAGCCAAACAATTCACAACTTTCTGGAGGTGCTAAAAATGTATTTGGCAAGGGGGGCGAAGCTCCTCTGCCATTACGGAGGAGCCGCCCCTGAGTACACTGTAATTAACAACTTGTTCCCTCATTTGAGGCCTGCTGTCCTTCGATTCTAAGTCCTACCTCTAGCAGAACCCAGTACATCACTTATCAGTAGATGTACATGCTGTGCATGTATGGTGGGTTGAGCTTGAATTACAGTCCATCAAATATAACATGGACCGTGTGTGTTCTTTTATTCCTGTAACTCCAACCACCTTGAGCTGTGCTGCAGATGTGATGCTGCACCTTCAGACCCTCGGAATAATAAAGTGAATTATTGGCACAGTTGTGCCCGCGACCCTCAGCAACAAATCATTCTTGTACTGTTCACAGGGAAATATGTAAAGCAAGTTACAGATCCGTGCATTCTGTCATACTACCACTAGAGCATTTATTTAGCCATACTACTATCATACTTAATTTTTTAATTCAAATGTCATTTTAATTGTGCTCTGAGTCCAAAAGCTAATTTGCATCGTGCAATCTT
Source organism: Pleurodeles waltl (assembly GCF_031143425.1). Taxonomy (NCBI): domain Eukaryota; kingdom Metazoa; phylum Chordata; class Amphibia; order Caudata; family Salamandridae; genus Pleurodeles; species Pleurodeles waltl. Next base: position 516,823,964 of record NC_090442.1, read on the forward strand.
TTTGCAGTATTTGAATTTCGTAGTTTTTTTGTTGGGCATCATAGCGAACGTTGGGTTCATAGTGTATGTGTTTCCTCATTCCCTGGTGTGTCGGGAGTTTGAAATCGACTGCTAAATCATTGGAGGCATATTCTGAAACCTCACTAGCACTTTAGGCAAAGGGATCGGGCTGCGAGTCAATTAAGATGTTCTTTTTCACTTTGGCCATCATTTTGATTTGTTAGCAGTCTAAGTGCTAGGCTTGGTGTCCATACTCTTTATAAAGAACGCTGGTGCAAGGACATGCAATGGGCATGTCGCTGGTGCGCCTAAGGCAAACCTGTCTGTGCCCGTCCACGCGTAGCGTTCAGCATCTATCACGCTGTCCAATTTCCTTCAGATCTGGGTCAGCATTTAATCTACTCTTCAGCGGAGATCCACTCTTTAAATCATGGAGCTCTTTGCACAGGTATGTTTGACCTGCTGACTTCTCCTCTTCCTTCAGTTTGCTGTTGCTACTCTTCTATGTTGCCAGGATGCGATCTACGATCTACCTGAGAGTATTACGTATCCAGTTCTTAGATGTTCAACGATGATTGTGAAGATTCTTGAGTTTCAGGCAACGCTGGTTAATGTTTGCTCCTTTCACAAGCAAGCACTACATATTTATGACTTAGGGAGGAACGGCTAGACATCCTCTATCTCACTGAAACGTGGATGAACAATAGCTCTGCATGAGATATGACACTAGTAATTCTGAAGGATACACTATATTTCACTGAGAAAGAATTGACAAAGGAGGCACGGGTGGTACTATAATTTTTAGGCAGACTCTCAATTGCACCTCTTTTGAAATAACTGAACTCCAGGGGGCAGAATCCCTTGGTTTTGCCTTTCACCATTGGCAAGAAAAAACTTAGAGGGAGTCCTAGTTCACCTCCCCCTGGCTATGCCAGAAAACCTTCCCTCTATGACTGTCTGTCAAAATATCCCTTAAAATTCTTGAATTTTACTGTCCTGGGAGATCTGAATCTTCATGTGGAATGCAAGGCTTCTTCTCGACAACATGACTGCATGGAATTAGAAGCAGTTGTTTGATCAGCCTACTTACAGAGCTGGTCATATTCGTGACCCTATCTTTTGTAGTTCTAGTGTTGCGGTGTCAGATGTTGATTGCAATAACTGGTCGCACCACTGCAATTTAGCTGGAAACTAGAGCAGGGTCCCAGAGGTAGAAGGTCCACTCTTTCTTTATCTGGGCAAATACCACTACTGAGGAGATTACTTCCTCTCTTAGTAATAATGCTCCACCTTTGATTGGAGATATATAGGCAGACGCTCAGGCAGCTAATGCCTGGTTGAGACACATGGCAGACATTACCACTCCCATTAGGGAGGGGTCTGGCCTTTCAAGATGCTCCTCTGCTCCTTGGTTTAATGAGGGGCTCAGGAAAATGCACCAACAATGCAAATGATTAGAAAGGGCTGGGCAAAAGTTCTACTTGCCTGCTGACATTGAACTTTATGAAAAAAGGGACTGAGCACCTACCATCAAGGCACACAGAGGCCTCAAGCGAACTTCTTTATTAGTGAGGTTGCTATCTATGACAATAAACCTAGAGAGGCTTTCAAGACTGTTAAATAATTTTCAAATCCAAACTCCTTGATGCATCCTTTTGAGGCCTCTCCTAAATTATGCACACAGCTGTCTGATTTTTTTGATTTTAAGCTTGGATGGAGTGAAGATGCTCTAAACGTTTCAAGATCGGGTAACACCTCAGACATTAACTCATCAAGGAGCGAGCCTTCTACTACTTTAATCACTTGTTCCTGCTCTTTGACCGAATTTGCTCCTATATGATTGGAAGAATCTGAGAAAGTCCTAATAATATGGAAATCTGGGTCCTCAAATGATCCTTGTCCCCACCACATTTTGGCAGCCAAACACATATCAATCCTATTCTCATCTCTCGCCAAAATAGTTCCTTACTCCAGTCCTCAGTCCCTGGAAAAAAGCTAAGCTAATCATATTTATGAAAAAACCATCAGCCGATAAATCTATTCTTTCTAATTACGGGCCTACGTCATTATTACCAGCCTTCTCTAAGATTCTGGAGAAGACGATTAATGCCCAACTTTCCAAGTATGTGGACTCCAATTGGTTGTTGCATCCATCCCAATTGGGCTTCTGCCCTGGACATAGTACAGAATTCACTTTGGTGGAAGTTATCGATATCATCAAGTTAACAATGGAACAAGGGATGGAAATTGCACTTCTGCTTTTAGATCTATCAGCAGTGTTCAAGACAGTATCGCACTCTATCGTACTACAAAAGTTGATTAAGATTGGGATAAGTGGGGTCGCCTTAGCCTGGGTAGGGTCTTTTCTATCTGACGAATGCCAGTCAGTCTGGATGACGCCTTTTGCCTCTGAACCCAAACCTCTAAGATTTGGCGTTCCTCAGGGCGCTGCCCTGAGTCCTTCTCTATTCAATGTCTACATGCCTCCTCTGGCAGTTCTGGTGGAGTCCTTTTGCATGCAGGTAGCATCTTAGGCTGATGGGACAGTAACATTTCAAATGCACAGATTATATTCAAAGCATGTCTATCTGCAGTATTTCAGTGGATGTGTTTGAATAACCTACAACGTAACACAAGTAAAACTGAAATATTAGTCATTTTCACCTCTCCTCCACCTTGGGGAGGAGAATTTTGGCCCAGTTGTGTTCCATCTACTCCTACTTCTGCCACGTATGCAACCTTGCAGTGAAGTTTAAGATTAGATTTTAAGACTCCCAGGTGGACAGTGTGGTAGGTGCATGCGTTAGCCTTCTGCAATCTTTTAAAACGTTTTTGTTCCTGATACCTGCACATTGCCAGTAGATGGTAATCCATGCCTTTATAACTTCACGGCTGGATTACACCAACACTCCGCACTGGGGTCTCCCAGCATACCAATTTAGGAAACTCCATTTGGTACAGTATGCTGCAGCTCGGCTCCTATTACATCTCAGGGAAAGCAATCATATTCGCCAGTTCCTTAAAGAGCTGCGTTGGCTGTCAGTCCATGAGAGGGTTCATTTCAAGGGGCTTGTGCTGGCCCACAGGGTATTCAATCAGGCAGGTCCTTGTTGCCTAACCAATAGACGTACACTGTACCTTCCAGCAAGAACTCTGCGCTCTTCATATACTTTGTTGGCAGTGGTGCCTAAAAGTAGAAGGGAGAAATGTTGAGGCTCCTCTTTTTCAGCTCTTTCCACCTCTGGCTGGAATGCTCTTCCCTTCTAATTGCGAGACACGAAGGATCCGTCAAACGTGGTCTTAAAACTTGGTTGTTCGGTACAGCTTTTGAGTAATCCCTTTTGATTATTGGTCAATAAACCTCTAGCGCAGGACACTTACTTGAGTAACCGTACGATGTCGAATAAACCACCCTGGGAAAAATGAAGAGCTTATTTAGAAAAATAAAAAGGCATAAAGTACTACATGAGTAATAGATACCCATGAATGGTTGTAATTTATGAGTGTTTTGGTGATTAAAAAATATTCTCAACCTACGCAATGTATATTATGCAGGTCCTACTTTACACATGTAAAAGTGTACTATGTGTTTATTTAGGTGTTTTTATCCTATTTAAATGTATGTTTATTAAGACGTTTACAACTTAACATCTATAATAACTCAACGTGCCATATAAAAACAATAAGTAAATTGATATACAATTTCCAAACATAGTCCATAAAGTATTTATATAGTCCAGCATAAAATTATTCCAAACCAATCAGAGTTTGCTGAGTCAAATATAATCTAAATCCATATTTTCTTTCATTCTTAGTGGTGCATACAGGTATCTCACAGACCATTAAATAATTCTATACTGTTTCTGAGGGTGAAAGTTATCCTTTCAAAGGATGGTAGCTTTGCTCTACATCTCCGTACCTGTTAACTTCCCATTAATATAATATCAGCTTTTAGACGCTCATCACTGCTTCCGGTACCCATAACTTTCTCAGATTATTTAATAATAAATGAGGCTGGTGCGCTCCGTGAGCTCCCAAAAACTGCAATTTCAGTATTTGTTAACATCATTTGTTTGTATGTGTTTGTTTTACTCGAACACTCCCAACACACATCCAAATCATTTAATTGCAACTTTTTCTTTTTAGCTGGTGTTCAATAATTTGGACGCAAATATTTTGCTGAGATAGATGCAGGTAGCAATTCTGGGACTCTATCTCACCCCATCTCTATTGTGCTGATCCCCCACTTCAGTTTCGCAATCTGGAGGGCATTTGTTGAAAACTTATATGGATATTCGTCTCCATTTGTTGTATAAAATAGACACTGTGTAAAACCTTACTGATCTTTTGAATGTTTGAATATTCTTTTTGGGTTAATGAACTATGCATACAAATGTAATTAATAAATTGGATGCGCTCCTTCGAAATTAATAAAGACTGATTTTTTTTTTAAATAAAATAATATTTTCCTAAGTTTATATGAATTGAATCGCTATTCATATACACCTAGCATCAGTCTAGGTGTTTTGAATAATACCTAATTGTCGTCTCATATACTTTGATGAGTTACACCTCTGTGTGTGTGTGTGTCCTTTCAGTTACTGCAGAGCCACATCTATGATTTACACTGACACCCAGGTCATGTGTGTTTCATGCTGTGAGAATCACATATTGAGGTTGCATACTTAACTTGCAACATTTTTCCTGAAGCAAGTCTCTTATCCAGCCCCTGCAAAGATAACTTGCCAAATGAAGTTTTCTAAGGATAATGGAATCTTTCTGACTGACTGTACAATTTGTTTTGCAGAGAGCTTGGTGAAGCGCCTGCCGTCTTACCAGATCGTCACCCCTACCCGAGTGAATGACTTTGGAGAGCCTTTCCCACACACTCACCACTACCACCGGAGGAAGAGAGATGCAGAGGAGCCACCTGGGCCCCGCAACACCTTTTACCAAATCAGTGCCTATGGACAACTCTTCAGGCTCAGTCTCAACGCTGATGCAAGCTTCATTGGTCCTGCATTTGCTGTGCAACACATTGGATCCTGGAGTGGAAAAGTGGAGTCTGTAATCCCAAGGCACTGCTATTACAGTGGGCACGTTAATGGGCAGCCAACACACACCGTAGTGCTGAGTCTGTGCGGAGGCTTGGTGAGTGCTCCTATCCCTAACCTGTCATACTCCCAGACACTATATCTAGAGATTCAGGCTTTTTCACTAGTAAGAGACTAGAGTATAACAGTGGTGACTTTTGTCTTAAAGATGTGTTGTATGGCAGAGTGGTGTGTAATATTTATTTTACTATATTTTGGAAGCAAATTTGCCCCAAACCCGTGGTAGTTAAACTCCATACAAATTCAGCCTTTAGGTATAATTAAAATCATAGTCCTGAAAATGACCAATAATACAAGTAGATGCATGGAACACAACTTTACACATGAACGTCTAATTAACAATGGATTGCAGTTAAATTCATAAAAAATCGATTACTTATTGGTGCAATACATCTATACACTAATTCCCCTAATCACAATGGACACTTTAGATTTAGGCGGTCATTCTGACCGCGGCGGGCGGCGGTAGCCGGCCGCCATGCGGTCACCGCCATTTGGCCGCTCCGCGGTCAAAAGACCGCGGCGGCCATTCTGGCTTTCCCGCTGGGCCGGCGGGCGCCCGCCAAAGGAGCGCCCGCCAGCCCAGCGGGAAAGGCCCTGCAACATAGAAGCCGGCTCCGAATGGAGCCGGCGGTGTTGCAGGGGTGCGACGGGTGCAGTTGCACCCGTCGCGATTTTCACTGTCTGCTAAGCAGACAGTGAAAATCATGCTAGGGCCCTGTTAGGGAGCCCCTGCACTGCCCATGCCAGTGGCATGGGCAGTGCAGGGGCCCCCAGGGGCCCCACGACACCTGTTTCCGCCATCCTGTTCCTGGCGGTAAAAACCGCCAGAAACAGGGTGGCGGGAAGGGGGTCGGAATCTCCATGGCGGCGCTGCTTGCAGCACCGCCATGGAGATTCAGCCCAGACAGGGGAAATCCGGCGGGAAACTGCCGGATCCCCTTTTCTGACTGCGGCTTTACCGCCGCGGTCAGAATGGGCAGGGAAGCACCGCCAGCCTGTTGGCGGTGCTTCGTGGTCCTCCACCCTGACGGTCGATGACCGCCAGGGTTGGAATGACCCCCTTAGTGTCTAAAGTACTCTTCCTCCTCCATTACCACACATTAACATGAACGCCCGGGTTGTGACAAGCAGTACTTCAAAGAGAAAATAATACAAATGTGTCTCTTCATCTAAACTCAGTCCTATATCGGTTGAAGAGCCCAGTACGTAATAATTGTTAAGTTCTACTTTCAAGGATCATTTGAACAAATAGGTGCTTCATAAAAGGTGTATTCCAGTTTTCTGTGTCCATCACCTACAGTTCATGTCCAGCCAGCTCTCCTTCCCGGCTACCACTGGCACTCACCCAGCCAACATTCCAGAATGGAATTCATGGATATCACTCTATACAAGCCAATCAAGCCTGACTACAGCATATCCAATTACTTCTCCTTTACTATCAATACTATAAGAAAATAACCAAATAACAACTAACAATACATAGGTAGTAAGAAGACGTTACAGTATTCAACATCATGTTGAGTTAACCAATTTATTTTGAGGAAATAGAGAAAACCTTTTTTTTTTTTTTTTTTCGTCACCTAAAATGGGAAACTCATACATAGTTATATAACTGCAATTAAATCTATTAAATAAAGAAGTATAGGAAACAACTATAGCAGGAGTATACAACATACACACCCATTTAAAATGACTAATCAGTGAAAAAAAATCAGATAAAATCTTTTAACCAGCTAGGTTTCAAGTGTTGCCTTTTGTTGTGATTCCCTGTCCAAAGTCCTATCCCTTTCCTAATGGGAACATTCACACGAGAACCATTATCAAAATGCCTATGAGTAACTTTTACAGTTTGACCAACCTTGACATACTCCACACATTACCAGACTCTAGAACCAAAACATTCCTCGTGGCCTTCATGATCTTATAATGACCCATAAAATTGTGGAATCCCCCTTCTTCACAACACCAAGCTTTCTTATTATACACCATATCTCCTACACACCATTCACCTCTCCTTACACCATGCACATTATCAAAATGTATTTTGTATTTTTGTTGATACTCCTTCCCCTCATCTTCCATGCACTTAACCAGATCCTCATTGTCTGAGGACAATTAAGTCCTAGCCAACCTACCTTTCAGTCCTTCAAATGGAGAGATCCCAGTTACACTGTTCGGAGGGATCCTTTGAGCCCACAATATCTTCCTGAGTGTATCCATCATGACATTCCATTATGCATTGCTCTTTGTATGCACCCTTTCACCATTTTATTCATAACCTCAACCAAACCATTAGCTTAAGATGATAAAGTGCAGCATGTTGATTCTGAATCCTCACAGCACTCAAACATTCAACCATTTTGTGTGAATACCCTTCTTGGGGAAATCTCAAAAATTCAATCACTGCCTTGGACAGACTACGACATTTGGTTGTCACCCGTTTGGTGATATAGTCAACCAAAACAAGAACATTTCTCCACGAAAGTCTCAACAGTTCCAATGGCCCTACAATATCTATTCCCAACTTCTGCAATAGGTCACTGGGAACTCTCACGGGTGTGAGAGGCATCTACCGTAAAATGTTCACATTATTTGCTTGTGCACACAAAATACAACCACCAATAAAGCTCTTTAAGCCTGGTCTTAGTCCAATTCCTACCCATGTATCCTTCATGTGGCAAACACAATAACTTAACTCTAGCACCTTCTGGTGGAACTTTCTGTACACATCTACACAAAACACCCCCTTGTAGATAAAACTCCTCCTTAACAATTCATCTAGTCTCTTATCCTCATTCGAATTCCTTTGATCAAGCCACCCATTAAACACAAATTCGCTGATTTTACCATAAAGCACATCATTGTCTCTTGCTGACTCACTACTTTTCTCTTGTAGTAAACAAATGTACTAACGGCGTGTAATCACTATTTACCAGAAAAAAAGTATTCCCCTCAGGTAAAATTTAGATTGTTGTCTCACCCATTTGTATGCCAAAGCATCCCTTTCAATCAATGAGTAGTGACATTGTGCACCTTAAAGAGTTCTAGATGCAAATACCACCACTTTTTCTTTTCCAGGTTCCTCCTGTGCTAGCACTACTCCCAACCTATTTGGACTAGTAGTCGTTGTCAGAATAGTTTCTCTGTAAACTTCAAAATGTCCTATGGTTGGCATCTTACATAATTGTGCCTGAAGAGACTCAATCAGACATGCATTCACCATTCCTCTCAAATTTCTCCCCATTTTCAAGAAGGTGTCTCATGGGAAAGAAGAGTGACACAAAATCCTTAGTAAGCTTGGAAGAAAATACTCGGCAAGTCCCCAAAATTACCTGACAGTTCCTTGTTTCCAGCTACTGGTTCATTAACCACAGATTACACCAAATCCAATTTAGGACTGATGCCGTCTTCTGAAATGGTATGTCCTAAATATGTGACTGTCTCCACTCTGAAGGGACACTTCTACCTCTCCACTGTTAATCCACTCACATGTAACCTCAACATCAATTGTTCCAAGATCCTATCGTGGTGTATCCTGTCCTTGATATAACCAGCACTGTCCTCATCACACATTGAAAACAGGCTGCAGCTGAAGCTAGTCCAAAAGACATTTGAAGAAAATTGAAACCCCTAAGTGGGGTAACAAATTATGTCAAGTACCTTGAATGCTCATGTAGCAATACTTGATGGTATGCAGAAGAGAGATCTAAAATACTGAACGGCTCTGCCCCTTTTGGTAGTGACAGTTCCTTTTCGATGTTGGGTAGGGGTTGCCTGTCCACCAATATCTTTTTTTTTCAAATCACAGAGGTCGACACGCATACAGATGTTTTCCTCACCATCTTTAGGCAATACACAACAGGTGCCAACCACTCTAAATATTCAGTCTCTCCAATCACTCCTAAACCCTCCAATCCCTCCAACTCTTCTTCATCATATGGGGAGTTCTGCATACCTTGTGAACCCCACACCTGATCCTCTCTTCAAAATGATCTATGTTTGAATCCTTGAAGTTTTTTAGCAAACACATTGGCGTAACAATTAATTATATCAACATCTTCACTCACATACGCAATTTACATGACCTAATCAGGTGAGATGATACTCCAGTTGTGCAGATAACACCTCATGAGATTCTCACCCCTCTTTGCCACATAAATCTTACCAACAGTGTCTCCACCTTTCAACAATACATTCATAGGAATATATTCCATGAGGTCTACCATAGCACCTCCATATCCCATGGGTTTATATTGTGTTGTAGTATTGTGACAACCTTTATTCCAAAAATATCTTTACAGTTTTTGTCTCCAACCAACATATAGGGAGAAGCAAAATCAGCCAAAGCATCTGCTTTTTTCCCATCAGTAATAATTTTACAGTCTGGCATTCTTATCACTCCCATGTCACATACTTTGTCAGGAACATGTGCCACTTTGAAAATAATTTGATTCAAACCTTCTCACACTTCTTGCACTTGTTAAGCAGCATCTGGACCAGATACCCCTTTTTCTATTTTACCCTTGGATACCTGAGAATAGTGCCTTTCTTGCCACATTTACTGCAAGTGGATAATCGGGCACTATTCCCCCGTACACTCCACTATCCAACTCCGATGCCACTCTACGCCTCTACATTCCAGTTTACAACACTCTATTCCACTGTGCAACAATGTTCTGTGGGAGACTGTTGAAGACTCCCATTATAGTAATGAGACTGCTGAATTATGGATGGCAGCAACACCAAGTATGGGGGGGCTGAGTCTGATCCCACACCATGTGACAGCTGTTGGCCTGACCCTTCCGGCTAGCTGGCAGCACCTCACCAACACCAAATCTAAGAGTGATTTGTGGCAGCCTCTCGCATGACACTCAGACTCCTCAGGGAAGTTGTGGTGGGACAGACCTTTCTCTCAGTTATACAAGTTTCATACATGCAAAGACAAACAGAAGCAGGATCTTGGTTCAATATATATTTTATTGAAGAAACTGCATTCTACGTAAAAAAGCATGAATTGTGATTAAGACAATAATGAAACACAGCGCTATCACGGCAGTGACTAGGAAAGTGAAACACAAGAACAGTCTCACCATATTGATGTGATAGTGTCCCTAATATCCCTACTTACACTTCTCAGTTTCTACTTGAGAGCAAATAGCAGTGGTAGCCCTACTCCGCCCTTCTGGTCCCAGGAAGAAAGCCCAACCCCCATACCTGCTCTCAGAGGTAAAGAAGAGGTCTGTTAGTCTGCTGGGAGTCCTCCCACATAGACAAAGATGCACCAAAGGTTTCTGCAGAAACTGCAATGACGTGCAGCATGGGATGGCAAGTTGGCTGGACGGTCCCTTCTACCGTGGTGTGAGCAGTGTTATGTTTTATGATAACATATCTTAGTCTAAGAACTGGCCTGACGCGACAACACATATTTTTCTGTGTAAGGTAGACAATGTACTCTTTGGACCAGCAATCCCCAGTAAATATCGTGTACAGCCTTGGGTAGAGCACTAGATGAAGATGTCGTACAAAGAAATTAATGTGTGGAAGGGCACTGATAAAAGAACGAAAAACATCTCCGCTAAAATGAAGCTTTGCTTAAATAATAAAAGGAATACATGTAAAATGTAACTAGGTGAGAGGGCACAGGCCCAGGACTAAATAATTTGCCCATGTAAATGCTAAAACAATCTCACGAAAAGACAACACTCCACTCTACTGTACGAGACTCCACTCCAATTTAGAACAGTTTACTGCCTATTCTTTGCCAGTACACCCCACTCCATGCCACTCTACTACACAACAATAATACACTCTATTGTAATTTACTCTACACTACGGTATACCACTCCACTCAGCTCTACTGCACTGTACAAGACTTTACCTCACTCTTCACTACTATACAACTATCCACTCTACGCAGCTCCACTGTTTCACACACTACTGTACTATACAACACTGTACAGTACAGTTAAATATGCTTTTCCACTATTGGCCCAGATGTATGCATCCCCTCCCCTTTGTGGTTAGCAGTTTAGCTTTCTTACTGCCAATTGCCCAGTCTTTCAAAGCTGCATTCGCTTCCTATTGGAATCTGGTATTTCAGAAATTTACACAAGGGGCAATTTAGCTTTTAATCCCCTCACTCAGCACTGTTGCCTGGAAGCCTTCTTGGAGTGAGGAGCCCTTCTGCTTTCTGTGCCTCTCAGGCAAGCACACATGAGGCCATCCACATTTTATGTTATGTTATGTTAGATTTATTTATATAGCACACTTGCATACTAGCTTTTGGCAGCTTTAAGACTCACACTTTCATAACATTAGCTAAAAGATGGGCACTTCCCTAGCTAAAAACCTTGACTACAGAGAAAAAAATAACAAGACATTTTACTTGTTTAAAAGTCTGATCTTGCACATTATCCAAAATCGCAGGAGATACGTTTCTGATTGGAGTTGCATCAGAAGGCAATTCCATATCCTTGGGGTGGCTACAGGGAATGCTCTTTCAGTATAACTTTAGGTTAATACCTAAAGTTAGATGTAAGTCTGATGTGAGTTATGAACAGAAAGAATTAAACCACCAATGACTCATTTGCTTTGAACAGGAAGCCAGTTGAGAGATTGCAAAACTAGGGGTAATATGCTTATTCCTGAGCAATCTAAATTCAGGCAGCTAATTGAATTGTGTGCTAACTGGATGTGCTAACAAACTTTAGCTGGTGACACTAAGTACATGGAATTGCCATAATCCAATCCTGACTGGATTAGAGTGCTAACCGTGTTTTACAAATAAATGATCTTCACTGTTACCGGTTATACTCACTATCCTGTGTAAAAATTAAAGTCGTAGCTCTTGGGGCCTGATTATGATAGGTCAATAATCACACTTTGGGTGCATATTTCTGCTTGAGCCCAAAAAGGGATTAGAATCTTGGTGCAGACGGCAGATGTTTGGTCATGAAATTTGTGCCAGGTAGAACCTTCTCCAAATCGTGGAAGCACATAGTGCACATGCATTGAATGGCACTTCGGAATGGGAGATTACAAGGACTATGATTTTTTTCCCCCAATTCTGAAGTGCTCAAAACGTATTTAGGCACAAATTGCAGACTAGCTAATTGTGCATCCAACGCTATTGTAAATTAGCGGGAGCACAATCTTGATCTGATTTTGAAGCCCCCTTGTGATAGGGATCCTATTGCAGCACACATTTCACTTATATTTGCACAATATTAGGTGGACAATTCTCAATTATCTCTTTTAAATGATAAACAATCATGAACATTTTTATCACGAAAAGGCATATCGATTTTAACGTGAGGCTGTAAATATGTCAGATAGCCTATAAAACGCAGATAGTGCAAATTTTACAACCTTGACATACATTGAGGTGTTTACATAAACCTTTAATCTGGACTATCCTCTACCTACCTTTCAAGCTATTTGTCTCTTTGTTATTTGTACCTTAAGCTAACATATCCTCTCTTATCTCCCCTAAATAATCACATCTAGGTTGGTTTATGGCTAGGCCTGGGCAAAATGTATATTATGCCAGCTTAATTTGCATAATATTGGGAATTTTACATTACACTTACTGTGTGAAATTCCCCAAATTACACCATTTTGCCACTTTGCATAATTACCTCGCATTTGTGGTAAACATTTACAGAAAATGTGCCATTCACAAATATAAGCTGCTGTTGTTTGAGGTGCTTTGTCCTCGTGTCAAAAACTATACAAAGACACATTTCGTGCTAAAATATAGCGCGAAATGACAGATTTGCTTTTTGTGTAATTTTTCCAAAATTCCCTTTAATCAAGCAAACGAAAATTACTCAAATTTCACACACCACTCCTATGGCACACTTTGTATTTGTTTGTTTTTCCTTTGCTTTTTCACAAGGTGTCATTACTTTGCTCACCTGTATCTTCCCTCATGTAGTATTTACTTAGATTTACTTTATCTCCTTTCTGTGTGTATGTGATGTACACCAGCGGATTAATGCATCTGCTGCAGAAAGGTCCGCACAAGCTGAAGGTTACTTGTTTAGCAGGCCCACTCATTGCCAGTTGTCTGTGAGCTTGTCCGAACGATTATCAGGTTAAAAGTTCATGCACCCCCAGAATTATGGATGCAGTTAGCATTAGTGATTCCGGAATGAGGGGAAGCAGACACGTTTACAAGATGATGGGGAATAACATTGTAATTAGTGTTCTTGTACAGTTCCTCGACATTTTTCTATTTCATTTCTGTATAGATTTCTGAACGAACATTTTTGCCTGCCTTGAGCAGGCTAAGGATCTTGATATTGAGGTCCCATTTTTAGGGTCGAGCCTGCGTCGCATGCGCAATGCTACGCGAGATGCTTTAGTAATTAAAAAGGGCTCAGAGCCCTGTCCACGTCACGTCAGTGTCTGTCATTGGTTCGTGGGCTTGCCTGTTAGAATCTGCTTGATTCCATTAGTGGAAGGCATGCATACATCATGCCTTTTCCGATGGATAGCCCTCCTCGAGCGTATCGACCAAGTACAGAAAACATGCGGGGCTCAATGTTTCCTGTCCGGCTCGTGGACTACTTTTTCTCTATTTTCTCAGCGCGATCTCGCTTGGCAGAAGTCGAGCGCTTTACATAATATCGACCCTGTTACACAGTTAATTGCACTTTTTTCGGTTAGTACATAAATACACTTTTGCAGATAGGTTTTGTTAGAAATGGGGTTTTTGGTTGGCAGTCAGGTTACCCTCTGTCCAAGCAAGAACCCTCACTCTAGTCAGGGTAAGTCACACACAATCCAAAATTAGCCTGTGCCCACCCTCTGGTAGCTTGGCACGAGCAGTCAGGCTTAACTTAGAAGGCAATGTGTAAAGCATTTGTGCAATAAATCATACAATACCATAATATAGCACCACAAAAATACACCACACAGTGTTTAGAAAAATATATAATATTTATCTGGGTATTTGCAGGTCAAAACGATCAAAGATGCAATATGAATTTGTAAAGATATCACTGAAAAGTGATATAAAGTGTATTAAGTCTTTATAAAGCAAACAAAGTCTCTTTCAAGCACAAAGTACCTGGTTTGGAGTGGAAAATCTCTGCAAAAGGCCGCAGAAGAAGAGATACGTGGAAAAATAGTGTGTGCGTCGATTTCTCCCCAGCACACACGGACTTGCGTTGTTATTTTTCATGCGGGGAAGTCATGCGTCGTTTTCTGGCACGCGGACAGTCTCTTTCTATGGGTCGCGGGGATTACCAGATGTCCCGGGTCTGTGCGTGGAATCTCCTGCTTGTTTTCCGGCTGCGCGTCGTTCCGCGGGGCTGTGCGTCGAAGTTTCGCTCTCACGGCAGGCGTCGCGTCGATTTCTCCTCTGGAAGTCGGGCGGCATTGTCCTTGCGAGGCCGTGCGTCGCAGTTCCAGTCGTCCTGAAGGCGTCGCGTCGATCAGCTTCGGTGTGCGGCGTTTTTCTCGCCGTAGAACAAGCGGTGCGTCGAAAATTTAGGCGCACAAAGCGTCCAAGTGAAAAAGAGAAGTCTTTTTGGTCCCGAGACTTCAGGGAACAGGAGGCAAGCTCTATCCAAGCCCTTGGAGAGCACTTTTACAACCAGACAAGAGTTCAGCAAGGCAGCAGGCCAACAGCAAGGCAGCAGTCCTTTGTAGAAAAGCAGACAGGTGAGTCCTTTGAGCAGCCAGGCAAGAGTTCAGCAAGGTAGCAGGCCAACAGCAAGGCAGCAGTCCTTTGTAGAAAGCAGACAGGTGAGTCCTTTGAGCACCCAGGCAGTTCTTCTTGGCATGATGTAGTTTCTGGTTCAGGTTTCTTTTCCAGCAAGTGTCTGATGAGCTAGGGCAGAGGCCCTGTTTTATACTAAGTTGTGCCTTTGAAGTGGGGGTGACTTCAAAGAGTGTCTAAGAAATCCACCAGGTTCCCTTTCAGTTCAATCCTGTCTGCCAGGGTCCCAGTAGGGGGTGTGGCAGTCCTTTGTGTGAGGGCAGGCCCTCGACCCTCCCAGCCCAGGAAGACCCATTCAAAATGCAGATGTATGCAAGTGAGGCTGAGTACCCTGTGTTTGGGTGTGTCTGAATGAATGCACAAGGAGCTGTCAACTAAACCTAGCCAGACGTGGATTGAAGGGCACAGAAAGATTTAAGTGCAAAGAAATGCTCACTTTCTAAAAGTGGCCTTTCTAGAATAATAATATTAAATCCGACTTCACCAGTCAGCAGGATTTTGTATTACCATTCTGGCCATACTAAATATGACCTTCCTGCTCCTTTCAGATCAGCACCTACCACTTCAACAATGTATGATGGCAGCCCCAATGTTAGACTATGAAGGGAGCAGGCCTCACAGTAGTGTAAAAACGAATTTAGGAGTTTTACACTACCAGGACATATAACTACACAGGTACATGTCCTGCCTTCTACCCACACAGCACCCTGCTCTAGGGGTTACCTAGGGCACACATTAGGGGTGACTTATATGTAGAAAAAGGGGAGTTCTAGGCTTGGCAAGTACTTTTAAGTGCCAAGTCGAAGTGGCAGTGAAACTGCACACACAGGCCTTGCAATGGCAGGCCTGAGACAAGGTTAAGGGGCTACTGAAGTGGGTGGCACAACCAGTGCTGCAGGCCCACTAGTAGCATTTAATCTACAGGCCCTAGGCACATATAGTGCACTCTACTAGGGACTTATAAGTAAATTAAATAGCCAATCATGGATAAACCAATCAATAGTACAATTTACACAGAGAGCATATGCACTTTAGCACTGGTTAGCAGTGGTAAAGTGCCCAGAGGTCAAAAGCCAACAACGACAGGTCAGAAAAAATAGGAGGAAGGAGGCAAAAACTTTGGGGATGACCCTGTCAAAAAGCCAGGTCCAACATGACCCCCTACCAGCCTAAAGCCAGGGGAGAACAATCACTATCCTGATGTACTTCCCTGTTTGAGGCGACAGAACAAGGACCCAGGCCCACAACAGCAGGGGCATGCTCCAGTTCTTCGCCTTCCTGACTCCAATTGGATCCCTCTGTCCATACTCTCAGGGCCCACTAAGCCAACCCATGGGGAACCTTTCTCCTTACCTGCGGATCCGATCTGTGCAACACCTAACCTTACTTTGTTCACAGATGTATCCCATAGCAGGATAGTACCACCAGAACCAACACAGTGGTGTTGTCCATTCTACCCCTGGGGTGTGACTCTTGTCCCCTCCCCAGGGATAACTCTGTCCACCTAGACAGCAAGTCACAGTGGTTACTGACAGATGTCAGGGATGAGAGCCAGGCCCTACGCCTCTCAAAGCTCTCCCACCACTGTGGCTGTGGAGAGTGGGGGGCGGTAGCCCCACGTGCTGGGCACCCTCTAACCACTCTCCCTTGCACCAGGTCAGGGATGACAGCCTGAACCTGGTCCTCCCCTCTGGGGCTCTGTACCCTCCCAACTGGAGCGGTACCCCCAGAGTCCAACATGGTCAGGGTGCTTATAGAAGCCGCCCTGCACCATTCCTCCACCAGTGCAGGGCTGTTAACCTGCAACTGGCCCTCCAACCTGGGGTCTGTACTTTCAGGTTGGACTAGGGCCCGGGGTGAGGCTTCCCTCCCCCTGCCTTCCCTTCTGGGGTCCAGCACCCTCCAACTAGGAGTGGCCTCCTCAGAAGACAACATGGTAGGGGCACTGTTATCAGTAGCCCCTCCCTCCAGGTCTGGGGGGACACCCTGAACCTGGCCTTCCAGCCCAGGGTCTGTACCCTCAGACTGGATACCTCTGCACCTGACCATCCAACCCAGAGTCACCACCCTGAGGTTGAACACTTGCCTGGTACGCCAGGACTTCCTGGGGGGCACACTGACCCCCCACCAGGTCAGAGTTTAACCTCTGAACCTGGTCATCCAACCCAGAGTCACCACCCTGAGGTTGAACAATTGCCTGGCACGCCAGGACTTTCTGGGGGGCACACCTACCCCCCACCGGGTCAGAGTTTAACACCTGAACCTGGCTATCCAACCCAGAGTCCCCACCCTGAGGTTGGACAATTGCCTGGCACAAAAGGACTTTCTGTGGGGCACATCTACCCCCCACCAGGTCAGAGTTTAACCTCTGAGCCTGGTTAGCCAACCCAGAGTCACGACCCTGAGGTTGAACCATTGCCTGGCATGCCAGGACTTCCTGGGGGGCACACTCACCCCCCACAAGGGACACACCATCCCCAAGGGCCACACAAGAGTCTGGTTGGCGCAGGTCTCCTGACCTCTGCCCATCCGGCAGAGTCTGGATCTCCCCCAAACCAGAAACGGTTTCACCTGGGTCATTCCTGGAGGGTTCTGCTCTCAGAGCTGACCCCTGACTCTCCAGGTCCTCCACTGGGGTCCGCAACCCCCTCTCAACCCTCTGTCTGGACTTCTGCACCCCCTCACTAGGAGTGGTACTGCCAGACACCAGAACTGTTGGGATGCTGGCTACAGTCACCCCACCAAGTTCTTCTGACACTGTGGGGCTTCCCACAACAGGTGGCCCTATGTTACAGGCTAGGCTTCCCTCCTGGCATTCCCTCATGGAACCCTCTAGGACCTGGGACCTACCTGGGACACTAAAATCCTCTCCCACCTCACTTGGTTGGGAAACACCTAGACCACACCCTTCAGGAGCACCCCCAAATGTCTCTTCAGACTCTCTGGTACTCACCCAGAAGTCTGCCTCCACTGTAAGCTCCCTGGGGTCAGAGAACTCACACTCCACCTTGTGTTGGCGTAGCTCTGGAAAATAAGGACCAGACATATGCTCTCCAGCAATTACATCACTCTGCCCTTCACATATATTAACCACAGTACCCTTCACCCAACCATCCAGTGACTCAGCCTTGAAAAAACACTCTGCATCACCCTCCTGAGACTGGTGAGACAGTATCTGACTGTCCCTGACACTCAACCCATACTCTTCTGGGATGTCTCTACACTCTATATCCAGGACGTCCACCAGTGGGGAACCCTTTTCTCTGTCACTCTCTGCTAGAGCCAGTAAAGTGTCCCTCACCCCAGTAGGAATATGACTCCCTGTGCCAGTTCCCCAATCCTTCTCAGGGACCCTGTGCATAACGGGAACTACCTCATACCCTTGAACCACCTGGGGTGTGTCAACTCCCTTCTTCAAGTTGGGCACCACATCTCTGGGCTTGTGCCCTTCTTCAGCAGTACTGGATGCAAGATTTTTGCTGCCACCATCTGAACTGGACTCAGCCCTTCCGGCCTCCAGTTTCAGCTCTTCACAGCTCAGCTCTTGAGCTGCAATTCTTTCTTTTTCCAGGGCTAAGGTGCTCTCTGCCTCAGCCCTCTCAATAAAGTCATGTAGCTCCTCCCACTCTCACTCTCGAGCTATCTGCCATTCCTCTCTCATTGGTTCTCTTTCCTCATCTGAGTAGTCTTCCTCCTCATGTGAGCAGTCCTCTTCCTCATCTAAGGGGTACTTAGTCATTTGTTTTTTTGCTGCCTCTCTCTCTGCCCATCTTTCTTCCCCCCAGACTATGTAGTTATGTAGCATTTCCATCTTAGTAGATCTCCTTGATACAGGAAGGCCCCATTTTCTGCAAAGCCTCCTTAGGTCAGCCTTAGTGAGGTGGTCAGTAGGCACAAAGAATGAGTAGGTATGCATTCTTAATCTGATAAGATATTACCGGCAAAAACCAAAATCCAAAATATCAATAGTATATCCAGGAGGACATCAGAGAACCAAAAGCAACAAGATGAAAAAATCAAGTTGACCTTCAACTGTGGGTAGGTAGTGAAATACTTAGCTACTGTATGTCACTGCACAAACACAAGTCCTATCCTCACCGCTGAGCACCAATGTTATAAATGGGATTCGTTGGTTGGCAGTCAGGTTACCCTCTGTCCAAGCAAGAACCCTCACTTTAGTCAGGGTAAGTCACACACAATCCAAAATTAGCCTGTGCCCACCCTCTGGTAGCTTAGCACGAGCAGTCAGGCTTAACTTAGAAGGCAATGTGTAAAGCATTTGTGCAATAAATCATACAATACCATAATATAGCACCACAAAAATACACCACACAGTGTATAGAAAAATATATAATATGTATCTGGGTTTTTGCAGGTCTAAACGATCAAAGATGCAATATGAATTTGTAAAGATATCACTGAAAAGTGATATAAAGTGTCTTAAGTTTTTAAAAAGCAAACAAAGTCTCTTTCAAGCACAAAGTACCTGGTTTGGAGTGGAAAATCTCCGCAAAGGGCAGCAGAAGAAGAGATACGTGGAAAAATAGCGTGTGCGTCGATTTCTCCCCAGCACACACGGACTTGCGTCGTTATTTTTCATGCGGGGAAGTCGTGAGTCGTTTTCTGGCACGTGGACAGTCTCTTTCTATGGGTCGCGGGGATTACCAGATGTCCCGGGTCTGTGCGTGGGTTCTCCTGCTTGTTTTCCGGCTGCACGTTGTTCCGCGGGGCTGTGCGTCAAAGTTTCGCTCTCACGGCAGGCGTTGCGTCGATTTCTCCTCTGGAAGTCGTGCGGCGTTGTCCTTGTGAGGCCGTGCGTCGAAGTTCTGGTCGTCCCAAAGGCTTCACGTCGATCAGCGTCGGTGTGCTGCATTTTTCTCGCCGCGGAACAAGCTGTGCGTCGAAAATTTCGACGGATGAAGCGTCCAAGTCAAAAAGAGAAGTCTTTTTGGTCCTGAGACTTCAGGGAACAGGAGGCAAGCTCTATCCAAGCCCTTGGAGAGCACTTTTACAATCAGACAAGAGTTCAGCAAGGCAGCAGGCCAACAGCAAGGCAGCAGTCCTTTGTAGAAAAGCAGACAGGTGAGTCCTTTGAGCAGCCAGGCAAGAGTTCAGCAAGGTAGCAGGCCAACAACAAGGCAGCAGTCCTTTGTAGAAAGCAGACAGGTGAGTCCTTTGAGCAGCCAGGCAGTTCTTCTTGGAAGATTGTAGTTTCTGGTTCAGGTTTCTTCTCCAGCAAGTGTCTGATGAGGTAGGGCAGAGGCCCTGTTTTATACTAAGTTGTGCCTTTGAAGTGGGGGTGACTTCAAAGAGTGTCTAAGAAATGCACCAGGTTCCCTTTCAGTTTAATCCTGTCTGCCAGGGTCCCAGTACGGGGTGTGGCAGTCCTTTGTGTGAGGGCAGGCCCTTGACCCTCCCAGCCCAGGAAGACCCATTCAAAATGCAGATGCATGCAAGTGAGGCTGAGTACCCTGTGTTTGGGGTGTGTCTGAGTGAATGCACAAGGAGCTGTCAACTAAACCTAGCCAGATGTGGATTGAAGGGCACAGAAAGATTTAAGTGCAAAGAAATGCTCACTTTCTAAAAGTGGCCTTTCTAGAATAGTAATATTAAATCCGACTTCACCAGTCAGCAGGATTTTGTATTACCATTCTGGCCATACTAAATATGACCTTCCTGCTCCTTTCAGATCAGCAGCTGCAACTTCAACAATGTATGAGGGCAGCCCCAATGTTAGCCTATGAAGGGAGCAGGCCTCACAGTAGTGTAAAAACGAATTTAGGGGTTTTACACTACCAGGACATATAACTACACAGGTACATGTCCTGCCTTCTACCCACACAGCACCCTGCTCTAGGGGTTACCTAGGGCACACATTAGGGGTGACTTATATGTTGAAAAAGGGGAGTTCTAGGCTTGGCAAGTACTTTTAAATGCCAAGTCGAAGTGGCAGTGAAACTGCACACACAGGCCTTGCAATGGCAGGCCTGAGACAAGGTTAAGGGGCTACTGAAGTGGGTGCCACAACCAGTGCTGCAGGCCCACTAGTAGCATTTAATCTACAGGCCCTAGGCACATATAGTGCACTCTACTAGGGACTTATAAGTAAATTAAATAGCCAATCATGGATAAACCAATCAATAGTACAATTTACACAGAGAGTATATGCACTTTAGCACTGGTTAGCAGTGGTAAAGTGCCCAGAAGTCAAAAGCCAACAACAACAGGTCAGAAACAATAGGAGGAAGGAGGCAAAAAGTTTGAGGATGACCCTGTCAAAAAGCCAGGTCCAACAGGTTTCATTACCAGTGAAAAGTCGGGTTAGGAGTTTACAACGCTATCAGTTCTAACACGAGCAAACGCGAGACCCGTTGCATTGCAAATGCTTGTTTTTTTTTAGAGTGAACTGGTAATGCCAGTTACCAGTACCATAGGAATAACGAGATATGCAGGAATGCTACAGAGCTCTGCATTTTCACTTGAACGTTTTGGCAGCTGAAACTCTGGGCTAAAATGAGCAATAATTTGGGAATCGGACCTAGATAAACTGATTGTCCTGGTAATTCCACCTGTAGATCTAACTTGAAATCTCTCATTTGCTCTGCTCCGCTAAATTATCGGTACACCAGACCTTTCAGAGGGTGGACGAAGCAGGAGGGGTACTGAGGCACTCATAAAAATGCCCTAAGGCTGTGTGCATAACCTGCACTATATTTAATCCTGATGTGTATGGTCACTCCTTTCATTAATGAGGCACTTGGAATGAGTCCCATGTTGATGACACCACTTAATCGTGTCTATTAAATGAGCGTGGCAGGAAATAGAACTAAATATCATCACCTCAAAAACAGTTAAGAAAAGAAGTGCTATTCTGTAAAGGTATTTTGTGTAAATGTGAGCTACTGAAATGAGGTGATGCCTCTGTTTTGCTTTGTGATATGATGCCTCATGTTCCTTATAGCATGAGGGATTCAGTGTGCTCGATCCAAAGCAATAGTCCTGGTTATCCTGATTGACAACACTCTATCATAGACACCACACCTCCCAATTTCTGCATTAGTGTTCGGTTGTGAGTCCTCTGCACCTGCTAAAGGGCTGTAAACCACATGATAAAAGAATAGTTTAATAGATACCCAATTACTCCATGACACTTTTAGGATGCAGGCAACATGTCCAGCTTTGCCTCTCTCATCAAGGGAATTGCCATGACTGAACACGAACTTTCAGTTACACAGTGTGCAAACATCTCTCAATACCAAATTTAAAAACATTCATGTTCCCTGAGAAATGGTTATAGCTTTAATTGATAAAGAACTGATTACCAGTTATGTCATTACAATTTGTGGGACACCGGGCACGCTGGAATTTGTCCCCTAACCACAGTGGTAGGGGTTGACAATTTATAAGGCCTGCAGCCATTCAGAAAGATTAAGAAAGAATTAAGAAGTGGATCGACGGAGGGTATGAGATAGTACGCGTTCATAATTTTAGTGGTTCATGTATAACGTTTGATGAAGCACAAACAGCAGTTTTTACAATTCCCTAAAAGTGCACACCTAAGAAGTTCAGAGAACTGTATTTCAGAGTGTAGGTCAATGATCATGGCATTTTTCCGAAATGGCTGCAAATTCTCTGCTTTACGAAGATGGGCTCCATGTACTGAAGAGTCGATGTGTTTGCCAGTTTTGTGCTATCTAGAGCTGTGGTTCTGATTCTGGACATATTTTGGACTACATAGCAATACATATTAGAAACAACCATTGACACCATCAGTAGCACAGCATTGTTCCAGGGCACAATATTGGCTAAGCATTTGCCACTTCTGCAGCATATTCATTCATGGGTTGCCGTAAATATCAAAACTATACTTGAGACATCACCCCAAAATGCTCGAGGCCAAATAGCTGGCTGAGCATTTGTTACCTCAGCAATACATCTTTCTCAGATTATACCAATACTATGATCTCTGTTAGCAGTCCTCTTTAGACAACTTAATTGCTCCTGCATAACAAATTATACTCGTACTTCAATCTACCCGAATAATACACAATGGACGCGATTTGCAACATGTTGCCTGTCCAAGGTTTCACACCACATTGCTAGGCTAGCGTTATCCACATCAGCAGCACATAAAATATGCTCTCACCAACCTACCGTTCAACCATCCAGAAAATGTAACTTAAAAAAACCCCACACCCACTTAAAACTACGCTAACTGTGTGGTAATGGAAACAGTGTCGCCCCAGGCTAAGCAACGGACAATCATACACTCCCTGAGATTGAAACAAATTGAAAAGCACTTTACACGTACATTCATACCTACAATGCTCCACTCCACAGTGATCCAAAAAAGAAACTAGCTGATCGCTATACACTTTTAAGCATTACAAAATAGAAGCAAATACTGTGTATAAAGGCCACTCTGTCTCTGGTTAATGAGAATCGAAGTACTGTAAAGGGCACATGGTTTCTGAAAGTGCTGCAGGACTATACACATGATAGAAATGTGCTGCGCAACGATAAGAATATAATGATACATAACATATCACTAAATGTTTTCTCTTTCTTTCTTTTCCTATATCTCCATTCCTTGTTTCTCACTATGGCATTTTACCTGACGCCTTGAGATTCTGGGTTTCAATTAAGCTGATTACGACTCATAAAACCACACAAACAGATGTTTGCTTTTCAGTGAAAAATGGAAAACACTGAATTTTGCTGCACTAATAGTCCTTCGGTGCCTTATGTTGTCAAAGTAGTGTCAGTGTAGCCTTCATCTCTAAGCATCTTTCTGTGATGGATGCTACCACTGTGCACATTCGGGCCATGACAAGTCAACGTCAACAGATATGTCCTTGTGTCCACCAACAGAATCTGTAGGCTCTTGGGGCTTACTTCCAATGCATGTTGTATTTAATGGCACTAAAGCCAGCTGTGCTTGATATTTTTTCACAATATAGAAAACACACATGAACAGCACAAGTGGAACAACTGCTTTACAGAACACAGATAAGCAGTAGCTGATACAGCTCTCACATACACCTGTCAGGAGCACAGCAGTCACAGTCCCTGTAGTGCTTTCAAATAAACCTGAGCCCTCGTCTCATGCGGAAAGATATGCTTAGCCTTCCTCACACTGGTGTCCAAATTGGTCCAAACAAATACATAAGACCAATTTTACAAATATTGTGCTGTGAGGAAATATAACTTACTGTTGTAGTACCATTGGCTTACTTATGAATCCCAGGAGCAGTCCTGGCTTCCTCTTGGATTTGAAGAGCAGGCCAAGAGAACCACAAGAGTAAGTCACTGCAGTCTTTGGGAAATAGGCCCAATATTCAGTAGGCAAGACCCAACAACGTAAACAATACACCATGAGAAGGAAAGAAAAGCTTAATAAAAATACGTAGATCTTGCTGTGTAGCCTTCCTACATTAACCAATTTGCCTCCTATGTCACCCTAGTTGACTTTATTCACTGTAACCTACACAGTGAAACGACAAAACAGCTTCTGTATGGTATACATGTTTTTTTACTATCTCATCTTTTACACAAAGCAGCACATTCCACTGTCATCAAAGGTCACGCAGCCAACAGTATGCAGATGAATTATAGAGTAGCCTTGTTCTCAATGGCCACGGAGTGTAGGAAACAGCCCAGAGAAGACAGTAATGGTATATTTAGTGAGACACATGCACAAATCTCCCTGTTGCGGATGATGGGAGGACGTATACCTCACTGGTACCTTTACCTAGGGAAGGAGTTAGGAATAAATGAGGATGCATGGTAATAATGTTTTCTGGGTGGTCACTCTAAATGAAGGGCATGTAGCTACTGCAAGTGCGCCTGGTCCTTAGTAAGTAAACTTACAAGGGGACGCATATAGGTAGATGAACCTTTTGGATCGCATGGAGTATCCTAGTCATGTAGAGACTATCGAGGACAACAATAATCAGCATAAAACATCTTCCCATGAATATTCACAACTCGATGAAGAGTTAAACAATTTTTATTTCCCTATTGATTACATTTCTAAATCATCTGTTAGATCAATCTTTATTTAATCCACTCAATTATTAATTCATTAATGAAAACATAATCTCATAACTTGAAGGAAACATATGCGTAAATGCACCTACATGTGCCAAAAGAATACCAGCATTAATAGCAGAGTTCAATAGATAGCTCGACAGTCATTTGTCACTGTCAACGTCACTCCTAACAGCCTCCCTATCAAAGATTAGCATCAGCATGTGGGGCTTCATGCAAAACAATTTAGAGAAAAAACATTAATTTGGAAAAGATTTTAAGTGAGAGTTCTATAATTAGCGCAGTTGGTACCTAGAAGAAAAGGCACAATTTGTCAGTCACATTTTCATAGCTACCTATCCACAGGATGGATCAGCAAGAAAGTCAGTCTTTGTCTTCAGGTCATCAATTGGTCAGGCTCTCAGAGTATGAGCCCAATGACAGAATCTCCGACAGCGCCTCCTGACGTCAAAAATTCTCCTCTCGCATCCCAAGTTTCAGCCCCTTGTCATGACTTTTTTTTAGGGTCTCCCAGTCAATCTCCCTAATTCCTAACTGGTCAGTCAGTCAGCAGATATGACTTTAACCTATAGTATTTGTTTACCAACTCTACCAATTTTAATGTTAGTTCTGTCACAAGATGTGGATTGGTCCGCTATACGATGTCCTCATCATCCGACTCTTCAGGTATCTAAATTGGTGCATGTTCCTCTTCAGTCAGTGTCTCCATTGTTCAAGTCCTGGGAAAATACATTTAGCCTACTCTACACTTAATTGTATCAAATTGTCTTCATCATCTCCTGTCCGCTGGTACATTGCAGAAAATTCTAGCTAAGCAACTTTTACATTAGGTGGATCAAGGACAGTTCATGCACCCAGCTTCTTGCAACACGGTTAGTATTTCAGCTCTTCGTGTGCGAGGCCTAGGAAAACTAAGCCATAAATTCAGTTAAGTTAACACTACAAATTAAAGTAAAACATAGGGTATACATTTCAATATGACATATTACTTCATAATTATTGTATATTTTTCATTATTTCATAGAGTTTCAGTTATGTTAGTACAATCTCGTATATATGGCTGTCATGCCCGAGGGCACATTTTCAAACATGCACATTATTTTTTTCTACCATTAATTCTGCTACAAACTTTTCATTATTCAAGCACATAAACATAATTAATAATTTTCTAATTAACATATCTGATTCAGCACTACGGAGACTTCTGCCATTTCAAAAAGATTAAGAAGTCGATCGTCAGAGTGTATGAGATAGGAAGCGTTCATAATTTTAGTGGTACATATATAACCTCTGATGAAGCACAAACAGCACTTTTTAAAATTCCTTAAAAGTAGGAAAGACAGTTAAGTACATATTGAGAACTCCACTGACGCCCATAAGGTCACAGAAATGTGGCACTGCTATACAATTTTGCTTTTAGGTGTCTAATTTTTATGTTGCCCAAACAGAGCGGTACAATTATTAACTGTTAGAGAGACATTGCAGGCAGATTGTCCAAGGCATGTTAAAGATGAGGTCTTTGGTTGGCAGTCAGGTTACCCCCTGTCCAAGGAAGGGCTCTCAATCTAGTGAGGGTAAGTCACACATAATCCAAATGATCCTGTGCCCACCCTCTGGTAGCTTGGCACTGAGCAGCCAGGCTTAACTTAGAAGGCAATGTGTAAAGTATTTGTGCAATAAATCATACAATACCACAACATAGCACCACAAAATACCCCACACAGTGTTTAGAAAAATATATAATATTTATCTGGATAAATGCAGGTCAGAACGATCAAAGATGCAATAAGTAAATGTAGAGATATCACTGAAAAGTGATATAAAGTGTCTTTAGTCTTTTAAAAGCAAACAAAGTCTCTTTCAAGCACAAAGTACCTTGACTCGGACTGCACACGGTGATGTGTCATTTAGTTTTCACGCAGGGACGGCTGTGCGCCGATTTCCGGTGCTCGGTCATGGATCCTCTTCGGGTTGCGGAGTTTTCAGATGCCCCGGGCATGATGCGTGGATTTCCGGCACTGCTAGGACAAAGTCACAGGAGCTGCGTAAATCCGGTAGGCGTTGCGTTGAATTTTCTACCGCACAGCAAGCACTGCGTCAATTCCTCTCTAGAAGTCAGGCTGCGTTGTTCCGGCTCGGCTGTGCGTCGATCCGGTGAGGCCGTGTGTCAAATTTCTGATTGCTACGCTGGTGCTGCGTTGATCTTCTCGTTGCAAAGTCGGGCTGCATTGTTCCAGTTCAGCGTGCAGTGAAATTTATACTGCGGTGCAGGCTGTGCGTCTGTTCCGGAAGGCTGTGCAGCAATTTTTGCCGCACAATGAGTCCTTCTTGGAGAGATAAATTCTTTTTGGTCCAGGGAACAGGAGGCAAGCTCTATCCAAGCACTTGGAGAGCACTTCATCACCACAGCCAGAGAGCAGCAAGGCAGCAGGGCAACAGCAAGGCATCAGTCTTTCACAGAAAGCAGACAGGTGAGTCTTTTGAGCAGCCAGGCAGGTCTTCTTGGCAGGATTCAGGTTCTGGTTCAGGTTCTCTTCCCCAGGAAGTGTCTGAGTTGGTAGGGGCAGGGGCCCTGTTTAAATACCCAAATGTGCCTTTGAAGTGGGGGAGACTTCAAAGAGTGGCTTAGAACTGCACACGGTCCCCTTTCAGTTCAATCCTGTCATTGAGAGCATACAGACTATAGTGATTACGTACTGCTTGCTTGTTGTAATGCCCTAGGCCATAAAAAGAAAATCACAGCGTAAATCTGCAGGTTTAGGAGCAATCTTTACAAAAAGACGTATTGTGATTCATTGGTTAAGGTTACAGAGTCCACAGGTTGATCACTGGCTCAAACATATAAGTCAATGGGCAATGAGTGAGGGGGGACTAATGACACACACAA
Source organism: Pleurodeles waltl (assembly GCF_031143425.1). Classification (NCBI taxonomy): domain Eukaryota; kingdom Metazoa; phylum Chordata; class Amphibia; order Caudata; family Salamandridae; genus Pleurodeles; species Pleurodeles waltl. The sequence goes on from NC_090442.1 coordinate 516,851,745, forward strand.
GAGCAGATGATAGGCTAGCCAAGGGCTTAGCTGACTGGGCTATGGTGCTGCAGATGTTGACTGCCCCTCAGGATACTACCCATCCTTGAAAACCATAACATGACTAAATGGCAGCTATGTGTATTGGGCAATGCATGGAGCAGCTGAACATTAATCTAACTAAATAAAACTGGGTGCTCACAACAGTATGATATCATTAGGACATTTGTATAATTGAATGGGTTAGTGTTGTGAATGTGCTGGAAATACTGATGAATTGACTGAGGAAGGGGAGGGAAGAATGAAGTTGAATTCTAATAATCGAGAAGAGTTCTGTGGGACAAAACTTTAAAGGGACAGATTACTATAATGATCAGGAATATACTAAAGCATTGGCTGCTTTTCTGTTCTGCTGTATCCGAGTCAATAGAAATTCTCCCTTTCTAAACTATTAATGTTATTTGCTAATTGTTGATGGGTAATGCAACCAGACCTCTGGTTGTAATTGGATTTTATCATTGATACTAAACTATTTTGACTTGCCCATGAGAGAAATACTCTATTTTGGATGTTACCGCTTCAATTGGTTTGCAAAGGCATGAATCCCTTGAGCCCAGGATTGCCCGCATTTGATGGTCCCTCCCTGTGGAGTGATTTTGGGACACGGGAACATCACAGCCCTTTAGCCCTATCTAGAGCCAATATTGACCTCAGTCCTCATGATGATCCCTTATCAACTTGGGATCCAAACACTGTTGACTATTGGTGCAAGACCCAGGTTGATTGTAATTTTATGAATGGACAGTGTCTGCAACTGATGATATTTTTATCATACATTTCACTCAATTGTATCACTTAATTGTGGTACCAAGCACTTTTTCACCTCACTGAATATTCACTGAATTTGCTTTTGATTGTGACTGATCTGCTTTGTGAGTAAAACAAAGAGCTTTGGAAAAAGCAAATAATTTTCTCTTCTTTGTTATTTTCATCATAGGGACCTTTGTTCCCTGCACCTTGACACAATCAGGTCCCTATGGAATCTTGGGTTTCCCTTGTTTACCATGTTTAAAGCAAAAAAGCAAAAAATTTATAGAAATACCTGAGAAAAGGTCAGCGAAACACTGGATTGAAATTATGAAATACCAGTGCTTAAATTGAGCGGGTGGTTTCCGGTGCTCGGCACCGGCACTTAATTGTCAGCACCGGTGCTGATAACAGTCTGCCACAAGGTGTCACTGTCTTGCTAATTTAGAGATGACCACAACAGCAGTTTATTAATAATTCAAAGTACATTACAAATAACTATTACCTGCCTCCCTAAACACTCTTCTAGCTTTGGGGGACTGAAATAGTCCGAATTGTCATGCTTGTAGGAATGTGATGGTTAGTAGTTGTGTTGTTACTATCATTGGTAGCATGGCAAGTGCATTTTGTGGTGCAAGATACAGTGGCCTCCTGAAGAGAGCATACACTCTTTTTTTCTTTTTACAAATTAAGCACTGTGAAGCACCTTATATCCCACAATGTATACATCATTTTCAGTATAAAACCCTCTTTCAGCTGATCATTGCCATTTGACTAAATAGGATAACAGCAGGGTGGTGCATTAAATGCCCAACATTCATCTTTAATCTCCTGCAATCAAATCTTAATGCAGTGCAAATATATTCTCAGGCATGCACATAAGTGGCATGGGGTGTGACAGGCCTGCTTTTGAAGAGGAATTAGAGAGCTGGAAATCAAAATAGGTAAGCAGTTGAGAGAAATAATGAAAAGTTACTTGAAAAAGGAAATTCAAGCAAAGGGTGGAAGGAAGGGTTGAGATGCAGGAAAGAAGGAAGGCAATAGGATTGAACAAGAAACTGACGGAAATTAAACAAAATCCTTTTTAGTTGTTGTATAACACCAATCTTTGGGTGTTTAAGGCACACAAAATCTAACAACTGATACCCACTCTTATCCATGTTTTGAAAACTCTGAACAAACCCCACCAGAAACCACGACAAATAGAATCTACAAAGAGGAAAGCCAACTGAGAATGTATCTCTCTATCTCAAATTTTCTTCCATCACCTTAACTCTCTTCTTCCTCAGCCCATTACTTTTACTCCCTCTTTCTTGTAATCATCTTTTTCTTTTCTTTATTTGCATATTTTCCCTTTCAAAACACCAACAATGTCTGTGAAGCCTTGTCTCCTGCTATGATATTTTGTTCTGTCTCTTTGTATGTAATCAAGCACATTGGTAGATTGCAGGACTTCATAATAGCTTAAAGCCCTTATTTTTCTACATGTAATCAATCTCTCAGGCTGATTGCCTAACTTGCAGTTGACCTATGAACTCTTTGGTAACTTGTTAGACCTGGCATCTTTTGGCATGTTTCCCCTGTCTTTTTGCCTTCTGACCTCCTGTTTTTATGGTATGCTGGACTCTGTTTTTGCTGGTTTATTGTCTCTGCGCACTTTACCACTGCTGATCATTGCTAAAGTGCAAGTGCTCCCTATGTAAATTGTATTGTTGATTGGTTTATCCATGACTGGCATATTTGCTTTACTAGTAAGCCCCTAATAATGTGCACTAGAGGTGGTGCCTTGGGCCTGTAACTTAAATGCTACTAGTGGGCCTGCAGTACTGATTGTGCACACACATAAGTAGCCTTGTAAACATGGCTCAGACCTGCCACTGTAGTTTCTGTGTGTGAAGTTTTAAACTGCCAATTCGACCTGGCAAGTGTACCCACTTGCCAGGCCCAATCCTTCCCTTTTACTATATGTAAGGCACCCCTAGGGTAGGCCCTAGGTAGCCCCAAGGGCAAGGTGCAGTGTATGTTAAAGGTAGGACATGTACTGATGTGTTTTACATGTCCTAACAGTGAAAAACTGCCAAATTCGTTTTTCACTGTTGCACGGCCTATTTCTCTCATAGGTTAACATGGGGGCTACCTTTAATTATTCTTAAAGTGTAGTTTCCCTTTGAGAGCAGATAGAGATGAGTTTTGGGGTCTCTGAACTCACAATTTAAAAATACGTCTTTTGGCAAAGTTGGTTTTTAAATTGTTTGTTTGAAAATGCCACTTTTAGAAAGTGGGCATTTTCTTCCTTAAACCATTCTGTGCCTCTGCCTGCTTTTGTAATCCACATCTGGGCCAAACTGACAGGCTGTTGTGAATCTTCTCTAGACAGTGACACAAAGGGAGCTGGGGCATAGCCTGTATATCCTGATGGGCCAGCTGGGCTAGAGTGGAGGGAGGTGTTGTCACTTACACATGAAAGGGCTGTGCCTGCCATCACACAATGCAGTTTCCAACCCCCTGGTGTGTGTCTGGGGCCAGGCCTGGGCAAGACAGGATCTTGTGAACAACAGAGACTTTCCTTTGAAGAATGCCTAATTCAAAGGCAGGAAAGGGTATAAGTAGTGGGCCCAATACCCAGACCTATAGAATCTTTCTGGATCAAAAGGAACCTCCGCCAAGGGGAAGAGCTGAAGAGCTGGAGGAGGAGTACTGCCCCTTTGCCGTGTTGCTTTGTTGGGTTGGCCTGCAGTTGCTGCTTCTGCCTTAAAAGAGATCAAATGGTGTGCTGTGTATCCTGCTTGAGAGTTCTCCAAGGGTTTGGAGTAGAGTTTACCTCCTGTTGGAAGTTTCAGGGACACAAAAGACATCAGTTTCATCTGCTTACAGCACGGGGAACTGTGTGTTTTGTGCTGTTCAGGAAGAAAAACCACTGCCACGCTGTCAATGACACTGCTGGCCTGCACCGTGACCTGTTGACGTGCACCGCCCGCTTCGCACCGCAACCCTGGTCTCACCGCCGCCGCCATCTGATACCGCCACTGAGCCACTGCTTGCACCGTGACCTGTGGGCCTCGCACTCCGGCATTGCCTTGCTCACACCGCAGCCTGGGCATCCCTGACGCTGCTGGTCCTGCTGACACAGGCGCTGCTGCCTGCACCGTGGCCTGTGGATACCACTCAGGAGGTACACGAAGCACCGTCTCGTCCCGTCCCGCAACGCAGCCCTAGTCCACTGACGCCAGCACCATCGACTCCAGTGTGATCACCAGGCGTCCCTGTCTGCACCGTGACCAGTGGCTGCCGCACCACCGACTTGGGCCTACCGATGACTGCGCTTCAGCAATGATGATGCAGCTGTCTGCACTGCGACCTGCCGACATTGCACGTCGCACCACCCCACTTCACACCGCAGCCCTGGTCTCACCGATGCCACTGGATGCGGTCACCGGCCCGGAGTTCGATCTGCAACACGTGTGACTTCAAGGGATCGATGACCCCCGCACCGACCTCCGGAACCAACACCGCAACACCAGCGACGCCGCTCTCCGGACCTCATCACGAGGATCACAACGCCCTGCATCTCCAATGTACTGTTTATGGGTCTTCCCGACTCCGCAGGTGTCCCGCAATGCCGTGGCAGGCCTGAACTCTTGGATTTGTTGTTCACGATGCTGTGATAGCCCCAGACGGAGCTACTGACTTCAAAGTACTGCCTTTTTAAGTAATTCTTGCAACATTTGTATCTTATTTATTGTATGTTGAATTTTTATTATTTTATATTATTATATTTATTATATTTGGTTTTGTTTTATATGGATAAACATTCCCTATTTTTTTTAAACTGGTGTGCTGTCCTTTTGTAATGTTTTCACTGTATTACTGTGTATTACGTGCAAATGCCTCGCACATTGCTTCTGAGATAAGCCTGACTGCTCATGCCAAGCTACCAAGGGGGCGAGCACAGGTTATCTGAGCTGGGTATCTCCCTTATCCTGACTAGAGTGCGGGTCCCTACTTGGACAGGGTGCAAACCGACTGCCAACTAGAGACCCCATTTCTAACATAACTCAAACAAGAAGCTTTGACTGACATTGGATGGCTTTTATGGGTTATATGAGTTACATTTTTCAACATTAATTCAACGTGTCTCTGCCTACAGACTCTTAGGTGGCCAATTACGGCTCGACCCACAACACACTCCTACTAATCAGTATATATCACCCACCTTGCATACTAAATGAGTTCTTACCTAGGTAGTGAGCCCTTAATTCTACCTTAATGTGCCTTGTGTGAACACTTCCATAGCCATCATACATAAGGACACAATCACCTGCATCATCACCGACGACAGTACCATACCAATCATGGAACACATGAACTTCCAGCTCCGTACCGATGACAACACCACCATCAAAGGCACCCTCACTTACAGACCAGCAGGACCATGCACCAGACAAAGCAATGCCATCTCAGATGTCGTCATTCTGCTTGCCATTGATTCCGAACACTACCTTTTTCGGGGAGACCTCATCTTTCACTTAGATGACCCCACCAACACCAACTACACTGATCTCCTGGAGAGACTGAGCAATATAGGCCTCAAGCAACTACTCACCAACCCCACACACAAAGCAGGTCACATGCTAGACCCCATCTTCAAGTCTAGTAACCGAATCCTGTACAGCAACACCTAGGAACTCACTTGGTCAGACCACTCCATAGTACTCTTCACCATCACCGGATACACCCACACAACCCCCAAACAACTCGGCACCACTGCCACAACTGGTCCAAGGTTATGCAGCACCAATGGATGCACGCCCTCGACAGCACACAGCCCATAGGAACCAGCAACCTAGACCTCGCATACAGTACTTCAATGATTGGATCACCAAAGCCACTGACCAAGTCGCCCACACCAAAGCACCCAAAACACATGGACCTGCCAAGCAAACCAACTGGTACACCCCTCAACTCAGCACATCAATATGCAAGCACAAATAGATTGAGAGAAGATGGGGTACCAGCAAGAACCACACTGACAGAGACTCCTTCAAATCAGCCCACCACAAATACCACCGTCAGATCAAACCAGCAAAGAGAGGCCCACTGCATCGAAAACCAGCACCAACCAAACCAAGGAACTCTTCACAATCATCAGAGAGTTCACCTGCCCAGCAGCATGGAAAATGCAATCCTCCTCTCAAGAACTCTGCGACACCCTCACTGACCACTTCCACAACAAGATAGAAGCCATCTACAAGAACTTCAATGCTCAGTCCTCCAACCCCGCATGTGAACATTCTCAGGTTTCTTTACATAGACTGACATAAATGGGAAACTGAAATTTATAGGGTCTTTCATGATAAAAATTTGGAGAGGATACTGGCCTACCTAGCAACAACATCTAGAAATGCTAGATTCAGACTCATCCAATGTTATGTACTTCTAGGAACTTACCTTTCCCCTGCCAAGATAAATGAGTTCTTCCCCCTGGTAAATGTTTTCTGTTCTTGTTATAATCTTCACAATGCTGATCTTCTACATATGCTTTGGTTCTGTACATCTTTGGCTCAGTACTGGTCGACCATTACTAAACAACTTGCCCAAGTAACATCTTGTAGAGATTGGAGATTTGTGCCCTAGGCTCATTTAAACACACCAAGAAGGATAAACCTAGCCAGGCTCGTTGTGAAACGCACCATCACAAGACATTGGAAAGCTGGCCAACCACCATGTCTGAAGGTCTGGCACCAATCGTTTGTTTGGGCCAAGGCAGAATCCACAGCTATTAACTAGGAAGAGGTAAGAGGTCTTTGGAAAAGACCTATTTCTCAGGGCTTGGATGAGCTCCTACATTACTTTCAAGCAGAGGCTGAAGATAACTCCATTCCACCGTAGAGGCCACTGTGGTCAACAAAGCCCTCAGTATAGCTTCTCAGCCCCTATCATTAAGACTTAGATCTGTCCCCCAGCGACTCCAATAAAAAACGCTTCATGCAGCCACTGACATCTCCTCCCTGATTAATTTTATGCATGATGTAACCATATATCTGCTTCTCTGCACCTGATAGAGCATTTAGCCTAAGTTTACTGTTTAAAGTTTCTTTTCATACTCCTCCCTTCTTTCTCCTTACAATGTACGACTCTGCATGTCTATTTGCATGTTATATCGACATAAGATAAGGGGAAATGATGCATTGTCACACAGAACATATAGACTCTACTCTCTGTCACTGTATAACTAAAGACTTGATTGTTCCAAAGAATGGTGTTAATGAGTTTGGGATATGTCAGGCATTTATATCAATAGCAAAACGTATTTTTCAAAGATTTGTAGTAATGTGCACCCTTACAAAGAATTCCTTGTATTGCTCAGCCTGGGCGAGTGAAGTCATGTGGAATGTCAGATGTGTGGTGGGGTGCAGACTAACAGACTAGCAGAGAGAGGCTGGTTGAGCAGAATAGCTGCTCCTACCACTGTGCATTCTCCTGTTGTAATTATGTAACTTAGTTCCTAAACAAAGTATCTATCTGTACTGCAATTTATGTGACTTGTGACCTGATTCCTCCTCGTCCACGAGACATGTATGGATGTTACAATAGTGTCGAGGATGGGATGGAAACTGCCGGTAGTGTCTGCGATTTGTGATGTGGCAAGTGTGAAATGTAACCAATTTCAGTGAGTGTTTACAAGTCCACTGCTATCCCCAAAAGCGGTCCCTTGCCTCGAATACTCTATAAATCCGAGTGGTAAGAACCCGAGAGAGCAGCAGCGTGTAGCTGTATGAGGATTTCACAAGGGCCATACTGGTTGGTGCTTTTATGAGCATTTTACTATGTGCCTTGCAGTGCCAGTTCAGTGTGCACGTCAGGTGTGCTTATTGTTGAACATAATATTTTATTTTTTGTCACTTAAACTTTGGTGGTGCACGCTGGTTTATGTGTGTTACACATGATCCTGGGCTGCTATGTGGTCTTTGATGCATAAAAACGCGAATTCGGCCATGGAGACAAGGTCATGGAATAGGGTTGTGTGGAGTGGAGTGGACACTGCCCCCTCCCTCCTTTTTTACATCTTCCACTCTTCACCCACTATCACCTAATCAAGGTCTTCTCATCTTCGTCTTGGCTTGCCACACCCACTCTCTTTCTTTCTTCTCCTAGCTTCGGACACGGCAGAAATCGAAAAACGTGTACTGGCACCTGCTGTCGTTTTATTTCATATTTCTTCTTTTTGCAATTAATTGCAATTTAATCTAACATTTAAAGACTTTTGATGAGATTTATTCCATCCCCCACGGCACCCTACCATGTAACTAAAAACAGACTTTTTCCAGAAATATCATCCATCGGAGGCTAGAAAAGTTTCTGTAGAACTAGCGAGTATAACAATTTAAAGAAATATACTTCTCATCTTCTCTCCTTTCTACACTGAATTGAACAGAAGTTGAACCCTGGGAGCACAAGAGTTATTTAAGCATAGTGGTGCGCCAGGGTACTGACAATATACAAAGTTTGGGATTTTTTCAGATATAAGCCATTTAGTTATTCTAGACTTTAGAGCGCAGAGAATTCACTGGTTGGAGTCTTCAACATCTGTATTTGGTATAGGGGTAACCATGCAGATGGGTTATACAACCGTACCCTGGTAATAGTATATATCTGGAGTGACAACTAACACCCCTGCTGTGTAAATAGATACATATTACCTACCCGACGTGTTGTTATTAGCTAAATTCCGTCCAATTAAAGTAATGCTCATTATCTGCTTGCTCTATCGGATGCATATGCCACAATTATAGTAAAGAAACACACGTGGGAGCCTTAAAGGTGCTCAGGGCGTAGTCTTGTAGTACTTCAAAACAACTGAATGTTCATTCATCTTTCAATTTCCCAAATTATATTTGAAAGGGGAACAAAAAGTGCTAATTGAAACGTATGACTACCAAAAATTAGGACGTATGCTTATCAGTCAGCAGAGCTGCATAGTAAAATAATGTTTGTATTCGTTTTCATAGATTTTGTAGCCTAAACCTCTGCTCCCTTACTAATATTCTATAAAGTAAAGGTGGTATCTACTCAACTTTCTTTCGAGAAAATTGGTAGTTTGCTTTAAGGCCAATTAAATAAAATGTATAAAGCTGTGGCACACTGTACCTGGATTAGGATAGCAACCCCGGTTTAATGAGGGGCCATAAAGTCGAATATGGTAGGTGTCCCCAGTTATTTGGAAATACAGACTTATTTAACAATAATTTAGGAGATGCTGCAAGTCAAACCTGACATCTTATTTAAAATCCAAAAATAAGGTTCCTCTAAAATGATCACTAGAATTTAGCCTTCTTATGGGTGTCATTAAATGAAGTAGAAATTAGGTGCTAAGTACTAAATCATCACAGTTTGAAACTTTGATACAACCCACAATAAAGTAAATGGTGCTGCAGACTAATAGCCTGATTACAAATGGTCGGATGAGTTACTTCATCACAAACATGATGGATATTTCATACGCCCTAAACAAGTGCATTATAGCTTGTGAAACTTGTTTTACGGTGGCTGGGAAGTCCCTCACATTTGTGATTCAGAATCTCACCTGTCAAGCTCTAAATAAGGGCCTTAGTAATTTGCTAAAAGTTATTTGTATTTTTGATAGGAAGACTTTGTTCTTAATTACTCGAGAGTGAAATTCCATCATATGAGGTTTAATGTGACATGTTTAAATTGCACTCAACAGTCGAAAGTTTATGGTCTGGTCTGCCTTATGGTCAGAGACTGTTCAGAGTTATGAGAATGCTTGTGAGTTGTGAGAATGCTTGAAAATAGTTATATGTTATCTTTTTTACTGGTTACCTCCAAGGGCAGGATGTAGTTCATTTTAAAAGTTGGACATGTACTTTTATGTTTAACATGTCCAGGTAATGAAAAACTCTTACATTTGTTTTTCACTATTGCAAGGACTATCTCTCCTATATGCTAACATTGGGATTAACTTGGAACATATTCTAAATGTAATTTCCGATTGGGAAAATATAGAAAAATGGACTTTGGTTTTTCTGGACTCACAATTTAAGAATATATCCTTTGGTAAAGATGATTTTTAAATTGCAGGTCTGAAAATGCCACTTTAAAAAAGATGGCATTTTTATACTTTAACCATTCGGTGTCTTAGCCTCTCTCTGAATACACGTCTGGATTTAGGTGACAGCTATATTTTTGCATTCTCTTCAGACAGCCATAAAGAGGAAGGGCTGGGTATGACAGTAGATACATTTGCAATCATCTGCATACTGATAGCCATCCTGGGCAGGGAGAGGCAGTTCACACTTACATCTATATAGGCTGTGTTCTACCCTCACACAAAGGGCTGATTACCCCTACTGATAGTCTGGAGACAGGGCTAAGTTGAAAGGGATCCTTGTGTCCTTCAGAGAATTCCTTTGACTTTATCCCTACATGAAAGGCCTTTTTGGGTGTAAGTACTGGGACTCTGACAGAACACTTCTGGACTGAGGACATTCTCCCTGGAAGAAGGACTGCTGTGCTGTCCGGAGGAACTGACACTTTGCTCTGCTGTGTTGGCCTGCTACTTCTTGCCTGGGAGTGAGAGGACTGTATCCAACACTCTACATCCTGCAATCTAAAGTTTCTCCAAGGGTCTGACTGAGCTTGCCTCTTGTTTGTGAAGTCTTGGGGATGTCAAAGACTTCACCTGCGTCTTCTTACCAGCACCCGGGCTCCTCTGCTGTGAGTCCTGCTCTGCCAAGTGGTGCCAAAACCAGTCTTGAGCCCTTGGAGGTCAGTGTGGTTCTACAACACAAGAACTGACGCAGTGACACTGGCATGTCACTTGGACCTGATGCATCGCGCAGCAGAAATGCCACTTTGCTGCTGCCTGCACTGAAGACACAGACACTGCTTACTGACTGCGCGACGCAATTACCTCTGCTTACAGTGAAGTCCCAGCTTGGCTGATGTAGCGCCGATTCATTGGAACTAGTACTCATTGCTTCTGGACATCAACACATCAACGACCTTGCCGTATCAGTAAATGACACATCACATGTACCTTATACGCCATAACTAGGATTGTGGTCCCTACTTGGACAGAGTGCAAACCTCTGCCAACTAGAGACCCAATTTTCAACATAGAAGAACATAATTAAAGCAATTGGCTGTTATAGGTTACCATAAACTTCCAATTGGCTCTTAATGTGTCCTCCAACTTTGTTTGATGTTTAGTAGGTCAGTTCACAGGACTTCAGAAGCGGCAAATCAAGTACAAATGGGAGGGGTGCATAAACATACAGAAGGGAAAGTAAAAAAGGTTGGGAGGAAGAAAAACGTATAGTCCTAAAGAGTGAGGAGAAAGACAGCAGGAGAAAAGAACGAAAGAGAGAGGGAGAGGGACTATAAAGCAATGAATGAAACATAATGAATAAAAAATAAAGAGACATAAAGATGTGAAACAAATGGCAGAATAAACAAAAGCGGAATAGAGAAATAGGGCAAAAGAAGAAAAGTGAAAAATAGAAAAGAGTGAGATTTAAAACAGGATAAATAGAATGAAATGTTATAAATAAGCAAAGAAGAAATAAAGACAATAGGGCAAACCAGAGAGAGAGAGGGAACACAAGAGAAGGAAGGGGCTATAAAGACAAGGAAAGAACATTGTAGATGAAAAGAAAGATGGCGAGCCAAAGAAAAAGAAATGGATAGAAATAAATAGACACAAGGGAATAAAAACAAAATCAAAAGCAATAAATTGACTGCTAGAAAGGTAAGATAGAAATAGTAGGATGGTAAGAGGAAGATGGAAAGAAATTGAGGTGAAAAGAAGAGGTAAACAAAATAAAAATGGAAAAGGGTGGAAATTTAAAAAAATAGGCAAAATAGGAAGGAGATGAGAGGGGACATTGAAAAATGTAGTACCTAAAAAGATTGCAAGAAAGATGGAGCCAGAAAACAGAATTAATAGAAGGGAAATAGTAGAATGCAAAGAACGATAGAAGAAACACATAATTAACTACACAAAGAAAAAGGGCAAGCAAAGGAAAAAGGAAAGACATTAAAAATAAGAGTGAAAGTAAATGTATAAAAGAAAACAGATGGTTGAAAAGAAAGGAAAAAAAGATGAACAAGGCAATGGAGAATGTAAAAATGAGAGGGAAAATATAAAAAAAGTGGGGTGGAATAGAATATGAATTCAAAATAGATACTGAGGCACATAAGAATGTGACAGGACAGATTGAGTTTTTAGGTCTAATGCTGGCCCTCTTGTAATACTATTTTGTGGGCATTCTAGTTATTAAGTTGATCCTCGCTTGAAGATTTACTCTTGACATTGTCAAAATAGGCATTATAGACATTAAGGAAGATGGGCAGCTGTCCTATTTTGCTTGTAGTCAGTGAATAAAAGTAGTTGATGCAACCTATAATTTCTATTTCTGCAGCAGCTTCCTTTATCATACATCTGAGTACAAAGCCCTTGATAATAGATACAAATGAGTTGTATATTGCGTAGATTCTTGTGAAGAAAGTAATTGTGTACTATAGTATTTATTATGAGGTGCTAATGCTCATCGTCTGTATCTTTCCTTCTCTGCTACTCAGAGATGTGATTCACTTTAGAGATGTGATTCACAATTTTCTTTATTTCAAACATCTGCATACCTTCTAAGGAGAGATAATATTTTCATTACTTTATTTTCTAGATTTTTCCAGGCTAAGGGCTCTATATGGAGTTCACTTTTTCCAGAAAATAGTTATGCCTTGAGAGGTTGCCAGACATTAATAAATAACCTCTAGCCATTTGTTGGAACATCGGATTAGGTGGCAGACAGCAACAAAACAGACACGGAAAATTATTGAAGAGGCCCAGGGAGAGCATATCCATCCTTTACTTGTTCTCTTATAGCTTTGCATCATATGAAGATTAAAGAAAACTGTTTGTAGAATCTGCAATCAGAATTGCATTAAGAAAACAAATGTTATTATAAGCATGTGCTCTTTCTAGTGAAGAGGTCTTAGCAACCTCCACTAACAAAAGGAGCACCTGTACATCATGGGCAGCGGCAGTGCAAACGTCTCTCACATACATGAAACGGACAACACTAGCAGCATCAGTGCAAATGCCTTTTGAGTAGGATTGATTTCCCATACCTTATGACTTAAAAGTGATACACAAATGGCAAGGGGAAATAGGGTGCATGTGTGTGCTTATTATTTGTAGGTCTTCTGTTTAGAATATTCTATACAATCCAGGTGTGCAGTGGATCAGCATATGGGCATCATTATCCTTCATTGGGAAGGCCCTGTAGTTTCCTACGGGTACAGCCATCTTCGAAAGAGATTGCTACGGTTTACTGTGGGCTCCACCTTATTTGAATAGGCTTTTAAGCACAATGGCCCAAATACTCTGACGCCTTTCTATTTTACATACAATTGTACTGTCAGGTTCCTGTGCCCCTTTCTGGCCCAGGGACCACAAACTCTCCATTATCAGATACATTGTCCTTGCTCACTGTGTTGCAATCCTACAGCACACTGGATCCAATAATGCCACTGGCCAATGCACCAATGAATATGTCCAAGGAAAAAGGAAGACTTGTTTTTTCTCCTATTCCTTCTTAACATCATTCTACAGGCCTAGCCATTAGTTTTGCAATTACATAGGCAAAGGGGGACTTTAATTTGAAAATATTAATTTTATAAAATAAAAAAAATTCTGGGCAATTGTCAGAAAGTGATTTCTTAATTTGGGAAGGGATGACTGCTACTAATTTAGTAAACACAATCTTGTGATGTCACAACACATTTCTGACAGACTCTCTGATCAAGCATTGGCAATTATGGGCCAAGCTGCAAGCAATCTCCAGAGAACAGTGTTTTAACTTTAAAGCAGCAAATACAAAAACAAAGAGGGAGAAGGAGGTTGTGTGGCTGGGTCTGTCCTCCTTATAGCCTATATAATGTACCTGTACATTACATCTCCCACTTCCTCAGTACCCTTTTTGATCACACTATCTCCAAGAGATCTATTAAATTATTTGGATTACTAGGAGACAGTTATTTTTAACTCACCCAAGACCCCACCACTCCTATCTCTCCTGTGATTCACATTGACCAGACTACATCAGTGCTCCCACGTATGCCGTAGGTCGCAGCACACCCCACTCCGTAGCGGAACAGGAAGAAACCCAATGATGAACCATGCCACCAAAGGGTAACCCTGGTAGGTGAGGGTTTTCTAACAGGAAAATGCTTTTTCCTATCCATCCTGTGGTAGTTCTTTTAGCAGGGCCTCTGTTGTAATGTTATAAAAACTTTAAAGCAGCACCAACAATTCTAAAGTCAAGAAAAAAAGCACAATAAAATGTCCAAACAAGTTAGAAAAATAGATAATTTAATGAGCAAAAATACACCAAAATCCATGGCTTGGTAGGTTAATGTAAAATAGGTAAAGGGAACTGGAAATGTGACATTTTGATATTTTGAGGCACAAAATGCTGAGAAAAAGTAGAATGTCATTTAAAATCAACAGTTCAATGCTGACCTTGACCTAGGTGCAATTTCAAGCTGACCACTGTGGAGTAGAGGTCAGATAGACCAAGTGGTTGCCTGGTCAAAGATTTTACCTCCCAATCAGATTTTGAAGATAAAGTAGGAAATAGCTGTGAAGCAATTTTCTAGCATTTCCCCAGGTGGAGCTAGGAAATGAAGATCTTAATCCCATTTGGGCCTGTTCTGCGAAACGTCTAGCAATGCAGAAAGAGTGATATAGCTTTTTGGTTTTATTTCACTCTGAAAGCAATTTGAGCCTAAAGTGAAGTATAGTGCATTTTTATAGCCTTATGGACATATAAGGTATACCCTAGGACTGACTTAGGAATTGTTTAAAATAAGCTTTTCCTACATGGCAAAGACTCTTTTCTGTGTTGTGTGTCAATGCAAAACTTACATGTTTGTCATATACGTAGGTTATGTAAATATGCACCGCATCTCACAAATAACATTTCACTTCCATATCTGAGGTGCATTTTCAGTGCCATCTATTATAGTGCTACAGGACTGCCTGATTAGCTGTCTGACAGGGTGTAGAATCCTGTTATCAACTTACATAGATTCATGAAAAAGGCACAAAATCTGAGGAAACTCTGCGGACAAAGGGAATTTACTATAGAAGTCATACAGTACTCTCAAGCGTCCCTGCTGTTGCCTACTGAAGGTTTTGACAACAAACTCAAGTCACTTATTATAAGACACAGTCCATAAAAACATGATGTGTAAATAAAATATATCCACGCTAATGGAGATCATCAACTATAGAAATATGGTTTCTAAGACAAGTTTAACAGGGCTACGGACAGTGCTTGTGAAAGAGAAAATTATCTAGCCTTTAACATCCGCTGACTGCTTCTGCCTCTTCAGCACTGGCTGTCTGAAGACTTTGAAGTACCATAAAAAATTCCAAATCATATTTGCTTTGTCGATTACTACCCACTCAACACTGTAAACGGCAAGGAAAAGTGGACACAATGGAGGCTTCTTTTGAGGCTTAATGTCAGTTCCACATTGTTTCTATTTTCATGGTTTCTTAGCTGCCAGAAAACAGTCCTTAAGTGTTCTACCACATCTGGCTGTTCATTCACGTGTGTATTTTCCGGGATGCCTCAACGCTAACCCTAGTTAAAAATACATTGTGATGCGGTCAAAACAAAGGTAGGAAAACAAACAGTAAAAGGTTTTGATTTTTTTAAATTCCTGTTGATCTCGTTTTTATCAGACATAGCAATGTTATTATTTTGCTTATATGAATAATACATTTTTTTTAAAGAGTTTGATATCTATATATATATATATTTGTATTGTGTTTATTTAGTTTGCATATATAACACAACAGTCATAACAAAACCTCGGAAGGTGCCCCCTCTGGACAGGCGTCATACAGAGCTAGTGTCTTGCAACTTGTATCAACTGCCCACAACGAATCAACAAGACATAACATATTGATGAACCCTGTACATACAGTACCTAGTGGTGCAGTTAGAATTCTAAGCTAGGAATCCCACCAGAAGGGGCCAAACCGAGAATAAGGGGAAACAGAGTTTGATGTTTAATTACAAACCTAAACTTCTTAATGCATTAAGCCGGTGCACTTCCAGCATTCCCTCGGTGATGAGTTAGCTTGCGAGCTGCACCCAGAAGAATAGTTCGTGTATTAAGACGCTCGTTCAATGTCCGTGCTAACCCCTCTTTTGCAAAACAGGATTCGAAGTTGGACATAAATTGGAACGCAGTGCTACTTGCTCACGTGATTTCAGAAAAACCTGATGAAAATCTTGTAGACAAATAATAGGGATTTTCAGAAAACGCTAATTTGGAAACACTTAAATTTGCATGATCCCCTCCTTCCGAGGTTTAAACCACAGAAACAAGCGTCATCTACTACTAGAGTATCAGTATTTAGCGCATACGTTTGCACCCCAGATTGGAGGAATTTCTTTGTCATGCATTCAACCTGGGAATACTTACTTACTATACTAAGAGATTAGAATGGAAACACTTTCTCCAGCAGGTAGCCATTGTGGGAATACTTTCTTCAACAAGTGGTCAGAATGGAAACACGTCCTCTAGCACGTAGCCACCAGTGGAATACTCTCTCCATCAAGTGATCAGCTTTGGAATGCTTTATCTGTGAGGTGACAAGTGCTGGAATGTTTTTCCATGAAAGTGTCAATCCTGAAATATCTTCTCCATCAAGGGATTATCACTGTAAACTTCTCTATGTTAAATAATCAGTGTTATCAAGGGCAATATGCCACTGTTTGAGAGCAGCAGTCTCAGTGCTATTGGAACCTTCTCTTTCTCAGCGCAATCTTCACTACTCTGCGAACACTCTCACAAGAACATTGCAGTGTAATCCACCTCTTAAGCAGGGTCATAACTCCAACATGGCCAACTACGATCATCACTCTGTCTTTTGGCGACTCGTACTTACTTTTCAGCATCCAGCGTTCACCCAGAGTAAGAGAAAGAAAGGCAGAAAAGGGAGGAAAAAGTAGGCATTGAAAGAGAATAAAACAGTGACAAAAATTAAAAACTGGGATGAAAAAGAACCTGCTTGAGTGAGGTAGATTGACAAGAAGTGTAGAGCTGTAGGAGAAAGAGGCAAGAGGTGGAATCAAAAACAGGTAACCTTACTATTTGGCACTCCTGTCATGTGGATTGTTTTTTACAAGCTTAGCAGTGTCCCGTTTTGCCTTGGCTCCCCATTCTACAAGAGAAAGTTTTAGAGTGCTGTGGACAGATGTATTATTATTACATGACACTGAGAAGTTGCTCAGCTGTGTTGCTTTAAAAGGAGCAAAGCATGACAGCTCTATATCTACAAAGATTAAGTGCGGAATCTCTCTTTTTCAAGCACTGGCAGACAACCAGGCTGTCTTGTGCCAAATTCACACATTTGCACCATAGTGCAAAGGTGTGTTAGTGAGTCTAGCATAGGTTTTGAACGGGAAGGTTTTCAATCTGGTACAAAACACCATACTTACAGTTTCATTCAAACCCTTCACACTTTAATTTGTTGCTGTACACTGCAGCACACAAGCATAGTTGTAAAACCTTTCAAGAAATTAAGGGCCACATGTACGATGCTTTTTGCACCTCGCAAATAGCGAATCTGGCTGTTTGCGATGTGCAAAAAGCACTTACCGATGCACAAACCCAGTTTTGCGACTCACAACTAGGAAGGGGTGTTCCCTTCCTAATTACGACTCACAGTGCGATGTAGGATTGTTTTGTGACCGCGAACACAGTCGCAAAGCAATCGCAGTTACCACCAGTGTCACACTGGTGGTAACACATTCACAAACGGGAAGGGGTCCCCCTGGGACCACTTCCCCTTTGTGAATGTCACTGAAAACATTTTGTTCAGAGCAGTCAGTCAGTGGTCCTACGGACCACTGCCTGCTCTGAAAAAATGAAACAAAAACGTTTAATTTTTTGTTTTTGTAATGCAGCTCCTTTTCCTTTAAGGAAAATGGGCTCCATTACAAAAAAAAAAAAAACAGCTTTATTGAAAAGCAGTCACAGACATGGTGGTCTGCTGTCTCCAGCAGGCCACCATCCCTGTGAGGGCCGCCATTCCCAAGGGGGTCACAAATTGCGACCTACCTCATGAATATTCATGAGGTGGGCATTTGCAACCCCCTTGTGAGTCGCAATTAGTGTCAAGGACACTACCCTACATTCGGATTTGCGACTCGCAATTTGCGAGTCGCAAATCGGAACTTTGCTACATGTGGCCCTAAAACCTTTATCCTACTTTGCACCTGCCTCAAGGAAGCATCATTTTTTGGCATAAAGCCGTGTCCATTATTAGTAGGTATGGCCTTGCATAAAATACCATGGGTGGTAGCGTGGTAACATTCATATACCAACCATTGGATTATCACTTGAAACAAAGTTATGCAAAGCAGCTGGTTTTACGCTGGAAACTCAATGATAAATTAATACTTTGCACCAGTTTGTAACACTTGGTAAACTTGCACCAGCAGTCACCATCTATTCATCACTTCACTCTTGCATTGTATTTGTCCTCTTTATACTTCACCGATAGGGCTATATCTTCTAAAGGCTGTGTAGACAAGAAACTGATGGTTATTTCAGTGATTGAACTCGGGGGAGAATTCCATCACTTTTGGATTCCCATATTGTATCTGTACATTACAGAAGATGAGTGCCCCTTAGGTAGAATTTTTGTGCTAGTTAACAAACAATTCAAAAAAGACAGGGAAAATATAGATTTTATGCTCTCATTACCAACTTATAGGAGGGTGGTGTATTGGGCTAAATAGATACCCCAGTTCATTCCCCTTGCTGAAGTTCAGAAGCGGGATGAGAAGGAAGGATGAGTGGGGTGCAGAATGCAGTTGTGTGAGCTTTAAAATAAATTGACAAAGTGTATGAGAATGAAATTTGTAAGGTGGATGATCTTTATACTTCTCAGGAATTTGATATGTGTCACAAGTTTTAGAGAGTGCTATAAGCAGAGAAGGGTGATAGGTGAATTAAATGTAAATGATGTATAAACATTGTGATATTTGTCAAACAGGTGGTGCAGGTTAACATTGGGTGTATTTTTAGCACATGCTATTGAGTTGACAAAGTGTTATTAAGAGTATGTCAATAACTGGATCTGGATGGTTTTTACATAAATTGGATATTATTTTTGAATTTTTTGTTATGTCTGTAGAATTTGCTACTATGACCATGATAAATGTTTCAACAATATTGAGTAGGAAACAATATTACATTATTATGCCCTGAAGACGGTAGTTTTTAAGAAGTAAATGTTTTAGCCACTGAAACACATCAACAATTTCTAATGATGACATAATCCATCAGCACTGCTTAATTGCATAAGATCAACTCATGATTGCACAGTGACATATATGTTGGATATGTGCAACTCCAAAAGCATAATAGGTGAGCTTGTTTTTTTGATATTGCTACCTAATTCACATGTTGTTTGTTTTAGGTGATTTAGGTGATTTTTAAACTTGTTTAAAATGATTAGAGGTTTGACTTTTATGAATAGAAATAAATATTTAATCAAATCAAAAGTTTGGAATTGTATGTTGTTTGTATTCATAGTGCTTTTGAAATATATAGCCCTGTTGGTGTGGTATAAAGAGGACAAATATAATGCAAGAGTCAACAAATGAATGAATGTGGATTGAACTGTATTTTACCCTAGGGGAAATTTCTTTTACTTTGGTCTTGAAAACTCTGTTCCCTTGGTTCTCGTTCTCGAGAAGTTACTCTCATTTATTACTTCTGGAATTTGCACCAGCTCCAATTGCTGATGAACATGACTCATCGCTTTTTAAACTTCCTTTAGTCTTCCTTCATCGTTAGACACTCAATTCACAGCACTGTTTTCAAGCACATGTTGTGTATTGTGTTGCAGTAAGCTACAATGAGGAAATACTTCAAATACTACATCACATAGACAATATTGCAATAGTTCAAGTAATGATCAAATACTATCTATTCTAAACAGTCTTAACAGCACTGGAATATAAAAAAGACAAAGCCCAAGATTCCATTCATTTGACAGAAAAAACCTAAAACATAATAACAAAATGAATGCTAGTCAACTTTGTGCTTCAATTCCAATATTCACATACCAGAAGGACACATGCTTCTCAAGCAACAACAACCGGAGATAAAGATATACATGCCAACAGTTTGCAGGTGAAGTGGAGAAATGCCACAAACCTGAGCTATCTCCCACTATGATCCATAGGCATTGGTTACATTTGAAAACCAAACCCACACCACCTGTCCTATCGATTGTGTGCTACACTGCATTTAATATCCACTACCACTGAGCTGAAATGCAAGGTATCACCAATGCAAACTACTTGTACCATGCTTGTCGACCAGTGAACACTTAATCACAGGATAAACAACTTTACAGAGTGAAGATGCCAAACAGCAAAGTACACAAATCCACACCGAAACAAAACATAAGACAGCGCAGTGTGGCATAGGCTACCACTTATACATCACCAATGACACCACCAATCCTCGTTCATGCTTTGCTAGTTCCTCAGCTAAAAACTACAGGATAACCAGAAGAGGATTAAGCACTAACAGGGAATACACCTGCCTTCATTTCACAATCAATCATTGACAAGCAACCATTGACGCGCAAATTCAAAATACAGTGCATCTGACAGCAAAGCACAGTACCTACCACAGCCTCCATTTGTCAAAATCAGGTAATGCAGGACATTAGACACCCTGTGCTTGAAATCGTAGCATGATAGAAGGCGACATCAGAAGAGCGCAAACGCCTCCATTAGCTGTTAGCTTCCAGTGCAGACTGTGATCTCAGTAGCGAGCAACCACTTTTACATCTTGCTACTCTACTCCATGAAAGCTGCCTCCCAATACCTTTACATACAGCACATGCAGGTCACTACATGCTGCACCGACATGGGAGTTACCACAATTTCTACAGAGGATACTACCAGTGATACCTAATTCCATTAGCAGCAAAACATAGTGAATGCACAAATGAAGGTCATGAGAATGAACTCAAAACAACATAGCCTTTGTGAAGTGGTTAGGAGTGGGATTTCTCTAATAACTAATAAATATGAATGACTCCTCCAGTTAACTATAAATTCACACTCAATTCCGTAAAGGATCACCAGAAACATTCTTTTGAGAGGTTGAAATGCAATGAATCATAGAAAATGTTTCAAGTATTTTTTGAAGAGACTGTTAAAAGACTGAGAGAATGTAAAGTCTCACAGAAATGTCTGCACTCATCCAAAAAGATTGATACCTTGCACTTGTCAAACAAATAAGAGTTTTTCAATTTGGTGGTGTTTTGATTCTTAACAATAAAGTGTATTTTATTCTTATTCATTGATTGTGTCTTAAATATTGTATGTAATACTAGCATATGGTGGAAGGATTTGATAAGCTTATCTTGTATGCACAGCTTCACCAATTTGTTTGTTAAGTGCAAAGGCAACAAAGTCAGGTCCGAATGTATACTTGATACAAACATGAAAGGGTCTTGTGATCCACTTTAAGTCCCTTAACAGTAAATGTAATGGGATGCAACAGGATGATTGAGTATGTTTACCTGTTTATCTGTAAAACGTCTTCCTCTTAAGCATCAACCTCTGTGTCAAGGGAGAGATTGATTCAAAGGTCATTAATGCTCTCCCTTAAGGAGGTTACGTAAGAAAATGTGTCTCCAGACATGAACAAGATAATTTTCTTATGAGATTGTCTGATCCGCACACTACCTTGAGCTTTGCAAATGAGGAAAATAAATCACTCTAGTAAGATAACATTTGCATTTGCTGCATCTGCGGTACAGTATATTAAACCTCTTTGTGGACAACCACATTTCTCTGTGCCACCTGAGCTATGGCCATTTAGCCTCAAAATTAACATTGCACTAAAATTGTCCTCCTGCCATTTCTAAGCATGATCTGCAAACCCTGCACTAAGAAAATATCTTCATAGATCTTAAGTGGTAACCATCTTTTAAAACCTTGAAGAAAAAGTATGTTCTATTCACCTTAATAAGGTCATCACAATTTTAAGTCAAGAGGCTGACAAGCATGCATTTGCTACTAAAATGACACATTCTACTAGACCCTTTGGAAATCCCTATATAGTTTGATAAAATCCACTACTCACATTCTTAAGATGGGCACAATAGTCACCAACTCATACGCACTGCCAAAAGAGCTCACTACAAGACACGCCTTGACAACAACTCTCAAAACAGCAAAGAACTCTTCACCATCATTAAAGAGCTAGCCAAACTCAAAGCCAGCAACATAGACCCCCTACACACAGCCCCTATGTGACGCCCTCTCCAACCACTTCACCACAAAATCCTAGACATCCACAACAGCTTCATACCACACACACCCACCACACACACCCCTCACTCACCCAACTCAACCCCCACTCACGACCCCCCACCACACTCACCACCTGGGCCCCCACCACACACGAAGAAACCGAAAAAAACATGAACTCCATCCACTCTTGATCCCCCTCCGGCCCCTGTACACATCGCATCTACAACAAAGCCAGCCCAACCATCGCCCCCATACTCCGTGACATAATCAACTCCTCCTTCGACTCCGCCACCTACCCAGACCCCTGGAAGCACGCGGAAATCACCGCTCTCCTAAAAAAAAAAAAAAAAAAACGACCCAGAGATCCTCTCCAACTATCGCACCATCTCCCTCCTCCCTTTCTCGGCCAAGGTTGCCGAGAAACTAGTCAATGACCGCCTATCCCACTTCCTCGAAGAAAACAACACTCTTGACCCCTCACAATCCGGGTTCCGCAAGAACCACAGCACGGAAACGGCCCTCATCGCATGCACTGATGACATCAGGACCAAAGTCGACAAAGGCGAGACCGTCGCACTCATCCTCCTAGACCTCTCCGCAGCCTTTGACACTGTCTGCCACCACAAACTCCGCACACGCCTCCACAACATAGGAATTCACCACAAAGCCTTAGACTGGCTCACCTCCTTCCTCACCGACCGGACCCAGAGAGTCCGCCTTCCACCTTTCCACTCCAACGCTACCAAGATCATCTGTGGAGTCCCCCAAGGGTCCTCCCTCAGCCCCACACTCTTCAACATTTACATGATCCCCCTAGCCAACATCCTCTGACCACACGGAATCACCATCCTCTCCTACACAGATGACAACCAACTCATCCTCTCTCTCACTCGCAACCCCACCACCGCCAAAACCAACCTACACACTGCCCTCCTCGACACCGCCAACTGGATGACAACTAACCACCTCGAGCTTAACTCCAACAAAACCGAGATCATCATCTTCGGCCCGACAAAACCATATGGGACGACTCCTGGTGGCCCATTGCCCTAGGCCCCGCACCCACCCCTGCAAACCATACACGCAACCTCGGCATCATCCTAGACCCCTCCCTCTCCATGACACAACAAATCAATGCACTAACCTCCTCCTGCTTCCGCACTCTAAAAAAATCCTTCAAATGGATTCCCCCAGAGACCATGAAGACAGTCACCCATGCACTCATCAGCAGCAGACTTGACTACGGTAACGCCCTCTACGCCGGCACCACACTCAAACTCAAACCCAAACTCCAGAGAATCCAGAGAATCCAGAACACAGCTGCACGCCTCGTCCTTGGCCTCCCCCGCCACGAACGAATCTCACCACACCTCAAATCTCTTCACTGGCTCCCCATAGACAAGAGAATCACTTTCAAGATCATCATCCACACACACAAATCCCTCCACAACACGGGCCCGACATACCTCAACGAAAGAGTGAACTTCCACACTCCCACCCGCAACCCCATATCAGCCGACCTCGCACTAGCTACCGTCCCCTGCATCCATCGAACAACTACAGCAGGCAGGGCCTTCTCCTACCTTGCTCCCACAACCTGGAACTTCCTCCCCACGAACCTCCACAAAACCAAAGTCCTGCTACTCTTCAGAAAAAAACCTCAAGACATGGCTGTTCGAACAGTAACCCCCCCTCTCCACTAGCGCTCACGGGTGAGAAGCGCTCTATATATTTTTTTGATTGATTGATTGATGGTTGTAGGACGGAACATCGATTTCCTAAACAACTAGTGCCTTATCAACGAGGTCGGAACACCGACCTCGTTGCTACTACTAATGATTTTACCACGAATGCCTTAACAACGATTTTTGTTGTAAAGGCATTCCTGATAAAAGCATTACTAATAGGCACCATTGACCCTACATCACTCACCCCACCCCCTACCCCCTCCCCAAAACCAAAAACGCCCCACCCCCCCAACCCCACCCCAAAACCCCCTAACACCCACCCCCTCCCCAAAACCAAAAACGCCCCACCCCCCCAACCCCGCCCCAAAACCTAAAACCCCCTGACCCCCCACTTCCTCCCCAAAACCAAAAACACCCCGCCCCCCCAACCCCACCCCAAAACCTAAAACCCCCTGACCTCCCCACCCCCTCCCCAAAACCAAAAATGCCCCACCCCCCAGCCCCGTCCCAAAACCTAAAGCCCCCTGACCCCCACCCCCTCTCCAAAACCAAAAACGCCCCACCCCCCCAACCCCGCCCCAAAACCTAAAACCCCCTGACCCCCCACCCCTCCCAAAAAACAAAACCGAACCACCCCACAACCCCACCCCAAAACCTAAAACCCCCTAACCCCCACCCCCTCCCCAAAACCAAAAACGCCCCACCCCCCCAACCCTGCCCGAAAACCTAAAACACCCTGACCCCCCACCCCCTCCCCAAAACCATGGTTGATTGATTATAACCTATCTATATGAGTACGGTGTTTTCAGTGTTGTCATCAATGATGTTGGGCTCCCTCCATGCACAGTTTTATCTTCAATATTTTGACTGCTAATGTTTCATTTATATTTTAATGATGTTATAGAAGTTGTAATTAGTGCTGTAATGGGGTAATTAGCGGTGCATGAAAAGAGTGCACGTTATAGTTACCTTATGGCACCAGTTAAAGTTACTTGAAATAAATCTAACTATAACTGCTAAATTTCTATGGTTTTGTGCAAGTAAATTCAGAACCTAACTGTAACGTCCCTGTAACCTTTGTTTTTTTCAGTGAATTATGTATGTATTTGTAATAACTATACGTTAATCCAACCACTGCCAAAGGCTGTGCATGGCAGGGGTTGGCTGCAGGGCCTGGCCTTTGGCTAGGCCCTTCAGCAAAGCCCCTATAACCACCCAACCCCATGCAACACACAACCTTTGGCCGTGCACAGCAGGGGTGGGCTGCTGAGCCTGGCCTGTGGCCAAGCCCTGCATCCTACCCCCTATAACCACCCAACCTCGCATTGCACACAGCCTTCAGCCGTACGCAGTGGGGGATGGCCACAGTGCGTGCCCTGCAGCCAGGCCCTGCAGTGAACCCAGTTTAAGCTCTAAACCCGTGCCTCGCATGGCCAAAGGGGTTTGGAGCTTAAGGGGGCAACATTAAATGTATATATTTAGGGGGGGCTGCATGGTCCCCCTGGCCCCTGGGACCACCACCTCCACGGGGCTATATAATAAAAAAAGTTAGGGGTGGGGCTGCACAGACCACCCCCCAGTCCTGGGGACCACCACCTCCCAGGGACAACAGTAAAAAACAAATATTGGGGTGACCGCATGCCTTGGGGGCCACAACCTCCCCGGGGCTTCACATTGCAAAACATTAGTGGGGGGGCACAAAACCCTCCCCCCCCCGGGTCCCATAGACCACCACCTCCCTGGGACAACATTTAAAAAATATATGGAGGGGCCACATGAAACCTACCGGACCCTGGGGACCACCACCTCCCCGGGACTACATTTTATAATTATGTGGGTGGGCGCATGGACTACCCGATGTCCCAGGGACCACCACCCCCTCAGGGCCTCTATTAAAAATATTTATAAGGAGGAGGCATAAGGGCCCCCTTGGCCCCAGGGGCCCCCATTTCCCTGGGGCCAAATATTTTTTCTAAAAGAGAAGGGGGTGACATTGCCCCCTCCCTAGGCTGATTTCAACCCTAGGGACCCCAGAGATGGGGCCCAGCCATATACCCAAGGGTGCCAGGGGCACCCATAATAGCCTATGGGGACTGCTGGGGGAGTCTCAAGGCCCCCACCTTCCCAGCCAGCTCCTGTCTTCTGCAGGAGCCGGCATTGCTCCTGCAAGCAGAGAGCTGACTTAAATAGCAGCTCTCTGCTTGTGGGATCAATGTTTTCAATTGTTTTCCTGCACGTATATTTGCGAGCAGGGAAACAGATAAAAACTCCGCCTTCTGCAAGTGGAAGCTGTTTAGGAGCTCCCGCTTGCAGAAATTAGAGCTATGTTTGCTTTTGCTTGGTGGGAACTATCAGCTCCCACCAAGCAAAAGCAAACAGCTACCTCCTGAAAGTGGGCACCTCAGGAGGTAGTAGGAGCTGGCCCTTCGGGCTGGCAGTCCCAAGAGTCATCTATGGCTCCACAAGGGGGGTTGTGCGGCCCCTCTCCATTTTAGAATTTAGCCCAATGGAGGTGGTGGTCCCTGGGGCTCGGGAAGCCGCATGGCCCCAATATATTTTATTTATTGTCCTGGGGAGGTGGCAGTCCATGGGGCTGTGAGGGGGAACACACAGGCCCCACATAAATTTTAATGCATTTGCCCTTGGGAGGTGGCAGTCCCCAGGGGTCGGTGGACCAATGTGGCTCCCCCACAATATATATAGCACTTTGTCCCGGGGGGTGGCAAACCCTGGGGCTGCAGTGTGGGCCAAGCAGGCACCCCTGCATAGATAATGAACAGTGCCTCGGGGAGGTGGCAGTCCCTGGGCTGTCAGTAAACCTTAGGAGGGGGGCCCCATGCACCCCCTTCTTTTTTCACCCCTCAATGCCCCTGGCTCACCCGGAGGCAAAGTAAAGGAACAGCACCGGAGACTGCATTTTTTTCCATAAAAAATGTGTGGAGCTATCCATGGAGCTTTCTGAGATTAAAAAAAATGCTTTTTAGCCCTGGTGAGGTCCCTTTGGGACCCCTGCACCATGGCTAGGGGCACAGGCCCCTTTTCTTTTGGTTTTATCTTTTTTTGTGTGATTCCCACTGAGTCCCAAAATGGCAGCCAACACTTTCTTATTGAAGTGTTGACAGCCAATCAGATATCATTCTGGGAACAGTTGGATCCGCGGAGGATCCGCTTCCCTATATATCTATAGTTTTTGGCCTTAAACTTGAATTACTCTGAAACTACTGAACAGATTCCATTCAGTGGTTTAGGCTGTAGGCGTGTCTAAAGGCCCTAAGAAAAATTAATGGGAAAAATGTGTTTTGGGACCCCCTCTTTTCCTCGGACCCTGCTTGACGGATCACCCCGAGACTTTCAAGACAGAAGCTGAACTAAGCAGAGTATGTTTTGAAGATTCATCAATTGGTGGCAAAGTTATTAGCCAAAAACATTCCATACAGCAGCTGACGTAAGTGCCCAATTTTTTAGGAAACTTGTGTGAAGATTCGTCAACTGTTGCCAAAGATTTAGGCAAGTAAAAAAAAATTTTTTTTCTGTAGAAACTAGGGCCCTCATTACAACCCTGGCGGTCCAAGACCGCCAGGGCTGTTTTGGTGCGGCGGTAGCGCCGCAGTCGCAGCGCCGGGGCCGGCGGTTTCCCGCCACATTTGCCCCGGCGGTGATAATCCCCCAGGCCCAGGGGATTACGAGCCCCGTACTGCCAGCCTTTTCCTGAACTGCCAGGAAAAGCCTGGCGGTACGGGGAGTCGCGGGGCCCCTGGGCAGTGCTGGGGCCCCCTGACAGGGCCCCGTGCAGCTTTTCACTGTCTACATAGCAGACAGTGAAAAGCATGACTGGTGCAACTGCACCCGTCGCACGGCCGCAACACCGCCGGCTCCATTTGGCGGCTCTGTTTCCGCCCGCCGCCCCAGCGGGGATGTCATAATGGGCACCGCCGGAGTGCGGCCACATTGGCGGCCGCACATGGTTACAACTTTGCGGGCGGCAGTTGCCGCCCGCCAATGTTGTAATGACCCCCTAGGTCCTAACTACTGCCACTAGTGTGGTGACTGCCACTAGGTAATAGGGACATTACAGTTAGGAAATTGAATTTTTTTTAAACATGGAAATTCATTAAAAAAAACAAAGGTTACAGGGACCTATTGTTATGCTCACATTTTAAGTGTAGAAAACCATAGAAATTTACCAGTTATTATAGTTATCTGAGGTAACTCGTACCTTAAGGTAACTATAACTTGCCTCCTCGGCATGCACTGCTAATTACCCCACAAATTACAGCAAAAGGTCTCTTTCTGGACCAGGACCTACCTTCATGCCAATTTTTGTGTAATTCCGTCCAGTAGTTTTTGGCCTTTTATTGTTCAAAATCCCTATAGAAAAATGAATGGGGAAGATATGTTTTGGGACCCACCCCTTTTTCTCGGCCCTCCTGGATGGATTAATCAGGAACTTTTCAGGGAGCAGCTGACAGGACTGGCAAATTTGTTTGGAAAGTTTCATGAAGATTCGTCAAGTGGCGCCAAAGATATAGGCAAGTAAAAAAAAAACGCTTTTTATATTGAAACTATGTCCTAACTATAACTACCTAGTGGTGACCACCACTATTTCCTCCACAACCATTTTTCATTTTCTGCACACAACTTTTTGTGTTTACACAGCCTTAAAATTAAAAACCCCTTAAAATGTTTATTACTCCTTACCTTTACCCATCCGTGAACTCTAAAATCTTTGTATTACCCTGTATCCTTACCATCCTTGAACCCTAGAAAACTTCTTTAAAAAACCCTTGCCAATATTCACCCATTCCTATTTCATAACCCTTAAATTCCTCCTTTTTTGATAGCATAATAATTATGTCATTTAAATAAAATCCTTACCTATGTTGTGAAGTACTCCATGGTAAAGTACCAAAAAAAGCTTATGTGGCGAAGGTATACATTTTGTGACGTTCTGATGGAAAAACACTGTAGCCAATACATATATCAAGAGGCAAAGGAGAAGAAAATCAGTAGCTTTTGTTTTAGTGACAAAAAAGATATTTCAATGAGCAGACATTTAACTTGCATCCCTGATGCCAACTTAGATCAGAAAAAGTTAATTCATAAGATGGATCACTTGAGCAGGGTGTTTCCATCTTCGTAGGACCAATGTGTTTCTAGAAGAACCTTGTGGACGATCTGCAAAATATATGTCACCCTATGCATAGAACTTTTGCAAACATGGTCAATCAAGTAGTTTCCAGGTTTTGTTTGAGGTTTGATGACAATATGACTTAGGGAATAGGTGCTCTAATGATTAAGTAACCAAACCATCTTCTGTGAGCTTTCCCACCAATTGTTCTGTCATGGAGAGTTCGGTTCAAAATTCGCCATGACGGAGCACATTTTCTTCTTGTAACTTCATACTGACCTTCATGAGCATAGTTCCCACTTTGGGTAGATATAGCAGTGAGACCTTTAAGGGTACAACTTGTGTTATCCTGTCTTCCTTTACAGAGGCCAATGCTAGCTCAATTTAGGTTATAGTGCCTTCACTTAGTGTTTTGGAAAATGAAAGGTTAGGTATAACAAGATTAGGATTATCCTTGAAGCAGCATAGGCAGTCCAATCTTCTAAAAGGAATATTATAAAATAAAAATACAAAAAATATAAATATTATTGGTCTTCTTTTCAGTCTTGATGTTCAGTGCTTGATTTACAGCCTTTGTCTTGCCTTTCCCTTAAGATTCTTGAACTTTTTATTGGATGGTTTGCATTTGGGATTAGCATCAGCCACCATAAAGTCCATCCAATGGGCTGCACTCAAGGTCTGTAGAGAACCGTGGGGAGGATAGGATAACATTTTCTCTTTGGTATCCAGATTATTTAAAGCCTTTATTTTATATAATCCACATAGTAAAACTTTGGTTCTGCCTTGTCATTTTTTCTTCTACTAAACGCAACTTCGTACACAACGCACCTTCTGAACCCCTATCCTCTTTACTTCTAGACCCATTTTTTTAAAATCTCCTCCCTGGAGAATATCACATTTGTAAGGTGATTGGGAAATTTGGGGGGTTGGATAATTTCCGTTTCTTATTTGAGCATTGGTACAGACTCCTTGATTTTCAAACCTGGTCCTACTTTCTGCTATTAATTCTGTCTTCATTCCAATTGGGACATGACTATCTGGGGTTTGCGGAAGGCGAGGATATTAATTGAAAAGGTGTGGATGCACATAATGCAGCCCTATTATATTATACGATTAAAAAATGTGACTCTCTGTGACATTTGGATCAAGTAAAAAGGGAATGAAAGCGTCCACAGCTACACTTAGCAGATGAAATATCTCTTTGATTATTCAAGCTTATGGAATGTCAAGGGGAGTAGCTGGTTCAAAGGCCTCAGTCTCAACTGTTTCTTTATTAGATGTGGGCAGGGCGGCAACTTGGGCATCTTTTACGATCATGTTGGTACATTATCATATGATAGTCTTTCATCAGACAGCTTTGGCAGTTGACCAGTCTGTCCTTCTTGCTGGAGAATATTAACTTGTTGGTATTCACATTTTCACGGTTGAGTATCTGAAAACGTTCACTGGTGAATTCCATGCATTTTTGGTGTGTACATTTATTTCTAAAGGTTTTTTGTTTATCTTTTCAAACAATGAGCTTTAGTATGTCCTCACTAATAGGGAATGTACGAGGAAGAAGAGAGGAACTGGAACGCCTGGATTATTTGTTATACTGTCCATTACATTTTATTCATACTGAGTCATACCTTAGTTAAATTGGGAGTTTGAGAAGGCAGGTACAATTTGTGTCTACAGGAAGTAAATTGGGCAGAATTCCGTTTGTGTTTCTCGCTGAAGGTGTGGTACTTTGGAACAAATAAACATAGAAATAAGACTATAGGAAAGTTCAGGGTTTTTGTTTATGGAACCATCTTAATAGGAAAAGGCAAGAGCTCACTAATTAGGAATGACTCAAAGAAGAAATGGAGAAAGTGTAATGGAGATTAGTAGAGATATTTTAGGCAATAATCTTTTGAGCTAATGAGTGGTTGCTGTTGGGGCCCTTGGTAAATGTTGCTGTTTGCTTGCATATACGTCTGAGGATAAGAAGCGTATTTTCATATCTTTCACTACACCTGAAAGTTGTTTTTGCTTTTTTAGGGCCTAGGGATGGGACAGTCACTCCATTTATTAAAGATTTTTTATCTGGTCTTTTCTCATATGCTTCGCATTGTTGAGGTGCTTCTGTGTCATCTGGTGACTGATATGCTGTGTGGTGAAAACTTCCTCATATAGTTTCATGTGTGGGTTGAAGATGAAAGAGGAGAGGACTGATCCCCAATGGACGCGATTAAGAACAGCATGATTTTTCCAGACCATACTCACTGTGCGTGGCTACGATTTATCAGGTCTTTTCCTAGGTTATTTCAAGTACAATTTAAAAATATGAAAATAAATTAGAACTCTCCAGCTGTGCTGGCTGCTAGACATCCCAAGCACACCACAGTAGACTCATTCTGAAGACAGAATTGGAAATTGGTACACTGTCATATATTTAGGAAACATTTTACCCATGCACATTTCAGTGTTTGCATGTTGATCAGGGCGTTCAGTGAAGAGGCTAGAAAGACTGTGTGCAGCTGGATAAGTTGAACACAGTTAACTTTGAACACTTTGGTGTACTTTGCCCGAATGACTTGCTCTGGGAGAATATTTTCCCACTTTTTGAATTGAGCGTTTAATAGTATCCCTGCGAGTCCTTGTTCGTATAGCTTCCTGTTTCATTTTTACAATCATCTGCTCAATTGATTAAAAAAAAAATGCACAGTGGAGATTCACGTGAAGAGCCAGCGAGAATTCTCACTTTCCTGGCTTTTCAATGCATGAGCACAGATTTTCCATACACGGCTGGATTGTAAACCTAGATTTACCATAATATACTCTGTATGCTAGTAAACGTTTAATAGTTTTAATAGCATTCTTTGGCTCACACCAAGCAATTCTGCACCAGACTAAAGCTCAATTATAGACATCAATCATCATCATTAGAAAAGTGCAAGGTGCTTTTGCGGAGTACAATGCTAATGTATTGTCTCTAAGAATAGTGCTTTCTGCCAAAGTATCATATATTTTTTATAAAACAGAAATCCCAGGCCTTTCTCTTCATGATAAAGAAGCACTTGCAAAGCTAATATGACTCACATTTCGGACCTATTGGCTTTGCCAATGCAGATTGTTGATGTTGCCTAACAGCGGCAAAATGCATTTTTGTCACTGCTTTGAAACACAGGATAAAATAATACAAAAAAAAGCAAAAAAGGGCCTGATGCCACCTGCCACGTCGGGTTGTGTATGCATGATGATGTATGCGCACACAAAAGGCACCATTTATGCGTGCAGATATGAAATGACGTGCTGCCTTTTTGTTTTTTTAGCATAATGATCCAAGATGGCTCGTCAATGGAAAAACAATTAATTCACTAGTGCAAAAGTACTTTTTAAAAAAATCTAAAATTAAAATTAAAAAAAGGATTGGGTTGGGAAAAGCAAAATGGACGGTGGCAAGAAAGCAATAGAGGTAGGTTTAGGGGAGACCTAGGCAGGGAAGTGTGTGGAAAGCAATGAACAAGCTTAGGAGATGGATAAGGGATCAACATGGAGTGCAGTGGGGGTTGGACGTTCTGTGAAGGGAAGCAACACGAGAAGGAAAGAGTTAGTACACAAATACACTTATGGAGTGTGGAAGAAAACAGGAGAATGTGGTTCCCTAAGTGCGAGCAGTAGAAGGAGTCAAGTCATCCAATCAAAAAGATGGAAAAGAGGCTATGCTGCAGAGGAGTGACAAACAGAACAAGCATTTGCAATGCAATGGGTCTTGCATTTGCTCGAGTTAGAGCAATTGGCGCTGTAAATTCCAAACTGGACTTTTCTGGCCACATGAATTGAAAATAAAGTGTAAAACAGTTGACAAAAGCAAGCCGATTCAAAGCACCACCGCTGCCATGATCGCGAGACTAATTAGCTCCGTGCCTGAATATCTAGAAAAGATCACGGCTGGGATGTAAGGCAAACCAAACCCGGAGGAGGGAACCATCACACACTAACAGGAGGAAGTGCAACATAGTGTGATGGCCAACGGAAATGTTCAGGCATGTTCAATTAGTACACCAGGGGAGGGAACTCAGCGCACAAAGAAGGGACATTTTACAAAAAGCACCAATAAAAATGAAGCATTTAAGACACGCACGACAAAGAATGAATAGCAAGAGTGGACGTGGTTAAAAGCCCATAGAGAGATTACAACAGTCTCTACAGCGCTTACACGCTCTACCCTAAAAAGGAAAGGGACAAAAACAAGATGAACAAGGAAAGCCATTGAATGAATATAAAACAAGCAAATAAGACTGAAAACACCAATGGTAAGCAAAAGATTTGGCCAAATCATGTTTGGTATAGTCCGAAATAGGCTTTTTCCTACCAGACAGTTAAAAAACCTAACAATTGAAAAGATGCCACAGATCTAAAGCATTCATTTGTAAAGTGACTGCAAAAGGGATCTATTCATTAGTCTCTTGTGTAATAAGTTGAATGCTTGGATGCTTCTGGTACTTGTTTCCATACATCTTTCATTGCCATAAAGATCAAACAAATAAGGTCTAAGATGCATTGGGATAAAGTAGGTTATAGCACATAACAAGAAGAAAAAGAAACAATGAAGAAACATTATTATACTGCCCAATAAATGTTCTGATTATTTAGCCACTGCTTGCCTCAACCCACTACTTGTCCCACTACCATGTGGCTGTTTCCCATTTCTCAAAATTTGTTTACTGTCCAATTTCAGAACGACACAGCCTTTGGAAAGCAGGTCAAGGGCTAGTTCTCGATTTTTCTCATGATTTTAATTTAGAAAATGCAGCTTTGTAAGATGTCTGTACCACATTTTTCCAGGCTTCTTTAAGTATACAACCATGGCCAGGGGACTTGTAAAAACACCTTTACTTGTTGGCCTTAACAAGCTTTTCTTGTATTTCAACAGTATAATCAGATACAAATGTTTCAAGCGTTTACTGGTAACCCCACAGAAATGCATCTGCTCCTGGCTTGGTTCTGGCATAGCAACCCCTCGCAGAGCTGGGGTTCTTGTCCCAGCAATAGAATACTCTATTGCTGGGGTTCAGGATTTCAATGTACTCAGATATAGCTAAGGGGAGACGTGTATTTTTAGGATATAAAAACATGGAAAATTACACTTTTAAAGAGTCAGTGTTCCTCCTATAATTCTATGCCTAGCTCCATGTTCATGTGTGTGCTCCCAATGTAAGTAAAATGTTTTGTGAAACTGAAGACATCAATAATGTAGCTTGCCTGATTACCACAGGTTTTCTGCTTTACCGTCTCCCGGTAATGTTTTTCCTTGTTTCCCTTTGTCGCGTGTCTAGTATATGCCTTTCCCCAACTTGTTTAGTTGCTAATATTTTCATTCTTGTGGCATATTGGGCTGGAGCCCTTCTAATGCTAATAATAATTGAGTTGAATCCAATGTCGTGTGCCATACTTACTGTAGAAATGGATTCTTTGTCTTTTAAAGTTATCTGTTTGTCTCTGGTTATTTTGTGTCC
This sequence comes from Pleurodeles waltl, assembly GCF_031143425.1. Lineage (NCBI taxonomy): Eukaryota > Metazoa > Chordata > Amphibia > Caudata > Salamandridae > Pleurodeles > Pleurodeles waltl. The sequence goes on from NC_090442.1 coordinate 516,886,222, forward strand.
CATATTTCTTCTCCATACACCAAGATTCCTTCCACTTTCGATTAGAATATGGCTCCAACCCAGCAATGATCTCATGCTCCAACTCTCTTACAAATCTCTCAATTAATTCTGCAGCAGGCTTTAATTCCTGACCTTTTCAATGTGAGTGTCTCACTTTAGATCATTGTTGATCTCAATCTTCCAGCAAGGGAAAGGATTGGGCCCCCTCCAGCTATTCATTGTCTACTTTGCTGAACAGTGTAATTTTGATTCTCTTCCTGAAGATAATAATGAATATTTGAGTTATTTGTTGTAAAGTATCGGTGGGCTTCAATTGTATTATGTTTGTATTTCCTATTCTTTCAAGGTTTAGAGCTTTTCTACGAGACTAATTGATACTTCTCAATTGCTAACTTTTGAAATGTTTTGTGACATGTTTCAAATTTCCTTGCATTTTAACTTTAGTAATTAGTGCCAATAAGTGTCTTAGCTTGGCATGATGTGATGTTTTAAATGGAGAGCATTCAACTCAAATTGAAGTTGTCTTGCCATGACCATAGCTAGCATGTTAACTTCCATTCCGATGTTCCTCAGCTTGAGGTTTAAATTTTTCAAGCTGGTCAAGGAAGTGTGCACAGCCATTGGCTACGGCCAGTAGGCCATGGCTGTAAAAGATCTAACTAATAACTTAGTCAGTGGTTGTTGGCAATGGCATTATGTAATTGGAAAATGACCACTACTGCATCGGGACGCATGTCCATGCATGCAGTGGTGTAGGCGGCATTTATGGAATCAATGTTTTTGTTAAAGAAAAGTCATACCAAAATGGCTATGGATGCATATGCATATATGCTTTGTGTTTCGTCAACAGCCATTTTGTTATTTTTAATTCACTTTTCCAGCATGGCTAATGGCTATTTTAAAATGTATACTAAAAGTGAAAAGAAAGTTTGCAACAGTGCAAATAAAGAAAGGAAAGGGATTGTAGCACTTTGCAACTGGGTCCACATTATAAACAAAAATAAAAACAAACATTTGGAATCAAGGAACAAAGCGAGATGAGGAGCATTGGAGAGTGGTGAAGCTGGAAGATGAGTATTGGGAATTAATGGATGGAAAGGGAGGTTATTGAGACCAAGGAAAGAGAGACATTCCAATGGAGAGCAGAAACACAAATAAAAATAGTGTTCTCAACTCAGCAGTGGAAGAATATAACCAACCAGAACTCCTGCATGGAGAGTAAAGCCATTAAATCAATGGCAGCAACTTGAGCTAGACAATAAAGCTGTCTATTCATGACCAAGAGTCTGACCCAAAGCACACTCTAAGTAATTGCTATTTATTGAAAACAGTAGGTCTGCCACCAACAACACTATCTACAGTCGACACACTTAAGGAGACTGGAAATGTTAATTTCTTATGTAATGTGCTGGTACTATTTAGGAAGCAAAAGTGAAGTGAAAAACATGATCAGTGATCAATAGCTTGTGTTAGCGCGCCTTACCTTAATAAGTAAACTTACAAGGGGACGCGAATAGGTCGATGAACCTTTTGACTATGCTTAAGATGTTCCCACCATATATCCTGTACACTCAGATCAATAATCAATAATTAAACATTAGCATCAATAACAATCAATAACATTAGTAATCAATTGGAGTCAGTAATTGTCACACACAATGACCTTGCAGTCATGAATAACCACTCCTTTATGTAAAAGTTAGAATGTTTATTTCCCTATATTAACAAATCTAATGTGATGTTGGTTAATCTCAAAATCAATTGATAAACATACAGAAACAATTCTGGCTGACAAAAACGATGAAAGGAATGCAGTCTAATCAAAGCTTGAGCTACTACACATTCTAAAATCACAGTGCAAACTAATAGTAAGAGTAACTTTGCAAACAAAATTACATACATTTAGATTCAGCAAGGAAAATACATCAAATGTTACTTCATATATTAAACTCCATTAATGGGGATCCTAACTAACACCAGATTAGAATTGGCATGTTTGGGCTTCATGCAAATCAATTTAGTTAAAACAAATTTGGATAAACATCTAACTATGGCTCTATCAGAATAGCGGTTGGTACCTAGAAACAAAAGCAAATAGACATAGAAACAACATCATAGTCAATATACCTATCCTCAGTTTGGATCAGAAAGATGTGACAGCCTTTGTCCTCAGGACATCAGTTCAGTCAACAAGGCATCAGGATTCAGCATCAAAGTTCAGAAAAGGCAAAGTCTTTAAAGCAATAAAGTTAATCACGTCTCTTCTCAAGGCGGAAAGTGGGCAAATATGGTGGCAAATGGCGAAATGCTGCTCCCTCCTCAGTGCAGTCCGGCCAAGTTAGATTCCCTTAAACTACTTCCCAAGTCCCTATTGGTCAAGGGATCACATGTTCACACTTTGTTCAATAAAACTAAAACTTCAAATCTACATTTGTACTAGTACATGGTTCACATGTCGATGACTGGCTCCTTTCATACTGTTCTCATCATCCGGCTCGTCAGGTATCCATTTTGTTGCAGCTTATACTCCAGTCAGTGTCTTCATTTTATTCTCCTGACAAAGTCAGTCTTACACACATTACACTGAACAATGTTGCATTAGCAAGTACATCATCTCATTGCAAGCAGTTCTCATGAAAAAGACTTTTAGCTATGAGCACATTAGGTTAGCACAGTGGAAAATCACAATTTAATTCTCTAAGCAACCATTTTATTAAACACCTAAGAAAATGCAGCTTGACATGAGGCTGTGCAGCTAGGCCAAGCCCTCCGCTAAGTTAAGGTCTACGATTAATAAACCTAATACATAATGCATAACCCTTAATATGACGTATTACTATATTAATCAAACATAAGCTCAACATTTCATATTAATAAGCCATTAATAAGTACACTTCGTGAACGTTGACGGCCACACACATGATCACACTTTCAAATGCATGCATTATCTTTCTCTAAGTTAATACAACTTCTATGCAAATCTAACACTCAGGATACATTGATAAATTCATTAAAAACTCAGCGTTAACACTTGTCATGCATTGCATTAAACCCACCAGTCTTCAATTGTATGCTAGTTTAGCTAGCAGATAGTAATTAGGGGCTGAAGTAGCAAGCTATTTTGCAGTTGAAAATTCTGGGATTCTCAAAGTCACAGGGCATATGGCCCCAAAATGACATTTTGTTACGTTCTGAACTAATTTCAAATGGGTTTAGAAACCCTTTCAGAGAGCCACAGGGCAAGCAGCATTTACTATCCTCAGACTTTGGGGGCCTGACCTACTATGGATCCTGAGCAACTGGGACAAGTATATCTTCAGCACTTGACTCTCAGTAATAGCGTGTGTTAGACCTGGTGTCTTTGGCGTGATCTCCCATAACTTTTTGTCTCTACTTCCCAGGTTGACGCTGTGTCTTGGACTATGTTTTTGCTGTTTTTTGTTACTCAAGGCACTTTACCACTGCTGACTAGTGCTAAAGTGCAAGTGCTCCCTATGTGAAATTGTATGTGTAATTGGCTTTTCTATAGTTGGCATATTTGATTCACTAGTAAGTGCCTAGTAAAGGGCAATAGAGGTGCCTGGGGTCTGTAAATCAAATGCTACTATTGGGCCTGCAACACTGATTGTGTCACCCACATGAGTATCCATGTAAACAAGGCTCAGACCTGCCACTGCAGTGTCTGTGTGTGCAGTTTTTAAACTGCCAATTCGACTTGGCAAGTGCACTCACTTGCCAAGTGTTAGAAATGGGGTCTTTGGTTGGCAGTCAGGTTACCCCCTGTCCAAGCAAGGACCCTCACTCTAGTCAGGGTTAGTCACACACAATCCAAATTATCCTATGCCCACCCTCTGGTAGCTTGGCACTGAGCAGTCAGGCTTAACTTAGAAGGCACTGTGTAAAGTATTTGTGAAATAAATCATACAATAACACCACACAGTGTTTAGAAAAATATATAATATTTATCTGATAAGATGCAGATCAAAACAATTAAAATGCAATATGTTGAGATATCACTGTCAAAGTGATATAAAGTGTCTTAAGTCTTTTAAGAACAAGTAAATGTCTCTGCGTTGTTCTGGTTCGGCGTGCAGTGAATTTCTCACCGCGGGGCAGGCTGTGCGTTTTTAGCAGACTGCATGTCGAATTTTCACCACATAAGGAGTCCAGTTGTAGGAGAGAAGTCTTTTTGGTCCTGAGACTTCAGGGAACAGGAGGCAAGCTCTATCCAAGCCCTTGGAGAGCACTTCTCAGCACAGCCAGGGAGCAGCAAGGCAGCAGGGCAACAGCAAGGCAGCAGTCCTTGTCAGAAAAGCGGTCCCAGTGAGTCCTTTGGGCAGCTAGGCAGTTCCTCTTGGCAGGTCTGGTTCAGGGATTCTTCACCAGAAGGTTTCTTGTCCAGAAGTGTCTGTGAGGTAGAGTGTTTACCCCAAGAAGCGTCTAAAGTCTGTGGTTTTGGGTCCTCTTCTTATACCCATTTTGGCATTTGAAGTAGACTTACTTCAAAGAAAAGTCTCACTTGTTTGTGAAATCCTGCCTTGCCCAGGCAAGGCCTTAGGCACACACCAGGGGGTTGGAATCTGCATTATGTGAGGGCAGGCACAGCCCTTTCAGGTGCGAGTGACCACTCCTCTCCTCCCTCCTAGCACAGATGGCTCACCAGCCCCCTTTGTGCCACTGTCTGGAGAGAGGTGCAAACAGCCCAACTGTCAAACTAACCCAGACAGGGAATCCACAAACAGGCAGAGTCACACAAATGGTTCAAGCAAGAAAATGCCCACTTTCTAAGAGTGGCATTTTCAAACACACAATCTCAAAATCAACTTTATTAAAAGATGTATTTTTAAATTGTGAGTTCAGAGGTCTCAAACTCCACATGTCTATCTGCTCCCAAAGGGAAGCTACGCTTTAATCATGTTTAAAGGCAGCCCCCAGGTTAACCTATGAGAGAGATAGGCCTTGCAACAGTGAAAACCGAATTTGGCAGTATTTTACTGTCAGGACATTTAAACCACATTAGTATATGTCCTACCTTAACCATACAGTGCACCCTTCCCATGGGGCTACCTATGGCCTACCTTAGGGGTGTCTTACATGTAGGACTGGCCTGAAATCAGCCTTATCTGCACCTGCAGGATTGGAGCGACTGGAGTCTCTGAGCATGCTCTTTCTGCAGAAACAGGGTCTGCTCTGACTGTACTCTTTATATTCTGTGCACGCTGCCCAAGGGGCTCTGCTCAGCAGTTTTCATGTTCCTCACACACAGTTGTGCAGCCACAGCAAAGTTCTTTGGTCCTTCCCATTGTGAGTGGGGATAAAGTAGTGTGAAGGTTCTGGCGTTGGTCTTCAATCACAGTGCAGGTCTGTAAGGGTCTCCATTGTGGCCTCTCTCCTCCATTGATTATCTTGACCAGGTCACACTCTTGCTTGATTCCAGTGGCCCCCTCCGGCATACTGGGTCACCATCTCTCCACTGTATAGGGGCTCCGACCCATTCGGCAAAGCAGATTTCCTCATGACAGCCTCTCCTGGCATACAGGGTCAACGGCTCACCAGTACACAAGAGCTACAGTCCTCACAGCATGGCAGTCTCTTCAAGGTGGCCCTTCCTGGCATACAGGGCTGCTGGCTTTCCACTGTACATGGGCGATGGACCACTCCATATGGCAGTCTCTTCACTGCGGCCCGTCCTGGCTTTCAGGGTCGCTGGATCCTGTACATGGGCGATGACCTGTTCGACACAGTGATGATCACATTTCACTGCGACCTTCCTCTGGCTTATGAGCGTCGCTGATTTTTTTTGTACACGGACAACGACTCTCTCGGTGCAGCACACCTCACTAAGGGAATTCATTTGATGGGATTCCCTAATGGACCTCACCCCCTCCAATGCTCTTCTCTTCCTCAGAGACAATGGTCTTGTCAAGAAGGCAGACTCTAGTGCTCGAGGCTCAATGGCAGGTGGTCTTGGATTCCCTGAGAGATATCCTCTTACTCAGCTGGGAGACTAGAAGGCCTGCCTTGGAACCCAGTCCTGATTACTGGGAACGGTCTTGCAGAGCTTCAGCGCCTCATACATCTTGACTGGTTGCATGACAGTTGACAATTTTTGGGGTCTCAAGTTCCCCTTCTTCTAGTTCATTTCCAGACACCAAATGTGGTTTAGAGTCTGAGGCTTTGATGTTTGTGTTCAGGGCCTGCTTCCTTTCCAAATGCCCACTCCTCTTCCCTCTCTTCCTCCAGAAGAAGGCAGTTTGTCACAGCAGGAGCAACTCTAAAACTGATGGCCCCACAAAACAGACCATCGGAGTGACTAGGAGTTCATACTTGGGAGTTAGCCACAGGGATATGTGTATCAAAAGGTTAGCCTAGGAACTCAGGCCTACTGTTTATGTGTTTCTTATCAGCCCCATTGTCATCCTGATATGTGCCCAGGCCCTTCCTTGAGGCCTCTCTGTAAACCAAAGAGCTTCCTTTGAAGTGCACCGGGGAGCCCTCCCCCTCTCTCCAGTATGTCCGAACCAACTTACAGGAATGCAGCAATACACTGATCTGTCTGAAGGGATTTGGCTACCTCCTTGTGTTCCACCATGTATCCCTCTGTTTCCCAAAATGGAAACCAAAGTCAGCTATGTTCTGTACCATTAACAGCCACACATGCACCCGGCACATGTGTACAGCATACACTCACTGCACCACATCCTTCATGTATTGTACCACTCACAGGAACACATACACCCGGCACATTCCTATGCCGTACACACATTGCACAGCACTACATACTTCATGTATTGTTCCACAGGCACACATACACCCAGCGCATGCATATGACATCCACACAAAGCGCAGTGCTGCATTTACCCTGTATTGTACCTTTAACAGGCACACATACATCCAGCACATGTACACCACACATGCACTGCACAGCACCACGTGAAAAAACGTGATAGCCCATTTGCAAATGGGAAGGGGTAACACTGAATCCCCTTCCCCTTTGTGAATGTTAACAAAAAAAAGTTTGTGAGGAGCAGGCAGTGAAATTGGGACCATTGTCAATGCTCAACAAACATAAAAAAATAATTTAAATAAAAACCTATTCTTTTGAAATGCTGCCCTGTTTCCTTTAAGGAAACTGGATGCATAAAAAAAATAGTTGACTTTAGATTTGGATCACAAACACGGTGGCCTGCTTGCCACAGCTGGCCACCATCTTCCACATTCTGCATTCTGTAATTTTATTATTTTTCAGCATAACTTGCATCACATTTTCCCTCATCTTTTGCTCTCCTTTCCTATTCACAGTCACCTTTCAAGGGGAATAGCAACAGAGGTTACTATGTTATAAATCACAGAAAGTAGTGGTTATGCAGATAATCCGCACTTCCTTATGTGTACATGTCCCAGTATTGTTTATATGGTAAGCTCATTCCAGCTAAGGGTGCCCATCAGTGGTACACCCAACCACTAGAGGTGCAATTAAGTTGGTGAAAACACCTGCTTGCCACATGAAAATAAAATGCACTGGGGCACACTGAAAAGTCCAAGAAGTCCACACTTTACTGTGCTTGCAAATCAGCGCTTATCACAAGTCTGTAATGCATCATCAGAATTTTATTCATTCGTTGGCACATGATTCAAAGCAAAGCGATGGTAAGTCCAATGGAAAAGACAGCCATACAGCTGACACGTATTTCGTCTAAAAGACCGGATTTCGGAAGAGACGTGACTTTATGACTTATCAAGGTCGTAGCATTGCACGTCATTCTGTGCATATTTACGGTTTTCTATATACATGAGATACATTGGACGTTTGGTAAATCCAGAGCATGGGATATTCGCGACATCCTGTTTAATTTTGGTTCATGCTTTCTCGTCAATGCCTTGAAAAAGTATTTTAGATGAAACACGTGTCGGCTGTTTGGCTGTCTTTTTCATTGGACTTGCCGTCGCTTTGGTTTGAATCACTTGCCAACGAATAAATAAAATTCTGATGATGCATTACAGACTTGTGTTATGCGCTCATTCCCAAGCACAGTAAAGTGTGGACTTCTTGGACTTTTCGGTGTGCCCCAGTGCATTTTCTTTTCAAGAGGTTACTATGCTACTCTATGCGGAATACTCAGGCCAGTGCATCCATATAACAATAACGTGGCCTCTTTTCCACTTGATGCTGGGTGGTGCATCAACCGTTCTTTCCTGTGCTCATAATTGTTTTGGTATACTGCTCCCGTGGTCTCAGTAGCAATGAACTTTAATGTAAACACTGAATGGTTGAAAAGGTGTGCTTAGAGTTCATGATAAAGAGAAGTTCAGGTTATTGGGAGGTAAGAATTTATGCTGATCACTGCTTGCTCAGTTCTCCCACACCGTTTTTTTTCTAATTTGAACAGCTTGAATATATTTAGATAGAAAGAGCAGCCAGCGCTTCACATTTTGGCCAATTTCCTGCAAGTGCTTATGCAGACTTACTCCGGCTATTTGGGGTAAAGTAGATCATTGGCTGACAATGCTGAACCTGTTTTGTGGCTCAATTGCTTTTAGCTTACTTACCCACTAGAAGCAGCACTGCGGTTTGGCTTTTCCTTACTTTGTGTGTGATATTCAATCTTTCTAGAAGTGGAGTTAGCTGTGTGCCAACATTTGCCTTGAGTTAGTTATCTAGTCAGGTGCATTTAAATGTGTGTGGTTTAGCTGCACAGTCTTTCTGCACTTTTTCATCAGCTTTAATAATTTAAGGTAGATAACTCTGGTATCTCTCAAAGATTGGTATACAGATGGCTGTGTCTTAGCTGTGATGTTCCTGAAAAAGCGGGTTAAAAGTAAAAATTCCCATTGGTTTCTCTATGCCACCCCAATGTATTTTTCATACCTAGATATTAGATAGCAGGTCAGTCTAAGCAATGAAACTCTGTAATTTCTTTAGATGTGCTGCCCAGTAATACTACGAGTACACATTTGCTAATTAAATTATATCTTAAGCTGTTTAGCTTTGGAAGGGGCCTCACTTTGCCACTTCAAAAATGAAAGGTTTCGGTTATGTACAATGGTTTTATGTCAAACATATAACTGACCCTAATATCATTCATCATGTCCATCTATGTTCCTGTTACGACACTCGACTTGTGGGTCTCAGTACTGGATACTCTTGAGTTACTGCCGATCCATGTTGAGGGACAGCGGAGGAGTTATCTGAGTGCCCCAGTACTGGTGTACGAGGACTGCATGCCTGGACAGTGAGCCATCTCTGAACCTCCGAGTTGTCTTGGTACTGGAGGTGATGTGGAACGGGTCTGATGTGCACCGATGGGGCTGTGGAAATCCCTGTGCTGGAACAAGAGAGTGTTGCAGCGTGGGACTGAGATACATTGGCAGTGCTGTGTGTGTTTGTAGGTCGTGGTGGGGTACATTATACAGCCTTGTATAGCCCCAGTAGTGCAATAGCAGACGATGCTGCAGGGCAGCACTTGAGTTTACTAGAAGTATTGTGTGAAATTTCCAGTACTGTGAGTCCTAATTAAGAGATAGAATGTGGGTCCCAGTATTAAATAAAAGAGTGTAAATTGTAGGGCAGGTCTAAGGTGTAGTATTATAGCTGCGTGTCAGTCTCAGTGGTTGGTCGGTGGTGCTATCTGTAGGTCATGATGTGCTGCACTGAAACAACCATTTGTGGATCTCAGTAGTGGGATAATGGACAGTAACGCAGTTGTGAGACTGAAGTGCATAACTGTGCCATGTAGAATTTGCAGTATGAGAATAGCAGAGGGAGATGCAGAACAGGGTTGACGTGCTGCAGCAGGGCAAGGTGTGGGTTTCAGTTTTGAAGTGGGAGAGGGTTTGACAACATATCTGAATTACGTAGATTGCATTGATGCAATTTCACACTGACATTTTCCCACTTAACGACTGCAAACACTGCATTTTGCACCAGTTGATCTGTCCAAATGTCAGTACAAAATGTCATCTGTCCCAAAGCAGCATTGTATACCAGCCAAGAGGGCTCCCTATAGCACGTTTGTGTTTTCATAAGTGCATCAGTTGCACCAATATTTTTCACAGCGATTACCTCGGTTTTTAAGGGTTTTGCCTAGTACACTATACAGTGCATATCTTTGTAACATCAACAATAAAACTTGTTTAGGGGGAGTGAGTACAAATACATTTATGAAGACTAAGTCTGATGATACGGCCAGTTGGGGTATTAGTCTAATTGCTTCATACTTGCTCAGAGTCAGAGCAAAACCTCGACGAAGGCATCAAACGAGCGCGAGCTAAAGGGCACTCTTCATGCCTCTGGATATGGCTAGGCTGGATAAGAAGGCTTTGTTCACAAGTACACAACCGACTGTTTTTATCGACTGCTTTGCACATTTTTCAGCGTTGCTGCAAGACCCTTTGATTCTGTTCTTGACCACAGAAATTACGCAAATACTTTTTCAGTGTGAGAAAGAGGGCATGTTGTATTATTGTCATTTCGATTCCCTAAATGAGATATCTGTCAAAGAAAAACGATGCCGGAGAGACAGCTTTCTTCAGTGTGCATTCGTTTTTCAGAAAAGTCCATGGTTTTCGAAGATGTTTCTTCCGATTTTGAATTAGATGAGTGATTTGTTTATTCGCATGTGATTTAAGAATACCACATTGATAATACCACCCCAGATATAACTGATACTGCAGGGCATCGTTATTCCAGCTAGTGGTATTATAGGGCTTTTAAGACTTATTCTCTCTCGAGAATTGGGAATAAACACGAGAATCTGTGTTTGTGTACCAATGCCCACGTTTTGCCTTTTTGCAATCTTTTCCCCTGTTCTCAAGTTGCAAGGTTTTTACTGATGGTATGTGTGTGGGAAAAAAATCAGGAGTGCTGTGTTCCCTTCAGACTTGTAGACCTGATTCCACCGATAACACCCACGCTCCCATTTCCTAGGATAGGACTCACGTAAAACTGTTGGGGGGCGTAACTCCCCAGTGCTGCAATGCGAGCACGTGGTGGAAAATTATCACACGATGCTAAAGAACCAAATGGACCAATACAAGAATTAATAAGTAAGAAATTGGGTCATTAATGGAAAGGGGAAAAGCTCCCTAACAGCCTGTCGTGTTTTAAATATTGAAAGCTGAATCTAAGAAATATAACTCCTGACCAACTTTTGTTTCTTTTGCGAAGTCGATGTCCCTCGTGTCTTTTTATATCAAAGTATATTTATTGTGTGATACACGTGCAGTAAATATAACACGATAGGGTTTACATAGCCACAGGCCAGATTTGCAAAAAAAATGTTTGCAAAGCAAGACACACACATCGCTGAGTTATGCCCACGCTTCCGTATGAACAACAAGGGACTGATAAAGGCTCTACTTGTCAAAGGTCCTGCTGTGTATATCGAGGGATGGAGACCTGCAAGAGGTAGCTGTCATTGGTCCATGAGCTCACAGTTGCTGGTTTTGCAACTACTGCTATTAGACAGGAGTCACAATATGTAAACCAGTGGTACCCGAAGCATTGGTGGTAGCATGCAGTAGTCTCAGGACCACTATGGGCTTCCTCCAGTGCTGGCAACTTGGCCATCCACAGATTCTCTTTCAATTGGCTTCCACCTGCTCTTAATGGGTAATAACTATTCAATACTTTGTTACTTCATGAGTAGTTAGAAAGCATTGATACACTAACTTGCAAGTGCTGGCGAGGAGAATGCCCTTTTTGATACCCCCTACCCCTTCTAGTTCTCAGTTGTAAGTAATTTGCAGATTCGGATAGGGACTTCAAATTGCGACAGAAGTTTTTGCCGAGTACATTATGAATTTTGCTACTTGTAAAGCCAGAAAAATATCTGCACTGATTTTGTGAATGCAAAGTTCTTTCATGAATCTGACGCATCCCCTTAGGAATTCATTTAGTTAATATAGCTACTTGATTGAATGTATGTTGTTTTTGTTTCCATGCAGAAGCTTATGCATTTTGTATTGCCTTGTGCCTATCGACAATGTGACCATGCCCACAACAACAGAAATTGGCTCCTGTTAACAACAATATTTTACGTTTCATTGATTAAAGGTCATATATTTTGCTTAGAACAATAATGCATTTCTGTAAGTTATATAAATCACGAATGAGTGTCGATTCAGAATGAGGTTCAAAACCTGGCGAAGGAAGGCACTGTAATGAAAAATGCATTTTCTTAACGAACGTCATATCTTGTAAAACTAGTGCATCAGTCTTTTTCGGGACTACAGTCCGTTAGATCACGGTTGGTGGTAGTTGTATACCTAGCCTCAATTCTGTTACTGTGGCTGTAGTTGCATAATCAGTCTCTGTTAGAAATGGGGTCTTTGGTTGACAGTCCGGTTACCCTCTGTTCAAGCAAGGACCCTCACTCTAGTTAGGATAAAAGAGAATCACCCTCAGCTAACCCCTGCTTACCCCCTTGGTAGCTTGGCAGAGCAGTAGGCTTAACCTCAGAGTGCTAGGTGTAAAGTATTTGTACCAACACACACAGTAACTTAATGAAAACACTACAAAATGACACAACACCAGTTTAGAAAAATAGGAAATATTTATCTAGACAAAACAAGACCAAAACGACAAAAATCCAACATACACAAGTCAAGTTATGATTTTTTTAAAGGTTTAAAATAAAAAGAGTCTTTAGGTAGTTGTAACACCACACTAGCGCTGCTAGCGTGAAAATGTACCTGGTTTGCGTCAAAAATAACCCCGCACGGGCGGTGTGCGTCGAAAGTAACCCTGCACGGCTGTGTGCGTCGAAAACAACTCGGCACGGCGGTGCGCGTTGAAAAAGCCAGCCACACGACGATCCGAAAGTCCCGCGGCGCAGGGTGCGATCTCTCAGCCTCCGTCAGCGATGCTGCGCGTCGTTTCTCCTGCTCCGGGCGTCGGTTTTTCGGTCGTGTTTCCTGCGGCGTCGTTTCTCAGCTGCGGAACCGGCGTCGCGTCGTTTTCTCAGCCGCGATCGGATTCGCGTCGATCTTTTCTCCGCACGGCGCTCGGTGCGTGTATTTTTGTCCTTAGGCTGCCAGCCTCTCCTTTCAGGGTCCCAGGAACTGGAAGGGCACCACAGAGCAGAGTAGGGGTCTCTCCAGAGACTCCAGGTGCTGGCAGGAAGAAGTCTTTGCTATCCCTGAGACTTCAACAACAGGAGGCAAGCTCTACATCAAGCCCTTGGAGATTTCTTCTTCAAGATGGAAGGCCCACAAAGTCCAGTCTTTGCCCTCTTACTCTGGCAGAAGCAGCACTGCAGGAAAGCTCCACAAAGCACAGTCACAGGCAGGGCAGCACGTTTTCCTCAGCTATCAGCTCTTCTACAGGCAGAGGTTCCTCTTGGTTCCAGAAGTGTTTCTAAAGTTTGTAAGTTTGGGTGCCCTTCTTATACCCATTTTAGTCTTTGAAGTCACCTTTCTTCAAAGGGGACTCACACCTTCTTGTGAAATCCTGCCTTGCCCAGGCAAGGCCTCAGACACACACCAGGGGGCTGGAGACAGCATTGTCAGAGGCAGGCACAGTCCTTTCAGATGAGAGTGACCACTCCACCCCTCCCTCCTAGCAGAGATGGCTAATCAGGAAATGCAGATCACACCCCAGCTCCCTTTGTGTCACTGTCTGGTGTGAGGTGAAAAACAACCCAACTGTCAAACTGACCCAGACAGGGAATCCACAAACCAGGCAGAGTCACAGAATGGTTTAAGCAAGAAAATGCTCACTTTCTAAAAGTGGCATTTCCAAACGCACAATCTTAAAATCAACTTTACTAAAAGATGTATTTTTAAATTGTGAGTTCAGGGATCCCAAACTCCACATGTCCATCTACTCTCTAGGGGAATCTACACTTTAATCATATTTAAAGGTAGCCCCCATATTATCCTATGAGAGAGAGACAGACCTTGCAACAGTGAAAACGAAATTGGCAGTTTTTCACTGTCAGGACATATAAACCACATCACTATATGTCCTACCTTATCCATACACTGCACCCTGCCCTTGGGGCTACCTAGGGCCTACCTTAGGGGTGCCTTACATGTAAGGAAAGGGAAGGTTTAGGCCTGGCAAGTGGGTACACTTGCCAAGTCGAATTTACAGTGTAAAAATACACATACAGACACTGCAGGGGCAGGTCTGAGACATGATTACAGAGCTACTTATGTGGGTGGCACAACCAGTGCTGCAGGCCCACTAGTAGCATTTGATTTACAGGCCCTGGCACCTCTAGTGCACATTACTAGGGACTTACTAGTAATTCAAATATGCCAATCATGGATGAACCACTTACATACAATTTAAACAGGAGAGCATATGCACTTTAGCACTGGTTAGCAGTGGTAAAGTGCTCAGAGTTGAAAAGCCAACAGCAACATGTCAGAAAAAAATAGGAGGCAGGAGGCGAAAAAGACTGGGGATGACCCTGCATAAGCAAAAGTCCAACAGTCTCCATCTTGTACTAGTTGTATATGTACGTTGCGTGGGGAAGACATGCCAAATCCAGAATGCAAGTGTTGACATTAGTAGTAAAGTGACACCAGAAGTAGGACATCTTCGCACGGTTCTACCCCCTGCCAGTTTCCAAATGCATGCATGTGATTCAGACCTACAACAAAGCCTACATCTTGTGCTATGTCCGACGCCAGTCAAATAGGAAGAAACATATGGCCAGGGAGATTGCTTTAATCTCCAAGCGCTTGCAGGGCAGGCGTGGCCTATTCATTTCATTCTGCGTGCTGGCGAGACACTTGGCACCTACAGAGCAACTCTGCAAAGAAGCAACAAAAGCTGTGACTGTTTTGCAGTTCATTAACAGAGGGAAACCGAACCTCTGTTGATTTAGGCTCATGTGGTCATCTGATCACTGGCACAGTGGATCAGAAGTAATTGAGTACATCTCTACATAGAATATACAAGATGCGTGACTCGCTTGATGATTTGCACAAGAAACCCTTAGAAAAAGATGCCCACTCAGTACTACAATAATGTAGTCGTAGTTGAAATGATTTGTAGGATAGATTGCCTCTGTACCAATTCTCTTTCATCTATGTCTATTTATTTTAATGAGTTTGTTTTCAAGACATAGGCCCTCATTACGACCCTGGCGGTCGGTGGTAAGGCAGCAAACAGGGCGGCGAAAAAAAATTGAATTATGGCCGCGGTCATCTGCCACTTCACCATTCCAACCGCCATGGAGGTGAAGATCGCTGGGGTGGAGATTGCGGTCTCCAGCCCAGCGGTCGCCACTAGACCGCCGACGGTATCAGGACCCTGCATACCGCCATGGATCTCGGGTGTTTGGGAACCGCCATGAGATCCATGGCGGTAGGCACTATCAGTGCCAGGGAATCCCTTCCCTGGCACTGATAGGGGTCTCCCCCACCCCGCTACCCCCCACGAATCCTCCCCCCACACCCCCATACCCCTGCCACCTCCCAAAGGTGGCACAACCCCCCTCCCCACCCCGACCCCGAACATGCACATATACACACCCCTACACACACACCCCCCCAACATGCACATATACACACCCCTACACGCACACATACACCCCGACAACACATATCCGCACACATGCACACTGTCCGACCCGCACACATTTCGCATACACACAACACCCCCCGCACGCATACACTCACTCACTCACCCCCTCTACACTCCCACACGCACACCCCCATGCACGCACACAACACACAACACCCACCCACCCCCTTCCCTAACGGACGATCAACTTACCTTGTCCGTTGATCCTCCGGGAGGGGATGGGATTCATGGGGGCAGCTCCACCACCAGAACACCGTCACCAGAACACCGTCACACCTAATCATGTGACGTGATTCAGTGGGCGGTGTTCTGTTGACGTGGCAGTGGAGGTTGAGCAACCTCCACTTTCCCGTCGTCCGCCAGTATGGCTGCTGACGGCTTTCCGTCTGAAAAAGGATGGCAGGCTGCCAACGGTCATAATACGCGGCGCGGAAGACCACCACCACTGGCGGTCTTCAGCACGGCGGTACCTCGGCGGTCTTGCGAAAAGACCGCCAAGGTCGTAATGACCCCCTAAATGTATTAGGTGACATGGGATTCAGACTTTTAATGGCTAAAAATTAACTGCCTTAAATACATGTTTTAAGTAGAGAGTTCCTTGCTAAGAAATACTCAGTAAAGTTTACTCCTTTTGGGATGGAATAAAGGCTCTTGACGTAAGCAGGACACACACCTCTGAGTGAATACATATATATATATATATATATATATATATATATGTGTGGGTGTGTATATATTTATATATACAGGGAGTGCAGAATTATTAGGCAAATGAGTATTTTGACCACATCATCCTCTTTATGCATGTTGTCTTACTCCAAGCTGTATAGGCTCGAAAGCCTACTACCAATTAAGCATATTAGGTGATGTGCATCTCTGTAATGAGAAGGGGTGTGGTCTAATGACATCAACACCCTATATCAGGTGTGCATAATTATTAGGCAACTTCCTTTCCTTTGGCAAAATGGGTCAAAAGAAGGACTTGACAGGCTCCGAAAAGTCAAAAATAGTGAGATATCTTGCAGAGGGATGCAGCACTCTTAAAATTGCAAAGCTTCTGAAGCGTGATCATCGAACAATCAAGCGTTTCATTCAAAATAGTCAACAGGGTCGCAAGAAGCGTGTGGAAAAACCAAGGCGCAAAATAACTGCCCATGAACTGAGAAAAGTCAAGCGTGCAGCTGCCACGATGCCACTTGCCACCAGTTTGGCCATATTTCAGAGCTGCAACATCACTGGAGTGCCCAAAAGCACAAGGTGTGCAATACTCAGAGACATGGCCAAGGTAAGAAAGGCTGAAAGTCGACCACCACTGAACAAGACACACAAGCTGAAACGTCAAGACTGGGCCAATAAATATCTCAAGACTGATTTTTCTAAGGTTTTATGGACTGATGAAATGAGAGTGAGTCTTGATGGGCCAGATGGATGGGCCCGTGGCTGGATTGGTAAAGGGCAGAGAGCTCCAGTCCGACTCAGACGCCAGCAAGGTGGAGGTGGAGTACTGGTTTGGGCTGGTATCATCAAAGATGAGCTTGTGGGGCCTTTTCGGGTTGAGGATGGAGTCAAGCTCAACTCCCAATCCTACTGCCAGTTCCTGGAAGACACCTTCTTCAAGCAGTGGTACAGGAAGAAGTCTGCATCCTTCAAGAAAAACATGATTTTCATGCAGGACAATGCTCCATCACACGCGTCCAAGTACTCCACAGCGTGGCTGGCAAGAAAGGGTATAAAAGAAGGAAATCGAATGACATGGCCTCCTTGTTCACCTGATCTGAACCCCATTGAGAACCTGTGGTCCATCATCAAATGTGAGATTTACAAGGAGGGAAAACAGTACACCTCTCTGAACAGTGTCTGGGAGGCTGTGGTTGCTGCTGCACGCAATGTTGATGGTGAACAGATCAAAACACTGACAGAATCCATGGATGGCAGGCTTTTGAGTGTCCTTGCAAAGAAAGGTGGCTATATTGGTCACTGATTTCTTTTTGTTTTGTTTTTGAATGTCAGAAATGTATATTTGTGAATGTTGAGATGTTATATTGGTTTCACTGGTAATAATAAATAATTGAAATGGGTATATATTTTTTTGTTGTTAAGTTGCCTAATAATTATGCACAGTAATAGTCACCTGCACACACAGATATCCCCCTAACATAGCTAAAACTAAAAACAAACTGAAAACTACTTCCAAAAATATTCAGCTTTGATATTAATGAGTTTTTTGGGTTCATTGAGAACATGGTTGTTGTTCAATAATAAAATTAATCCTCAAAAATACAACTTGCCTAATAATTCTGCACTCCCTGTATATATATATATATATATATGCACTTTAAAAAAAAAAAAAGGTTTCAGGGACATTTCAGTTAGGCCCACATTTTAAATGGACAAAACCATAGAAATTCACCTGTTAGAATGACTTATCTTAAGTAACTATACCTCGGCCCCTAAGGTAACTATTACTCGCACTCCCACCATGCATAGTTTTTTCATTAACAATTTTGCTACAAGTATTACATTGATATTATCAATGATCTTATCGAAGGTGTCATGAGTGCCGTAGCTTGTGGGGTAATTAGCAGTGCATGGTGAGGTCACAAGTTATAGTTTCCTTAGGTCACAAGTTAGTTACTTGAGATAACTCTAACTATAGCACCTGAATTTCTATGGTTTTGTACATTTAAAATGTGAGCCTAACCAAAACGGCCCTATAATGTTTGTTTTATTTAGGTGAATTTCTATGTTTTTTTTAATGGAAAGTAGTTTTTATTACTAGACGTTAATCCACCCACTGCTGCGCATGCCCTTTGGCCATGAGCAGTGGCGGTTGGCTACAGGGCCTGGCTTGCGGCCAGGCCTCTAGCCAATCCCTGTGGTAACCCAACCCCATGCTGCGCATGGCCTTTGGCTGTGTGCAGTGGGGGTTGGCCGCAGGGCCTGGCTTGCGGCCAGATGCTGCAGCCAACCACCCCAACTACCCAACCCCATGCTGCGTATGGCTTTTATCTGTTGGTGTGAGAATAGGTGTGACAGGTTGTATCTGTGTGTGAGGGTGGCTGTGAGAGTGTCTGTCTGGGTGTGAGGGCAGGTGCGTCAGTGTCTTAGTGGGTCTGTGAGTGGGTGGGTGCGTTAGTGTCTGTGTGGGTTTGTGTGTGGGTGCATGAGGGTTTTAGTGGGTCTGTGAGTGGGTGTGTTAAAATCTGAGTGGGTCTGTGAGTGGGTGCATGAGGGTCTGAGTGCAGCTGTGAGTGAGTGCATGAGTTGCTGAGTGGGTCTGTGAGTGGGTACATAAGGGTCTGAGAGGGTGTGTGTTGGAAAGTGGGTTATTGGTAGTGGTAAGTATGCCCCAACTGCTGGCAATAAGGCCTCTGACACAATATAGGGTCAATCAAAGTCTCTGTAAATTAGCCCCTTGCTCAACCCTTGGTAGCTGTAACCGAGCAGGCAGGCCTGACTTATGAGACAAGGGTGTAAAGTATTCAACAACATCAATACAGTAAATAAGCTAGACACAGCACGTAATAAAAATCCCCCACCAATTTATAAAAATAGGTTATATTTTTATGAGGAGACACCAAAATGACAAAAATGTAAGGTAGGGAACTCGAGATTTGAATTTTTAGAGAATCAACACTTTCTAGTGCTTAGAAACATAAAGCGCCAAATCAGGACATCTGGTTGTGGTAGCTCGGGACAAAGTCAGAGTTTGAAGCCAACTGCGATGGAGCCCTGGTCCGATACACTAAGAGGGAAGCCTGCACACTTACCTTCACACTTAGAAAATGTTCTGGAGCTTTTTCTTCTGTGGGCCCTCGCTGCTCTTAACCAGGCTGGATTCGGTGAGGGTTCGCTGGCTTGACTTTCATAGAGCTTCCGGTCAAATCCTGGAGGTTAAACCTCTGAAGCTTTTCAGCGGGACAAAGCTGAAATCCACTTGACCTTTAAAGACAGGCTGCAAGGCAGGCCTGCTTTTAAAATGTCAGAAAGCCCACAGCAGTGCACACATGGAAGTGCAGGAATTCTGCTTGGTATCTAATTCTCCATGCCCTATTATATACTAGGGACTTATATGCAGATTTTACCCCCTTGCCCTGTTACCTACTAGGGACTTACAGTGTCTGTCAGGCCAATTGTAGGAGTACCATAATACCTAGTGTACTCTACTACATGTTTGTGTTTTAACATAGCTCTGGCCTGGGGCTGGCTAGCAGGGGAAACAGCACTAACAACGCAGTCAATGCAGCGATAAGTATTGACCACGCTGTCGTTACCACACATATGCGCTTACTACACATGCATATACCATGCATATGCATGGTAATGGTAGAGAGAGCAGTCGGTGGAAGGAAGCAAGCAGGAAGGAGCAGCAACCAAAGGAGAGAGTAAGTGGGGCCTGGGTTGGGGGGGGTTGTGGTAGTTTTTAGGACAGGGTGGGGGATCGGGGTAAGTTTGAGGGCAGGGTAGGTTTTAGGGTTTAGGGCCTGGCGGTGGGATGGGGTAGTTTTTAGGACAGGGTGGGGTAGGTTTTAGGACAGGGTAGGTTTTAGGGTTTAGAGCAGGGGTCGGGCAAATTTTAGGACAGAACGGGGTAGGTTTTAGGACAGGGGAAGGGTAGGTTTTAGGGTTTAGGGTGAAGGCAGGGGTCAGGGTCGTTTTTAGGACTGGGTGGGGTAGGTTTTAGGACACAGGGTGAAGTGGGGGACGGGGTTGTTTTTAGGACAGGGTGGGGTAGGTTTTAGGACAGGGTAGGTTTTAGGGTTTAGAGCGGGGTTGTGTAGTTTTTATTACAGCGGGGTAGGTTTTAGGACAGGTCAGAGTAGGGCTTGGGTGGCGGGTGGTCGGGATAGTTTTTAGTACAGGACAGAGTAGGTTTTAGGCTTTAGGGCAGGGGATCGGGTAGCTTTTAGGTCAGGATGGGGTAGGATTTAGGACAGGGTAGGTTTTAGGGTTTAGGGTGGGGGTCAGGGTTGTTTTTAGGACAGCACGGGGTAGGTTTTAGGACAGGAGTAGGGTAGGTTTTAGGGTGAAGGCGGGGTCAGGGTAGTTTTTAGGACAGGGTGGGTTAGGTTTTAGGACAGGGTAGGTTTTAGGGTTTAGAGCGGGGCAGGTAGTTTTTAGGACAGAGCAGGGTAGGTTTTAGGACAGATTAGGGTAGGATTTAGGGTGGGGTGTGAAGTCAGGGTATTTTTGGGACAGGAATTTGTAGGTTTTAGGGTGAAGGCGGGGCTCAGGGTAGTTTTTAGGACATGTGGGGTTGTTCTTAGGACAGGGTAGGTTTTAAAGTTTAGGGCATGGTGGGGGGTCAGGGTAGTTTTTAGGAAAGTTTGGGACAGGTTTTAGGACAGGGCAGGATAAGCCGGGGAGTTAGGACTCTGGACAGGGGTTGGAAGGGGCAGTTTTAAGGGCTTGGGCAGGTGGAGTATGATGTCAGGTTTAGGGTGAAAGGCAGGGGAGAATTTACCATTCATGTTACTTTACCAAACATGCTCTTACAATTAAATTTGTTGTAAAGGCATGCGTGGTAAAGGCATGAGTGGTAAAGATACGGTCATTGTAAAGGCCGCATTGTAAAGGCATGCGTTGTAAACGCATTCGTTGTTCCATCATACATCTGGCTAGCCGGGACCAGGGCACATTGAGAGTCAGTTACCATCAGTACTAGTCAGCAAAACAAAATGGGGGTAAACAGGGCAAAAGGATGACTTTGCAACAGTGTGTGAGTGGGAGAAAGAGATTGAAAGAGATAGAGAGAGAGAGAGAGAGAGAGATAGAAGGAGAGTGACAGGGAGAGAGCTAGAGAGTTGTTTAGGCTTTGATGGATTAAATACTTAGAATTAGATATTTCTGGACAAATTAAAAACAAAATGTATTTGTCAATTAAAAAGAGTGAGATCACCTTTCAGTATGAACCTTGAACTTTTGAAGTTTAATCGAAATTAAAGAAGGTAAACGACCAAGGGCACACCTGGAGTAGCACCCTCAACTTTCAGTTTGAGGGTCTGTCACATCACTAGGAAGATTTAACTGTCAAATCACTAGTAAATAAACAAAGACACTGCCAAGCAATATTAGGCTTTGAACCTTCAGCCTCCTGAGTGAAAGTACAAGATGGTGACCATTAGGCCAGAAGTGACTCTGTTCCGATCTTCATCAAAATGTAACTATAACATTCGTACCAAACATCTTGCCAGTTTGAAGCTTTTTAGTCATTGCATGGAGAGACCATTGCAATGACAAACTCTCTCTCTTCTCCCATCCCACTATGGGATGGAGGAGAGAGAGAGAAAGAGTGATAGGGCCTGAAGGCTCCTGTGGTCTTAGCTGACTCCCTATGTCCTTTTAATAGCAGCTCCCTGCTTGTGGGAGCAATGTTTTCATCTGTCTTCCCTCCACACATATTTGCGTGCAGGGAAGACAGTTGAAAACTCAGTTTTTTGCAAGTAAGAGCTGTCAAACAGCTCTCACTTGCAGAAGGCGGACTTTGTTTGCTTTTGCTTGGTGGGAGCTGTCAGCTCCTACCAAACAAAGTCAAACATGTATGTCCTGGGGCTGGGCACCCCTGGACATAGCAGGAGCTGGCCCTGGGGGAAGTGGAGGTTCCCAGGGCCATTAATGGCTTTTCGAGGGGGCTCCGGAGCCCCCCTGCACCTAGGAATTGGCCCTGGGGAAATGGTGGCTCCTGTCACTCGGGGGTCCACAACGGACCCCCTTAATTTTTGTTATTGTAGCCCTGGGGAGGTGGTATTCCGTGGTCTGTGGGGTGGCTGCGTGCCCCTCTCCATTCTATTTTAAAAGTGCCCCAAGGAGGTGGTGGTCCCCGGGGCTGGGAGGGGCGCACCGCCCTGCACTGTATTTACAAAGTGCCCCGGGGAGGTGGCAGTCCCCAGGGCTGTAGAGGGTGGTGGGGGCGTGGCTCCCCTGCATGGTTTCACTCTTAAGCCCAGAGGAGGTGGTGGTCCCTGGGGCTGCGGGGAGGCCACACGCCCCCGCATTAAATGAAAAATAAGCCTCGTGGAGATGGCAGTCCCCAGGGCTGCTGGGGGGCTACCCACCACCCCCACATCCATTTTGACAAGTGCCCCGGGGAGGTGGTGGTCTCTGGGGTGGTGGGGGGGCTGGGTGTGTATCCATTTTATATTAAAGCCCCAGGGAGGTGGTGTACAGCTAATTACTTCACATATTATATCTTTGATGATATCTTCTAGCTTCTTTGATATTATCCCTGCAACATTTGTTATAAAAAATATTGATAAGGAAACTGTGCATGGTGAGGGCACGAGTTATAGTTACCGTAGGGTACGAGTTATAGTTACTTGTAATAATTCTAACTGCTGAATGTCTATGGTTTTGTACGAGTAAATTCCTAACCTAACTATAACGTCCCTCTAATCTTTGTTTTTTTCAGTGAATGAATATATATATATATGTATATATATATATATAGACTTATACTTTCCTATAAGGAAGTTGGAATACCTGGAAAGAGCAGCTGTCATGAAATAAACAGTAAAAAGTCAAGCCGGTGAAACAAAAGGACCTTTAAAAAAAAGAACCTTTAAAAAGCAGTATACCTACCTAGACTCAATCTAAACAATAGCTTCACTCCTCAGCATAAACTTTAGTGCTGGGTGTCCTCTTTGTTCTGGGGCATGAATGCCCCTTTCATAATTTTCAATGACCACATTTATTTGGTTGGCTCTCTTGGTGAGATTGAAAGACGATCTCTAGATGGAACGCAAATGAAGATATCTCTTTATATGGAGTAACTTACCTGGCTTAAGAAAGATGTTTACTTCACAAATTATTATTACTATTTTTTTTTTTTAGTTTCCCCACCCATGGCAGGACACTCCAATCACAATGTTGACTAACGTATCCCTCTGTAAACTCAAATTGGGTTTGTTTGTCCTGAGGACATACTTATCTTAAAACTGTGCATATACACATCAAAGATCACCTATACACAGAAAATGTTTTATGTTTGTAGCCATAATAAATTCTGAGGAATAGTTTTTTTAACATTGCCAAATTTTACATGTCAAAGTGAAATGATTTGTAACCTTATGCATAAGGAGCTACTCCTTACCTACCAGAGAGTGGAAATCCATAAATCAGTGTGATGCAATCAACATCGAGTCCGAATACAGCGATGCAGCGGTCAGATTTATCTGTTTCAGACTTTGGTGATGTGTTCTACATCAATAGGATATCAGAGGTGTCAATATATTCCATGACAGAAGGCTTATTTTGTACTTTATCAGACGTGAGTATGGTGAATTCATATTTTCAAAATCCAGGTTGGGTAGTGTTAAACCACTGACTACATTTTATGTATTTTTGCATGGTCTGCAATACAGGGGCCAATTCGTAGCAGGCGAAGAGGAGCTGATATGGTAGTGGAAACGATGAATGAGGTCATGTGCGTCTATCAACGACAGATATAATTCGGGAGGGATGGGGTACACTTGTAGTAGGAGATGTTGATTGAGGTGTCAGCCACACAGAACAAAAATAGAACTCTGGAGCAGTTTTCAAACAGAGAGGTGATGCATACATAGAACAAAGTAAGGACAACTTGTAGGACTCCTACAGATGAAGGTGTGGAGAGTGGCATGGTTATTTTTGAGGCTGAAACTAAATGGTTGAAGGGGTATGAGGCCATCTCATAGAAATTATTTTAAGCAATCCTGAGGCTGGTCAAAGCGTCCAGGAAAAGGTGGTACTTCACACCACAGAGGCGCTTAGCCAAATGTGAATGGAGCAAGGTGGTTTTATTTAGCAGCTATGAGGACTTAGACACCTGCACGAGAGCTGGCTCAGTAGATTTCTTAGTGTGGAAGCTTGATCGCATCCGTTTGAAGAGGAGATGTGTGTAAAAAAGCACATGGCCTCGTTTGGGCTGCAAGCAATACACCTACATCCAATGGGACGACGATATTTTGGCAAATGATATTCAGGTCACAGAATTTGTCAGACAATATTTCTGCTCACATAAAACTTGTTAAGTGTGAGGTCACACCTTTTGTTTTTTGGGTTATTTTAAATATGCAGCTCAGGAAAGTGAACCTAGATTACTATCTAAAACTTTGTAAAACTTTTGGCCATCAATCTACAAAATATTTTTTTAAGTCCCATTGTTTAGAAAATGGTAATCATTTCTACACTCTCGGACATGTCATAATGTGGCTTTCACTTTAAGAATGTATGTAAAGAAAGATTGAACACTGTGTTAGGCCCGTCTAAAATCCAGCCACTTCATGTTTTAATAACTTTTATCGATCTAACCGAAAGTAAAATATACTGGGGGTACCCTGCAGGAACTTTCAGGGCAAACATAACTCTTTTTTTTTCTTTGTTTATTTCCCAAAGCAAATCTACAAATTTACAATCCATATATCTTGTTGCCAGGATTATTACATATACATTCAATTAAATATTTGTATATGAACACAGTTATCGATATACAAGTCTTGCTTAAATACAGCCTAAATTATCTTTCTAGTTCCACTCTGTCATGGTAGCATGTACGCCAAGACACAGTTGCTCGACTGAGTTTTTCGGTTACCTGTTGGACTTGGGATCCGCCCACAATCCATATAATACATTCTTCCCCCCCCCATTATGCATGTACATACAGTGTTATTTACCAGCCGGGGAGGTGAAGGGTGTGTGTGTAGAGAATTCCCAGCGGTCCCGTCTATTCTAAGATAATGTAATATAGGGGAGGAGAAGGAAAGCATGGTGGTGCAACCAAATGACGCAGAACTTTTCTTTGGATTACATGTTGATCTTTTGTTTTTCCAGCTCCAAT
This sequence comes from Pleurodeles waltl, assembly GCF_031143425.1. Classification (NCBI taxonomy): domain Eukaryota; kingdom Metazoa; phylum Chordata; class Amphibia; order Caudata; family Salamandridae; genus Pleurodeles; species Pleurodeles waltl. The sequence continues at coordinate 516,911,574 of NC_090442.1, forward strand.
ATCACAACTTACGGCGTGAGTTAGAGTTTGTCAAATGGGTTACCCTGTCAGAAACGTGACGGATATCCCGTCTGCCATCGTAGATCTCCATAGGCAATTACGGGATCATAATACAGCGGACGGGATATCCGTCACATTCGTGACAGAGTAAAACCCTCTGCCAACCTTTAAATCAGGCCCTTAGTCTGGCAGTACTTTCTCATTGTTACATAGCTTATTAAGATAGCCATGTCTTTGCCCTAGTGCAGTTGTATATGGTTGGTATTAAGCATCTCCCTTTTCTCTCTTTCTTAAACTCTTCGTTTTTTCTCCGCAAATTTAAAAAAAGAGGTATATTGCCCTTTGGCTTTACTCTTAGGTTTTTTTTCTAGTTTCAGCAGTAGATAACTTAATATGTTCTTTTTTTTCAAATTAAGCAGCCTTGATTTCCCGATATCATTATTTCTAACTCTCTTAAAGGCATGTGTTTCCTGCTAGTACTGCTCATTTGCCTTTAATGAGCTGCATCTGTTACATTGTAGCCCATCAATTCAATGTCGCCATGCATGCAGGGTTCATCAGACTCGTCCATTGCATTTGTCCCAAATGAGAGGGCACATCTAATAGAAGTAGTGCCTGAGCAGCTTTGGACGATAATATCTCCCTAGGATTGTCATTGGTGCTTTATGCATGAAGGCAATTTCCAGCCGGGGGCAAATGTTTTCACGTGCACTAACGTGCGAGGATATTGGTATCTCAGTGTGTCCTGTGTTCATTTATATCACCTCCTGTACTCAAGCTTTAACAGTGTTTAAATCATTGACAGGTCAGTCCGTTGACTCCAATTGTTAGAATCAGAGTCAGCTTTAGGGCAGTGCAACCGGTGCAGCAGCACCCGGTGCTGATCTCAGGAGTGGGGCGCCATGGTTAGAGATAACATGAGTTTAAGCATCTGCTGCAGAATTCCTTGTGTGTCCAGGAGTTTTTGGGCAACAGTAAAAATGTCAGATAACCTTAGTGACTAATTGTCCTACTAGAGAGAGATCAGAGTTTTGCCTACTGGCAGTTTTAACTCATCATAAAGTAGTGCAGAGGGATAATGTGTCTGCTACAAAGAACGTGCACCATGCAGACTAGATCACAGAGCTTTATTTTATGTGGATAGCTCAGTGGGTTACTGCTTTCGTCACAGAGATGCTTTTGTTACTAGCAGTTCATAAGTTACAATCCTAATACAGCACAGCAACCTATGAACAGTTATTAAAGAGCTGCATGCAAACTGCATAGTATAGGTAAGAATGCTATGCCCACCTACCCCATCTTTCATTATCCTAATGTTGCTAAAAATTGCTCATTTGGTTAGAAATACATTCTTATTGTGTTAGAGGTGGGCTAGGAAAAGATCAGGACACTTTTGGAGGGTGATAGTGAGGGACTTCCTGGAGAACTAGGTCACTAGAGTGCACAAAAACAATTGTTGCACTGGGTGTCACCAGCACTGAAGCCCGCCCTGGTTAGAATATAATGCAGGCTGGTCCTGGTGAGAATATAAGGCAGAAGCCGAGTGACCCAAGCTCAAGAGTAACCATTTGTTTTATCCGTGTTTATTTAATTTGGAGAACACAAACTGTAGGAGGGTAGCTCTCTATGTAGTATGCAAAACCAGGCACACTGTGCAGAGTCCAGACAGCCACACGTTGGTTAATATGCTCTAATCCTTGTGGTAGCTTGGTCGAGCAGCTAGGCCAATCTTGGAGAAGTGCAAAGCATTTTTTGTACTCCCAGAATATAATCAGTAAATGTAGACACTTACTTAACGGAATAGCTTGAGACCAATGCACAAAAATACTTCACATTTTTATAAAAATTTTAGGACCAAGATCATCAAAATCGGGTAAGTACTTTTTAAGTTATGATTTTTAAAAGTTTTGAAAATGTCTTGTTTTTGTGCATAATTAAGCACCATGGGAATCAATAGGAGAAACCTTTAAAAATGCATATAAAATCAGGCAATGCATTTACCAATGTTTTCTTTTGCTTTAGGTCAAGGTCATCAAGAAGTCCTGTGGCCCAGCTGGAGTAGTTTGGACAGTTTCCTGTTTTAGAACTGCTGAAAAGTCCTTGGAGCTGGTGCAGGACCACTGCGGGGGACCACTTGGGAAAGCTTCCTGATGATCTCGGATTCCTTTGATGTTTCTACTTATTAGTTTGTCAACTGTAAATTGACAGCAGTCTTGAGAAAGTATGGCTACAAATCTGCAAGATTCATATTGAAAAAGTTGCAAGAATTTAACACCTGTCTAGAAAAATAAATAGAATTCATGACACACATTCAGTTACTAATGGTTAGACTCTAGAAATTACTGGATTGTTGGCCTATAATAATAAAGTATTGTTTCATATTTTAGTCGAGAAACATTGTATTTGATGCAAGTGAAGTTGGTGCTTTGGGACCTCATCTGTCAGTTGATGGCTACAGACGACCCTGTCCTTTGACCGAGCTCTGTGGAGGCATAGTCATCCTTTTGCTGGCTTTGAACATTAATATTGGAGGATAAATTTGTATACAATTTCTACAATAGCAGCGTTTGGAATCTGCACCTACTTTATTGAAGATTGTGGTGCATTCTGGGATCTATGGTTTCTCCAACAAGCATCTGCAGTTTTACAAACAGTAGTGTTCGTATCAGGTCAGTGTTACATTGGAATTTATTGTAAATGCACCAGTCTCCAAATTGTTGGTATAGTAATTTACCATTTTAATTTCGTAATGCTTCTTTGGCATCTGTAACAAATCTATTCTACTGTATCAGACATCTATTTGTAGAGCGATCTTCACCTTGCATTTTAACCTAAAAATTGAACGAACAATGTTAAATAGTTTTAGAAGCACCTCTGTTGAAGTACTTACTGATGTCTTATTGAAATTTGTAATATTTATTAAAGAATTTAAATGTATCCAGTACACTGGTCTGTGAGCTTTGTAGACAATGTGTTTTGCGAGTCTTGCCTGAAAGAATCAAGTGGATGCTTACTGAAAATTCTCCAGAAAGAACACATAAGCAGAAACCTCTCTACCGAATGAATAAAAATAGTAGTGGCTGAAGTCACTTTCTGTGGAATTAATATTGGGAGCAGATTTGATATAAATGCCACATTTCCGTCAACACAAAGATCCCATTGTGTTATAAGACGGGATTTTTGTTTCTCGGCTGCACCTCACAATGGCGCGTGTGTACCCAGCGCGGGACTTGGCAAGAGGGCGCTGCCTGAAAAGAAACGCTGGTTTTTGAAGTGGGTGAAGTGCGAGAATGGTGTAAACGTCACACGTCTGTGCAGAGTTACTTGGATACAGTAGGTTGAGGCCGACTTTTCTGCACTTCACACAGCTTGCACCAGTGCTATTGCTGGTTTACAACCTGTATATTTTAGGTACATTTTAGGTCCAACCTGCCACTTAAGTTCGAACGAACTGCACGCATAAAGTCAATTTCAACGTCCACTTGAAACACGAGGTGTTTTGTAAAATTAGCTCATTGGATTGATAAAATGTGTGCTGTTTACGATTCTGTTATGATACAGTTTGGGACAATTATGAATGATTTAAATGTAGGTGGGAGGAATACAGCAACACTATGAGTGTCCACACACTGGACAGAGTTTCTGTTCCTAATTGCACAGAGTCCATAGACGGTGGCTCTCTAGGCACAATAACTCGGGTTCTACATGTTGACATTTTCCTCTGGGATCAGCCCTACGATCTTCTGCGAGATCAGGGCTTTAGCTCCCTCATTATGTGTTTCCATTATTTGGTGCAGGGATACAGACGGCCCGGATTCTTCTACACTTACTAGTTATGTTTACAAAATGAGGAATAACCTAACGCTATAATTTGGAGGACTGTGACCCTAATTTCAGAGATAAATTCACTGACATTTTCCACCAGTTTAGAGGAGGTGAAAGATGTCGGTGAGAGGGCTTTTGGGGTTTGGAATTGAGGGATGGGGTTATGTTGGTCAAGGAATGGGGGCCCTGGGAGAAAGATTTGTAGTCCCAGAAGACGCACCCTCAAGAGGGGAATGCCGATAAGGTTAGACTGCCTGAGACCCCAGTGCAGTGGCACGGTGGCTGTGGTCTGCCTGTAGAGTTCCACTGCCTTCACGCTGGATGGTCGACCCCTGAGTGATTGTAACAACTGCTTGTTTCAGTACGAGATTATTCCCTTAGTTGCTCACTGCATGCATTGACTGTTGATTCTTGGGACCTGCACTGTTAAATAAACTGAAACTGATAAATAAAGGTTTTTCTTTTGGCAGGGAAAGCTGGTCTGCTCATTTAGAGGTGCTGCAGGAGTTGCACGTGGTCCAAAATGTGTTGCTGCCCGCAGCCTCTGCCCTTGCAGCATTTTCACCAAGTGCATGTCCCCACTTTGGGAATCAAGACTGGAGTCTCTGTTCCTGTAATTATTGTGTCTGGGGGCGCGGAACTAACAGCAATGACGCATGGTGATATGCCGCCCACCCTAGCGCCCCAGGTGGGATACTATCACTAAGCAGGGAGCATCCTGACAGCAGGGCCGGCTTTAGCGCTGGTGGCGCTTTCTGCGACAGTCTTTTTTGGTGCCGCAACCCCATGATCACCTCCTTGGATTCTGTCACTACTACCCGGCAAATGTGCCCCACATCTCTCCATAGCCCCCCTTCCACATACATTCACTTGTTTTAAAGCGCTTCTAAAGTCTGGCTTTACTGATCCACTCAGCTATCCACAGAAAATATAGGTCTGTTCTTTGCAGCAGGAATAACCCTCTACGCTACTTTATGGCGAGTCAAAGCTGCCCCTAGTCAAAACTCCCATCTCTCTCTCTAGCAGGAACATTAACCCAAAGAGTTATCTTGACATTTTAATTGTTTCCTGAAGGCTGGATGCACAAGGAACGTTTCAGTAGGTGCTTTTAAATTGTAAGTTAGGTAAGTCATTGCTAAACACAGCGCTCCCCTGAGGTCGGTGCCCCCCAATCCAGGTCAGCAACCGGTGCGGCCGCATCGCTCGCACCGCTCTCAAGCCTGCCCTGTCTGCCAGCGCTCATCATTGTCATCTATATTAAAAATGTCTTTAACATTGCAAACAAAAACCCTGATTTCTTTCTTGTCAGTTAGGGAAATCTAAGTAAGGAATTTACATTTCACGTTTACTTCATGTTGCATGTGTGTGAGATCCCTGTTCCTTAACAGTATTTCCTTTTAATATATATCGCATTTCTGTACTTTTGTTTTCCATGCAACATTTGAATCATCTATAGCGCTTGTTGTGATTTGAGCAGCGTCTGGGCGAGTTCAGAGTGTGAATGTTGCTCATGACAAGGCACAGCTAAGAGCTCTGGGGTTGGTATGAAATCAAGTTGAATTTCTCACAGTGCCTGTTACTGTATCATAAAAGTGTTAAACCTACATGCGTATCCAATTCTTGGACTCTAAGCAGGATTCAAAGAGCAATGGTCATTTATGTGCCACGTTTAATTGCAATTCTGTGGGAGAGTGTGTCAGGAGCTACACAGTTGTAGAAGTATTGGCAGCGCAAAAAGAAAAGAAAACTAAACTCAAAATTTAGAGGACGATGCTTGTGTGTGTGTGTATGTGTTTGTGTGTGAAAAAGAGAGCGAAAGACAGGGTATGGTGAAGTGGGGGTGTGTGTATACGTGTGTGTGAGAGAGAGACAAAAGAAAAGATGATCTGGAGGATGTGCGTGCGACACAGAGGCAGGGATGGTAAAGGGGCAGGTGCGTGTCTGTGTTTGAAAGATAGAGGGGATGGTGAAGTGGAGGAGGCAAAGGAAGAACATGCAGAAGGAAAGAGTGAAACAGCAGCCATGTGCCAGAAGGTGAAGAGTGAGGGATGGACATCAATGGACTTTATGGAGATGATGAGAGAAAAAAGTGTATGGCTAAAACAGAGAGAATTTTTCAGAATCTCATATTTTCAGAATGTAAACATTTTCAATTCTAAAAGTATCACTGTGGTTACTCATTAATCTGTTATTGAATTAAAGTCAGGATCAAGGGACCCTGCCAAGTCAATAGGTTTGGCTTGTTCTACGTTCATGTGCTTATTTATGTGATATGTTTGGGTGTACTAGCATGAAACACAGAGGTACCCACATTTTGATTAGATGGTTTGTGGTGTCTCAGCATGGGATTCTAGTTGATGTGTTTTAGGTTACACCCATAAATTCGTGCTTTACACCGCTTGTAAAGTATTAATAGTTAAAACTTCTTTATCCATGCTCCTGTGAGAAACCTCCAACTCTTTCATCATGCGGAAAGCACTTTATGAAACGCAACCGTCATCTCTGAGTTATTTTGCAGTTATTATTCTAATGAGGCACATTTCATTATCATTTTCTTTAATATAGATGGGAGCGTTTAAAGTGGATGATGGGGAATATTTTTTGGAACCTTTGATGAAAGTCAATGGAAGTGAGCACGAAGAGGAGCACAATAAGCCACACCTAATATACAAAAATGAAGGCCTAAAAGATGTGACAAACAGGAGCACGGCGCAGTCATGTGATACATCAGGTAGAGTTTATGCATTTTCGTATTTTATATAATCTCTAGATTACATTCCGCCCTCTCATTTACTGTCCACCAGAAGCTTCTACTGTCTATGGAGTCAATGGCTTCCTTCAAGCTTTCCCAAGCTGAGCTTGAGGTTTCTCTCTCTATCTGGACAATGAATGCCTCACACTGTGCCCCTGTTATCTGATGTTGTTGCCAGTTTCCCGTACCTCACTCTTTGTCCAGGTGCTAGGTCTTGTGGTTTCAGTTTTGCATTGTTATTCCACCATCCATTAGCAGCTCGCTGCTTCTTCCTTACCAAATATGCTACTGCTATCTTTAACAATGACTCATAACCTGGAATTCTATTCTGCATGACCGTATCTAAAAGAGTATTGTATCAACCACTAATAGTTCAGCTTAGATGATACTTTGGGTCCTGACTCCCTGTCTGCTTCACTGTTCTCCTATACACCATTACGTGGCACACCGTGAGTTCTAATTTCTAGATGTCTTATGTTCGTGGACAACTATGCTTGCTCTCGAGGGGCTGTGAGCTAATTCCTTATTGAAAACCACCTCCATGCGTGTCAAAGCTGTGAAGCATTGTATAAGATGCCAGGTATAATCAGTAAGAGAGGCTGTTATCTTAACATATTTGGGATTGACTTGATAACCTTTACCCATTTTTCCAGTCACACTCTTTAATCCAAACCAGTTCAGCAGGTACACGAGCTTCACTCCTTTCCTATCCTTTTTTAGCATGTCTGTTATCCTCCATGTAATGCACCCATCTTCCCAGATTGACACCTTTTCATCAACACTAGCATCTAGAGGAGAAGGGGCATACTGAGAAGCTAGTTACTTGATAAACAGTTAGTTTAGTAATAGCCTTCTTCCTACCCAAATATTTCAGGAGTGATTTAGTCTGTCCAACTCTATAAACTGGCAATATGAAAGGCCTCCTTTATTTAATCATCATGTTTGTCAAGGATGTAAAATAGAACAAGGGCATTTACCACAAATGCCTTTACAGAGACGCTGGAACCACAGCAGTGTCTTTACAATGAAAGGCTTTTGTGAGAAGGTGGCTCTGACCATGTAATCCACCCAGATATTTTGCATTTTGATCATCTGTTTTTTTACCTTTTACGGTGGGGGCGGAGGGTCCCAAAACCTGGGACTCACCCACAGTAAACTCATGCGATATTGGACTGTGTGTGGTGACCTCCAGTGTCCACCTTGTGGCACAGCCAGGATAAGAAGCACCTGGCTGGTTATACGTGGACACCTGTACACACACATGTGCACTCACATGAGGGCTGCATGTGGGACACTCCTCTTGTGTGCAGGCCAAGGACTGCACAGAAAATACTATACAGAGTCGGTAGTGACCTGGAATATGCCTTACAATGTGGGTGTACATAGGAAAGGGAGAGTCAATGTGCTTTGCTGTCTTGACTGGAGTAGCACCCCATTATATTCCTATGGGGAGGGCTGCCTAGAGCACAATTCCATTTCCCTAGGGGCTACAGATGCCAGATTCTCACCAATGTACACTGTAACCTGTATGAAAAGAACACTACTGTGGAGTACAAAAGCATATCTGTACAGCTTATGGGTCATCCAGGAATGGCACCTTTCTCTGACTCAACTGTGGACCAGAGCCCAGGCCTTTTGTGACCCTGCTGGGCTAGGTTAATTACTTTTCTAACCAGCGGCAGGAACAAAGGCCTCACCCTTCAAAGGAAGCAACTAACAGTGCTTAAGTCAGCTCTGAAGGAGAAAGAACATGGGTGAGGCAGCTAATCAGCCAGCTGTCATCCTGTGCCAGGAAAGGGCATTGTCCAGGCCACTGAACAAAGGAGGGAGTCCAGACCTCTGGAACCAAGCCAGAGGGGGGGCTCCTTTGAAGATTTGCTGGGGGAAGGTCCTGGCAGTGATATAAGCGAAGGGAGGAACTGAGTCTTACTGAGCTCATGTGGCCAGTGACTCATGGGTGACGCCATTTTGGGCTATCCCAGAAGACTCAGCATGGAGGTTGGGACAAGGTCAGAGAGGTTATGTGACACATCCGGATAGGCCTGAGACGAAGCCCTGCTGGACAACCCCACCCTCACTTAAAAGGTCCTGCACAAGGAAGAGAGCTCTCTCTGGGATGTGCGTTAGCTGAGGAACACTGGGACTGGAGGTGGACGCCATGGCCAATTGGGAGGAGGGAGCCCCCGACCATCCCTAGGACCAAGGACTCTTTCTTTGATTGCCCCAGGACCAGTGAGGGGAGGCCTGAGCCCTGCTCTGGAAGGGGAGGGGCCCTGAAGAAGATGAAAGGAAAAATCTGGTGCAGAAACCTGTGAAACCAGCTCTCTGCCAAACTTGTCATCCTTCCAGGCCAGGAGGCCTGATGAAAGTGCTCCAGGTGGCTAGGGCTCACAACCCCGAGCAAAATGAGCCCAAGATAATTGACATCGGCCCAACAGGGCCTGAGATATCTGCCTCTGAAGTTTGTCAACCTCTGATCTCTGCGCAGCGATTCATACTGGGCTTTACACCCATCTCCTGGGATGACTCCTGGTGGCCCACAACGCTAGGAACCCCACACCCACAGACCGCGCACGAAACCTCAGCATCATCCTGGACTCCTCACTCTCAATGAACCTCAAATCAACGTTGTTTAATCCTCCTGCTTCCACACACTCCTCCTGCTTTGTAAGATCTTCAAGTAGATTCCCACTGAATCCAGGAAAACGGTCAACCATGTGCTCCTCAGCAGCAGACTTGACTAAGGCAGTGCACTCTACGCCGGCACCACCCAGAAACACCTGAAGAAACTGCAGAACATCCAGAACACCTCCACCAGAATCATCCTGAACATCCCACACCACAGCCACATCACCAGCCACCAGAGAGACCTTCACTGGCTACCTATCAACAAAAGAATTACCTTCAAGTTCCTTGTGCATGCCTACAAAGCCCTCCACAATTCCGGACCTGCAAACCTCAACCTCCGCCACTCCTTCTACACTCCCACCAGAAATATCCACCCTGCCCTAGCCACCATCCCATTAATCCGCAAGACCACAGCTGGAGGAAGATCCTTCTCCTACCTCACTGTGAAGACCTGGAACTCCATGCCTCTGCACCTCAGGCAATCACCATCGCTGCTGCAATTCAGGAAGGACCTCAAGACCTGGCTCTTGGACTAAACTGCAGCTTTCTCACCTCTCCCCCTCCACCACTCAGTGCCTTGAGACTCTTACAGGTGAGACTCTTACAGGTGTGTAATCGCGCTTTATAAAAACCCTGATTGATTGATTGATTGACAGCTTCTTTTCTGCCCTGTTCACTCATATAATCTCTGCTCCATTATGGTTTGCTTGACCTGTTTTCCCATCTCATCATGTTCTCACACATTTTTGCTTTCTCTCTTTCTTGGTTCATTGTCTCCCTGCAAGCATTTCTCTTCCGGCACATTTTATTTCTGGAGCACAGAACTAGTTTTCCTCTTCCGAGTTTGAGCAAATGCTAAAGCAATTAATTCTGTGGATTAAAACTTGTACTCAGAGAGCAACAATTAAAACAAAATGATGTTCTGCTGCAGAGGCACTATGACTGTTTGTCTCAGACCCTAGTTCCATTTATAGTTGAGTATAAGGATAATAATGATGGTCTCAACATGCATTGTAAGTTTCAGCAGAGCTCTCACATTTCCCAGATCCATGCAGGATTAGCTCGTCCAATCCAGGATTTCTCTTTGCATTACTGAACTTATAATCATGATCATATAAGAGGATACCTCGTACTACAAATCTAAGAAGGCAAAGAAAAAGCCTGGATTGGATGCCTTACTTACACTTGGATTTGAAACACTGAGACCTCTATTTTAGACTTCCCAAGGAGTTGGGTAACTAAGAGCCAGATGTAGCAAAATCCATTTTTGCGACTTGCAAATTGCGAGTCTGAGCGACTCGCAATTTGGAAGTCGCAAAAACGGATGCAGAATGGTGTCTCAGACACTTTCTGCGACTCGCTACTGGGTCGCAAAGACCCACCTCATCAATATTCATGAGATGGGTCGCATTTTGCGACCCCATAGCGAGTCCCTGCACTCACAGGGATGGTGGCCTGCTGTAGTCAGCAGACCTCCATGTCTGTGACTGCTTTTTAAATAAAGCAGTTTTTTTTTTCATTTTGCAGCCCATTTTCCTTAAAGGAAAACAAGTTGAAAAATGAAAAAAAATCCGAAACCATTTGGTTTCGTTTTTTTCAGAGTAGGCAGCAGTGGCCCATACGACCACTGCCTGCTCTGAAAAATATTTATGACGACATTCACATGGGGACCCCTTCCCTTTTGTGAATGTGTTACCACCAGTGTGACACTGGTGGTAACTGCGAGTTGGTTTGCGACCGCATTCGCGGTCCAAAGCAACTCTGAATTGCGATGCGAGTCGCAAATAGGAAGGGAACACCCCTTCCTATTTGCGAGTCGCATTCCCAAATTGCGAGCCGGTACCGACTCGCAATTTGGGAATGAGCATCGCGTGAGGCCGTTTGCATGGCACAAACTGCGTTTTTCGCAGTTTGCGCCATGCAAACGGCTTGCTACATCTGGCCCTTAGTTCTGTAGTAAGGGCACCAGGTGACTCTGATTTTTAGGGGCACAATTGTGAATTGGAATTGTTTAAGGTGACAATTTGTGGACAAGAAGTTGCCAGAACAATTCAAGTATGCTGACTGCCACTGATCCAGTACTGGGCTGCATTAAATAGCTGAGGGAATCAAGGATGTATAGTGTGGACTTAATTTGCTTTAAATTAATCAGTTAGACTACCCACCAGTTGCTATAGGCCTTTTACAGGAAAGTCCAAGACTGGAAACGTTATGTTGAATGTAGATTGTTGTTAGAAATGGGGTTTCTGGTTGGCTAGGGTATGCACCTCAGCCAGGCAGAACTTACCCACTCTAGTCAGCGCAAGGGAGTTACACGTCCAAGATAACCCCTGCTCACCTCATTGGTAGCTTAGCACGAGCATTCAGGCTTAACCCGGAGGCAATGTGTAAAGCGTTTGCACAACACACACAACACATGTGACGCAATATACCCACCACACAGGAAACACCACACCAGATTATATGAAAATATACTGTATTGTACACAACGCAATTATCAGACCAAACATCACATATGAGTACTATCCTGCTACCTTAGCAGTTGTCAGAATGTTACACATTAGTTACTCTGCAAATTAGCAGTAGTCACACATAACACACAGGTTACTCAGTATTCTGCAACATAAGCAGTAGTCAGGAAAACACGTTATTACATCACAGCACTTGTCATAAGAATATCATAAAATGCCCATAGTAGGAACATTAGAAAACATATGGCAAGTTAGAAAAACATATTAGCAAGCATGTCCATAAAAGGAACATTTGCATACACATATGTAAAAACATCAAATGCAGATAGGTAATATATGAATCAAACAAAAGTCTGTAGAAAGAACTTTGGATTGCAACTATATTGGTCCTTTAAACAGTACCTGGTTGGATGAAGGCACCTCCAGTGCCTAGAAGGCGAACAGTGGGGCCCCCGGCGCTCCTATGTGCAAAACGGGGGCCTCCCTTATACTCTGGTGTCAGAGGAGGGTGACATGCACCTCCTCTCTTTTATAGACAGGCCCCTCTGGGGACCGTGATTACTGGGGGCCACCCAGGGCCTCAACCGGCCCTCACGAGGGGGGCCAAAGCCAGCAAAAACAACTTAGGCAGGAGGCGGGCACCACGCACCCTCTCCGGTTTAACGACAGGCCCCTCCCGGGACCCGCGATCTCTGGCCCCCCCCGGGCCTCCACTGGCCCTTCCACCAAGGGGGGGGCACAATAATGCCCGTTTTACCTAACAGCAGAAAAGGAGCGTCCTGCTCCTAATGCAGAGGCCAGGGGGAAGGGGGCACTCCCCGCGCCTTCCCCTGGTCCTGCCGTGAAGGCACAAGAAGATCAGACCCCTCCTGCGGCCCGAGCAGACACTCACCTGCACCCGGTGCGGTGTGCGAGTGTTCTTCCAGCTTCCCGGGCCGGGATCTTATTTAAAGGGGCACAATGCAGAAAGGAGCCTACGAGCTCCCAAAGCTCCATAAGCATGCTGCAATCAGCGCTATTGCAGCCGCAACCACGGAGAAGCACCCCTCGTGAAGAAATTGATGCAGGGTTCAGGGGTCACAGCACCCTACCCCTGGGGAGCAGAATCTTAAGACAAGGTCCTCAGGTGGAGGGCCCAGCTACAGGCCAGCACAAGGGAAAGGCTGCAAGTGGCAAGTCCTTCACAGTGACCAGGCAGGTCACAGGTCAGCACAGCAGCAGCAGTCCATGGCGGTTCCTGGTGAGTACTTTCAGCCTTTGGTGTCCAGTTCCAAGATGATTCCAAGAGTCTCCTAATTGAGAGGAAAATTCCCCTGTACTTATAGTCAGTTCTTACAGTGTTTTACAATGGTAGGGAGAGGAGGTTCCAGCCAGTTACAACTGGTTCTGGGAGTGCCCCCTCTCTCCTTTCAGCACAGGCTCCAAACATCAGTGGGGGGTTAACGACCCTATTGTGTGAGGCCAGGGCACAGTCTTTACAAATGCAGGTGTGCCCCGCCTCTCCCTTCTCTCAGCCCAGGAAAACTATTCAGTATGTAGATGCACCTCTGTGACACCTCCACCCTCCCTGTGTACAGGCTGTCTGAAAAGTATGCACAAAGCCCCAACTGTCACTCTGCCCAGACGTGGATTGGAGTCAAGCTGCAAAACACCAGAGTCATGAGTCATGAGCACAGATAAATGCGCACTTTCTAGAAGTGGCATTTCTGTGATAGTAATAAAAAATACACCCACACCAGTAAGCAGTATTTATTATCACCATCACAACCATACCAATGGTTATAGAGATACCACTGTACAAGGGACGTATAGGTAAATTAAATATGCCAATTAGGTATAAGCCAATCATACCAACTTTAGATGGGAGTGCACCTGCACTTTAGCATTGGTCAGCAGTGATAAAGTGCTCAGAGTCCTAGAGCCAACAGCGAGAGGTCAGAAAAACCAGGAGGCAAAAAGACTGGGGATGACCCTGCGTAAGGCCATAAGTCCAACAATTGTCATCTGGTAACCTTAGCTGTTTGAGTGGGTCGCAGTGTATAACATCAAAGTAGATCTAATAGAAGAACTGATGACCATAGCTGCCCACTTGAAAATAAGTTAAAATATGACTCAATGGCTGCATTCCTGTTGTGTACGAGATATGGGGTCCAGGACTCCTACTCCTTTGGCAGCCTCTCGGACAATCAGTCATTCTTTGTGCACCTACCTGCTCAAAGACTGTGCTATCCAGTATGGCACTATCCCTTGGTTTTGCAGCCCCTCGTGTAGAATTGCATTGGGCTCTTGTTTCCCCTGTCTTCTACCTAAACTGCTTAATTTTGCCCTATATCTGTTTACTGGCGTCTCTCTGTAGGCATGGGCCCAACACTAACAATGTTAAATAGTGTATTGAAAACCTATATCTCAGGATTGGGACCTAAGCCTTCTACTGCAAGCCTCTAAGAAACACGCTACTGTGATCTCTTTAGTGCTAAATTAACTCATACTGGAGTACCATTGATGTAACTAACTCAGATCAGGCACCAAAGTTTGTCACTTACACCACCCCAATAATGTCCTTCTCTCTCCCTCTACACTTATTCAGTGTCCCTCTCTATGCACCTTAGTTCTTACGCCCCACACTTAATTTCCTTGGGTGATCGGGGCATTCCCACAGTCAGCAGTAAAGATGCTGCTGTAGGGTATCTCTGGAATCCTAGAATCTTCCTATACATGATCTTGCATTGGTACTTTTTATTATCCCTCCCCAAATGTTGTCTGCTGTCGCATTGGGAATAATATTAAATGGTTTGTGAGATAAGGTCCAACCTTTTCATGGTACTCTTTGGGTCTCATTCCCTTGTGTACAATTAGTCTAATATGTATTGGGGTTCCACTAGTATCCTGGTCTCTTATCTTCTCTTGTCGTCCCCCTCGGCCTGCCCCCCACTTCATCCCTAATGTACCTTCATTGTTTGTTTAAGACCCTTTGGTAGTAGGCTCTAGATTATTATTGTTACGGTGATTTACTGAAGTTGCTTTAAGTAATAGTTAATATCAATAAAGGTTTTAAAAAGAAACATATATTCGAAGGGTCAGGCAATAAAGAGCTCTGTGCACCATCTTAAGTACCATGAATGGTAGTTACTTTATAATATGCAGCCTGTTAGGAGTCCTTAGTAAAAAAAAATGGGAGTTTTTTGATGACCCAAATATAAAAAAATGAGAATGCTGTACCTTATGTGGCATACTATCTTGGAATTCCTTCCATAATATTTAATTAGTTATTTTTAAATGCATATGTTATTGTTTATAACAAAACGTGTTTGTGAAATAAAATGTCCTTTTATTTGATGCCCTGAGATGAATTTTGAGACAGAAACATATTATATTATATTCAGGTCATCTCCCTAAATGTGTTTCGGTTCAATCGCCAACATTTATTGACCAACCCAGTGCTCCCCTTTCATCAAATGTTCTTCCTTGTTTCGTTTAATTTCAATCAGATTCTTCTACTGGTATCTATAATACTATCTCATGTAATGGCTTCTGTACTCCTCCTGTGCCTGGATGTTTCAGTGGATATTTTTTTTTCTGTATAGTTTTTTCTTCCTAGTCATCAATCCTATTCATACACACCACCTATATTTGAAAGAACCAGTTAACCCTTTGGGGTACTCGGGAGAGCGTGCTTTTCATGTTTCACATGACCGGGTGATTATATGTTGCATTTTCCCCGACTGAAGGTGGCTTTGCAGTGCGTTGCCGAACAAAACAGCTACTGTTTCCCTCCGGCCGTTCAAGAAACCATTTGTTCAATCGCTGTCCTTTGTTTTACAAATGTATGCTTTATATGTCAGGCTCTTTGTTCCCCACTGATGAGTGTCCATATTTTTATTACATTAATTCTCCACAAAAATGTTCTGTGTCTTTGAAATAGTTGCTGATTTCCTCTAAAATGTTATCCCCGAGATGGTACGTTTCAACAATGAACTTTCTCATTTAAGTATATGGTCAAGAGTTGTGTTCTGATTCAAGAAAAATAGTTTGAAATGTAAATGTGCCAGAAGTTCCAGCACACGCGTTACGTGCTAAAACAGTATTGGAAGCAATTTTAATATTAAGATTTGGTAAAAGTATCCATCTGACCTGTTTTGAAACTTGCACACAATGGTAACCTTAAATACTCACTTGCCATAGTAAATAAAGTTCGGAGCACTGCTTATTCCATAACTAATTAACTCATGCAGGTCAATTTTTACTGTATATTGTAGTCCTTTTATTTAATTGTAAATAACATGTTTAGAAAAAAAACATGGATTGGGTGAGTTATGCATGGAATATATTATGTTATTTGGGGTTTCTATAGTGCACAGTCTGCTGAAGTCAAGTTCCCGTAGACCTGTCAGCTGTCTATTTCATTCTAACGTCATCATCGCAGATCGGAGTCTGAAAGTGATATATAGTATGCATAGGGTCCTTTGGTTCTTGTGTGTAATTTACTTAGAGTGAGATTAATCAATAGACTAACATGTGGAGGGCAAACTTGGAGGTGACCTAACAGAATTAACAGAGTTTTCACATTTCCCATTCACAGTGAGTAGCTAATCCAATCCAGTTTTGTTTCTCATTTACAAAGTAACACACAGAACTACATGTATCAGGGTGCAAAAATGTACTGGATGAGCTACTCATTCATTGAATCAGTGAAACCTGAGATCTCCGCATTAGGCTGTGTATGTCACTGGTGCCCTAATAAGTCTGGAAAACGTTAGAAACTGCTTGTGCTAGTTTTAATAAGACCCAATGGTATGAGCAAATTGAAATGTATAGTTATCTATCTAAGCAGTTCATGGCTTTTCAGCTTATATGGCTCTCCCAGTCAATCACTACTACACAAATACAGAAATCAAGTATCCATCAAGCACACATACAAATTATGAAGAATATATTTTATTTCAATCCTTATCCAAAATGTATAAAAATGAACATTTTAATTATAATGGGACGATTGGAGCTCTTTAAACTCTTGCTTCATTTTTAAAACATATAGCAATATGCTAGACTCTAAAACACTTTGGGCCTGATTCTAACTTTGGAGGATGGTGTTAAACCGTCCCAAAAGTGGCGGATATACCACCTACCGTATTACGAGTCCATTATATCCTATGGAACTCGTAATACGGTAGGTGGTATATCCGCCACTTTTGGGACGGTTTAACACCGTCCTCCAGAGTTAGAATCAGGCCCTTTGTATTTATTGCTTATAATTCATGCTGTATTTTGGTAGGCACCGACCAGTACTTCTGTTAATGCCACCAACTGCCCCCACTTGATTCTGTTAGGTGTACGTGTGCTTCTCCCATGAAAAAAGCAAATGAACAAAGTTAATTTTTAGCTTCTAATTCCAAAGTCTTTCAAATTTAGAGAGCATTTTAAAATGTTTGTTTTTGTTTTCTTTCATGCATACAACAGATTATTAACCTGATATCATACATCTATTCTGATACGTGTTAGATATATAGGATCTATTTTTTAAAGATATTCTTTTGGAAGTTTTTTCTGTGATTAATCTTGGGTCATACAGGTATTCCCCTTCATAGCCATGTACCTACAATATCTAAGCTGTTCTGGATTGTTGTGGAAACATTTGTCAACAATATTTTGTTGTTTGTGGTTGTTTCACCTGACTGCCTTAGAATGGTCTCCCCCACCCCAACATTTTACATACCTCCTCCACTTTTCTGACCTCATTTTTGCTGGCTTTAAGACTCTGTGCACTTTACCACTGCTAACCAGTGCTAATGTGCTTGTGCTGTCTCCCCTAAATATAATAATATTGGCTTATCCCTAATTGACTGTAAGTCCCTAGTACAGTGCACTACATGTGCCCAGGGCCTGTAAATGAAATGCTATGTGTGGGCCTATAGCACTGATTTTGCCATCCACTTAAGTATTCCCCTCACCATGACCCAGGCCTGCCATTGCAGAGCCTGTATGTGCAGGTTACACAGCCTTGTTGACCTGACAAAATAACCCGATTGCCAGCCCTATCCTTACCTTTTTATACATATAAGTCACCTCCTAAGGTATGCCCTGGACAACCCAGAGAGCAGGATGCAATGCATTTAAAAGACTGGAAATGCACTTATAAGTTTTACATGTACTGGTAGGAAAAACTCCCAAAGTCATTTTTCACTACAGCAAGGCTTAGCTCTCCATAGGATAACACTAGGATTACCTTATTACATTTTATAAGTGTAATTCACATTTTGGAACATATACGTTTTTTGAGTATGGTGACTCTGGAATCACAATTTAAAATCACAACTTATGGTGAAGTTAGGTTTTAAAGTTTAATTTAGAAAATGCCACTTTTAGAAATTTGCCCTTTCTTACTTTAGTCATTTGGTGCCTGCTACTTGTCTTTGATCATTTGTCTGGGCTTTTTGGATTCACCCTAAATAGCCACACACAATGGTAGCTTAGGTGTGACATGATGGGCCATCCATATCCTGATGAGCTATCCTGGGCAGGATAGGATGGAGGAGCCAGGCACGGCTTCACATTTACACAAGAATATGCTGTGTCCTGTCCACAAAGAAAGGGCTGCATAGCCCCCTGTAGTGAGTCTGGAGCCGGGGCAGAAAGGGCAGGACCTCTGTGCCCTTCAAAGACCTGTCTTTGAAGTTTCCCCCACTTCA
This sequence comes from Pleurodeles waltl, assembly GCF_031143425.1. Lineage (NCBI taxonomy): Eukaryota > Metazoa > Chordata > Amphibia > Caudata > Salamandridae > Pleurodeles > Pleurodeles waltl. The sequence continues at coordinate 516,929,936 of NC_090442.1, forward strand.
AAGGTAAAGTGGGTGTAAGTACGGGACCTATGTCACCTCCAAGAAAGTACACTTCTGGACCTGTGGATACTCTGCCAGGAAGAAGGACTGCAGTGTTGCTACAAAGACTGGCACTCTGCTGGACTTCTGCTTTGCGGTGCTGACCTGCTGCCTTCTTGCCTGGGAGTGAGAAGGACTGTACTTGCATCTCTCCAACCCAGAACCCAGAGTGACTCCAAGGGGCAGCTGAATGGTCTCCTGCTTGAAGTCTCAGTGAAATAAAAAACTTCCAACCCACCTACATCTACATCAGGACTCTGCCATATGTGAGTCACCCCTAACAAATGGAGCAACCCTGGTCCTTGACCCTTGGAAGTGGAATTAAGATGTTTGCTGGAGTTGAAATTATGCATAGTTGACACATGTCTGGATTGGTACGGGTGCATCGCCCCTACTGCATGGATCAGAAAAAGCCCCTCAGCCCCCTTGCATGAATCGAAGTCTATGTATCGCCTCTACAACATATATTGACCTCTGCACATCAGTTTAGGAACTGCAGAATCTTGGACCGTCACATTGCTGCTGTTGTGTGGATACATTTCATGCATCTTCGCTACTGCGTGGGAACGATGAACACATAGTCACCACTGCTGCATAGCTTCAGCCTGATCCACGCATTTTCAATGCAACAAGTATTCAGGTTGGTTTAGCAGGCTCAATGGGGTGCCTGTAGCTGTCCCGTGCTCCATCGTGGTCGGCCTGAACTTTTGACTTTGTACTGGTCCTGCACGACCAGAGAGAATGTTCATTTTATTAGTTAATAAAAACCATAAAAGTATTCCTTCAACATATAATTTAACAGAACAATATTAATGCACTAAAACATATGTATTACATAAAATTATAAAATTGGGAAGAGTTAGATACATTCTACAAATTTGATTTGCTCCTACTTGAAACCGGTTGCTGGTGCAAGACTTCATAGCGGTGTGGCTGTGTGACCAGCGATATTACCAAAAGACCTTCCTATCTTTGATGTGGTTACTCAAGGTAGATGGATTTTGTCTCTATTTGTGCCTTACCTATCACAGGCTTGTTTCGCAGATGTTATTTTACCGGAAACAAATTCCAAAAATTTAACCAATCTAATATTCAATATGGTGTTTTGTAGATTGAATGCTTCAGTTAGTGCTTGTCTACAGGATCTAATCCCTAGGCTATTTAGTTCTTTTTTTCAGTAAGCATTTTCTTTCAACAGCCAGGGCTGGACAAATGCAGACCACATGCACCAGGTTTTCTACCGCCAGATGACAAAGGCGGCACTCACGCACGCCAACTCGTGGCCCCTTCTTCCATTTTGGCAGGAGGTCTAGCGTATGAACTTCACCCAGTCTGAGCCTTAGAAAGTGTTGCTTAATGTTCCGTGAGTACGGAGCAGCCATAAGTGATGATTCTTTGAGAGTTTTATAAGAGTTAAGAATCAAACAGCCATGCTACCTTTCAGTCAGAGACTTCCTGTCTTCTAACCAGCTTTGTAGTTTACTTGACTTGTTAACTGCTTTGTTAAAGGCTGGCGTGGGAAGCGACTGGACCCATACCTCACCTAGGTTCAAGAGCCTTATACTCTTTTTCAGATACCTTTTGTAGTTGCTATTCCCTCTTTAAGTAAGTTCCTGCCAGACTAGATTGGCTAAAGACCCTTTTTGGGCGCAACTCAGTTTGTAACAGCATTTGATGAATGCCACAGGACGAGCCAGTGACTGCTTAACCAACATGAATTCTAGTCTGACCTGGGCTGCAGAGGCATGCCTTGGTAACCGAAAGACACGCTTATAAATCTTTATCAGAAGCGTCTCCAGGAGAACTACCTCCAGCCCCCTCTTTATTTCAGCCCCATAGGAGAGGGTTGGCAATAATTTTGCTCTCATTATGGCTGTTAAAGGGTTCAGGGCATGGCCACAGATTGAATTTCAGAGCTTGCAAAAGGTGTAAGCAAGTGTCTGCGCCTTCTGTTTTATTGCTTCTTTTTGTAGCGCATAATTGCACCAGGCATCAACCACGACTCCTAGATATCTATAGGAGCTTACTTCCTCCAACGTCTTTCCATTCAGGTACCATTTACGCTGGCTGGTTGGTCTGTGGTTTATCGTAATCATTTTAGATTTGTTATGGTTTATTTCTAATTCATTTATCCTTGCAAACTCTTCTAAATTGTTTAGCAGTTTTTGCATACCTATTCTGGTGTTGCCAATTAGTAAAAGGTCATCAGCATATAGCATATTAGATAGTTGCTGGCTGCCCAGAGAGGGGGAATGGGATGATTCAGCATTTAACTTGGCAGACAGATCCGCTATATACAGATTAAAGAGTGTTGGGGCCAATACACCGCCTTGTTTAACACCAACTGTTGTTTTAACCGCCCTGGATAGATGTGAGCCTCCCCCTAGTATTGCCTTCACCCATGTATCACAGTAAATCATATAGATAGCATTTAAAATAGAGACTGGTAGCCCCCAAAGCTGCAGTTTAGCCCACAGTTTGCCACGAGGGACACAATCAAAGGCGGCTTTAAAGTTAACAAAACACAAATAGGTGGGAGTCCTAGTTGCTTTTGCTCTGTTGATAATATGTCCGAGTGCCATGAGGTTTGTTAGAGCTCCTTGATGTTTGGTGAAACCGCTTTGATTTAAAGGCAGAATGTTTTCATCTGTAATCTAGGTCTCTAAGTGGTTTAACACACAAGATGAGAAATACTTGAGGTCGACATCTAGGAGAGCAAAGTCTGTAATGACTTGGAGAAGCCGCGTTCCCTCCTTTGTAGAATGGGTGAATTATTGAGCCTCTCCAGGTTGCCAGGACAATTCCTGCTGTGAGCACACAGTTGAACATTGCAGCCAGGAACTTGGCCCATCTTTCTGTTTCCTGTTTAAACAGTGCCTGCGGTAAACCGTTTGGTCCTGGTGCACAATCAGTTTGCGACTTCCCAATGATTTTTATTAATTCTGGTGCTGAGATCTTCAAACTTTCTGCAACATCGGGTTCCTGGTTTTTCAAAAAACCCTGGGTTTGCGGCTCATTTTCGGTGGCCGACTCCTTTAGATGTGACTTTAAATGGCCCACCCATGCTTCCTCTGAAATGTTTGCATTATTAGCTGCCTTTGGGCTCTTATCCATTGTATTAATAATTTTCCAGAATCTTTTGGGGTCAGATGTTTTAGACTCAAAGTGAAGTTTGGCCCAAAGCGTCTCCTGCTGATGTTTTTTAAAGGACCACAGTTCCCCTTTTAGAAGTTTCCTTTGCTCTCGCAGGGCCGCCAGTAGTGATCCATTGTCTAGGTATTTACGCATTTTCCTTAGTAGTTTACCTACAGCTGCTTTTCTTCTACAGACTGGCTGAGGTAGCTGTAAACGTTTTTGATGGTTCAATTGTGCTCCCTTTCTTGTGTTTCTTAAGGAGTCTTTATCAATAAGGTTGGCGGCAAAGTTCTCCCAGACCGCTGTCAAATTTGCCCCACTCGTCGCCATTGATTCTAGCCTTAGTAAAGCCCCTTCTGCTTGGCTTTCAGTGGTGTCGGATGGCCATTTAAGTAGTTTTAGGTTTTCGGTGCCAATCACCCCTTCCAAGGCTACCGGTTTCTCTGGTTTATATGGTGATGAACGAATCCCGATTACCTGTGGCTTGTGATCACTTTCCAAGCGGTCCAAGATGCTGAAGTCACTCACTAATGTATACAGGGGGGGAGTTACCAGTGTGTAGTCAAGGTGGGAGACTGTTTTCCCAGAGGATCTTGACCACGCTGGTGGGATGCCAGGCGACTTTTGACCATTTAGTGCAAAAAGGTCTTCCGCTTCACAGGTGCATATAAAACTCTCACCTATCTTCTCTTTCCTATTTTTTATTGGGAGGGTTTGTACGGGCACTGTTGCTACTGTTTGGGTGTGATCTTCACCAGGATTGTGGATGAAGTTGAGGTTGGAATCACCCGAAATTAGCAAATATGCCGATTGCACCATACTTTTCATCCTTATCAGTTTGTTTAATACCTCATTTGCTTCAACTGTTTTGTTTTTTGGGTTCCTGTATATTCTTTCCCCAACCATCAAGCCTGACTAGTTGAAAGGGGAGATCTTCCTTCTTGTGGTCTGAGATCTTTGCTTCGATGCGCGTGCTAATATATAGCGCTAGGCCTCCCTTCGGCCGACCAGGCCTTTTAATTTTTGAGACTGGACTGAGATATTCTATAAATCCTACTAATGGTATTGATTCCATTGCCCAGGATTCCTGTAGGAGTATAATATCAAAGGTGCTAAAAAACTTTGTTACAGCTGGATCCTCCATCTTTGTCCGCAGGCCACCTATGTTTCACAAGCAGGTGTTCAGTGTGCCTTGTGGTGATGGGTCTTCAGCTATTCAGCTGTTACCCATCGCTCCTGGAGGGGAAGCCAACACTACCCATTCCCTTTCATGGTGGGATCTCTGACCTAGGACCAGTCTTTTCCTGCCTTCTTCTCTCCATATTTGAACTTTCAGCGGGGACTTGGGCGGTCCTTTCTCACTAATCGTTTCTTCAGAGACTCTACTGTAAGGGATGGCTGTGTATGCTTCACGCAAGACGGACCACATGACTATGGGCATTTCCAGATGTTGATAGTCTTGTAGTGGGGGTGAATATCGTTCACCTTTATAGATGACATCCTCAATACCCCAGGCTTTCAAAAGGTCCCTTCTCTCCATAATCTGTTTGGGTAGGACTGGCTCTGCAAAGATAATAAGCGTTGGGTCCGTGTGTTGGCTGCCTCTTGCTTGAACAAATTTGATTGCAGCAATGTCATTCTAGGCCACGTGCTGTAGGTCAGGGAGTGCTTTTATGAGTCTTAAAATAGTAGAACGATTGAGAACATCTGTGGGGGACCTTGAGGTGAATTCCGTAATCCAGAGCAGCTGGTAATTTGGTTTGTCATTTTGTTTACCTGTTTGAGAGGCCTGGATTTGCTCTGCATGGATGTTATGTTCCATGTAGCCCAATTCACCCAACCTTGTGCCATGGCCATTCCTCTTACTACTTGAAATTACCTGTGATGGTTGTCTGAATTGTCCAAGCATAGTGGTTTTTTAGCTTTGTGCTCTGCTGGGCCCTTTTGGGACTTGTACAAATCTCTGTATCTTTGCCAAGTGCGGCCGGGGGCCTCAAAGTAGAATTTATTGGCTGGACAGCACCTATTGAGCCAGAGGAGGTATTTACTCCTGCTTCTGTGTCAGTGCTAGTATTTGCTGGAACAGAGATATCTCTGTTATGCCTTCCACTTGGTGCAATGTGCTCCTGGCTTTGTTCATTTGGGATGATTTCACTGGTTTTTAAGATGGATAATTGGAGCGATCATGCAGATCTCCTTCCTTTTCTTGCCCGTTTTCATTCTCTTTCCGACAGAACCCAGGTTAAGGGTTTCTCAGAGTTCCCACGCTTGGTGGTAGCTTGCGACGAACAATGATTCTCCATAAGTTCCATACTGAGGCTTACTGAAGCATTGCTTTCTGCCAGAATTCCTTTCTCTCTTATGGCTGACAGTGAGGCTGTTTTGGGGGGGCAGAGCCTCTCCTCTTGTTTTTGCACAAACAGGACAGATGCTAGCATGGTGGCAAGGGGAGTAGTATGTGTCTGTTCCTCATTCCAGACAGAGACAATTTGTTTTAGTATTCCTTCTAGGATTAGCGGCAGTTGAGACAATTTGTCTACCACCTCCTTGCAGGAGCAGATAGTAAAGTCATTAGCTTGTTTAGCTTGCGCCCTTGTTTTTAAAACGTTTAACTCTTCCAGCTTGCTGTCGATGCCGGAGACAAATACAGCCATTGTATTTAACAAGTCTACTTGGATATCCATTTTATTTGAGTGAAACTGCAGAGCCATAACCGTTGCTTGCATTGAGTTTAGGTTTGCAGCCCACATATCGCCTCCTCTTATAGGTCAGAATCGATTGGTTTACTGAGCTGGATGTCCGGTGGTACTTGGCAGGATCTGGGCTGGCGATCCTTATAGTTTTCTCTTGCCCGAGGGTAGGAGATGCTCCTGGTACATGAGTGTGGGGGACTTGGGCTGGGCACGGGGTGTTTACTTTCCAAGGCTGCTTTCTCATGATCACTATTGTTGGAGAAAGAGGGGCGGGGACAGGAGAATTCACTCTAGGACTCTCTACGAGGCTTCCTTGCCTTTGCAGAACGTAAATGGGTGGCAGGCCACCCCTTATGGATCGTTTGCTTGGTGCCAGTGATCTAGTCCTTTTTCTGGCACCATGAGTCATTACAGCAGCGAAGTAGTCAGTAATCTTGCGGTGATTGGGTGGAGGGCTCCCTACTTTCTGAGGGTCCGGTTCTCCCCAGTTTGTTTCTTCCATGCTAGTAATTTGTTCAGCCAGTCCCCTGCCTGATCCGTTGGCTGGGGAGAGTCTCCTGCATGGAGTGGGGTGATCCAAGTCACTGTTTGCTCTCCTTTTTACTGCTACTCCTTCCGAAGCCGGTTCTCTTTTCCTTTTCCTCTTTGTTTGATTTGTGCGTTGACTTGTGGCATTACTTCGTGCTTTACCTGATCTCATACTCCTTTCCCTGATCGGTCAGCCTGTTGCTATTTTGCAAGCGGTATGATATTCTGCTCGAGGGGGCATTCAGTTGGCTTTCAATTGGGGGTGGCTGTGGGTAGGCAGTGGCAGTGGAAGTGTTCGCTAGCTCTTTTCTCGAGGTGATGAGTTGCCCCAGGGTACACTCCAACTGCTGACTGGCGCAACCTGCTTTGGGCGCCACTTTATTTGAAAATCCCTTGTGTTGTTAGAGGACAGGCAGGTGTAGAAACCACTAGCTTGTGATGCTGATGTGCAGTGATTCCGTTATTGATGCTAACAGGTGTTAGCCGGACTGCCTCTTACTGCGTTCTGTTCCTGATGGGTTTGAAATTGACCGTGGTTTGTACGAGAACTGTCTGTAGATTCCTCTGTTTAGATTCGAGCTCTGGCTCCACTGCTCTCTGCTGTTGCTATTTGCTGAGCTGGCGCACTTCCACGCGCCGCCCTGTGGTTGCACTTCCTCAGGCTTCTTCAGGATACTGAGGGCCGGGGTTCAGAGACCAAGCACCGAGGAGCAGCTACGGGCTGGGATGCAGCGCCTGCCTAGTCCTGCACCAGCCCTGCGGTCAGCCCTAGTTGTGGTGAGACCCCGGAGCTGCCCCGGCGATGTCCGGGTCCAGGTCTGGGTTGGGTGGGACCGAGCAGGGTTGAGGCCACGGCAGGGGGTTGCAGGTGAACAGGCAATGTTTTAGATACCAGGTGCCTGGGAGCGTCGCTCTTTTCCCCCCTGCTGCTCACCTGCCTCCCGAGGGTACTGGAGACCTGCTAAAGGATGGCGACAAGGCTCAGGGCCTTGAACTTTCTAGCATGGGCTTGGCCCGGCTTTCAGCGTGCCAGAGTGTCTGACCTCAAAGATGCTCCTACTTGCTCCCCAGCTATGCGGAGCTGCAGATATTCCCGGTTGGGGCTTTTTATTTCTAAGAGCTATTTTTTGGTCTTGTTTTATTTATTAAATTGAATTCTATTTACCAAACCACATGTGTAATCTTTTTGTGTGGTGTTTTCACTGTTTTACTGTTTGAAATGTTGCACAAATACTTTACACATTGCCTTTTAAGTTAAGCCTGACTGCCCTAGTCCAAGCTACCAGGGGGCAAACACAGGTCCATTTCGGTTGTATTTTTGACTTAACCTGACTAAGGTTGTAGTTTCTGCTTAATCAGAGTGCATACTTCTTTCCTGTCAATCAGAAACCCAATTTCTAACAGTGGTTATGCCTGTTACTAGTTGCATAAAAGGTATTCCTCACATAAACATCCAACACAGAAAATCAGCTAGAACACTCCACTTACAACCAAGACAGCACTTCATAGAGACGGCTGTCAAATCAAGCCCAACAGTCCTGGCTAACAGGAATAATATTGAACTACAGCAATAAAATGTATCTATTATGATTTAAATGTGTGTGAAGTATTCAGTTTATTGTTCCCAGTACTTCTTCCAAATGGTGAGTGGCATTGGGGGAAAAATAATTTTAATGTGTGTGTTTATGCATATGGGCAGAAACATATACATGATCTACCATCCATGACAACTATAAAAATATCACACCACTGGCACATAACTAGATTGTTGCATTCACTCCATGCTAGTTTGTTTCAAACTGGACTTTAGTCCCTGGAAATGATTCAACTCTCATTTACAAGGAAATTATGCATTTCTTCAACAGGAAAAACATGTCTTGTTTGCCTTAACAAATGTACCTCTATCTCATCAAGGTCCATGCCGGTATTGAATGTAAGCTGCACACATGGACATACACAGCAGACTATGGATCTGCACAGCCATAGTTCATGAACAGATTGAAATTGTTCTATCCACCTAAATATCTTAGAGGCCCAATGTTCTAAAAAGTGGCTGCAAATTGTGTATCACCTATTTGCAACCAGTGTCAGATTTTGCTATGCCACTTGTACTAATAGGTTGTATCACAACATATTTAGTCTTAGGGTTGCAGAATGACTTGATTAATGAATATTAGCTAGGCAGGTAACTATTTACTACCTCCTGTTATTGGCTGCAAACTTAGGATAGTGGCCTCCTAGGAACAGCAGACCATAATTCCTGTGTTTGCCATCCCAAAGTGGAAACTTTTTTAAAAAGCAGCTATGTTCCATAAAAGGAACCGGTGCTGCAAAAAAACCTTTTTCATGTGGCAACAAATCGGGATCTTAAGACCACTACTCCCCTGATTTGTTCCCAAAAGGAACAAAATAAAGAACTGCCTAAGCTAGCACTCACACTCCTTCACATACAGCATGTGCACACATATGGTTATGCTGAAGCAGAGCACCATATTCATTCACTGGAATAAGATTGGGACAGCCCTTATGCCCAAATTCATCTCAGTGTAGTGACAGAGTGTAGTCTCCACCTCAGTGTGGTGAGATCTAAATGATATGCAATATCCAAAACTTAAATGAAGCACAGAGTTCATGGATGCAATATCCAAAACTTAAATGAAGCACAGAGTTCATGGATACAAAGTACTGCTAGACACAACAGATATCTGCTGTCAATATGCTGAATACACCTGACCCACAGCTGTGACATGCATGTGGTTTTGCAATCTCTTTAATAAAAGAAGTTTAGGAATATAGTTTGTCTGCCATCTACTTTCTACCTGCTTCATCTCCAGTATGTATTGTATCCTCTCACACTCTTCCTCCTATAGAAATGTGATCAGCCCCACAATGTCTGCCACTTCAAATGCTTTGCTGCATACAGCACTACATGGATATGCTTCAGATATTCTCAAGTGTGTACTTACCAGGCTGGATCTGGAAATTACCTTCAGCTGGATCAGACAGCACCCAATTAGGTTCCACATCGATGTTTGCCTTTGGTTGTTGCTGCAATTCCTTATGTTAAGGAATGTAGCTATATGGGAGTCTCCAAGGTAGCAAGAGATACTCTTTGCCATTACACATTACATTTGGTGCAATTGCTTCCTATATGCACATTTTATAATGTGTAAAGTACCCCCGCAGCATAATATAAAGATATTGCAAGTTACCAGGGAGTTATATAACAAGGCTGAAGGCTGAGTTCCTTAATGAGGTCTTGGAACTCTGAGTTGACTTACAATAACGGTGGGGGAATTTTATGCCATATCACGGTCATGTCTGTCCCACAAATCACTTAAAACCTTGGTGCATAGCTCTTTCTATGAAAGAGTAGGCACATTTACAAACATGATGAAGAAAAGTAAAGCCACTAGTGAAAAATTAAGCACATCACAAACTTGTTAAACATTTGTTGCAAACAGATATTAGAAACTGTTCTATATGTCACTTTAAAAAAAAAAAAAAAAGAAAAGCTGCAGTAGCTCAGAATGTGCAGAAAAAGTCTAGATTTTCTCTATCAAAGGAGTGCTACAAATAATATTCTCCCTGCTTGTCATTGTAAGCTATTAAAATAGAGCAGAAGAAATCAAAACGTTCCCTTTTCTGTTGCTTTAAACAGCCGCTCCAGTCTTGCTCCATGACCCGACCTACCTTTTACCTCGGCTGCTGGTACTGGCAGCACGCATTGTGATGTCAGAAATCCACTGTAATAACTGACAATAGTCGAATTCTGATGTCTTTTCTTTATAATCGGTGTTAGACTTGGCATCCTTGGTCTCCCCTAACTTTTTGCCTCTGCTTCCCAGGTTGCTGATGTGTGCTGGACTCTGTTTTTGCTGTTGTTGATAATCTGGGCACCTCACCACTGCTAACCAGTGCTAAAGTGCAAGTGCTCCTATGTAAAATGTATGTGTAAATTGACTACCATGATTGGCATATTTGATTTACTAGTTAGTCCCTAGTACAGTACACTAGAGGTGCCCAGGGCCTGTAAATCTACTAGTGGGCCTGCAGCCCTGGTTGTGCCACCCACATAAGTAGTCATGTAAATATGGCTCAGACCTGCCACTGCAGTGTCTGTGTGTGCAGTTTTCAACTGCCAATGCGACTTTCCAAGTGTACCCAGTTGCCAAGCTTAAACCTTCCCTTTTTATATATGTAAGACACCCCTAAGGTACGCCCTAGGTAGCCACAGGGGCAGGGTACATTGTATGTTAAAGGTAGGACATGTACCTGTGTATTTTCACATGTCCTGACAGTGAAATCCTGCCAAATTTGGTTTTGGGTGTTGAAAGGCCTATCTCTCACAGTTTTAAATGGGGGCTGCCTTTGAAGATCCTTAAAGTGCAGTTTCCCTTTGAGAGCAGACAGAAATCTGGAATTTGGGGTTTCTGAACTCACAATTTAAAAAAATTAATCTTTTAGTGAAGGCTGTGGCTGTGGCTGCCATCCCACAATGCAATCTCTAACCCCCTGGTGTGTGTCTGGGAGCTGGCCTGGGGAAGGCAAGATCTTGTGGACAACAGAGACTTTCTTTTGAAGTAGCCCTACTTCAAAGGCAGAAGGGGGTATAAGTATTGGACGCAAAACCCCTGAAAATGAGATCACTTCTGGATTCAAGAGGAACCTCTGCCAGGGAGAAGAGCTGAGGAAAAGTGCTTCCCCTGCCAGTGACTGTGCTTTGTTGGGCTATCCTGCAGTTGCAGCTTCAGCCTGTGAAAGGGGACAAAGACTGGACATTGTTGTGCATTCCTGCTTCTGAAGACTCGCAAAGTGGTTGAGATGAGCTTGCCTCCTGTTTTGAAGTCTCAGGGCCATCAAGAACTTCCTCTGCTAGCATCTGGACTCTCTGCTCAGACTCCTGCCCTGCCAAGTGGTGCCCTATCCAGTCCCTGGGCCCTTGAAAAGTGAAGTTGTCAGACAAGAGCTGAAAATTCATGCACAGAATGCCATGCGGGAAAATTTAGGATGCACCATCTGCAATGCGGCTGATAAATGATGTCCCACCCACCTCGGGCTAGGATCAGTGCCCACCTGCATCTCAGCTGGGAGATTGATGCATTGTGGCTGGAGAAACGACGTGCAACACCCGTTTGAGGCTGCAAACCCCACGCAGCACGATTTTCTAACACCCTGCAACAGGATTTTCCATGCATTTACCCTCGGCGTCAAAGTCAACCCGACTGCGTGGATCCGAGGTGCCCCGTCTGGAAATCGACACATTGCTCTCTTGTGAGGGTAGAAAAAAACGACGCATCGCTGACCCGACTGGTGAAGAAAACATGCATGGCCTCCCTTGCGAGGAAGGAACTGACGCATCGCTGCCTTTTCCGATGCAGGCTCGCCCGTGCAGCTTTATTTTTGACGCTAACCAGGTTCTTTGTGTAACAACAGCATTCTCACTGTTTAAGAATCTCATTCATTTCAAAATTCATAACTTGACTTGTGTATGTTGTATTCTTGTTGTTTTGGTATTGTTTGATTTAGATAAATATTATCTATTTGTCTTACCTGGTGTGGTGTCCATTTTGTAGTGTTTTCACTGTATTAGTGTGTGTGTTGTTACAAATACTTTACACATTACTTCTGAAGTTAAGCTTGCCTGCTCGTGCCAAGCTTCCAATGGGGTGAGCAGGAGTTAACTGAGTGTGATTCTCCTTTACCCTGATTGCGGGTCCTTGCTTGGACAGGGGGTAACCCGACTGCCAACGAAAGACCCCATTTCTAACAATCGGAGACTCAATGCGTCATAACTCACCGCTTACAAAGAAATTAGAGACTGACGTTTAATCACGGATTACAGAATTCCATGTATTATAAATCTGTATTGCACAGATTCTGTTCATTGGGCTGTTCAATTCCATGCATCTTGAGATATGGTGTGCATTGGCTGAAACACATTTCTGTTTCTAATTATCTTCCCATATACCTCCTTGTGTATCTTTATCAGTTGTGGAATCTGAGATTACAATTCCATTTGCAAGACAGCCCTTGCACAGGAGCCGTCGGTCTATTTGTTATGAACATGCTTGCATTTACCTTCAGGAATATGAGTTTTCTTGGGTGACAGCATGGATCATAGAACTTGCTTCAAAATGAACAGGGAAGCTTATAATATGCCTGAGACGCTTCCCTCTCTCCCCCAACCTTTTGGTATGTAATGTGTGTTCAGATATGGTGAGCAAAAGAATTACAATTCTCTGTAAGTTGATTTCCCATTAGTATTTTTGTTCTTTCATGTCTCCAGATATCCAGCCTGTACAAATACACTACACTACAGAGTTCATGTTAAATGATGATCATTGGAATCTTTATGCTGCATACCATCTCCCAGCCTAGTTCCCATTCTCTTTTTCTTTGTGTATTGTGTTGGGCACTTCATCATGACTGTGACGTAGTAGGATCTTGTTAAAATGGGGTCTTTGGTTGGCAGTCAGGTTACCCCCTGTCCAAGCAAGGACCCTCAGTCTAGTCATGGTAAAAAAGAGAATCACCACAGCTAACCCCTGCTTACCCCCTTGGTAGCTGGGCACGAGCAGTAGGTTTAACTTCAGAGTGCTAGGTGTAAAGTATTTGTACCAACACACACAGTAACTTAATGAACACAGTACAAAATTACACAACACAGGTTTAGAAAAATAGAAAATATTTATCTAAACAAAACAAGACCAAAACGACAAAAATCCACAATACACAAGTTGTTATCACAAAAAATGCAAAAAGAGTCTTCTTGAAATTTTAAACACACACTAACACTGTTAGCGTGAAAATGTACCTTGGGTGCGTCAAAAATAACCCCGCACGGGCGAGTGTGCGTCAAAAAGGGCTTGCGATGCATCGATTTCACTCATGAGCGAGACCTTGCATCGTTTCTCCTTTCATTGGGTCGGGGTGTGTCGTTTCTTCTCTCCGCATGAGAGCAATGCGTCGATCCAGTCAGCACTCTTGGGTACGGGCAGGCCTTGCATCGTTTTTCAACGCCCAGAGGTGTTTGCGTCTGAAATCCAGCAGCACGATAATCTGAAAATCATGCAACGCTGGTTGCGATTTCACCAGCCTCCGTCAGTGATGCTGTGCATAGTTTCTCCATCCTCGGGCGTCGATCTTCGGGTCGCGTTGCAGGTGAGCGTTGATTTTCAGCCGCAAAGCCGGTGGTGCGTCGATTTTTCAGCCGCGGATCAGAGTTGTGTTGATCTTTTCCCAGCACGGCGGTCAGTGCGTGGATTTCTTCCTCCAAGGCTGCCAGCTTCCCTTTCAGGGTCCCAGGAACTGGATGGGCACCACTTAGCAGGGTAGGAGCCTCTCCAGAGACCCCAGGTGCTGGCAGAGAGAAGTCTTTGCTGGCGGGAAGGGGAGTCGCGGGGCCCCTGGGGGCCCCTGCACTGCCCATGCACTTGGCATGGGCAGTGCAGGGACCCCCAAGCACAGCCCCACACTGCTTTTCACTGTCTGCACAGCAGACAGTGAAAAGCGCGACGGGTGCAGCTGCACCCGTCACATGGCCGCAACACCGCCGGCTCCCATGTTGCGGCCGAAATCCCCGCTTGGCCGGCGGGCCGAAACTCTTTTTCTGCCCACCGGCCCAGCAGGGATGTAAAAATGGGGCCGGAGGGAGTGCAGCCGCATTGGTGGCCGCTCAGCGGTACAATCTTGGCAGGCGGCGTCTGCCACCCGCCAAGGTTGTAATGAGAGCCTACATGTCCTACCTTAATCATACACTACACCCTGCCCTTAGGGCTACCTAGGTCCTACCTTAGGGGTGCCTTACATGTAAGAAAAGGGAAGGTTTAGGCTTGGCAAGTGGGTACACTTGCCAAGTCGAATTTACAGTTTAAGACTGCACACACAGACACTGCAGTGGCAGGTCTGAGACATGGTTACAAGGCTACTTATGTGGGAGGCACAACCGGTGCTGCAGGCCCACTAGTAGCATTTGATTTATAGGCCCTGGGCACCTGTAGTGCACTTTACTAGGGACTTACTAGTACATCAAATATGCCAATCACGGATAAGCCAATTACATACACATTTTGTATAGGAGCACTTGCACTGTAGTACTGGTTGGCAGTGGTAAAGTGCCCAGAGTAAAAAAAACAGCAAAATCAGAGTCCAACACACATCAACAACCTGGGAAACAGAGGCAAAACGTTAGGGGACACCGCACCAAGGATGAAAAGTCTAACAGATCTTTATAGTAATAATTGGCTAACATGTTTTTGTGGCATCTTTCTTATAGTTCTATATGAATCCTGTACCTTACTGTAACAGCAACATGTTTTCCTTTAACATGGCAACAAGCTCCAAAATCCAGTGGTTAATCTTTAGGGGGAGTATAGTGGGTACTTGCGTAGAATTAGGGAAATGACAGAGTCAATGTTGTGCTCGATATTCTGATATTCTGTTGTAACATCTAGATAGAGTTTTCTGCAGGCATCTTTTGCTGTTGGCTGGAGCTCATGTTAGCAGCTGGCTAATCTGGTTCTGCTGTCTTCTGCCAATGCTTCATTGAAGTGTCTGTCGCATTTGAATCTCTACAAAGGAGATTTACAGACTTTTACAATTTTGCTGCAGTGGTTGCAAAGGTGTAGGAGATCTTTTCAAGCACTACTTTTTTATTTTGTTTTAAGCACTCCATGAATGCACATGTGTTTTGAAAGACATTTTCTTGTGTACATCTCTCCTCTTACACTATGTGTTGCTCTCTCTTGCCCCTGTGCTTCTTCTGCCCCGCTCTTGTGCTCACTTGTGCGCTTCTCCCCACTGCTTTCACTAGCGACACCCTCGGTGTTCTTTGCCCCAACCTCCATGTAGCCTTTTCATCCCCTCCATCCTCCTCTTACTTTTGTGTCCCCTCCCAGGTTGCTTCTGTTTTCCCATGTTAACCTCCACCCACCCCGTGGTGCTTCTACTCCCCTGCTTTAAAAAAAAAAACTGTTGCGCATTTTTGTTTCTTTTTATTTACTAATCAAACTCATATCCATAAGGAAATAGAAAAAAACCACCTGTTTCATTTTGTAAGCCACGTCAAAGAATTTATTTTCTCTTTTGTTTTTTCAAAACAAGTCACGCTGCACAGCATCAGTGAGGCTGTGCACCATGGCTAAAAACAACTGGCAAAAGCAATGGTTCGTAAAGCCGAGACCTTTTGGCTTTGCCAAGGCTTGATTTTATAACTCATCCCTGCCAGTATGATCAGAAATGTAATCACAGAAAGAGATGTTCATCTCAAGAGAAAACATGCACAAATTACCTTTTCCTCTCACAAAATCAAGATATGTATTTTTTTTAAAGAAAAGTGTCAGATCTGACGCGGATGCTTGAAAATGGGCATGGGCATTTTTCTAGGGAGCTCATATTGTCGGGTATCTGTACCTTCACCATGTCACCACACCCTTCCTTAGGAGCCTCAGAAGGCAGGCATGGTGCACAGCTGCCCTCAAAGGATTCTGCTTCTTAAATAGCTCTGACACCTGCAGGGTAACTCACAGGTAAGATGCTTGCTCTTTAAACATACTCACAGCGTGCACTCATTGATTTTTATCCCTCTGATATTGAGTGCAGAGTCGCAGCGGGAGCCTGGTGGCTACACTTTTAAGCTGTTAGAAGTATATTGCCAACTACCCAACACGAGTGGGCTTTGCCCATTGTGGCTGCTATATCAGGTTTTGGCGGAGGGGGGGATACAGAGCAATTAGCCACCTGTACAGACACAGTTATCTTACTTTGTTATTAATATTTTTCAAGCTTTTAAAAGACCATGGTTGTCATGCATATTTTATTAATTGCCTTGTGTCTCTGTTGCTGCAATAAGCATGACATTTCTAGGACTACAGTTTTACATGTGTTAATGACGTCCCAGCAACCCCCTGAACTCCAGAGGCCCCTTCAGGACAGCACCTGGCCTGAGTGAGTCCAGAGGGAGGGGGGTGAGGCTCCATGTTCTTTGCAAGGGGCCACCTCCATAACTCCAGGGGGTTGGAGACTACTTTGTGTGAGGACAAGCACAGCCCTATTCAGGTCCAAGTGTCAGCTCCTCCTGCCACTCTAGCTCAGGAAGACCCATCAGGATATGCTGGACACACCTCAGCTTCCTTTGTGTGACTGTCTATAGTGGTTTCACAAACAGCCCAACTGTCATCCTGACTCCGACGTGTATTCCACAGCCAGCACAGCCAGGTAGAGGCACAGAATGGTTAAGCAAGAAAACGGACACTTTTTAAAAGTGGCATTTTCAAACTTACAATTTAAAAAACAACTACACCAAAAGATGTATTTTTAAACTTTGAGTTTGAGACCCCAAATCTCTATCTACACCCCCAAATCTCTATCTACACTCAATGGGAAATTACACTTTGAAGATATTTCAAGGCAATCCCCCTGTTATCTCATGGGAGAGATAGGCCTTGCAATAGTGAAAACCAAATTCAGCAGTATTTCACTATCAGCACATGTAAAACACACCAGTACATGTCCTACCTTTTAAACAGCTGCCATGGGCCTGCCTTGGGGGTGACTTGCATGTGGTAAAAGGGAAGGGTTGGGCATCGAAATGGCAGTTTAAAACTGCACACACAGACACCACAGTGGCAGGTCTGGGACATGTTTGCAGGGCTGATAGTGGATGGCACAATCAGTGCTGCAGGCCTACTAGAAGCATTTGATTTGCGGGCCATGGGCACACATGATGCACTGTACTAGGGACTTACTAGCAAATCAAATATGCCAATCATGGGTAAACCAATTACCAATACAATTTAGACAGAGACCACTTGCACGTTAGAACTAGTTAGCACAAAGTGCTCAGAGTCCTAAAGCCAGCAAAAACGAAATTCAGCACAGGATTAAAACAAGAGGCCAGAAGCCAAAAATACAGGGGAAACCACGCCAAGAGGTGACAGGTATAGCAATTTCTGATAAACGTTGGGTACATAATAGGCATTTGAGGGTGGATTGGTATTACACTGTGTTAAAACCTGTAGATCGGTTTTGTGTTACATGGAATCTCAGTGATTACTGCAGTCATCAAGACTTTTGGTGTTAGATGCCCCTGTGTCCATTTCTGATAAACGTTTGGGATATAAGATATACACTTAGACAACCCCTTTTTAGGCAAGGTTGTACATTTTTTAGCCACCTGTAATTGTGTAAATATTTGTTATGGGACTGTCTACTTGAGAGTTGCCTTATAGGAAAGACAGCGCTTAGTACATTAGGGCAGAGTTTGGCATGGTGACAAGTTGGTTATAAAGGCCATAAAGGTCCCAATTGATTATCTGGGAAAAGTATTGTCAGATGTCATTGGTTTCATTTGTTTTTACAAAAAGTTATGGGAAAGGCAGTGGGCCTGATGTATGGATTGTGAAAATCATATGTTAAATCAGATAGATTTTTAGTTATGAATTGGTGCTACACTGTGATGAATCCTATGGACAGTTTTACATTACATTGAATTTCACAGATTACTGTTTAAGGAAAAGGTCTTAGTGTTGGTTACCCCCTCTGAAATACCCTTGGTGTAGAAGGTTGGCACTTTGGTATTCCTTTTTTACTCCTCTTCAAAATGGTTGAGACTTGTTTGTCCGACTCTAAATTTGTACATATTTGTAATGTTATGGTAGTTGTCTTTTGGAATAGCTTAAGGCCTGAGTCAGTTTTGGTGCAAAGCCAGTAATATAAGTTTCAGGCCTGATTGGTTCTTTGGGAAAAGATATACCAGATGCCCCAAGCCTGATCCGTTTATTATGAAAAGCACATGGCAAAGCCAATAGGCATTTGAGAGTGAATTGTCATTATCAGGTCTTAAATCCTATATAGAGGTATAGTAAGTAGCCGGGGCAGGGTTTGTTTACCCCTCTGATAAACCTCAGGGTAGAATATTTGCAGTTTAGTATCTTTATTTGTCACTGCAGAAGGGGTAATATATATTTTTTGCTAATTTTAATTTTGTATATTTGTAATTTTATAATTGTACGAAGGATGGGTGCCTCTGTGAACGCTGCATTCAGTTCAGTAGGTATGAGTTGGTTAGGAAGAAAAGACAGTAAGAGTAGAGGCCCGCTTGCTTCATTAGGAACAGTTATGATAGGTATGATGATATATGTCTAATATGTTTTGCTTGGATAATTATTGTGAAAAAACATATGTTAAAGCCAACAGACACTTAAGGATGGATTGTTAATAAACTGTGTTAAAGCCTGTAATAAGACGTTAGCTTTATGCAGGTTCAGCACCACTCTTTGTCCCATTTTTTACTATTAGATCCTGGGTTCGCAAATCTAGAAGTGCACTGAGTCCTGCCGATCAGGCCCCAGTGCCATTGCTCTGACCTACAAAAGCTATATATAATTGGTCTACTCACAATAGGCATAACCTAACTTATAAGTCCCTAGTATATGGCACTGGGGGTACCAAAGGCCTGTACCTTATGTCCCTCGTGTACTGAAGCACTTATTGTGCCACCATAAGTGTGAAAAAGCAAAGCATTATTCCTAGACTGCCGTTGCTGCAAACCAATAGCAACGCCCAGACCTTCCTTTTGATTATTTGTGGGTTACCGGTAAGACCAAAAGGCCAAGTGCATTGTGTTGGAAAGAAGGACATGCGTTTTATTAACTTTACATGTGCTTACAGTAAAACCCCCACATTGTTGTTTATACTGTAGAAAAGCTAGCATCTCCATTGACGAGTATGGAGTTACATGGCAACAACTCAGCACTGCTAACTTACAAGTAGAACTACTAAATATAGTACTCAAAGGTATTCAATGGGTCTTTGCAATAAACCCAGCTCAAGTTGAGTTTAATGTAACTATTCTACAACTGGCAACTTTAGAAAGTTGCCACTTTGACCAAATAGATATTTAGTGATGAATTGGTGCTACACTGTAATAAATCCTGTAGACAATTTTGCATTGCATAGGGTTTCACAGATTACTATTTGATGAAAGGGTATAGGTGCTGGTTACCCTCTCTGAAGCACCCTAGGTGTAGAAGATTTGTACTTTGATAGTCCTTTTTTACTTCTCTTAAATAGGGTTGTGCATTATTTTGCCAATTCTAAATTGTACAAATTTGTTATCTTATGATTGTTGTATTTTGGGAAAACGTATCCCCTTAGCTGATGGGCCTCCCCATCCCCAATGGTGAGCCCTTTTTTGGCTATTTGGGGTAGTTTGCGTTTAGGCCCCCATGACATTTTTGTCCATATAAGCTATCCAAGCCAAATTTGTGTCCTTTTGAAGAAATTAGCCAAAAAACAGCTTTTTTTGTTGTTGTTGGGAAAAATGGTGAAAAAATTCAGCTGTTTGTTTCCCTGCAAATGAGATCAATGAAGAGTTTGCGGTGCTAAAATCACTATCTTCCCAGCTTTCAAGAACAGGCATACTTGATTTAGAAAACCATATTTTTTAACACAGTTTTGGCATTTTACCCAGACATACCCCATTTTTACAATTTGTTGTGCTTTCAGCCTAATTCCAGTTAGTGACAGAAATGGGTGTGAAACCTATGGTGGATCCTGGACAGCTAAACATGTCTGAAAAGTAGACAAAATTCTTAATTCCGTAAGGGGTCATTTTGTAGATCCTTCAAGGTTTTCCTATAGAAAGTAACAGTTGAATTAAAAAAACATTTAAATCTGTGGCAGATTTTGGAAAGCAATATACTGTTACATCTGCTGGACCCTTCTGGTTGCGGGGATATATGGGGCTTGTAGGTCCATCAAGAACCCAAGGTACCCAGAGCCAATAAATGAGATGAACCTTGCAGTGGGTTTTCATTGTATACCGGGTACACAGCAATTTATTTGGTAAAATATAAAGAGTGAAAAATGGGTATCAAATAAACCTATGTATTTCCAAAATGGGCACAAGATATGGAGTTTAGAAGGAGTAGTTATTTCCACATCTCTGAATTTGGGGGTGCCCTTACTTGCATGTGTATTACAGGACATTTCTCAAGATGACTTCTTTCTTACACACTGTCTTACATTTGGAAAGCACAAATGTAGAGAAAGACAATTGGCAATAACACTTGTTCTATTCTGTATTCCACCATGTCTCCCAATCAAAATGGTATCTCACTTGTGTGGGTAGGCCTAGTGCCCGCGGCAGGAAATGCCCCGAAATGCAACATGGACAAATTACATTTTTTCCACTGAATACTGACTTGATTCTGGCAAAGTGTCTAGCAGTGAATTGTGAACTCACGCTCAGCTGGCACCTAGGAAAACCTAGAAAACCTATACATTTTTTAAAACTGTACTTCACTTGTATAGGTAGGCCTAGTGCCCGCAAAGGAAGCGCCCCAAAATACAATGTGGACACATCACATTTTTCAAATGAAAACGGACCTAGACTGGGATCAGGGACCTTTTAGGGAAACCGGCCAGACAAAGACATTTGGAAGGGGTAGACATCAGGGGGAGTCCGGGGAGGTGTTGCTTGTGGGGATTTCCCAGATTTTTATTTGCTAGGGTGCCCTGCGGTGGTGAAACATTGAATGGGGGCACTGTTTTTCCTTGCATTTCTGTGGCATGGACTGCAAGAGTGTGCAGGTTTCCGTGGATTGCTCGCCATCTGGCGTTCCCCTACTTGTCTGGATGAAAGCTGTACCCCGCTGGTGTGCCTGGGCTTGGTGCCTTTGACTGGAGTGGATCACAGAGCAGTCAATGGTAGTCCTTACATGAGGGCTACTGTTGACCCTGGGGTGGTCTATTCCTGATGCGGGCACTGGGCACAGGCACACAGGTGGTGGTAGGGTTTTTGTCGGGACAGGTGGGTAAGCGCTGGGTGAGAGGAATTTTGTGGGTCTCTGCATGTTCATGTGGTTTGTGTGGCGGAGGTGCAGGGAGGAATAGAGTTTTTGCTCTGCATTTTGCCTTTGCAGGGTATTCAGGGTGGGTAAGCTTTGGGGGGTCAATATGGGCCACGCCTCCGTGGACTCCACCGGGTGTCTGTTTTTCAGAAGTGTTTGGATTTGGTGGGTTTCCCTATATGGCCGCCGAGCCCAGTTCCAAAAAGGCAGGTGCCTGCCTTACAAAAATAGGTTGTTTTGTGATAGATAATTTTGATGTCTCCACAATACGATTTGGGCCCTTCCCAGTCACTGGCCTGTGAGAAGAAGGGTGTTACACAAACCTTTTGAGTCGTCAAGTAGGATTGCAACGTGAGTTTCTGCACTAACTCCGTTTTGAGTGTAAGGCATAAAATATCTTCAACTCCACCAGCGAACTGGGAGTCCACTGGCGTGTCCTAGAACGGGGCCCTAGAGTGCCTCCATGCTCCCTCGCAAATTTTGTTTGCTGCACAATTTGCTGAAGGAAGTTAACATCCAAAAAGAGATGGACATGGTCGACTGTCACAAATTTGGCCGTGTTGATGTTATATCCAGCGTCACAAGTAAGGTGGAAGTTGGGGCTGAACTAAATTGGGGGGCTGCCAAGAGAGCACTCTGTCTGTGCTTGCCGCCACATGCACCTGCTCTCTGGGTTGGGGTAATCTGCTGCACAGACTGTGCTCACGAAGGGACAGCATGACTGTTCTCATCGTCTCCCTCAGAATCACTGGAAGAGGAGTTGTCAGGCGGGACTACTCTGACTGAAAAATCACTCCCAGAGGCTGCTCCATTGTCCTCTTCCTCAGATGCTGTCTCAGTATCTGCTGCCTCAGTCTCTGATCCTACCTCAGAGCTGTCCTCAATAACCTGAGTTAGGGCTTGAGCGACAGTCATCCAACGAGATGCAATCTTTGCTACTGGGTAAACTGTCCCTCTAAAACATTAGCCTACGTAGACGGTCACAAAATTGCAGGTGGGTGTGTGATGTGTGCAACAGTAAATGTCAGTCACCTTACCTTCACTTCTTCTCTAAATCAGCAGGCTCTCTGAAGACACTGAAACAACTACTGCTTCACCTAGCTACATAGCCATCATCACAGCCTTTAGCACTGGTAGCACCATGTCCGACAATCATTTTTAGTGCTCGCACTCCCATGACCTCCTTCACGGATTCCCTCACTACCACCCAGCAAAAGTGCCCTTAATCTCTCCATAGCCCCCCGGCACATACATTTAATTTGTTTTAGAGCATAGGGAATGGCTGGCTGTACTAATCCACTAAACTATTCACATAAAATACAGATCTGTTCTGTGCAGCAGGCATATAAACCTTCTGCGCTACTTTATGGCATCAAAACTGGGCTAGAAAAAAGTCTGATCTCTTTTTCTAGCAGGAACATTACCACAAGAGTTATCTTGACATTTTTACTGCTGCTTAAAAGCTAGGGTCGAAATGCGTCTGTTGGAGTATGTGTATTGCTTTGAAGACGCACCCTGAGAACAACTGGTGGCAAATATATTTGTATATATATATATATATATATATATATATATATATATATATATATATATATATACATACATATACATATATATAGGGAAAGAGTCTCTCTCTCTCTTTTTATATATATGTAGAGATTTTGTATTTCCGATCGTGGCCCCCAGGGAAACCACACATGCATTGACAAAAGTGATCTTGCTATACATATGCATATATGTATATGTATGTGTATATATATATATATATATATATATATGTACAGATATGTACGTGTGTATATATATATATATATATATATATATAATCTAGTGGTGGTGGCCACTAGGTAGTTATAGTTAGGACCTGGGGCCAGATGTAGCAACCAGTTTGCGACTCGCAAACTGCAAAAATCGCCGTTTGCGAGTCGCAAACCAGAGTTTGCTATGCAGAAATGCATTTTGCGAGTCGGGACCGACTCGCAAAATGCATTTCAGAGTCGCAAATAGGAAGGGGTGTTCCCTTCCTATTTGCGACTCGCAGTGGTATGCAACTCCATTTGCGACCGCGTACGCTGTCGCAAATGGAGTCGCAGTTACCATCCACTTGAAGTGGATGGTAACCCACTCGCAAATTGGAAGGGGTCCCCATGGGACCCCTTCCCCTTTGTGAGTGGACCCACCAATATTTTTTCAGAGTAGGCAGTGGTCCAAGGGACCACTACCTGCCCTAAAAAAATCCGAAACTAAAGGTTTTGTTTTTGTTTTTTTAGTGCAGCTCGTTTTCCTTTAAGGAAAACGGGCTACACTTGAAAAAAAAAAAACTGCTTTATTTCAAAGCAGTCACGGACATGGAGGTCTGCTGGTCCCAGCAGGCCTCCATACCCGTGAGTGCCCATAGTCGCTATGGGGCCGCAATTTGCGACCCACCTCATTAATATTAATGAGGTGGGTCTTTGCGACCCCATAGCGACTCGCAGACGGTGTCTGAGACACCGTTCTGCATTGCAAATTGCGAGTTGCAATTTGCGAGTCGCTCAGACTCGCAAATTGCAACTTGCAATTTGCAAAGTTGCTACATCTGGCCCCTAGTTTCTATATAAAAAGTGTTTTTTTCTTGCCTATATCTTATAGTGATGAATCTTCTCAAAACCTTCTGAAGCAATTTACCAGCCCCGTCAGCTGCTGCCTTGAAAGTTTTGTAGTGATCCACCATGGGGGCAGAGAAAAAGGGGTGGGGGGCAAAACACGTTTTTCTCCATTCAATTTTCAATAGGGATTTTGAACAGCAATAGCGGAAAACCTACTGGATGGAATTACACCAAATAAATTTAGCAGGAAGGTAGGTCCGGTCCAGAAAGAGTGTTTTTTGTTTGATTTTGGTGTAATTCCATTCAGTACTTTTAGAGAAATTAATGATAGTTCAAATTTGTATATCTAGGGGAGTGAAGGATTTGCAACCCCTCCCGATCTCGTGCAGAGATCTGATTGACTGATAGCGCTTCAACAACAGAAGTCTTTGAAATGTTGACAGCCATCTTGGGACTCGGCTGAAGCTAAGACCAAAAAAATGAAGTAAAAAGTAAAGAAAAGGGGCCAGGGTACGAACACCCTAACATCTTAGCTCTGGTGGTGGGGGGTCAAAGGGACCCCCCAGGATTAAAAAAGATTTTTTTTAATTTTACCAGTGGTTTACGAATGGTGTCATGGGGGATCTGTTGTAAAATAAACTAAAAAAAAAAAAATGACGTGGCGGCGCCCATGCTTCGTTACTATAATGTCCCCGCGTGGGCCAAGTCCCAGAGACTTTTGTATAAAAAACCAGAGGCGGGCCTACTGGCCCCCTCCTGCTGCCCCAGGGACGGCCACCTCCCCGGGGCTTATGAGTTATATGCGGCGGTGCTGCGTGCTCCCTGCTGTTCCCCAGGCAAATCTTAAATATGCTGGGGGGCAGAGTGCCCCCCGCTGCCCCGGAGACCACCACCTCCCCTGGGCGATAAATATACTTAATGTGGAGGGGGGCAGGCCTGTGGTCGCACCCCAGGGACCTCCACCCTCCGGGGCTACACTGAATTTTGAGTAGGGCTGCACGCCCCGCGCCCTTAGGACCACCACCCCCTGGGGCTATACTGTATTTTGAGTGGGGGGGCCAACTCCGGGGCAAATATTAAAAAAAACAAAGGGGATCCCTTTGGGGCCCGAGGGACCACCACCTCCCCTGGGTGTGTGCACAGTTGGAGGGGGGGCTGCGCAGCCCCCCTCTTGGGGCCACTGGTGGCCCTGGGGACTGCCACCCCCCAGAGCCGGTGCCTGCTATGTCCTCGGGTGCCCACCCCAGGGATGTAGCTGTTTGCTGTGGCTAGGCTGCAGCCAAGCCACGGCAAACACTTTGAGTTTTGACAGCAGGACCTGTAAAGCAGGTCCAGCGGTTAAAATTAGAAGTTTTCATCTCTGTTACCAGCATGCGTGCGGGGGACAGAGATGAAATGCTTCAGCAAGCACAGAGCTTCTGTCAAAGAAGCTCCATGCTTGCTACAGCAATAGCACCGCTGGGGAGGCTCCCTCCGCAGTGCCAGGTAGCCCGTAAGGGCTTTTCATAAAAAAAAATATATGCAGAACAAAAACTTGAATAAATAAATATATAGGGACCACGGGGGAACCCTTGAGTGCTTTCTTGATGTCCCATTTTGTGAGCCCCAGCATTTACTCTGTGCCCTAATACAGCCCAGGATTCCTAGGAGACCCAGGTAGAGAGCCCCATACTTTTATTTGTTTAAAAGTGTTTTCTACTGCTACCCGTGCCTGTTTACTGTAGACGCTCTTTTGATTGGCCTTTTAAAGTGTTTTAGCCGTGACTGTTTGAAATTACCCTCCTAGTTTGTGGTACAAGACTGCATAAAGCCCCCCCCTTTTTAAGTAAAAAAGCTACATACATCTCAGTGACTATCCAGAGTGTGTTTAGGAGACTGCTTCATCTGTTTCTGTGATTTAAATTGTGTTTAGAAACTGTCTGCATCCCTTATTTGTGCCTTGAAAAAGCCAGATTTCAGAGTGCACGACAAACAGTATTTCAGTGTTTTTTTACAATCTCTCCCTTACCTGGAAAGTAGATTCTGCTAGCTTGGAAGTGTGGATTCAGACTGTCTGTATTCATGGAGACTGTGAATAGAGCAGCAGCTCCCTCTTCCCTTCCCACAGGGACTGGGTTTCAGTTAACATGGCCCTTATATAAGTTGTTGCATATGGTGTTGTGATAGGTTGATAGGGGCTGGTATTTCTATTGGCTTAGGGATTAGGGTTAGGTTTGTGATTGGTAGTAGGGTTGAGAATCTGATTCGTTCCTAGTTATTAGGGTTGGGATTGTAGTAGGGTTGAGATTCTGGTTGGTTCTTGGTTACTAGGGTTGGGTTTGTGATTGGTTGTGCGATTTAGGGTTACAAATCTGATTGGTTAGGACTAGGTTTCTATTGGCCAGTAGGGCTATTTAAGCCTAGGGCTCAGGGCGTCTCAGCCCGGGTGTTGAGGCTTGCAGCTGCCTGTTTGGGACTGTTCGGGACTGGTAGGGCCTAGGGTAAGAAATGGTGCCCAATATCCCATTCATCAGAAAGGACCTTACTCCCTACACATCCATCAACATGCAAACACATTATCTGCAAAGACATCCAACTCCTGCATCACAAACGGATCACATGCAGATTGAAATCTCTCATCATCCAACACAATACCTCATATTCAACACCTATACACATATTCACCACAACTACAACAGTAAAACACCTTAATTGGCACAGCAAACACTACTCTGTTCACTCCCACTAACACAACCTGTCAACGCCTACATAACACAACACCACATTATACATTACTTTCAACCATCCAGATACACACTCATGCAAACTAACAGCACTATCCTCTATTTGCTCAACACAGACCACCTTTCATCATGACAGTACCTAAACCCAGCCTTCCAACACACCATCTACAAACACCCTTCCCCTCTCTTCACCAATTACACACAACCATATAATCCTCACACTCCACTCTACCACACATATTACCTCTTCTAGTCATCACAACTAAAACAAACTCCCCTGACACACATCCACCCCCCTCTTACACACCTCAGACTCAACTCCAAAACACATCAACACCCCGTAATACTCTAATTCCACTCACCAGCACTAACTCGCATACAAATCCCTCACAGAAAACCACTACATCAATATCCCCTCTCACTATTCCACAAAAACATTACAGACCACATACATCAGCACATCAAATCAACATAAACTTTCATTGTACTTATCGTCACACCCACTCCCACCCTCATAACTACACAAAGAATACATATCCTGACCAATCTTTACCCCTACCTTCTCACTCCTCACAAACATCTACCACAAGCACCCCAACACAACAGCATTCATTTACTCGCCTCTCATCCATTGCACAATTTAGAGCCTTACATAATGATCCACATGCTCCTCCACCACCCCTAACCCATACTCCTTCCACACTAGACAGACGCAAACAAAATAAACAACATGCCACTCATAACAACTTCGCATCCCATTGTCTATTACATAATATGGCTACCCTAGAACAAAAAGTACAATCTTCATGTCTCTCTCAGCCACCACGCCTACCATCAACACACACAGACCCCAAAAAATGCCTCCTAAGCCTGCTGGAAGAAGAACACTGTATTGAAAAACAAGACTATTGTGACCCTTACACAGTTATCGCAACTAACAATGCACCAGCTACAAGCTCAAAATATACTGCTCACACTTCTCCTAAAGAAAACAGCACTGGCACTAACACACTTTTTCTAAACTGGCAGCTCGTAAATGCTCGGTCACTCTAAAAAACCGTGCACCACATCTATGACCTGCCCACAGACACATAACTTGACTTACTATTCATAACAGAATCATGGTTGGGAGATGACATGGCCCCAGCGTTGCATGAAGCCCTTCCTCCAGGCTATCAAGCCATCACACAAAACTGTATAGGCAAGAGAGGAGGTGGACTAGCTATTATATTCAAACAAGCTATAAATCTCAGTAAAACAGACAACATTTCCATACAAGGTTGTGAAGCCCTCCTCACCAGATGCCACCCTATTCCAACTTCCTCCTGTAACTTTGTCCTCCTTTACAGACCTCCACCTAACAACTCAACATTCCCAGACACTTTTCTAGATACAGTCTCAAACCTTATTACAATATACTCAAACCTATGCATTCTTGGGGACCTAAACATTTGGTTTGATAAACCCAATATGCCCCATCAAAAAGCTATCACCACTGGCCTAGTCGCATTGAACCTACATCAGATTGTACGCAATCCAACACACATCGCTGGAGACAACCTAGGTGTCATTTTGGTAAGCCTGAACTAGTTACCGTTCATAGCATCACACCAATCACTTGGTCAGTCCACCATTTGATAACTTTCCAACATAAAAGTCCACAAATCAACACACCAACACAACTACTTACATACATGCACCTATCGACCTTGGAGTAAACTCAATTTTGATGACTTAGAAACACAACTAACAGCCAACACAGATCTAGATACCCTTAATTATGTTCCAAAACTTTATGAATGACTACAGGAATCTTTTGACATTCTAATACCACTCAGAAAAACTAACAAGCATTTACAATGCATCAGGTCTCGCGTTTGCTCATGTTAGAGCTGATCGCGTTCTAAACTCCTAACCCGACTTTGCGAAAAAGTGCATTAATGTACATAACCAGAAAAAGTGAAATTAACTATGTAAAGCGCTCGACTTCTGCAAAGCGAGATCGGGCTCGTAAATTAGAGAAAAAGAAGTCCACGAGCCCGATGGAAAACAGCGAGCCTCGCATGTTTTCTGTACTTGGTCGCTGCGCTGGAGGAGGGCTAACCACCGGAAAAGGCATGACATATGCCTGCTTTCGACTAATGAAAGCAAGCAGATTTTTTTTAGGCAAGCCCACGAACCAATAAAAAACACTGACGTCATGTTGACAGGGCTCGGAGCCCTTTTCTGAACACTAAAGAGTCTCCCTGCTTTACGCATGCGCGAGCGCATGCAACGCAGGCTCGACCCTAAAAAGGGCAAAAGAAAACCAACACCTTGAAGCAACACCGAACTTAAAAAGATAAAGCAACAAATCAAAAAGTTGCAGTGGACCTGGCTCAAAACAAACAGTCAAGACAAACTGCAGCTACACAAACTTAACAGAATATACAAATCATCAATCGAAAAGACTAAAAAAAAGGTACTACTCAGACAGAATTCAAAATGCTAAATCTGCAACCAAAGAATTTTATAAAATTCTCAAAGAATTTCAAAAACCTAAATGTATGGAAGGAAGTCATCCCACTACTCAAGATTTCACAAACAAACTGGCAACTCATTACACAACCAAGGCAGACACATTGGACTATTATTTAAAACAGAAGAAAACCATCAGCACCATCCCCTTTCCTCAATCAATCAATCAATCACTGCATTTGTAAAGCGCGCTACATACCCGTGAGGGTCTCAAGGCGCTGGGGAGGGGGGTGCTACTGGTCGAAGAGCCAGGTCTTGAGGAGTCTTCTGAAGGCCAGCAGGTCCTGGGTCTGTCGTAGGATGGTGGGGAGAGTGTTCCAGGTCTTGGCGGCGAGGTAGGAGAAGGATCTGCCTCCGGCGGTGTTTTTTTGGATGCGGGGGACTGTGGCGAGGGCGAGGTTGGCTGAGCGGAGGCTTCGGGTGGGGTGTGGAAGCTGAGTCGGTTGTTGAGGTAGGTGGGTCCGGTGTTGTGCAGTGCTTTGTGTGCGTGGATCAGGAGCTTGAA
The DNA here is from genome assembly GCF_031143425.1 of Pleurodeles waltl. Taxonomy (NCBI): domain Eukaryota; kingdom Metazoa; phylum Chordata; class Amphibia; order Caudata; family Salamandridae; genus Pleurodeles; species Pleurodeles waltl. The sequence continues at coordinate 516,959,519 of NC_090442.1, forward strand.
GGTGATCCTTTTGTTGACGGTGAGCCAGTGCAGGCCTCTCAGGTGGAGTGTGATGTGGCTGCGGCGGGGGACATGGAGGATGAGTCGGGCCGAGGCGTTCTGGATTCGTTGCAGTCGTCTCAGGAGCTTGTTTGTAATTCCTGAGTAGAGGGTGTTCCCGTAGTCGAGTCTGTTGGTGATGAGGGCCTGGGTAACAGTTTTTCTCGTGTCGAGGGGGATCCATTTGAAGATCCTGCGGAGCATACGGAGGGTGTTGAAGCAGGACGCGGAGACGGCGTTGACTTGCCTGGTCATGGAGAGAGTGGAGTCGAGGATGACCCCCAGGTTGCGTGCGTGGTCCGTGGGTTCCGGGGCTGTGCCTAGTGACGTGGGCCACCAAGAGTCTTCCCAGGCTGATGGGGTGGGTCCGAGAATGAGGACCTCCGTCTTGTCTGAGTTCAGCTTCAGTCTGCTGTCCTTCATCCAGTCCGCTACGGCCTTTATTCCTCGGTGGAGGTTAGCTTTGGCGGTGTGGGGATCTTCGGTGAGGGATATGATCAGCTGGGTGTCGTCGGCTTAAAATACGCTCTAAGAATAAACCAACCCAGCCTCTACAGTCCTTCAAACAAATATCACAAGGTGAATTTATGGATTTGGTCAAAACAAGCAGACCTTCCGGTTGCCCTTCTGACCCTTGCCCACCACACATCTTCAAGAACATTCTTTTATCTACTTCTGCTGGCTCACCTGTATAAAGAACAATCAACAACTCTTTAACTACAGGAACTTTTCCTGTAGTCCTAAAAAAAGCATACATATGACCATTATTAAAGAAAACAAACCTGGACCCACAGGACCCCAACAACTACAGACCAATCACAAATGTACCTTTCCTAGGCAAACTGATAAAAAGAGCAGCATTCGCCTAGATGTTATAATTCATTGAAGACAATCCCATATTTTCAGACTACCAAACTGGATTCCACCCAGGAAGAGGCAATGAATCGGCACTCATAGCAATCTGGGATGAGCTTAAAAACACAGTCGACTGCAATGGAGGTGCTGCACTACTTCTCTTGGACCTCTCGGCTGCCTTTGATATGGTTGACCATGACACTCTAATTCAAAGACTCCACGAAGCCGGTATAGAGGGGACTACTCTCAACTGGATTACATCCTACCATAAAAAATAACTAATATAATCTATTCTCCCCCCTTCTCGTCTAAACCTTACCTCACAAAAGCAAGGTCCCCCAAGGGTCAATCATCTCACCTTTGCTTTTCAACATCTACATGATATCATTACCAGAACTGATAAATGATTTCCAACTCACATGCTGCAACTATGCAGATGACACACAAATACTACTTAAATTAGAATGCCCCAAAAACATTGAAAACTCACACATCTTCAGTTGCCTCAGAGTCGTTGATCAGTGGATGACTTGGAGCCATCTCAAACTAAATGCCCCCAAACAGAAATACTCATATGTGGTGACTGGAAAAATCATGACCCACTGTGCATCTCAGAACACCTCCTCAATTATCTGTGGAAGTTAAAAACCTTGGAATTACCATGGACTCCAAGTTAACAATGAATGCCCAAGTGGACAAATTAGCAGAACAAGCTTCATCACCTTGAAGACTCTACGACGCACCTTTCCCCACCTCGGATTTCCACACAAGGTGCAGACTACTATCTCGCTTGTACTATCCAAACTGGATTATGCCAATGGCCTCTACCATGGATCATCTCTATCTAATATGAAAAAACTACAATGTATTCAGAACTCCTCTGCCAGGCTGCTATTACATGTAAAATTACAGCAAAAGAACAGGTTACTCTATTAACGCCGACGCGACCGGCACGGTTACATTGGAACTAACACAAGGCCTATCATAGCCCTTGTTCTGCTATTATACTCCACATGATCGACTCATCAACAGATTTACTTCAGTCTAATGGATTCTTGGGACTCTGTTGCATCCTATTTTTTCTTACATACATCCGCGTAGCTAAAGCCTTGACAAAGTCTTGAAGACGAAACACATGTCGGCAGTTTTTTTGCTGTTTGGACTTGTATTTGATTTTGGTTACTTGATTGGAATCACATGTAATAAATATCGAGTGTCATCTGCTTGCCGGACTTTGATTCAATTCCTGAAGCACCACTTGGATCTACCATACGAAGTTACATTTTGGGTGTGCCCTGGCCTTTTGTTCTTACTATTACATGTAAAGCCACAAGCCAACATCTCACCTTCCTTGAGAGCACTACACTGGTTACCCATTGCCAGAAGATGCACCTTCAAGCTGCTTTGTATCACCCACAAAGCTATACATGGAACAGGACCACTCTTTATCAGAAACAAAATAACGAAATACATTCAACAAAGAAACCTCCGCTCAAGATTGGCACACCGCCTTAGAACACCACCATACAAGAAAAAAGACTACAGGTGGTGCATCCTTCTCTTTTCAAGCAGCCAAACTATAGAATTCATTACCCCCAAATATAAGACCCACAGATAACTATCTTGTCGTCAGAAGACTACTCAATTCTTTCATAACTACCATATTCAAACAGCTATGGACTGCAAATGCCTTTGTTGATAAATATTTTTAATCTGATTATGTGTATATTCTAGATTTGTATAGTTCTTTAGGGAATATGTATCGCTACTCTGTCATAACAATAAATCACACAAATACTCTTTAAACCTGTTTACCTAATATATATTTACTCACGGTTTAAACACGTATACAAATGTATATTATTATATATCTATACATATATATATATATATATATATATATATATATATATATATGTGTGTATATGTGTGTGTATTCATGTGTGTATGTGTGTGTGTGTATATATATATATGTGTATGTTATTCTTTGCTTAACATGGTCATAGGACATTGCTTAGCTCCTAGATAAATTGTTATATTAGATACTTTTGAATCCCTGCTCTCATTTAATATCACACTGATCGGATGTTTTATTATCATAAGCATTTGGCTATTCAAAAATTTAGTAAAGATAAATAAATGTTAGAAGAGTACACTTATTAATTAACTTCAAATATTACAAATCTTGAAAGTCTGTGATACCAATTATTATATTCCTTGAACATATATTCCCTTACTTTGTAGTTACATATCTATTTATTACTCTAATCCGACTGTACTAGAGAAAAATTAAATAAAAATAAAATAAAAACTATAAATAAAATTCAAATTATAAATAAGCAAATTAAAACTATATATATTAATAATAATAATGAATAAATACATTTAATACAAGTAATGATCAACAAATATGTATATATATGTCCGAATCAGGACAGCATCAGAAAACTGATTCTTGAAATTAAGTCAGGCTCCCCTTTGGACCCCTGCCCCCTTCCATCTTTCAATTGGCCCCAGACCTTATGTCTTGGGCATTAGTTCCGATCTTTCAGAAAGTCCTTAATTCCGGGATTTGTCCCGCTTCATGGAAGGAGACCACAGTTGTCCCCCTGAAAAAGAAGCCAGATGGTGATAGCCAGGATTTAAACAATCTACGGCAAACGCTCTTCTCCTTTTTCTGGCAAAGATTTTGGAAAAATTCATGAATAAGGAATTAGTAGAATTTCTCATGGAAGTGGGAGGCTTAGATCCTTCTCAAAATGGTTTTAGAAAGGCGCATAGCACAGAGTCTGCTCTTATTTCATCTTCTGACTCCATCCAGAGAATGGTAGATGAAGGGCAAGGGGCTTTTTTAGTTCTATTGGATTTATCGGCGGTATTCGATACCATCTCTCCGCAACTTCTGCTGGCCCGCCTTTATCAAGTTGGTATTAGAGAGCGGGCTCTTAAACTCTTGGAATCTTTTTTGACCAACAGATGGACCACTGTTAATTGTAGCAATTTTAGATCTACACCTTATCTATTACCCTGTGGGATTCCGCATGGGTCTTCATTGAGCCCTACCCTGTTTAACATGTATGTTGCCCCGCTGGCTAATTTGATTTGATCCTTTGGATTTATCCCCACCTCCTATGCGGATGATACACAGCTAATCATCCCAGTTAATAAGAACTTGGAGGAGGTGGCAGATCGTTTCAATAATTGCATGCAAGCAGTCAGCAATTGGATGAGGACTAACTGGCTTAAACTGAGCGTTGCCAAAACCGAAATTCTTTGTTTCGGGCCGGGCAACGAGCGACGGAATTCACACTGGTGGCCGACAGACTGTGGTACCCTTCCAATTCCTACCACTGTAAGTAGGAATCCAGGAATTATCTTTGATGATCACCTATCTTTTAAAAGTCAGGTGAATCACACTGTAAAGATGTGCTTATGGCTTATTAAAATGTTAAGGAAAATCTTTCCTTATCTTCAACATGAATCTGCTACCTTAGCTCTGGTCATGTCCAAAATAGATTATTTTAATGCCCTTTTCCTTAATCTGGACAAGGCCTCGTTAATAAGTTACAACTGATCCAGAATTCGGCTGCTAGAGCTGTCCTCAATCTTCCTCGCTGGGTTTCAGTCAGAGGTAGCTTTAGACAACTACACTGGCTTCCAGTGGCTCAGCGAATGATTTTTAAAACGCTTTGCCTGACTTACAAAGCTGCTCACAGCATTGGTCCTCAATACCTGACTACCAGGCTCTGTTGGTATAAACCCAAGAGATATCTTAGGTCATTTAAGGCCTATAGAATTCAGGTTCCTTGTACCAACAAAGCAAAATGGGGTGATAAAGCTTTTACCGTGGCTGCAGCAAAATGTTGGAACTTGCTTCCCCTGAATATTAGGAAAGAATCCAGTTATTTAAATTTTAGGAAACTGATTAAAACATGGATTTTCCCTCGTTAGCCTCTATTTGGGTATCTCTATCTTTTCCTTCCCTGTTGTTTCTTGTCGGTTTTGGCGTTTTCTCCCCTTTCATGTTAGCGCTTCGATGCTTTTCGTGAGCCGGAATGCACTTTATAAATTTCACATACATACATACATACATATATATATATTATAAATAAAAAATATATATATTTTTACTCTCTTGTAAGCTTTACTTTGTCTATCCATAACATATGTCATGTCTCTCTCACTCTATCAATCTATCCTCCATCCCCAACCTGACTCATACCAAACCCATTCTACTACTTTCATCTCCTAAATAACCCTGTCTAAGCTCTTCCCTCCCCTTCCATATATAACCCACCCAAACCTCAGTTTACTACGATGATTTCCCAAACAACCCTACAAAATTCTCTCTCTTATATCTCATCTTTCACTCATCCAAAACCTCCCCTACTACTATGATCTCCCTAACCCTTTCCACAGACTCTTCCCTCCTCCATCCCCCTTTACTCATCCCAAGCCTCATCATATTAATATAAAGTCCCAATTAACACTTCTGGATTCTTCCCTCTTCTACCCCTCCATTACTCCAGTCAATCCAACTAACAAACTCACATATCTGCGGCTCAAATTAACTCATAATAAAAATACTAAAACTGTACTCATATTTCCCTATGCTAATCCACCACTAATTCTTTTTGGGTTCCGGAGTAGCATGCTACTCGCCGAAAAGCGCTTTGATGCCTTGTCAGGGGTAGTAAGAACTATATAAATACTATTACAATACAATACAATAACACCTTCAGTTGGCCGGACAAGATGTCAGAGCCACTTGCAAGGCTGTGGCTGCTGTGGCTGGAAAAGACCTGTTCAATTAGATAACTATTGCAAACAACAAAGACATTCTATTCTGATTGGTTTAGCAGCTTATTCATAAAACCCACCAATCTGCCCTCTGAGTTTTATTTGGTTACACTCTAAGGAAAGTGTTGTAGGCCTCTTCAAACCACTACCTCACCACTGCTGGTGATTCCCTTTTATGTAAACCTCAGCTTAAATTGTTGCTCTTTATTTCTCTTTTGCATAGTTATTGTCCTTGGCTTTTCTATTGCCTGTTGTAAAAAACAGTGCACTACTGATCATTTGTAGTCCAATATAGGTGTCTACAAATCAAATAAATTTTGTACACGGAAGTTGCTATTGCAAACATTGCTATATCATCATAGTGATCAAAATATCAATGGTTAATTATTTCTCAGCTTAGTGGTGCTCATTTTATCAACCTCTGAATTACAGCAAATTAGCTGCAAATAAAGGTGGGTGTAACGGCTTCGAGTGCATGACTGCTGCAAGACCTAATCTCTTAATCAGTGCTACAGACAGCTTTAGCTGTGTATTAGCAGAACTATTATTACCAATGCATAATATATATAATTAAAGTGACTTTGGGTCAGCTTCTTGCTCATGATTAGATCACTTTTTTGACTGTCTCAGTAGTCTGCTCTTTATTCAATGGTTTTCATCCTTATTTTGCGTTTGTCATTTCCAGGAGCACATATGCCCTCATTACAACTTCGGCGATCTTACTAAAAGACCTCCGAAGACGCGGGCAATTGTTTGCCATTTTAGAGCCAAGACGTGTTGGCTTTGCCAATGTTTGTTGATATTTTTTCTCTCATGCAGATAAATACGTGGCACAGCCATACTGGGTACCTTTTTCAGATGCTTACTATTTGTAATAAGTGTATTGGGTTTTCTGCTCCTACAAAACAGTTAAGACAGTAAAATAACTGTAAGAATTAAATTGGCAAAGTCACCTGAACAAGTTGGCAACCAGTGCCTGTTGCCAACATTGCTCAGCTGCCTCCATAAGATCAACACCAAAGTAGGTGGAACTCATCTCAGTACACAGGGCTTTAGTTTTTTAGTTTAGTTTTTTCCTGAACCTGGAGCTAGAAGCAGGCTGCCTACTCCAGGTGGGTATGCCATTTACTTAAAATCTCTAAGTAGACTACTGACTTTGAGTACCACTAAGCTGCTGTATTACTGAGTAAGGAATAAGCAAGGTGGTCCTTCACCAGTGTTGTCAATGGGTTTTAAACAACTGCTGTGATGGAATGTCTACTTTGTATTGGAGGCACTGGGAAAGTGTCTCTTTTGACATGGTCACCCCACTTTTCTTTTTTTGCCACTGGTACTGAGGTTTTTTGACTGAAAGTGCTCTGGATTCCTAACAACCAGGTCCTCAGTGCCAGTGCTCTATCCCTAAAACAAGGTAAAAGGTCTAATTGTGTACATTTGGCACACACGTTAGCATTCCTGTAAGTCCCTAGTAAATGGTACCACTGGTACCACTGGCCTGGGTACTAAAGAGGATCCTTTGGGTCTGCAGCATGTATTATGCTACCATAATGCCCCCCCTACTAATTGCACACTGCCTGCCATTGCAGACTGTGTGACATGGTGCAAACCATAAGCAAAAACACAACATGGCACACTCATTGTGTGCCATGTATGAGTCACTGCATATAATATATGCATGTCACTGGTCATTACGAGTTACCCAGATACATAATGGCTTCACTGAAACCTATGGTATTTGGTATCAAACACCTTGTCTTAATAAATCCATACTGATGCCGGTATTGGATTTATTCTTATTTGTACAGAGAGGGCACTTTAGAGGTGCTTCCTGAAAACCTACTAGTCCGCTAGTGTGTTGGCTGACTGATACCACCCAGCCTACCACCACAGATGAGTTTCTAAACCCCCTGGAGGTGAGAGCCCATGCTCTCAAAGGCCAGAAACAACGCCCGCCCCGGAGGAAGGTGTTATCACCTCCTCTATCAGGATAGCTAATGAATCTGCATACCAAGGCCAAGGAATTCAAAGTACTTGCTGCCTTTGATATGTCACCCCAGCTTCCCCAGACCTAGGGGATGCCTCCCACTGCCTCAGGTCCATTTGGCACCAGGACAGGCAGGAGATTAGTTATGCAGTAGGTGTGTTGTACTATCAGGCTAGACACATCCCTAAGGTGGGCTGCCTGATGTGCTCCATGTAGGAAGGGTTCCACCATCTTGTTTTTGGTGGAATTCTGGGATAGAGTTATGCCCACTCCCCACAGGAAGTGGTCATGTAGGGGGAGTAGTCACACCAGGAGTAAGTAGCCCATTGGCTACTACCCTACTCTCCCCTAAACACCCCTAAGTTGAGAATTTAGATGCCCCCCGACACCAGGAACTTAGATTTGTCTGACTGAAGAAGAAGGAGAAGACAATAGCTGGCCAGCATGAGAACTGTGGACCAGCCTGGACTTTTGGCACCACATCCTGCCTACCTGCTCCTGTCCCGACCATCACCCGGACCCGACTTGTCCTGCAGCTGTGCATCTCCCAAGAACCTTGGAGAGCTGCCAGCACTTTGCAAACTAGCAAGCATCTCACTTGGAATGGAGGAGGCACTTCCTTGCAAACTGCAGGTACCAACCAAGATGTCTGGTCCAGCGATCTGCTGACCAATGGGTCTGCCAACACAGCAGCCACCCAGGAGCGGATTACTGTGCTCCAGGAGGAATGATCCTTCTCCACACAAAGTTTGAAGATGGCAGGCCCACCAGGAGTGATTGTGCACCAATACCCGGGGTACCAGCGCAATTGCAAGCACCAAGTCTTGTTTGTGTCTGAGCCAGAAACCAGTTTTGCACACAGACAACCTGCACCTGAGGTACGACTGAATCAATGAGACTGCCCATGAGAGTGGCCTGACGTTCTGTTTTTCTTCCCCCTCTGCAGGTTTAACCAAGCACTGTGAGCACCTTTGACGCATAGGACCAGCTGACCAAAACCCTCTGCACCCGAAAGCCCTAGATGGAGTCGAAGACTATCTATTGTGACCCCTTGCTCCCAGTACCCTCATGAACTGATCCCCTGTTAGGAGGTCTCAGACTTGTCCCTAAGTCCCTCTCTGCAGCCTGTTTCTTGGTGGACCCCCTATTTGTCAAACGCACAGTGCACAAGTCACCACACCCGCACAGCACCTCTGCATCCGGGCATCCCTGGGCAGGTAACACTGAACTGCTGATTTTTCTGGTGACCTTGCCCCCTCTAACAACCTAAGACTTAAAAGGGACCCCTACGATACCTCTGCTAGTACCTGTGTGCAGTATATGGTTCTTCTCCGTTGAAAGACATAAGTGCTTAAAAGCATGTGTGCAACACTTACCTCACTGTGCAAAGAAATAACTCAGAAAGTACTTACCTTAGTCTGAAGATTTTTGGTGTATAAAATAACATAAAAAGGGTTGTATTTATCTAAAATTGATCTTGAGTTTCTACTTGAGTGTGACTCATTTATTAAATCTGTGTTCAACAAATGCTTAGCACTGCCATCTGATAAGCCTAAACTGCTCGCCCACACTATCATAAAAGAGAGCTTTAAGGGTTATTACATTAACCTCAATCAAACAATAAGGGTCATCTGTACTGTCTGCGTGGTGTACCCCTACATTTTCTGTACACTACATAGCTAGCCAGCTTCTTACATTGATAGATCAGTGCTGGGATGCAAGAATTTGCATTTGCTGATACCACTTGGTCAATAGGTGTTTCCATGAAGAAACCTGCAATTGACATTAGTCAAAAAAAATATTTTTGCAAATCTTTAAATTTTTCAAAACATTTAATCTAAACTTTTAGGGCCTTGTGTTAACTCCCCCAGTCCAACTGTGTTAGAAATTTAAAAAGTGTATTAGTTAGGTAAGCCTTAAAAATCTGTTTTAGTATTGTTTTTAAATCTTCTAAAAAGGTCCCAACTACTTTAAACATGTCAACCGCAGAGGATAGAGTTGAGAAGCACAACCTGAACCCTTTCCTGCATCTTAGTTTGAAGTAATGCTTGCAAAATTACAACTGGGCCTAAACCAACCAAGGGACAACTCCAGGAGTTGCTGCCTGAGTTTGATAAGGTCCAGGCAAGATCAGAGAAGACTGACAATGTAGATGAAGACCCAGTCAGTGAAGATGAGTCTGACCTCAGTGCTCAAGGGGAAAGTTTTTCAATACCCTAGAAAGAGAGGAAGACAATAGAAACCCTAGGACCGTTCTCGGAGATAGTCAAGGCTCCTCCTGGCCCAGAGAGGAATGAGACAATTCAGACTTAGGCCTGTAGAGACTAGCCAAAAGAGTAGCCCTTGAAGCCAAAACCCTGGCTGTAGAAAAAGAAAGGGGTACGTTGGCCCTAGCACCACTGAATGGTGGCAGCAACTAGAGAAGACAGATAGGGAAAGAGATTAATCTTTTGACCCTAAAATCCCCAAAGGGATTGCCCCTAAATATTTTGAGGATATTGATATCACAAAGTGGTTTACAGCCTTGGACAGTGCTTGTAAAATGAGAAAGCTCAACCAAAAGTATTGAGGCTCTCTACTCTGGGAGCTTTTCTCAGGCAAGTGCAGGGATCGACTCTTGACACTGAATGAGGAAGATGCTGAGTACTATGACCTCAGGACGGATACCCTGATTGAAGGCTTTGGAATCACCACTGATGAGTACAAAAGTAAGTTCAAGGAGACTCACAAAATCTCAAGTCAGTCTTGGGTAGATTTTGTGGACTTTTCAGTTAAAACACTAGGAGTAAAACACTGGTTGAAAGGCAGTAAGGTGCTTGATTATGAAGGGCTCTATAATTTGAAAATAAAAAAAGGACATCTGTAAATTGTACCTCTGAGAAATTGCATCAGTATTTGGCGAACTAAGGGTTAGTCTCTACTCAAGAGTTTAGGAAGAAGGTTGGCCCCTGGGGCAACACCAGGGTGTTCAGGAAAACCCATGGTGGAGGTGACCAAACAATAGAGTTTGCTAATCCACCTCAATGAAATGATGGTGGGCAAAAAGGGGAAAACCCAAAGAGTCTTCTAAAGGTCCCCAAAAATCTGCTCAGAAGGGTGAGCTCTCAGACTCTTTCCAATCAACGGATGAGTACCAGGGTAAAAACTGGGATCCCAAAAAGGCTTGGTGTTTCAATTGTAAGGCCAATGGACACCAAACTAGGGACTATTCTTGTCCCAAAAAGGTTTCTACTAGTGCTCCCCCCACCTTTACTGGGGTGGTGAGTCTCCAGATGGGATCCTTGTTATGCCCTGACCAGGTCAACGAGCACACAGAAGCTACTTTAGTGTCTGAGAGAAGGCTGGGAGAGAACTCTCAAAGAATCTAAGCAGGACATTGTGGACTATATGCTTGGCTTTCATTCTAGAATGGCAGAGTACATGGAAAAAGCAAATAAAAATCGTGGGGCCAGCCAAGAGCTCCAGAAGCAATGGTTTGATCAAAAGGCTGCCCTGGTGGAGTACCAAGCAGGGCAGAAGGTATGGGTATTGGAGCCTGTGGCACCTAGGGCCCTCCAGGAGTGGAACCTACCCTATCCTAGAAAGAAAAGGGAAAGTCACCTATCTGGTGGACTTTGGTACTTCCAGGAACCTCAATAAGGTTATCCATGTGAACCGCCCTAAACCCTATTAAGAGAGGGCTGATGTGACCATGCTGATGATCACTGATGAGGATCAGGAAGAAGAGAGTAAAGCTCTACCTCATCTCCTCTCCACAGACCCTCAAGATGGGTCACTGCCCAACAGCAGGTTGACAGCAGGCAAGTCCTAAGGCAGTACGCTGGGCTCTTTTCTTTGACCCCTGGTCAGACAACCTAGTGTGCTCATGATATGGACACTGTAGACAGTCTTCCTGTCAAAAGTAAAATTTACGGGCAGTCTGACCAAATCAAAGAAAGCATCAGATCTGATGTCACCAAGATGCTGGAGTTAGGGGTGATAGAGCCCTCTGACATCACATGCACCAACCCGGAGGTCTTAGTCCCCAAACCTTATTGCAAGGGGGGAGAGCCAGAGCTGAGGTTTTGTGTGTACTACAATACTCAGACAGATGCACATCCCATTCCAGGAGCAGATGAGCTAATTGACAGGTTAGACGCAGCCACACTTCTCCATACTTTTGATTTAACATCAAGGTGCTGGCAGATTGGGCTAATCTCTGGAGCAAAAGAGGAAACCTCATTTGTGTACCCAGATGGGCACTAGCAGTTCACTGTGATGTCTTTTGAACTAAAGAATGCCCCTGTCACCTTCCAAAGGTTGGTGAACAAAGTCTGTGCTGGATTGGAAGCCTTTATTGCAGCATATTAAGATGATAATAATGTCTGTAGCTCCACCTTGGGGGAACACCTGATCCTCATTGGAAAGGTCCTTGAGGCCCTGCAGCATGCAGGACTCACTATCAAGGCAAGCAAGTGCCAGATAGGGCAGGGCCCGGTTGTATACTTTGGCCACCTTGTAGGTGGAGGCCAAGTTTAACTATTACAATCCAAGATCCAGACTATTCTGTAATGGGAGGCTCCAACAACCCTGACTCAAGACGGGGCATTCCTTGGCTTGACTGGGTACTACAGGAGGTTTGTGAAGGGCTATGGTGCTATCGTGGCACCCCTCAATGAATTGACCTCCAAGAAAAAAACAAAAAAGGTAAACTGGACAGTGGGCTGTCAGAAGGCTTCAGACACTTTGAGCAAATCACCCATTCTGAAAGCTCCAGATTATACAAATCAGTTCATTGTTCAGACCGATGCGTCACAGCATGGGATAGGAGCAGTTCTATCCCAAAACAATGATATTAGCCAGGACCAGGCTGTTACTTTTATTAGTAGCAGATTACTCTCCAGAGATCAGTGTTGGGTGCCATTGAGAGGGAAGCCTTTACTATGGTATGGGCCCTGAAGAAGCTGAGTCAGTACTTGTTTGGTACTCTCTTCGTTGTGCAAACTGACCACAGGCTTCTCAGATGGTTGATGCAAACTGAAAGGGGAACATCCTAAACTGTTGAGGTGGCCCATCTCACTACATGATATGGATTTTACAGTGGAACACAGACCTGGGACTGACCATGCCAATGCAGGTGGACTTTCCAAGTTTTGTCACTGAGACAATGAAAACTCTCTTAGGAAAGGTTAGTCTAATTCCCTTTCATTTGGGGGGGTTGTGTAGAAAAGTGTGCATTTTGACATGGTCACCCCCACTTTTTTGACACTGGTATGAGATTTATCGACTGAAAGTGCACTGAGTTCCTGCTAACCAGGTCCCCAGTGCCAGTGCTCTTTCCCTAAAGCAAGGTAGTATATGTTTTCTATATGAAATTGTTATTGACCAGTCTTGTGGCACTTACTCTTCTTTCCTGATTCCATGCCCTAACCCCTTTCTAGTCCAAGTTTATGTCATTGGTCTTTCAGATTATGGGAGGGTAGATAATAGATGCTATCACTGGCATGTTGAGCATTGGTATCTCCTTATCACCCTCGCAAAGTTGATTGAAATATAGCCTTGCCTATTTAAAAAGAAAACAGAAAAGGGCCAAAGTGCCACTGCCAGGTCCCGATCACTTGCATTACAAAAGGAAATCAGGCATTGGTGAACCAACAAATCCTGTTATAATGTGCTAACACATGCAAACAATGGAATGCACAAATGCTGTTGGCAAAGCCAACAGGTCCGATTTATAACTTTTAAGTGCCTCTCCTCTTGACTGAGCTGTGAGTTTGCGTGTAATGTATTGAGGATGGCAGCGTGAGTGAATGCAAGAATGATTCAATTGGAATATGTGTAGATGAGAGACAGTACATTGATGATGAGTGATATAGTTGATTAAATTCAGATGAGTGAGGCAAGGATGGAAGCGGACATTTTTTCAGTTCTTGACTAATTCTTGCATTCACTCACTAGCCCATGGACATTTCCGAGATCACACAAATTCACCTATCTATGAAGAGACAATTTCAGTCATAAGATAGACCAGTTGACTTTCCAAGCCCTTTTTCACTTATTCATGCATTTTAACATAGACATTTGACAGCAAAACAAAATAAATGCAAAACAAAATCACTAACAATGCAGTTCTGTAATAATAGGACAATAGATTGCTAAGATTGTTATTAGGGTGGCAGTTGGTGAGAGGGTGATATGGATCAGTTATATAATCAGGGTTGAGATTAAGAGTGTGACCTGGATTGTGGTTAGGGACAGAAATGAGACATCGGGTTCAAGGCATGGGTACTATTGGTATGGTCTGTGTAAAGTTTAAGGAAAGGGTTAGGGACAAGGTCACGAATATCTATGGAAATAAAATGTCATAGCAAAGGGGGCAGTTGGTTAATTGAAAATCTGTTTAGCGCTTTGACGAAAAAATACGTTTTCTTTTTAAATAAAATATCTACTTCATGGTAAAATAAAGTGAAATGGGACTTCCACATGGATATGGTCTGTAATAAACAAACTGCAGTGAAATTAAATTTCAGTGGAATGTGCTGTGATTAACTGACCTAAATCAGTTCTACCTGTTGTAAGTTGTGCCAGATTGACGTGCTCAAATTGTTTTACACTAGCTTTAGCTTTGTTTTGACCAAGGAATAAGATGGGTGGGTGAGTACCTTATAGACCCATTGATTTATTTAGAAGATAGACATTTTGTCAGCATGATTGTCAATTGGAATTTATAGAGAAACTCAGTCTGGCCCATCTTCCCCGTCTCTGTCTCTGTCCCTTACTTTACTTCAGTCCCTTTGACCTTACACCATTGCACCCGTTTCCCAGGGTGTTCGGAATGTAGACTCTGCTTTCGACTGGTGCATGGTTTGGATTCCCTGCTCCCCTTGCCTGACCTTTAAACTTGTCCAGATGAGGACGGGTTCTGCTAACACTCCCCTACCCTATCACCAGCATTCCTCCTTGCCCATGAATACCTTGAAAAAGTGTCAATTTTGACCCCGTCTCCCCCCATCCCCTTCTCCCCTACCTTCTTTCCCCCTCCCTCTCCCAGACTTCTCCCAGGACTGGCTTTTCCCCTGTTCCTCTACCCCCATTCTCCTCCTCACCCCCCTCCCTCCCCTCTCTCTTCAGCTGACCACTCCTAGGGGCCTGACTGGTCTTTCTTGTTTTTTCTTGGCCCTTGACGCTTAGCCTTAATGTTGGAGAAGGCCCCTTCAGCCGTGATCCTGCCCCCCGTCTGGGCTCATGGCTCTTCCACTAGTTCTCACATTGTTTTGTCACACCTTTTTGTTTTGGTTGTGCTTTCATTATTAGGCATGCAGGTTATCTCTGCACAGAGAAAAGACACTGGCTATTATGTATCACAAACCTTTCTCTATCTTATGGTTATTTTTGCTCTTGAGGGATGTTAGAAATGGGGTCTTTGGTTGGCAGTCAGGTTACACCCTGTCCAAGCAAGGACCCTCACTTTAGTCAGGGCACCAGCTTAACCCAGAAGTAATGTGTAAAGTATGTGTACCAACACATACAGTAATATGGTGAAAACACTACAAAATTGACACCACACCAGTTTAGAAAAATAGGCAATATTTACCTAAATCAAACAAGACCAAAATGACAAAAATCCCACATACACAAGTCAAGATATGAATTTTCAAAAGAATTAGAGTCTTACTCCTTAGGAAACAATGGAGTAAAGTACACAAAGTACCTGGTTTACATAAAAAAAAGTCATGCAGACGAGCCTCTGTCAGAAAAGTCAGCGATGCATCAATTCCTTACTCGCAAGTGAGGCTGTGCATCATTTTCTTCTCCAGTCGGGTCGGCGATGTGTAGTTTTTCTCCCTCGCAAGAGAATGATGCGTCAATTTCTGGACAGGGCACCTCAGATCCACGCAAGTTCATGATTATTTTGACGCCCAGCGACGATGCTTGAGAAATCCATTTGCACTGTGCTAGAAAACCGCACTGTGTGGGGTTCATGTCGTTATCAGCAGTCGCAAGCAGGTGTTGTGTCATTTCTCCAGCCACGATGCGTTGATCTCCCACCCGCGATGCAGGTGGAGCGTTGATTTCAGCCACGAAGTGGGTGACATGCTGTTTATCAGCCGTGTTGCAGATGGTGCGTCGAACATTTCCCACGGTGTTCTGTGCGTGGATTTCAGTCCTTGTTCTGCCAACTTCAACTTTCAAGGGCCCAGGGACTGGATAGCCTACCACGTGGCAGGGAAGGGGTTTCAGCAGAGATTCCAGGTGCTGGCAGAGGAAGTCTTTGATGGTCCTGAGACTTCAAAACAGGAGGCAAGCTCAGTTCAAGCCCTTGGAGATTCTTCTCAAGCAGGAATGCACAACAAAGTCCAGGCTTTGTCCCCTTTCACAGGCAGAAGCAGCAACTACAGGATAGCCCAACAAAGAACAGTCACCGGCATGGGCAGCACTTCTCCTTAGCTCTCCTCCTTGGCAAGGGTTCCTCTTGAATCTAGAAATGATCTAAAAGTCTGGGGTTTTGGGTCCAATACTTATACCACTTTTTGCCTTTGAAGTAGGCAAACTTCAAAGGAAAGTCTCTGTTATTTATAGGATCCTGCCTTGCCTAGGCCAGGCCCGGGCCCAGACACACACCAGGAGGTTAGAGACTTCATTGTGTGAGGGCAGGCACAGCCCATTCAGGTGTAAGTGACCACTCCTCCCTCCACTCCAGCCCAAATGGCTCATCAGGATGTGCAGGTTACACCCCAGCTCCCTTTGTGTCACTGTCTAGAGGAGATTCACAAACAGACCAACTTTCAGTTTGACACAGACAAGGAATCCACAAACAGACAGAGTCACAGAAAGCAAGTAAAAACCAAGTTCAGTAACAGAGGTATTTTTAAATTGTGAGTTCAGAAACCCCACACTCCATTTTTCCATATGCCCTCAAAAGGAAACTGCACTTTAAGGATATTTAAAGGCAGCCCCCATGTTAACCTATGAGAGAGATAGGCCTTGCAACAGTGAAAAACGAATGTGGCAATATTTCACTGTCAGGACATGTAAAGCACGTCAGCACATGTTCCACCTTTAACACACTGCATCCTGCCCATGGGGCTACCTAAGGCCTACCTCAGGGGTGCCTTACATGTATGAAAAGGGAAGGTTTGGTCCTGGCAAGTGGGTGCACTTGCCAGGTTGAATTGGCAGTTTACATCTGCCCCCACAGACACTGCAGTGTCAGGTCTGAGCCATGTTTACAGGGCTACTCGTGTGGGTGGCACAATCAGTGCTGCATGCCCTCAAGTAGTATTTGATTTACAGGCCCTAGGCACCTCTAGTGCACTTTACTAGGTGCTTACTAGTAAATCAAATATGTCAATTAGGGAAAACCAATTACACATGCAATTTCACATAGGTAGCACTTGCACTTTAGCACTGGTCAGCAGTGGTAAAGTGCCCAGAGTAACAAAAACAGCAAAAACAGAATCCAGCACACAGTCAACAACCTGGGAAGCAGAGGCAATAAGTTAGAGGAGACCACGCCAAGGATGCAAAGTCTAACAAAGGACATAAGCATCAAAGCCTTACACAACAGTTTCTCCAATATTTTTGCTTTGAAGTGCTGTAAAACAGATATCCCCATGTCTTAAAATGCACTCCTGCTTCAGTCTCCTAATGAGAGCAGCATGAGATGAAATCAAATAATTGACCTGCAAGCTGTTTGCCTGTCTTTGCAGTAGGTACTCAGGCTGCTCAGCTATATCACACAAATGTAACAGATGCAAAACACAAATATTTAATCAAATTCGCATTTCATTTTCTGCATTCAAAGTAATATACAAGCAAAAAATGTCATGGGAAACCTATGTTAGGAGAAATTGATTTATGTATTTCCTACACAGCGTCTTTTAGTGTACTTTAGGGATCAGTGTTAAACATGCTTGTTAATGTGAAAAAGATGTATTGTCTATACTAAATATTTTGTGAATGTCAAACACTTGCCATAGAGATATCTTCTTCGTGAAAAAATGTCATTCCAATCCCAAGAACTTTCCAGATATGCATTAGATGTGCTAGCAACATATAGGAGTTGAAGTTTTGCGTGAGCAGCCTAGTAAATGGTGTACGCAGGGGGATAATTTGCAAGAGTTTCAGGATGCTATGTGAAATAGTTTAATTCCTGCTTAACATCTTATTTCATGGGAACTGTGGGCTGCCTCATACGAAAGGGTATAGCTTTTGTTTCCAGAGTCACATTTATTGGTATGTCATGTGGAGAAGATAGAACAGCTGTTTAGGTGAGCTTCTGTCCGGATTTTTTTTCTTTGCCTCTTATCTCACAACGAAAATATACCCAGTCAGTATAGATCCTGCCTTTTGTTCAGGATGGAATAAACACTGCGAATTGCAAAATTAATTATTATGTCACATTTCTTCAAAAGAAGTGTTCATGTCACAGAAGTCGAAATGGCTGATGTTCTCTGGTTTCATAATATGATTGTCCCTACCTGTTGGTCTTGTTTGTGTAAGACATTTCCCATAACGGTATCTTGTATGTCCAATGTCCAATCTGAATTATTTAGATGGCTCAGAAAACGTGGCCATTTTTTCTGCAATTTGTAAATCTTTGGTAAACTTTCAATTTTGAGCATCCACCTAAGCCACCTAAAACAAGCTCTGCAATGCCCAGCGGGGTCAGCACTCTATGGTAACAAATGTGCTAAAATACAAAAGTATATCTCCCAAACAAAACTCACGTGATTAGCATAGTACATAGTGTTAAGGCTCACAATCACGTAATATCGAGGAGAATCAATTTGTAGGAAAGCGAGAATCTGTGGCTTAAACAATCCGGCACGACCATTACTGAAAAATATGCATAATTAGGTATCTTTCAGTTCTCAGTTTATAAGTTTATTTAATTGTCAAATTAATCATTGCAGAACGCAGATAGTTAGAATCAGGAGCCAATTCAGTAATAAATGCAGTGATTCAATGTGTCAGTAAACTACAGCTCTTTTGGAATATAGTCAAATTAATAATTACAAGCGCTAATACATAAGTACCACGCAATTTTGAGCCCTCCCTAGTACAATAGCAGAATGCATGTTCTAACTCCTCCCCAATTAGCACATTATTTATAATGTTACAAAGACAGCGCACAATGTTAATGCATATCTTTATGTACAAAGGCAGAATTAAATGTTAACTGCACATTTAACCAATAAACCTGCTAATTTCCTAAACACCTTCTACAAAACAATTTTCATTGGCCATTATGAGAAATGCAACTTAACACAATGGACTGTTCAGCATTACCAGTACAGAAACAAAGGTGAGCGCATAATCTTTTAATGTAACAAATGCACACCGCTTCAACCGAGGATTCCACAGGAAAATGTATTACTTCACTACAGAGACAGCCTTTGGTTGGAGCTGAATTTCTTGGATTTTCTAGAAAGCAAATCAAAACAAATGCTCGTGCACAACATTTAAACATGCTCTTTTCATAATGTGACCTAGTGCCGCCTACGTATGCTTACTAAACCAAACCTACGGTAATCATTATTTTTCCAATGAGATGTACTTCTCACAATTGTTAGGATAATTGTAATCACTGATTGTTATTTTTATTTTTGCCTATTTCCTTCCACAGAGCTAACCATGGTTGACATCCGGGCCTTTTTCTGTTTTAATTCCCTTGCAATTACCTGGAATTGGCCAAATTGTTATGGCTCATTACCAATACCTCCAACAGCACTTGGATTGTCTTCTGCAAAATCAGCATTATGTCTAAATTTGACACAGAAGGTGACTCAGTGAGATTTACATTTAAAGTGGAGTTTTGCCCTACTCCATCCGAAGTTCCTTTTTCCTCCTACTGGGCCCTGTTCATTCGACACCTTATACTCGCTCCTATAATCAATGTGGTCCTCCTTATGGAACCTTTTCTCAACGTCCCCATTCCATTCGTCTTCATGCTGCCCTCCAGACTCAAATAGGGGAAAAAAGCCTAGGGACGAGGATAATCTAGGTTTGATATTAAGTACATTATTAGTCAATGAGTCCCCCATGATTATCGTTGGTAAACTTAAATCCAAAGCCAGCCCACCAAACTACATAACGTGATTTTTTTCCATTGACCCCAGCTTAATTGGGGGTTGAGGTGATTTCCTTTTCAAGTGTCTGTCCACAAAGTTCTTTATTGAGTTGGTCGCAGATGTTCCCTCTGAAACATTCTGTGGAGGGTCTACATGCTGATTTTGGCCCCTTATATCCCAGCCTCTAGTCATTCTTTCACCTTCTTTTCCAAGGCCATGTGAATCTACCTCTGGCCTGTTGCCTGATGACATAGTGGTATCCTCATGTTGGCGGCTACTTGACCCTTTTTGAAATTTCCCTTTTCTGGGCTCTATCTCCCCTTAATCAGACAGGTCTGCACTCGAACTCTTGCCACTGGTCTTACTATATACCTTACATCTTCAGTTCGAGCTCATGGGCTCTTCCCACTGGAGCTCCCTCAGGAGCTAGTATATGCCTACACCTTCACCTCAGACTACCAAAAGTTCCATTTTAATGAGCAAACTATACTTTATGCTGCAATCACAGGCAGGCACTTACATTTGCTTGTCTATGCCAGCCCTTCCAAGAGCCTGCTGGACTGCTGCTGCTGCTGCCACCATCCCAAAAGCCTCTAGCTACCGTTTCCTATGAATCCTGCTTTAATGGCCGAATGGGGCAATCACTCCTTGAGAACAGTTGCCCAGAGCTGGTCGGAGGCTCACAGGAGGCTCAACCGGGGCCATAGGCTATCCTTTTCCAGGTTCTGTAGTTCTGTAAATAAGTAATTAAAAAGTATGCAAGCTTGAATCACGGCTCACAGCTCCAGAACACACACAGTTCCCGTCAGTTTCACTGAGACTCCGCATCTGTGCATCTCAGATGGCTGTTGGCACTAGCACAGTAGCATCCGCATCCTCGAACAAGGTAGGCAACAGACTAGCAGAGTGTCAGAGACCTGAATAACTTATGAATTTGTTGTTTTTTGCCACATAAACTATGATCTGCTGCATAATCTGCAGATTATAACAAAAAGAAATTTTGTTTTTAGCACAAACGGATCAAAAGTTGCCAAAAATGTGGCAATTTAGGTTCGCACGGATTGGAAGGTCCTTTGCCAAGGTTAACTGGTTAATTTTCGGTTGCTTTTTTTTCAGTATTTGGGGCCATATGTACAAATCCATTTTCCCATAGACACATAATAGGTAAAACCCTTTGACACATCTGGCCGTTGGTTGTTAAGACGGTACTAATGAGGTGAAATTTTTGCTCAGACAGTATAAAAAAATTAAAACAATGAAAGAATAGTATCCAAAATGTGTTTCATTATGCTGCATAAATTGCCTTTTCTTGCCACATAAACATAGCATATATGCATCAAGACTGAATAAGTAGGCAATTTGTAAGGCACTGGCCAGCAAAAAGTGGTAACTTTGATTTGCAAAACTTAGAGCTGTGAAGAGAGTCTGACTGTGTCCTGCATAACAATATCAAAGCCTGTCTGATGGACAATTAACAAGAAACAAATTTACAGACTGTATACTCCTTATCTATCACAGAATTTGTTCTTTCCACTGAATGATCTTGGTTTAACAACTGTGTAGGAAAGTCCTTTTTTTTTGCCTGATCACCCCCACTCTTTCTGGATAGGTACTGGTGGTTACTGACTCTTGGCTGTGCCCTGGGTACTGCTTACCAGTCCCAGGGCCAGTGCTCTGTGTAAAATGGATATGCAAATTAGGCTAATTATAATTGGCTAAGTTAACCTACCTATAAGTCCCTAGTATATGGTAGGGCATGTAGGTTTAGGGACCACAGCATAGGTGGTGCACACCTAGGTGCACTGCTGAGGTGCCCAGTGTCATTTTAAAAGCAAGCCTGCCTTGCTGGCTGCTTTTAAATTAAAGTTATATGCAAATTCGACTTTGGAATTAAAGGTACTTCCAAAGTCTTAAACTACCTTATTTTTACATATAAGTCACCCCTAAGGTGTGTCCTATGTGCCCCTAGGGCTGGGTGCCATGTAACTATAAGCAGGGACTTTATAAAAATAGATTTATAAGCCCTGGTGAGGTAAAAACAGCCAAATTCGTTTTTCCCTCATTGAAGTAAATGGCCTTCATAGGCTAGAATGGGCAGACTTTATTTTAAATTTTAAAGTCTCCTTAAATGTTACATACCGAGAATTTGGTATCAAATTGATTGTTGTAATAAATCCCACAACTTCCAGTTGTTGGATTTAATATAACTTGTCCAGGTAAAAAGTTTAGACTTTACCTAAAAAGTTGCCAATTTCAGCTCTGCATTGTTTTTGCTGCTGTGCTCTGATTGGCCAGCCTGCAGCAGTTTCTGCCAGGCTGCCTTGATTAGGTGTGAAGTGGCCAGGCTTCACACAAAGGAATGTGCTTGGGGGAGAGAATCTCCCCTCAGCAGATGGTGAGGCAGGAAGGGGGAGGGCTGCCAAACTGGTCTTCAAAGGCAGAGAAGGACATTTGCAGCACCCAGCAACACCCCCACATCCTGCAACCCCAGACAATTAGGTGCCCCCTTGATTAGATTAGGAGAGGGCAGGAGAGGGGTGTGTTTATGATTTTTCGCCACACCAGTGGGTGGGCTCAGCCAGATGTAACCTCCAAAAATCAGATTCATCCATGTTGGATTTTTAGAGACTGTTGCCTTCTGGGATGGATTTTTGCCACACTTCCCAGGAAGTGGTCATCACAGGGGGACGACCCTGTCCCTGATTGGAGAACCAGGGCCCCCCTGCTTTTCACCCAGGAGCAAGGATAAAACTGGCAGACCTGCACCCACGCCTCAGATCCCCACCAAATTTCAAGAAGAAGGAACTACAAGGAGAAGAAGGACTGCCCTGCTGGACCCCTGGCCTGCACCTGGACCCTGCACTCAGAAAGACTGCACCAGCTGCACACTTGGGCTTCACCACAAGAAGGACTTTGCCTGGCTTCCACTGGTTCAAGGAGGGACTCCCTGTTTGCTACATGTGAAAAATTGCTATCCAGAGTCCCCTGCACCAACTCCTGAAAAAGTGACCAGCTGACCACTGTCCAGTGGCCAAAAAGGAGTTTGCGCCAGGTGCATTCTGGGAGTTGAAGTCCGCACTTCCCAAGGACCATCACAGAACTTCTGGACCCTTGGGGTGAGCTGTGGACGCCAAAAGAACCTTAAAAGAACATCTGGGTGAAGCCCCAGAAGTTTGGAAAAGATTGGAGAATTTTTGAAAAAAAGCTCCATAAAGTGACCGACCCGACGCGGAAATTCTAGCCGGCTTGCCTCAACCGCGACCCGGCCTGACTTCATGGTTTGTCCCGGTAAAGAAAAACATCCAAAAAAGAGACTAAGTCCGAACGTAAAAAGTTGACCGGGACCTTCCAGCCATCGTATCCGAGAAGGGCTCCACGGACGTCGGATCAAGATCCAGGTTTACCCCGGTCGAAGGATTTTCATCTCGAAAAAACGACTAAGTCCGAAGGTAAAAATCACCACTGAGGAAACCGACTTTGCGTATCCGGACAAGGGCTCCAGGAGGTCGGATCCAACTGGCAGGTTCGTCCCGGGGAAGAAAAACATCAAAAAAGAGACTAAGTCAGAAGGTAACTTTTTAACCGAGGCCTCCCGCGACTTGTAGCCGAGCAGGGCTCCATCGCGGTCTGCCTGAAAGTTTGACTTTGCCCCGGTCCTGGTGCAACCAGATGACCCGATTGGCGCTTTTTGTTTCTAAGCGCTAGAAAATAATAATACTTTAAAAATTCATATCTCCGGTTCCCCTGAACCGATTTTAATCGTTTTTGTGTCATTTTAAAGATAAAAATATAAGCTATTTTTATAAATTGGTTTTGGATTTTGAAACTGTTCCCTGTGTTTTATTTAATTACTGTTTTGTGATATTTGAATGCTTTACACTTTGTCTCCTAAGTTAAGCCTTGACGCTCGATGCCAAGCTACCAAGGGTAGAGCTGGGATTAATTTACTGAGACCTAACTGTACCTATGTGGAGGTTAGTGGCTTGTTGCTAGGTGTAGGTACCTACCTGCCCTACCAATAACCCATTTTCCAACATAATTGGAAGCAGCGACGGGATCCTGTACTTGTGTTCAATATCACGTTACAGTTTTAGGTAAAACAAATTAAAAATCCTTTAAATTGTCCTAGTGCAAAAAAATTTTTTAATTTTTAATTTGGATTAATTTCAATTATTGAATTTTTGTAATTTTTCTAAATTCTTGTTTCCAATTTTTGCAAAAAGTTTTTGTTGACACAAAACTAGGGAACCATGGAGCTTGATCTGGCTAGCCTACCCACACTGACAGTAGTCCAGCTTAGGGTGTTGTGTATTGAAAGAGGGTTGCCTGCAACCACTAATCTCAGGAAGGAAATCCTGATTAAATCCCTGACAGCATGGGCTGAGGCCCAAGAGGTAGAGACAGAGGAAGCTCCAGAGGAGGAAGAAAAAGGGGAAGATGCTAGCTCTAACCTTTCAGGGGAGGGAAGGCATCAGACCCCAAGTGAGGAAGAGGAGGAACGGTCCTCAGTGGATACAGTCACTAGGGGCAGACCCAAAGCTAGTGGTAGGAAGGGGGTCCTTTCAGGAGGAGAGAACCCATCCATCAGAGAAAGAGAGCTGGAAGCCCAGCTAGCCTACATAGCTTTGGAAGCAGATAAGCTTGCCCTAGAAAAGAAAAAGTGGGCAAGCAAAGAAAAAAAAGATGGAGGCAGCGAGAAAGAAACTGAGGTGTCCCTGGGTGGGGGTTTTGCCCCCAGATTACCCAAAGGGGTGGTTCCTGCCTATGTAGAGGGGGATGACATAGATAAGTGGCTGGGGGCCTTTGAGAGGGCCCTCCAGATGAGGAAAGTCAAGCCTCAGTACTGGGGTTCACTCCTTTGGGAGTTAGTTCCCAACTCTGGGAGGGATAGGCTCCTAACCATGAGTGGGGAGGATGCAGACTCATACCCCAGTATGAAGAGTTGCTTGACTAAAAAGTTTGGTCTAACCCCAGAGCAGTATAGGCTTAAGTTTAGGGACACCCAAAAGACAAGCACCCAGTCCTGGGTGGACTTTGTGGACATTTCAGTAAAAGCACTGGAGGGCTGGATACAGGGCAACAGGGTAAGTACCTTTGAGGGGCTGTACAATTTGATTATGAGGGAGCACCTTCTAACTAATTGTGTCCAAGAGAGGCTCCGCCAGTATCTAGTAGACTCTAGGTTGACCAACCCCAGAGAGCTGGGGGAGGCAGCAGATGACTGGTTAAGAACTAGGGTTAACCAGAAACCCCCAGGGGGTGATCAGAAAAAGGGAGGACATGGTTCTTCTCAGGGGAAGAACCAGGGGAAAGATGACAAAAAACCCAAAGAGTCCTCACAAGAGTCCCCAAAAACTTCTCAGGGAGGGGGAACCCCGAGCCAATTCACTTTTAAAGGGAAAGGGTATCAGGGAAAGAATTATGATCCTGCTAAAGCAGGAAAGTTTCAGGAGCTTGCTAAGGCTGGCAAGTGTTTTGACTGTCATCAGCCAGGACATAAAAGAGGAGATGCTATCTGCTCCAAGAAGCCCCCCACTGGTGGGCAATCCCAGGGGATTGCTAGTGTAGGGTTGGGGGTGGAAGTTGGCCCAGGGGTGGAATCAGGGTACACTGAGGTCACCTTAGTATCCGTGGGTGGGGTGGACATTGCAACTATGGCCGCCTTACCTCCCATCATGGAGAGGTATAGGCAGAGGCCTAAAGTCAATGGGACTGAAGTGGAAGCTCTGAGAGATACAGGAGCCAGTGTGACAATGGTCGCAGGAAAGCTGGTTTCTCCAGAGCAGGTCTTACCTGGTGTCTTCCACCAGGTGACTTATGCAGATACCAGAACCAAACTCCATCCCATGGCTATGGTGAGTCTGGAATGGGGAGGTGTGACTGGCCCTAAAAAAGTAGCAGTAGCTCCTGCCCTCCCAGTAGAGTGTCTACTGGGGAATGATCTTGAAGCATCTGAGTGGTCAGAAGTGGAAAGAAGGGTCCCTGCACAGATGCTGGACCTCCCTGAATGGGTGTGTGCTGTGACCAGGTCACAGGCGGCACAACAGGGGACTGCTGGACACTTGGACCCTGGAACAATGGGCCAAGCCTCCAAGAAAAAGAGAAAAGGCACTGGGTCTGGCTTGCCAGCCCCAACAAGTACAGAGGGTCAGGAAGAATCCAACCCTGAGGGGGAGGATCTGAACTCTGAGGGAGGGACACCTTCCCTGCAAACTCTGCCTGACTTAGCAGAACTGCAAGGGGCAGGTGGGCCCACCAGAGAAGATTTGTGCCAGGGACAAAGAGAGTGTCCCACTCTTGAGGGCCTGAGGCAGACTGCTGCCAGGCAAGAACAAGGGGATACCAGTGGTACCCACAAGGTTTACTGGGAGGATGGAGTTCTCTACACTGAGGCAAGGGCCCTTAAAGAAGGGGCTACTAGGAGAGTAGTGGTCCCCCAAAAGTATAGAGAATTCCTCCTTACCTTAAGCCATGATATCCCCTTAGCTGGTCATTTGGGACAGACCAAGACCTGGAGCAGGCTGGTCAACCATTTTTATTGGCCCGAAATGTCAGAAAAAGTCAGGGAGTTTTGCAGCTCCTGTGTCACCTGTCAAGCCAGTGGCAAGACAGGGGGCAAGCCAAAGGCTCCCTTGATTCCACTGCCAGTGGTTGGGACTCCCTTTGAGAGGGTGGGGATTGACATTGTTGGTCCCCTAGACCCACCAACTGCTTCAGGTAACAGGTACATTGTGGTGGTAGTGGACCATGCCACCAGGTACCCTGAGGCAATACCCCTCCGGACAGTCACTGCTCCCACAGTGGCTAGGGCCCTACTTGGTGTGTTCACCAGAGTGGGATTCCCAAAGGAGGTGGTCTCAGATAGGGGCACAAACTTTATGTCAGCCTATCTGAAAGCCATGTGGGAGGAGTGTGGTGTTACTTATAAGTTCAGCACACCCTACCATCCACAGACCAATGGTCTGGTGGAAAGATTCAATAAGACCCTGAAGGGCATGATCATGGGTTTGTCTGACAAACTCAGGAGGAGATGGGATGTCCTCCTCCCATGCCTGCTGTTTGCCTACAGGGAGGTTCCACAGAAGGGGGTTGGATTCAGCCCCTTTGAGTTACTGTTTGGGCACCCTGTAAGAGGCCCGTTGTGCTTGGTGAGAGAGTCTTGGGAAAAGCCTCTCAAGGAATCCAAGGAGAATGTGCTGGATTATGTACTAGGCCTGCGGTCTCGCATGGCTGAGTATATGAAGAAGGCAAGCAGAAACCTGGAGGCCAGTCAGGAGCTCATGAAGCTCTGGCATGATCAAAAGGCTACCATGCCTGAGTATCACCCAGGACAGCTGGTGTGGGTTTTGGAGCCCATGGCTCCTAGGGCACTACAGGCCAAATGGACTGGGCCCTATCCAATCCTAGAGAAAAAAAGGTGAGGTCACCTACTTGGTGGACCTTGGCACCCCCAGGAATCCTCACAGGATCCTACATGTAAACAGGATGAAACCCCACCAGGACAGGGCAGACATGACCATGCTGATGGTCACTGATGAAGGGAAGGAGGAGGAGGGTGAACCTCTGCCAGACCTCCTGTCCTCAAAGGAAAAAGATGGGTCAGTGGAGGGAGTGGTACTCTCTCCCAAATTGACAGATCAGCAACAACAAGACTGTAAGCAAGTCTTGGGATAGTTTGCTAGTCTGTTCTCCCTGACCCCTGGACTCACCAATTGGTGTGTCCATGATGTTGACACTGGTGACAGCTTGCCTGTCAAGAACAAGCTGTACAGGCTGTCTGACCAGGTCAAGGCCAACATCAAAGTTGAAGTGGCTAAGATGTTGGACCTGAAGGTAATTGAGCCCTCTGATAGTCCTTGGTCCAGTCCAGTGGTACTGGTGCCCAAAGCTAATCCCCAAGGTGGGAAGAAAGAATTAAGATTCTGTGTGGACTACAGAGGTCTAAATGCAGTCACTAGGACTGATGCTCACCCCATACCTAGAGCTGATGAGCTCATTGACAGGTTGGGGGCTGCCAAATTCCTGAGCACATTTGATCTGACCTCAGGATATTGGCAGATTGCCTTAAGTCCAAGAGCTAAGGAGAGGTCAGCATTTTCCACACCAGAGGGCCACTTTCAGTTCAAGGTGATGCCCTTCGGGATGAAAAATGCTCCTGCCACCTTCCAACGGTTGGTGAATAGAGTCCTATCTGGGTTGGAATCTTTTAGTGCAGCTTATCTGGATGATATAGCTGTATTTAGTTCCACCTGGAGGGACCACCTGGTCCACCTGAAGGAAGTGCTTCAGGCCCTGCTTCAGGCAGGCCTGACTATCAAGGCAAGCAAGTGCCAGATAGGGCAAAGTTCTGTTGTGTACCTGGGCCACCTTGTTGGTGGAGGCCATGTACAACCTCTCCAGCCCAAGATCCAGACTATCCTGGATTGGGAGGCTCCAAAAACCCAGACTCAGGTCAGGGCCTTTCTTGGCCTGACTGGGTATTACAGGAGGTTTGTTCACAATTTTGGGACCATAGTGGCCCCTCTAACTGAGCTTACCTCCAAGAAACAGCCCAAGAAGGTCATTTGGACCCCAGAGTGTCAAAAAGCTGTTGACACCCTAAAACAGGCTATGTGTTCAGCACCAGTGTTACTGGCCCCTGACTATAGCAAGGAATTTGTAGTGCAAACAGATGCTTCAGAGGAAGGGATTGGGGCAGTGTTAGCACAAGTTAATGAAGAGGGCCATGATCACCCAGTTGCCTTCATCAGCAGGCGACTACTCCCGAGAGAGAAAAAATGGAGTGCCATTGAGAGGGAGGCCTTTGCTGTGGTTTGGTCCCTGAAGAAGTTGAGGCCTTACTTGTTTGGCACTCACTTCCGTGTACAAACTGACCACAGACCTCTCAGATGGTTGATGCAGATGAGGGGGGAGAACCCAAAACTGTTAAGGTGGTCCATTTCCCTACAGGGGATGGACTTCAAAGTGGAGCACAGACCTGGGACTGCTCATGCCAATGCAGATGGCCTTTCCAGGTTTTTCCACTTAGCTGATGAGGACTACCAGGGTGTAGGTTAGTAACCATCACCTTTCATCTGGGGGGGGGCAGTGTAGGAAAGTCCTTTTTTTTTGCCTGATCACCCCCACTCTTTCTGGATAGGTACTGGTGGTTACTGACTCTTGGCTGTGCCCTGGGTACTGCTTACCAGTCCCAGGGCCAGTGCTCTGTGTAAAATGGATATGCAAATTAGGCTAATTATTATTGGCTACGTTAACCTACCTATAAGTCCCTAGTATATGGTAGGGCATGTAGGTTTAGGGACCACAGCATAGGTGGTGCACACCTAGGTGCACTGCTGAGGTGCCCAGTGTCATTTTAAAAGCAAGCCTGCCTTGCTGGCTGCTTTTAAATTAAAGTTATATGCAAATTCGACTTTGGAATTAAAGGTACTTCCAAAGTCTTAAACTACCTTATTTTTACATATAAGTCACCCCTAAGGTGTGCCCTATGTGCCCCTAGGGCTGGGTGCCATGTAACTATAAGCAGGGACTTTATAAAAATAGATTTATAAGCCCTGGTGAGGTAAAAACAGCCAAATTCGTTTTTCCCTCATTGAAGTAAATGGCCTTCATAGGCTAGAATGGGCAGACTTTATTTTAAATTTTAAAGTCTCCTTAAATGTTACATACCGAGAATTTGGTATCAAATTGATTGTTGTAATAAATCCCACAACTTCCAGTTGTTGGATTTAATATAACTTGTCCAGGTAAAAAGTTTAGACTTTACCTAAAAAGTTGCCAATTTCAGCTCTGCATTGTTTTTGCTGCTGTGCTCTGATTGGCCAGCCTGCAGCAGCTTCTGCCAGGCTGCCTTGATTAGGTGTGAAGTGGCCAGGCTTCACACAAAGGAATGTGCTTGGGGGAGAGAATCTCCCCTCAGCAGATGGTGAGGCAGGAAGGGGGAGGGCTGCCAAACTGGTCTTCAAAGGCAGAGAAGGACATTTGCAGCACCCAGCAACACCCCCACATCCTGCAACCCCAGACAATTAGGTGCCCCCTTGATTAGATTAGGAGAGGGCAGGAGAGGGGTGTGTTTATGATTTTTAGCCACACCAGTGGGTGGGCTCAGCCAGATGTAACCTCCAAAAATCAGATTCATCCATGTTGGATTTTTAGAGACTGTTGCCTTCTGGGATGGATTTTTGCCACACTTCCCAGGAAGTGGTCATCACAGGGGGACGACCCTGTCCCTGATTGGAGAACCAGGGCCCCCCTGCTTTTCACCCAGGAGCAAGGATAAAACTGGCAGACCTGCACCCACGCCTCAGATCCCCACCAAATTTCAAGAAGAAGGAACTACAAGGAGAAGAAGGACTGCCCTGCTGGACCCCTGGCCTGCACCTGGACCCTGCACTCAGAAAGACTGCACCAGCTGCACACTTGGGCTTCACCACAAGAAGGACTTTGCCTGGCTTCCACTGGTTCAAGGAGGGACTTCCTGTTTGCTACAGGTGAAAAATTGCTATCCAGAGTCCCCTGCACCAACTCCTGAAAAAGTGACCAGCTGACCACTGTCCAGTGGCCAAAAAGGAGTTCGCGCCAGGTGCATTCTGGGAGTTGAAGTCCGCACTTCCCAAGGACCATCACAGAACTTCTGGACCCTTGGGGTGAGATGTGGACCCCAAAAGAACCTTAAAAGAACATCTGGGTGAAGCCCCAGAAGTTTGGAAAAGATTGGAGAATTTTTGAAAAAAAGCTCCATAAAGTGACCGACCCGACGCGGAAATTCTAGCCGGCTTGCCTCAACCGCGACCCGGCCTGACTTCGTGGTTCGTCCCGGTAAAGAAAAACATCCAAAAAAGAGACTAAGGGCCTGATTCTAACTTTGGAGGACGGTGTTAAACCGTCCCAAAAGTGGCGGATATACCACCTACCGTATTACGAGTCCATTATATCCTATGGAACTCGTAATACGGTAGGTGGTATATCCGCCACTTTTGGGACGGTTTAACACCGTCCTCCAAAGTTAGAATCAGGCCCTAAGTCCGAACGTAAAAAGTTGACCGGGACCTTCCAGCCATTGTATCCGAGAATAGCTCCACGGACGTCGGATCAAGATCCAGGTTTACCCCGGTCGAAGGATTTTCATCTCGAAAAAACGACTAAGTCCGAAGGTAAAAATCACCACCGAGGAAACCGACTTCGCGTATCCGGACAAGGGCTCCAGGAGGTCGGATCCAACTGGCAGGTTCGTCCCGGGGAAGAAAAACATCAAAAAAGAGACTAAGTCAGAAGGTAACTTTTTAACCGAGGCCTCCCGCGACTTGTAGCCGAGCAGGGCTCCATCGCGGTCGGCCTGAAAGTTTGACTTTGCCCCGGTCCTGGTGCAACCAGATGACCCGATTGGCGCTTTTTGTTTCTAAGCGCTAGAAAATAATAATACTTTAAAAATTCATATCTCCGGTTCCCCTGAACCGATTTTAATCGTTTTTGTGTCATTTTAAAGATAAAAATATAAGCTATTTTTATAAATTGGTTTTGGATTTTGAAACTGTTTCCTGTGTTTTATTTAATTACTGTTTTGTGATATTTGAATGCTTTACACTTTGGCCCTCATTCTGACCCTGGCGGTCGGCGGAGAGACGGCGGTTGGACCGCGAACAGACCGGCGGTATTAAAAATGGCATTCTGACCGCGGCGGTCCCCGCCGCGACCGACCGCCACTTCTCCACTCCGACCGCCACGGCGGTCATGACCGCCGGGCTGGAGTTTGCGCACTCCGGCCCGGCGGTCGTCCCAAGACCGCCAAGGGTATTATGACCCTGCCTACCGCCGCGGTTTCTTGCGGGCGGGAACCGCCGTGTGAACCATGGCGGTAAGCACTATCGGGGCCAGGGAATTCCTTCCCTGGCACTGATAGGGGTCTCCCCCACCCCCCACTACCCACCCGAGTCCTCCCCCCACACCCTCCACCCCCCTGCCACCCCCCAGAGGTGGTACGAACCCCCTCCCCACCCCCAGCCCGACATGCACATACATGCACCCCGACATGCACACACCCCCAACATGCACATATACACACCCCCTACACACACATACACAACGGGGACACATACCCGCACACATACATGCAGACATGCGCACCTGCCGAACAGCACACATTACCCATAGACACAGCAGCACCCCCCGCCCGCATACACGCACTCACACACCCCCTCTACACACTCACACGCACACCCCCATGCACGCCCACATCACACAACACCCTCCCACCCCCTCCCCTCACGGACGATCAACTTACCTTGTGCGTTGGTCCTCCGGGAGGCGACGGGAGCCATGGGGAGGTGACCGCCAACAGAAGACCGCCAACAGAAGACCGCCACACAGAAATGTGGGTCGTAATTCTGTGGGCGGTGTTCTGCTGGCGTGGCGGTGGAGGTTGACCAGTCTCCACTTTCCCGCCGACCGCCAGTGTGGCTGCTGGCGTTTTTCCGGCGGAACGCTCCCAGCGGTCAGAATGCGCACAGCGGCATACCGCCGCGGTCGGCGGTCTTCACCGCGGCGGTAACTCGGCGGTCTTGCGAAAAGACCGCCAGGGTCAGAATGAGGGCCTTTGTCTCCTAAGTAAAGCCTTGACGCTCGATGCCAAGCTACCAAGGGTAGAGCTGGGATTAATTTACTGAGACCTAACTGTACCTATGTGGAGGTTAGTGGCTTGTTGCTAGGTGTAGGTACCTACCTGCCCTACCAATAACCCATTTTCCAACAAACTGTATGTGGATAAGCTCAAGAAGCAGAGTCTTTGAGAACTCCTAATGACATTAAATATCCCGATATGTCTGGTCACCCTTCCCAATTGCACAGTGGGTTTGACCCAACAAGGAAAATATCTTATTAACTGTTGCATATGTTGTGCTCCGTGCAGTTTGTAACTAGAGCATCCTATGTTGATCGATTTGTATTTGAGTGGTCTGTGTCTAGGGTGGCTTAGGGAGTGAAAAATTATGATCTGGACTGTGGCCTTGAGTAGTGGCTAGTGGCTGATATTAATGCTTTGTCCACTGGTTTATGTCATTGATGTATTCAGCTAAGGATGTAGTGAAGTACCCGATACATCAGCTTAAGCATAGGTGCCACTGGCGCAGATTGCATTTTTATATGGCCCTCTTTTTATTTGTCCAAGACTCACAGCAGGTCCTTGCAGGATAGAAGCAGAAAACAATAAATGCTGCAATAATAAATTAGCATGACACAGCAGTGGAGTAGGGGGCCAAAGAAGCCAACAATTGTGACAGAGAGAAAAAAGAGTAAAATGGTCACGAAAAATAAATGAGGAAAATTGAGCTAGAGTGTGTGAGGGAAGGAAGAAGAGTAGAATTTAAATAAGAAAAAAATGCAAAGAATAGAGGAGACAGAATGGGGCGTAGACACAGAAAAAGAATGGGGGTTAAAGAATGACAGATGGAAAAGCAGAAAAATTAAGGATGTGCAGCTAGAAGAATAGGTGACAAAACCAAAGAAATACAAAAATAAAATGGAAGGAGGGACCCAAATATGCAAAGCAGGAAAGTACAATGAAATATTGGAAAATGACATGAGGAACTGAAGGAAGGAAGATGGAAGAAAAGAGAAGGAATTAATTAATGAAATTAATAACAAAAAGAAGCATGAAAAGGAGATGTGAATGCATAAATATTGAAAAATAGAAAATGGGAAAGAACAATGAAAAGAAATGCCAGTATGGCAGAACAGTAAAGGAAAGAAAGAAGATGTAAAGAAGGAGAGGCTGAAATAAGAAAGCCAATACAAACAAAGGCAGTTTTACCCCAGATTCCTATATACTCATGTTGTGAGAGAGTGCATCTTTTCACATGGCTACCCCCACCCCCAACTTTTTGCCTGGTATTTGATGTGGTTTCAAAGTTGTTAGTGGCCAAGGCCTCTGCTTACCAGGTTATCTGGGCCAGATCTCTTTCCCAAAACTGTTGTGATGCATTGGCTAAGGGGTGGGTGTAGCTGACGGAGTTCCACTCTGCGGAGTTGGTTAAATACCTCAGTGGAATTCCGGGAAGGCAGAGTTCCGATAGCTGCGGATTGGCCTGTTAGGCCTGGCCCTGCTTAGTGCTACAGAGATCGAGCGCATTCAGGAAGACAAGGCCATAAGCAGCAAAATCTGCCATTTCAGGCCTCTTGTGCACCAGCCTGCCCGGTGTGTAGTCAGTGCATATGGGGCAGGCCGGTTCACAAGTTCACAAGAGGCCTGAAACGGCAGCTTTTGCTGAATTCAGACCCTGGCCGTAGACAGCAAAAACTGCTGTTTCAAGCCTCTTGTGCACTGGCCTGCCCCGTGTGCACTGACTGCACACCAGGCACGCCGATGCAAAAAAGGCCTGAAATGGCAGCGGTCGCTACCTACAGCCCTGGTCTGAATTCAGACCAGGGCCGTTTCAGGCTTGTCCACCAGTGACTGTGCACCTAGAAAAAAAATGTGAGGACTTACCTGGGTCCTCATTCCCAGGGGATCATCCAGACCTGCTGGACCACCGATGAGCAGCTCCATGCGGGTGAGTGCGCACTGCAGCCCAGTTATGGCTGCGCTTGCACTGTGTAGCCCATAACTGGGCTGCTGTGTGCACACAGTGAGCTCTGCTCCGCTGGCGAGTGCCAAGAACTTTGTTAACTTCGCCAGGTGAGTGGAGCTCACCACCCACCCCTAGCATTGGCACAACTGCAACACCTTTCGCTGCCACTATGAGTCCCTAATAAATGGTACCTAGGTACCCCGGGCATGGGGTACTAAGGGTAGGTCTCTGAGGGCAGCAGTACAGATTGTGCCAACCTCAGGGACCATGCATCCAAGTGCACGCAGCACTGCCATTACAGGCTCAGTGTACTGGTCCAATCTAAAATGCAAAACTGACATGGCATACAGCCTGTCTGACCTGTCCAGTTCACACTGCATACAATATAGGTAAGATGTCCCTCTGGCGGGGCTTTCAGCCCTAAAACAGGGTGCACTATACTGCATGCGTGAGCATAGTTGCAGGAGCAATATGCCCCTGCTGTGTCCTTGCTAAACCTGGGACATAGTAAGTGAAGCAGAGCAGGAATTTTACATGCATATGCTAGACACTGGTCAGTATGAGTTTCACAACTACTTGACGACCACTCTGAACCCTGGGTTTGTCGTAGTTTGGACTCTTGCTCTGAGAAAGACTGCTGGTCTCAGGATGACAGTACTTTCGTTTGTAGGTGACTAAGTTCCTTCCTACAACTAGTTGTAACTGTTGTCCAAACCTTACCGGCTTACTAGCAGTATCTCAACCGAAACATAATAGTGAAAGGTGATTTGTAGCAGTCGCTTACGCATGGACTCAAAGTAAGATCTCTCAGGGTTGTCGTGGTTAAACGGAAATTACCCTTTTCTCACAGATTTATTATGTCTCATACAAACAAAGGCAATAACACAGATGCAGTGAAGTTATAATAGTTTTTATTCAACATAACTGCAATTTGCGATAAGTTGCATGAACTGCAATGATTAGGATAATGAATATACCAAGCAACAGTATTGTGAAGAGGAGAGTCATTGTTATAAAGACCCCCACCATTATGCAATATATGAAAGAAATATATGTATATGTAAAAAATGGAATAAGCCCTAATACCCTAAGGAGAGTAAGTCTAACCTCCTACCTATAAAAGGAGAGCTGGGTTCGTTAAACCTAATCTGCCAAAGCCGTGTCCATGAGAGGAGCCCCCAACCCTCGTTACCTTGGAATGAGGTCTCTATCTCAGACTCTGCAGGGACACGAAGACTGGGTCAGCGTCAAGATGGCTGCAGCATCGGTATCAGCGATGGCGGCGATGCCCTCTGGTCGGAATCCCTCTGATTATCTGTCTAAAAGTGTGTTGTATTTAAACAGATTTACAAGGTCCCCTGACATAAGTGTTATTCATAACAATAGATAACAGGCATGCTTGGGACGGCAATTAATATCAACAATCCCTCGAAAGTATAGAGAGGGAAAATCCCTAAGTGTGAATGCCTACTGTAAGTTTGTCTTTCGTACTTGATCTTGACACCTTGGCGCAGTGACACTGATAATAGAACCCATAACAAGTGGCCTAACTATAAACAAGCCCGCCATTTTAAAGGAAATAAATAATTAAATGGACTAAGACAGAGCAAGCTAAGTAGGTTAAAAGTCACTGGGTGACGGGGGCACAAGTTTACAAGCCTACGGCTAAGCTAACTCCTGTTATCCCGCTAAAACAAACTAGGATTCACTACACCCTCCCCATTGCCGTAACAGGTATGATGAAGGGAAAGAAATCCCAAATCCTAAAAAAGCTGCTACTGAACTTAAAAGCCAAAAAACAAAAACGAAAACTCAAGAGAAAATAATTTCTGTGTGTAAAAATTCGTTCAAAAAACAAACAGATATTTTAATATCAACCATGACAAGTAAATCAAACGTTTAATACAATTGCATATTTTGGAACCGGTAACTGGTAAGCAAATTTGATCAAATTATGTGCTATACGCAGGATCTTGAAGAATGTCATCGAAGTCACCATTCAAGGATCTTAAAAAAGAGTCAACATCGTCTGATGTGAAATTGAGAGCTGGACGGACAAACGGATCCACAGAGCAGAAGTGAGCCACATTCATCGGTGTATCGACACTCTCTGCAGCGTCCTCATCCATGTTAGATTGTATAACAGAAGGCTCATAGGTGGCCTCGCGGAGCAACCGTAGTCTCAAGGGGCATGACCGTGTATGAACCCTCATCGGGGACATCAGCAGTTCGTGGTCCACAGGAGATGTAGGTGCAACAGCAAGACAGACCATAGGCAGATGTTCAAAGAGACACCATATGCAGCGGAACACCAGTTGTACACACCATAGTAGAGGCCGAAATGACAATGACCAGTCAAATTCCAGTTCCACCAGCAAAGGTGTACCGAAGATCCGAACCATGCGTTCACGGCACAGCGGTGTTGACGGGAGTGGCTCCATTGCTCTGTGTCGCTGGAAAAAAACAACCACCGGGAATCAGAAAAAATAGCAGTAGTAGTCCGCTAATTAAAGCCAAAATAATTGGAAAGCCACCAAACACACTGGAAAAGAGAGAATGGATGGCTGATGGGGTGACTCCGAAGACAGACCCGACAGCCTTAAAGAAATGAACAATCCCAGTAGTGCTCGAAGCATTGGATATTCTGGATACCAACTCTCCAAAGTGTTTGGGGAAATCGGTATTTAAAAGGGATTGTATCTCGGCTGATGATCTCGCAATCTGGAGAGCATACGTCTCTTTTGCGGATGTCAAGGAGACCTGTTTCTGAAACAATAGCGCCTTCAGTCTGCTCAACTTGTCATAGTTCACATTAATAGTATCAATGTGGGGCCACATTTCTGATACTTGTATCTCTCGTGTGGGGGGAAACAAAACATGGCCACAACACGTAACGACCTTCGTGACTGAGATCGCGTAGGCAATTCCAGGTCGCAAGCCGCAACAGCTGTCATCACTCAGTAGAACAATAACTCCCGTTAGAGAGTACATGAAACACTGAACGAATCAAAGGGACGGAGTACCCTTCAGAAAACAGGCCAAATTTGCGACCCCCGCATTGCAAAGACCGTGAAGAGACACCTGTTTGCATATCATGGAATGACGAACAGTAGTCTCACATTCACTTCCGCTAAGAAAGACCTCCTGCTCGACGTTCAGACATCGATACTCAAAGGGCAACTCCCACTCTTCTTTAATAAAGCTATCTCCCAGCCGCTCATATCGTCCCACTGCAAGATGTCTCAGGCAGTTCGAGAAACGAAAGGCCGAAAACGGTAAATTAATTATGCCGTGTAAGAGCCAAATAGTTGAAGGACTTTCTGCTACCGTGAAGGGCAACTTATCTAATTTCTCTACTTGAAGCAAGGTGAAACGACCCTCCCTTTTAGCCATTGTCTCTTGTTCCCTGGAAAAATTAAAAGCAGCGAATAGTTTACTTCCATTAATATATTTCCATGGAATGTGGCCACTTCTCAGTGTCTGTAATTCCCAACCCAGCTGCATGATGGAACGTAGCTGTGTTTGCCCATGATATAACCGGGACAAATCAGTCTGAGTGATATCAATAGCAGATGCCACTATATTCGACAGTGAATAAATCCGGTTGGATAGCATGTTCATGCCATTGTCGACAACAGCCAATGTTTTTTCTAAATTTTCCTTATCAAGTTGCCTTAAACGTGCAGCAGCCTCAATTTGAGAAAGCTTCCAAATGTCATTATACATAGCATATAAAAACCGTTTTGAACGTTGTTTCTTAGGACCTAATAGGAAATCTTGTAGATCTATGCTGTCAGAAAGAGTGTTCAAGTATTGTTTCACCGCTGTTAAAGTGTTTGTCTGCACCCATTGCTGGCACAGCTTAGCCACACTGTATGGTGTTATTATACCACTATGTTGACCCGATAGAAAGCAAGGGTCTGGCCTATGAATGGAAAAACCCCATGACGAGTTCAAAAAACGCTTCTGACACTCATCAGTGTCGGTGGGCCATACCAATTATCCCCCGGGACGGGAAAGTGAAGAATTATAAGCACCAGCCTTAACCAATGCATCTAGCCTATCCTCTGAAATATTAAGAAAGCGTTGCCAATCTCTAAATTTTGTCGGAGTAGGGATACTGGGCGTGTTTAGATCTTTAATTTTTGCTAACCCCAGACATGATGTCTGCTCAACAGTATCATTTAAAAAAATCATTTGCACAGGAATTAAGCAAGCGCGAAACAAAGCCTCCCTACCCTGTATTTGCCAATCTTGTGTTCCCCATACACTCTTCAAATCGATAGTGTTCTTCCATTATTCGTAACCCTCAATCGATAGTCGGGAAACAAAGGGATCTGAATAAATCAGTTTTGTATCTGTTAGCAAAAGTTTCCTAAATTGCGCTGGAGGTAATTTAAAATAATACGATTCAGCTTTCTTTGTATCATACCCAGAAAAGTATGTGAATTTGTCACTGTAAAACTTTGGACTCCCCACCTGCGGTGTTGAACAGTGTTCCCATTGTGTGTAGTTAAAGAGAGTCCTATATCTAGTTGCACGGTGTAGGGAGTGATGTCCCCAATTGTTATAGCAGAACATTTTCCCATAATTCATTGTATAATCATATACATCATCACTTCCAAAAGCGGAGTAGTCCTTCATTTCAGTCAGCATCGAATCAACCGTTTGGACATCCCAATCATCAGAAACAACATTAGGTGTAATAACATCAGACATAGAAATCTTGAACACGTATGGTATTTGAATTATCTCTGTAGGCCCGTATATATCGAACGGAACTTTGTCCCATACAATTCCATCAGGAATCGGAATAGCTGTAATATTGACAGGGGACAAATCACGTCGGACCTTATGTGATGAATGGTGTGGTGTTAAAATTACATCAACAGGCTCCACAGAGGAGCGATCAGCGATATAGTGACCATTAATTAGTAAAAAAAGAAAACAGTCACAAAACCAATCCAAAAAAATTATGCAATAAATGTCAAACAGAACCAGAGATAGTTCCATGGATATATCAAATAGTTCTTTTTAAGCCATCAATAGAATTTGCTACCTCTCGAAAGTTTGTCAGTCACAGTTGAGGATGAATCTGAAGAAAAATCATCAATGTCTACAAAATAGCCAGAGGAAGTCTCCGCAAATACGGGACCCATCGAATTCCCATCCACTGTTGTTGGAAGTTCTTGATAGACAACGTTATTAGTGGTGGAAGTGTTTGTGTAAAATACAGCCAAATCCTGTAGCGGGGTGTTCTCCGAAGTTGTTACTGGAACCAACAAGAGTTCATTTTCCACCCTCCCCATGGTCGAGGAAGTGTCCGGAACAGCAGCTGACATAGTTGCATAGTCAGTAGTAGCGATAGTCATCCTACTATGTAGAGGGATGTCCTGTTGGGTAGTGAGAGGGGATCGGGAACTACCCAAGGGACCTCCTGGTCTACTGTGAAGAATCGGCCACATGGTGTAATTTGATGTCATCAATGGAGATGAACCTGTATGATTTAGAACCAGACAAAGGTGGAAGGATGACAGTCCTGGTGCCTTTTATTCCCAAGACCGGTACAGGTGCTCTGTATGATGGACCAAACTCTTTTTTCACAGCGATCTTCTCACGAACCAGATCCCCAACGTTAGGAATCCAGCCAGTCGAAGTTTTCGCCAAGTCCCTTATTCCCAAGGTGGCAGCACTTGCAGATGATTTATCATCACAGAATTGTTGAAGCTCCTGTAAAACAGCGAGACGTTCTTTTATGTCAAATGGTGTTTCTGCTGCCACCATACCAGGGGCATCAAGATCGGGGACATACATAGGTGTCCCAAAGAGAACCTCATATGGAGACTTTCCCCCCAAGGACCGTCTTGGCAGATTATTTAGTGCTCTCTGGACCCCATATAGGTGATGTAACCAACTGCGGCCTGAACCTAATACTCGAGCTGTTAAGGACTGCTTTAGATCACGATTCCGCCTCTCCACGACCGAATTTCCCTCGGGATGGTATGGTGAGGAGTAATGGAGTTCAACACCCATCGTCCTCATGGTGTCCCTGAAAGCCTTAGAGGCAAATGCAGGGCCCTGATCCGAATGGAATGCTGCAACCGCATATGTACCGATAAAGATCAGCAAATCTTTTATAACAGTCCGGGCGTCAGCCGACCGCTGTGGCCATACCCACAGGAATCTAGACCAGGAATCTACAGCCACTAAAATGTATTTGTATGCACCATCGGGTTGTAAGGGACCACAATGATCCAGGTACACACAATGGAGTGGCTTGTCTGACACTAAGAGAGATGTCTGCGGAGGGCGTTTGATATTGGAGCCCTTAATTTGCTGACAAATGTCACAGCAAAGGACATACTGTTTAGTCCGTCTGCATAGACCAGGCCACCAGTATCGTTGTTGTAAAATGGTGATAGTGGTCTGTATACCAGCATGTGCAGAAGCAACACCCTCATGTGCAGCTGTAATCAGCTCCAATCTTTGGTCTTCATTTGGGATCACTCGATCACCAACATCAGGAATTGTTGCAAAAGCAACATTCTGTGCACTGATATGATAGGTATAGTTCGCAGGGTATCCTTTCGGAAGGGTCTTGCCTGCAGCCGAGGCTTTAACGGCAAGCAGTATTTCATTATCCAACCTCGTCCGAGAACGAGTCACTGCAGCTACAGAAGCCGTAGCTACTGATGCTTTGGCCGCCTCATCAGCCAATGTATTACCGGCAACATGTATTCCTACACGCTGGTGCCCCAATGTATGAACTACATGGACACATGGCAGCTTATCCTTAAGATCAGCCACCCTTCCCCACAACATTTTGTGTTTAATGGTGTTCCCTTTAGAATCTCTAAACCCGTTCAGTTTCCAATGATTGAGGTATTCATTGTATGACTGGACGCAGTAATATGAATCACAGACAATCAAAGTCAGTGTTCCTGGCTCTGAATGTTCGAGCACTAGAAGAAGAGCCTTAAGCTCGGCCAACTGGGCTGTGCAGTCCCCTAAGGTCTGAGTGTAGGTATTATGAGGATGGAAAACGCCGTCTTCCATTATCCCGCACACGGCTGCGCAAGCTGCTGAGTATTGATGTTTAGTACCCACAGCCGGTTGTGCTGAGCCGTCAGTATAAATGATGGTATCATAACTGTCTATTGGCAATATGTGTAAGGGAGCGGGGTACTCCTGTTCATACTGGAGAAATTCTTGTGTCTGAAGTCTTGGATCAAACACATAATCAACATCAGTGGCGGTCAGAGACGTTGCCCATTGAATCCAGCGTGGATGTAATGCTTTAGCGTTTGGAACACTCACTTTAGTGACAGCCTCTAAGGCCGGCACCGGGGAGACAAAAATTATGCGCTTGCCCTGGGCAAGTGGTCTCTCCTTTATGACGGCCATCTGAACTGCTGTCAGAATTTTTTCAGTAGGAGCAAAACCTTTCTCTGCATTGGAGTATAAATGTGATTTGTATGCTATAGGCACTGTCTCACCCTCATTAAAGGTGACATATGTAAACCCAAGGGCACCAGCTATTATTCTGATGACCAAGTTCGTTTTGTTATCACGTGTGTACAAGTGTCTAGCTTCCAGCATGTCACGTTGTAAATCCCTAAGGATGTGTGTGTGTTCAATTGTCCATCGTCTGCTAGAAAAATTTGGTTGTATTAAGTCATATAGTGGTTTGATGCGTTCAGCATAATCTGGAATGTAGGTTCTGCCAAAATTAAAGAAACCCAGTAATGACTGTAATTTCTTAAGCGTGTTCGGAGGCTGTATCTGAGCACATTTTTCTAGGAAGTGCGGGGCCAGGCTCTTCCCCTCATTTGATAGCTCATATCCCAGGAACAATACACTAAGATAAGCTATCTTGCTTTTCTTAAAATTAAATTTATATCCGAAGGCAGCAAATCCCACAATTATCCGATCGACCCTTGCAAGATGAATGTCAAGGGTGTCATCAGTGAGATAGATATCATCCACATATGATAATGCCTCGGGATCTAGCTCATGCAATATTGATGTTACACGGGCCGACAACAGCCCTGGGCTGTTTTTATAGCCTTGGGGTAAACAACAAAAGCGTTTCTGAGAGCCAAAGGAGAATGCACTTAGGTCCCTACTTTCATGTGCTAAATTCTGGCAGAAAAATCCATTCGAGATATCCAATGTAGTTTTGTATTTTTTACGCACTATATTATTAATCAGCGCTGTGCTGTGCGAATTTTGTATAGCATATGTACGTGTATGACTATTCAAGTGTCTATAATCAACCACTATTCTATATGAATGATCAGGTTTCGCAACGGGAAATAGCGGATTATTCATTGCCGATGCACAGGGCTCAATTACTCCCTGGTATTCAAATTGTGACAGTATCTCCGTCACTGGAGCTTTCGCTTCATGTTTAACAGGGTATTGTGGCTGCGGGTGAGGTGTAGACTGGACGGGAATAACATGACAAGGAGAGTCCTTGTCCCAACCTACATGATTACGGTATAATGCAGGTGCCTGCGCTAAAGCCCATTCAGCAGCATAAACTTTTTTGTCAGCCTCTGGAACAAGATCGAAGAAAGAAGGCAAAATGACATCTTC
Organism: Pleurodeles waltl; assembly: GCF_031143425.1. Taxonomy (NCBI): domain Eukaryota; kingdom Metazoa; phylum Chordata; class Amphibia; order Caudata; family Salamandridae; genus Pleurodeles; species Pleurodeles waltl. The sequence continues at coordinate 517,002,409 of NC_090442.1, forward strand.
CCCATGCGGGAGCTTGCGGACATGTTCAGGTGGCCAATCTCTCTCGGCCAACAGGATATCACTAGTTAGTTCATCCCAGAATATTACACTAATAATACATTCCACGTCTCCCTCTATCTGAATTGTTAAATCATAAACCCGATCGGGTGGGAGAACGCCGCCATCCGCCGTTTCAACTGGGATGTAATCGCTAGTTGCTGTCGCATCCAGATGATCTTTCAGACTCTGGAGACATATCGTGACCTCTGCCGCGCTGTCCAACAGAGTCACTGCATCCTGAAAGGAACGAGAAGGACGTGAATCAGTATATCTGTCTGGAGTTCTAATGTTATCCCTATTCCTGAGATTATACCTCCTTTCGGAGTACTCCGGATGTGGAGAATCAGCTCTTTTATTTCTCCTGTCTTTGAAATCTTTTTGTTTGTCCCAGTGCTTCTTAGAGCCCTCTTGTGCTTGCTTTGTACCTTCCTTATGGGTGGTACTTGGTATGTCCAATTTTTTAGGCTTGGCCCCCAACCCATCCCGTCCATTACTAGTATAGGTATCTGATATTATTTTCGGTAGCTGACTCTCCTGTTCCACATGTGGAGTTTCTCGGAGATGTTGGCATATCGCCAGTGCCACTGCTTCCCCTTTAATATTACTTAATATTATCGAGGAGACGGCGTCAAAGTTACGCATCAATTTCATCCCCAGATCCAGGGCCGGTGCAGCCCCATGCTCATTTTGTATTTGCTTTAACACTTCCGGTAAATTGGCAAGTGTAGGGGTCCCATGTGTGGTAGTATAAACGTCAGCGAAGACTGTACCCCAAGTGGCACAATCATCCACCGAGGGAACCATCCCAAATGGCAAGCACATAGTGAGCAATCTATGTTTTTCCTGTGGCCCCGTATGGGGGAACACAGCTTCCAGCTGATTGGTTTTCTGAGCAATCCAGAACGGTATTTTTTCTCGTTCCGCGGGCACTTTACCAATAATGGTATGTACTGTTTGTGGATTAATCCCAGTAGCCAATTGATATCCACCAGCCACTGGCGGTGCTGGACGCGCTGGTGTAGTGTTCAATGTACGCATTACGAACTAAACTATTCGTCTATATAATGCCACTAATTCATTATATAATATTCTTAAATCTACAACCGGCATATTCTGTATGCCCGGGTGAGGTGTATATGTGGCAAACATGGGCCATGTAGGCCCTTCATTACTTAAAGGACCTAGCCTCACCCGTCGTAGTACATGTGGTAGGGCGCCTTCAAACCAGTTCTGATGCTCTTGATATGTGAGCGATATTTCATGATACTGGTATGCTTTGTATCGTACTGGTACGTCCGCAATGTCATATGTGTGAAATGTGTGCGTTCGTTGGTCTGCCTCAGGAAAGGCAACCCAACAGTAAAATGTTTCAGTTTGGTATGCTTCAGTTGCTTCTATAATCAAAGTAACCTCCCCGCCCTCTTCTGTAAGGCCATGCGCTAATAAAAGTTGTGTAAGTGCATGTCTAGCATTTGCAGGAATGTCTATGGTATTAGCCATAGTTGTTTAGAGAAACGGAACACCAAAAATAAGGGAAGTTTTTCCTTTTGTGAGTTCGAGCTCGAACAACCTACAGCCTAATTAGGGGTTACCTGTTCGGCTGAGGAGGATTCTCCCAAAGACCACGGACGTCTCCGTATAATGGTACTGAGGGTACCTGTTGTCTGTGAGACAGTGATAGTCCGGGTATCCGTAAATTAGTGCCTAAACACCATCGTTGGTGGCGCCATGTCGTAGTTTGGACTCTTGCTCTGAGCAAGACTGCTGGTCTCAGGATGACAGTACTTTAGTTTGTAGGTGACTAAGTTCCTTCCTACAACTAGTTGTAACTGTTGTCCAAACCTTACCGGCTTACTAGCAGTACCTCACCCGAAACATAATAGTAAAAGGTGATTTGTAGCAGTCGCTTACGCATGGACTCAAAGTAAGATCTCTCAGGGTTGTCGTGGTTAAACGGAAATTACCCTTTTCTCACAGATATATTATGTCTCATACAAACAAAGGCTATAACACAGATGCAGTGAAGTTATAATAGTTTTTATTCAACATAACTGCAATTTGCGATAAGTTGCATGAACTGCAATGATTAGGATAATGAATATACCAAGCAACAGTATTGTGAAGAGGAGAGTCATTGTTATAAAGACCCCCACCATTATGCAATATATGAAAGAAATATATGTATATGTAAAAAATGGAATAAGCCCTAATACTCTAAAGAGAGTAAGTCTAACCTCCTACCTATAAAAGGAGAGCTGGGTTCGTTAAACCTAATCTGCCAAAGCCGTGTCCATGAGAGGAGCCCCCAACCCTCGTTACCTTGGAATGAGGTCTCTATCTCAGACTCCGCAGGGAAACGAAGACTGGGTCAGCGTCAAGATGACTGCAGCATCACTATCAGCGATGGTGGCGATGCCCTCTGGTCGGAATCCCTCTGATTATCTGTCTAAAAGTCTGTTGTATTTATACAGATTTACAAGGTCCCCTGACATAAGTGTTATTTATAACAATAGATAACAGGCATGCTTGGGACGGCAATTAATATCAACAATCCCTCGAAATTATAGAGAGGGAAAATCCCTAAGTGTGAATGCCTACTGTATGTTTGTCTTTCGTACTTGATCTTGACACCTTGGCGCAGTGACACTGATAATAGAACCCATAACAAGTGGCCTAACTATAAACAAGCCCGCCATTTGAAAGGAAATAAATAATTAAATGGACTAAGACAGAGCAAGCTAAGTAGGTTAAAAGTCACTGGGTGACGGGGGCACGAGTTTACAAGCCTACGGCTAAGCTAACTCCTGTTATCCCTCTAAAACAAACTAGGATTCACTACAGGTTGTTTGGTATCAAACAACTCAGATCAATACATCTGAACTGGTACCAGTATTGGATTTATTGCAAAATGTACCTGGGCCACTCTAGAGGGACAGCCTACCACTACCAGACAAGATTCTGGGACCCTGGGTGAGAGCCTTTGCTCTTTGGGTTTAGAAAACAAAGCCCTTCTGGACAGAGATGTTACACCTCCTCCCCCAGGATTGTGCACAGCCCTACCTGTGAGCATCGAAGGGACTGCCGCCCTTGAAACACAACCCCCAGGCCTGCTGCTAGCAGAAGATGGCCGCCTCAATTGCAAACCCCACTTTTGACAGGAGCAATGATGGGAAAATGCACAAAGGACAGCGCTCACCACCCCTAAGGTATTGCATGCGAGGTGACCCCTCCATTTCATTTTTCTCTATCTTGCATGAAAGGAAAATAGACTATCAGGGATAGGGAAGTGGCCTCTGCCCACAAATAATGGTCACAAAGTGGGTGTAGCCACCCTAGGGTAAATGACCCATTGGGCACTACTAGGGACTCCCTTAAATGGCCACTAAATGCAGTATTTAGTGGGCACCCCTAGACCTGCAGATCAGATTCCAAGGACACAAGAAGACTAGCAACAAAGCAGGCACAAGGCTCGAGAACCACAATCCTGCTGCCCAAAGATAAAGGTGCCAAACCCTGCCTGCTGCACCCAGGACTCAATAGTCGCTGCTGAGGGGTTGAATGGACATCGGACGGACTCTGCAAAACCCCAGAGGACCTCCACCTTTCTGAAAATCACCACAGATCTCCCTCCAGAGTGAAGGCATCACTCCCTGCAACCAAGAAGTAAAAACCAGTAAAGTCCAGTTCACTGACCGGCTCCTGACCAAGGAACCGGACACAGCAGCTGGACCAAAGTTCACCCGACGGACCCAGAGGACAAAGCCTGCAAGTGTGCCAAATGTGATGGCTGAACCGTGCTATAGCCAGGGGTACTGGATCCCCAATGGCAGACACCCAGAAGAAAAGTCCACTCCCGCCTCTCAAAGGACCAGGAGCATGCCCCAGTCGAGGGACTTCAGGACCCATAAGATCCACACCCCAGAGTGGACTTGCTGACCTGCAATCCACTCTCAAATTGGCCTGCCTCCTGCTTTTGAGGGCTCCTTTGCGCACAGCTCTTTGCTCATGTATCTGCTCTGCACCCGTCCTCCTTGGCCACTGCACCGGAGAACCAGCTGTGCTCTAAGCGTTCCTCACCCCTTGCAACATCTACACTCCAAGGGGACCCACCGGACTCACCTCAAAGCCTGCCTGTGTAGTGCTTTTCCAAGTGGTCTCCCGCAGTGGTCCTGCACCATCTCCAAGGACTTTCAGCAGTTGCTCCTTCTGGAACTGGGAGCTGCCTGAACTTCCCCGGCTGGTCCACAGAATATCTCAGCGACCTCGACCTAAAAGCAAAAGGAGACATTGGTAAACGCATTGCCTGATTTTATATGCATTTTACAAGTTTTCTTCTGTTGATTCCTGTGGTGCGTAATTACGCACAGAAGCAAGACATTTTCTAAACTTTGAAAAATCATAATATTAAAAGCACTTACTTGATTTTGATTATCTTGGTCTTAAAAAGTTTGTTAAAAAATATGAAGTATTTTTATAAATTGGTCTTGAGTTATTCCATTGAGCATACGCCCACTTTTATTGATACTGTGACAACAACAAATGCTTAGCACTTCTCCAAGATTGGCCTAACTGCTTGACCAAGCTACCATAAAAATTAGAGCATTTGGCGGTCTAGTTTATACCTCTGTAAACCAAGGTGTGGTTGCTTTGACTTTCTGCCCAGTGCATATCATTGTTGTACACTATATAGAGAGCCAGCCTCCTACACATGCTATTAAATTCATCATTTTGCATCATTTTTGCTAATTTGACCTGAGGCGATGGTTCCCTCTGGCTTTTATAGGAAGGATCAGGATTGCTCATTTTGCTTGGCGATTTAGTGTCATATTGCTCAAAGTCCGGAAAATGTTATTTTCGTGGCAACTCCCTTGTATGCAACATCGTCTAGTTTTCAGTAGTGCCTTCCAATGTAAGAAATTGAACGAGGCACAACAAGGATATGTATGTACATAGTAGAAAAAAAATGATCAAATGGTGCTCATATGAGAGATAAATAAAAGCAAGTAACATTATTTTGAAGAAATGTTATATAATTGCTGTTTTCAAGCCAATGCACATACACCTTATTGTTTATGAAAGGAAATTATACCCCAATGAGCATTTTGTAAAATCTGTATTTGAATTTAACTGTTTTGTCATATTTCAAAAAGTAATTTCTGAAGACTTTTCCTTTGAGGGCTATAATCATACTATTATTGACATAAAAGGGGAGTAATTCCAATTCCGAAATTATTTGACAATAGAAAGGTTGCAATTGTCAGCGACTAGAATACTTAGCCCCACTCCACTAGTAAAGTTTGGTAAGTGTGCCTGGTGTCTCCCCATAGAATGCGTTCCACATAATTACCTGTCAAGTTTCAGTTCAAATACGTAGCCTAAACTGTTAGAAAATGACTTGAGGTATATAACATGAGAGTGAACATAATGCACTTTTATGGAGGCATACATTTGGAATCGAAGGGAAAAGTCGGAGGATGGACTTTAACTCTTGACAGCCAGGATGCCTGCGCACTCCTATTGCTGATAGTTTTTTCAAAGGTTTCACTTATCTTGTGCAAACCTTGGTGGTGGCATTTTCCTTCATATTTGCACATTGGTGCTATGACCCATATGTGCAGGTTTTAAGGGCGTACTTGGTATACCTTTCTATGACGTCTATGTACATCAATAGGGCAGTCATGCAGTTACAACCCAAGGCTTACGAGCTCTCTGCTTGGTTTTCCTAGAGTGACCTTAGGCCAGACGATGGATTGCTGGATTGAGCAATAAGGTCCTAAATTTGAAAGAAATAGGTATATGGTATTTTATAGGAAGTAGCACATAGATCCCGCTGTTGTGCCAATAGATGGTAGAGGGTTTGCCTCACTTCCTTTCAGATTGCTAATGGCTTATTGATTGGAGTTAAACATTCTTACTCTCTTGTGGAGTTTAATTAGAAGGCGAAATTAGGAGGTAACACTATGGGGGTCATTATGACCCGGGCAGTCGATGTTATAGTGGCGGTAGTACCGCCAACAGACTGGCGGTACATACCGCCATATTATGACATTGACGGTTTGGCCACAGGAATATGACCCCGCCCACCCCCATGGTTTCCGTGGCTTTCTTACTGCCACGAAAACCATGGCGGTAGACACTGTCAGTGCAATGGAATTCTTTCCTTGGCACTGATAGGGATCTCCCTCGCCCCCTCCCCAGAGTTCTTCCCCACCCTCTCCCTCCCCCTTCCGAGACCCTCAGACACACACACACCTAAATGCACAGACATACACATGCATACACACACATATACCCCTTCACCCACCGATGCATACATCCATGCACACACACATCCACACACACTGACATACATACAAGCACCCACGCATTCACACAACACAACATACACGCATGCACACGCACAGAAACATACACAAACACCCCTACACACACAACACCCCCCCGCCCCCCTCCCCTGTCGGAGCACCCGATTTACCTGCTTGAAGGGGGTCCTCCGGCAGGAGACAGGACAGAGCTCTGCTGCCAGCAGCAGCGTCTGCCAGTAGAACACTGCCAGGCCATATCATGGATCATGATAAGGTCTGCGGCGCTCTACTGGCGCAGTGCTGTGCTAGCAGCAGCGCCACCTTACCGCTATCTGCCACCATGACCGTAGCCGGAATACCACCAGCTATTTCGGCAAGTTCTCCTTCACTATGATAAAAATTGCACACATGAAAAATACAAGAGAAATAAATATAGCACTTATGCTTAGAGAAGCGATAAAGTAGGGGCAGCAAGTTAGATATTATATATATATATCACAATAACAACAAAATTGTTATCACCCTGGAGGGAGGGCCCCTATAGGTCTTTGTGAAGGTTTTCTGAAGGGAGATGTTTTCTTTGAAAACATGTTTCTGTTTGATGCACTCTAGGATGGGGGGCTGGGGGAGGGTTGCCATACCGAAAGAGGAAAGGAGGAATGAATAAATCAGAGTCCTGCTTACTGTCTTTCTTCATTGGTTATTAAGAAGGTAGGTCCTCTTTAGGATTATTAGGAAGATCATTCCTATAGACTTGCAATGGAAAGACATAGAATTGTCTTTCCCTGTCACCTGCCAAGGAACATAGATATTATTAGAGAGAGGGGCATAGTTTCATCAAACCCTCTGCCATAACAAGAGTGTTTGGAATGCTGGTTTGTGCCCATGAAGCTCAATGATTGAATTTGACTATCTTTAAATATTTTATACAGTAAAGTATCCGTAGATCACTTCTTGTAGTGTTTTGTGATTGTGATATAAGAGACCATTATTCCTCATATGCTGCTACGTGATTATATATTGGAGTTAGGGGTTTTGCAGATGGTACATTTTTAAAGAAGTTCAGCATAAATAGATTCTGCTTCCAAGTGAGTGAGTTGGTAGGCATGGGTTCCCTCAGGGGGTGTTGTCCCCCTTCCCTATCATAGGAAATATTAGGTAAAATAGAACTCAAATCATGTGTAGTTGAAAAGTACAATTTTCAGATAACAAGTAAATCACAGTAGCTATTATAGACAATCCTGAATCTGCAATCATGAACTAATTCTCTACTCTCATGTACGTGAAATGGTCTACCCAGAGATTCTGGGCGAAGATGTGTTTAACTTCTAGAAAATTTGGCAAAATGTCATGGGGATACGGGTAGTCCATTTACCAACAAATTTACCAAATTCCACAGCTTTTACTGAAAGTTCAAATAAAGAGTTAAAAAAAGAGTATGCAATTGGACATAGCCTCCTAATATCTTTTCGAAATTTCTGTTGCATCTTTCTTCATTCTATTTTTGACCTCATTTTATTTACCAAACCTGCGTTTCAGTCATTTCTCATGAATGAGATTCTGCTTGCAGAGAGCTATGTATGAACTTGAAAAGTTTCAAAGATTTCCTAATCCCAGTTATCACAAAGCAAAGCTATTCTGATTCAAAAGCTAGAGCTACTATTCACACTACACATAACAGACTCAAATGTAGGATTACAAAAACCTTACATTTGTTGTACTATATAGCAGCAGTTATGATAATGTCATAAAAGATCAATATAAATGATAAATTACCTCTACATTCTCTTCACATTCCTTGCTTGCTGGTTTGAGGCAGTTCTGCCTTCCTAGACAGCTAATTGACAATAAAATACCAAAATAAAAAGGTTCCTCTACAAACAATTCTCCAGTTCTTTTCTCTCTTCTCGTAACAGCTGCCACCTGTTTGTGGAATGGTGGGTGTGTCAGTAGACTTTTAAATACCAATTCAATTGAACTAGAACATTGGTTCTCACAAAATGTTCCTAGGGGCCAAAAGGTTGTCTCTGTGATGTGACTTAGGGCCGCATTGATGCCAGCATGCTGGAGTTTTTGAGGGAGGCTACCGGGGTAGGGTCAATGCCACTAAGGTGGGTGTAGGAGAAGCGAAGTTTATACATCTACTGGCTGAATTTTACGATGTGAAACCAGAAAACCTGGGGTTTAATCCCAGCTTTCCCACTTTACCAAACTGTGTGATCCTAGACAATTACTTTATTTTACTTCCCCCTTTTTTCTTTATTATCATATATAAAAGGAAATCAAAATACATGACCTTACGATGTGTATTGTACAAAACTTTCTCCTGTGTTTGAATTAATAAAGTTGATAATATATAATAGAAACCCAGCTCAAAGAGTGCATTTAAAAACTGACTTGCATCTTAGTTCACTATTGACATTGTTGTGAGGGTGGGGAAAATAATTAATGTATTTAAATTCATGTTTGAAAACTATCACTTTAAAAAAATACTTTTCAATGCAGTGATGAACTAAGGTGACACTTTCTTGCATCTCAATGAAATACACTTAATGAATTTTGAAGAGATTGTATCATATTTTTACACTTTTGCTGAAAGATGTCTTTAAAAACAAAGGTGTTTCTAAAGTTAACCTAGTTGCTAGCTTTCTTTAACTTAATTAAACTTTAAATAAAGGAGTGCCTGTATATTTAACTTCTTTCTCAATGTTAGTGGTGAGTAAAGAAAACAACAGTTCAGTGCTGCTGACACATGGGGGCACATGTAAAGGTCAGGAGGGCCGCATGTGGCCCCCGGGCCATACTTTTAGTATTACTGTACTAAAAAAACAAAGGATGAAGATGAAGTATGTGGGCCAGCTCCATGCTATTTTTACCTTTTCCCTGTTAAAGTACGCCATTCCATTCCAGAGGGCAGCTGGGCTGTGATGGCGGTGCTCCTCTTCCCTCGGCTACAAATCAGCCTAGTCGGCTGGATGTGGCTAGGACTGTGATTCCCTGCCAAAGGGAAACATTGGATGCCAAAGCTACACAGCAGTCATGAGCCCAGTCAAATTCAGTGATCGGGTAATAAGTAAGAATGTAGGTCGCCCAGAGGGGCCACAACCTATGTCTCTATTCATATGTATATGAGAGCAACGGTTTCTCAATTTTTGATTGGAGTTATTGATACAGTTGGGAATTTGAGTTTTTGGGGGCACCGTGTTATTATTAGCCGGTTTTAGGGAATTGCCTAGCATTTTGATTTGGCTAGATATTCTTTCAGAAATTCAGTGTGTGTTTCACTTTGAAGGAAATAAATTCTTGTAAGACAAGATTTATCGCTACCTCCTCTGATGATGATAAGGGTCGGATTGTAGCTAAAACAACCTGGCTTCCAGAACTGCCTCAGCCTCCAGGAGATGAGTCAATGCTGATGACAACAGATGACAACAGAGGAGGTTCTGATTGACACTGTGGCGGGTAATGCTTTCAAAGAAAGTGATAAGCAAAAATGCTCCAAATGAAGGGTGCCACATGATTCATCTACTTCAGATGAGGAGTTGCCCTCAATCTCTTCAGGGAAATATGTAAGGAGAAATGGGATTCCTGAAAATTTGGGACATATTAGACATAAACTGGGGTTCCCGCCCCTCCCAGGTCAATGCTAATTTATTTGAAGATTTAACATCTGCTTGTTGGAGAATGGAAAGGGCCAGATCGGGTGTCCGTTCCTCGTTTGCTACAGAAGCTCTACACTCATGAGTAAACCAATGAGTCCTCACCATACTCTCTTAAGATGGATGCTATCTTGACTCTCATTTTGTGACTTTCTCTAAATCCTGAAAACTGTTCTTCTACTAATGCTTTCTGACATCCTCCACTTATGCGGCCTACTCGACGCAATCATTGGTGAAAGATTCTGATGGATTGGCAACTGCTATCAAAATGGTTCAGATTTCTCTGATCTTTTGGCTATGGAGCAACATGCAAAGCATATAGCCAACGTCTCTTCAGATATTATGAGAGCTTCCTCAGTCGGTATAGGGGTTCTAGTGGCGGCTAGATGGAGTCTCTGGATGTGTAACTCGAAAACAAGATGCCAGACTCTTGGTGTGGGGAGCCTGGCTTGATTGGCACCAAGTCTGGAGACCAGGAAATGGTTAAACTGGAAGGAGTTGGAAGCTGGGTATCAGTGTCTGTAGTGGGGTTTCATTTCAGATGTCAGGTGGTTTAGATTTCACAGCCAAAGCTTATCTCAACAAACAAGCACAGACAAGGTTTTTTTTCACTTGTTAAGTTTTTGGAGATTTTATTCTCGTGGGCAAAGAAGAGGATCATGTCAATATAGCACATCACATTGCAGGGGTCTCAAACAACCTTGCAGTCTCCGTGAGCAGGAAGATTCCTTAATTGACAATCTTCTGCCTTCATCTGAAGATCTTCTTTTGGATTGTCAGGAAATAGGGGGTGCCAGTTATTGACCTATTTGTTATCAGGTCAAATGCCCTGGTGGACAGATGTTGCCCCAGAGCAGGGAGGATGACGCCTGGCAGTTAGATGCTGTGACCCACAGTTGGCCTTTTGGTCTTTTTTTTGCCTTTCGTCCCCCTTGAGGTTTCTTGTCAGGGTCAGCTGAAAGAGAGTTACAGTACGTCTGAATGTTCCAACATGGGCTCACTCATATTTGCATCCTCTCCTGACATCCTTAAGCTACAGAAGGAATGGAGACTCATCTCTAGGCCGTCCCTCTTGGCATTTCCTATCCTACAGTGGGTGGTGCTCCTGAGGCTCTGGCTCGTGGCCTGGAAGCTAAGAGTTTGGGGTTGAGGCAAAGTGGCATTCCTGACTCTTTGGTATCAACTCTACAAACATCTAGGTGATCATCTACTTTGTAGTCCTGCTCCAGCCACTGGGTTTCCTTCAGTGACTAGTGTACCTCAGTGCATTTGGATCCCTCTACTGAAGATCCTTTCCAAGTTAAGGATTTTATGCAGGACAGAGTCTCATTGGGCCCTGGAATTTTCACTCTTAAACTTGAAATGGATGGTATAAAGGCATTCAGAGCATCCAGGGGGGAACCTGCCTGATCCTACTAGTATAGTTCCTAGGCTTTCAAGGGATTGGTCAATCTCCAGCCGGATCCACTGCATCAGTTCCCTTTAAGGGATCACCTTTTGGTGTTAGATGCCCTCAAATTATCATTCCATTGATCTATTGGAACAGATACTTCTTAGGACCCTGACATCAAAAATGTATTTTGTAATGACAATTACCTCAGCAGAAAGGTTGGGCAAATTAGCTGTTCAGAGAAGCACCCTTTTGTGCTAAATATTTGAGGACAGAATAGATCTATTTCCTCTATTTTCTCTTTGCCCAAAGCTTAATTCACCTTTTCACCTGGGAACAGGAAGTGCTTCTTCCACAGATATTGTCTTCTCCAGCTTTTGAGGATAAAGGAGATCTTCATAAGTTAGATGTTAGGAGAGCTGTACTAATTTATTTAGATAGGAGGCCTTTCTTTAGAGTTTCAGTGTCATTATTGTTAATTTAGGTCCCGCACAGAGAGGTTGTAAACCCACTGTGGCTTCCTTAAGCCATTGGATCTTGGACTTTGATGTCTGTGGCCCATAGATTGAATGGTCATTCTCCCCTTTGGGATGTCCAGGGTAGATCTACCGACACTAAACCCACCTCTGTAGTAGAGATTAATGATGCCTCAATTACAGAGAGTTGCACAGAAGCGACCTGGGTTTTTTCATCTACTTTTGTTAATTATTGTAAGATGGCTCATTGCCAATACCTCCAACAGCACTTGGAAGGTCTTCTGCAAAATCAGCATTATGTCTAAATTTGACACAGAAGTCTAAATTTGACACAGAAGGTGAGCTTATATCCGTTTACATTTAAAGTGGAGTTTTGCCCTACTCCATTCGAAGTTCCTTTTCCTCCTACTTAGCCCTGTCCATTAAACACCTTATACTCCCTTATAATAAATGTGTTCTTCCTTATGGAGCCTTTCTTCAACATCCCCCTTCCTTTCGTCTTCATGCTGCCCTCCAGACTCAAATAGGGAAAAAAGCCTAGGGGAGGAGGATAATCTAGGTTTGATATTAAGTACATTATTACTCCATGATTATCATTGGTAAACTTAAACTCAAAGACGGCCCACCAAACTCCATAACATGATTTTTGTTTTCCATTGACCCCAGCTCAATTGGGGGTTGATGTGATTTCCTTTTCAAGTGTCTGTCCACAAAGATCTTTATTGACTTGGTCGCAGATGTTACTCTGAAACATTCTGTGGAGGGTCTACATGCTGATTTTGGCCCCTTATATCCCAGCCTCTAGTCATTCTTTCCCCTTGTTTTCCAAGACCATCTGACTCTAACTCTGGCCTGTTGCCTGATGACATAGTGGTATCCTCACGTTGGCGGCTACTTGACCCTTTTTGCAATTTCCCTTTTCTGGGCTCCATCTCCCCTTAATCAGACAGGTCTGCACTTGAACTCTTGCCTCTGGTCTTACTCTATACTTTATCTCTTCAGTTCAAGCTGATGAGCTGTTCCCACTGGAGCTCCCTCAGGAGCTAGTATAGCCTACACCTTCACCTCAGGCTACCAAAAGTTCCTTTTTAATGAGCAAACTATATTTTATGCTGCAATCACAGGCAGGCACTTACATCTGCTTGTATATGCCAGCCCTTCCAAGAGCCTGCTGGACCGCTGCTGCTGCCACCATCCCAAGAGCCTCTAGCTACCGTTTCCTATGAATCCCGCTTTAATGGCCGAATGGGGCTATCACTCCTTGGGAACAGCTGCCCAGCGCTGGTCGGAGGTTCGTAGGATGCTCAACAGGGGCCATAGGCTATCTTTTCCAGGTTCTGTAAATAAAAAGTATGCCAGCTTGAATTACGGCTCACTGCTCCAGAACACACACAGTTCCTGTCAGTTTCACTGAGACTCTGCGTCTTGGTGGCTCAGATGGGGGGTGCACTAGCACAGTAGCATCCGCATCCTCGAACAAGGCAGGCAACAGAACAGCAGAGTGTCAGAGGCCTGAATAACTTATGAATTTGTCACTTTTTGCCACATAAACTATGATCTGCTGCATAACCTGCAGATAATAACAAAAATAAATTTAGTTTTTAGCACAAACATATCAAAAGTTACAAAAATGTGGCAATATGGGTTCACACAGATTGGAAGGTCCTTTGCCAAGGTTAACTGGTTCATTTTCAGTTGCTTTTTTTCAGTATTTGGGGCCTGTACAAATCCATTTTCCCATAGACACATAATGGGTAAAACCCTTTGATACATCTGACCGTTGGTTGTTAAGGTGGTACCAATGAGGTGACATTTTTGCTCAGACAGTATAAAAAAAGAGTTAAAATAAAATTAAAACAATGAAACAATAGTATCACAAATGTGTTTCATTATGCTGCATAAATTGCCTTTTCTTGCCACATAAGCAAAGCATATGTGCATCAAGACTGAATAAGTAGGCAATTTATAAGGCATTGGCCATCAAAAAGTGATAACTTTGATTTGCAAAACTTAGAGCTGTGAAGAGGGTCTGACTGTGTCCTGCATAACAAGATCAAAGCCTGCATCATGTCTGATGGATAATGAACAAGAAGCTGAAAAATACCAATTTGTTCAAGCAAAGGAGTTAACAAAGTTACAGGCTGTACACTACTTATCTATCTCAAGTTTTGTTCTTTCCACTGAATGATCTTGGTCTAACAACTGTATGTGGATAAGCTTGAGAAGCAGAGTCTTTGAAAACTCCTAATGACATTACATTTCCTGATATGTCTGGACACCCTTCCCAATTGCACAGTGGGTTTGCCCCAACAAGAAAAAGATCTTATTAACTGTTGCATATATTGTGCTCTGTGCAGTTTGTAATTAGAGCATCCTATGTTGATCGATTTGTATTTGAGTGGTCTGTGTCTAGGGTGGCTTAGGGAGTGAAAAATTATGATCTGGACTGCGGCCTTGAGTAGTGGCTAGTGGCTGATATTAATGCTTTGTCCACTGGTTTATGTCATTGATGTATTCAGCTAAGGATGTAGTGAAGTACCCAATACATCAGCTTAAGCATGGGTGCCACTGGCGTAAATTGCATTTTTATATGCCCCTCCGTTCATTTGATCCAAGGCCACAGCAGGTCCTTGCAGGACAGAAGCAGAAAACAATAAATGCTGCAATAATAAATGATCATGAAACAGCAGTGGGGTAGGGGGTGAAAAGAGAGACAAAAAATTAGTAAAATGGTAACGGAAGATATATGAGGAAAATTGAGCAAGAGCGTGTGAGGGAAGGAAGAAGAGTAGAATTAAAATAAGAAACAATGCAACAAAAAGAGGAGACAGAATGGGGCGTAAACAGAGAAAAAATGGGGGTTAAAAATCAAAGATGGAAAAGCAGAAAAAGGAAGGCGGAATGAAGGATGTGCAGCTAGAAGAATAGGTGACAAAACCAAAGAAATACAAAAAGAAAAATGGAAGGAGGGGCCCAAATATGCAAAGCAGGAAAGTACAATGAAATATTGGAAAAATGACATGAGGGAACGAAGGAAGCAAGATTGAAGGAAAGAGAAGGAATTAATGAATGAAATTAAGAACAAAAAGAAGCATGAAAAGGAAATGCGAAAGCATAAATATTGAAAAATAGAAAATTGGAGTGAACAATGAAAAATGACAGGATGACAGAACAATAAAAGGAAAGAAAAAAGATGGAAAGAAGGAAAGGCTGAAAGAAGGAAGCCAATACAAGCAAAGACCGTTTTACCCCAGATTCCTATATACTCATGCTGTGAGAAAGTGCATCTTTTGACATAGTTAGCCCCCCCACCCACTTTTTTCCTGGTATTTGATGTGGTTTCAAAGTTGTTAGTCGCCAGGGCGTCTGCTTCCCAGGTTCCCTGGGCCAGATCTCTTTCCCAAAACTGTTGAGATGCCTTGGCTAAGGGTTGGGCATAGCTGATGGAGTTCCACTCCGCAGAGTTGGTTAAATAACTCAGTGGAATTCCGCGGAGGTGGAGTTCTGTTAGCTGCGGAGAGGCCTGTTAGGCCCAACCCTGCTTAGCACTTCAGAGATCGGGTGCATTCAGGAGGAAAGGGCCATTAGCAGCAAAATCTGCCATTTCAGGCCTCTTGTGCACCAGCCTGCCCGGTGTGCAGTCAGTGCATATAGGGCAGGCCGGTGCACAAGTTCACAAGAGGACTGAAATGGCAGCTTTTACCTGAATTCAGACCCTGGCCGTAGGCAGCAAAAACTGCTGTTTCAAGCCTCTTGTGCACCGGCCTGCCCCATGTGCACTGACTGCACACTGGGCACGCCGGTGCAAAAGAGGCCTGAAACTGCAGCATTCGCTGGCTACGGCCCTGGCCTGAATTCAGACCAGGGCTGTTTCAGGCTTGTGCACCAGTGAGTGTGCACCTAGAAAATAAAATGGGAGGACTTACCTGGGTCCTCATTCCCAGGGGGTCCTCGTTGCCAGTGGTCTGGCAGGGTCCCTGGATCATCCAGAGCTGCTGTGCTTCTGATGAGCAGCTCCACGCAGGTGAGTGCGCACTGCAGCCCAGTTATGGCTACGCTTGCACTGTGTGGCCCGTAACTGAGCTGCAATGCGCACAAAGTGAGCTCCGCTCCGCTGGCGAGTGCCAAGAACTTTGTTAGCACCCCCAGCTGAGTGGAGCTCACCACCCACCCCTAGCATTGGCACAATTGTCAAAATCTCACGCTGCCACTATAAGTCCCTAATAAATGGTACCTAGGTACCCAGAGCATGGGGTACTAAGGGTAGGTCTCTGAGAGCAGCAGTACAGATTGTGCTAACTTCAGGGACCATGCATCCAAGTGCACTCAGCACTGCCATTGCAGGCTCAGTGTCCTGGTGCAATCTAAAATGCAAAACTGAAATGGCATACATCCTGTATGACCTGTCCACTTCACACTGCATGCAATATAGGTAAGTTGTCCCTCTGGCAGGCCTTTTATCCCTAAAGCAGGGTGCACTATACTGAATGTGTGGGCATAGATGCAGGAGCAATATGCCCCTACTATGTCCCTGCCAAACCTGGGACATAGTAAGTGAACAGAGCAACAATGTCACATGCATGTGCTAGACACTGGTCAGAATGAGTTTCACAGCTACTTAATGGCCACTCTGAACCCTGGTTTGTTTGGTATCAAACAACTCAGATCATTACATCCGAACTGGTACCAGTATTGGATTTATTGCAAAATGTACCCAGGCCACCCTAGAGGTGTCCCCTGAAAAAGCTAACTAACCCTGGCATGGTTGCAGGCCAGTCACAACCAGCCTGCCACTACCAGACAAGATTCTGGAACCCTGGGGTGAGAGCCTTTGCTCTTTGGGTTTAGAAAACAAAGCCCTTCTGGACAGAGATGTTACACCTCCTCCCCAAAGATTGTGCACAGCCCTACCTGTGAGCATCAAAGGGATTGCCGCCCTTGAAACGCAACCCCCAGGCCTGCTGCTAGCAGAAGATGGCCGCCTCAATTGCAAACCCCACTTCTGGCTGGAGCAATGGTGGGAAAATGCAAAAAGAACAGCGCTCACCACCCCTAAGGTGCTGCATGCGAGGTGACCCCTCCATTTCATTTTTCTCCATCTTGCATGAAAGGAAATTAGACTATTAGGGATAGGGAAGTGGCCTCTGCCCACAGGAAATGGTCACATAGTGGGTGTAGCCCCTCTAAGGTAAATGACCCATTGGTCACTACTAGGGACTCCATTAAATGCCCACTGAATGCAGTATTTAGTGGGCACCCTAGACCTGCAGATCAGACTCCAAGGACACAAGAAGACCAGCAACAAAGTAGACCCAAGGCTTGAGAACTGCAATCTTGCTGCACAAAGAAAAAGGTGCCAAACCCTGCGTGCTGCATCCAGGGCTCAACAGTCGCTGCTGAGGGGTTGAATGGACATCGGACAGACTCTACGAAACCGCAGAGGACCTCCACCTTTTTGAAAATCACCACAGATCTCCCTCCAGAGTGAAAGCATCACTCCTTGCAACAAAGAAGTAAAAACCAGTAAAGTCCTGTTCACTGACCGGCTGCTGACCACGGAACCGGACACATCAGCTGGACCAAATTTCACCCGACGGACCAGGAGGACAAAGCCTGCAAGTGTGCCAAATGTGATGGCTGAACAGTGCAATAGCCAGGGGTACTGGACCACCAATGGCAGACACCGAGAAGAAAAGTCCACTCCAGAATCTCAAAGGACCTGGAGCATGCCAAAGTTGAGGGACTTCAGGACCCATAAGATCCACACCCCACAATGGCCCTGCTGACCTGCAATCCTCTCTCAAATTGGCCTGCCTCCTGCTTTCAAGGGCTCCTTTGTGCACAGCTCTTGGCTCACATATCTGGTCTGCACCCATCCTCCCTGGCCACTGCACCGGAAAACCAGCTGTGCTCTAAGTGTCCCCCACCCCTTGCGAACTCTAAACTCCAAGGGAACCCACCGGACTCACCTCAAAGCCCGCCTGTGCAGTGCTTTTCCAAGTGGTCCCTGGTGGTGGTCCTGCGCCAGCTCCAAGGACTTTAAGCAGCTGCTCCTGCTGGGACTGGGAGCTGCCTGAACTTCCCCAGCTGGTCCACAGAATATCTCAGCGACCTCGACCTAAAAATAAAAGGAGACATTTGTAAACGCATTGCCTGATTTTATATGCATTTTAAAAAATTTCTTCCATTGATTCCTATGGTGCGTAATTACGCACAGAAGCAAAACATTTTCTAAACTTTGAAAAATCATAATTTTAAAAGTACTTACCCGATTTTGATTATCTTGGTCTTAAAAATGGAATTAAAAATATGAAGTGTTTTTATAAATTGGGCTTAACCCCTTCTGTGCCCAGGACGTAATGGTTGCGTCCTGAGGCACAGTGCTCGTTTGCCCAGGACTTAACCATTATGTCCTGGGCACAGAGCCCAGACGGAGCACTAGCGCTCCCTCTGTGGGGTTCCCCGCACCCCCCCAAGGCAGGGATGGAAGGGGAAGCCCTTCCCCTTCCACCCCCGATCCCCCCACCCCTCCTGTGACATCAGCGCGCGATCGCGCGCTGACTATCACAGAGGCCTCCTCCCATTGTGCTGGAAGCTCAGCTTCCAGTGTGATCGGAAGAGAAATGCAGAGCATTTCTCTTCGGATCACGTGGAAGAGGCCGGAAAGGCTTCAAAGGGAAGGAAATGAATTTCCTTCCCTTTGAAGTCTCTCTGAGATGTTTTAGCAGCCGGATTGCAAGCAATCTGGCTGCTAAAACGCCCACTAGACACCAGGGATTTTTTTCTTTTTTTAGGAAATTGACATGAGGGAGCGACCCCTTGGGCAAGGGTCGCTCCCAGGAGGGGCATTTCTTTATAAGGCCTTTTCTGCCCCCCCGGGGGCAGATCGGGCTATTATTAGGAGCAGAAACCTCTAGGCACCAGGGATCTTTTTTTTTTTGTTTTTTTGTTTTTTTAGAGGTGGGGAGTGACCCCTTAGGCAAGGGTCTCTCCCCTAGGGGGCAAATTATATTTAGGCCATTTCTGCCCCCCTTGGGGGCAGATTGGCCTTTTTTTATGAGGACAATCTGCCCCCAAAGTGGACAGAAACCACTAGACACCAGGGAGTTTTTTTACGTGAATTTCACGCAAGGGGAGTGACCCCTTAGGCAAGGATCGTTCCCCTAGGGGACAAATTTATTTTAGGCCATTTCTGCCCCCCTGGGGGGCAGATCAGCCTATTTTAATTAGGCCGATCTGCCCCCAATGGGTGCAGAAGCCACTAGGCACCGGGGATTTTTTGTTTGTTTTACAGATGGTGAGTGACCCCTTAGGCAAAGGTCGCTCCCCTGGAGGGGCAAACCACTTAGGCAACAGGGATTGGTGTGTGTGTATGCGTGTGTTTTCTTTAGGGGGGCAGCCCCTTGGGTAAGGGTTCTACCACCCAGCATTGTCTCATCTATGCCGATAAAAATTCTGCTGCACTTGTCAGCCTAAAAATGTTTTTTTGCAAACTGCCCTTTTGGACCCCCTTTATTCCCCATCAATATCGACATGTTTTTGGCTCTTCCCTTTCACAAGCACTTGGCCCACCTACACAAATGAGGTATCATTTTTACCGGGAGACTGAGGGGAACATTGGGTGGTATGAAATGTGTCACAGTGCGGTGATCCCACACAGAAATGTGGGAAAAATTTGTTTTTTTTAGCTAAATTTGAGGTTTGCTGAGGATTCTGGGTAAGAAAACATTGGGGGATCCACGCAAGTCACACCTCACTGGACTCCCTCGGGTGTCTAGTTTTCAGAAATGTCTGGGTTTGGTAGGTTTCCCTAGAAGGCTGCTGCGCCCAGGACCAAAAACACAGGTACCCCCCCTGCAAAAACAGGTAGTTTTGTATTTGATAATTTTGATGTGTCCAGATAGTGTTTTGGGCCATTTCCTTTTGTGGGTGCTAGGCCTACCCACACAAGTGAGGTACCATTTTTATCGGGAGACTTGGGGGAACGCTGGGTGGAAGGAAATTTGTGCCTCCTCTCAAATTCCAGAACTTTCTGTCACCGAAATGAGAGGAAAAAGTGTTTTTTTTGCTCAAATTTTGAGGTTTGCAAAGGATTCTGGGTAACAGAATCTGGTCAGAGCCCCACAAGTCACCCCATCTTGGATTCCCCTAGGTGTCTAGTTTTCAAAAATGTGCTGGTTTGCTAGGTTTCCCCAGGTGCCGGCTGAGCTAGAGGCCAAAATCCACAGTAGGCGCTTTGTAAAAAACACCTCTGTTTTCTGTGAAAAAATGTGATGTGTCCACGTTATGTTTTGGGCCATTTCCTTTCGTGGGCGCTAGGCCTACCCACACAAGTGAGGTACCATTTTTATCGGGTGACTTGGGGGAATGCTGGGTGGAAGGAAATTTGTGGCTCCTCTGAGATTCCAGAACTTTCTTTCACCGAAATGAGAGGAAAAAGTGTTTTTTTGGTCAAATTTTGAGGTTTGCAAAGGATTCTGGGTAACAGAACCTGGTCAGATCCCCACAAGTCACCCCATCTTGGATTCCCCTAGGTGTCTAGTTTTCAGAAATGCGCTGGTTTGCTAGGTTTCCCCAGGTGCTGACTGAGCAAGAGGCCAAAATCCACAGTAGGCACTTTGCAAAAAACACCTCTGTTTTCTGTGAAAAAAAGTGATGTGTCCACATTGTGTTTTGAGCCATTTCCTTTTGTGGGCGCTATGCCTACCCACACAAGTGAGGTACCATTTTTATCAGGAGACTTGGGGGAACACAGAATGGCAAAACAAGTGTTATTGCCCCTTGTCTTTTTCTACATTTTTTCCTTCCAAATGTAAGGCAGTGTGTAAAAAATACGTCTTTTTGAGAAATGCCCTGTAATTCATATGCTAGTATGGGCACCCCGGAATTCAGAGATGTACAAATAACCACTGCTTCTCAACACCTTTTCTTGTGGCCATTCTTGAAATACAAAGGTTTTCTTGATACCTATATTTCATTTTTTATATTTCAGCAAAAGAATTGCTGTATACCCGGTAGAGAATAAAAACCCATTGCAAGGTGCAGCTCATTTATTGGCTCTGGGTACCTAGAATTCTTGATGAACCTACAAGCCCTATATATCCCTGCAACCAGAAGAGTCCAGCTGACGTAACAGTATATTGCTTTCAAAACAAAAATCTGACATCGCAGGACAAAGTTACAGAGTAAAACGTGGAGAAAAATTGCTGTTTTTTTCACCTTAATTTCAATATTTGTTTATTTCAGCTGTTATTTTCTGTAGGAAACACTTGTAGGATCTACCCAAATGACCCCTTGCTGAATTCAGAATAATTGTGTCTACTTTTCAGAAATGTTTAGCTTTCTGGGATCCAGCATTGGTTTGTCACCCATTTTGGTCACTAACTGGAAGGAGGCTGAAAGCACAAAAAATAGTAAAAATGGGGTATGTCCCAGTAAAATGTCAAAATTGTATTGAAAAATTGGGTTTTCCAATTCAAGTCTGCCTGTTCATGAAAGCTGGGAAGATGGTGATCTTGCCACCACAAACCCTTTGTTGATGCCATTTTCAGGGAAAAAACCACGAGCTGCCTTCTGCAGCCCTTTTTCCCCATTAAAAAAAATAATAATAAATTCACTGTATTTTGGCTAATTTCTTGGTCTCCTTCAGGGGAACCCACAAAGTCTGAGTACCCCTAGAGTCCCTATGATGTTGGAAAAAAAGGACGCAAATTTGGCGTGTGTAGCTTATGTGAACAAAAAGTTAAGAGGGCCTAAGCGCGAACTGCCCCAAATAGCCAAAAAAAGGCTCGGCACAGGAGGGTGAAAAGGCCTGGCAGCGAAGGGGTTAAGTTGTTCTTTTGAGCGTGTGCCCACTTTTATTGATACTGTGAGAACAACAAATGCTTAGCACTTCTCCAAGATTGGCCCCATGCTTGACCATGCTACCATACAAATTAGAGCATTTGGGCGTCTAGTTTATACCTCTGTAAACCAAGGCGTGGTTGCTTTGACTTTCTGCCCAGTGCACATCATTGTTGTACACTATATAGAGAGCCAGCCTCCTACACATGCTATACAATTCATAATTTTGCATCATTTTTGCAAATTTGACCAGAGGCAACAGTTCCCTCTGGCTTTTACAGGAAGGATCAAGATTGCTCATTTTGCTTGACCTTTTAGTGTCATATTGCTCAAAGTCCGGAATATTTTATTTTCCTGGCTACTCCCTTGTATGCAACATCGTGTAGTTTTTAGTAGTGCCTTCCATTGTAAGAAATTGAACGAGGCACAACAAGGATATTTATGTACATAGTAGAATCAAATTTGATCAAATGGTGTCTATGTGAGAGATAAATAAAAGAAAGTAATAACGTATTATTTTGAAGAAATGTTATAGAATTGCTGTTTTCAAGCCAATGCACATACACCTTATTGTATATGAAAGGCAATTATACCCCAATTAACATTTTGTAAAATCTGTATTTGAATTAAACTGTTTGTCATATTACAAAAAGTAAATTCAAAAGACTTTTCCTTTGAGGACTATGATCATACTATTATTGATATAAAAGGGAAGTGATTCCAATTCAGAAATTATTTTACAATAGAAAGGTTGCAATTGTCAGTGGCTATAATACTTAGTCCCACTCCACTAGTAAAGTTTGGTACGCGTGTCTGCTGTCCCCCATAGGATGCGTTCCATGTAAATACCTGTCAAGTTTCATTTCAAATATGTAGCCTAAACTGTTAGAAAATGACTTGAGGTATATAACATGAGAGTAAACATAATGCACTTTTATCGAGGCATACATTTGGAATCGAAGGGAAAAGTCGGAGGATGGGCATTAACCCTTGACAGCCCGGATGCTTGTGCACTCCTATTCCTGATAGTTTCTTCAAAGGCTACACTTATCTTATGCAAATATTGGTGGGGCAGTTGCCTTCATATTTGCACATTGGTGCTATGACCCATATGTGCATGTCTTAAGGGCGTACTTGGTATACCTTTCTATGACGTCTATGTACATCAACAGGGCAGTCATACAGTTACAACCGAAGGCTTACCAGCTCTATGCTCGGTTTTCCTTAGGCCAGACGATGGATTGCTGGATTGTGCAATAAGGTCCTAAATTTGAAAGAAATAGGTAAGTGGTATTTTATAGGAAGTAACAAATAGATCCCGCTGTTGTGCCAATAGATTGTAGAGGATTTGCCTTACTTACTTTCAGATTGCTAGTGGCTTATTGAATGGAGGTAAACAATGCAGACCTGGTCGTATTTTACTTCTAACAGCGTTCTAGTGTTGCAGCAACATTCTTTCAGTGCACATATAATGTCACAGGTAATGATTTTACGTCTGGTTTATGTTTTTAAAAGTGCTTCTAGTCTTGTGTTGAAGACATTTATTATGGCCATGGTGCCAGCTCCTGGATGGAAATCCTTTCACTAGACGAAAGACATCTTTCCAACACTGTTATAACACTGTTTAACACACATTAAGAGAGGTCAGTTGTAATTAATAGTATTTCAAGCCTCTCCAGTGAGAGATAATGTGGAGCTTTAAAGAGATATGTGGTTTGGACTTCGGCCTAGGGAACTTTTGGCCATTATAATCACCGAGCATTTAAACAGAGTCCCTCGAATTATCGATTGAAATACCTCACTTTTACAGACGCACAAAATACGATTAGAATGAAATAGTTGGGATAAGAGAAGTTAGCTTATTTCGGCAAGTTCTCCTTCACTATGATAAAAATTGCACACATGAAAAATACAAGTGAAATAAATATAGCACTAATGCTTAGAGAAGCAATAAAGTAGGGGCAGCAAGTTAGATATTATATATATATCACAATAACAACAAAATTGTTATCACCCTGGAGGGAGGGCCCCTATAGGTCTTTGTGAAGGTTTTCTGAAGGGAGATGTTTTCTTTGAAAACATGTTTCTGTTTGATGCACTCTAGGATGGGGGGCTGGGGGAGGGTTGCCACACCGAAAGAGGAAAGGAGGGATGAATAAATCAGAGTCCTGCTTACTGTCTTTCTTCATTGGTTATTAAGAAGGTAGGTCCTCTTTAGGATTATTAAGAAGATCATTCCTATAGGCTTGCAATGGAAAGACATAGAGTTGTCTTTCCCTCTCACCTGCCAAGGAACATAGATATTATTAGAGAGAGGGGCATAGTTTCATCAAACCCTCTGCCATAACAAGAGTGTTTGGAATGCTGGTTTGTGCCCATGGAGCTCAATGATTTAATTTGACTATCTTTAAATATTTTATACAGTAAAGTGTCCGTAGATCACTTCTTGTAGTGTTTTGTGTTTGTGATGTAAGGGACCATCATTCCTCGTATGCTGCTACGTGATTATATAGGAGTTAGGGGTTTTGCAATGCATGGGAGATGGTGAATATTTAAAGAAGTTCAGCGTAAATAGATTCTGCTTCCAAGTGAGTGAGTTGGTAGGCATGGGTTCCATCAGAGGGTGTCGCCCCCTTCGCTATCATAGGAAATATTATGTAAAATAGAAATCAAATCATTTGTAGTAGAAAAGTACAATTTTAAGATAACAAGTAAACCACAGTAGCTATTATATACAATTCTGAATCTGCAATCATGAACTCATTCTATACTCTCATGATGCGTGAAATGGTCTACCCAGAGATTCTGGGGGAAGATGTGTTTAACTTCTAGACAATTTGGCAAAATGTCATGGGGATACGGGTAGTCCTTTACCAACAAATTGACCAAATTCCACAGCTTTTACTGAAAGTTCAAATAAAGAGTTTAAAAAAGAGTATGCAATTTGACATAGCCTCCTATTATCTTTTAAAAATTTCTGTTGCATCTTTCTTCATTCTATTTTTTACCTCATTTTATTTACCCACCCTGCCTAGTCCACATAACGTTTCAGTCAGTTCTCATTAAAGAGATTCTGCTCGCAGGGAGCTATGTTTGAACTTGAAAAGTCTCAAAGATTTCATAATCTCAGTTATCAGAAAGCAAAGCTATTCCTATTCAAAAGCTAGGGCTACTATTCACACTACACATAACAGACACAAATGTAAGTTTACAAAAACCTTACATTTGTTGTACTATATAGCAGCAGTCATGATAATGTCATAAAAGATAAATATAAATTATACATTACCTCTACGTTCTCTTCACATTCCTTGCTTGCTGGTTTGAGGCAGTTCTGCCTTCGTAGACAGCTAATTGACAATAAAATACCAAAATAAAAAGGTTCCTCTAAAAACAATTCTCCAGTTCTTGTCTGTCTTCTCGTAACAGCTGCCACCTGTTTGTAGAGTGGTGGGTGTGTCAGTAGACTTTTAAATACCGATTCAGTTGAACTAAAACATTGGTACTCAAAAACATTTTCCTAGGGGCCAAAAAGTTGTGTCTGTGATGTGACTTAGGGCCGCATTGATGCCAGCATGGTGGAGTTTTTGAGGGAGGCTACCAGGGGTAGGGTCAATGCCAGTAAGGTGGGTGTAGGAGAAGCGAAGTTTATACATCTACTGGCTGAATTTTACAATGTGAAACCAGAAAACCTGGGGTTGAATCCCAGCTTCCCCAGTTACCAAACTGTGCGATCCTAGACAATTACTTTATTTTACTTCCCCCCTTTTTCTTTATTATCATATATAAAAGGACGTCAAAATACATGACCTCACGATATGCATTGTACAAAACTTTCTCCTGTGTTTGAATTAATAAAGTTGATAATATATAATAGTAACCCAGCCCAAAGAGTGCACTTAAAAACTGACTTGCATCTTACTTCACTAGTGACATTGTTGTGAGGGTGGGGAAAATAATTAATGTTTTTAAATTCATGTTTGAAAATTATCACTTTAAAAAAATACTTTTCAATTCAGTGATGAACTAAGGTGACACTGTTCTGCATCTCAATGAAATACACTTAATGAATTTTGAAGACATTGCATCAAGTTTTTACACTTTTGCTGAACGATGTCTTTAAAAATAAAGGTGTTTCTAATGTTAACCTAGTTGCCTCCTTTGTTTAACTTCAATTAAACTTTAATTAAAGGAGTGCATGTATATTGAACTTCTTTCTCAATGTTAGTGGTGAGTCAAGAAAACAACAGTTCAGTGCTGCTGTTGACACATGGGGGCGCATGTAAAGGTCAGGAGGGCAGCATGTGGCCCCCGGGCCATACTTTTAGTATTACTGTACTAAAAGAAACAAAGGGTTAAGATGAAGTATGTGGGCCAGCTCTATGCTATTTTTACCTTTTCCCTGTTGAGGTACGCCATTCCAGAGGGCAGCTGGGCTGTTATGGCAGTGATCCCTTGCCTCAGCTACAAATCAGTCTAGTCGGCTGGATGTGGCTAGGATTGTGATTCCCTGCCAAAGGGAAACATTGGATGCTGAAGCTACACAGCAGTCATGAGCCCAGTCAAATTCAGTGATGGGGTGATAAGAAAGAATATAGGTTGCCCAGAGGGGCCACAACCTATGTCTCTATTCATATGTTTATGGGAGCGACAGTTTCTCCATTTTTGATTGGAGTTATTGATACGGTTGGAAATTGGTGTTTTGGGGGGGCACCAGTGTTATTATTAGCCGGTTTTAGGGAATTGCTTAGCATTTTTATTTGGCTAGATATTCTTTCAGAAATTAAGTGTGTGTTTCACTTTGGAGGAAATACATTCTTGTAAGAGGAGATTTAGCTCTTCCTCCTCTGATGATGATGAGGGTCGGATTCTAGCTAAAGCAATCTGGCCTCCAGAACTGACTCAGCCTCCAGCAGATGAGTCAATGCTGATGACAACAGATGACAACAGAGGAGGTCTGATTGACACTGTGGCGGGTAATGCTTTCAAAGAAAATGATAAGCGAAAAGGCTCCAAATGAAGGGTGGCACATGATTCATCTACTTCAGATGAGGAGTTGCCCTCAATCTCTTCAGAGAAATATGTAAGGAGAAACGGGGTTCCTGAAATGTTGGGACATATTAGACATAACCTGGGGTTCCCGCACCTCCCAGGTCAATGTTAATTTATTTGAAGATTCAACATCTGCTTGTTGGAGAATGGAAAGAGCAAGATCGGGTGTCCGTTCCTCGTTTGCTACAGAAGCTCCACACTCACGAGTAAACCAATGAGTCCTTACCTGACTCTCTTAAGATGGATGCTATTTTGACTCTCATTGTGTGAACTTCCCTAAATCCTGAAAACTGTTCTTCTACTGATGCTCCAGATAAAAAGGTGGACAGCTCCTTGAAAAGGGGTTTTCAGCACAGAACCTTTCTGACATCCTCCACTTATGTGGCCTACTCGACGCAATCACTGGTGAAAGATTTTGATGGTTTGCCAACTGCAATCAAAATGGTTCAGATTGCTCTGATCTTCTTTTGGCTATGGAGCAACATTCAAGGCATATAGCCAACATCTCTTCAGATATCAGGAGAGCTTCCTCAGTTGGTATAGGGGTTCTAGTGGCAGCTAGATAGAGTCTCTGGATTTATAACTCGAAAACAAGATGCCAGACTCTTGGTGTTGGGAGCCTGGCTTGATTGTCACCAAGTCTGAACACCAGGAAATGCTTAAACTGGAAGGAGTTGGAATCTTGGCATCGGTGTCTGTAGGGGGGGTTTATTGCAGATGTCAGGTGGTGTTAGATTGCATAGACAACATCACAGCCAAAGCTTATCTGAACCATGAAGGACAGACAAGGTTTTTTTCTCTGGTAAAGATTTTGGAGATATTATTCTGGTGGGCAAAGAAGCGGCTCATGTCAATATATCACATCACATTGCAGGGGTCTCAAACAACCTTGCAGTCTCCGTGAGCAGGAAAATTCCTTCTTTGACAAACCTCTGCCTTCATCCAAAGATCCTCTTTTGGATTGTCAGGAAATAGGGAGTGCCAGTTATTAACCTATTTGTTACCAGGTCAAATGCCCTGGTGGATAGATATTGCTCCAGAGAATGGAGGATGATGCCTGGGAGGTAAATGCAGTGACCCGCAGTTGGCCTTTTGGTCTTTTTTTTGCCTTTCGTCCCCCTTGAGGTTTCCTGTCAGGGTCAGCTGGGAGATAGTTACAGTACTTCTGAATGTGCCAACATGGGCTCACTCATGTTTGAATCCTCTCCTGACATCCTTAGAGAAGGAATGGAGACTAATCTCTAGGTCGTCCCCTTTGGTATTTCCTGTCCTACAGTGGGAGGGCCTCCTGAGGCTCTGGCTAGTGGCCTGGAAGCTAAGAGTTTGGAGTTGAGGCAAAGTGGCATTCCTGACTCTTTGGTATCAACTCTACAAACATCTAGGTGATCATCTACTTTGAAGTCCTGCTCCAGCCACTGGTTTTCCTTCAGTAACTGGTGTAGCTCAGTGCATTTGGACCCCTCTACTGAAGATCCTTTCCAAGTTAAGACTTTTATGCAGGATGGAGTCTCATTGGGCCCTAGAATTTCCATTCTTAAACTTGAGATGGGTGCTATAAAGGCATTCAGAGCATCCAGGGGGAACCTGCCTGATCCTACTAGTATAGTTCCTAGGCTTTTAAGGGATTGCTCAATCTCCATCCTGATTCCCTGCATCACTTCCCTTTATGGGATCACCTTTTAGTGTTAGTGGCCCTCAAATTATCATCCCATTGAGCTATTGGAACAGATACTTCTTAGGACCCTGACATCAAAAATGTATTTTGTAATGACAATTACCTCAGCAGAAAGGTTGGGTGAATTATCTGCTCAGAAAAGCACCCTTTTTTGCTAAATATTTGAGGACAGAATATCTCTATGTCCTCTACTTTCTCTTTGCCCAAAGCTTAATTGACCTTTTCACCGGGAACAGGAAGTGGTTCTTCCACAGATATTCTCGTCCCCGGCTTCAGAGGATTAGGGAGATCTTCAGAAGTTATATGTTAGGAGATCTGTACTAATTTTTCTAGATGGGAGTCATTCCTTTAGAGTTTCAGTGTCATTATTGTTAATTTAGGCCCCGCACAGAGAGACATGGCTTCCTTTAGCCATTGGATCTTGGACTTTGATGTCTGTGGCCCATAGATTTAATGGTCATTATCCCCTTTGGGATGTACAGGGTAGATCTATCCACACTAAACCCACCTTTGTAGTAGAGATTAATGATGCCTCAATTACAGAGACTTGCAGGGCTGTGATCTGGGCTTTTTAATCTACTTTTGTTAATTATTGCAGGATCTCACAGAACCTAGGGCCAGATGTATGAAAATATTTTGCACTCACAAACGGTAAAATCGGCCGTTTGCGAGAGCAAAATAGTGGTCTGCAATGCATGAAAGGCATTCTCAGACCACAAAGAAGAAATTGCAAAAATTGCGTTTTTTTGCATTGTGACCTAGATTTTGCGAATCCAAATTTGCGATTCGCAAAATCCAGGTTGCAAGGCAATGCTGCAAAAAATCACAAATTGCGATTTTTCGCAGAATGGTATTTTGCACATGCAAAATACCATGATCTGCAACCAGGTGGTAACGTGGTGCAAAATTTAAAAATGCAGTAAAACTGCATTTTTAAATTGAACATGTAAAGCACACATGTCAAAAGGGCACCTTACATGTTAAAAAAAAAAAATTGGGGTGCAGGAGAGGGGGCCTTAGGCCCCCAGCATCCTGGCCTTTTGCATTTCCAAAATTGTGATTTCTGGTTCAGAAATCGCAATTTTGGAAATGCAAATAATTCGCAGCTATGGGCCAACAGGCCCATAGCTGCGAATGGGGCCGGTATCGCAATTTGCGATTCGGTAATAGCATTTGCGATTTTTAAGAAATCGCTATTACCGATTTGCAAATGTGATACATGGCCCTTTGCGAGTCGGTAATAGCGATTTCTTAAAAATCGCTATTACCGAATCGCAATGGGCCGTGATCATACATCTGGCCCCTAGTTCTGGACAATGTTCTTGGTTGTAAAATTCTAGCTGCTATGAAGTAGTAGCAATTTTTGAGCTTGTGTGCAGATCTGATTAACCCTTATTTCTGAAGCATTCATATTACAGTTGTCCTGGGCGTTCTTTGACTTGGTACACCCCAAACCAGTAAGTAAGTAAAGTGAGGATGATGTGTCAAATACTTACTGGAAATCACATTACTACAAGTCCGTCCTCACTTTCCTTACTTATGTCTCTAATTCTCCCCCTCCCAAATTTTCCAGCCAACTGTGAACAGAGACATACTGTGTGCTTGGAACTGACAGGGGGATTGTTGGGGGAGGGACTCCTTTATTTCAGTATTTTATTAGCAATTGGATGTCTAGGGAAGCAGGACTGCCTCATGCTAGTAATTAAGGAAAGTGAGAAAAGACTTAGAGTGATGCGATTACTGGTAAATAATTTAAGCACTATCCCCACATTTGTCATTGAACATAGACGTAGCAGCAGGTGCCCTATGGCTCCAAGTTTAGCTACGTTATGATAATGTAATAATTTTGTTCTTTTAATATTTTGATAATACACTCCAGCAGACTCTTACTTTAGGGTTTATAAACTCATCATTTCCTACCTTTTTTTTGGTTACTGTTAGGAAGCATTGTATTTTTAAGCTCTTATGCCACACTCACAGAGCCTTGTATGGTGAGGGTCCATTATACCTACATACAAGGTTCAGGTTTTAGCAGCCAGCCAGAAAACATAGATCATTTGACAAGGCACTAGTTACCCCTGCTCCATACAGACTACCCATTGTGGATGAGACTTTATTTCCCACCTTACTCCTTACCACAGGAATAATTGGCCCTTATATATTCACTCTTGTCATACCTTTACTGTTTTTCAAAGATTGTTTAAAATCTCATTAGTTTAGCTAATCAGCTTTTGTTCCAGGCCTGCCTTCTAGTTGCTTATCTATGTATTAGCCTTTAGCCTAGAGTTACTCCTGACGATCTGAGCTTTTCACATTCAATTAAATGCTGATGACATACCATAAGCTTACATTTGTAAATTCACAAGCTTGGTCCACAAATGCAAGTTAGACAATGCCACCATTGTCTCCACCTTTAACAGTCAATTTTTTAATTCCCCAACTATACCTTGCAACCCCCCCCCCGCATGCACTGCTTCTGACCTTTAGTTGTCTGCAGGTAGGGTTTTGGCTTTCTGAAAGGGTGCTGGTCACATGCAGCAGGGGCTTTGTCATAGGAACTGGGAAGAGGCCATGCCCTATAGCCCACCCCTGCTGCACATGGCCTACAGCTGTGTACAGTGGGGTGTGGCCTACATATGAGTCTGGGTGCAGGGACCTACATCCAACCCCTCAGCCTCCCTAGTATGCATTCGGAGCTGTGTGGTGCACCTTGAAGGCCAGCACCACAGAAATATCACAGTATCATGAATAAAAATATTTTTTTTAAACAAAGAAAAATAAAATGTGATTTGGTTGTCCACAGTGGGACGGGGGTCAGTGGAGTGTTGGGTAAAAAGACGTGGCAAGACACTAGGCCCTGTGGACAACCGTCCCTTTCACTCAGGAAGGTGGGCTTGGCCGCAAGGCCAAACTTGAAGGTCTACTCCCCACTGTGTATGGCCAAAGTACAGAGAAGGGAGTTCTTCACCTGCAGGGGTTTGAGCACAGGTCCTGGGCAGAGGCAAAGTCCAGCCACCAACCCTACTCTGCACACAGCCAAAGGCCTTGCATAGTGATGGATTGGCTGTCTGCGTGAGGTTGCATTCAAGGCATGGCTGGAAGCCATGTTTAGAGGGGGAGTTGACTGCATATAATTTTTTTTTTAAAAATGAAATTCACTGTCAAAAATCAAAGGTTAAATTGCCATTATATTTAGCTGTGGTTATAAGTTCTTACATTCTTTAAAAAAAAAAAAAACTCGGGAATTTACTGAAACAAAAGTTAAAATGACATTACAGTTAGGTATGGTAATAAGATATTAGCTTACGTTCAAAAGAAATCCTTGAACTTCACTGAAAAAAGCAAGGGTAAAGTGACACTAGTGTTAGGCATTGAAATAACACAACAACTAATGTTTTAAATACAAAATAACACTGAAATTCTCCAGTTATAGTTTACTGAGCTAGCTATAACTTTTGCACTCACTATGCACTGCTTATGAAAATCACATATTACATCAATCATGGTAGGAAATCCACCTTGCATGGCCATCCTGGATTTTTGTCCTTTACTGGACCCTATTTTGTTTTTGCTATCTTTATCATTCTCGGCACTTTACCCCTGCTAACCACTAATAAAGAGCCTGTACACCCCTTTAAACATGGTTAGCTAATTTGTATGTTTATTGCGCCTATACGTCTCTAGTATAGGATGTATAAAGTTTAACCAAGGCATGGAAGTTAAATGCCACTAGTGGACTGTTGTACCCATTGTGCCTTCCACTACAGTGAAAAGAAATCATGGCCTCAAGCCTACCTTGTGTAGCCTAACTTCAGCAGTTCATCCTGTTAAAATAACCCTATGTGTCAGTTGAAAAACCTCATTTTTAAGTATTAGTAAGTCAACCTTAAGTGAACCTTGTAGCCTATAAGGTATGGTGCATGGTATTTAAAAGGTGGACATATAGAAAATTAATATTACCATGTCCCTACAGTGACAGAGCTCTAAAAGCTATTTTTACTATGGCAGGCTTAGCTGTACTATGTAGAAAACCAGAGTTCAGATAAAAGTACTAGTACTGTATCTGGGGAATGGGACCATCTAGAAAAATAATATAATGAAACCACAATTTTTAATAGGTATTAAAAATCCAATTCAGTGGGTAAGTCTGATTTTTAATAAGTATTAAAGGAAAGCTAACTTTAGAAAGCTGCTCTTCAGTTGTCTGAACTGTTAGAAGACTTAGTGGCATAAACCTTTGCCAGTTCATAGAATGTGTTCCACCTTGAATAGTTGTGAAAAAGCTGGAAAATGCCTCCCAGGAGCAAACAATAGGCCGACCTGAATGGGCAGTGATAACTCCTCTGAAGTCCACAGAATATACAGTGTGGGGGCTCTGGGCATCCTTTTTGACACCACACTGTCAAATCCTGCTTGACAGGTTGGTTGAGCCATATTTATCATACGGGGCACATTTGAAATGGAGAGTACAGGATTTGATGATAGTTCTTGTGGATCCTCTGTCTTGTTGCTGAAGGACCCTGCTTTTGTCCTATCAGAGTTATGTCTCTGGATTTTTTGTGGGTACACTGCCTGCCTCAAACTGAGTTTTAGTGTTAGTTGTGGAAGGTTAATATTAGTACCATAGAACACTTTCTACACACACACACCCAACCCTTAGAGCTCCAGTTTAGTTTGGCTGAAGACACTTGCCATCTTAAAAATGCACTGACACATGGCATTCTTGCCCTGTTTGAAGTAAGGCAAACAGGAACTCCTCAAAAGGTGAGTAAGGTTGGCCCAGGGAGCTTTTACACAATTGATTAGGGCATGTCCGTGAGTCATTTCCACCCACTAGCTAGTGCCATGCATAAATGTGGTGCTTCCAGGCACTTACTTCTGTACCTGCAGAAGGTCAGCAAAGGAGTGGGCCTGTTGTCTTTGATGGGAGAAGAGCAATGAAGGACTGGACCTGCTCTCTTTGTACTCAAGTCAAAGCAGTGTACTCCAAGGGTCAGTTGACTGACCTCATGTGTTGCTACAGGGATACAGTAAGCTGTCAGAGGCCTTTTGCTGTAAGTACCAGCTGACCAAACGCTACTGGCCTGATGTGCCTTTCCTGAGGTTCTGGGGACCTTAGAACTTTTCTTTTGTGGCTGGTTGGGATTCAAAAGACTAAGTTAGAAGGTAAAATCCTTGACCCTGATGAACCTGATTGGTGTATCCAACCTGTGCTCCATTGCTGTGTGCTTCAAATCGTGCCTAGGTCCTGGTTTACAGCGACCATTTACTATAATTTTTTCACTTAACATCTTCAAAAATTATTTATCTATGGGTCCCCTTATTGGATTTGTTGTCCTTTTGGTGTCATTTTGCTTTATACATTTTACTCTTTTTTCTAATTCAGTTTGGAATTTTTATTGTTTTGCATTTTTACTTTATTACTTTTTTGGGACTGCATAAATACTTTACAGCTTGTCCTAGATTAAGGCTGTCTGCTATGTGCCAAGGACTTTAGTAACTTTGAAGGTTCTCCCTGATAAAGGCAATTGTTATACTTTGATGTGGGTTGTCATCCACCCCCAAAAATAATCCAATTTCTCACACAACTCATGGCAGTTTAAATGACCTCCTTGATGACCTCTCGAATAACATCATTGATGATATCCTGGTGTGGTACAATTCCATTCAGTAGTTTTCAAGACATCAGTGTAGAATACTTTGTTCTTAGGGGCCTGAAAGGGTTAAAAGATAAAGACAGCTGGACTGTTAATGTGCAAATCTTTTGCAGACAAGTGACTCCCCTCAGGATTCACAAATCCAACTAAAACAGTAAAGGTACATCAAGGGTTTATTTTGCTTTTTCTTCCATCATCCACAACAAATGTTTTGCACTGTGATTGGCTGGCTGTCACAGAAATATGTATGTTGTAGCTGCCATTTCACAGCAAGGTGCCCCAAGCATAGTGTTGGGGAAAATAAAAATACGACATAAGAGAGTAGGGTGATCATATGCTGATCTAGACCGAGGTGGATCATCCCCAAAGGGACCCTACCTGGACTTTAAAATGTTTTTATTGCAGTGTTTATGAATCCCGGACCCTATCTCAGTTCCGCAGACCCTGCTGAACTCTCAGTATTTATTTCAATGTGTTAAACTCAGAAAAGTTCTGTTTTCGTCCTAGACGCATTTCACCTAGTTTCACCTGGTGAACTTTGTGTGGAGAAGTAATGCTGGATCTGTGCACGAATTGCATACCACATGTAATACAGATTTTGCCATTAAAGCCTCAATCAGCATTAGCGGCCCAATTACATGAGAGATTGAGTCAGCCCCTACTCAGAACATGGAGAGTTAGGTTTGATTGTCCACATATCTGCACATTGGGTGATAAAATGAGAAACTGATCTCTTTTTTCCGCTGAGGTGGTCAGATTTCTAGTACAGCTTTTCTGCCTATGTGTGAGCAGGTTTACTTTTCGCACATGCTGATGACAAACATATCACATCCCGATTGTGCATATCTTACAATACTCCAAGGATATGATGGGAATTCCAGCCCTCTTGGCCTGTAATGCATTGAAGGCATAGGGTATCTCAATTTACCTGAAAAATAGAGATAACAAAGTAAGCTTGGGAATACCATCCCTGACATCGAGACAATTGCAACTTTGATTGAAATACTAACAGCATTTGAAGAATGGGTGGTACGTTGTTTGCTGTTTTAGTCTAATCAGCCAAAGCAGAACTATTTTATGTATTCTTTTCTTTTTGTGTTGCAGACACAACCCACATAAAAAAAAAAATTCCGCTGTTCCCGAATGCCAGCAATATTTATGAAGATCTGGCTGTTTTGCAGAAGACGGCAAGTTTGTGGTACTCTTCAGAAAATGACTCGAAAGAGGCTAATTCGAGCCAATCCCATTCTCGAAAGAAGAGATTTTTGTCATACCCAAGATATGTGGAAGTCATGATCACGGCTGACAGTAAAATGGCGCGCCACCATGGGCGAAACTTGCAACATTATATTTTGACTATCATGTCAATAGTGAGTAAAATTATTGCCTTTTATCAACGTGTTGAACGATGCTTCTAATATTGAATGTATATGAAACATTTATGATCTAATGCTTCACAAAGTTTAATGTAAAATCTGTCATGCATAGGCACTGCAATAATGAAATGATGTTATTATGCATTAAAGTGTTCTAAAATCATTTTGATAGTTATCAAGCGTAACTAAATGTTCATATTTAAGGTTATTCTGTAGCCCTAGTTGTATTTTGTAAGCTGCCCTTGATTCATGACAACCCCGTTTGTGCTGCTTTGAAGAAATCTGTTTAACTGACAACCTCTTGTGAATGGTAAAATTTGTAACTGGCTCAGAAGGCAAACAAATGTAGTCTGCAGTCTTCTCCGTGGCTCCCTCAGTCTCTCCCCCGTTCCCTTTTCTTAAACAATATCTTTCTTGAGTGGTCAAATTTGAAGAATAGATGGATTTTCAAAAAATTGCTTTCGGGTGCCAGATGAGGAAAACCAGATGTATTTTAGTCTTAATTAATAGTTTGTTCATCTCTTGTCAGAAGGTAAACGTTTTATTCAATTATAGCCACATAAGTCTGCTTCACAAATGTTTATTCTTTGAAATGTTCCGTATCTGACTGGTGGGAATCTTTGCTGTATGTAGGTAATAATGAATAATATCATTGTCTGCTTCATATGTCAGCTCACGTTTAACATGTTTTCTTAACTTTTGTCCATTAAGTGTGCTTGCCTTTTACAACCTTTGAGTTTGAAACTGAGAAATCATGCCCTTGATTATGGAACATCTTTGACTGATGTTTCGCAATTTACAGGGAGTCTTTCTAGTTCATGATGTTTCTCTGAGCCATTAATACTACAAAAAGATGAACCATCATTAGTATACGGTGGTGAACCATTCACACTAAAAAGCATTGGGCTGAACTGTAAATTTGAAAATCAATTTTATTTGTGAGTGCATTTATTTTGGGTTGAAGACTTTCAAATCAGCACAACATTGCCATTGTTGTTTTCCTAGTATCAAAAACTGATAAATTGACGTTCAAAAGTTGATAAGTTGACGTTGCCTGATAGTAGTATCCCCTTGTAACTGATGCATAACACATCATTTAAATACATTTTATTATGTTTACAAAAGTAAGACATTTGTATGCATAAAACATTGAATCAGAGTGAAGACAAAATTGTCACGCATGTGAAAGGCTTCACACAATCTATTCACATAGCTTAACATAGTCCTTTGTGGGACAGTGAAGTAAATTTTCGGAAATTTGCTCTGATCCTATGTCGGAATTGTTTAGGTGTGAAGTGTGAGTGACCAGGTAGAGGCTCTTGTCTCTTTGGATGCTGCTGTTAGCAGTGTGATGGAGGATGAAGATGTGCAACAGATAGGCATGCAAATTATAAATATGGTAAGAACTGAAACATATAGGAGGTCATTACGACCCTGGCGGTCGGTAGTAAAGCGGCGGTAAGACTGCAAACAGGCCGGCGGTAAAAAAAATGGAATTATGACGCGGCGGTTACCGCCGTGGTCATCCGCCACTTCACTATTCCAACCGCCATGGTGGTGAAGACCGCTGGGCTGGAGATTGCGGTCTCCAGCCCGGCGGTCGTCACTAGACCGCCGACGGTATCAGGACCCTGCATACCGCCATGGATCTCGGGTGGTTGGGAACCGCCATGAGATCCATGCCTGTAGGCACTATCAGTGCCAGGGAACTCCTTCCCTGGCACTGATAGGGGTCTCCCCCACCCCCGCAACCCCCCACGAATCCACGCCCCCCTGCCACCCCCAAAAGTGGCACAACCCCCCTCCCCACCCCGACCCCGAACATGCACATATACACACCCCTACACGCACACCCCCCCAACATGCACATTAACACACCCCTACACGCACACATACACCCCGATAACACATACCCGCACACATACAAACAGACACGCACACTGTCCGACCCGCACACATTTCCCATACACACAGCACCCCCGCACGCATACACTCACTCACTCCCTCTACACTCTCACACGCACACCCCCATGCATGCACACAACACACAACAGCCCCCCACCCCCTTCCCTCACGGACGATCAACTTACCTTGTCTGTTGATCCTCCGGGAGGGGACGGGATCCATGGGAGCAGCTCTGCCACCAGAACACTGTCACCAGAACACCGCCACACCGAATCATGGGGCGTGATTCAGTAGGCAGTGTTCTGTTGACGTGGAGGTTGAGCAACCTCCACTTTCCCACCATCCGCCAGTATGGCTGCTGGCGGCTTTCCATACAAAAAAGGACGGCGGCCTGCCAGCGGTCATAATAGGTGGCTCAGAAGACCGCCACCACTGGCGGTCTTCAGCACGATGGTACCTCGGCAGTCTTGCGAAAAGACTGCTGAGGTCGTAATGACCCCCATAGTCAGATACACTGCACCAGCCTAGCCATGGTGGCAGCAGTGTGTGTTTATACCATAAAATTAGGGTAATCAGAGAACACCCACTAATCCATAAGGCGACATGAACAAAGTAGAGTTGCTGACAGATTAGTAAAATATTGCCAGACGTGGCAAGAAAGTCAGCTGGTGACATGAGACGCTCTATGCACCTTTTCTAAAAGCAGGCGTTCTGGCATCTGCTGATCAAAGATATCACGTGAACATGAAAATGTGGAAGAGCTGTAATGGTTTACAACCTGGACAGAATGTACACAATCATTAAGAAGGTCCAGATTCCTCCTATTCCACCTAGGTTAAAAATTTGAACTGGGCTTGACGCCCCAAACCCCTCTCCAAAGGTACATAAAGACAGACAAGCACCAATTAGGTAAGCTCTAGTTTATTCATGGCTCAGCCCCTAGCCAGATTGACACCAAGCAGATGCATTGGTGAGAGACAAACCCTTGGTAGGTTGCCATCCTGGTATTGCAAGAGTGAATCGACTTGTCACATATTTCTGTTTTGTCCTTATTTCTACGTGTGATCCCAATACTTTTCTTAGATCTCAGAGACCCTTGCTGTTTCTAGTTTACTTGAGAAGGCATCCTTCTCTCTGGACTTTCCTTACAGAAAACTTACTCTTATGGTATTAGTAGGGAATTACATTTCAGAGTAAAAAAGAGACAAAGTGGTGAAAGGAGACTTCTTTGTTTCAGCTAGGACAGCACATGGCATTGATTTGGTAGTTCTCCTTTGTTCAATCTGAGCCCAGCTCTTCTCTGATCAGTGAGCCTGGTGAAAAGCAGATTTTATATGTCTCTACAAGTTAACTTTCATCACAACTCATACTTATTAGGATTTCTTCTTCCTGCACCTTTCCAATTCCCTACCCATTTCTCTACTCTTTGATAAAAAAACAATAGTAGCCAAAGCATGTCTTTTACTGCTATAATCAACTACTAATTCCACCTCTGTAACACTTAGACGTGTGTTCACACAGACAGGGTTGGAAAAAAAGGTGTAGGTGTTTCCATGGAATACAGGAAAGTCTATAAATGCCACACACTTCTGATGGATGAGCTGAAGAGGGCAGAAGCTCAGGCTTTAGTAAATCCCCATGTGCCAAATGTTCCATCTTTCGTGTTTTAGTATATCACCCCCAGGATATGCAGGTGATTTTATTTCATCACTAGATCTGGCCATTGCACCTCAATGTGTTAGCTATGCTAATTGTACAGCACTGGGCAACTTCAACATGCATTTGGATAACATGGTGGATCCATTGTCCAATTGCTTTTTAGAGCCACTAGTGACACTCAACCTTACAAGGTCTGATATGGATCCTAGGCACAGGGCAGTTCATGCCGTAGACGGACTCCTGTCTAATATTGCGGTCCAGTGTCAGAGCTTGGATCAGGTGGTAATGGTCTGATCATTTCCTACTCCCATTTTCCTGACCTCTCCCATTATCTGCGAAAGCAGAGGATACACTCAGGATTTAGGGAAGAGACCATGGAATAAAGAATCAATCCCTGAACGTCAAGGTATCCTTAGCTCATCCAAACTAGAGCTCTCAGGCATAGTCACAATGGATGGTAGGGCTATTAATAAATAGCTAATGGAGGCAGCCAATAAAGTGGCTCTGATCATGACATCTCGGAAGGGCACTCTGTCCTGTTTCGCTTGCTGGTTTTCCCAGGAGCTTGTGCTTGAGAGAACAGTGTGTAAAAAGCTAGAGAGCTTGGCGACACCAGTACAAAGTGGTTGACACTGCACATTAGAAACAGGCCCTCAATACAAAAATATAAAGCAATCATCTAGCGCTTTTTATTACCAATGTATCAAGAAGGCCGACAACAATGAGAAAGATTGTAGCAAGCTTCATGGACCCGAAGGCGACGGCACCAATCTTTGAGAAAAATCACAACTTTTGTACAAGGCTGAGTGATGTTTTTGATGACAAGATCACTAAAATCCAGGCCAACCTATTGAGTCTCAGCAGTTTGGACCCTGACACAATATCCAGTGATATTCCAATGCCTATAGC
The DNA here is from genome assembly GCF_031143425.1 of Pleurodeles waltl. NCBI lineage: Eukaryota > Metazoa > Chordata > Amphibia > Caudata > Salamandridae > Pleurodeles > Pleurodeles waltl. Next base: position 517,042,354 of record NC_090442.1, read on the forward strand.
GAAAAGAAAGCTGACGCCATTCCAACCACACATGATAAAGGAACTGAAGGCCCAATTCGCAAGCTGTAGATCTGGGTCCCCCTATGACCCATTTCCCCTGCACGTTCTGAAACGAATTGCCGGCACCATTCCACCCTCTTACCATGAGTCATTCTCAGCTTCTCTCTGTTCTAGGGTAGTTCCAGACTCTTGGAAGAGTGGGATGTAATTCCCTTACTCAAGAAGGTCAATGTCGACCCTAAGGTTCTTGCAAATTTTATACCTGCCTCACTATTACCAGCAGCCAGATCACAGCTTTTTTAACAGAAGGCAGCCTCTTACACCTTTCACAATCTGGGTTCAGGGCACGACTTAGCACAGAGACAGCACTACTGGAGATTTCTGAGTCCATCAAAGCAGTTTTGGACTCAGGACTCAATGTAGCTTTGGTGTTATAAGACTTGGCAACATCATTTCACACTGTGGATTACGATATCCTGTTACACAGGTTGATGTCCTTGGAGGTAGCTGTATCAGCTCAGAGCTGGATGTGCTCCTTTTTGGAAAATAGAGATCAGGTAGTATGGATGAAACCCTTCTTCTCTGGAGTAAAGCCTTTGAAGTTCGGGTTCTCAGGGTTCCTCCCTGAGTCCCACTCATTTCAATGTTTATATGACACCACTAACATTTCTGGTTGAGTCTTTCAGCATCAGGGTCATATTGATGATGATGATACTCAGTTGCTGCTTACATATGATGGAGACAAACAGAGGTTCTGTTGTTTTGGTCTGACCACATACTAGGGTGGACAGGAGCCTGGCCAAGTAGTAACTCCCCCCACCCTCCCAAATAAGGTGACAAGAAATCTGGGTATTTTATTTGATGCATAACTCTCCTTTAAAGCCCAGATTGTGAAGGTAGTGAAATCCTGCACCTGGATCCTAAGAATGCTCAAGAAATTCCAGAATTTCCCTCCATGTAAAGTGCAAGTTATAGTGGACAGGGCTCTGATTCTGCTGAGGTGTGCCTATGTCAATGTCCTGTATCTAGGAATTCCAGATTGTCTTCTACAATGTCTCCAGGTTGTACAGAACTAGGCGTGTTCCAACTCCTCTATAAACTGAGCAAACATTCCCCTGTCTCTCAATTTCAAGAGCAGCTCCCCTGGTTAGCAGTTTGTAAGCGTATTATGTTCAAAGTGCTTATAATGACTCACCAAGCCTTCACAATACCGGACCAGTTACTTGGATGAGATGATCAGCAAGTATAGCCCTGATAGGTCCCTGCGTTCTAGTAATGTTTGCATGTTAACAATCTACCATTTTAGGAAGAAACTTAAAGGGGGTGCTACCTTCATGGTCTTGGCCACAAAAAACTGGATTCAGATGCCGGTCTACCTGAGATCCATTACAGAAGAAGAAACCTTCAAAAGATCCCTGAAAACCTTCTTATTTAAACTTTAAACAAATGTCACATACCGGATTGCTCATACCACCTTCCTCCTGTATGACTAGTGCCAGAACACTCACTGAGTAGCCAAACTTTAAAGCTGAACTGACTGTCATACTAGTTTTGAAAATTTTGTGAAGATTCGTCATGCGGCGCCAAAGTTATTGGCAAAACAAAAAAAAGGTCTTCCTATGGAAACTTGGTCCTAACTATAACTACCTAGTGGTGACTGCTAGTAGGTAATATAAATATATACATATTACTGTATTATATTACTCAACTTGTAAACAGTAAGGAGCAGGACAATTAGAAAACTAGAGCAGCAAAACAGTAATAATATAAAAGAATTCTTAATGTAATAGTGATGATTTTAAGGGGGTTCAATGCCTCAGGATTCATTTGTTTAATATCCACTGAAAGTGACATATTCTTTTGATAGCTAATTGGATCAATTTAAAATATGCTCTGTCTGATCAATGGTTGTGACACACCAGATCCCACTATGCTGGAAAAAAAACTTTACCTGTTCTCTCCCAATAAGTTGTTACAACCTGTAAAACAATGGCAAAGCAAGAGCTACAAGTCTACCTCTAGAACCATAAATTAACTATACACCACTGAAACCTCTGAAAAAGAGATTTATTTTGCTAAAAGGGCTGTTAAACTGACAAATGTCCAATATTTCTTCCCATATCTGCATCCAAGAAATGTTCATCTTAGGACTGTTGAAAGCATGTAATAAATCATTATTAGATTTACTACTGAGCAACCTCTATCGTTGGCTATTAGTTCCAATATATATAAACATATGTGTGTATTATGACAGAAAAAATATGCAGTTTCTAGCAATTAACTTTGGATTATATTTTGTTCTGTGAGGAAACAGAAAATGCATTATTTTAATATTGTTTGCAAAGTAGTTCAATTTTAATACTGAACTTAGTGACAAAATGTTCTAATTGTTCATAACAACAGTGCCAAAATCAAACCAGTGGGATTTATGGGCCACATTCTGGGAGTTAGAATTCGATAAATCTGTAAGAGCATTTTCAACTACTTGAGCAAGCAAGTGATATTTAGATCTAAAAACATTTAAAACATTATATTGGGGTTGTAATTCTTGAAAAGGTAGACAATGACCATTTATAAATAACTGATCTACAGTTATAATACATTTATTAATTTATGTGAGCCAAAGTAGCACTTTATTATTGTTTACTACATTTTTGTAGAATCTCATATAGGATAAAGCATGCATGTGTCTCATTCAGAAACTATATTCAAGAACAAAGAGCTGGCCGATAAACAAGAGTAATTGACTCCACCTTTCTCTATAGCTTACTTAAGTTTGCCCAGGGAAATATGCATCTATTTCTTGTTCCATAAAAATTCTTACAATAAGCTTTCGAATTGTTGAAAAGTGTCTTTGGTAGTTTAATAAGTAAAAATATAATTTTATTTGCATTTAGTCTGCCATGACAAGAAAAGGTCAGACCATTTCTCTGTGAGATTAGACAATTTATTTTTAAGTTCCCCTGTACTGAGCTGAATGCTTTCTTTGGCAGAATTAGAATACTAGATCTCAAAGCATTTTATCTAAGTATGTTTCCAAGTACATCCAAGGATTTAAACATATCCATGTTACAGAATTTATTTGGTAACCTAACTTCTGACTTGTGAATATAAGTCGGAATTTGGAAACCCTAAGAATTTGTTTTAATTCTTTAAAAAAAAATAGAAGAGTCAGAATTAGAGATATATAATAGCAAATCATTGCCATATGCAGAGATTTAACATCTTCATGTTTACATTCTGTAAAATCGTGAGATCTGCATATTTTGTCCAAAAAGTGTTCCAAAGACAAAATACACATTAAGGGGTGTAGGGAACATCCTAGTCTTGTTCCTTTAAGGAGTGGAATGAGGATTATGGCGGTCATTCCGACCCTGGCGGTCCATGACCACCAGGGCCGGGGACCACGGAAGCACCGCCAACAGGCTGGCGGTGCTTCCTGGGCTATTCTGACTGCGGCGGTAAAGCCGCGGTCAGAAAAGGGGAACTGGCGGTTTCCCGCCGGTTTTCCCCTGGCCCAGGGAATCCTCCATATGGGGATTCCGACCCCCTTCCCGCCATCCTGTTCCTGGCGGTTTTTACCGCCAGGAACAGGATGGCGGGAACGGGTGTCGTGGGGCCCCTGGGGGACTGTGCACTGCCCATGCCGCTGGAATGGGCAGTGGAGGGGCCCCATAACAGGGCCCCACAAAGATTTTCACTGTCTGCTTAGCAGACAGTTAAAATCGCAACGGGTGCCACTGCACCCGTCGCACCCCTGCAACTCCGCCGGCTCCATTTGGAGCCGGCTTCATTGTTGCAGGGGATTTCCCGCTGGGCCTGCGGTCACCCGCCGGCCCAGCGGGAAAGTTGGAATGGCCGCCGCGGTCTTTTGACCGCGGTGCGGTCATTCGGCAGTAATTCAGAATGACCGCCTATGTGTTTATTTGATAAACACTGAGATATACTGTAAACATTTTGGACCAAATCCATTCCATTTTACACAGTAGCGATCACCTTGGAGTAGTTAGGATTCATACAGATTTCCTATAATTTTTGACCCTGTGAGTGGTTTTTACGCACTGCCAATAGCTACTATGTAGTTTTGGTTCAGACTGTGTTTCCATTGAAAAAGCATTTCTGATTTGCATGGAACTTTTGACCCTGTGGTCGGGATTGCACCACACTTGGCAGTCTGCTTACTCAGTCAGCTAAATTTTGGCATGTCAAATTTCGTGAAGCTCTCGCCATGGGAAAAAAGTTAAAGGTGGGGGGCAAAAAAACGGATTTCCCATTTATGTTTTACGGGACATTTTACAGAAGATATAGGAAAAGCTGCTAAATGGTTTTACACCAAACTTCGCATGAAAGTTGACATTTACTCAGAAAGTGAGCAGAAAATGGGCGAAGAAAAAGCAGGGAGGGGATAAAAAAACTTTGATTTGCTAATATCCTTGGCGCATGCTTTGTCATGGACCTGTATAAAATTTTGCAGTCCCTTAGGATTTTTAGCTTACTTTTGGTGCATTAAGCTGCATGCAAATCCATGAAGAAAGGGCACCGTTTATGGGGGCAATAACATGTTTTTTTGCTAATAACTTTGATTAATGAATATGCATGGTATTTGAAAGGATGTAAGCATATTAAGGCGAGAGCAGGGATCCTAGTTTTGCAGAAGTCTGATAGGAGGCAAAAGTAATAGGATGGATAAAGTTAAAAGGGCTGTATACAGTGGGGATTGACTAGGCCCTTTTGGATGTCAGTGGGGCGAAAGACTGTGTTCAGTGGGATTTGGTGGCGGGCCTGTCTTTGGCCTGACCTTGTACCCACCGTGCCGCAGTCTGCTGACTCCTGCTGTGCATTATCTTCAGCCAAGCGTACCAATGGCATGTTGTCATAAACTGGACACTAGTTAATGAATTGAGTTACCATGTATATAGTTGCCACTTTTAGGTGGCGGCGCATTTCTTTTTGTATCATATGCTCTATTAATTTAATCATCGACCGGATTTCTAAAACCACACCACTTGCCTTTGCTAATGCGTGTTAACTACTGCACTTAAAAACAGTAGGCTTCAATATGATAACAACTTGTTATTGAATAAAAAAGATAGCAAAATGCAGAACTCACTCCTACTGTTACTAAATGTTGAGATGTCAGATGAATCATAAGGAAAACAAAGCAAGCTAAGGCTAGGAGACAAAGAAAGATGATTGAATAAATTGTAATCAATATTTATTTAAAATGGTTTGTGGATTGTTATATTCTTCTCGTGAAGCAAGCGTAGGTGGGAGGACGAATTTTCAGTCGCCGAATCGTGCAACATTTTATATTTTGCAATTATCATTCTTTGCAAAAGTCTGTTCCTAAATGTGGGTCACATTTATGAATCTAATCATTAGGGTCGAGTTTAATCTTTTCAGGTTTCCATTTTGTTTGACTTGATGAGGAATAAATGGCACAACCATATTTAAAGAAAGTAAGCACTTACTATTTTTATTATCCCATTCTGTGTGCTGATTAAAAAAAATAATAATAATCCCGGTCATAAGTAACCATACAGCTTGCAAATTGCATCGTTTTACTTTTTTTAATGTGGTTCGCAAAAATGGTAGACTCAATTCAGGGAGCTCGCTTGGGTACATTTGTGGATTGTACATGGAGTTAAACGTGCATTTGAACCTTTTATTTTTGTAGATTGGAAACAAAAATGTTCAGTGTAAAGAAATATCAGCCACCCTGAAAAAACTGCATCACTTAAATGAAATGCAGGATTGCAGTCTATTCCGTGTTCTGTGGGTATGATTCGATGGTACTAACACGTTTCAGTGTCTGTATCACTCTATAAATATTAAATTACATAATAGCAATGTGATTCATGGGGTAATTGAAGCACGGAATATTCACACAGTTACTGCAGCTGTGATGCACGCATTTGGAATGACAACTCTGATGGAACCCTTACCTCCCTATCAAACAGGCCATGCTTACTATTACAGAAAAAAAGTCGTGACACATTTTCAGCCCTACTCAGTTTCATTGGTGCCCACAAAAAATAAGCCGAGATTGAATATGTGGATTGGGACCATCCACTTACTGATGCACATGAAACATTTTCATTGCTGCCAGGTAGCTTTAGTCCATTTGTGTCACCTATTGGACGTATTCTGAAAATCTCTTTGCATTCTAGGGCATGTACCAAAATGTTCCTATTATATAATATATGCCAAGTGCTGTTAGCTGTACAGGCAGGAGTACCCAATGGTGTCACATGTGAAATGGATTTATTGGCAGCTATATATTTTTTGTGTACTTAAATATCACAAAAGTGTGCAAAATGTCTAGAGACTCGACTAACCTGATTGAATTTTAAATATCACTAAAGAAGCTTTGCTTAAATTACTATATTATAGCTATGACGCTACCGAACCGCAATGGACTAAAATGTTGGCCTCTTTTTTCTGCTTTTGAAAGATATTTACATCATTGAACACAACAGCATCGACCGTCTTTTTCAAGTGGTCGGAAAAATATTAATATATTTATGTTGTTTGAGGATGGTTTACATTTGGAGTTCCTTTGATTTTCTTTGATGGATCTCAGCCAAAGCTCTCATTACACATTTTGGCACACAAGGCTATAATAAGCATCTGCATCATCTGTCCTGGAAACCTTTTTTTGTTTTCCGATTAATCAGTGTGTTGCTGCTGAGCTGAGAACAATGCCAGAGCATGTGTAAGTTCCTGCTTGGGCATTAAAAAAGCACTCCGGATGTACCAACGCAGAAATAAACTCCATTGATGAAATGGTACTGAAGAATCCAAAGTTGGGATGGCTGCTTTTACAGGAAGTATCTTGAGCCTAATTCCCCAGGACACACTTTCAGTCTCACTGTGCACTTGATTTCACTTAGCCGAACTCTGCAACTTAGATGTTACAGTGGCTTCAAATGGTGGTGTTCTTGTCAGTAGGCGTTCTAAAAAGAGATGCGTACTCCAGAGAGGTTTGCAAGCTTGTAAATGATTGTGAGACTTGTTTATAGTTGTTTCAGGGCACTTCTGAAGGATAGAAGCTATTTTAATAGGATCTGTAGAGTACTAGCTGTGTTTACAGTAGCATAAAAATGTGATTGTATTTTTTTTATTAAAATATTCGAACATGTTGACTATGGCTGGTAAAACACAGTAACCGATTGTGAATGAAAGAGTTTCAAGCCACTTAAACCACGAGAATAAAGGTGCAGCAGGTTATAGGTAGGATGACAGGCAAAGCACATGGTGTAAATCTTGCATTAATTCTCATCTTCAGGCTTCACATTCATGTATTTGATTGCAAACGCCAAACATGTTCTCCATCCTTGATGCTGGGCTTGGCTACAAATGGCCCAGGGGTGCCTCTAATATGTTTACAATTCTCATCATATCTATGACTTACGAGCCTAATGGTATCACTCATTTGAAGTCTCCCCTTAATGCTTTAGGGTCGAGCCTGCGAGTGCATGAGCAAGCGCATGTGTCACGCTTGCAAGACTCTTGTCCACAGTAAAGGGCTTGGAGCCGCTAGCTACTTACCATTCGTGGGCTTACGTGGCACTCTTCTTTACAGCCTCCTAATTCTGGTATAGTTTGCCTTGGTAGAGGCTGTGCATTGCATTTTTTTATAACCACTTTTATTAATGCAAAACATTACTTATGTCCTTTGCCAAAATAGTTCTATGCACCCATACGTTCCCATACAAAAGTACATATTTAATCATTGACATTGATAGACCTCAGCCCATAATGATCTAGCCATTGCTCCCATATTTGTTCATACTTTTGGGAGCAGCTTTGCGCCGCATAAATAGGTTCCCCCAAGGTTGCATACCAGTCCTTTCTGGACTGCCATTTAGCTAGCGTTGGTGCAGCTGTTGTTCAACATTTGCTGGAAATGCCTCATTTGTCAACCAAAGTGGCTGCCCCAATGAGGTACTGTTCTGTTCTCATGTGCCCAAGGTCATCTAAAATTCCCAGTAGTGCTTTTTTGGATTTTAATGTAATTGTGAAACCCAGAACTCGGGATAGAAAGGGCGTTGTCCTTCTCCAATAGTCAGCAATGAGGGAACACAAGCAAGTAATGTGAAAACAAATTGCATCCATGGCAAAAGAGCAAAAGCAGGTTGGGACAGGATATTACCTACATACCATAGGCTGAGGGGGTGAGTTAAGTGCAGTAAAGTTAGTTTAGTTGTGGCAGCAACCCCTCAAAAATGGAGTCTGCTGGGTGAGCTTGTCATGCCACCCCATAGATCGGAGGGCCATGCACCAGGTCAGGAAAATAACTCAGGTGAATACCAGAAGACGTTTGGGGACCAGGCCACCACAAAGCAGGCTCAAGACTTTATCCAGGTTCAGTAGGGTTCATTTAGCTTAGTATGTGGAGTCGGCCCAGTCACCAGCCAGCCTGTCATTGACTAGTATCTGTGCCACCCTAGTGGACAGTTGAAGGTCTGACATTGCCATGTTGCCATCGTACGTTTTCTGGCATCATTTGAAACTGGCAATATGAGGTGGACATTTAGCCCACAAGGAGATATGGACTAAGGAGGCAAGGTCTTTGAGCCACTGGTCAGGGATCACGAGTGGGAAGTTTTGAAAAATGTAAGGGTAGCACAGGAGGATCATCATTGTGAATAGGGCCACATGTCCTAGGATGTTAAGGGGAAAGGCAGCCCAATGCTGCAGGTCCAATCTCCTATTGAGGCTCCAGGTCAGCTCAGGCAGCAATGAGCCATAGATTCCTAAGTACATGAAAATCAGTCGCTATGTAGGATTGCCAGTGCTTGGATGTGTTGTCACTGAGAATTGGTTGTCACTGTGAATCGGCATCAGCAAGATCTTATTGGCATCTAAAGTCTTGAGACCCCTTCGTAGCATTCGATGAGGTGGAGGCAATGTGGTCCTGTTAGGTGTTGATTAAGCAAAGTATTATGCAGGCAAGGGAAACTATGGTGAGGGCAAACAAAAGGGGGGGCAGAGGCACCCCGGCCAGGTCTCCCTACCAATGGGAAAGGAGTCTGAGAAAATGCTGTTCATTAGCACCTCTGTCTGCAAATAGAGGTCAATGTAGCTACAAATTTGAGGGCCAATACCCATGTACATCAGAACAGATTGCAGGAAACTCCAGTCAGGTTTTGAAGGTCTTTTTGAACTCAATAATTAAAAGCGTGCAGCTCTCCAGTACCTCCTGGGCTCTGGCAAATGCTACTCGCAACTGGCAACTACAGTGATGGGTACTTTGGTAGGGCATGAATCTACATTGGTCCAGGAGAACCAAGCTGGATGTCACATTTTAGAAATTGGGTTTTGGGTTGGCAGAGGTATGCACCCGGTCCAAGCAGGAACCACAGTCCTAGTCAAGGCAAGTCATATACACAGCACAAAATAGCCTATGCTCATTATCTGGTACCTTGTCACAGAGCAGGCAGGCTTAACTTAAGAGGCAATGTGTAAAGTATTTGTGCAACACTTCAAACAGTAACATAGTGAAAACACCACAAAAGGACTCCACATCAGGTTAGAAAAATATATTATATTTTTATGAACAAAACAATACCAAAATTAAAAAATTCAATAGGTATAACCAGAGTTATGAATTTTTAAAGATAAAATAAATTGTAGAGCTTAAGAGCTTCAAGCACCAACCGGGGATATCTGGTCATGCTAAACCAAGATAAAGAAACTTGGTTCTAGGATGCGTTGATGTCGAAGCCGAGATGCGGGAAGCAGAGGAGGCGCTGTGCCATTGTCAGTCCTTCAGATGTAGGCGATGCATCAGTCCTGAGCTGCACAAAGTTGAAGATGCATTAGAAACATGAGAAGATGCACTGCAGGCTATACGATGCGCTGTCTGCGATCCTCACAGCAGCAGCAGTGCATTGGAGTCGAGGGAGATGTGCTGGTTCTAAATACCACAATGGCATCAATGTGGAGGTTGTGGTAGTTGCAGCACTTTATAGCCACTTTAAAGGGCCCAGGGCTGGATTGGCAGCGATGGGCAGGGCAAAACTTCCAGAAAGCAAAGACCATGTGCTATTATTGCAGGATGATGAGAAGTCCTTGATGTCCCCGAGACTTCGAAGAGGGGGCAAGCCAACATGCCTTTGAAGTCACTCTGGGTTCAAGTGAAATGGGTCAATTTCTTCCTTAGCAGGGCAAAGGGTAGCAGGCAGCAGGGCAGCACAGCACAAAAGCAGTTCTTCTAGAGCAGCAGTCCAGAGTGGCAGTCGGTATAGCAACACAGCAGTCTTTTCTCCTCGCAGGGTTCTTCACAGGTCCAGTAGTTTACTGAGTTGTAAGGGTGTGGAATTTAATAAAATATCTACATGTTACAAGTTGCTTCATGAATCTATTTGCCTTGTAAAAAAATATATACTTGACCCTTTGGTGTCATGAAGAGCTGTGACACATTATGGCAGCAATCTCATTATATTGGAGGTCTGATAATATCCTCTCTGATCATGTCACAGCTAATACTAAAGTAGGGCCTGAATACTAGCAATGTCTTTATTTTGTCACCTTTCCACAGATCTACATACTGGGACTGTAGGTAAGAGTAAGCAATATTTACAGGCTTGAAATGCCCTTTTGAGTCTGTGCAACCCCACTAACTTGCATGTTTTAAGGGTTTTCATCAGCTCTTCTCTAATCTTTTCCCGTACTGAGAAAGCTTGGAAATGTATTCCTGACAATAGCAAGAGTAAAACTTCTTCTATGGTTGGGAAAAAAGTGGCTGGAGAGAAAGGGAGCTTGTAAACACTCAACAGACCTTTGTATGAGCACATCAGCACATGCATATTTGCTTGTGCTAAAATACAGTTCACACATATGTTGCAGGAGTACAATTCTCTTGTGTACTTGTGTAAATTCCTATGAATTAATGAAATACATAAATCTACACTAATGAAAAGACATCTACCCCAAGTGCACTTTTGTGACTTTCTTTAAGAATTGTGCCCCTAATTGGGTCTGACGTTAACCAATACCTTTTGCTTTTATTAAAATTCTGTCTCTCTTTCTCTCTAACCATGCGTCAATAGGCTTCACTGTGAGTGATACCAGTGTGCTTTTTCACAAGCAAAATGTCAGCACACAAAGTAGTTGTTTCAGTGCTAGGAACTACAATGACAATGTGTGCTTTTTGAGACCAAAAAATATGTTTGTTTATTACCTACATTTGTTTCAATAGGAAGGGTCCAGCAGCTCCCACAACAATAAAGCTTTACAAAAACCATATCTGAAAGAGACTTCTAGTTGCAGATTCCTTACCTTAGAATTTTCACCCAGGGGTCAGACTGGATCCAGATTTTTTTTCTTCGAGCAATACCCTTGCGCGTCGTTAGGTGGCATCAGTCGACTCCTTGGGTGTTGTTGGCGTTGCAGTCCCCATGATGACATCAGGAGTAGTGCCTCAGCACAGTGACGTCAGTTCTTTCCTTTCTGCGCCATGCACTGATCCAGAGAGAGCTAGCCTTGATCTTTTTTTGACCGACTTCTACTCATTTGTCGACTTTTTGGTAAGTTTTTTGGTGTGTTGAGGGATATCCCCAAAGACCGGTTTCAAACCATGCGAGGACTGTCGTCCCATAATGTCAGTGATGGATCCACATCGGGTCTGTCTGTGGTGCCTGGAGCCCGACCACGACCCAAAGTCTTGCTCCAAGTGCCGGGCCATGCACCCGAAGGCCTTGAGGGAGCGGTCTCTCAAACTTATGGTGGCCAGGCGCTTGACTCCACATAGGTCCTGGTCTCGCTCGAGGGGAAGGTCTTGAGACTGGTAGCAGAACCACCACTCTTCTTCGAAGTCTTTGGGTCAAGGAAAGAAAAAGGAAGTAGAAGAGATCCTGTCATCCTTCGACTCCCATTGTTCAGCTGATGCGATGCAGGAGGAGCGTTGATGCTTGAGGCATCCATCTTCTGAGCCTGCTTCTGGGTCCACTCTGCACCTCCCTGAGTTTCCAGGAGCCGGGGTGACACCTTCCCAATGAAGGGAGTTTCATGAGGCCATGCGCCACATTTTTATGCAGGTCGACCCCTCCGGATCTGTTCTCGGATGCACACTGGCGCTAGTTGTACCATTGTGACCCTCCCCGGCGCCAGTTCGATAGTGGACGCTCCTGACGTCGGTGGCGCCCACCATCAACATCAACCCGATCCTGATCCCCGACAACTCAGAGTCGGATCGGCGTAGGTCGATGCCACCTCCTTCTTCGATAGGGCCTATTCACCCCACATTGGATTCTGACCCTTTTTCTTATGGGTACTAATTCAGGGAAGGATTGGAGGGGTCCCTGGACCCTTATGAATACCAGGATGGCCTTACTTGGTCTGGGCACAGATGTTCAGGAAGGTCAGCGGGCTGGATATCTCTCCAGATGCTGGCATGCTGTCTCCTACCGTGGCCACGGCAGAGGGAGCCACTTATTGCATTGTGGTCAGTAGGGCGGCTGAGGTCTTTGGCCTTGAGCTGCCTACTGTTCAGGTCAGGTCTAATCTCCTGATGGAGGTGCTTCAACCAGGGGTTTCCACATCTGACCCTTTCTTCCATTCCATGAAGCCCTTTGGGTAGTTGGTCCAGACCCAAAACAGGGTCTCCTCTGAATAGGGCTATTGCATGCCGCCATCTGCCTGCCCCGAGCAACCCTAAATCCCTGTCCCAACACACCACGCCTGAAAGCCTTGTCATCCAGGAATCCTCATCCTCAGGTACATTCCCTTCCGCACCCCTGGATAGGGAATCAAAAAGGCTGAAACAATTTGGGAATAGGATGTTTTCTTCCTCCAGTCTTGCGCGACGGTCAGTGAGCACTGCATACCTTTTGGGTCGCTATACCCACTCTCTGTGGGATACGGTTGCACAAGTTCTGCCACAGATACTGGAGGGAGGCTTGTGCTATCATCTTCTAAGCTGTCACCAATGGGAAAGATGCAGCAAAGTTTACTATCAGATGTGGGCTTTACACGATCAACTCTCTAGGTAGATCGGTTGCGATGACGGTGGCACCTCTGGTTATATACATCTGGTTTTTCAGGGGATGTCCAACAGACTCTTATGGACATGCCCTTTGATGGCTCTCAACTCTTTGGAGGCAAGGCGGACTCAGCTTTGGAGAGGTTCCAGGACTCCCGGTCCCTCTGCCTTTCCACTGCCCCTCGTCCCCAACAGTCTGCCTTTTGCCCCTTTTGTGGCCACAGAAGGGGCTCCCTGCCACGTCCCTACCCCTGCCACTGTGCCACCAATGCTTTTCAGCCGCTGCGTGGCTGGGACGCAGAATCCCGAATGGGACGGGGAACCAGAGGTCTGCCCAGTCCACCCCTGCCCCCACTGCAGCCTCCAAACCCTCCTAGTCTGTCCCCTCACTCCAGTCCAGTTGGCGGCAGGATTCACCATCACCTGCCCCACTGGGAATCCATCACTACAGACAGGTGGGTTTTGAAGATCGTTCGAAGGGGCTATTCTCTCCCCTTCGAATCTGCCCCACCACCCATGCCTCCATCAGTCACCCATATTCCAGATGGTCATTTGGCACTTCCCTTGCCAGGATGTTGTGGCTCTCTTGGCCAAGGGAGCAATAGAGAGGGTCCCTGTGCCAGAAGTAGGTTGTGGTTGTTATTCTGGCTACTTTCTGGTGCCCAAAAAAGACAAGGGCTTACGTCCTATCCTAGACCTTTGGGACCTCAATCTCTTCCTCAAGAAGGAGAAATTCAAAATGCTCACCCTGGCTCAGGTTCTGTCTGCCTTGGACCCAGGAGACTGGATGGTAGCGTTGGACTTGCAGGATGCTTATTTCCATGTTCCCATTCTGCCTGCCCACAGGCGTTACCTACGATTTGTGGTAGGTCACAAGCACTTTCAATTTACTGTGCTCTCCTTTGGCCTTACCACCGCCCCTCGGGTGTTCATGAAAGTGATGGCGGTGGTTGCAGCTCATCTGAGGGTTGGGGGTTTCAGTCTTCTCCTACCTCGATGACTGGCTGTTGAATGCGGACTCGCCCCAGAACGTCGTCCCCCACCTTCACTACGGCAAACCTCCTGCACACGCTGGGGTTCATTATAAACTTGCCGAAGTCGCACCTGACTCCCTCTCAGACGCTTTCTTTCATCAGAGCTGTTTTAGACACAGTGCAGTTTCGGGCCTATAGTTCCAAAAAGCGAGTCCAGGATATTCAGGCTATGATTCCGATCTTTCAACCTCTATCTTGGGTTTCGGTGAGACCGACACTGAGGCTGCTGAGCCTCATGACCTCCAGCATCCTGGTAGTGACACATGCCAGATGGCATATGCGGGCTCTGCAGTGGAACTTGAAGTTCTAATGGGCGCAGCATCAGGGAAATCTCTCTGACATAGTCCAGATCTTGAAGAGAACTGTAAAAGATCTGCAGTGGTGGCTTTCGAATCCACATTGGGTCATCGACAGATCCCTCTCCCTTCCCCAACCAGATCTATCCATAGTGACAGACGCGTCACTTCTGGGATGGGGTGGCCACATGGGAGAGGTAGAGATCAGAGGCCTCTGGTCTCTGGCAGGGTCTGGGCTCCATATAATTCTTCTGGAGCTTCGGGCGATCAGGCTTGCGTTGAAAGCATTTCTTCCCTCTCTCAAAGGGAAATTAGTGCGGTGTTAACGGACAACACTACCACCATGTGGTACTGCAACAAACAGGGCGGAGTAGGGTCCTGGACCCTTTGTCAGGAGGCATTGCACCCATGGACATGGCAGGTGCATAAGGACATTACCCTGGTGTTTCAGCATCTGGCAGTCTCTCTGAATGCCAGAGCAGACCAACTCAGCCATCAATGCATAGCCTTCATCCGGAGGTGGCACAAGGTCTCTTTCAGCAGTTGGAGAAGCCTTGGTTAGATCGGTTCGCCTCCGCAGAGAAGGCACAATGTCTGATGTTTTCCGCGTTGGAGTTTCCAATGCAGTACTCGCTCAGAGATGCTTTTCGTCTCGAGTGGAACTCCGGACTCCTTTCCACCTTTCCCCCTGTACCACGTCTGCTCAGAGTTCTCAAGAAGATCCAGAACGATCGGGCCAAAGTCATCTTGGTGGCTCTGGGTTGGGCACAGAGAGCATGGTATCCAGAGCTATTCATCATGGCCACCGATCCTCCACACAGACTGCCTCTTCTGGAGGATCTTCTGTCGCAGCAGCAGGGGACCGTTCTCCACCTAAACCTGTCCAACCTCCACCTTCATGCGTGGACATTGAGTAGCGGCAGTTGACGGTTTTTGACCTTCCACCCGAAGTCTGTGATGTTATCTTGGCAGCCAGGCATCTCTCCATCAAAACCATATATGCCTGTTGTTGGCATAAATTTGTGGCATGGTGTACCAATAAATCTGTTGAACCCCTCTCTGCTCCTCTTTCTGAGGTTATTTTGTTCATTCTTTCTTTACCCCAGCAGGGCTCTGCTTTGGGCACCCTTAAAAGTTATTTATCGGCTATTTCAGCTTTTCTTAGATTGCCTTATGAGCCTTCTCTCTTTAAGTCTCCTATTGTTAGGCGATTCCTTAAGGGTCTCACCCATTTGTTTCCTCCCACTCCATTTATCATTCCTCAGTAGGACCTCAATCTTGTGCTTACTTTCTTAATGCGTACTCTGTTTGAGCCGATGCACAATTGTCCATTGACACTCCTTACTTTCAAGACTGTTTTTCTTGTTGCCATCACTTCTACTCACAGAGTGAGCTTCAGGCTTTTTTTTCTAAGACACCATACTTGTCTGTGCAGCCTGACAAAGTGATGCTATGCACTAAGGCTTCCTTCCATCCCAAAGTCATTACACCTTTTCATGTAGGCCAGTCCATCACCTTGCCTACTTTTTACGCACATCCACATCTTTCTCATGAGGAGGAGAGACTCCACCGCCTGGATCCAGAAAGAGAGCTGAAATTCTATCTCAATCGTACTAAAGATTTCTGGGTGGACGATCAACTCTTTGTTGGATATGTGGGTGCGAAGAAAGGGAAGGTGGTGCAAAAATGTACCATCTCTCAATGGGTACTTCTTTGCACCAAGATGTGCTCCGCTTTGGCCAAGAAGCAACCCCCTGAGGGGTTGCAAGCTCATTCCACCAGAGCAACTGCTGCTTCCACTGCGTTAGGACGCAGAGTTCCTGTCCTGGATATCTGCCAGGTAGCTACGTGGGCATCCTTGCACACGTTTACTAAACAGTACTGCCTGGACAATCAGTTCCGTCAAGATAACTAGTTTGGTTGTTCGGTCCTGCAGGACTTTCTATTATGATCTTGGATCGCAGCCCGTCTCCAAGGATGGCATTGCTTGGGTATCAATTCTGAGGTAAGGAATCTGGAACTACAAGTCTCTATCAAATGTACAAGTTTCTTACCTTCAGTAACGATATATCTAGTAGAGAAATATTCTAGTTGCCAATTCCCTACCAACCCACCCATCCTCCCTGCTTGCAAACTGATTTCTAGGGACAGGGCTGCCCCATTCAGGGCCTTAGCTCTGGCACACCAATTTCATTGTTCTTTGCAGCTCAGTGTTTTGGCGTGGAAACTGATGTCACTGCACTGAGGCGGCGTCTATGTACTACACCCGATGTCATCACGGCGACTATGGGGCCAACAATGCCCACGGAGTCGACCGAAGCCACCTACTGACGCGCAAGGGTATTGCTCAAAGAAAAAATCTCTAGATCCAGTCTGACGTCTGGGAGAAAATTCTAAGGTAAGGAATCTGCAACTAGAATATGTCTCTACCAGATATATCATTACTGAAGGTAAGTAACGTCAGTAAAAACAAGACACATATTGAAAAAAACAAAAGACTGAGCTCCAATGATGGACCTATGGCCTGGCCAATGATTGTTTATTTTAATGTTTCCCGTAATCTCGTTCAAACTGGTTACACTGATTTTCTATTTTTTATAAATACTAGCATGCATCAAAGCATTTTAGTATATGATGCTTCAAAGAAATAGTACCTAACAATTCACAGTAATTTAGCAAACGTTTTATTTCCTAGTTGCACATTTTATTTTGAAAGCAAAGAATCAAAAAATCTTGCTTTCTAGCTTATGCAAACATGTGCATCTAATCAGAGAGCATTCTAGGGGCATTACACATAGTTTCTTATTGTTAAACTTTGCAAACATGTCTACACATTTTATGAATGGAACCACTGTGAGTAGTACAATCGGAGCTTACAACATTTGCTCACCCTAATAATAAAGACTTTGCATTAATGAACTGTGGTAAAGTACCCTCTTTTTGGCATGGTTACCCACATTTTTTGCCTGCAGTCAGTGTGCTTAGACTGTATTCACTGGGATCTTGCTAACAAGGACCCCAGTGATTGTGCTCTCACCCTCCAACTTTGGTTACCTTGGACCTTTGTGCATGCCACAATTGGCATGCTGGTGTCCCCTTATAAGCCCTCAGTATATGGTATTTAGGTAGACAGGGCATTGGACACCTGGGGTCCCTCTTGTGCTGCAGCATGTATTATGCCACCCATGGGAGCCCATGCGTCTGCAGGCCTGCCATTGCAGGCTGCGTGAAAAGGTGTATGCACCCTTTCACCACAGGTCACTACACCAGGCCACTGTAAGTCTCCCCTATGTTAGGCCCTTCAAGCCCCAAAGGACAGGGTGCAGGTCCCTATGTGTGAGGACACCCCTACATGAGCAGAGGTGCCCCTATGAACTCCAGTTCTGTTGCAGGGGGCTTCGTAAGTGTGAGGAAGCCATTTTACCTGTGTACTGGACCTCTGTCCAGCTCCATAATGGTAACTCTGAACCTGGGAATGTTTGGTATCAAACATGTTGGAATCATACCCCAATGCTGCTGCCAGTATTGGTTGTATGATTCCATGCACTTTGGGATTCCTTAGAGAACCAGAACACCCTAGTATTGCTCCTACCAGGGAAGGCAGAGCAATGGGTTTCCTGGGGGGAAGGAAGGCAACACCCTCAGCCTTGGAAATAGGTATTATACCGCTTGGTAGGGGGTAGCATCCTCAAGCCACCGGTTTGCTTTGAAGGGCACATTTGGTGTCTTCGTCGCATAAACCGGTTTGCACCAGCTCAGGGACCCCTGGTTCCTGCTCTAGGCGCAAAACTGGACAAAGAAAAGGGGAGTGACCACTCCCTTGTCCATCCCCACCCCAAGGGTGGTGCCCAGAGCTCCTCTAGGTGACCACTCAATTCTGCCATCCTGAAACTAAAATGGGCAGAGGCCCCTGGAAGCATCTGAGTGACCAGGTCAGGCAGGTGACATCAGAGACCCTTCCTGTTATGGGGTCACCTCGTAAGGTGACCAAACTCCCTTTTAGGACTATTTAGGGACACCCATGCGGGTGAGTCCCCAGATTCGATGTGCAAGACTCCACCAGAACTCCTCTGCATTGTTTACTTATGCTCCTTGCCACAGGAACCGCAATTGGACCCTTCAGGAACTGACAAGACTGCAACGCCCGAGATGATCTTGCCTTGCAACATTGTTTCTCTGGCTCCTTCTAGCAACTGCAACATTTCCCCAGCTGTGCATCCTCTGGGGCGGCAAGACTTCAGCTGCACTAGGAAACCAGATGAAAACTCCCTTGGAGTGAAGGAGTGTCTCCCCTGCATCTGCTGGCACCTACAGCAAGAACTTCCGGCTGCATCCTGCATCTCTGGTGGTGGTCTGGAGTGTCCCTTTGGTCCTCTCTGCCCGCTGTCCAACTTTGGAGATGATGAGCCCTTGTCTCTCCTGGCAGGACTGTACCCCTGTGCACCGCAACTCTCTCAGCAACCAAGGCTTGTTGACTCCTTCTTCAAGGGATCTTCATGCTCCAAATAGCCCCAGCTAACTGCACCTCACCCTGCTAAGGACAGTCTCCTCTCTGCTGCTCCAGTGACGTGGGACTTCTCACCTTGTGTGCTGATTGGGCCTCACTGCAACTTACAGTGCCTTCTGCCAGTGGGTTGACTATGGGGACTGTAACTGTTTCTGCTGGCTCTCCCAACTCCTGAAGGTCAGCCTGTACTCCTGCACAAGGGTTGAGTCCCCTGGACCTTGCTGGTCCTCTTCAGCCTTGCAACTCTTCTTTTGCCTCTTCTAGCATTTGCCAAGGCTTGTTGGTGGTTTTCTTAACTATTGAACATCTGTGACCTGACACCGGATGTGGGACAGCATCTGCACTGCTCCAAGGACTTCTCTGCAGTTCTTGGACTCCACCACTGGTCTTTTTCTTCCCCACGTCGACCCAGATCCTCATCCACAGAAGAGTGGATAGGGGCTCCTGCTCCGAATGGACACTCCATCATGGCCTAGACTCTGTTCCCTTTTTTTGCAGATACTTTTCTTCCAGAATTCACCTCTGGTTTTCCTTTGATCTGGTCCTGTTCTTGCACAATCCATTTTCCAAGTCCACTTGTTAGTCCTTTGGAAAACCAGATACGTACCTCTGCTTTCCTGGTCATGGGGGGTCCCGATTTCTCCCATCTCCCCTCTAACTACTCCATAGTTTTGTGTGGGGGACTTAGCTTTGCATCCCACTATTTTAGAATGTGGTTTGGCCCTCCCCTAGCCTGGTCACTAATTTTAACAATTCTTGCCAATGCTTGTTATTTTCTATGCTAATTCCAGATTGCTATTATATATATATATATATATATGTTGTTAGAATTTTCATCCTTGGCGTGGTCTCCCTTAACTTTGTACCTCTGTTCCCAGGTTGTTGATGTGTGCTGGACTCTGATTTTACTGTTTTTGTTACTCTGGTCACTTTACCACTGCTAATCAGTGCTAAAGTGCAAGTGCTCCACTACAAAATGTGTATGTAATTGGGTTTTCCATGATTTGCCTATTTGATTTACTAGTAAGTACCTAGTAAAGTGCACTAAAGGTGCCAGGGCCTGTAAATCAAATGCTACTAGTGGGCCTGCAGCACTGGTTGTGCCACCCACATAAGTAGCTCTGTAATCATGTCTCAAACCTGCCACTGCAGTGTCTGTGTTTGCAGTGTTAACTGTAAATTCGACTTGGCAAGTGTACCCACTTGCCAGGCCTAAACCTTACCTTTTCTTACATGTAAGACACCCCTAGGTTAGGCCCTGGGTAGCCCCAAGGGCAGGGTGCAGTGTACAGTTAAGGTAGGACATATAGTAATGTGTTTTATTTGGCCTGACAGTGAAATATTGCTAAATTCGTTTTTCACTATTGAAAGGCCTGTCCCTCTCACAGGTTAACATGGGGGCTACCTTTAAATCTGATTAAAGTGTAGATTTGCTTTGGGAGATGATGGACATGTGGAGTTTGGGGTCTCTAAAAATACATCTTTTAGTAAAGTTGATTTTAAGATTGTGGGGGTGATTCTAACATTGGCTGGCGGCGGAGGCCGCCCGCCAATGTTCCCCCGTCAAAATACCGCTCCGCGGTCACAAGACCGCTGAGGGTATTTTGAGATTTGCCCTGGGCTGGCGGGCGGCCGCCCGCCAGCCCAGGGCAAATCTACCTTCCCACGAGGACGCCGGCTCCGAATGGAGCCGGCGTAGTGGGAAGGTGCGACGGGTGCAGTTGCACCCGTCGCGTATTTCAGTGTCTGCTTTGCAGACACTGAAATACTTTGTGGGGCCCTCTTACGGGGGCCCCTGCAGTGCCCATGCCATTGGCATGGGCACTGCAGGGGCCCCCAGGGGCCCCGCGGCACCCCCTACCGCCATCCTGTTCCTGGCGGGAGACCCGCCAGGAACAGGATGGCGGTAGGGGGTGTCAGAATCCCCATGGCGGCGGAGCGCGCTCCGCCGCCATGGAGGATTCTGTAGGGCAGTGGTAAACCGGCGGGAGACCGCCAGTTTACCCTTTCTGGCCGCGGCTGAACCGCCGCGGTCAGAATGCCCTTGGGAGCACCGCCAGCCTGTTGGCGGTGCTTCTGTGGTCGGTGACCCTGGCGGTCACCGGCCGCCAGGGTCAGAATGACCCCCTGTGTGTTTGAAAATGCCACTTTTAG
Source organism: Pleurodeles waltl (assembly GCF_031143425.1). Taxonomy (NCBI): domain Eukaryota; kingdom Metazoa; phylum Chordata; class Amphibia; order Caudata; family Salamandridae; genus Pleurodeles; species Pleurodeles waltl. The sequence goes on from NC_090442.1 coordinate 517,063,333, forward strand.
AAAGTGAGCATTTTCTTGCTTATACCATTTCTGTGACTCTGCCTGTTTGTGGATTCCCTGTCTGGGTCAGTTTGAAAGTTGGGCTGGTTGCACCTCACACTAGACAGTGACACAAAGGGAGCTGGGATGTAGCCTGCATATCCTGATGAGACATCTGTGCTACGAGGGAGGGGAGGAGTGGTCACTTACACCTGAAAGGGCTGCTGTGCCTGTCCTCACACAATGCAGTCTCCGACACCTGGTGAGTGGCTGGGGCCTGGCCTGGGCAAGGCAGGATTTCACATTCAAGAGTCTTTACTTTGAAGTAGGCCTACTTCAAAGGAGAAATTGGGTATAAGAAGGGCTCCCAAAACCATAGACTTTAGAACACTTCTGGAAACAAGAGGAACCTCTGCCTGGAAAAGAGGCGAAGAGCTAAGGAAGAAGAGCTGCCCTGCCTTTGACTGTGCTTTGTGGAGCTATCCTGCGGTTGCTGCTTCTGCCAGAGTAAGAGGGCAAAGACTGGGCTTTGTGTGCCTTCCATCTTGTGAAGAAATCTCCAAGGGCTTGATTTAGAGCTTGTCTCCTGTTGTTTGAAGTCTCAGGGACAGCAAAGACTTCTCTCTGCCAGCACCTGGAGTCTCTGGAGAGACCCTGCTCTGACAAGTGGTTCCCTATCCAGTCCCTGGGCCCTTGAAAGGAAAAGCTGGTGAAAATCCAAGGAAAACGATTTGGGACAACTTCGGACCGACGCCGCTGCTTAATCCGGTGAAGCTGTCTGCACCCGACTCCGTGATCTTCGCTGGAACGTGGCTACCTTCGCAGGCCCGACATCGCTGCAGCCCCGCCGAAGTCCGCGACTCCGTGGAAGTCACTGCACCACATCATGACCAACGCCGCTCGAAGTGCGCAGATTCAAAATTTCGCACTGACGCCGCGATCCCCGACTTCGCACATCGGCTTGTTTTCACTCTTCACCAAAGGTACTGTACCTGGGGTCTACGCGACTCTGTGTCCGGCGCTGCTGGTGTCGGATTGTTGGGAATTACTCTGTTACGATGCCGTGCTAACACCTCATCTAAACATTTTGTGTTTCTAAGCGCTAGGTTTGAGTTTAATCTTTAAAAATTCATAACTTGACTTATGTATGTCGGATTTTTTGTCGTTTTGGTCTTGTTTTGTTTAGATAAATATTTCCTATTTTTCTAAACTGTTGCTGTGTCATTTTGTAGTGTTTTCATTAAGTTACTGTGTGTGTTGGTACAAATACTTTACACCTAGCTCTCTGAAGTTAAGCCTACTGCTCTGCCAAGCTACCAAGGGGGTAAGCAGGGGTTAGCTGAGGGTGATTCTCTTTTACCCTGACCATAGTGAGGGTCCTTGCTTGAACAGGGGGTAACCTGACTGTCAACCAAATACTCCATTTCTAACATATGTATATATATATAAATATATATATATATATATATATATATAGTATATACTTACCTCCAGTCGGGGGGACTGCCTATAAGTGATCTAGTGTAGTGTTACTGTATTAAAGTACCTTTATTTTTGTAACACTGTATGGTTCCTTTCATGTGTGATAAGTTACTGTGTGACTACTGTGTTATTGCATATGCTTTGCATGTCTCCTGCGTAAGTCTTGGATGCTCATCTACAGCTACCTCTAGAGAGCCCTGGCTTCCTAGACACTGTCTTCTTTCACTAATAGGGGTTGCCTGGACCTGGTGTAAGGTGCCAACACCATAGGTGTCCACTACACACCAGGCCAGCTTCCTACATGAACCATAGACACAAGTTCGAGTAGCATTAAAATATGGACACAAATGTTACCTAAACTGCACACAATTCTCTTTTTTCTGTGACAAGGACGAGATAAACATGAGAGGTTGTCGTCCTTGACCCCAAGCAATATGTCCTGTGAGTCAGGCTGTAGGAATTCCACACCCCTGGAGTTGGTAGGGTCAGAGGTCTAATACTTATACTCAGTTGTGCCATTGAAGTGGGGTGACTTCAAAAAAAGGCCTTTGAAGTGCACAGAGGTACTTATTTCCTGCCCTGGTTCTAGACTCAATACAGGGGAGTACTTAGTCCTTTGTTTGGGGGCAGGATACAGCCTATTCAGGTGTAAGTGCGGGGCTGTTCCAATCTCCTCTCTTCCATCCTGCCCAGGATGGCTCATCAGCCTGATCATGGCCCATCAGTCACACCTAACCTCCCTTTGTCTGTGGCTGTCTAGAAGGAATGCACAAAGTACAGATGTCACCCATCCCAGATGTATATTGGAGACAGACTGATGACACACAGAGCTAAGAGCAGTAGCATGCCAACTTTCTAAAAGTGGTATTTTCAAAATTGTAACAATTAATCCAATTTTACCATTAGAGGGGATTTATTATTACAATTTCATAGGTAGTAAACATGACACATCTAACTCTTCTTAATTAGAAATTAAATCTTATTAAATGTAACAAGGAAATCCCAATATTACCTATGAGAAGGGTAGGCCTCTCAGTAGTGAAAACAGAACTTGACGTTTTTTACTACCAGGATATGTAAAACTTAAAAGCACATGTCCTCCCTTTTTTGTTACATAGCACCCTGCACTATGGGCTACCTAGTGCCTACCTTAGGGGTGACTTATATGTAATAAAAAAGGGAGTTTAAGGCTTGCAATGGGTTATAAATGCCAAATCGACATGGCAGTGTATTCATGCATTCAGGCTGCAATGGAAGGCCTGGGACATGTTTTAAAGTGCTACATAAGAGGATGGCATAAACAGTGCTGCAGGCCCTCATATAATTTACAGGTTCTGAGGACATGTAGTGAACCTTATTAGGGACTTATAAGTAAGTTAAATACGCCAAATAGGTATATACCAATCAAACGATGTTTTAGGGTTAGGGCACAATCACTTTAGCACTGGTTAGCAGTCCTAAGCCCAACAGAATCAAATTCAGCAAGTTGATGAGGGAGGTGGGCCTATCGGAGGCGCAGTTTGGCAGGGGTCACCCCTCCTTGGGAAGTACCATGATCGCGGCTGCGTTGAGCTCTGAGGGGAAGTGGCCAGTCTATGCCACCTCTGTTTACAGAGATTACTATAGTATTCTAGGGTGTAGCCATCCAGCTCAGGGATCTTCCCTGACTGGAACCCTAGTATGGCTTTGTGGATTTCCATCCATGGAGATAGGTTAATCCAGGGTTGTGTGTTCCACAGAGAAGAGTCCCAAAAATAAATATGTCTGCCAAGAGGGATTAGCTCAGTTCGCACAAGGGATGTGGGCAGGCCATGTACAAGGCACGATAATATGTGCCAGTATTCACCAAAGCTGAGTGTAGGGTGCCCGTGTGGTCAAAGACATCCGGGATTATCCTAGTGGTTGTGTCTCTAGTGGTGAACCAGTAAAGAAGCTTACTAGATCTGTCCCAGTGTTTGTACATGCATTGTGTGGAGGCACTCCAGCACAGCCGAGCCTCCTCCAGGGCCCTATGAAGGAAGGTGGATCTCATGAGTGTCAGTTGACGTCGCACAGCTTCAGTGGGGCTCAGTGCTCATTGCAAGCAAGAGCGGCAATACGACCCGCCAGATCTGACATTGTCTGCCATCGGTCTCGTTTGGAATGGCAGATATAGTTCTTGGTGATTCAGTGGATGGTGATTTTGCTGGAGGCCCAGAGCGTGCTCATGGAGTGCACCCTCCAGAGATGGTCTCGAAAATAAGTCTGTAATTTGGTAGCAAGGAAATCGGAGCAGTTTTTTTTCTGGAGGATCCAGGCACTTAAGGCACCACATTAGGCGTGTTCCCTGTACCTGGGCCGAAGCGACTTTAAATGTGGGAATGGTCATAGATACCTCAAAGGGAGAATCTCCACTCGGGTAATGATTAGGGAGTCAGTAGCAAGCAGCAAAAGGAGATCAATACTCAAGAGCATCGTGTGTGCCACTGACAAGTGGGTATAGATACTATCTCCCGGATGCCAGACTCTCCAGATGTCAATCAGGTCGAGATAGTCCAGCCTCTCCTTGAGCTGTTTTGCCCTCACCATATGGTGAGGTGTGGGGGTGCCCGTACTGTCAATTTTGGTGTTTAGTGTGGCGTTGAAATCACCTCCTATGACAGTGGTGCCAGTCCAAAAGGCTAGAAGTGTCCCAGTAAGGGCTGTGTATGTGTGGGTGGGGAGGTTAGGCGAGATGTATACACTTGGCTGTGCATTGCATTTGTTTGATAAATAAGGCTCAGGCACTGTCTCAACATAGCAATGTGTTGTAGAACAACACATTTATACATCTAGGTTTACCTGTGACAGAAGTGAAAGAAAAAAAATTGCCTCTCATTTCATTTATTGTTCTTGCTTTATTCTTTAGTTTCTAATTATATCAAGAAACATAATGCAAAAAAATTGTCCTGGTATCATCTTTCCCTCTAAAGAAAGGTAATTGCTTTTCCCCAGGAAGCTGCATCAAAATGCTGCACACGCCTTTGTACTCTCACTTCTGGATGGTGGTAATGCTATTCTCTATGGCATCTCAGTCTCCACACTGGCAGCCAAAGACTCTTAAGGAGATCCTGCAAACAACAACCTTTCACAACTAGGGCCTGAAGAAATATGATCACAGGATCCCCATATTTACTGAACTCCATTGGCTCCCCTTACTTCACCATCTTAAAAATTCAGCTGCATCATTTACAAAACCACCATGATCAGTACCCCCACTTATCTTGCATCCAGGCTCGCCATCTATTGTTGTTCCCCTCTCACTAATAGCCAGTCTGCATTCAGACTGCAGGATAAAAAGTGTAAAAAGCAAAAAGAAACAAGACGGCTGGCCTTTTCCAGCTATGCATCCAGGATATGTAACATCATCCTTGTATCCATAAGCACTGTCCCAGTGCTGCTCCAATTTAGGTACAGTTGAAACCTTCATAAAGAACACGTCATCACCATGCATGATTTACCACAAACCAGCTGCCTCTTATGTTAATGATTTGCTTTATGCTGGACTTTAACCATGTCCAGCACCCCACTGCCTTTTGGTTTGGTTCACGTTACAGAAATACCATATACATACATATATAGATATATATTTACACAGAATAGTTTCTAATTGGAAATGTGAAATAATATTTATCTGCAGCCCCATCTTCTCATTTCTTCCTTTAGTCTGTAGGCAAGGCTGTACCCATTTCCGGATAACGTATAGATCAATGTTATTGTGGGCATCCCCCTGCCTCCCAGCATCAATCTGGATCCATGTTGGTGATGTCATACTTGTGGGGCGAGGGAGAAAGTCTCTTTCCTTTAACCTTGATCCTTCGCAGATGGTCACAGATCAACTCCTGGCATTCACTATGGCTTTCTAGGATCTAGACTATTGTACAAGGGCCGTAGTTGAGTATCTAAAATCCACTGGGCTTGAAAGTTCTATTACCAGGAGTTACAATTATGGGCATACAGCACACTCAATAATGTAGAATCCTGTCATTCATGGGTGAGGAGAAAACACCAAATATTCTTTGAGTAAGGAGATGGAGCTCATAAGAGAGAACCAATGGTGATGACTCAGCTCACAGAGTGACCATAGAGTGGTCGTTGACTCAGAAAGAGAACCAATAGGCTGTTAGCTGCACCAGCAAGACCAAAAAGACTGCAGAAAAGCAGTGAATACATTAATTAGATTGCTAACATGCAGATTATATATTAGATTTTTATAAACCCTATATAGACCATCTAGAACAGAACCTCCAATTACAAGGGACAAATTGTGTGGAAATCAAATGAAAGGTGCTTAACAGCTGTGGGGTAGGAACGTAAATAAGGCTAACATATTGGATGATGATTTTGGACCAGTAGTTAATTCGAACACACAGAGCATACAGAACACTCTATGAACAGGAAAATGACCCCTATAATACTACACTCTTGGCAAAATCGCCCCAAGTTGCGGAGTATGTGTTTCTCATTCTACCACATGTACCTCTACCATTGTCAGTAAAAGAACAGAGGTGAGTGTAGGTGGGCCTGGAAAAGTACAGAATCCACTGCCAGGCCCTTTGGAGGGGATTGAAGAGACAGAAGTTTTCCAGTCACCCCTTCATACTTTCCCAAGTGACTATAATCTTGTTTGTGAACTTCCCTGCGTGTAAGGGCTCATCCCTACCTCGAACAGCATTGCAGGACATGGTCATATCTGAGACCTTACATGCATTGTAGAGAACAGATAATGTATATCTGGCTTTTATTAAAAAGGAAACTGACAGGATCAGAGAATGTACCTGCAACATTGCAAAGCCCTAGTCGGTACTGGACTAAGAAGGATGTGGTATTACAAACTGATGAATACAATCCTGTATTATGTAGTAAACCACCCATGTTGTTGAAGGGACAACCCGTAGAAGAGGCTTGGTTAGCCAAAACACATTTAAACTATCTAGCATTAAGCAAGTATCATCCTATACAAGGAAAAGGGTTGAGGAAGAAAATAGAAAAATAAATTGCAGAGAATATACATGCATTGAGAGCACTTTTTCAGGAATAGTAGGATAATCAACTGGGTCGCAAGCATGTGGAGGAGATAAACACTGGTTACAATTGAAAATCTAAAATAAAGTGGCAAATAGTAAGATTGTTAAGACAACCTCATCCTATGCCACCACCTTAAGTAGACCCTCTATTCCTATAATGGGCTACAAAAAGTACTGTTACTTTCTGTGTGAAACAAAGGTTGAAATGTGTCCCTCACACGCAGCAACTAGAACTGAGCCAACGCCCAAGAGAGAAGTAGGAAAAAAGCTGAGAAATCAAGAATACTCAGAAAGAGATGTAAGCAAAGCTGATGTTCGGTATGATTTGTAGCACATAGCACATAGAGTGAATATAGCCAAGGCAACTAATGGAATTGACAAAGGGGAGGGAGCCCACACTATATTTTACATTATTATATAATACCAATGTAGCCCTATTGAACAATCAGGATGGAGCACCTTCATTCTCTATTAATAACCCAGCTAGTATATGCTCTATACAGACACCCCCACACAAGTTAACGCTCCTTTTTTATACCTATGATTAGCAATGCAAGAGTTCAAAAGAGAGCCACAGACCCGTAGGAAGCCATTGTAACAACCCCCTTGATTTTGAATGTATTGATTTAAGAAAACTCAGCTCTTGGCAGATGCCCCCACCTTTTGCCCCCTTTGGGCCTATAGTTGCTGTTTTTTTTTTTACTCTGATAGTGCACTTGGACCTGCTAACCAGGCCTTAGTGTATGTGTTATTTCCCTAAATTATTTGTCGATATGCTAAATCTCTGATTGGCAACACGTTACCCCCATGTAAATCCCTAGTAAATGGTACCCAAGGCATAGGTTGTAAAGGGGTCCCCAGGGCTGCAGCACCAGTTTGTGCCACCCTAGGTGACCAATGCAAACTACTGATGGCAGGCCTGCCAATGCAAACTGCCAGAGTGGTGCAAAATGCTTAAGTTCGACTGTGTCCTCACCAAGAGTGGCACAGTCCAATGAAATGCCTTGCATATATGTCTGACACCCCTAAAAAAGGCCTCTGCAGCCCAGGAGGCAGAGTGCACTACATTTAATGTGCAGGCTTGTAAGCATGAGCTTATACGTTTTTATAGCGTAAGTGCAGGCCGGTCAAGAGGATAACATGGGTCTTATGTAATCATGGGAACACCTAGATATGTTGGGTTTGGTGTCAAACAACTTTCTTTCTCTCACCAACACAAATCTGGTGTCACAGGACACCTGGCATGCACCCAGGTGGCACACTACAGGTTTCACCCTGTTTGACACCCTTTATTGTGCTCTGGTTGGTCAGCCCATGCTTTTTCCTGTGCTTCCTGCCACCATGACAGGTTTCTGACCTCCTGCCATGCAGCATGGACGCTTCCAGAGGTCAGGAATAAAGACTGAGGCAGGAAGAAGGTCACACCTCCTGTCCCCCAGCTCAGCTAGTGAATAGAACCATCAGTGCCGTAAGCTTTAAAGGCTTCACCACCCCTGATAGCCATCTGTGTTTTCCACCAGTGAGGAAACAGCCCTCTCCCTGCACCCCGGCACATTTGCTCTTGGACAGGTGGAAAATTAGTCTGTGCACTAAATTCCGATTTTTGCCATCTAAGGAACGATTAGAGGGTTCTGTGTAGTTAAAGGTGACGTGTCCCACCAGACATGGTCACCTCAGGGGCAGCTGCAGGAGCTTGCTGCCCATTGGCCACTAGCCTCCACACTGTCCTAACTTCACTAAATCTAAGATTTAAGGGACACCCCTGACATCAGAATTTCAGATTTGATGGACTAACTTCAAAGAAGGACAGAAAGGAGCTCTACCTCACTGAAAACTGGACTCTGCTCACTACACCAAGGCAAAAAGGGGATACTCTAACCCTGAGGCAACAGACTAGGAACTGCATGAACAACCCATGTCCTTGGCTGAAACTAATCACTCTCGAACAGAGGGACTGTGGAAGCAAGAAACAACCTTAGTCTTCTTGGGAATAGTGGAACAAGTCCCTTGAAAACTGCACTTAAAAAGACCCTCTAGAACCAAAGATTTGCCACCATCAGGCCCACTGAGGGATCGGCTGGATCCAGTTGGTGAAGTGCATTTTGGGAGTCATATTCCAGCCTTCCACAAAGTTACAGGCTGCTACTATACTCCCCTGGACTGCCAAACATCTCCAAATCATTTTGCTGTGCTTACCACTTGTAGTGCTTTCCTCTTATTTAGTTTCTAAGCACTAACATAACACAACAGAAATGCACTTCTGAGGTCAAAGAAGACTTTTATTGTTGTTATATGAATGACGAATTAGTAGCTTTCCAGTCCGCGTTAATCAAACAAAATATATCAGTTTGCAATATACACAGCAGGTTATATTTGTAAGATATTGAATGCAAAGCAAAACAAATACTTCACCGTGTAGGAACTATTTACAGCTACATCTTTCTAAGGTCTGCAAGCTGATGACCCCTGTCAGCCGCGAGAAAGAGTTTCATCTACCCACACGGGATGCTGGCAGCTGGCGCCAAGCTCCAGCACGAGGTCCGGCAGATTCGAATCTGACCCTCTGCAGCCTGTTACATTCGTTACAAAGGTGTGCCCCCTCCTCTCAGACCTGGGAAACTGAGCAAGCCTTTTGGAGACTGGCCAGGTCTCCAAGACTACTCCTGTTCCCAAGCTCAAGCGAGGAAAAACAACGCCCATGTACCCTCTCTTATCAGGTCTAGTCTACTGTGAGAGCAAAACATCTTGGTTCATCTGGTGCAAAAACACAGCTTGGAAAAATACAGCTTGGATTCTCAACTGCAATGTCTAACTCCACGTTAAAGGCAATGGGCAGCTAACCTAAATATCAAATGCAATGTCATGTTAAAGGCAATAGGCAGCTAACCTAAATATCAAATGCAATGTCTAGTGTCATGTCAAAGCCAATAGGCATCTAAGCTGAATACAAAATGCAATGTCTTATATCATGTCAAAGCCCATAGGCAGCTGAGCTGAATACAAAATGCAATGTATAATATCATGTCAAAGCCAATAGGCAGCTGAGCTGAATACAAAATGCAATGTATAATATCATGTCAAAGCCAATAGGCAGCGGAGCTGAATATCATGTCAAAGCCAATAGGCAGTTAAGCTGAATACAAAATGCAATATATAATATCATGTCAAAGCCCATAGGCAGAATATCTAATAGCATGTCAAAGTCAATAGGCAGCTAAATTGAATACATCATGTCAAAGTCAATAGGCATGCAATGTCAAAGCCAATAGGCGGCTAGACTGGATACAGCATGTCAAAGCCAATAGGCAGAATACAGAATGTAATGGCTAATGCAATGTCAAAGCCCATAGGCGGCTCAACTGAATACAGAAAGTAATGGCTAATGCCATGTCAAAGCCAATAGGCGGCTCAACTGAACAAAACATACCATGTGCTACTGGTGAACATTGAGCAACTAATATGCGCAGTGGTGAAACACAAAGTCATTGGTCAAAACAAAACTCCATCAAATAGCAGGACACCACTCCCTTGTTGATCACCAGCCTGGTAACTAACCCCTTAACTTAACACTGAAACAGGAGAGCAGTGCCTAGCGCTTGCAACTTACATCAGCAACAACCCCACAGCTGAGTTTTTGCATCCCCATTTGTCACAGCGCTGTGCATACAGTAAAATCAGCACAAGCGTGAATCCTGATCAGCACCCCATACAGTCAAGACAACTTTGTACCCAGACTGCACCGACAAGGTGGAAGTGAACTGACTGCTGTGGCCTCGTCCCAGGATCCACGCAATCTTAACCCTGCAAGGGTTCCCCGCAGCTCAACCTCAAAGTGGGTCTCACTCAAACCTCACTAGCGCCTCTTTGACTTTAATGTGAGTCCCGTTCAGCATCAGGGACAGCCAGGACAAATCTGCACCCAGACCCCACGGGCCAGGTAAAACTCCACTGACTGTCATGATCTAGTCCTAGAGATTTCACAATCTTAACCCTACAAGGGTTTCACTTAACTCGCTTTCTAACTACCTTTTTGCAACCTGTGGTATTTGTCCCATACACTCCAATGCAACGTTTAAATGTCAGTTCTGCTGTAATTTAATATTACTTCTAAAATCTATAACTCCTGTTATACTGATTCAATTTAGTTTGTTTCGATGTCTAAATCAAGATAAGAATAACCTCTATTTTATAAATTGGTGTCAGATTTCTTCGAAGTTGTGTCAATTACTTATCGTCCATGTTGATGCTGTGAAATGCGCAGTGTGAGAGTATTACATGGTAGTGCTGTCCACTAAATGGGTCACAATGAGGTTAATATTAAGTGAGGATATTCAGTTAGTCAATCCACTAAGAAACCCATGGGATAAGAGCAAACTCTGGGCGACGGATGTCAAATTTAATGTCCCAGAAAGAAAGTAAAATAATATTTTACAATATAGATCATTTTCTCTTAATGGGCATGTGTTGAATCGAAGTATGCCAGTTAAGCTTCACTCAAGTACGATCAAGTATTTTTTTAATTGCAGGATATTGCCCATTAACTTTGGGCCACGAAAAGAGACAAGGAAATGTTTGATCACAGGAAATTTGTGGAAATCAAAAATCTAGAAGAGCAATCTTTGAGAGCCCTATTAATACCAACAAATGGTCCTGGCTTCCCTCTATTTCATGCTTAAAAGACATAGCAGCATGCAAGTTTGGGGTTTAGCATCATAAATGCCATGTCTATAAAAAATAAAAAGAATGAGCTGGTTCATGCTACAAGCCTGACCTCCGTGAAAGAATCTTTTTCCCTGCTTTTATGGAACATCTCATGTCTTAAGCACAAGGTACATGACCTTGAGTGACATGTGTTTGCCACAAAATAAGATATATATTGTTTTTAGTAGACAAGAGACATGGCTGAACAAGTAATTAATGCTAGATGGTTTCAGTGTATTCCTCATACCAAAAGAAAGACAAGAATCTGGGAGGTCTAGTAGTCGTTTATTAATTTGGATCTGCAGCCTAATTTAAATGAAAGTGCAAGAACTATCTGTGACAGCAGCACCTGACAAATATGTAAGACTGACCCCGACCAAAACATTAAAAGAAATCCTGAAGTCATTAGACATTCTAAATATTTATGCTCCTCCTGAAAATTATATGAAAGGAATAATTGTAATAAGAACACTTGAAGAACTATTAATGCACATTAGGAGACTTTGTCAACTGATTAATGTAACTAAATATTTTGGTGTGTGGGGACTTTAATGTCGGCCCAGCAAAAATGCAATTAAAGATGTGGATGAGGTTTGATACATTATCTGCCCTATTTTAACATGAGGTAGGTGTTCTTTACTAAGAAGGTGCTTTTCAAAGGTGATCTTGACCAGTGGTGTGCAATTTCATAATGGTCAAACTAGCTCAGGTACTTCTACTTCAATGACAATCAGGACTGGTGAAAGGGGTAAATATAATTGATTATATAATGGCTATTAAGCTAAGATGTGAGACATAGGAAGGTACCTACTTATAAGGATAGAGAATTATCATGATCCATTGATTGCCACTTTTGAGAGTCTTCTTTTACCTATTTGTAATTCAGACTTCAAAAACCCCAAAGTACACAAGACATAGGCCCTCATTATAACATTATCGGTAAAAGCCGCTTACCGCCGTGCAGAAGACCGCCAACACACCACTGCGGCAGCGGAATTCCGCCACGGTCATCATGACCCACAGCTCGGAATCTGCCAAAATTGAGACGCCCACACAAGTCCACCACAACAAAGGTCAGTGATAAATTGGCGATAACAAAACCTCCACCGTCACGCCAACAGAAATATGCCCACACTATCACTAATCCACGTGGGATTCCATTGGCGGTACACACCGTCTTGCTCAAAATACACACATATATACAAAAAACATCCACATTGGACAATTCCAAATACACACACCTGACACACATACACACTCCACTCCCACACACCCAATACAATATAAAACACACCCACATCACCCACAAACCCCTACGACCACAACTGCGACAGAAGGCCAGAGAGAGACACTACAATCTACAACCGAGCATCCACAGGCACACAATACCATCACCCACATAACATCCACGCACCTCACACAACACACCACTAAATATCACCCCACATATCACAATACACACCACCCCACACATTACCCACACCACCCCACGGCACGGCAAAGACACCCCAGGTTCTCAGAGGAGGAGCTCAGGGTCATGGTGGAGGAAATCATCCACGTAGAGCCACAGCTATTCGGATCACAGGTGCAGCACACCTCCATAGCTAGGAAGATGGAGCTATGGCGAAGAATAGTGGACAGGGTCAACGCAGTGGGACAACACCCAAGAAATAGGGATGACATCAGGAAGAGGTGGAACGACCTATGGGGGAAGGTGCGTTCCGTGGTCTCAAGACACCATCTTGCGGTTCAGAGGACTGGCGGCGGACCCCCACCTGCTCCCCCACAACTAACAACATGGGAGGAGCAAGTCTTGGCTATTCTGCATCCTGAGGGCCTCGAAGGAGTAGCTGGAGGAATGGACGCTGGTAAGTCAAACCTTAACTACTATATCCCCCACCCTACCTGCAAGCCATCACATACCCCCACCCTCGCCCTCACCCCATCACTCCTACTCCTCACAAAGGTCCCAATATCACAAACCACACATCCCAACACCACGCCCTGCATGCAACAACAAAGCATGGACACCCATCACCAATGCTTGGCCACTCCACATACCCATACACTCCCCTAAACAACCATCACACATGGTCCCGCACAGGAATGCAAGCACTGGGGTACATGGTCACCCACCCATTGCACACCATGGTACACCCAGATGCAATAATCATGCTTTTACACCCCTGCAGGACCCCTACCCCACGTCACCGCACAGGAGGGTCCACACATGTCCACACCACCAACAGAAGAGGCCCACAGTGATGACAGCAGCTTTGTCCAACTGGATCTAGACGACCAGCCAAGCCCATCTGGGACCTCGGGACAGTTGGTTCCCCTCACACTGGCACAGGCCACTAAAGAGCTTGCCCCCTCTGGAAACACCAGCACAGCACCCACCCAGCGGGCCAATACCTCTGTCCCCAGGACACGTCAATCAGCAGTGTGTCCACCAGTACAGGGAACCCAGGCTAACCCACCACCCCAACAACAACAGGGACCTGGGGGCAGTGGCAGTGGGCACACTGTTCAGGGGACAGAGGCCCAGGGAAACAGGGGAACTAGGAGGACTGCTGTGCGATAGGGGGAGGACAGGCCCAGGGAACCCACTCTCCACAAGGCCCTCTCCAACATCATGGGCGCCTACCATCATTCCCAGGAGATGATGGCAACGGTACTGGCCAAGTTTCAGGAGGCCCAGCGGCTGCAGGAGGAACAGTATTTGGGGTTCAGGGAGGAACTCAGATCCATCAATTCCACCCTGGGCACCATCGTAGGGGTGCTGAAGGAAGTCCTCAACACCAAGAGGGACACTGTGGCACAACAAGGGGCCGCTGACACTAGCCTGGACGATGAATTGCCCACCACCTCCGCCGGCACTAGTGGACAGGAGGCACCGCCACAGGACCACCACACCAGCACCCCACCCCCTGCAGAGGGAGAACCACTCCGCAACCGGTCCCTGAGATCCAGGACAAAGACAGAGAACGATGCCAAGACCCCCACCAAGAAATGAGACCGCCCTGAATGTCATCCTTTTGTCCCACCTTGTCACCCTGTCCATCCTCAAACTGCCCCAGCTCCACTTCCTATGCCCCTTTGGACAATGCACCTGTGAGATTAATAGACTGGACTCTGCCATGGGCATTCCTCCACCATCACCCCTCACCATTTTACAACCCCCTCCAATATTGAACACTTAAATAAACACCCTTAAAGCACAAAACAATCTGGAGTCTGTCTGTGATTTCGAAATAGTGTATTAGCAAGTACAGTGACAAAATGCTCTTTCAATTGTAATGTCAACATACCTATGTCACACAGCTCTAGTCCATGAGGAAACAAAGCAGATGTCACACAGTGGGACCCACATCTGTGAAATCGTAAGGGAAAGTGACAACTCAGTGACCATACACTGGGTGAAAAGGACAGACAGTAGAGAGGTAGTAGTGTCAAAGTACATGTAGTAGGCAGGTTTGTCTTCTTACCTGTGTCTCACTGGAAGTATTGCAGGATCACAGAGTTCCTGTTGTCGATGTCCTCTTCTTCTGCTTCCTCATCTTCGCTGTCCACAGGCTCCACAGCTGCCACAACACCTCCATCTGGACCATCCTCTTGCAGAAAAGGCACCTGTCATCGTAAAGCTAAGTTGTGAAGCATACAGCAGGCCATGATGATCTGGCACACCTTCTTTGGTGAGTAGAATAGGGAACCACCTGTCATATGGAGGCACCAGAACCTGGCCTTCAGGAGGCCGAGAGTCCGCTCTATAATCCTCCTAGTTCGCCCATGGGCCTCACTGTAGCGTTCCTCTGCCCTTGTCCTGGGATTCCTCACTGGGGTCAGTAGCCATGACAGGTTGGGGTAGCCAGAGTCCCCTGCAAATGGCGAGGGACAACTGTTAGACACACACCAACCTTTAGGGATATCCCCAGAGCCAGACAACTATTCCCACTGATTTGGTTCCAGGTGCTCACCTAATAGCCACACACGGTGCCTCTGGAGTTGCCCCATCACATAAGGGATGCTGCTATTCCGCAGGATGTAAGCGTCATGCACTGAGCCAGGGAATTTGGCATTAACATGGGAGATGTACTGGTCTGCCAAACACACCATCTGCACATTCATGGAATGGTAACTCTTCCGGTTTCTGTACACCTGTTCACTCCTGCGGGGGGTACCAAGGCTACATGTGTCACATAAATGGCACCTATGATGTTGGGGATATGTCCCAGGGCATAGAAGTCACCTTTCACTGTAGTCAAATCCTCCACCTGAGAGAAAACGATGTAGCTCTGCATGTGTTTCATCAGGGCAGATAACATTCTGGACAACACGTTGGAAAACATAGGCTGGGACATCCCTGATTACTATGGCCACTGTAGTCTGAAAAGACCCACTTGCAAGGAAATGGAGTACTGACAGCACCTGCACTTGAGGGGGGATTCCTGTGGGATGGCAGATAGCTGACATCAGGTCTGGCTCCAACTGGGAACACAGTTCCAGGATTGTGGCACGATCAAGCCTGTAGGTGATGATTACATGTCTTTCATCCATTGTCGACAGGTCCACCAGTGTCTGTACACCGGAGGATGCTGCCATCTCCTCACATGTCCCAGCGGACGGTGCCTATGAAGGACAACAGCGAGCACAGAGTCAACCAACTCAGAGGTATGTAAACACAGCTTACTCAGAAAACCATTCATAACCCAAATTTTGCCTGTATGAGTGTTGAGGCACGGCCTAGGTATGTGTGACGCAGTTAAAAATAAAGCCATGTGGGCCCCTGAAATGGCGGCTGCCTGACCTGTAAAGTGGGACAATGAGATGTGAGGTAACTGCGCTGGCGTTGTACACCGTCGAGGTAGGCGGTCGAAGACCGCAGCGCAATTCTGCATTGGTTAACATTGGACCCTATGGGTCCCAGGAGCCAATGACGATGTAAACTGGCGGTGACGGTACGCACCGCCGTGGACGTGACTGCCATTTTCTATCTGTTCAATCACTCGATACCTGATCTTCGACAGGAGAGGACCTACACTGCAAGTGCTGCTGTGACCTCAGTCTGGAAGAGACAATAGCTTGTGCGTCTGGGGAAAGGGCCCCTGCCTTCATCACGGAGGAGTTGGAGAAACTCGTGGATGGGGTCCTCCCCCAGTACACGCTACTCTACGGTCCTCCAGACAAACAGGTAAGTACACTGTGAGCATGCTGTATGGGCAATGCCTGTGTGGAGTGGTGTGGATGAAAGAAAGGGGGGGGAGAATGATGCGTGCATGAAACGACGGTGAGTGCATGTGCCACATGGCAAGGATAGGGATGCGGGCCAATGACTGTGACGGTGCAGTTGGTAATAACTTCTCTTTTTCCCCTGTACAATTCATGTAGGTCAGTGCCCACCAGAAGAAGGATATTTGGCGTGCCATCGCCAAGGATGTCCGGACCCTGGGGGTCTATCACAGACAGAGCACCCACTGCCGTAAAAGATGGGAGGACATTCGCCGCTGGAGCAAGAAGACGGCGGAGGCCCAGCTGGGGATGGCCTCCCAACGTGGGAGGGGTGCCCGTCGCACCATGACCCCCCTGATGTTCAGGATCCTGGCGGTGGCATACCCGGAGTTGGATGGGCGCTTGAGGGCATCACAGCTGCAACAAGGGGGTGCATACACTCTCATTCTGCTGATTCAGCGTGCAGTGGAGGTGTCTGGGTGGGGGAGGTGGGCAGTGGGCTCCCCTAGGCCAGGGCGAGCTTAATAGGCAAGGTCCCTTCTTAAGGCAGGCCCTGTGGCACCCCACCCGGGTAGAGTGCCAACTACACCTAGTGAGGCTCCTGTGACATTCATGTGTGCAGATATCGGCCATAGCCTTGTAGGCCATGTCCCAGGGATTGAATAGTGGACCCCAAGTGCTTGGCGTAGTGCACAGGACTTCTGTGTCTGTTGTGTCCGCCAACAGTAGTGGTAATGCATGTACTCAACATGTCTTTCTTCTGTCTCCCCCCACCCCTTTTGTGGTCTCCCTGTACATGTGTGCATTAGCATCATCAGGCGGAGGAGCAGTGGCACCGGAGCAGGAGGGAGCTGCATCCCACATGGCCCTGGAGGGCGACACTACGGAGTCTGATTTCACCAGTGGGACGGAGGGCGAGGGGAGCTCCACAGCGGGGACAGGAGCTGACACCAGTGATACGGACTCATCCTCTGATGGGAGCTCCCTTGTGGTGGGGTCCCATCTGTGCCCCTGCATCTACAGATAAAGCCGCCACACCCCCTCCAGCACCGCCCTCCCAGCAGCCCCTCAGCCTTTGCCCCGTGCCCGCTCACCCAGGAGGGTGGGCATCTCCTTCGCCCCAGGCACCTCAGCCCCTGCCACAGTCACCCCTGCTGCCCTCAGTGAGGAGGCCATTGACCTCCTCAGGTCCCTCACTGTTGGGCAGTCTACCATTTTGAATGCCATCCAGGGTGTACAGAGGCAGTTGCAACAAACCAATGCATTCCTGGAGGGCATTCATTCTGATCAGGCAGCCCTTCAGCGAGCTTTTCAGACTCTGGCCTCAGCACTGATGGCAGTCATTGTCCCTGTCTCTAGCCTCCACCTCCAACTTCCTCCACCCCGACCCAATCCCCTGTACCTCAGCCTACCCCAAGCACACCATCAGACCAGCATGCACACACCTCAACACACAAAGGAAGCTCAGGCAATCATAAGCACCACACATCCCACAGGCACACACTCAAGCATCACACACATGCAGACATAGCAACATCCACTGCCTCCACTGTGTCCCCCTCCTCCTTGTCTCCCTCCTCCCTCCCAGTCTCGTCTCCACTCACACCTGCATGCACTACATCTACAGCCACTACTTCCATCACCAGCACACCCACCACCACACCCTGCTCACATGCAGTCACCACCCCACTACCATTCACACATCCCCTGTGTCCTCTCCCAGTGTGCCTGTGACGCCACCTCCCAAGGTACACAAACGCAGGCACACACCCACCCAACAGCCATCCACCTCACGACAGCCTCCAGCGCATGCACCTTCACCCAAAGTCACCAAACGTACACCTCCTACAACCACAACCTCTTTCTCCACTCCCAAACCCCCTCCAGCTACCTGTCCCAGTATTCCTAAGAAACTTTTCCTGTCCACCCTTGACCTCTTTCCCTCACCTCTCCCACCCCTTCAGTCTCCTAGGGCCCGACTCTCCAGGTCCTAACCTAGCACCTCAGCCACAACATCGGTGGGACCAGTGGTGCCAGTAGTCACCGGATTCTGAAGTGCACCAGGCAGCAGGGCAGCCAGTGTGGCAAGGAGCCACAGCACGGACAGTCCCCCACCTGTCAAGCATCAAAAGTTGGCCAGTGCCCGGCGGGAGAGGGGGAAGACAACAGCCACCAAAGCCACTCCCAGGGATACAGGTGGGAGTGTGGAGTCAGCTGCGACACCTTCCAAGGTGTGGAAGGGGCACAAGAAACCCGGCAAGTCTGGGAAGACCAGCACGGCGGAGAAGACCGCCATCAGCCCCGCTGCCCAGGAGCCGGCCAGCAGCAGCCCCGCTGCCCAGGAGGCGACCGCCAGCAGCCCCACTGGCCCAGACAGGACTGCCAGCAGCAGCCCCGCTGCCCAGTAGATGACCGCCAGCAGCCCCGCTAGCCCAGACAGGACCACCAGCATCAGCCCCGCTGCCCAGGAGGTGACCGCAGCAGCCCGCTGCCCCAGACAGGACCGGCAGCAGCAGCCCCGCTGCCCAGGAGGCGACTGCCAGCAGCCCCGCTGGCCCAGACAGGACCGCCAGCAGTAGCCCTGCTGCACAGGAAGGGACTGCCAGCAGCCCCGCTGCCACAGACAGGACCGCCAGCAGCAGCCCCGCTGGCCCAGACAGGACCGCCAGCATCAGCCCCGCTGCCCAGGAGGCGACCACCAGCAGCCCCGCTGCCCCAGACAGGACCGCCAGCAGCTGAAGCGCTGCCCAGGAGGCGACCGCTAGCAGCCCCGCTGCCCAAGACTGGACCGCCAGCAGCTGAAGCGCTGCCAAGAACACCGCCGCAACAAGCACCGCTGCCAAGGACACCACTGCCACAAGCACCGCTGCCAAGGACACCACCGCCACAAGCACCGCTGCCAAAGCCCCCGACGCCACAAGCACCGCTGCCAAGGACACCGCCGCCACAAGCACCGCAGGCCCATGAGCACCAAAAGCACTGACGCTATTGAGGGCCACGAGCAGGATGAAGCACTCTGGTCACCAAGCCCCCTCCAGAACCAGTGGAGATTTACATCCACTACCTCTGTCCTTGGCAGGATGAAGCACTCTGGGCACAAAGCCTCCTCCAGAACCAGTGGAGATTTACATCCACTACCTCTGTTCTTGGCAGGATGAAGCACTCTGGGCACAAGGCCCCCTCCAGAACCAGTGGAGACTGTTATCCAATTGAGAGACTGTGGCTTTGCACTCCCCAGGATTGAATAGTGGGCAAACCACCCACTGTAGAGACTTGAGAGACTGTGGCTTTGCACTCCCCAGGATAAAGCAGTGGGCAAACCACCCACTGGAGAGACTTAAGAGACTGTGGCTTTGCAGTCCCCAGGTTATAGCAGTGGCCAAACCACCCACTGTAGAGACTTGAGAGACTGTGGCTTTGCACTCCCCAGGATTGAATAGTGGGCAAACCACCCACTGTAGAGACTTGAGAGACTGTGGCTTTGCACTCCCCAGGATATAGCAGTGGGCAAACCACCAACTGTAGAGACTTGAGAGACTGTGGCTTTGCACTCCCCAGGATTGAACAGTGGGCATGGCGCCCCCTTGTGGATTTGGCGTTGTGCACTCAACCAGCTGAGGTGCCCACCCTTTCCCTTCCCCCTGAGGTGCCTGTTTTATTTCTATCTGATGCCCCTGCAGTGTTCTCTCCGTCATGTTCGGGTATCTTGTGTGGGCCTTGCCCATGCAGTGTGGGCCCAGTGGTCCATGCACTTTAAGGGTGGAATACCTTGGACTAATATTCTTGGTGTATATATTTGTAAATAGTGTATGTATATTATTTGACTACTGAATTTTAATATATTACAATTGTTTGCCTCATTTCCTTTTGTCTTTGCATTCTTCCGGGGGGGGGGGTTGTGGGGTGTAACTGTAATATATCATGGTGTATTAGTGTGTGTGTTGTCGTGGGTGAGGGTGGGGGTGTTGCATGTTGCGTGTGTGTGTTTCCCTGTTTTTTCCCTCCTCCCCCTGTGTCGTAGGTGCAGTACTCACCGTGGTCTTCGCTGCCGGCGTTCGTGCTCCTCATAGAGGAGCAAGAAGACAAAGGCTGGAAAAATGTGGAGCTCTGGTTCCATGGCATCCTGGTTCCTCGTGGGGTGTGCTTAGGTGAGCGTTTTCCCTTCGAAGTCCTGTTTCCGCTGTGTTTTTGTTTGCGGTGAATCCACCCCAGAAAAGGTGGCGGATTGGTAGGTTGTGATACTGTGGGCGGTACATTGTCTCCCGCCTGTCTTTTGGCGGTGACCGCTGCGCTGTTTGTTTGTACCTCCGTGGCGGTCGGAGTGTTAAAGTGGCTGTCTTTGTTGGCGGTTTCCGCCACAGTCGTAATTTTTTTTTTTTTACCGCTGGCCTGTTGGTGGTCTTACCGCCACTTTAACACTGACCGCCAGGGTTGTAATGACCACCATAGTTTCTACAGCAACACAGAGTTCAATGAAGTATGTCTGAATTACCCACATGTTAATGTGAAATATTTCTGTGAATAAAAGTATAGTTTTTGGATGGAGAATTGGTAAAAAGGAGGTGGTACTGCACCAGGTGGATCAAATGATGGTAAAAACAGCTGAATATATGAAAAAAGAAAACCCTTACACCATGTGAAAAAAATACTGACAGATGAAACAAGATTTATCGCACCTAGTAACCTTATATCATTGTAGCCCTATGAACAAAATTACATTTAAAAATGCAAGGAAAAAATATAAAAAATGTGTTGGTAGAGAATATGTAAAATCCTCAGTGGTCAATTTGAAAAGAGATAAAACAAGGATCAAATTATAAATATTCAAAGAGGATTTGGGAGCTAATACCATCTTCTTGCTAGCAACCGAAAAACCTTGCATTATGGAATGCTATATCTTTGCGCATGATTGTCTCAGTCTTTTTCAAGTGCTTTGCCATGAAAGAATGCCAACATCTTTGGAAAGAGAAAGGAAAGGAGGAAATGAAGGTGAATCAAGGGTTGGGTGCAGGGAATTCATGTTTATTCTAGGACATGAGTGGATCTTGCAACTAAGAACATGAAGTTGAAGAAAGCTCCAGGGCTGGACTCAGTACCAGTGGATTTATTTCAAAACTGGTAATTTTGAGAATGAAAAAGAACCCTTGAGAAGCGTAAACCATTTTGATTACTTTGGGGTATGTTTTAGTTGCAAACTGGGTTTATCTGCCCATATCAATAAAGCAGCCAGTATATTAACTCAGATTGCTAATGTGGTACTTAACATAAGGTAGGAAGTCAATCAATATCAGCTATAGTACAAGTTTATAGACAGAATACAACAGCGTCTTCAATTTATGGAGCAGAACTTTCGGACTGCATAAATACAAAAAAAGATCTAAGGGCCAGATGTAGGAAGATTGCAAATTGCGACTTGCAATTTGCGAGTCCTTCCGACTCGCAAATTGCAAGTCGCAATTTGCAATGCAGAACGGTGTCTCAGACACCGTCTGCGACTCGCTATGGGGTCGCAATGACCCACCTCATTAATACTAATGAGGTGGGTCGCAAATTGCGGCCCCATAGCGAGTCTAGGCACTCGCAAACATGGAGGCCTGCTGTAGTCAGCAGACCTCCATGTTCGTGACTGCTTTTAAATAAAGCAGTTCTTTTTTTTTTTTTAAGTGTAGCCCGTTTTCCTTAAAAGGAAACGAGCTGCACTTAAAAAAAAAAAACGAAACCTTTAGTTTCGGTATTTTTTCAGGGCAGGCAGTGGTCCCTTGGACCACTACCTGCCCTGAAAAAATTGGATTGGGTCCATTCACAAACTGGAAGGGGTCCCATGGGGACCCCTTCCAATTTGCGAGTGGGTTACCATTCACTTGAAGTGGATGGTAACTGCGACACCATTTGCAACCGCATATGCGGTCGCAAATGGTATTGCATACCACTCCGAATCGCAAATAGGAAGGGAACACCCCTTCCTATTTGCGATTCTGAAATGCATATTGCGAGTCGGTCCCGACTCGCAATATGCATTTCTGCATGGCAAAGAGGCATTTGGGCATCGCAAACGGTGATTTTCGCAGTTTGCGACGCGCAAATCCTTTGCTACATCTGGCCCTAAGTGTCTGAAAATTATATTTTAATATCTTTGGGACAGATGGACAAAAATAAGAAATTGCAATTTCCAAATTGCGATTCATGCCAAATTGCAAATAGGAAATCACAATTCCTAATGTAAGTAAAAGGTTGGACTATTAAATAGTGATTCCCAGGGGGTCGCAAAGCGACCTACATAATGAATACTAATGAGGCAAACTGCAGTTGTAACCCATTAGGAAGTATAGCGATTACCGTGATGGTGACCTGCTGGGGTAGGCAGACTATCATATCTGTGATTGCTTTTAAGCAAAGCTATGTTTTTTTAATGCAACCCTTAAAGAAAAATGGGATGCATTTAGAAAAGAAAGAAAATTAAGCTTTTAATTTTCATTTTTTAACAACAGGCAGTGGTTGGTGGGACCACTGGCTGCTCTTAAAAATATTTTTTATGTTCTCAAAGGGGAAGGGGTCTCTTTGGAACCCCCTTTCCCAATTGTGAATGGGTTGCCACCTCCTTCAGGGATGTGGTAAAATATTAATGTTTGTGACTGGAATTTGGTCGCAAAATTCAGTATGTACCACTGTGATTTGGTATTTGGAAGGGACACCCTAAGTATGTTTGTGACCGGAATTTGGTTGCAAAAATCAGTATCTACCACTGTGATTTGGTATTTGGAAGGGACACTCTGAGTATGCGCCTTCCAAATACCGAATTTCTAAACCAAATTGCTATTTGGTACCAAGTTTCAGGATCACAGTTTGGCATTTGTACATTACAAAAAGCATTTTTGCATTCACACACAACCCGATTCATCTCCAAACAGTAGAATGGACCAGAGAAAGCATTGTGAAGCAATGGTAGTCTCATGGGACAACAGCGGAAATGAACCCCCAATGAGGACATCTGCAAAACCATGTCCATAGATTGTATCAATTGCGCTGCAAGACTGATGTCAAATGCACACCCAAATGGGCACCAAAGACAGCAGAACACTGCCTGCACACAATAGAACCATACTGGCTGAAAAGAAAGGTACCTGTTTTCATTTAGTTTCTCCAGTAAAGGTATTGCAAAGTACTGTATCATGCATTCACGGCACATCTAGACGTGCAGTAGTTACTACACCACTTGGCATTGAGGTGGGAACTCCATTGCAGAGCAGCATAACAGGTACCACCAATCAGGAATATTAAACGTGATGTGCCTCCAAATGCATTTGAAAACAAAGAATGTATGAAAGATGGTATCATTCCGAAAACAGTCTGGAACATGCTGACAAAGCCAGACCCAACCACCTTAAAAAAGTTTACTACACCTGTTGTGTTAGAAGCACTAAAGATGTGTCTCATAAATTCACTGAAAGGTCTGAGAAAGTTTGTTTTTAACAGTGATTATATTTCAGAAGATGACCTTGCAACTTACAGTTCTAAAATTTCTTGGGCAGATGTATGTGCCACATTCTTCTGAAGCAATGAGGCTTTAGTCTGCTCGGCTTCTTAAAACTAACATTAAAGGTCAGAATGGAAAGCCACAAATTAACTACTCTAATCTCATGCACAGGAGGAAATAGCGTATTATTGCAACAGGTCACTATTTTAGAAACAGAAACTACATAGGAGACACTTGATCTCGCCCCACAACATCCTTGATCTTTCAAAATCAAATAACTTCCATTTGAAAATAACTGAAATATTGGGCAAATTGAAGAAACTGGTACTGCCTTCAAATAACACACCAGATTGGCCGGGGAAGCATTACACGCCACACCACATGTCACCTGTTAACAAGTCATGGAATGCCTTAGAGAAGTTTTCTTTAAGAAAGATCCCTTTTTCCCCATTCACACATCTATGGAAGAGCAATTCCCACACCTTGTGAATAAAGCTGTCCCCTAAAGCTTCATATCTGCCTACTGGAAAATGTTTCAAGCATGATGTGAACTGAAACATTGAAACTGTCAGTGTGATAACCCCATGAATGAGCCATACTGCTGATGGTGTTTTGGCTACTGTGAAAGGCAATTTTTCTAATCTCTCAATATACAGCATTGTATTAGTAGCATTTACTTTGCCATTATTTGTGGTTTACATGTAAAAAAAGGCAAAATCAATTATGTTGCATTCACATGCTGCCAGGGCACGTGGTTTTATGTCAAAACTTATAATATCCAACCCAGCTGCATTATAAATCTAATCTGACTTTTCCCACGTTGTAAAAAAGATATGTAATTCTGTATAATGTCAATTGCAGATGATACAATGTTATTTAACATGCAAATACGGGTGGTCTAGGTATTCACTCCGTTATCAACAACAGCCAATGCGTTTTCCAAATTAGCCTGATCAATTTGCCTTAAACGAGCAGCACCTTCCATTTGAGGAAGCTTCCAAATTTCATTATTTTTGGCATAAAGAAACCTTTTGGAATATAGTGACCTAGGACCGAACAAGAAATCCTGTATGTCCATATCATCAGAGAGGACAGAAAGGTGTTCTTTCACTGCAGATAAAGTGGAATGTTACAACCATTGCTGGCATATCTTTCCCATGCTATGAGAGGTGACTACCCCTGAGTGTTGGGACTGGACATAACAAGGGTCCGGTCTTCTTGCTTTAAACCCTATCAAGAGTTTAAAAAATATTTATCTCAACCGTTTGTGTCTACTGGCCACAATAACGACCCTTTAGGACCTGAAAATGTAGCATTAAATGTACCATTGTGTACCATGCCATTGAACTGTTCTTCAGTGTAATTTACTAAGTGTTACCAATTTCCAATTGTGCAATACAGGGAATACTGGGGGCATTAATTTCACTAATTTCTGCCAGACCCAGGCAAGTGGTCTGCTGCACTGTGTCATTCAGAAAAATCATCTGTATTGGAATTATCCACACTTTAAATGAGGCATCTTTGCCCTGCATTAGCCAATGTTTTGTTCCCGAAACTGATTTTAAATCAATTTTTTTCTTTCCAATTCTCATAGCTTTTAATTGCAAGTTGGGAAATGAATGAATTTGAATAAATTAATTTTGTCTGGGTCAGCAGATATTTCCTCAAATTTAAAGTTTGTAATTTATAATGTAAGAAACAGCATCTGAGGTATCATGTCCAGAAAAGTATGTACATTTGTATGCATATATTTTAAGACTCCCCACTGGTGGTGTCAGGCAATGTTCCCATTGTGTATATTTGAAAACTGCACGGGGTGTACTACCTATATGTAAGAAATGGTGGGCATAGTGATGGTAACAAAACATTTCACCATAATTGGCAGAATTCATGTACCTATTAATACTTTCAAATACAGTATTATATTCAAGCTCAGTCATAATTAAACCCATTGTTTTCACATCCTATTCATCAGAAATAACACCTGGGGTTATTAGGTCGTCCATTGTTACTTTGAAAACATAAGGAATTTGTAAAGTCTCTGTAGGACCAAAAATGTCATGTGGGACCTTATCCCACGCAATTCCATTGGAAATTGGAAAAGAAAAAATGTTCACAAGGGAAAGGTCTCTTCGCACTTTATGGGAAGACAAATGAGGTTTTGATACCTCAGCTACCGGTTCTAAAGCAGAGAGAACATAATGTCCATTTATAAGCAAGAAGAAAACGGTCACAAATTCAATCCACGAAATGAGAGAGAGCAATGAAATTCTAACCCACAAGTAGGACCATGGAAGGATCAGATGAGTGCATTTCAACTAATGAAGAAAACCATGTACACCATGAAGTGAAGTGTGAGAGGAATCTGAAGAGAAGTCATCAATGTCAACAAAATAGCCAGAAGTACTCTATGTAAAGACTGGAACCTCAACAGGTGAAAGGGAACTAGTAGTCACCTCCAAAGGTAGATCATCACAAACAACTCTGTTGCTTTGAGTATCAATAGAAAACTGTTGACTTACGTCGGGTACATTTCTTACATTTGCAGCGGTATCTGGAATCAACAAAAGTACATTCTCCTGCCTCCCCAGCCAAAGGTGGGAAACAATATTGGTGATATTCAATACTTCCAAAGGTATTACCTGTAAAACCAGTCAGAGGTGGCAGAATCACAATTCTGGTACCTTGAACGCCAAGGCCTGGCACTAGCGCCTGGTATGATGGTCCAAACTCCTTCTTTGCTGCAATCTTCTCTCAAATTAGATCCCCAACCTTTGGAATCCAGCCCGAAGGTGTTGGTTGTTCCTTCATTCCATCAGTTGCAGAATGTATTTTGGAATGCTCATCCTGGAAGTCTTGGAGTTCCTGTAAGACAGCAAAACATTCATTTATGTCATAAGAGGTGTCTGTCGCCACTGCGCCAGGACTCTCAAGATCTGGAACATACATCTGGATACCAAACAGAACCTCATATGGGGTTTGGTCACACAAAGATCGTAAAGGCAGATTGTTTAATCGGCTCTGGACTCCATCCAAGTAATGGATCCAACTGAACCTAATACTCTAGCTGTCAAGGATTGCTTTAAGTCTCATCTTTTCCTCTCCGCAATCGGTTTTCCCTCAGGATGCTATGAGAAGGAATAGTGCACAGCTATGCCCAAAATTCTACCATCGAAATTTAAGGAGCCACAGTGGTCTATATACATGCAGTGGAGCGGTTTGTTTGAACTTAAGAGGGGTGTCTGCAGTGGGCGTGCAATGGTGAAACCTTTAATTAGTTGGCAAATTCCACAACTAAGGACTTATTGTTTTGTTTGCTTCTACAGACCATGCCACCAATAGCTCTTCTGTAATAGAGAAACTGTGGCCACCACACCTGCATGGGCAGATGCTACATCCTCGTGTGCAGCTATTATTAACTCTAGCCTGCAGTTTTGGTTGGATATCACACACTCACCCACAAAGAAATCCTCGGAATTCTAGCAAAATGAATGTTTTGGGCACTTAAGTGGTAGGAATATTTTGCTGTACATGCTTTTGGTAAAGCGTGCCATTGCCCAAAGCATTAACAGCAGCCATGATATCTTCATCTACCTTTGTATGAGAACAAGTAATCGCAGCTATTTATGCATACTCAACAGCAGATTTGGCTGCTTCATCAGCCAGTGAATTCCCTACACTGAGTATTCAAACATACTGATGACTCATGGCAGACTGTCTTTAAATTCTACCACCTTTCCCCTAGGTATTCCCTTTTAAACCTCTAAATCCATTAAGGCGCCAGTAATAGCATTAAAAGACTGGACACAGTAATTTGAATCACACAATATCAGTGTGGGAAATTCTAGATCCGTATGTTTTAGTGCCAGAATTAAAGGTTTAGAGGCATTATGTTGCAGGGCATGGGGTACTGTTGCTCATAATAAAGAAATTCTTGAGTTTTTAAAGTAGGGTCAAAGACATAGGGGGTCATTATGACCCTGGCAGCCGGTGTTAATGTAGCGGTAGTACTGCCAACAGGCTGGCGGTACATACCGCCACATTATGGCATTGGCGGGTTGGCTGAAGCCACGCCAATGTACCACACTGACTGCCATGGCAGTAGCAGCTGCCGGGCTGGAGATAACAATCTCCAACCTGGTGACCGCTACTGTCCCGCCGGTGGCCTTATGAACCTGCCTACCGCCATGGAATTCCTTCCCTGTCACTGTCACTTGTAGGAGGCCCACCACCCCTAACACTCCCCATTCTACCCCCACACCCCTCCATCCACTCTCCCCTGTTCCAATCCCCCCTCTCCCATACACACACACTCGCAGGCACACACCACTCATTCACATTCTCACTCATACAGGCATACACGCATTCATACACGCATGCATCCATTCATTCATGCACACATCCATAAACACATCCAAACGTACATGCAGACACGCATTCACATTTGCATTCATACACGCAGTTTCACACATGCACATACACATGCAATCAACACTACACACTCATGCGCATGCACGCACACACTCACACATTCATGCACACAGCCCCACACAGACACTACAACCCTCACCCCCTCCCCTGCCGGAAACCTGACTTAAGTAAATCCATGGGGTCTTCCGGCATGGAACGGGATGAGGCGCTGCTACCGCCAGCAGCGCCGGCCACCACAACACCGCCAGGCCATATTATTTGTCATAATACAGCTGGCGGTGGTCTACTGGCGTGGCACTGCTGGTGGTAGCAGCGCCACTTTAACACGTCCGCCAGCATGACCACAGCCGGATTTCCGCCCTTCTTATGGACGACTGTTAGCCGCGGCGACGGTCTTTTGGTGGCTGTCGCCGCAGCGGTAGGCAGTTTTTACCACCAATGGCATAATGAGGGCCATAGTCTACATCAGTAGCTGTCGGGATGCTGACCTTTGCAACAGCGCGTAAGGATGGAATGGGGAGTGACCAGAATTATGCGTTTCCCTTGTTCCATTAATATTTCCTGTATCACAGCCATCTGAACTGCAGTCAGTATTTTTTCAGTGGATGCAAAACATATTTCTGCAAAGGAATGTAGATGTGATTTATTAGCGTTCCCCCAAGTCTCCAGATAAAAATGGTACCTCACTTGTGTGGCCTAGTGGACACATCACATTTTCCTAAAGAAAAGAGAGCTGTTTTTTACAACGTGCCTAGCTGTGGATTTTGGCCTCTAGCTAAGCCGGCACCCAGGGAAACCTACCAAGCCTTTGCATTTTTGAAAACTAGACACTTAGGGTAATCCAAGATGGGGTGACTTGTGGGGCTCTCACCAGGTTCGGTTACCCAGAATCCTTTACAAACCTCAAAATGTGGCCCAAAAAAAACAGTTTTTCCTCATATTTCGGTGACAGAAAGTTGTGGAATTTGAAAGGAGCCACAAATTTCCTTCCACCCAGCATTTCCCCAAGTCTCCCGATAAAAATGGTACCTCACTTGTGTGGGTAGGCCTAGTGCCCGCAACAGGAAATGCCCCAAAATACTATGTGGAAACATGAAAATTATCAATTACACAACTACCTGTTTTTTCACAGAAAACAGAGGTGTTTTTTACAAAGCGCCTACTGTGGATTTTGGCCTCTAGCTCAGCCGGCACCTGGGGAAACCTAGCAAACCAGCACATTTTTGAAAACTAGACACCTAGGGGAATCCAAGATGGGGTGACTTGTGGGGCTCTGACCAGATTCTGCTACCCAGAATCCTTTGCAAACCTCAAAATTTGAGCAAAAAAAACACTTTTTCCTCTCATTTCGGTGACAGAAAGTTCTGGAATTTGAGAGGAGGCACAAATTTCCTTCCATCCAGCGTTCCCCCAAGTCTCCCGATAAAAATGGTACCTCACTTGTGTGGGTAGGCCTAGCACCCACAAAAGGAAATGGCCCAAAACACTATCTGGACACATCAAAATTATCAAATACAAAACTACCTGTTTTTGCAGGGGGGGGTACCTGCGTTTTTGGTCCTGGGCTCAGCAGCCATCTAGGGAAACCTACCAAACCGAAACATTTCTGAAAACTAGACACCTGAGGAAATCCTTGAAGGTGTGACTTGGGTGGATCCCCTAGTGTTTTCTTACCTCGTATCCTCAGCAAACCTCAAATTTAGCTAAAAAAAATAAAAAATCCCACATTTCTGTGTGGGATCACATCACCGGCACAAATTTCCTACCACTCAATGTTCCCCTCAGTCTCCAGGTAAAAATGATACCTCTGTTGTGTAGGTGGGTCAAGTGCCAGCGACAGGAAGAGCCAAAATCATGTAAAAGATGAGGGGGAACCAAAGCGGGTCCAAAATGACAGTTTGAAAAATCGTTTTCATACTGACAAGTGGGGCAGATTTTGTATTGGTATAGATGCAACAATGCTGGGTGCTGCCACGGTGGTAGGCTGTGTTTACCACCAATGGCACAATGAGGGCCATAGTCTACATCAGTAGCTGTCAGAGAAGTGGCCCATTGTATCCATCTAGGATGTAAGGCTTCCACGTTCGGGATGCTGACCTTTGCAACAGCGCGTAAGGATGGAATGGGGGTGACCAGAATTATGCGTTTCCCTTGTGCCATTAAGATTTCCTTTATGACAGCCATCTGAACTGCAGTCAGTATTTTTTCAGTGGATGCAAAACATATTTCTGCATAGAAATGTAGATGTGATTTATATGCAGTCAGACCTGTGCCACCCTCATTCAATGAGACATAGGTGAAACCAATGGTACCCGGTATTATACGGATGACCAAATTAATTTTGTTGACACATGTATCTAAGTGTCATGCTGCAAGCATGTCAGTCTGTATTGATAGTGTTTGTGTATGCTATGGTGTCCATTGGGTACTGGGAAAATCTGGATGAATTAAGTCCTACAAAGGTTTTATATGTTGTCCATAATCCGGTACGTATTTGCTGCCTAAACTGAAAAGTAATAACCAGGATTGTAATTGTTTATTAGTGTATGGTGGTTGCAGTAGGGCACACTTCTCTAGGAAATGTGGTGCCAGGCTCTTTCCCTCATTTGACAACTCGTATCCTAAAAATAGGACACTGAGACAGGCAATCTTTGGGTTTTTTTAAGTTGAATTTGTGGCCATGTTCAGGAAATCCCACAACAATGTAATCTACACTGGCTTGATATGTGTTTAGGTCATCATCCGTGGGATGTAAATCATCAACATAGGACAATGCTTCTGGATCAACAACAAACAATATGGATGTTACTGAGGCAGCAAACAATCCAGCACTGTTCCTATAGCCATGAGGGAACTGACAAAAATAGTGCTGAGAGCAGAGCATGGAAAAAAGTGTTTTAATCCCTGCTTTCAGGCACTATGTTTTGACATGAAAAAACCATTGGAAATATCCAAGGGTGCTTTATATTTTTTACGGACAATAATATTCATTAAAGCCGTTCTGTGTGAATTTTTTTTTGCAAATGAGCGTGTATGACTGTTTAGATGTCTATAATCTAAGACCATTTAATAGGAGTGATCTGGCTTACCTACTGGAAACAAAGGGGGCATTCGTAGGAGCTAAACAGGGTACAAGTACTCCCTGGTACTCAAGCTGTTAGAGAATACTTATCACAAGAGCGTTTGCTACGTTTCGTTGGGTATTGTAATTGCACTTGTAGGCTGGACCTTATGGGTATTAAATGATAACGGGAGTTCTTTTTCCAACCTACATTGTTATGGTATAATACCAGGGCTTGTGCAAGTGCCCATTCTGTGGCATACACTTTTTTTTTTTACTTCTTCTGGAACAAGGACCGAGAAGGATGGTAGTATTACATCTTCCTCTTGTGGGAGTGTTCTATCAAACTGCAGTGGCCAATCTCTTTCAGCCAAGAGAATGTCATAGCTAAGTGTAAAATTCTGTATATTTAATTTGTACAGTCTATCAGCAAGGCTGACGTGTTGGTCTGGGGTTTTGACTTCTACAAAGTAGCAAAGTTGTTAGTTGCTTTTGCCTTGAGAAACTCTTATAGATTTTGAGAGTAATCCTGAGCTGTGCTCCACTGCCCACATCCTGTTTCTGAAGGAGAGTTCTCACCTGGGTCAGTGCATTGTTTATCTAATCAAAGCACCCTAATGATCTCAACCTATACATGTAGAGGTGTCAGCAATAATTTTGAGTAACACACGCTCTTATTCTGCTACCTGCGCCAGCCGCTGGCATATTTCCAATGCTGCTCCTTCCCCTTTAATATTTCCTAACATAATTAAGGATACTGTGGCAAAGTTGCCAATTAATTTCATCCCTACGTCCAGTGCAGTGGCAGCCCCATATTCATTTTAAATCTGTTTTAGCACATCTGACAAAATAACAATGCGAGTGTGTACCATGAATTATGGCATATATTGCAGCAAAGAGTGTACCCCATGTGGCACAGTCATCAATGAAGGGAATCTTCCCAAGTGGCAAGCACATGGTGAAAGTTCAGTGTTTATCTTGAGGCCCCATATGGGAAACGCTGCTTAAGCTGATTTTTTTTTGTGCTATCAAGAATAAAATTCCCTCCCTTTTAGTGGGTATCATAACCATAACAACATTGACAGTTACTGGGCCAGCCCCAGGAATAGCTAATTGTGGTTGAACAGCTTGAACAGCCTGAACTGGGGCAATTATTATGGTGTGCATAACAAACTGAGTTACACGTCTGTAAAGTCTAACTAGATTTTTATATAAGGGGCATAAATCACCCACTGCTTACTGCTGTATATTAGGATATGTTATGTAGCCAGCGAGAAAAATGGCCATGTAATCCCATCATTACTGAGGGGACCCAATCAAACGTTTTCTAAATTGAGTGGTAGAGGTCCTTGGAGCTAATTTTGATGTTCCTGTAATTTTAATGGTATTTCTAAGTCTTGATATGCTCTGTGTTGGCCTGGTGAGTTAGCCACACTGTATGTGTTTGTGTTAGGATTGACTGCAGGAAAAGTGACCCATGAATAAAATACTTTCATATTGTACGCATCGTGAGCCTCAACCGAAGGTAACATCTCCCCCCATTAGTTAGCTCATGTATATTAATTGCATTCATCATTCTAATGTATGGAATTCAGAGAGGGAATAGCTAAAGTGGAGTATTCTTTGAAATGTTCAAGCTTAACCCCTTTGCTGCCAGGCCTTTTAACCCCTCAGGTGTCAGGCCTTTTTTTGGCTATTTGGGGCAGTTTGTGCTTAGGCCCTCATAACGTTTTGTCCACATAAGCTACCCATGCCAAATTTGCGTACTTTTTTCCAACATCCTAGGGATTCTAGAGATACCCAGAGTGTATGGGTTCCCCTGAAGGAGACCAAGAAATTTGTCAAAATACAGTAAAAATTGTGTTTTTTTTTCAAACAAATGGGAAAAAAGGGCTGCAGAAGAAGACTTGTGTGTTTTTTCCTTAAAAATGGCATCAACAAAGGGTTTGCAGTACTAAAATAACCATATTCCCAGCTTTTATGAATAGGCAGACTAGAATCAGAAAACCACATTTTTCAAAACAATTTTGGCATTTTACTGGGACATACCCCATTTTTACTATTTTTTGTGCTTTTAGCCTCCTTCCAGTTAGTGACAGAAATGGGTGTGAAACCAAAGCTAAACATTTTTGAAAAGTAGATAAAATTCTGAATTCACCAAGGGGTCATTTGTGTAGATCCTACAATGTTTCCTACAGTAAATAACAGCTGAAATAAAAAACAAATTGAAATTGAGGTGAAAAAAACAGCCATTTTTCTCCACGTTTTACTCTGTAACATTTTCCTGCGAAGTTAGATGTTTGAAAGCAATATACCGTTACATCTGCTGGACTCTTCTGGTTACGGGGATATATAGGGCTTGTAGGTTCATCTAGAACCTTAGGTACCCAGAGCCAATAAAGGAACTGCACCTTGCAATGGGTCTTCATTGTATATCAGATGTTTTATTGGTATAGATGCGACAATGCTGGGTGGTAGGAATTCCTGCAGATTCCGGAAGGTTCCATCACAAAAATGTGGGGAAATGTGTGATTTCCTGCAAAGTTGGAGGTTTGCAGGGCATTGTGTGTAAGAAAATGGTGCGGGGTGCATGTGAAGCACACCAACCTGGACTCACTCAAATGTTTAGTTTTCACATGTGTCTAGGGCTTGTGGATTTTGTTACATGGCAACGTCCAAAGTCCAAAAAGTGCAGCCCTCATCATTCCAAGTGGGACAATTTTGAGAGTTAGACAAGCTCTCATTGCCCAAATGTAAAACTAAGACCCAAAATAATCAAATGTTCTCTTGCTTGCCGTGGGATAAGATGTTTTAGTGTGCGGGGAAGAGCTGAAAGACTGTTACCCCATTCAGTTGGGGTGGGGGCATAACCATGCCCATACTGGTTGGTAGCTAGCACCCCACTATTTTGGTTTTTTAAATTCCCTGGCATCTAGTAGGCTTTCTCCCACCACTGGGGAGTGGATCGGGGGTAATTGCCCCATCTACCCACTGGTGGGCAGAACAACTTTGGCCCCATTTATTTGGGGTGGGGGTATGGCCATACCCCACACCCTTTTTTTGAAAAAGCAATCTTCCCCGGTGTCTGGTGGGCTTTCTGCCCCCCTTGTGGGCAGATGGTCCTTCCAAAAATAGGCCGATCTGCCCCCAAGGGGGGCAAATATGGCCAACAGTAATGTGCCACCATGGGGAGTGACCCTTGCCCAAGAGGCTGCCCCCACAAATAAAACACACACATACACACATACCAATTCCTGGTGCCTACGTGGTTTCTGCCCCCCGGGGTGCAGATCGGCCTAATAGAAATAGGCTGATCTGCCCCTAAGGGGGGCAGAAATGGCCTAAAATAAATTTGCCCCCCAGGGGAGCGACCCTTGCCTAAGGGGTCGCTCCCCTTGCATGAAATTGATGCAAAAAAAAATCCTTGCGGTCTAGTGGTTTCTGTCCGCCCTTGGGGGAAGATTGGCCTAATAAAAATAGGTTGATCTGCCCCCAAGGAGGGGGAGTAATGGCCTAAAAATATTTTTCCTCTCTGGGGAGCAACCCTTGCCTAAGGGGTTGCGCCTCACGTCCCAAAAAAAAAAAAAAGATCCTTGGTGCCTAGAGGTTACTGCCTCCCGTGGAGGCAGATTGGCCTAATTACAATAGACTGATAGGCTCCCAAGGGGATCAGAAATGGCCTAAAACAAATTTGCCTCCCCAAGGGAGCGAGCTTTGCCTAAGGTATCACTACGCTCCCATGAAACTGACCAAAAAAAATAATCCCTGGTGCCTAGTGGTTTCTGCCCCAAAATATTTTTCCCCCAGGGGAGCGGCCCTTGCCTAAGGGGTCGCTCCCCACATCTAAAAAAAATAAAACAAAACAAAAAATATTATCCCTGGTGCCAAGAGGTTTCTGCCCCCCCCCGGGGCAGATAGGCCTAATTACAATAGTCCGAACTGCCCCAAAATGGGGCAGAAATATCCTAAAGCAAATGTGCCCCCCACAGGGGAGCGACCCTTGCCTTAGGGGTTGCTACCCTCGTGTGAAAGTGACCAAAAAAAAATCCCTGATGTCTAGTGGGCAAAAATGCTGAGAGAGACTTCAAAGGAAAGGCCTTTCCTTTCCTTTGATGCCTCTCTCACCCCCTCCACGTGATCGCAGGAGAAATGGTTTTGCATTTCTCCTCCGAACTGAGGGGGCAGCCTCTGATGAGGTTGCACGCCTCATCAGACGCCATAGGAGGGTCCGGGGGGGAAGTGGTAATAGGGGAAGCGATTCCTCTTCTGTCCTAGGCCCTCGGGGTGGAGCGCTAGCCAGGGTCTTAATCTGCTGGTCGGAGCGCCACAGCAGCCCTAAATGAGGCCCTTTATGTTTTTTGTATGTGAGAGGCCCCCTTGCTAAGCTGTGTGAAAACAACTATTGGATACTGAAAACCAAAGAAATAATGAAGACAGACAGCCCATCCATCACCACATACTTGTAGCATACTTAACGCACAAAGAATACCAAAGGGTTGAGAGTTATCTGGTGTAATTTATTGAATGGACTATTTGGCGTGATTTTGTTGATGGAGTTTTCTGTGATGGCTTGACAATTGGTGCTCCAAATGATTTTCTGTTTTCCCTATTATGGTTAGGTACAGATAGACAATCAATAGTACTTGTTTTTCTATTATTTTTTATTGTTTAATAAGATGGTATGAAGTCTTGTGTGTTTTTTTTATTCCCTTATGTTACGCAGACACTCTGTTCCCCTGTTTCTGTCTGGTACTGCCCTGTTTTTCTAGTTTTGTATTTACCCTGCAGCACGATGTTCGATTTATCTTAAGTTTCAACTTGGTATTCTTAGGGCCAACGAATACCGAGCAAAATGGGATAAGGACTCACATAATACTGGACTATGTCAGTGTAGTTTTGGGGGCATGGAGACAAATATGCACTTTTTGTAGTTATGTGCAAAATACTTGGGATCCCAGAAAATATGGTTGTTCTCTCTTTTTAAGTGGTATCAAATCCCTAAAAGTGCGGACAAAAGGATTTACAGTCTATGGCTTGAGCACAGCATGTTTTGAAAATGGACCGGTCGAGTGGTTTGGGAAGGGAGGGCTCTCTCTCTTTTTACTTGATTGTAGTTTTAAAATCAAAACTAAATTTTAGTATAATGGAAAAGTGTTGCTTCTTACCTTTTTCCAATGTTATTGTTATATATGTAACAGGTGAATGTGTATATCTGGAATATTAATAATATGTTTAGGTTGTTATGGTATAAGATGAAAACTATAGCATATTTATGCTGGTACCTGTGTGAGAACTTTGCTTTGCTATGAGCAGTCTGAAAATATCTCAGCTTTCGCTAGGAACATTGCAAAAACTATGAGGAATGTTGGAAGCGGTGGTGGTGAATGCCAGCAATTGACATCTAAAGTGAAAACTGCTGTCCTTTAATTTAGTTTTGCTTTTATCCTAACTAGGTGACTTAGGGCCGAAGTTAAAGTTTGGCATACCCTGGCTACCTTATTACAAATGCATTTTATCCTTTGGCTTTTGTAACAGGGCAACGGGATGTCTGTCTTGAGTGATGGAGTGACCCTTCGCCAAACTCTAGATCAGGCCCCTGGGCTGCTTGTGTTTTTTTGGGCCATTATATAGTATTTTTGCAATAGCATGGAAGTTAAAATTGATCCATGATTGAGGGTTCATTGTGTATAATGCTCGAGCCGGCAGCTGAACTGAGGAATTTCATATTGTTTCTACAGTTGTATCCAGGGTGATGCAGACTGGAGTTAACCGTGGTTTATATTAGTGTAATAGTTAAAGCAATTTTGACGCTCACAAAAGTTTATCCACTCGGCAATAAGCAATTGTAATTTCAATCTTCAATAGCCGACCCTATCTGCAGTACTTCTGAAGCGACTGAAGAGTTTGTACAAACTCGATAAAGCTAAAAATGAATGAGCCAGTTGATGAGGCTGGAGCTTCAACTAGAGCACTTTATATTATTATTAAGAGAAGGGCTGAGGACTCCTGAACAGAGCAGCCAATGCTAATCTGTGCCTATTGATAGCTACCTATATTAGGTGATGAGAGGAAATAATTTCCCGCGCACTCGTGGACCGACAAACTGCACTTGACAGTACGGAGAGAACCTTGCATTAGTAAAAAGCTTGGAGCCAAGGGGATTGTAGAGGACGATTCGAGTTCGCATAGTTCAAGTGTTCATTCACTGGGTGGGTAGCTTACTTGGCTTTTGGGGCTCCATGTGGCGTTTCTCAAGGACGTGTCTTTGTACCAGTTCTTTACAACCTGCTTATCAGTGACATGCGAGCAGGGCACTCTCTCCCTTTCTATGAAACGTTCACTACAGTAACTTGCACAACAGTTGCCTTATAACAATTTATTGATACCCATGCTGAGCTTGGCATAAATAAAACCGTGAATTAAAGTATCTACATGGTGTAGATACCCCTAAAAATACTGCTTCACCAAAATATTTTGCTATTAATCTCTATCCTGAGTACTTTAGATGTTATAATTGGCAAGAGTGCTGAAACAGAAAAAATGATCAATAACTATGCAAACAGTATTTCATGCCTACAAAGTGTATGAGTACAAATCCCACGCGATAAGGTTAGGGCTTCCACACTGATATTTTGGTTATCGTTCTTGGAAAACATTAATGCTGTGTTACATTAGACAATCATTCAATCAATCAATCAATCGGTATTTCTAAAGCGTGGCTACTCACCTGTGAGGGTCTCAAGGCGCTGGGGGGGAAGGGGAGGGGCCTCATCGGAAGAGCCACGTCTTGAGGTTCTTCCTGAGATGGTGAGTAACAGGCTTTGTCTGAGGTGCAGGGCGAGGTTGTTCCAGCTGAAAATAATTAAGTAAACTACATACCAAACACCATCAGCTCGGACAACCTAGGTAATCTACAATAGGAATTCATCATGTAGGCACCTTACAAACCATCTTACTTGTATAAGGGCATATGAAATTAGTTGGAGCAAGTTGTGAGATAAAAGGAAAGGTATGCTTCCCTCAATGCAAGTGCATCGTCCATTGGTGTTTCAAGATGGTTTCCAACCCTATTAAGAGGGGTTTATCAATTGGAACACCTCCACTACTGCACACTGGAGATTTTTCAAGCTCTCTCAAACTGCTATTGTTGATTTAATCTTCCAGACAAAGTAAGAAACAACTGGCTATTTTTATATTTGGTACTTATATGCCTGCTCCACGGAGGATTTGAATAATGCATTTGAGGCGCAACATCATCTTTGAATGAATTGTGAAGTGCTTCAAGTGATTAGTGGTTAATTAGCTTATAGAGTCCTTAAATATCATTATTAATCAGTATTCATTGCTAATTCTGGCTAAAACACTCTACTGGCTGCAAGACAGCTAACAGTTAATCTGAAATTCAGTCACAAATGAAAATGATCTTTGAAATGTATATGTAGATAAAGAACCCTGCAAATTATTGATAGCAAAATTACTATTATGATGATATTTAGGCTCTATTGCAAAACATCAACGCATCCCCCCAGAACTCGGTTCGAATTCTACACCCTACCCAAAATAAATGAAAGCAATTTAGGATGCTAGCCGGATAACACCCTATCCATGAAATCTCAAGTTGCAGTCACTGTGAATAAGATTATAGTACAACAAATATGTGTAACAATTGGTAATTTAACCTTTTCAAAGATATTTGAAGGCTGAGTTCCAGAGGTGAACATTTTGTAAGTTAAATCAATTGAAAAAGTATTTCAGTGGGTAGTCTCTAATATCTTACAAGATGTAAAAAAAAAAAAAAAAAGTAATTGTTGAGAGACATAAAAGTAATGTAGTAACCCCATAACATTTGCACATATTATTAATAGTTAGAGTATTAGGTTAGCAAATGTAAGGATCAAATACCTGCTTTTTTTTTCTGGAGAGCAAGACGATAAACAAAATTTGTCTCAATTTTACATAATGCTTACACATTAATTTATATCAAACTGTGTTTGATTACAATGGCATAAGAAAATGTATTTTTGTCTTTTTATTACTTTATGGTTTTTTTTACAGCCGCAAAAAAACATTACATGAGGGATGGAATGCTGCAAAGTTGCTTAGAGCTCTCCAATAAATGTACTTGTCAGGTTTCAGTAAATTGTGAATAGTGTTTAAGGGTGTGCTCTCTTTACTTTCGAGGGATATAACTTTCTCTGGCTCCTTAAACTATCCATTTCACCTGAATGGTTTAATAAGACTTATTTCATCATGTGTGTCAAACCTCTTCTAAAACTTAAATAAGGTTTTTGAAATGTTTGTCTATTGGTGTGTGCAGGGGCAGCTCATCTGCTAAGGTGGAGGAGCGTCACCCCACTGGATTGTGTGAAAGGAAAAATAAAATGATAACGCAATGTTATTGTCATTTTATTTTTTCTGGGAGTAAGGGGCGGGTGGGGCTGGGTTGGAGGGAGGGGGGCGTAGGAGGGCTGGTAGAAGGGTATGTACACCACAAAGTGCGCATGTCTGTTCGGCCAGCCGTGTTGGGCCAGCCAAATACACATGCACACTTTGCATGTTCTCTGCCTGGCTGTATTGCACAGCCGAGTGGAGATCATACCCAGGCTCCCGCTCCCAGTCTGAGCAGTGAAACAGGCCACTCAGACCAATCATGACGCTGCTTTCATGCTGATGACAGCAGGGTTGTGATTGGGTGGGAGCCTGTTTGCAGCTGAGAAGAGGAAGGGGACGAGGACGGAGGGGAGACAAACGCATCTCCCCTCGAATGTAAGTGTTTTTTAAAACTTTTTTTTTCTTTCACCACTCCCGCCCTCATCCCGTCATGCCCCACCACCCTCGTTGAGTGGCAGCTGCCACTGGGTGTATGTGAGTTTTTTCTTTACTAATTTATTTTTATTCAATTTACACCCAAGCTCTGCATTCATCATATTGCAGGAAGTGTAATAGAAATGTACTGCTTAATCTGCATGCTGTTATCTTGTTTAGTGTTCTTTATTTATTTTGATCTCATATTGAAGTATTAGTTGTCACCTGTTAATATCTTATCTAGGGTGAGAATGGTGGGTTAATAAAGTGCAAGACCCGTTAGATCAGTAGTTTGTTCATTTAGATAGTGACAACATTGTATATATGGTCAAACAAATAGATCTGAAGTCATTTTTTTGTTCACTAGAAGAAAGCACTTCACTTTACAGACTCATTTGGGAGTAGGTTATTCGCAACCCTTCGGAAAAAGTCATGGGTAGTAGAAGCCTCTGTGATATAATTTTGACATGGTCCCTAATGCATACTGGGGTTACTGATGTTGTCTGCCCATCTAAACAATGCCCATAAATAATCAGCATTTACTACTGCGGTACAACAGGATTGGTTTTTATCTACACCTTTTTTAATAGTGCGGTGATCGTGAAAGTAACCTTGTTTTCTATAGTGCCTTAGGTGGGCATTTGTATAGCTGTAATCCACCATACCTTCAAATTTGGCCTTAAGCCACAGTTCTTTCTCACAACCATGAAAAGAGGGCTGAGTGCCTTTCTCCTAGGGGACAAAGGTTCATAACCAATGGGTGATCAGGCTGTAGTCTCTTATTTCTTCCTTTCGGTTGCCATCACTTCACTTTCTCTCCCTTCTCTGGTCTCCTCTGGATTCTCTCAATTTCCTCCTCTCCACTACAGCTCACTGTGCTTGCACCTTGACTCTCCTTCCTTCCTCTGGTCACCTCTGTCCTCGCTCTTCTTTGTTCTCACTGTCACTGCTCTCCCCTCAACTCATCTCGATCATCCTCCACACACCTCAGTTCTCACTCTGTTTTCCTCAATGCTGTTATACAACCTTCTCTTGTCTTAAACGCCAGAGTTCTTTTGTGGTTTAGGTTTTGAATCACTGTTAGGCTGGATATCTAGTCAAGTTGCCTCTTTCCAGTATTGCCTGCTGTCTGGTGTTTTCTCTTAGATGTGATATGCACCTGGAAGGGGTTCTTGATTTACACAGTAGCAGTTTGGCTCACAATAAATTGATGGAGAAAAGTAGCAGTGGGCAGGCTGTGTCACAGTAAGTAGGTTTTTCTCCTGGGTAAGAAGTGTGCCTTTGTCATCTGAATTCTACCTCCTCTTGACTATGCATGGAAAAATGTGCAGACTCATGTTATTCTGCAGTTTCAGGAGTTGATGCCCAGTGTGTGATTTGAAATGCTGATTCTCTGTTGTCCTTCCTGTGTGTGCTCATAGTTAT
This sequence comes from Pleurodeles waltl, assembly GCF_031143425.1. Lineage (NCBI taxonomy): Eukaryota > Metazoa > Chordata > Amphibia > Caudata > Salamandridae > Pleurodeles > Pleurodeles waltl. The sequence continues at coordinate 517,104,965 of NC_090442.1, forward strand.
GTAGTTTGCCTGTCCATTTGCCGATTACCAAAAAATCCATTTTGTTGACATTTATTTATTTTATATCTAGAAACCCCATAAAAGATTCCACGTTGTTGATACTTGCTTCTCAAAATCAACCACTTTAATTATTACCACATCTTTAGCACTACATATTAGTTTCATCATTAGTTCCTTGACAATGCGAGTAACATGTGCAGGGTGGGACTTCCTTGCAGGATGATCTGTTGTATCATGAATGGTGTGGGTAGCATAGCATATGCTGCAGACACACCTATTTACTGGCTGCATTTAAATAAATACACTAAGCTTCACACAAATGTGTTGATTGGCTGCATTTACAGAGATTTCAGCCATATATGAGCCATTAAGAAAAATGACTGAAATTGTATGTGCTGAATAAACACATACTAAGCTTTCACTATACTTTCATTACTTTCTCCTCTATGTTTTCGCTGGGGACACAACATACTCACTACTTGTCAGTTGTTACTTGTTAGCCGACATAAGCCTTTATCTCTCCTTTTCATCTAGCCTGATTCCAACTATAATGCTAGTCAGGGCATTAGCAATCTGGATGTTAACTTCAACAATAATCTCACCTTTACAACTCATGTGAACTCAGTTAGTAAATTTATCTCTGTCATGTGTGATGACTTCAGGATATCCTCCCTTCGTTTCAGTTTCCCCAAAAAATTGCACTAGCCCTCCAAGTGGTGTTTTCTATCCTGAATTACTGCAATATCCCTCTTACTGGATTTCCTAAGAAATCAGTAGCGATCGCAGGATAAATCATGAAGAGTCCACAAAAGGGCATCAGGGTCATATTCCGACTGAGGCACAAATAGCACATCATCCCCTCCCTCAGGTCTCAATACTTCTTTCAATTTAAGAGAGCCTCCCCATTACAGTTGTGCGCTTTGTATGCAAGATATGTGCCAGGTTTTCTGACCAGACTCATCTTCTGTAAACCTCCATTCAACCAATTAAACTTATAATATTTAGAAATAGATTGATCTGTGTGTATTCCTAATTCTGAAACTCATTTCCTCAGCCTTTGAGAATGGAAAAGATGTTCCTAAAGTTCAAATGAGACCTAAAGATTCACCTCTTCTATTCCTCATACAGTCTAATCTTCCTAGATTTCAAACTTATTTCCAGGACTCCGGTATGATTCCACATAATTTTCATTTATATGTATTTGCTAGTTACATCCCAAACACTTGTTTCTTAATATGTAGATCTTTGTGAGGATAGAGGGTTCAAGAATACATTGTGTACTCAGATGCTAATCACTGAGTCTCCACTTTTGGAGAGTAACTTGGTTGTGAGAGAAATGAATCTCAGAGCATGCCAACTGGTGAGCCAGGGGACTGGATCAGAGGAGACAACTGAGTGTGGATGTTACATAGCTGTGCTTTGCAATGATGAGAACGCCGTGTGGACGCACCAGCCCAGCAGAATAACAGCAAAACCATACAAATGAATGAGTTATGACTGCAGACAAACTGCAAAGGTTGAGGAAATACGGAGGGAAAGAGGGAAAGCAACAAAGATGTAGGCAGGGAACGAACATTTGGCGACACTATAAAGCTGAGAACCACACAAATAAGTAATTGTGAGACAAATGGTCACTGTTACTGATCGTTTTTCTTGAGTTCACCTGGAAGCTCCTGGCTTCCCTCAAGGCTTTGCTTTGACAGCAATTCTGACCTGGATGACTTGTCTAATTCCATTGTGCCCCAGCAGCCATGGACAAGACCTCCAAACCCTACAATCACACTTTTCCTTTGCTTACTCTGCTGTGTCTTCTCGTGTACTGTGTTGTTTTTGAGTTTGCAATTAAACCCTCATCCAGAAAACATTCACCTTCACTTTAAAGGAATTTCCACCAATCAAGAGACTCAAGAGTTTGCCTGCTAGAAGATCACTTTTGACTAATGTGCCCATTGACCTCTGGAATTTCTGATTATGCAAAAAATCGAAATTCCCACCCTTCTGACCCACGCACCTCCAAGTGCTTTCAGATTGTTATTTATATTCTGCGTGGTCTGTGGTTTGCGAAAATCAGTTGGAAATGTGATATATTAATAACACACTGTGTTCTATGGCATTGCAGAGACCATGAAACTACAATCTGAAATATTTCCAAAAGATGCCTCGGTGGAACAAATATATGTACTAATTTATCTGCTCTGCTAATATTAATTAACTATAAGTGTTTTAACACATCTGTGTTTTCTTTCCAGTTTTTTATACGAAATCATCTACATATCTTCCCACCACCAGTGATCCATGCTCAAAGTGTTTCTAGTGGCTATTTTTGATTGATCCAGGCATGCTGCTAGTCCATGTTGTTCAAAGAGAGCATGTTTGTGAGGCTGAGTGAGTGCTTCCCAACCTCCTCCCAACTCTGTGTGGCAAAAGTAACAGGATTTATAACACGTCAATCGGGAATCCAACTATGTTAAGATATTAAAAATTGCTCCTAGGAAGAAAATGGCACAGAAAACCTCTCTTTAAGTAGGCAGGGCACGTTCTATTGTCTTTTATTACCATGGCTTCAGGATACAGTAACTTAGTGAAACTTTCCCTTCTCTCACACTGCGGGAGACACTCTTTTCTATCACACTGTGAGGTCAAAAGCTTACATTGCTACTCATTGATGCTTCACGTAAACTCATACTGTCAAAAAAGCACAGGCTCACACAGATGGGATTAGGCACCATAAATGAGGGTATGAATGTGTTTATTGGCAGTTTACACTCCAAAATTTGTTGGCATTCCAAAAATACGTGCCACTTGTCCCATGCTTATCCAGTACAAAGCAATCATCTGGAAATTTAGATCTGGGCAATTGATATTTATTTTTAAGCAAGCAGTTTGATACAGCAGTGTGAACTAGCAATGTTGCTTGTCCATATCAAGGAAATGCAATCAGAATGCAGATTTTTTGCCGGGGCACTGTGGATTTACATAGAAAAAAAAGAACGAATCAATGTGGATTTAAAAAGCCTCTTTTAGCATGGACCCACGGGCAATGAAAATTGACGTGTCAATACATATCTATAAGATATTTGATGAGAGACAAACTACATAAGAGAATGAAAAATGTCTGAATATGCCATAAATTCCTCTTCTTTCATTGTCCTTCTTACACCTTTGATATACTGTATACATTATATATGATGTGACTGTCTGTTTCTTCTGAGTTTGCATGTGCTTTATATATCTATAAGTGCTTACTTTATCCCATAGGCCACTGAGGTGGCACAAAGAGAACATGCTGAAATTGAAAACAATAAAATAAAGAAACACATCAGCACCACATTTGATTACCATTGGTATTAGCATTCAAATTCTTGTCACTATCCAAGAAGTAAGAGACACTTTTCTCAATGGACCAGGATAGAACTGTGAAATCAATTAATACTTAAATAGACACTTTCCTTAAGGTTACCTTGGTTGTCCCTCAATGTTTCCTGGTGTATACGAAAACATTCATACAATGGACCAGATTTCCTTTACGTAATGCTTTTCCTGCTCTAAGAACTTGGGACCTCTTAGACAAAAATAGTTTTGCTTGTGCAACTTGCTCAACTGAGAGGCTGCTGCAAATCGCCATGTGTCCTTGCTCTAACCATTCAGTCCGCTAGCAAGATCAGAACTTTTGTTTTGTGTGATTTGAATAAGGTTTCCTTGCTGTAATAAAGTTAGCCATGAGATGGCCATTTAATGTTGACCCTACAGTTCTTGCTTGCATTTCTGGCCAACAGTGAAAAATAACAGAAACCAGCTAAATTGAAGTCTATGCATATCATTTCTCATCCTTCAGTCACACCATCCTCCAGCTGAAAGTATTAATCGAGGAAAGCATATTTACTATGTGGTTGATCAGCTAGCATGTGCATGAAGTGTAAATTATTTGCCACTGTCCCTTCTAGTCCTACCCTTCTTTATCACAATTCTTAGTAATAAGGCAGCGCTCCTCCGAGATAGGAATCGTTGATGTTTCAAATCACCCTAATTCCTTAAAGGACATGCCCACATATGAACATCAAAAGATCCCCCAGAGGCATGAAGTAACTTGTTCTATGGAACAGTGGCATGCAGGGGTAGAAATAATACAGTTTACAACAAGTAATCAAAAAACCACCTCATATGCTACTTCTCATCAGAAGATTTACTACTAAGGCATGCCAAAGATTTTCCTGCTTTGGGGCAGCCTTCCAAAAACAACACACCCATCCAGTGCAAAACCGCAGCAACACCAGTGAGTTTTTTTTAGGGTTTAAGAATATTTTCAATAAAACAGAGAATGCAGAGTTTTTACACCAAATCTAGATTCAGCATTTACAAGAAGTCTTTTTTGATGCTTTAAATGTATTGCACCCAAGAGAACGCCATTCCCTCCTGCCCATGAAGGTGAAATTTTCCTTGTGAACTTTCCTTGAATGCCAACAGGAACAATGACACTAGAAATGTAATATGCCTAAGACATCATAATTCTTATACACCTGTTTAGACATATACTGCTCAGAAACCCTAAATATTCTGTCGGATTTTCGGAATTATGCTGATGCACTACGAAATGCCAAGACTATCCTTCTCAAATATTATTGGTGTTTCATGTCCCACTCTAGAAAAACAAAAAACGGATAAAATATTGATAGAATAATCTCCTGGTAACAGGCAAATGCAGACTTGGTTGAAAAGAGTGTCATGACCTCAGGCTAGTACCTTGGAATGAGTGTTCAGAAAGCACACCTCACATAGCACCGAGCCTATCTCTTCCTTCTATCTCGCCAAAGTGAGAACAATTCAAATGTTTGAACGGATACTGATGTCAAATCATTTGCAAGAATCACCTGTCATTTTGAGATCTTGACACAGAGTAACATCTGAGTAATCCAGAAACTAACTCCTCGCTTCCTGGGCTGTCACTCCTCTTTTTCAACCTCCCCCCACATGCTGCGTCAATGTATGTATTCTTGGTAAATTGCAGGAGTAAAATACATCCTAAAGGTATACTTCCTAATCTGCTGTACTATTACTGTCGCTATGGATCAATGAACACAGAGATGGGTGATCAGCAGCCGGGGGTGTACTCTACACTTTGGGAACAATTCGATACAAATATGACTTTGTGTAAGGAAGCATTGAATCATTGCTTTACAGGTGCTTCTTGGAATATGAGAAAATCTTTTACCAAAGTTATAATTCTTAATTTCCTTTTTCCTTGAAGAAAGACTGCTTTATTATGCACCTGTAACCTTGCTCCAATTTAAGTCACATAATGTGACAGTCTAAGATGAAACTTGTCCCAGTTGATAAGGAACCCAAATCTGATCAGAATCCTGCATACCATTCCCATGCTTTAGTAAGTTTTACCAATTGTGGCCAATAGAGGAGCAAGTTATCCAAATAAGGAAATAGAAATATCCCTCACTGGTGTTAAAGTGCTACCAGTAGTGCCAGCACTTTGGTGGAGCCTCTGAACAAGGCATTTGAATCTGAACTGAAAAGATGCTTCCTGTATTGTAAACTGAAGATGCTGCTGATCCCTGATTGGCACACCGGGATTCTCAGTTGTTTCCAATTTGAAATGAAATGTTCTTGCCACCAGTTTGATTCTTTTTTACGTCCAGTGCCCAGTGACCTACCTTGTGATCTTGAGAACTAGGAAACTATTTGATGTGGCTCCATTGACTTCTTGTACTGCTTGAACCCAAATAATTGGCTTATGTTCAGCAGATGCTATAGTCCCTATAAAAGTTTGAATCTTTGTGACTGATCCTAAGGACACGGTGTGTGAAGGTTTTTGTTTCTCCAACTAGAGTGAAAAATCCAGCTGAGTAGCTTAGAAAGATTAACTCTTTCTTGCCATACATGCTGGAAGAAGCATAGTTGAGATTCAGTCAACCAACTTCCTAGCAGCTGGCATAGTCATGATTGATGAGACTTTTGCAGCAGCGTTGTTTGTTCTCAGACTGTGTTCGGTAGGCATAAGACATACAGGGACTACTGGGCCACCACTGTGGGTGTTGAGGTCATTTGACTTGTTATTCAGGGTTTGTGTCCTGCACTGAGCTAAGCCAAGTACACCCCTCCCACATATGACTCTCAGGGTAGCGAGGGCAAGCAGTAAAAGTCTTCTTAGAAAAGTATTGTGGGGGGGTCAGGAGCTCAGAATTAAAAAGTTAAATAACAGACACAATAACATGCTTGTTTGAATTGGGGTCTATGGTTGACAGTCAGTTTTCACTCTGTCCAAGCAGGGACCCTCATTATAGTCAGGGCAGGGCGATACACACCTAGGACAACCTATGCTCACCCCCCTGGTAGATTGACACAAGCAGTCAGGATTATCTCAGAGGCAATGTGTAAAGTATTTGCACCGAAATACACAGCAGTAATACATTGTAAACACTACAAAATGGATACCACACCAGTTTAGAAAAATAGCAAATTTTTATCTAAATCAAACAAGACCAAAACGACACAAATCCAACATACACAAGTAAAGTTATGAATTTTTAAATGAAAAAGAGTCTTACTTCATAGAAAACAATGGACGCATTGATGTTACACAAAGTATCTGGTTTGCATCAAAAATAAAGCTGCACGGGTGAGCCTGCATCGGAAAAGTCAGCGATGCGTCAATTCCTTACTCACAAATGTGGCCGTGCGTTGTTTGTTCTCCGGACGGGTAGGTGATGCATTGAATGTGTGTCCTGCAGGAGAGCGATGTGTTGATTTCCAGACTGCAACTCGGATCCGGGCAGGTTCACATTGATTTAGCTGCCCTGCGACAATGCATGCAAAATCCGGCCACACAGTGATGTGGAGCCATGCTGTGTGGGGCTTGCATCGATTTCAGCAGCCACAAGAGGGTGTTGCATTGTTTTTTCAGCCGTGCTGCATCAATTTCCCACCTGTGATGCAGGTGGTACGTCGATTTCTCAGCTACGATGCGGGTTGTTTGTCATTTTTACAGCCGCGTTGCAGGTGGTGCATCAAATCTTTCCCAGAATGGCTCCTGTGTGTGAATTTCTGGCTTGGTTCCACCCGCTTCACCTTTCAAGGGCCTGGGACTGGAGTGGGCACCACTCTGCAGGGTAGGAGTCTCAGCAGAGAGTCCAGGTGCTGGCAGGGGAAGTCTTTAATGGCCCTGAGACTTCAAAACAGGAGGCAAGCTCAGCCCAAGCACTTAGAGACACTTCACAAGCAGGAATATACCACAAAGTCCAGTCTTTGTCCTCTTTCAGGCAGAAGCCTCAACTGCAGGCCAACCCAGTATAGCACAGTCACATGCAAAGAGGCATTACTCCTCCTACAGCTCTTCAGTTGTTCTTCTTGGCAGAGGTTCCTCTTTAGTCCAGAAGTAATGAAAAAAATTGGGGTTTTGGGTCCACTAATTATACCACTTTCTGCATTTGAAGTAGGCAAACTTCACAGGAAAGTCTCTGTTGTTCACAAGATCTTGCCTTGCCCAGGCCTGGCCCCAGACACACACCAGGGGGTTGAAGTCTGCATTGTGTGAGGGCAGGAACAGCCCTTTCAGGTTTAAGTGTCAGCTCCTCCCTCCACTCTAGCCCAGATGACCCATCAGGATACGCAAGTTACACCACTGCTCCCTTTGTGTCACTGTCTAGTGGAGATTCAAAAACAGCCCAACTGTAAGTCTGACCCAGACAGGGAATACACAAGCAGGTAGAGTCACAGAATGGTTTAAGCAAGAAAATGCCCACTTTCTAAGAGTGGCATTTTCAAACTGACAGTCTAAAAACCAACTTTACCAAAATATGTATTTTTGAATTGTGAGTTCAGAGACCCCAAACTCCTATCTCTATCTGCTCCCAAAGGGAAACTGACGTTAAAAGATATTTGAAGACAGCCTTCCTGTTAACCTATGAGAGAGATAGGCCTTGCAACAATGAAAACCAAATTTGGCAGTATTTCACTCTCAGGAAGTAAAACACATCAGTACATGTCCTACCTTTAACATACACTGTACCCTGCCCATGGGGCTTCGTAGGGCCTACCTTAGGGGTGCCTTACATGTACACAAAGAGAAGGTTTGAGCCTGGTAGGCGGTACACTTGCCAGGTCGAATTGGTGGTTTAAAACTGTACACACAGACACTGCAGTGGCAAGTCTGAGCCATGTTTACAGGGCTACTCGTGGGTGGCACAAACAGTGCTGCAGGCCCACTAGTTGCATTTGATGTACAGGCCCTGGGCATCTCTAGTGCACTTTACTAGGGACTTACCAGTAAATCAAATATGTAAATCATGAAAAAGACAATTACATATACAATTTACACAGGGAGCACTTGCACTTTAGCACTGGTCAGCAGTGGTAAAGATCCCAGAGTACCAAAACCAGCAAACACAAAGTCCAGCAAGCAGTCATAACATGGGAAGCAGAGGCAAAAAGAAAGGAGAACCCACACCAAGGATGCCACGTCTAACAATACTGTACATCCCATGGCTAAAATACTGTTCATCCCAGTGCTAATCTTTAGTTAAAAAGAAAGTACTTTAGTGTTACAGCACAATGAAATACTACATGCTTCACAGATGGTACAGAATTGCAACCTCACCTACTAGTTCTTGTGAACTCTACCTTCTACGGAGCAGTATTCCTCAGTGGTTAATTTGTGAACAAATAAGTGCCAAAACCCTTGTCAGGAGTTTACTGCATTGTGCATAACTCATTGCCTCTACCTTTATTGCCAGTGCCAAACCAACATAACTACTGATCATCACACTCCTACAAGTGTGACAATTCACACTATTCTGTGCCCACAACGCTATAAGAATGGCTGGGGCAGCAGGTATTAGTTATTTTCAATTTATATTCAGTTTAAAAACACATGTTGTGTGCTCTTCTCTAAATTAGACATACAGCACCACCATTTGGCAGTCTGCCATAAGTGCTGGTGTTGGCAATCAAGTGCCTGTGCTAAGCACCAGAAACCACTGGCTCAAATTCAACATAGCTCGTCCTTCTTTTGGGACATTCTCAAAATCTATGGTAACTTAGGCAAAGACAAGAGGTATAGATATTGATTAGCCTCTGTTGCATATCATTAGTGACTTCTACAATGAATAATCCATAGGTCAGGTCAGTAGTCATTAGTCTTTATACCCAGAGAGTACCTGATGAACGACATTGATGATCAGTGGCACTGGCTGGTGTTGTCAGCGAACTCATATCCTCAAGGTTTGCATTGTTGAAGGGGGACCACATATGGCTATTTTAATCCTCCCTTGACCACTGGTGTTGAACAGCGTGTCAGGTCTGCTTTGAAGACACTTATCTTCACCAGCTGTGGCCGATCAACGTGTGCAGGTTGGTACTCCTCTTCTGCGGTTGTGGCCTCAGGGCCAGTGCAGACTGGTGGGCATCTTTGACGGGCAGGTCCTCACAAGTCACAAGAAATCAACTAGCTCTCTTTAGGACAGATGATTAGTTTTACATAATAGAGTGAGCCTTCAAATCACAAATTTTTCTTCTCTTTCTAAAGCACCATTTGTATTATTTATTGAATATGTGAGGCCACGAGCAGTGTATGGAGGGCAGAATTATTGTTACAATACTCACTTATTTTAGTGGATATTAGGTTTGGTTTAATGGAATTTATATGGTTTGTTTTAACAAATGTTATATCTCATTGGAGTACATAGAAATTATAACTTCCAATAACAACTTTTTTGATATGTAGTATTTCCATCTTCTGTGAACCAATTTGTGTGCTGTACAAAGTGGGAGTTGAGTGCAGAAGTTGGCCTTTGCCCATGTTCTACATCCAATTATATGTATCAGCAATAAAGCACTGCAGTTTTCTGTCACCCCCTTGTACTTTGTGATATACATACATAGGCAAAACGTGCTAACTGAGACCAAAGGAACTACATATCCCAGACTGCTTTGTGGCCCCAGGATGCCCAACGAGTGCTATCAAGCTCGAGGGGGCACACTGCAGTGCAGGACGCGCTAACTGAGACCAGAGGGACTACATATCCCAGACTGCTTTGTGGCCTCATGAGGTAGCTATCTTCAGCATCACCTGCTCCCACTTGCCAGACGTAACAAGTGCTATAAAGAGCAAGGGGGCACACCGCAGCATGGGACACACAAGCCAACACCAGAGGGATTACATATCCCAGACTGCTTTGTGGCCCCAGGAGGCAGCCATTTTCAGCATCACCTACTGCCATTTGCCAGAGCAACGAGCGCTATAAAGCGCGAGGGGGCACACCGCAGCGCGGGACGCACCCGGGCAAAGCCTATCCGCAGCCGACCGAGGCTGGGCTGGGCCACCCCCCTGATTCTGGTTACTATTTCTTGGCCATTTTCGAACAGCTTCATTTCCCTTCAGTTCCTCCCTAATGCAATTTCTCAGGCCCCTTGTCCTGCCTCAATATATTGCCACTGTGATGGGTAAAAGAAAAGCGACTGAAGGTGGTGTGGGGGAGGTGAGGGGGAACTCATAAGAAAACACCAAAAAGCCGGCCTTTTAATAATGTGCTCAACCGTATTGACAACCTTCTGGCAGATTGAGGGGAAATATTAATTCCATCACCTGCTGTAGAGCAACCAAGGAGTCCCAAACTGTCCTTAGTATCCCAGCCGCTGACTAACAAGCAGAGAAGTATATCCAACATGTTTAACAAAGCCAGGGCATGGATGAGCAATAAAAACAGCGCAGTGTCCCAAACCTTTTTGGATCTAGTTTCCTGCTCCGGCCCTACTCATGACACAGCAACAGCACCCCCTCCATCCCACATCCCCTGCACCAATCGCTTCCTACAATTAACATGTATCCCAGATCCACCTACAACTCAGGATTTCATAGTTTCTCCTGTGTAAGCTGGGGCAGGTTGCCTACCAAACAACCAGCCACACCCCCCTCCTCAAATGATGACCTGGTAGGCAGTATACAAACACTTAGGTCAGAAATAGCAGCCCTAAATTGCATGATAAGCAACCTTGTGGGCACTGTGGGGTGTCTCATGGAAGAGAGGGGGAGAACACCTAGGTAAGGTGTTGCAATCCCAGTCTTGACTAGCACCCCCGCTCCGGCACCCAATGCTCTCACTATGCCCTCCCATGTAAAACACCTTGGATGCTACACAGGCTTGCGTCACGAGGAAACTATTCCTAGGACTCCTGTCAGAGCCCGCACCATGGGTTTCCGAGCACCTGCAAGTGTGGCAAATGAATCCATTTCCACTTACCCACAGAGCAAAGGACCCAACCTTTTAGGGAGGGTTGCCACTTTAGTAGAACACACGTTGCCAGAACCACCACATCCTCTCCTCGAAAAATCTTCATGACCAATGTACCCAAAACCAACCATCAAGGGGGGGAAGAATGGGAAGACTCCTTGGTTAACAAAGTCACCCACTGGATTCAACATAGTAGAGGGTGTCTCTCAGTAATTTGAATAGATATTCCCAGGGCCAGACAACATAGGCCCCAGAGTTTGACGTCCAACTGCATTGAACTTCTTCTGGAAAACGGGCAGTTAGCTTATGACTTAGTGGCTCTAGACCAAAGAACCATTCCTCTGGATGGTTCTACTATACAGTTTAAACTCGAACCACCCTTCCCTTTTTGCGCACCCCCGCACCCTGTTGGAAGATGATGGCACTGTCTGTTCCAAGTTAGATTGACCCATTGAGGTGAGGCACAGACCTCCCATGGTAGCTCCAATAGCTGCGCAAGCTCCAACATCTGTCTTCGCACTATCAGCTACTCAGCGGATATGCCCGATCAGAGAGGCAGGAAGGCCCCTATTGTACCAGCTAATGCCGTTGCACTATTCACCAAGGAAACCTGTAGACTTTCTACAGGCTCCGTAGATTCCCAGGCAAATCCTCACTTAACCCCATGACTACTTGTCAGAAAGCAAACATCGTCTCCTGGAATGTGGCAGGTCTTAACTCCAAACTCCCATTGCCCCACTGGAATACTCTCACTGACCAATATAATATATGTATTTTCCAGGAAACCTGGCTAGCTGAACCTGCCTACAAACCTGGTTATGCAACCTACCACATTCCCGCTATTTCTAGTAGGTGGGGTCACCTTTTGGGGGGCCTCCTAGTGTGGGTGAAAATCAAACTTCAGTACGTAGTGAAATGGCTACCTACTGACAGCCCTGATATTCTTGGCATTAATCTCAAGGGAACTGGGACCACTGTCACTGACATATTCAACATCTACGCTAGGGGGACACAGGGGCACAACTACTCCGCCACCCTGCAGTCTCTTGTGATCCTCTTGGGTGAGAGTCCATCCAACCATGCCCTTATTATAGCAGGGGATTTCAATGATACTTTTGAACTTCTCAGTCTGGACATTATGGGTGATTTCCTTGAAGAAGACAACCTTTGGCATGTACCCAGGCTTGAGCTCCCCCCTATCAAGGAGTGGCATCAGGCTGCTTTGAAATTAAATGCCTTCACCCTTGGCCTAGACCTGAGGGCACTCAATGGGAAAACCAAGTCAGATAGGCATGCTGCACATTGGCACACAGGGTAAGAGTCGCATCGACAACATTCTGATTGACCTCAGACATTGGCATCTGGTAGACGACATGGTAGTTCGGAACCTAATGGACAGTGACCACAATCGTCTTTGCCTTAACCTAGAGCCCCCATGGGGTAGGGCGCCTACTGTGCCAACCACCACCATAGTTCCCAAAGTGGTCCAGGCTGAGAACAACAGACAGCGTTTAAGATGGAGTAATGTCGTCCTGCAAGACGACATTCTCTCTTCCATCAACCAGGATCTGACACATGGTGCAGCATTGATATCTACAATGGAAGAGGGGAAATGCTCCCCTCTATTAGACGTACATACTGGGTTTTTCAATAGATTGGAACAGCTACTAACTATGTCAGCTGCCCACACCACACGTAGTTCTCTACCCCGCGAGGGAGACAACTGGTTTAACCGAGACTGTCGGTTGGCCCGAGCAAACCTAATTAATGCAGTCAAGTAAAAATATGTTGACTATGTTAGGAGTCTGCGGTACCAGTACAAGCAGACCAAGGCCACGAAGGACTGGGAGGAGGAAAGATGGAGGCTTATGAAGGTCGCTTGTGAACTCAGGGACTCAAAATCCTTGTGGCTTATGGTAAGCAAAAGAAACCAAATGGGAGTTCCTGCAATTGGCAATAACATCCAGCCTTCAGACTGGTTTCAACAGTTTAACTCCCTTTACAATACTGAAAGCCAATTCCCAACCACCTCTGTTCTTTTACTTCCCCCTCAGCTGTGTACTAACTACTCTGAGGGTTTGTTTAACCTGGGAGATGTTCGTGATGCAATAAATAACATAGTACGTCTGAAAGCTGCTGGCCCTGATGGTATTCCCTGTGACCTTTTTTTCCATGCACTGACAAATAGGCTGAGTACATACTCCTTTTATCTAATGCAATTGCCAGGGGAGCCTCCATTCCAGAGTCATGGAGGGGTGCTGAGATAATACCCATCTATAAGAAAGCCGAAATACAGGCCCATAAGCCTTATAGATACAATACAAAAGGTATTCTGTCATGCTTTATTATCCAAAATCCACTGCTGTATTACTGAGAACATCATCTTTTAACCGTTCCAGGACAGCTTCAGGTCTAAAACCAGTACCATAGACCAGGTGTTTCGGTTTCTGCTTTTGTAGTGGAAGGTTGTAGTGATAGGGAAGGGGAGTCTCTATGTAGACTTCATAGACCTTAAATCTACCTTCGACCTGGTCCCCAAAGGGAAACTCTGGGAGGTTCTCAACCAGATGGGAATGCCCCTAGGGTTCCTGATCATATTAATTCAATTACATGAAGCCAACTTTGCAAGAGTACGTTTGGGGAACCAAGGCATCCTCACCGATCCAATTAGGGTAGCCAGGGGCGCCCGGCAGAGTTGTGTGCTAGCTCCAACTCTCTTTTCCCTATATATGAACCAGGTCGTTCAACATCTCACCTCACAGCCCTCTGATGCACCAGTCCTAAGCAATGAAAAGATCACAACACTCTTGTTTGCTGATGACACCTTGTTAGTATCTAAAACCTTGACAGGTTTCCAATCTTTCCTGAACCGATTTGACAACTTCTGCTCAAAGAGAGGTTTAGAAATAAACACTCCCAAAACTAAGTTCAATGTTATTAACCCACACAGATCATACAGGGGGAACCTTTCCCTAGGCGGGTCTAAATTAGGAGAAGTTAACACCTTTGAATATTTGGGGATCAAACTATTGGACTCAATGTCCTGGAAAGCCCTCATTAAATCTGTATTGTTAAAAGTTAGCCAATTGGTGGGTGTCCTTCTAAGGGAGCACCATGCGTCCACTACACGACCAATAGCTGCCGCTCTCCAGATTTATAACATGAAGTCAGTCAGTGCAACACTCTACTGGGCTGAACTCTGGGGCTTTGAGGATGTAAAGGAGCTTACCCACACAGAAAACATGTTCATGAGAAATCTAACCTCCGTGCCCGAGTACTCTGCTCCTGCCCTTGCATTTGGATTTGGCCCATAAACCATTAGCTGCCATAGTTGGTATTAGACCATTGTTGTTTTGGAGGAGAGTCATGGCTACTCCCGAACTGTCTTGCTATGCTATTGCGTTCAGGGAAGTTTCTCTGCTTGATACTTCCAATAAGATCAAGGTGGTCATTACAACCCTGGCGGACGGTGTTAAAGCGGCGGTAAGACCGCCAACAGGCCAGCGGTAAAAAATTTGCAATTATGATTGTGGCGGAAACCGCCAACAAAGACAGCCACTTTAACACTCAGACCGCCACGGTGGTATAAACAAACAGCGCGGCGGTCACTGCCAACAGACAGGCGGAAGACAATGTACTGCCCACAGTATCACAACCTACCAATCCGCCACCTTTTCCGGAGCGGATTCACCACGGATAAAAACACGGCGGAAACACCCATTTCAAAGGGAAAACGCTCACCTCTACACACTCCACGAGGAAGGAGGGCACCATGGAGCCGGAACTTCATATTCTGCCAGCGCTAGTCTTCCTGCTCCTCTATGAGGATCATCAACGCCGGCGGCGAAGACCACAGTGAGTACTGCACCTTCGACATAGGGGAGGGAGGAGGCAAAAACACAGGGACACACACACTCAACACCCCAACCCCCACCCGACCCTCACCAACTACAACACACACACCAATGCTTATCTATACATTACAGTAACACCCCCAACCCCCCCGGAAGAATGCAAAGACAAAAGGAAATGAGTGGAACCATTGTAATATATCAAAATACAGTAAGCAAATATATACATATATATATATACACAATAAACAAAATATACACCACGATCAGTAGTGCAGGTAATGCACCATTCATAGTCCGTGGACCACTGGGCCCAAAATGCATGGGCGAGGCCCACACAAGATACCCGATCCAAACGGAGAGAACACTGCAGGGGCATCAGATAGGAATACAACAGGCACCACAGGGGGAAGGTAAGGGGAGGCACCTCAGCAGGATGAGTGCACCACGCCAGGTCCACGAGGGGGCTCCATGCCCATTGATGTATCCTGGGGAGTGCAAAGCCACAGTCGCTCAAGTCTCTACAGTGGGTGGGTTGCCCACTGTTCCATCCTGGGGAGTGCAAAGCCACAGTCTCTCAAGTCTCTACAGTGGGTGGGTTGCCCACTGTTCCATCCTGGAGAGTGCAAAGCCACAGTCTCTCAAGTCTCTACAGTGGGTGGGTTGCCCACTGTTCCATCCTGGGGAGTGCAAAGCCACAGTCTCTCAAGTCTCTACAGTGGGTGGGTTGCCCACTGTACCATCCTTTGGAGTGCAAAGCCACAGTCTCTCAAGTCTCTACAGTTGGTGGGTTGCCCACTTTTCAATCCTGGGGAGTGCAAAGCCACAGTCTCTCAAGTCTATACAGTGGGTGGGTTGCCCACTGTTCCATCCTGGGGAGGGCAAAGCCACAGTCTCTCAAGTCTCTACAGTGGGTGGGTTGCCCACTGTTCCATCCTGGGGAGTGCAAAGCCTCAGTCTCTCAAGTCTCTACAGTGGGTGGGTTGCCCACTGTTCCTTCCTGGGGAGTGCAAAGCCACAGGTCTCTCACGTCTCTACAGTGGGTGGGTTGCCCACTTTTCAATCCTGGGGAGTGCAAAGCCACAGTCTCTCAAGTCTATACAGTGGGTGGGTTGCCCACTGTTCCATCCTGGGGAGTGCAAAGCCACAGTCTCTCAAGTCTCTACAGTGGGTGGGTTGCCCACTGTACCATCCTGGGGAGTGCAAAGCCACAGTCTCTCAAGTGGATGCAGGTCTCCACTGGTTCTGGAGTGGGACTGGTGCCCAGAGTGCTTCATCCTGTGCAGGACAGACGGAGTGGATGCATGTCTCCACTGGTTCTGGAGGGGGACTGGTGTCCAGAGTGCTTCATCTTGTGCAGGACAGACGGAGTGGATGCATGTCTCCACTGGTTCTGGAGGGGGACTGGTGCCCAGAGTGCTTCATCCTGTGCAGGACAGACAGAGTGGATGCATGTCTCCACTGGTTCTGGAGGGGGACTGGTGCCCAGAGTGCTTCATCCTGTGATGGACAGACGGAGTGGATGCATGTGTCCACTGGTTCTGGAGGGAGACTGGTGCCCAGAGTGCATCACTCACCCCGTGACGGTCACAGTTGCGTCACTGCCCCTGCCGCAAATGGGCTAGCGGTGCTTTCCATGGCGGTCTTTGCCCTGTTCAGCGGTCCTTGGCCTGTTCAGCGGTGCTTGAGTTGGCAGTGTCAGACCTGTTCAGCGGTGCTTTTCATGGCGGTCTTTGCCCTGTTCAGCGCTCCTTGGCCTGTTCAGCGGTGCTTGTGTTGCCAGTGTCAGACCTGTTCAGCGGTGCTTGAGTTGCCAGTGTCAGACCTGTTCAGTGGTCCTTGCCATGGTGGTCTTTGCCCTGTTCAGCGGTCCTTGGCCTGTTCAGCGGTGCTTGAGTTGCCAGTGTCAGACCTGTTCAGCGGTGCTTTCCATGGGTGTCTTTGCCCTGTTCAGCGGTCCTTGGCCTGTTCAGCGGTGCTTGAGTTGCCAGTGTCAGACCTGTTCAGCGGTGCTTAAGTTGCCAGTGTCAGACCTGTTCAGCGGTGCTTTCCATGGCGGTCTTTGCCCTGTTCAGCGGTCCTTGCCATGGCAGTCTTTGCCCTGTTCAGCGGTCCTTGGCCTGTTCAGCGGTGCCTGAGTTGCCAGTGTCAGACCTGTTCAGCGGTTCTTTCCATGGCAGTCTTTGCCCTGTTCAGCGGTCCTTGCCAAGGCGGTCCTTCATTGCCCAGCAGGGCTGCGGCTGGCGGTCCTTCATGGGTCAGCTGGGCTGTGGCTTGCGGGGCCCTGCTGGCCAGCTGGGCTGTGGCTGGCGGTGGCCTCCTGGGCAGTGACGATGGGGCTGGCGGTGGCCTCCTGGGCAGTGACTCTGGCGGTGGCCTTCTGGGCAGTGACGATGGGGCTGGCAGTGACGATGGGGCTGGCGGTGGCCTCCTGGGCAGTGACTCTGGTGGTGGCCTCCTGGGCAGTGACGATGGGGCTGGCGGAGGCCTCCTGGGCAGCGGGGATGATGGCGGTCTTCTCCGCTGTGCTGCTCCTCCCAGACTTTGGAGATTTCTTCTGCCCCTTCCCCACCTTGGGAGGAGTCACAGCTGAGTCGACACTCCCCCCGGGACCCCTGTGAGTGGCTTGGCTGGCTGGAGTCTTCCCCTTCTCCCGCCGGGCACTGTCCAACTTCTGGTGCTTCACAGGGGTGGGGGAACTGGCTGTGCTGTGGCTCCGTGCCACAGTGGCTGTCCTGGTGGCCGGTGCACTCCACATACCTGTAACAACAGGCACCACTGGTCCCGGAGATTTTTTGGCTGAGGTGCTAGTACGGGACCTATGAGTTGGACGGGGGGGGGTGGTGGGAAATAGGTTAAGGGTGAACAGGAAAAGTTTTTGGGAGACACTGGGACGGGTAGCTGGAGGAGGTTTGGGAGTGGAGGAAGAGGTGGTGGTTGTAGGAGGTGTAACTTTTGTGGATTTGGGTGCAGGTGTATGGGCTGGAGGCTGTCGTGAGGTGGATGGCTGTTGGGTGTGTGTGTGCCTGCGTTTGTGTATCTTCGGAGGGGGTGTCACAGACACACTGGGGGAGGACACAAGGGACGTGGAAATGGTAGTGGGGGTGGTGAGTGCACGTGAGCGTGGTGTGGTGGTGGGTGTGCTGGTGCGGGACTTAGTGGCTGTAGTGGTAGTGCATGCAGGTGTGAGTGTAGATGAGACTGGGAGGGAGGAGGGAGACGAGGAGGAGGGGGACACAGTGGAGGCAGTGGATGTTGGTGTGTCTGTATGTGTGTGATGCTTGCGTGAGTGCCTGTGGGATGTGTGGTGCTTATGTTTGCCTGAGCTTCCCTTGTGTGGTGAGGTGTGTTCATGCTGGTCTGATGGTGTGCTTGGGATAGGCAGAGGTACAGGGGATTGGGTCTGGTGGAGGAAGTTGGAGGGGGGAGGCTAGACTCAGGGACAATGGCTGCTATCAGTGCTGAGGCCAGAGTCTGAACGGTTCGATGAAGGGCAGCCTGACCAGAATGAATGCCCTCCAGGAATGCATTTGTGTGTTGCAACTCCCTTTCTACACCCTGGATGGCATTCATAATGGTAGACTGCCCAACAGTGAGGGACCTGAGGAGGTCAATGTACTCCTCACTGAGGGCAGCAGAGGTGACAGGGGCAGGGGCTGAGGTGCCTGGGGCGAAGGTGATGCCCACCCTCCTGGGTGAGCGGGCATGTGGTGAAGGCTGAGGGGCTGCTGGGAGGGCGGTGCTGGTAGGGGGGTGGCGGCTGTACCTGTTGAAGTGGGGGGCACAGATGTTGCCGCCATCACAAGGGAACTCCCATCGGAGGATGAGTCAGTGTCGCTGGTTGCAGATCCTGTGACCGCCATGGTGCTCCCCTCGCCCTCCGTCCCACTGGTGTATTCTGAGTCCGTAGTGTGGCCCTCCATGGCCATGTGGGATGCAGCTCCCTCGTGCTCCGGTGCCACTGTACCTCCGCCTGATGATGCTAATGCACACAAGAACAGGGAGACCACAAAAAGGGGGGGAACGACAGAAGAAAGACAGGTTGAGGTCATGGATTACCGCTACCGTTGGCGGACAATACAGACACAGCAGCCCCCTGCACTACGTTGCGCTGTTGGGCTCTACAGATGCAATTCCTGGGAAATGGCCTACAAGGCTATGGACGACATCTGCACACATAGATGACACAGGGGCATGAATACCTGTACTTGGCCCTCTACAGAGGTGGGTAGGGTGCCACATGGCCTGCCTTACGGAGGGGCCTTGCCTACGGAACTCGCCCTCCTCCCCCACCCAGACACCTTCACTGCGTGCAAAGTCCGCTGAATGATAGTGTACTCACCCCCTTGTGTCTGCTGTGATGCCCTCAAGCGCCCATCCAACTCAGGGTAGTCCACCGCCAAGATCCTGAACATCAGGCGGGTCATGGTTCGACAGGCACACCTCCCACGTTGGGAGGCCATCCCCAGCTGAGCCTCCGCTGTCTTCTTGCTCCAGCGGCAAATGTCCTCCCATCTTTTACGGCAGTGGGTGCTCCGTCTGTGGTGGACCCCCAGGGTCCGGACGTCCTTGGCGATGGCACGCCAAATATCCTTCTTCTGGTGGGCGCTGACCTATATGACATGTACAGGGGAAGAAGAGAAGTCATTACCAACTGCACCGTCAAAGTGAGTGGCCCACATCCCTACCCTTGCCATGTGGCACATGCATTCACAGTCCTTCATGCACGCAGAACTCTGCCCCCTTCTTCTTACAACCAGCCCTCTCCACACAGACATAGCCCATACAACATGCTCCCTGTTTACTTACCTGTTGGTCTGGAGGACCGTAGAGTAGCGTTTACTGGGGGAGGACCCCATCGACGAGCTTCTCCAACTCCTCTGCAGTGAAGGCAGGGGCCCATTCCCCAGACGCACGAGCCATTGTCTCTTCCAGACCGAGGTCACAGCAGCACTTGCAGTGTAGGCCCTCTCCTGTCGAAGATCAGGTATTGAGTGATTCAACAGATAGAAAATGGTGGTCACGCCCGCGGCGGTCATGTCCGCGGCGGTGCGTACCATCACCGCCGGCGTACATCGTCATTGGCTCCTGGGACCCATAGGGTCCAATGTTAACCAATGCAGCATTTCGCCACGGTTTTCGACCGCCTACCGCGACGGTGTACAATGCCAGCGCAGTTACCTCAGATCCCATTGTCCCACTTTAGAGGTCAGGCAGCCGCCATTTCAGGGGCCCACATGGCCTAATTACCAACTGCGTCACACATACCTAGGCCTTGTCTCACAACACAAATACAGGCCACATTTTGTGTATGAATGGTGTTCTGTGTAGACTGTGGGTACATACCTCTGAGTTGTTTGACTCTGTGGTCGCTGTTGTCCTTCATAGACACCGTCCGCTGGGGCATGTGAGGTGATGGCGGCATCCTCCGGTGTACCGACCGCTGGTGGACCTGTCGACAATGGAGGAAAGAAGTTTGATCATCAACTACAGGTTTGACCGTACCACAATCCAGGAACTGTGTACCCAGTTGGAGCATGACCTGATGTCAGCAATCTGCCATCCCACAGGAATCCCCCCTCAAGTGAAGATGCTATCAGTGCTCCATTTCCTTGCAAGTGGGTCATTTCAAACAACAGTGGCCATGGCATCAGGGATGTCCCAGCCTATGTTTTCCAACGTGTTGTCCAGAGTGTTGTCTGCCCTTCTGAAACACATGTGGAGCTATATCGTTTTCCCTCAGGTGGAGGACTTGCCTACAGTGAAAGGTGACTTCTATGCCATGGGACATATCCCCAACATCATAGGTGCCATTGATGGGACCCATGTAGCTTTGGTTCCCCCCCCCCCACAGGAGTGAACAGGTGTACAGGAACCGGAAGAGTTATCATTCCATGAATGTACAGATGGTATGTTTGGCAGACCAGTACATCTCCCAGGTAAATGCTATGTTCCCTGGCTCTGTGCATGACGCCTACATCCTGCGGAATAGCAGCATCCCTTATGTGATGGGTCAACTCCAGAGGCACCGTGTGTGGCTATTAGGGGACTCTGGTTACCCCAACCTGTCATGGCTACTGACCCCAGTGAGGAATCCCAGGGCAGAGGAACGCTACAATGAGGCCCATGGGCGGACTAGGAGGGTGATCAAACGCACCTTCGGCCTCCTTAAGGCCAGGTTCAGGTGCCTCCATATGACAGGTGGTTCCCTATTCTACTCACCAAAGAAGGTGTGCCTGATCATCGTGGCCTGCTGTATGCTTCACAACTTGGCTTTGCGACGACAAGTGCCTTTTCTGCAGGAGGATGGTCCAGATGGCGGTGTTGTAGCAGCTGTGGAACCTGTGGACAGTGATGAGGAGGAAGCAGAGGAAGAAGACATTGACAACAGGGACTCTGTCATCCAGCAATATTTCCAGTGACACACAGGTGAGCAAACATTCCTGCCTACTACAAGTACTTTAACACTTCTACCTCTATCCTGTCTGTAGATTTCAACCAGTGTATGGTCAATGAGTTGTCATTTTCCCTTACGGTTTCACAGGTGTGGTTTCCAACGTGTGTCATCTGCTTAGATTCCTCATGGACTTGAGATGTGTGACATAGGTATGTTGACATTACATTTGAAAAAGCATTTTGTCACTGTCATTGCTAATACACAATTTCGAAATCACAGAATGACTCCAGATTGTTTTGTGCTTCAAGGGTGTTTATTGAAGTGCTCAATATTGGAGGGGGTTGTAAAATGGTGAGGGGGGATGGTGGAGGAATGGCAGAGCCAGTCTATTAGTCTCACAGGTGCATTGCCAATATGGGCATAGGAAGTGGAGTTGGGGCAGTTCCAATATAGACAGGGTTACAAAGTGGGACAGTGGTTTGACAATCAGGGTGGTCTCATTTCTTGGCGGGGGTCTTGGCATCATGCTCTGTCTTGTTCCTGGATCTCAGGGACTGCTTGCAGGGTGGTTCTCCGTCTGCAGGGGGTGGGGTGCTGGTGTGGTGGTCCTTTGGCGGTGCCTCCTGTCCACTAGCGCCGGCGGAGGTGGTGGGCAGTTCATCGTCCATGCTAGTGTCAGGGGCCCCTTGTAGTGCCACAGTGTCCCTCCTGGTGTTAAGTATTTCCTTCAGCATCCCTACGATGGTGCCCAGGGCAGAGCTGATGGTTCTGAGTTCCTCCCTGAACCCCAAATACTGTTCCTCCTGCATGCGCTGGGTCTCCTGAAACTTGGCCAGGACCGTTGCCATCGTCTCCTGGGAGTGGTGTTAGGCTCCCATGATGGAGGAGAGGGCCTCGTGGAGAGTGGGTTCCCTTGGCCTGTCCGCCCCCTGTCGCACGGCAGCCCTCCCAGTTCCCCTGTGTTCCTGTGCCTCCGTCCCCTGGACCGTGTGCCCACTGCCATTGCCCCCAGGTCCCTGTTGTTGTTGGGGTGGTGGGTTATCCTGGGTTCCCTGTAGTGGTGGACACACAGCTGATTGACGTGTCTTGGGCACGGAGGTATGGGCCCGCTGGGTGGGTGCTGTGCTGGTGTTACCAGAGGGTGGAAGGTCTGTGGTGGGCTGTGCCTGTGTGAAGGGAACCGATTGTCCCGAGGCCCACGATGGTCCAGGCTGGTCATCTGGATCCAGTTGGACAGAGCTGCTGTCATCACTGTGGGCCTCTTCTGTGGGTGGGGTGGAGATGTCTGGACCCTCCTGTCTGGTGACGTTGGGTAGTGGTCCTGCAGGGGTGTAAAAGCATGATTATTGCATCTGTGTGTGTCATGGTGTGCAATGGGTGGGTGACCGTGTACCCCAGTGCTAGCATTCCTGTGTGGGGGCTTGTGTGATGATGGTTGAGGGGGGTGTTATGGGTATGTGCAGTGGGCATGCTTTAGTGATGGGTGTCCATGCTTTGTTGTGTCATGCAGGGCTTGGTGTTGGGATGTGTGGTTTGTGTTATTAGTACATTTGTGAGGAGTTGGAGTGATAGGGGAGGGGGCGAGGGTGGGGGTCTGTGATAGCATGCAGGTAGGGTGGGGGATATGATAGTTAAAGGTTTGACTTACCAGAGTCCATTCCTCCACCGAGTCCTGCGAGGCCCTCAGGATGCAGAATCGCCAAGACCTGCTCCTCCCATGTTGTTAGTTGTGGGGGAGGAGGTGGGGGTCCGCCGCCAGTCCGCTGTACCGCCAGGTGGTGTCTTGAGACTACGGAACGCACCTTCCCCCGTAGGTCGTTCCACCTCTTCCTGATGTCGTCCCGATTTCTTGGGTGCTGTCCCACTGCGTTGACCCTGTTGACTATTCTTCGCCTTAGCTCCATCTTCTTAGCTATGGAGGGATGCTGCACCTGTGATCCGAATAGCTTTGGCTCTACCCGGACGATTTCCTCCACCATGACCCTGAGCTCCTCCTCCAAGAACCTGGGGTGTCTTTGCCGTGCCATGGGGTGGTGTGGGTGATGTGTGGGGTGGTGTGGGTGGTGATAAGTGTGGTGATATGTAGTTGTGTGTGGTGTTTTGTGCGTGGAAGTTGTGTGGGTGATGGTGTTGAGTGCCTGTGGCTGCTAGCTTGTGGATGGTGGTGTCTCTCTTTGGCCTTCTTTCGGAATTTTTGGTAGTAGGGGTTTGTGGGTGATGTGGGTGTGTTTTATATTGTATTGGGTGTGTGGGAGTGGTGTGTGTATGTGTATCATGTGTGTGTATTTTGAATAGTCCAATGTGGTGGTGTTTTGTAGAAGTGTGTGTATTTTGAGCGCGGCGGTGTGTACCGCCAATGGAATACTGCGGTTGAAAGACCGCCGCATGGATTCGTGTGTCGTGATAGCGTGGGCGTATTTCTGTTGGTGGAGGTTTTGTTTTCGCCAGTTTATCACTGACCTTTGGTGTGGCGGACTTGTGTGGGTGTCTGAATTTTGTCGGATTTCGAGATGAGGGTCATAATAGCTGTGGCGGAATTCCACGGCCGCAGCGGAGTATTGGCAGTCTTCTACACAGCGGTAAGCGGCTTTTACCGCCAATGTTGTAATGACCCCCAAGTGTATTAACTCAGTTAAGTCATCATTGATCGTCATTGGAGTGGGAGACACATGGAATGGCTCATTCACAGGGTCACCACCCACCAAAGAAATAGTGAAGTCATGCTATTGGGAGTGGGTAACTCAGTGTATATCTTGCTCACTTTCCATAGGGTGACTATCTAGCGAGTTTCTGGATTTCAAGTCTACCTGGCTGCTAGAGCCCTATCTGGATAGCATTCTAGACCCAACTGACAGGAAGCTCTTTATGCAATTTAGATTTGTCTCCCTCCCGCTCAAAACTTCCACTGATAGATGGCAAAATAGGGCCTCTTCTAACTTGTTATGTTCCTACTGCAACCTGTCCCAGAATTCTATTGCCCATGCCTTCTGCGCATGTCCGCTTTACACTTCCCCACGCAGAAAATGGCTTGTTCGAATCTGCAAACAGCTGGGGACTCGAGATCCATGCCACAGCCATGAGGATTCTAAAATCAGACCCAAGCCTGCCCATTGCCATCCCAGTTGCCAAATTCCTCGGTGGAATGTGGCGTATTAGAAGGGACCTGGCCAAGACTGTTTAGCCCCGAAGTCCCTCAGTAGCCCAACTTGTACTTTATAGTCCCAGGCTGTAATTTGGAAGTGCACTTTGAATGTATTGTTCTTCGTCTATTGCTTTTATTTATTTTCAAGTAAGTTTTTATGAATCTATGCTATGTGACTTTAATAGCACTGGATGCTGAAATAAAGTATTGGAATAAGTGAGGTCATGAGCAATGTATGGAGGGCAGAATTATAGTTACAATACTCACTTATTTTAGTGGATATTAGGTTTTGTTTTGTCACCATGATGCCCTTGTAACTGAAGTTGTTTAAAGGAATTTATATGGTTTGTTTGAAAAAATGTTATATCTCATTGGAGTACATAGACACTATAACTTCCATTTAACAACTTTTTTGATACATAGTACTTCCACCTTCTATGAATACATTTGTGTGCTGTACAAAGTGGGAGTTGAGTGCAGAACTTACCCTTTGCCCATGTTCTACATCAAATTATATATATCAGCAATGAAGCAGGGCAGTTTTCTGCCACCCCTGGTACTTTGTGATATACATACATAGGCAAAATAGGACACTGGACTCTTAAGTGAAGATGCAAAAGTTGTCTTATGATGGAATTTAATTTACTTTTTCCCTAAAGTACATAAAAATGAAAGAGAACCACTGAGGAGACTCATTGTTTCCAGCGCAGGACCTCTATTTGAAAGAACATTTTAATATGTGGATGTATTTTTGCACCAAAACCTCAACAATTTAATTCATCTTTATGGGATACCAAAGATTTTTTGTGCCATTTGCAAAAATATCACTTGGTAAAAAGGATACCAGCTTATTACCATGTATCATTGTACATTTGTATTGATCATGAATTGGGATTGGAAGCCTGTAAATATATATATATATTTTTTAAAGAGAATTTGGAGAAATTGGCTTGTAAACATGTTGTGGATCAGCAGAGGGAAATTCAGTAGCTCCCAGGCACGGTAACCTCATGATGGGGGTGGGGGAGATAGTTTGCATGGGAAAAACAACATGGGAAATATCTACAGGCTAACATTATCTGGTTACACTTTAGCAATCTATTTTTCATCTGGGATGGTGTGATGAAGGAATTCAAGGAATATTTCACAGGCCTAAATGTAAATCCATACAATATCAGATTAACACCATCAGCAATGAAAGGATTACATTTTTAGACACTATGATATATGTGGAAATCCAGTAATTGGAGACTACACTCTTCAGACAGAGCACCACTTCTAATAATGTTCTCCATGCCTCGATCCACCATGACAGGAAACTAAAATGAAGCATTACATACTGAGGAGAAATGATATGGATAAAAAGAAATTTCTCTGCTGAAGAGGAACTGGCAAAAAAAATCTCCAGGGAATGAAAAGGAAATTCCTTATAACACTGTTAGAACAAGCGGAAGAGTGATCTAAGAGAGTGACAAGAACAGAATTACTTAACAAATTGAAAAATAAGACATCTGAAGAAAGGGAGAAATGTGATAACATAGGGCTCATCACCTCCTTCAGTAAAGAGGCTAACTTAAGATGATCAATTTTAAGGAAACATTGGCATCCCTTATTTCATGAT
Organism: Pleurodeles waltl; assembly: GCF_031143425.1. Classification (NCBI taxonomy): domain Eukaryota; kingdom Metazoa; phylum Chordata; class Amphibia; order Caudata; family Salamandridae; genus Pleurodeles; species Pleurodeles waltl. Next base: position 517,131,213 of record NC_090442.1, read on the forward strand.
GAAGATGTGAAAGCAGAAATAGCGGCATTTCCAAGTCTGACATTTAAAAGGGTGTCCTCACTGTCCAGTATATTGACAACTAGTTACTTCTTGCAACAATGAGATGAGGTTAAAAGGAGAACCTGGCTAGAATCAGAAGGATGCAATTGTTTCAGGAAATGCAAAGCTTGCGAACATGGTGTCTTCTTAAAAGAATATGTGATCAATAACAGGACCTATAAAATAAGGAAAATATTCATATTTTAGAGTACATTTGCAATATACATCCTCAAATGTCTGATTGAAAATTGTATATTGGCAGTACAACATGTCCATTGCAGAAACATATTCTGGAAAAACTAAGGGCAGTCAAGGATAATGATGTTAATTACCCCATGGCAAGACTCTACAAAACTATACACAATGATGATGAGACATCTTTAAGATAGTTGGGAATGCACATATAGGAGAAGCCGCTAAGAGGTGGAGACAGGACACCTTTAGTAGGCCAAATGGTATCTAAATATGTAAATAAATCCCATATGCAAACAATCAGGAAGATGAACTTTTTATACACTTATAAACAATCCATGGAATGGTATTCTAACACTGTGCATGAGGATTTTCTTGTTGTGATGTAGAAAGATAAACTATAAAAATTAGACAAATTATATTATAGAGACATCAGTTAATATTGAAATATTGAATGAGTTACTTTTCGTTCATGTAAAAAAACATTGAAAAAAGTGTGAGAATTGAAAAGATGAAAAAATGTCAGCTAATAAGTGGTGAATAATTGAAAAGATGGAAGCACTGGAAGCGTTGAACAGTTATTTGAAGTTTTTTATACTCATTGGATCTCTTTTTGTTATTTTAGTTTTTGCAATTAGATCTCTTTATTGTTACTAGATCATCACAGGAATATAAATGTGATGATCATATTATAATTATATGGACTACCATTACCAGATTGCTTCGCATGAAAGAGCAACAGGAGGAGGACACCAGACAAGTGTAGGAAAAATGGCTCCATTTGGCTTTCAAAAAGACTTATTGTCGAAACTCGTCCGTTTGGCGTTTAGTGTTGCCTTAAGTAACACTAATAAAATTATATATTTCCCTGAGTGAGTGCTCAATCATCTTTTTCAAAATAATTCACAGGGGCTGGTTACTCAAAGAGGAGGCCCCAAAGGAAGCTGTTGCGCTGCAGCAACCATAAACAACTGACAGTGTACGTGTATGTGTATGTGTACTGGTAATAGCCAGTAGGTAGTCATAGTTAGGACCTAATTCCCGTTGACAAAGCATTTTTTGTTTTGACAATAACTTTGGCGCAGTTTGACAAATCTTCATGAAAGTTTCAAAAGTAGTGTACAACTCACTTCAGCTGCTGTCTGCACAGTTTTGGGGTGATTCATCAAGGGGGGGGGGAGAGAAAAAAGGAGGGATACCCAAAAACTTTTTTCACAGGCAATTTCCCATGGGGATTTTAGACACGACTACAGCCCAAACTGCTGGGCGGGATTACACAAAGTTTGCCAGAAAGCTAGATCTTGGTCCAGAAAGCGTTCTTTTTGTAACTTTGTGTAAATCCACTCCGCAGTTTTGGAGTTATTAAAGGAAAAAGAAAAATAGATATCTATGGATGAGGTATCCTGACCCAATAGGACAAATAGAGGGGTCCCTCAGGGAACCCTCATGGGCAAACAATTGCCCTTTTTTTCAGCTGAACTGCAGATCCACCATGGGTTTCAGCGCGACACCCAGTGTAAATCAGTGATGGATCTGCAGATCCAAAGCAGACTGTAGCCACTAGGTAGTTATAGTTAGGGTGACCAGAAGTTGTAATTTTGACAAATATCTACGAAACCTTGCAAATCTGCTGACCCTATTTTATTGTCAGAGTACTGAAAGTTTTGCAGCAATTGGTCAAGGGGGTGCATACAAAAAAGGGAGGTCCTAACAGGCTTGAAATGCAGTGCATTGTGTATGGACTTTTATATTTCACACAGCCAGTTGAATTTTGTTGAAATTTGGCAGCATTAGCAATTAGGGTGCACAGATAATTATTTTGGGTACTGTAGGTAAGTAGAGTATTTCTAAGTTATACGGTTTTTCAACTTAGTGATATCTATTAGCACAGTACTGCTAAAGGTAGCAAGGAAGGAGTTACTACTTGAACAGCTGAAAGACCCATTTATGGTCACATGCTAATGTAAACCTATAAACAAATGCATGACAAATACGATATATCTTAATCTACATAAGCTTGCTTTGCATGCTCTCTGACACACAATAAAAGTGGTCCAACAAGCCAAACAAAACATATTTCTTATGCAGTACTGTGCATCAAAGTGAAAACTTTCCCTAGAAGCGAACCACACAAGCTATTATTTGGATAGCATGATAACTGGCAACTAGGAAAAATAATAATCTAAATTTTTATAACAATAACAATGGTTGCCTTTCATTCACTTTTGCAGTGTAGCAAATAAACTCAAAAAAATTAATTAAATTGCATATGTAAAGTTTCAGGTTTATTACAAAAACATCTAATATGCACATTCATGGTCACATGATTATGTGAAACAATCGGCAAATACATAACAAATGATGAATCCCCATGGTACTTTCCAGATCTATAGCATTTTCTACATTTTGAGATCGTGTACATTTTTGTGGTGAATTCTTAAGGGAGTGCAAAGATAAAAGAGGGTGACAAAGTGCTTTTTTCCATCAATGCATTTTCTTTACACTATTTGGGGTAGGACAAAAATGGCTGAATGAATTTACAAGAAATTTGGCAGAATTGTACATTGTGGTGCAGACATGATGCTTTTTGAGTACTGCAGTTAAGTAGGCTAAGTATTTTTGTAAGTAATGAGGCATCTAAACCCAGTGATATCTGCCCCCACAATACTTTTGCGGAATTTCACAAAATTTTGTGAAACTACCACAATACATAGCCGTAACCCAACTTAAAAGTATATAACAAATTAAATAAATGTCCCTACTTATTCCCACTTACAAATGGTGGTAATAGGTAGGGACCTACTATTTACCTATATCTAAGGTCCAACACTGAACACAGCCAAAGTGTAGTAAAAACAATACAGCTGTCTTTCATTCTCTAAAATAGCCATTACCCAATTATATACTGGCTTGTCATCGCCATATACCAAGGTATATTGCAAAGTTATCACAGTATACCATAGCCCAAAATATAACTAAGGCCTAGCTTTATTATTGATTTGCAGTACCTTTTCATCACACATGGTGTCGCAAGGGCAATGCAATACTTAAGTCAGATTTACAAAGGAACACAAAGCCACCATGCGAGGCCCTGCATTTAGTGGTGAAACTGGAGAAACACTATGCATTGCAATTTGTTGTTTTGTGATACTCTGCACAGCATAACCTACACTGATGAAAAATTTCACATACATCCATATGCCATGCCACTGTAGCCACTCCACTATGTGCTATTCTATTCCACACCACTCCACTCTACGCTTCTTCATTGTACAAGCCTCTACTCTACTGCTCCACTCTAGGCTATTGCACTGTACGCAGTGCCACCATACACCCCAGTCTACATCACTCCTCTGTACGCCACTCCACTCTGCTCTATTCCACTATATGCCACTCCATTCTACAACACTCCACTGAATCCTATTCCACGGTATGCCTCTCCACTGGTCGCTACTCCAGTGTATGGCACTCCACTCTACACCACTTTATTGTATGCCATTTGATTGGACCCCAGTCCAATGTACACCACTCCAATGTATGCTATTACACTCTAACCCCACACTACAGTACTCCACACCAGTCTTCACCGCTCCATTATTTGCCACTTCACTGTACACTACTCCACTATACCCTTTTACACTCCACACCACTCCACTGTACAACACTCCGCTCTATGTCACTTCACTCTAGACTATTACTCTGTACATAACTCCACTCTACGCCAGTCCACTATATGCTATTCCATTATATGCCATTCTACTGTATGCTGCTCCTCTCGACACCACTACAGTATGTGGCACTCCACTCAAGGTTATTCCATTAAACACAACTCCACTCTGTCACCCCACTGTATGCTATTACACTGTACCCCATACCAGTATATATCACTCCTGTCTACTTCACTTCACTGTACGCTACTGCACTCTACACTAATCCACTAAACACTATTCCAGTCTATGCCACTCTTCTGTACACCACTCTTCACTAGACACTGTATGCCACTCCACTACACACTACTCCACTCTCTGCCACTCCAAAGTACACCACTCCACTGTACACCGCTCCATTCTAGGCTAATCTAATGGACCCCAGTTCAATCTACACCACTCCACTCTACACCAACTAACTATATCCTTCTTCACTCTACCCAACTCCACTCTACACTATGCTAGTCTACACCACTACATTGTACACTGCTCCACTCTACGCTTTTCCATCTACACCACTCCTCTGTACTCCACTCTATGCTATTCCACTGTACACCACTCAATTCTATGCTAATACACTGCATGTGTCCTAAATCTTTGCCCTTCTACTGTATGGTATTCCACTCTGCCCCACTCCACTGATCCTCCCTCTGCTGCATGCTATTACACTCCACTCCACCCCATAATATACCACTCCAGTCTAACCCACTTCACTGTAGGCTACTTCATTATGCCATATTAAATTTATGCCACTTCAATATATGCTACTATACTATGCAGTATTACACTCTACACCACTCCACTGTTTGCCACTCTAGTCTACGCTACTCCCCTCTTCACTATTCAACTTTATACTACCCCGCTGTACGCTACTCCAGTCTACCACACTCCAGTGTACTCTACTCCACTCACCAAAACTCTAATACACTCTGTTCCACTCTAGTAAAGTCTACTCCACCCAACACTGTACACTCCATTGTCCAAATGTGCACTCTTCTCGATGCCTGTACACTCTTTTTTACAACACTCTACTCCACTCTATGATGGTTTTCAACACTCTATCACACCCACTCCACTTTACTGTATGAGACACCACTCCAATTTATAATTTTCCTTGACTCTACGTCAGGCCAGTTCAATATATGCTACCCCACTCTATGATAATCCACTGTACCCTGCTCCACTTTACGCCACTCCACTGTACACCACTCCACTCTCTGCTATTCCACTGTATGCCACTCCACTCTTCTACACTCAACTGTACAACATTCCACTGTATGCTATTCCACTGTATGCTACTGTACTTTACGGTACTCCACTCTGTGCCACTCTACGATGCTCCATTGTATGACACACTCCTTTTCTCTGTATAACTCCACTCTATAAATGTCTGCCACACTTCATGGCACTCTGTGACAATCTACTCCACTATATCTCAGTAAACTCCACCGTCCAACTCTATGCTCCACCGTATGCCCACTGTATGCCCATGCACTTCAATGTACAAGATGTTATTCCACTGTAAGACACGTTTCTATACGATACAGCACTTAACTATGCTGTTCGCGACCCCACCCCAATTTATAATTGTTTATGACCTACACTACGCCTGTACACTCACGCCACTCTACTCTGACACACCAGTGCACTCTATTGTACTTTACTCTGCACTATTATACCACTCCACTCAACTCTGCTCCACTATACAAGACTTTACCTCACTCTACACAAATATACAACAATCCACTCTACACAGCTCCACTGTTTCATACACTACTCTACTCTATTATGCAACTCCACTGTATGCCACTCTCTAACACTTTACTCCTGCCTGTACCCCTTCATTCCACTGTACAACACTGTACTATAATGTATGCACTGAACAGCACTCCACTCTGCTCTATGATACTCTAGTCCACTATGCAAGACTGTATGCAACTCTTTGCATGCCACTGCACCCCACTTTACTCCACTGTACTCTCACACAGTGCTCCACTCTACTCCACTGTATGCCACTGAATACCATTGTACTCTATAACACTGCATGATAATCCACTGTACCACACTCTACAATACTGTACTCTACACCACTCCAATGTACAAATCTCAACAAAACTGTATGCCACTCAACTCTACTGTATTCTACATCACTTTGCAATACTGTATGACACCCACTACACTCTACTGTACAACACAGTACTCCAACTTATGATACTTTACTCAACTGTATGTATGCCACTGCACTCCACGTGTCTATATTCAATAAACCTCCACTCTGATACTTTACTCCATTGTACACTAACCCACTTCAGTGTACCCCACTACACTCCATTATACTTTATTGCACTCTATTCCACTGTAATTTACTCCGCTCTGCACTGCTCCACTGTCAGACCCTCTATTCCACTGTATACAACTCTACCCTTCAAAAATGTACTACACTCTATGCCACTATGACACTGTGACCCACTCTGCGTCACTGTACTGCACTGTATGACACTCAACATCACGTCACCCAGCTTTTCTCTACGATTCTGCACACCACTATATGACACAGCACTCTACTGTACGACATTCTCCTCCACTGTACTCTGACACTCCACTTGACAATACCCCAGTCTGACTCTATACTTCGCCCTCCTCAACTCTACAACACTCTAATCCACCCTAGGACAGTTTATGACAACCTACTCTACTGTTCAACACACCATTCCTCTGTACAAATCGCTGCTCTAGTTAACATTTGACTCCACTTTATCAGACACCATGCCACTATACTACATATTACTGTACTAGACAGTAGGATACACAACTACACTCAAATCATCTCGATTACAAACTACAGTACTCCAGTCTATCACTCTCCTCCACTGTAATGACCAACATTACACCCGTCCACTTGCAACACTATGATCTTAAACACATTTTTATTAAAAAATTAAACATACATTGAAATTTAATAAGAAAACCAATGGTTAAAGCTTAGTTATAGTTAGGAAAATTTATTTTCCCCATACGAATCAAGGTTAACTCAAACTTTAAAAATTCTAAAATTATAGTTATAACGTTTATTTACAATTTATACCACCTTCAAATTATTATGAAAAATAGACTGCCCTAGACGCTCTTTACAGCTCACTAACCAGACATCGCTAACTATGACTCACCAAAGGTTAAAGTAAATTAGGTGAATATGTCAGTGACAACAATGTTTTGAACTAAACAAAAACACAGAAATTCACCAGTTATACTTAGCAGAGCTAATTATAAGTTGCGCCCCTGCCATGCACTGCTTATGACCCCCACATATTACATCAATCATGACATGTTCTATGACAACACTGATGACATCTCAAACAACATCATTGATGATATCACTGATGACATCCCCCAAAGAGTGTGCTAGTTAGCTTTATATCTAAATAGTCGTGGTAGGTACACTATTACTAACTACCTAATTTTGTACAACCTGTAACCTGCTAATGGGTGCGAGTGTTTACAAAACACGTTTCTAATGCATCATAGGTGTGTAGAGGTATTAAACCCATTATATATCTTTGTACTTAAGAGTAACTCTATGTGAAGATTGCAGTTGACTTGCGTTCTATATGTTTCACACAAGTTTTTTGCTTCTGCAGAAACAAATTCCAACAGGGCAAAGACTCTACATAATGAATAGTAAGGGCCTGATTACAACCTTGGCAGATGGGATACTCCGTCACAAACATGACAGATATCTCGCCTGCCATTTTACAAGTTCCATAGGATATAATGCAACTTGTCATATGGCAGACTGAATATCTGTCACATTTGTGATGGAGTATCCCATCCGCCAAGGTCATAATCACACCGTTAAGTATTGTAAGTAGCCTTGAATTATTAGACAGAATTCTCTTAGCATGACAATGTCTACATAACATAGCAGACTTAACCACAGTATGAAGTCTGCAGATAGTATGGTGTTTATTATCTTCAGTCTTTGGTTATTTTAACTGAAAAGTTTCTTTTCTGAATAGCTTTGTATAGAGTGTACACTGTTCTTAGTAGATACCTTTTAATACCCTATGGTTTATTTTCTCATGTGAGTTTCACAGTCTGCAAACAGAGTAGTGCAGATTAAAAACTCTCCAAAGAGTAAGCACTGTGTACAGTACCCACTTTTCTACTCATATCAACTTCATTTCTCTATGTAGGCTCCGTGACTGTGAGGGCTTTGGTACAGATGAGAGCCATCCATAGTAGGGCATTCATTTTGGAACAGGCATACAGTATTTTGAGGAACTTTGTTTCCTCTGAACAGTTGTGCACATATTCAACTCTGTGTGTAATAAGGGTTACTTTACTGTGTATCTATTGTTGATTCTTAACATGAACTACCCATGAAGTGTATGGTGTAGGGTCAATTTTGCACATAACTTGTGCTTGCTACACCTAAGTGAGTTGTGTCTGTGATGACATTAATATGGTGCTTCATATTCTTCAGAGGTATTTTGTACTTACTTTCAGCCATCTAATGCCATACAAGTTTATAGATTATTGTGTACAAAAGAAGCTTGGATGATGTCATCAGTGATATCATAAATTATGTCATAAAACATGTTAAGAGCACTGTAATATTTGAAATCATAAGTAGAGCATGGCGGGTGTGCAAGTTTTAGTTAGCTCTGCTAACTATAATTGGTGAATTTCTGTTTAGTTCAAAACGTTAATGTTGTCACTGACATGTTTACCTAACTATAACTTTGCTTTCACCTTTTTGTTTTTTTAGTGAATTTCTTGGGTTTTTAATGTAAAATGAGTTTTTATTACCATACGTAAAGCCAACCCCACGCTGTGCATGGCCTTTGGCTGTGCATAGTGGGGATTGGCCATGGGGCCCAGTCGGAGGCAGACAACCCTGTTGCAGGTAGCCAATCTCATGTTGTACGTGGCCTTTTATCACACATGGTGTGGGGTTGGGCACTCCATGCATAGATTTTGGGCATGTGTGGAGTCAGGTTGGCCACATGGCCTGTGTTGCAGCCAGGCCCTGCTTTCAGATCTCTGCAGGCTGCCAACCCCACACCACTCACAGCATTTGCCATACCCATCATAGGGTTGGCTTTTGAAACCTGGGGACCCCATTCCCCATGGCCAAATATAATAAATGACGAGAGGCAGCAGCAAGGACCACCTCCTTGAGCCTTAATAGACTTGTAGATCCCATCCCCCGGGGCAATAGCAATAAAAAGCATGAGGGGGATGGTGTGGTTTCCCAAGCCTCATCAGGCCATGGGGACCCTTTCCCAGGGCCTTATGTATTTTAAAGGGGGGTGCGTTGTCTCCCTTCCCAACCCTCATTAAGCCCTGGGGTCCCTATCTCCCAGTGCCTTAGGTACCTAATGAATACAATGACTGTCTGACCACCCTCCCCGAGGCTTATTAGGTCCTGGGAACACCATCCTGTAGGGCTGTTTTTTATCCCTGAGCCTATTGTGGCCCCGGGGGTCCCCATCCCCCAAGGCCTGCTCAGGGCACCCACCATACAGAATGTTGGAGGCTGCGGGGGGAACCCCAGGGCCCCCCATTCCCAGCTGGCTCCTAGCACTGCCCCTGTCTGCTGCTTCCACCAGGTGGGAGAAATATCTTGATCTGTTCCTCTGCCTGCATCAGTGCAGGCAGCGAAGCAGATCTCAACTCATCCAAGCTAATGGGAGCACTTTTAAAAGCTCCCACCCACTGGAAGCAGACTTCATGTTTGCTCCTGTTTTGCAAGATTTTTGAAAATGCTCCTGCCAGGCAGGCGCAAACACAAACTTTCCTGCCCTCAGTGCTGCAGGCAGGAAAACCTATGTTTCCCGTGGATGGGCTACCCAGAACACAGAAAGAGAGCTGGCCCTGGGGGTTTGGGTCTGTTTCCCCCCTCATAGAGTATATGGGGGCAGGGTATCCCTACAATGCCCTTTTATATCACTTTTTATAACTTCAGGACAGCAGACTAAGGGCCTGATTTAGATTTCAGCAGACGCAATATCCATCTCCGTTATGATGAAGTAACCCGTTCGCTGAGTTCTAAATCTGGCCCTAAGTCCCGCAATGGTAGCCAGCAACATTTTAGTGATGTCACTGGCAGCCAGTCAGAGCTGTCTCTCCTAAAGGAGTCTGATTCTTGCAGGAGCAAATTAAAGTATTTTTTAACTGGTGCTCCTGCAAGAGACTCACAAGCCTCTCACGGAACCAACCATCCAGATATACAAATATTTTTGACACTACTGAAAAGATTTGCACCAAATCACAAAAAGCACAATCAGCATACTAAGATCTATATTTCTGCTAAGTTAGGTGTAATTCTGTTCAGCAATTTTTGTTGTAGCCCTGACTAAAAATAGTCCATGGAAAATGCATGGGATTTTGGCCCTCATTACAACAATGTTAATCCGCCGTCAGGCCACCTATGCGGCTTGAATCCCGCCGGCCCTATTATGACATCCCCGCTGGGCCAGTGGGCAGAACCTCTGAGCGGGGAGCGGGGCACTACCATTGCAGCCGGCTCCTAATGGAGCCAGCGGCAATATGGCGGTGCGGTGGGTGCAGCAGCACCCGTCGCGCATTCCACTGCCTGTAATTCGGGCAGTGGATTGCACGATGGGGCTGTGCATGGGGGCCCCTGCAGTGCCCATGTGCATGGGGGCCCCTGCAGTGCCCATGTGCATGGGGGCCCCTGAGTCACCCTTACTGCCAGCCATGAACAGGCTGGCAGTTACAACTTCCGGGACCGCCAAGCTGCAGGCTGGCGGCAGCCTGGCGGTGTTGGTGGTATGACAGTGGTGGCTTGCCAAGGTCATAATATGGCGGTCACACTGCCAGCCTGTTGCCGGTGCGACCACCAGTGGAAGTCTGGCAGTCATGCGACCGCCAGACTTGTAATGAGGGCCTTTGTGTTTTAGGAGCCCCTCTTTTTTCTTGGTCACCACTTGATGGATCACCCAAAACTCTCCATGCACAAACTGGGCAAAAAAGAGCACATTTCATGAAGAGTCGTCAAACTGTGCCAATGTTATTAGCAACACAAAAAATGCATTTCCTGTGCAAACACTGACCTACCTATAAATACCCAGTGGCGACGGCCACTGAGTAATATATAGTGTAGCGTGCATGGACTCATGGTACCAGTAATGTACACCATATCAGATTGCTAATTCTTGCAGAAAGAAGACTCACAAGCAAGAAGCTTGGTGCAGTACCTTTAATTATGAAGCATCTATGTACTGCCTCTGTCGTGCTACATATGTTCAACAAGAGTCACAAGTTCTATAACGTCCCTTTAACCTTTTTTTTAAAGTAAATTTCCAAGTGTTTTTTAATGCTATTTCCCAACGATAATGTTTTTTTTTCCAGTGGATTTCTCTTTTTTTCACGTGAGGTAATGTTAATATACCATATTTCAGTCCAGTCGCTGCTGTGCACTGCCTCTGGCTGTGCATGGTAGGGAGGTGGCCACAGGGCCTACTCTGCAGTCAGGCCTTGCAACCAACCCCATGCTGTGGGTCTGTGAGTGTGTATGTGAGTGGCTGTATGAGTGTGTTACTGGGTGTGTGTGTGGTTGTATGGGTCTGTGAGTGGGTGTGTGAGTGTTTTTTTGGGTCTGTGAGTGGGTGTGTAAGTGGCTCTAAAGGTGTGTGAGTAGTTGTGTGAGTCTGTGACTGGGTGTGGTAGTGGTTTTGTGGCTGTGAGTGGATATGTGAGTGTATGCATGGGTGTGTGAGTGAGTGTGTCTTTGAGTGGGTGTATGTTTTGTTAAGTGGTGTCTGTGCAGATCTGTAGCATATTCACACAGGGGGCCATGCTGAGCACTAAAGTGGATCTGTGGATATTTGGACATCCCCCCCCAAAAAAGAAATCTTTGGGCAATTTCTTGCCCGTGAGGGATCCCTCTCACGCCCCTCCATCTGTCCCATGGGGTCGGGTACCTCTATCGTGACCCCTTCTGTCACTTTTAAGTTTTAGTCCCCCCACCCCAGTACTGAGACTCGATATTAAAAATGGAGGCCTTAACCTTTCTTTCAGCTTGTGGTCAGCCAATCACAGCATTGCTGTTGGCTCGTGAATGCACAGATCCACCACAGTGGATCTGCATCTCTAGATATACATAAATCGCTTTTCTTTAATAACTCCAAAACCTCTGAACAGATTTACACCAAATTACAAACAGCTATCTTTCTGGACCAAGATCTACCTTTCTGACATATATTGGCCCTCATTATGACATTTGCAGTAAATCCATCTTACCGCTTTGCTGACGGCCGCCAACATACCCCCGCAGTGGCGGATATCCGTTCACCATATTATGACACACACACCAATCCGACAGAATACTGCCACATACACAAATCCTCCAGCCCAAAGGTCAGTGATAAAGTGGCAGTACTAACACCCATACCGCTACACCAATAAAACAACGCCCACCACATTATGACCCACGAATCACCACAGCAGACATTACCGGCAATAAACCATTGGTGGTACATACCGCCGCGCTCAGAATGGATACCCACATACAAAACACACACCTGACACCCATGCACACACCACACACCCACACCATTATAAAACACACACCCACAATTCCCACAACCCCTTATGAACACCAATTGCTACCAAGAAACTGAGAAGAAGAGCACAGAGACAATTAGACACACACACCACTCACACGCATACACGCCTCACGCACTCCACATCACACACCCCAGCACACACACTCACACCAACACACATCACACAACACCCATGGCATCACAAAGGCACCCCTGTTTCACTGAGGAGGAGTTAAGGGTCATGGTGGAGGAAATTGTCAGGGGAGAGCCACAGCTCTTTGGCGCACAGGTACACCAAATTTCCATTGGAAGGAAGATTAATCTATGACGGAGAATCTTGGACAGGGTCACTTACATCCCCACAGGTACCCCAACCAATGTCAGTGGAGAGGAGGCACCACCACTATCCAGTCCCCCAACAGAAGATGCCCCAAGTAATGACAGTAACTCTAGACTTCAGGATCTGGAGGACCTACCTGGCTCATCAGGGACCACTGGACAGCCAGTCACCCAAGCACAATCCAAGACCAACACAGAGCCTCCCCTACACCACAGCACCCACCCAGCGTACCCAAACCTCTGTCCCCAGGACACGTCAATCAGCAGTGTGCCCACTTGTCCAGGAACCCCAGGCCACACCTCGCCCCTAAGACAATCAGGGACCTAGGGTCAGTGGCAGTGGGCACACCGTTCAGGGGCCAGGGGCACAGGCCAACAGGGAAACTGGGAGGACTGCTGTGTGCCAGGGAGAGGACAGGACCAGGGAAACAACTCTCCAGGAGGCACTATCTGAGATCCTGGGAGCCTACCAACATTCCCAGGATACGATGGGCCAGATCCTTGACAACGTGCAGGAGAACAGGCAGCTGCAGGAGGGACAGCACCAGGGGATCAGGGAGGACCTGCAGGCCATCAACACCACCCTGATCTCCATTGCAGGGGCGCTGGCAGACATGGCCAACATCATGAGGGAGGCAACAGCACAAAAGTGGACCCCTACCACTAGCCAGTCAAATGAACAGCCCTCCACTTCTGCTGCCACTAGTGGCCAGGAGGCCCCGCCACAGGACCCACAGGCCACCAGCATCCCTCCCCCTGCAGAAGGTGAACCACCCCGCAAATGTTCCCCGTGAACCAGACAGAAGCCAGAGACCATAGCCATGACCACTGTCAGGAAATGAGACTCTCCTGATTGTCCCCCTTGTGTCCCACACTGTCACCTTGTCCACCTTGAACTGCCATTGCTCCCCTTCCTATGGCCCCATGGACACTGCACCTGTGCTACAAACAGACTGGAACAATACCCTGGACTTTCCTCCATCATTAACCCTTTCCATTGCACTTTCCCCTCAATTTCTTAGCACTACAATAAACATCCTTGGACACAACTCAAATACTTGTATTTCATGTTTTGAAATAGTGTATTAATGGAAACAGTTATATCTGTTGCAAATGAACTGTACAGTGTGAGAGCATAGAAATAATGACCTGTAGCTTCAATACACAAATGTCATTGCACTAACACCTGTAAACTGAGAACCCATATGCGACATTAAATAGAGGTAAAAAGCAGGCAATGCCATCATGCCACAGCCACACAGAATACACCAATAGTCATAGAAATGTTAAGTTGCACTGTCTCACCTGTGTGTCGTTGGAAGTACTGACAGATAACTGATGTTCTGTTGTCCTCATCCTCATCCTCAGTCTCTTCATCCTCACTGTCATCAGGGTCTACTGCTGCCACATGGGTACTTCCAGTCTCCTCTTCCTGCAGAAAAGGTACATACCATCTGAGGGCCAGGTTGTGCAACATGTAGCATCCCACAACTATCTGGAAAACCTTCACGGGTGAGTATCCTGTCAGATGATGGAGGCACCTGAACCTGGCCTTCAGGAGGCCAAAGGTCCTCTCAATTATCCTTCTGTTTCACCCATGTGGCTCATTATAATGATCTTCAGCCCCTGTCCTGGCATTCCTCAAAGGGGTCAGCAGCCACGATAGGTTTGGGTAGCCAGAGTCACCTGCAGGTATTGAGGGACAACATTTAGCTACACACTATCCTCTGAGGTTAACATCAGAGGCATACAGTAACATACACCGGGTGGGGACCAAGGCTCAGCTATAAGCCACACCCTGTGCCTCTGTAGTTGATGCTGCTATTCCTCAGGACAAAGGCATCATGCACTGACCCAGGATATCTAGCACTGACGTGGGAAGTGTACTGGTCCGCCAGGCACACCATCTGCACATTCAAGGAGTAGAAACTCTTACAATTCCTTTACACCTGTTCATTCTGGTGGGGGGGGGCAAAAGCAATATGTGTCCCGTCAATCTCCCAAATAATATTGGGGATATGTCCCATTAAATAGAATCCGGCCTTCACAGTGGCCAAATCTTCCACTTGGGGGAAAGCTATGTAGCTGCACATGTGTTTTACTAGTGCAGACAATACTCTTGCCAGCACGATTGAGAACATTGACAGTGACATTCCTGCTGCCAAGCCCACTGTCACTTGGAAAGAACCTGTTGCCAGGAAATAGAGCACTGATAGCACTTGCACAAGAGGGGGATCCCAGTCGGATGACGGATAGATGAGATCAAGGGCCTGATTCTAACTTTGGAGGACGGTGTTAAACTGTCCCAAAAGTGGCGGATATACCACCTACCGTATTACGAGTCCATTATATCCTATGGAACTCGTAATACGGTAGGTGGTATATCCGCCACTTTTGGGATGGTTTAACACCGTCCTCCAAAGTTAGAATCAGGCCCCAAGTCTGGCTCCAACTGGGCACACAGCTCTGTGATTGTGGCCCTTTCCAGTCTATGGGTGAGTATAATATGCCTGTCCTCCAGTGTAGTTAAGTCCACCAGGGGTCTGTACGCGGGGGTATGCCCCCATCTCCTATTCATCCGCAGCGGTAGGTATCTAAGGGACACAAGAGTGAGTAGGCTGTCACAATTTGAACAACTAAACCACAACAGCAGCCCACATCGTGCACTTATGTATTGGGACAGTGTAAATGTCGAAGTATGTGCCTATTTATCCTGTGATGCAGCAATTCTCGATAGGCCTGTTCACCCCCCTGAAATGGCGACCACCTGTCCTGTGTGGAGGAACAGGTGGAAGTGAGGTAATTCTGGCGACATTGGGCGTTGTGGCGATAGGCGGTCATACACTGCTGTGGAATTCCTCATTGGATAATATTGGGCCCTATGGAGTACAGTGGCCAATGGGGAAGTACGCCGGGAGTGACGGTGCACACCTCTGCGGACGTGACCGCTATTTTCTAACTCAATCCTCACTTGTTTCCTGACCTTCAACAGGAGAAGTCCTACACTGCATGTGCTGCTGTGACCTGTGTCTGGAAACTACCATGGACCGTGTGACCGGGAAAGGGCCCCAGCCTTCACTTTGGAGGAGTTGGAGTGGCTGGTGGATGGGGTCTACCCAGTATGGACTGCTGTATGGGCCTCCAGACCAACAGGTGAGTACACTGTGGGCACGATGCATGTGGCATGGATGCATGGAGATGTGTGTGTGAAGGCATTGTGTAAGAGGGGGATTATCTGTTGGCGGTGTACATGTTGTGCGCTTGGCTATGTGTGTGCCAATGGTGATGGAAACAGGTATGGTGGTTCATGTGTGTGACAGGCTGGACTGTAAGTTTAATGGAGTTCTTCTGAATGTATCACCTCTGCAGGTCAGCACCCATCAAAAGAAGGGTATATGGTGTGCCATCACCAAGCAGGTGTGGACCCTCTGGGTCTATGGCTGGCCGAGCACCCATTGTCAGAAACGGTGGGAGGACCTGGGATGCTGGGAATGGAAGACCACGAGGCCCAACTGGGGATGGCCTCTTAACGACGAAGGGGTGCCCGTCGGACCCTGATCCCCCCTGATGGCCTGCATTCTGGCGGTGGTGTACCCTGAGCTGGATGGGTGCTTGAGGGAATCACAGCAGCCACAAGGGGGTGAGTACAGTGGGTATCATTACATCTTTTGGCTGGTGGGGTGGTATCCAAGTGGTGGTTGTGTGTTAGTGGGTGCCCCTAAGGCCAGGCCAGACATTGCAGCGTGGTTCATATCTAGGGTAATGGGTGCATGTCAAATACAGGTAACCTAGCTTGTTAGTAGTCACTTTCAGGCAGGGCATTATGGGTCGCAGGTGTGCTGCGGTTGGCGGTGTGTGCTCCTCCTCATGCCTTGGTGACTAGCCATATCACTGGTAGTGCACCACCAACGGTGGTGTTGGTGCAGTAATTGGCCCAGTGTTTCCTTTTTTTCTCCCCCCCGCTTTTTTGTTATGTCATCCTGTCCTTGTGTGCATTAGCATCATCTGGTGGAGGAGCAGGGACCTCATGACAGAGGGAGCTGCATCCCACAGGATCCTGGAGGTAGAGTCCACCGATGCCGAGGGAACCAGTGGGACGGAGGGCGAAGGGAGCACCACGGCAGAGCAGGAGGAGATGACACAGGCTCAGATACCTCCTCCAATGGGAGTTCCCTGGTGGTGGCAGACACCTCTGTGACCACCACAGCTACAGGTACAGCCGCCACCCCCGTACCAGCACCACCCTCCCAGTGGCCCCTCAGCAAGTTTCCTGTGCCCGCTCTCCCAGGAGGGTGGGCATCTCCTTCGCCCAAGGCACCTCAGTCCCTGCCCAGTGAGTCCTGCTGCACTGAGTGAGGAGGCTATTGACCTCTTGAGATCCATCTCTGTAGGGCAATCAACCATTGTGAATGCCATCCACTCCCCCAACCCCATCCCATCACAGGCACACATCTAGTTGAGCATGCACACAAGGCAACACACAAGAGTGGCACAGGCAAACACAAGCACCACACTTCATCAAACAGGCACTCATGCAAACACCATACAGTTGCAGACACAACAACACCCACTGCCACCACTGTCTCCCCCTCCTCCTCCACCCCCTCCCAGTCACGTCCACACTCACACCTGCATGCACTACATCTACATCCACTACTAGCATCACCACACCAAGCAGAACACACACCTCACTGGCAGACACCTCCACAACAGCCATGCACACGTCCCCTCTGTCCTCTCCCACCCTGTCTGCCCCACCCAAGGGACACAAATGCAAGCATTCACGCACCCAACAGCCACTCACCTCACATCAGCATACTGCCCATGCACCTGCACCCAAGCCCAGCCAACATACATGTCCAACAACCACTCCCTCATCCTCCACTCCCATTACTCCTCCCACCCCACCATCCCTAAAAAGCTTTTCCTTTCCCAGTTTGACCTCTTCCCTACCCCTCCCCCCATCCTGCACGTATGGGCAGGGTACCAAGGACATAGCCCAGCACCTCAGCCAAACAGTCAACGGGGACAGTGGTAGCACCACCTACTCATGTTGGTAAGGATACAAAACCTCCATCACAGAAGGGAAAGGAGCCAGTACCACCAGGGAAGAAGGAGAAGGGGCCTGCACCACCAGGGAGGAGTGTGAAGGGGCCTGCACCACCTCTGAAGAAGGGGAAGGGGCCTGCACCACCTGTAAAGGGGAAGGGGCCTGCACCACCTGTAAAGGGGAAGGAGCCTGCACCACCTGTGAAGAAGGAGAAGGAGCCTCCACCACCAGGCAGAGGGGAAGAGCCCATCCACCCCTGCCAGGAAGGGTAAGGGATCAACAACCCATGTACAGGAGGAGACGAGGCACTCTATGCCAGCTGAAGCTGTCAGGCTGACACCGCCACCACCACCAGCTGTCAGGGGGCCTCTACCGCCAGCTGTGGAAGTACAGCCATCCATGAGTGCAGAGGCTGCCCAGGAGGCTCCTCCAACCACCACCACAGTGCAGTCATCGGACAGTGCAGAGGCTGCCTAGGAGGCTCCTCCATCCACAACCACTGTGCAGCCATCAGACAGTGCAGAGGCTTCCCAGGTGGCTCCTCCAACCACCACCACAGTGCAGCCATCACCGTCAGTGGACGCCATGTACGCCACCCTCCAGGGGCTGCTGTGCTGGCTGCCTCCTCCAGAACCAGTGGACAAGTCACCCACTTCAGAGACTTTGGCCTGGCACTCCCCTGGACAAAGCAATGGGCATGGAGCACCCTCCAGAACCAGTGGGCACGTGACCCACTTCCGAGACTGTGACCTTGCACTCCCCAGGACAAAGCAATAGGCATGATGCCCCCTCCAGAACCAGTGGGCAAGTCACCCACTTCAGAGACTGTGGCCATGCACTCCCCAGGACAAAGCAATGGGCATGGAGCCCCATCCAGAACCAGTGGGGAAGTTCCAGTATTCGGCTGAGGTGCCCCCCCATCCTCCTGAGGTGCCTTCCCACTTGCAAAATGATGCCCCTGCAGTGTTCTCTCCGGATGTTTCATGATACAGGTTGGGCCTTGTGTGCCCTTGTGTGCCATTATGACTTTGGACTGGGCATTGGCCCTTTATGAACATTTGCATACCTTTGGCTTGTGTTGTGGGTTTTGCTATGCTAATACATTGTCGGTACTCCAGCATTGTGGTCCGTGTTTTATTATGCTGTGTGTTGTGTGCCATTGGTTTACGTGTGCCGCTGGTTGTGTGTATGGTGGGTATGTGTGTCGGGTGTGTGTTGTGCATGTGTGTGTCACTCTGATTTTCCTCCCACCCTCTCATGTGTGCTAGGCAGCTGTACTCACCGTCGTCGTCTTCGCCGTCTTTGGTATTCCAGGTGGAGCATGACATGGAAGATCATTGGGAAAACTTGCAGTTCGGGTTCCATGGCAGCATGTTTCTTCCCTGTGTCTCCAATGGTGAGTCCTTTCACTTCTGAGCTCTGTTTCCCGCAGGCTTTTGTTGACGTAGGTACTGCCCCGCAAAAGGTGGCGGTTTTGTGTGTCTTAATATGGTGGGTGGTACTTTGTCTCCTGCATGGCTGTTGTTGGCTGCTGCCATGGTGAATGTTGTTTCCGCCCTGGCTGTTGGTGTGGTACATTGGCTGTCTATGG
The DNA here is from genome assembly GCF_031143425.1 of Pleurodeles waltl. Lineage (NCBI taxonomy): Eukaryota > Metazoa > Chordata > Amphibia > Caudata > Salamandridae > Pleurodeles > Pleurodeles waltl. The sequence goes on from NC_090442.1 coordinate 517,150,704, forward strand.
GAGTTATCACCGCCCTGGTGGAACTTACCACCAGCCTGTTGGCAATATTACCGTCACTTTATCACTCACCGCCAGGGTCCTAATGAGGGCCATAGTGTAATTCTGTTCAACAGTTTGGGCTGAAGTTGTGTCAAAAATCTCTATAGGAAATTACATGGGGAAAACGCGTTTGGGTACCACATAACTTTCTACACAGCAGGTAAAGTGAGGGGCAAACTAGTTTTGAAAATTTCATGAACATTTGCCAAACAGCGCCAAAGTTATTAGCATAACAAAACGCTTCATGTGTGTGAAAAGTTGGTCCTAACTATAACACCCTACTGGCTATCTATAATGATGCACATACCCAAGGTTACACATAAGTAAGGTGGTAAGATAACTTAAATTGAAAAACCCTAGGTCAGGTGGACCCCCCACTACACATTTTCCTTTTTTCCAGTACAGTGTGACTCCTGGCAGAGCTCAAGGGACAATGCCGACTCTTGTCATAGTCCCACAAGACCATAGGGATTAGGCATTAGCTCCCACAAGCGGCCTGCGGAACACAACTGAGCCAAAAATGTATTCCCCTACTACCACAAGGCCTAGAGGTTTAGGGTATCCCTAAACCTCCCTTTTCTATTCTTTTTTACATTATTTTTCAGGTCTTAGCAACCGAGTCCCAGAGTCCTGGGATCAGTGACATAATATTGATCACAAAAATATTATGACATAAATATTGTGCTAAAAAGTAAGCACAGAAATATTGTTTTCATCATTTATAAAGGTAAGTACAAAAATATTTTTAAAAAGCCGATTTTTAATATGTTTATGGTTTAAACTAGTAATCCTAAATATTTTAATATATAACATTAATATAATGTGTTAGTATTGGAAAACTCAATGTTGATGCACACCATGATAAGTTCACATATAAAAATGAAATCGCATTACTATTGCCGAATTCATCCTTCATGAACTCTCCGTCAACCCTGACAAAACTATGTGGTCAAGCAGGATTCTGAAACCTAGGCCTGAGCTTACGAATTGACAGTTTACACCCAACAGACAAACGTGCAAACAGGAGACTCAGATCAATCCGACAGATAAGTGCAGTGACAACACAGTGGTCCTAGGAGATTGGTCCCAATAAAGCACACATAGCTGGAGGGGTGCACGCATTCCCAAAACACCATAAAGTCCGATGCCACATGAAGTTAGGAACACTCAGCCAATCAGAACACAGCATGCACAGTGAAATGCAGCAGTCATGCACCCCTCATGCTGGACATCGGGACATGATATCCACTGCCCTTCAATGCATTCACCAAAAGTCGAGGCCCACCCGCATTTGTTATCTGGACCATATTTATGACTCCAAGTCAACTGATCACATTCTTCAAAATAAGGAATGTTTAAATAGTTTTATGGTACTCAGAGATATGTATAAAACGCCACTCAGAATAATTGTACCTTGAAACAGTCCTGAGACCCGTTTCTGTAACTGTTCTCCCTGACGTAATATTTAACTAAACATAATGTTCCTATTTTGCCAATCGCCTCTTGTCTTTCGTTTTTCTTCAAGGTAAATTCACATTTGAGCAACAAATGTAAACAAAATAAATGAAAGTTACATTTCATACTATATATAAATACTTACATAAACATACACACATAAATGTATATGTTTTGTTTGTTTATATATATATATATATATATATATATACATATATATATATATATAAAACAGAACATTATAAAATTATATTTTACATTCTAGTACATTTTTTGTTTTTTATTTACTGCTATAAAAAGCACATATATGCATTTTATATATATATATATATATATATATATATATATATATATATATATATATATATATATATATATATATATACACACACACATAAACATAGAAAATTAACAAATCAAATGCAGCATGGTAAATAACGTACGAACTAGAAAAATAAGACATACTAAAAATATTAAAAAGATAATATAAAATTAACTAATAAATGAAATAATATTACATACATTTAAACAATATTAAAAAAGTAGTAAAGTCTGTGAAAAATAGATATACTATTTCCACTCCAGTGTGTTCAACCATGGGGAAAGCGCAGGAATTATGAGGGGTAACATTTAGTATTCCCACTCCAGTCTGTGCAACAGTAGGGAAATCATTGGAGTTTGAAGGGGATTAATCCACTATTCCCACTCTAGTCTGTGCGACAGACTTCGGAAGGGTTACATTTTCCTATCTTTTTGCAGCAGTAGAGAAAGAAGTTGACTCCAAACACACAACTTAATTTAATACCTCTAATAATTGACGAAAAATATAAAACTCTTGATATAAAAATTATGTGTATGCCTTTAAAATAATTAAACAAGATACATAATGATTAAAATTTATCATAATTAATATCAATTAAAAAATGTTAATTGATTTTCAATAAATTCAGAAAAAGTCCTTAGTCTGTAAGGCATCAAGTAACTTAACGTTCCGTCTGTCCATGGTGTTGCCGCCATCGCTGTCCAGGTTCTTGCTAACTATCTCTTCCTTGTGCAGTGACTTTTGTGTGGGTGTAAAGTTCTAGTTGCCAGGCACCCCTGGATAATCATAGGATGCTTAATCATCCCTCCACCTCTGTCCCAACCCTTCTGCACATTCTCATGCATGCAGCCAGCACACATGCACTTGTGGGGTGCACATGTTTACATGTAACAAGCCTAGAGCCACATACCCTGTGTCACAGTAGGATTTATTTTAAAAGGCGAACACTTGTGGTAAACACGAGCAGTCTAATATTCATGTAAATACAGTAAGTGAGACTTGAATAGTGAGACATTTTCAACAAATTTGGTAGAAATGGTTCTACCCTACTGCGCAGGTCAAAATCTCAATAATATAGCAGCTATGGTATTTAACCCATGAGGTTCAGCTGCTAAAGAATCCCTTTAAGAAACAAAGCTGTGAAGAGTCCAAAAACAGAGAGAATCACTCAAACTTCTTTAGAGTCCTTGATGATTTTGTGAAAATAAACTTCATTAAATTTTCAACAGTTTGTGATGTTATGGGAACATTTCAGTCATTGCAGGATCCATCCAATAAATTCTAGTCACAGTCTATTGTAAACATATTTGTTTTTATTCCTCAATTTAATTCTCATCTTGTCACAATCAATGTGTCAGGCCAGCCAACACATTTCTTCCCATAAAAGGACTTGATCAGGGCTGCCAAGAAAACCTTACAGAGACGTATAGAAAATACTTTAGAAAATACTTCAGATAGGTGTATTGTGTGTCAGAAATATATGTCTCTATATTGATTGAGATAATACACAATTGTAATGTGTGTTGTAATTGCTAATTACAGGGGTAAGTGCACTTTGGATTGATCGCGGACAATGCACAGGAGAGAGAATAAGCAGGTGTATTCAAACTTGGATTGTTTTGATATTCATTTTGATATACAAATATGTAGGTGTGTTTTGCCTTACCTGTTGATAATGTAATTATGTTAGATACAGTTGAATGTTGATTGTGTGTAGTAACCATTAAAACTGGCATACTATAAAATGGTGACTTCCATAATTGTGCATGGGTAATCATAAATATTCTCGAGTCACTTTTGATACATTGTTTTTCTAAATAGATACCAATAGTAAAACAGAGTACAGTTATATGATAGTGTCCACATGTGGTAAGCCTGTCTCCTTGTCAGAGCCCGGAGAATCACCTGCAAATTTGATTTTCTGTTTGTTTGTAGTATCTTATTATCTGTTCCCAAAATCCGCGCACAATAAATAGTGACAGAATCATGTTTATTATTTTACGTTTACTCTTATATGTTTCTTAGTTATCCATTTTAGTGGCTCAGTAACAATTTTATTGATAACATGAGAAACCACATTTATTGACACAACAAACTGTAACCTTTTATCTCAATTGTAACTAACGCATTGTCAAAACAAATAACCAGTTAAACAAAATGAGGTACCTTTTTATGCCATAAACTTTAATAGAGAATACTCTTGTCTTAGTAGGTTTGGAGCCAAAAGTTAGAGCAAAAGATTTTGTTAGATTAGTTGCGAAATTGAGGCTGAATATGTAGTTTAGTTACCTATTAATCAGTCTTTGTAGGCTGTTGACTGTTCGGCCCATAAGCACCTTGCAATTTCATTTTGAAACTACTGGACTAGTTCTACAATTTAACTTCGGAACATAACTTCAGCGCATATAAGGGAGACCTCTAAGCGATAAGTGTACTGTATACACAGAAGGGAAGCCAATATGCAGCATTGTTGTACGCCTCTGCATAGACTGAAGCTAATAGAGAGATGTCCATTAGAGCCATATCTTACTTTTGCAGACAGATTATGCTAAACTTTCTATAGTTGATGCACCCTTATTTGGTTGATCCACTCTCATGTTCTGTAATATTAACCAGAGTTTAATGATAAACTCTATCAAATGCAAAGATGAGATCCATAAAGGCAAGATGGAATCAGCCCCCTAATGTGTTTAAATGTTTACAATCAACGTTTATGAAGTGTAACTTATCACCCATAGGGTCTCAAGGCGCCAGCAGGGAACACGGGTCAGTTGAAGAGCCATGTCTTGAGATCTTTCCTAAACTGAGCCAGCGATGGGGCTTCCAGGTCTGTGCGGTGAGATAGGAGAAGGATCTTTCTTCAGTCATGTTCTACCAGATCCTGTGGATGGAACTCAGGGCCACGTGCGCTGAGTGGAGTTGCCTGGAGGGGGAGTAGAAGGAGAGGCGGTGGCTGAGGTAGGCAGGTCCGACGTTGTGGAGGGCCATATATGCATGGGACAGGATTTTGAAGGTGATGTGTTTGTTGATGTGGAGACAGTGTTAATTTTTCAGGGAGGCAGAGATGTGGCTGTTGTGGGGGATGCCCAGGATCAGTCTGGCTGCAACATTCGGAATTCTCTGGAGTCTTGCTTGGGGTTTTTGTTGATTCCAGCATAGAGTGCGTTGCCATAGTCAAGCTTGCTGCTGACGAGTGCCTGGGTGACTGTTCTCCCTGTGCTGAAGGGCATCCACTTGAACATCTTCCGTAGCAGTTGAAGAGTGTGGAAGCATGAAGGAGAGGCAGCATTGATTAGGTGGCCATGGGCAGTGATGCGTCAAGGATGAGGCAGAGGTTGTCGGCGTGGTCGATCAGAGTTGGGGCAATTCTGAGGCAATCGGGCCACCAGGAGTTGTCCTAGGCAGAAGTGGCGGCCCCAGGATGAGGATCTCTGTCTTGTCAGAGTTGAGCTTGAGGCACCTGTCCCTCATCCAGTCTGCACTAGCCTTCATTTCATTGTGAAAGTTCCTTTTGGCAGTTGATGGTTAGTTGGTGACGGAGAGAATGAGCTGTGTGTTTTCAGCGTATGAGACCATGTCAAGCCTGTGGGGCCTGACAATCCCGGCGAGCAGGGCCATGCAGATGTTAAAGAGGGTGGGGCTCAGGGAGAAGCCCTGGGGAACTCTGCAACTGCTTTCTTAAGGCTTCAAGGTGAAAGGTGGGATTCTGGCTCTCTGGGTTCGCCTGGTGAGAAAGGAGCGGATCCATTCTAGGGCATTGCCACGGATGCCAGTGTCGTGTAGTCTGGTGCACAGGGTGGTCGGGTAGATGGTGTTGAAGGTGGTGGAGAGGTTTAGGAGGAAGAAGGCAGCAGTCTCATAATGGTCGAGTAGGGTGCAGATGTCATCCGTGGCTGCTAGGAGTACAGTTTTGATGCTGTGGTTGCTCCTGAATCCGGATTGGGAGGGATCGAGGATGTGGATTGCTTTGATGAACTCGGTGAGCTGGGCGTTGATCTCTTTTTCGATGACCTTGGCTGGAAAAGGAAGGAGTGAGATGGGTCTGTAGTTTTTTTAGCTCCGTAGGGTCTGCGGAAGGTATCTTCATGAAGGGCTTTATATCCACGTGTTTCCAGGCATCCAGGAAGGTAGTGGCTTTGATGGAGCAGTTGATGGTGCAGCATATTTTGGGAGTGATGATGGCGCTAGCTCAATTATAGATGTGGTGGGGTCATGGATCTGAGGGAGCCCCAGAGTGAGTGGTATTCATGAGCTTGAGGGTGTCCTCTGGAGTGAGGGGGGGGTCCAATGCTCCAAGATCGGTTGGTGATAAGTGTCCTTGGTGCTGGTGAATCCCTCATAGATGTCATGGATTTTCTGGTGGAAGAAGAAGGTAAGGCTGTCGCAGAGGTCTTGGGAGGGAGGGTTGTCCTTGGCATTCATGTCGGGATTTGTGAATTTCTTGACTTTGGTGAAAAGTTCCTTGCTGTTGTGTGCGTTGGTGTTGATCCTCTCCAGAACGGCTGATTTTCTGGTTGATCTGAAGAGCTGGTGGCAGGATGTGATGGCATCTTTGAAGGCCTTGTGATCTGTAGCGCTCCTACTGCGTCTTCACTGCTTGTCCACTCTCTGTCAAGCCGTCTGCATGTGTTCTTGGAGACAGTATATATTTAAACACTGCTCTACAGTGTCTGTGTCCTTGCAGAAACCATAATGACAGTCTACATTGACATATTTAACAGAATTCTGGTTATGAACCCTATTTAGCAGTAAGTTAAGAGGAATCCAATCAGGGCCATGGGCTTTTGTCATAGGGCTTTCCAAAATGGCCAGTACCACCTCATCATGACTGAAAACAAGATCTAAGGGAGAGGCGGAGGTCGTTCATTTACAACCTTTTCTTTGGATGAGCAAAATAAATTGTTAGCACAAAGAGTTAAAATGCCCCAGTCATCTATCGGGGGAGATGTGTCCCTAGCCTTGCAATGCCTAGGACTCCAGTGAAATAGTTATTATTAATGAATTTTCAGAATACTGCAAAATTATCCCTTTCAGAAGCTAGGCACAACTTCCCAGGCTTTTTCCAGGAGCCTGTTTATACTCTATTCTACATTTTTTTACCAGCAATCAGTTACTATGCAGCTGATTAAAGGTTGATATTAGTCTGCGCTTTGCTATTTTACAGTTCCTGGCATACTGGCTATTACAGTGGTTTTCAAACTTTTTAATGCCGTGCCTCCCCCCCCCCCCCCCCCTCAGTTGGAAAAAAAATCATCAGGCTCGCCTCAGAATTTTCCACAATTTGAAGACACCCTTATCTGTTGTGAGTCTTAAAGTGGTGTTTATGTAAAGACTCATGATTGGTATACCTGATCACAACAACCACTTCATCATAAGCAGACCTGATGGCAATAATGGCAAAGTCCTCTTCTACACAGGCCGGGATCTCTTTATGAGGTAAAGTAGCCACTTTGCAAAATGGAATATATAATCAACAATTTTCCCATAAAGCCATCTCCCATTGTTACTAATTTTGGCCCTTTGACTAAAAAGTATTTTGGTAATCAAAGGCAATTATAAATTTATGTTCATGGTTAATAGATTATGGTTGACGTTGCTGGAGCAAAGTTCTTCATTTTGCAAACAAAACACATTTAACTCAAAAGTGCAAAAGTCTATGCTAAATATTATGGTCATCATTACGACTCTGGCGGTCGGACTGCCACCAGCTCCCCCAGTTTTCCTCCACTGGAGGGGATGGTGGTGCTAGTGATCCTAATCAGCAAGCAGCGCCGCCCTGGGGATTATGAGTCCCTTCTCCGCCGGAGATTACATGGCAGTAGCCCCACACATGGGAGTTTTCTTTACTCACTCCCTTTTCTTCTTCCCACAGATAGACCTGCATAAAACTTGCCATGCTAAACCCAGTCCTGATACACTTTTGTTCAGATAATTTTATGCAAATTTATAAAATGGCACCAAAGTAATGAGCAAAGCAAAAGCTGAATTTTAAATGGAAACTCTGACTTAACTATACCTACAGAGTCACTAAGGTAATTGTGGGGAAAAAAAAAAATATATATATATATATAGATATACATATATATATATATATCTATATATATATATACAAAAATATATATATATATGTATATATATATATATATATATATCAAACCAAGGCCCTTTCAGGGATAGAGTGACACATAAATTATGCAAAAAACAAAGGAGAACTCTGGGAAGTTCCCAATTTTAGGTGGAGAGCTGCTCTAGTAAGGAGCACCCTGCAACACCAGCGACACTCTAGATTTGCTCACCTCAAATGTCTGCTTATCTAGCAAAGTCTTTAAGCATAGGATTAGCACAGTGCTATCCTCGCCGAGCTAGACAGTGACAAAGTCTTTTGACATTTGTACAGCAAAATCTTTAAGCATAGGATTGACATAGTGTCATCCTTGCCGAGCTGTAAAATGACAAAAGCCATTAACCACTCCAGGCACAGTATTATAGCTTTGGTCTGGTCAAATACCGTCCAAGCCAACCTGGAATGAGTAAAGCAACCCCTGACACGTGTTTCGCTCTCATTAGAGCTCTTCAGAGGGGTATAGCTTTTTCCAGGCACAAGGGAGCACCCAGTATAAGTCAAACCAAGGCCCTTTCAGGGATAGAGTGACACATAAATTATGCAAAAAACAAAGGAGAACTCTGGGAAGTTCCCACTTTTAGGTGGAGAGCTTCTCTAGTAAGGAGCACCCTGCAACACCAACGACACTCTAGATTTGCTCACCTCAAATGTATGCTTATCTAGTAAAGTCTTTAAGCATAGGATTAGCACAGTGCTATCCTCGCCGAGCTAGACAGTGACAAAGTCTTTTGCCATTTGTACAGCAAAATCTTTAAGCATAGGATTGACATAGTGTCATCCTTGCCGAGCTGTAAAATGACAAAATCCATTTACCACTCCAGCACTGTATTATAGCTTTGGACTGGTCAAATACCGTCCAAGCCAACCTGGAATGAGTAAAGCAACCCCTGACACGTGTTTCGCTCTCATTAGAGCTCTTCAGAGGGGTATAGCTTTTTCCAGGCACAAGGGAGCACCCAGTATAAGTCAAACCAAGGCCCTTTCAGGGATAGAGTGACACATAAATTATGCAAAAAACAAAGGAGAACTCTGGGAAGTTCCCAATTTTAGGTGGAGAGCTTCTCTAGTAAGGAGCACCCTGCAACACCAACGACACTCTAGATTTGCTCACCTCAAATGTATGCTTATCTAGTAAAGTCTTTAAGCATAGGATTAGCACAGTGCTATCCTCGCCGAGCTAGACAGTGACAAAGTCTTTTGCCATTTGTACAGCAAAATCTTTAAGCATAGGATTGACATAGTGTCATCCTTGCCGAGCTGTAAAATGACAAAATCCATTTACCACTCCAGCACAGTATTATAGCTTTGGACTGGTCAAATACCGTCCAAGCCAACCTGGAATGAGTAAAGCAACCCCTGACACGTGTTTCGCTCTCATTAGAGCTCTTCAGAGGGGTATAGCTTTGTCCAGGCACAAGGGAGCACCCAGTATAAGTCAAACCAAAGCCCTTTCAGGGATAGAGTGACACATAAATTATGCAAAAAACATATATATATAAAACATTCTTCTTTCACTAAAAAAAACGAAAGGTTACAGGGACGTTATACTTAGGCTCACATAAACATACAAAACCTTAGAAATTTAGCTGTTAGAGTTATTTCAAGTAACTATAACTCAGGCCTAAAGGTAACTATAAATTGTGCACCTGCCATGCACAGTTTCCTCATTAATAATGTTACTGCACATGTTACAGTGACATTATCAATGGTGTTATAAAAGCTGTCATGAGTCCTGTAATATTTGGGGTAATTAGTTATAATATCTGGCAAGGGTACGAGTTATAGTTACCCTAGGGCACGAGCTACAGTTACTTGAAATAACTCTAAGTATAACAGGTGAATTTCTATGGTTTGGTACATTTAAAATGTGACCCTAACAATAACATCCCTGTAAGGTTTTTTAAGTGAATTTCTTTTTTTTGTTTTAAAAAAATACTATTTCCTAACTATAATGTCCCTGTAACCTTTATTTTTTTCAGTGAATGTATATCTTTTTTTTAATCTAAAGTCATTTAAATTACTGTACGTTAATCCAGCCACCGCCGCACATGGTCTTTGGCCAAGTACGGCAGGGGTTGGCCTCAGCTGTGGCCAGCACCCTATAACCACCAAACCCAGGACCACTCAAGACCTTTGGCCATGCACAGCAGGGGTTGGCTGCAGCATCAGGCCTTCAACCAGGCCCTGCCTCCAACCGCCCTTTAAGCTCCAAACCCCATAACATGACCTCCGGGCTATCATTCCATCCCTGGGGCACCATTAAATAAATATATGGGGGGCTCACAGACACCCTCATACCCTGGGACCACCATCTCCCTTGGACAACATAAAACAAATATATGGGGGGTGCACAGACTCTCCGGGCCTCATGGACCGCCACCTACCCATTGCTGCAATTTGACAATTGTTAGGGGGCCACGTGGACCACTCCCTCGGGCCATCAACTTCCCGGGGCTACATTAAATAAATATACAAGGGCCACACAGACCCCCCCAGTCCCCAGGAACCACCACCTCCCTTGAGTCTAATACTTATTTTAAAATGGGAGGCAGACACATTGGCCATTCCCTAGGCTGATTTCAATCCTGGGGACCCCATACCCTGGGGCCAGCCATGTGTTCCTGGGTGCTCTGGCCCCACCCAGGGCACCCAGTATGGGCTCATGGGGACTGCAGAGGGAGCCTCAAGACCCCGCAGTGCCGGTCAGCCCCCTTCTTCTGCTGGAGCTAGCATTGCCCCCACACACAGGGAGCTTCTGCAAATAGCAGCTCCTTGCATGTGGCAACAATAATTTTTTCTCTTTACCTGTCCACATGAGTGAGAAGGGAAAGAGATGAAAACTTCACTTCCAGCAAGATGGAGCATTTTTAAAGTTCACGTTTGCTGGAAGCGGAGTGTTTGCTTTGCTGGGTAGGAGCTGTCATAGCACCCACCAAGCAAAAGCAAACAGCTTCCTCCTGAGGGTGGGCACCTCAGGAGGTAGCAGGAGTCAGCGCATCCCCCTGTATAACATGAGATTCAGCCCTTGGGAGCTGGTGGTACCCGGGGCTTAGATAATCCCTTGGAGTGGGCCCCAATTGTAAGAGGCTGGCTCTCTATAGTGTGCAAAACTAGGCGCCCTGTGCAGAGAGTCCTGGCAACCACATGTTGCATTACAGAGGTAAAAACTAGACTACCTAATGCTCTAATTTTTATGGTAACTTGGTTGAGCAGTTAGGCTAGTCTTGTAGAAGTGCAAAGCATTTATTGTACTCACAGTATCAGTAAATGAAGACACACACTCAAAAGAGAATAACTCAAGACCAATTTACAAAACTACTTCAGATTTTCATAATTTTTTTAAGACTAAGATCATCAAAATTGGGTAAGTACTTTTTAAGTTATGAATTTTTAAAGTTTAGAAAATGTCTCGGCATAATTACACACCATATGAATCAATGGAGAGATACTTTAAGAATACATATCAAATCAAGCAATGCGTTTACCAATGTCTCCTTTTGCAGAGAGTTAGAGGTCATCATTTGGGCCTTGTGGACCAGCTGGAGAAGTTCAGGTGGCTCCCCGTTTTGCGGGAACAGCTGCAGAAAGCCGTTGGAGCTGGTGCAAGGCAACTGAGGGGGACCAGTTGGAAAAGCACTACACCAGTGGACTTCAAGGTGAGTCTGGTGGGTCCCTTTGGAATGTCGAGGTCGCAAGGGGTGGTGGACCCTAAGAACACAGCAGGATCTTCGGTGCAGGGCACAGGGCAGCGGGGTACAGAGTGAATCGGTGAGCCAGGAGCTGTGCACAAAGGTGCCCTTGGAAGTAGGAGGTAGGTTTCTTTCAGGGTCACTTGCAGGTAGCAGTGACACTGTGGTGGGAGGTCCTGGTGTTTTCTGAAGTCCCTCAACAGGGTCTGCCATCTAGTGCTTTTTCAGTCCAGAGTGGACTGCCCTTCTGGATATCTGATGTTGAGTGACCAGTAGCTGGGGCTATTACACAGTTCGACAACTAGAGGTGCAGTTTCACCAACAATGGCACACTGGTAGGTTTTGTCCTCACGGTCCATTGGGTGAAATTTGGTTTGACTGTGGCATCCGATTCCTTGGTCAGCAGCCAGTCAGTGAACTGGACTTCACTGGTCTTATAGTCTTTGTTCCAGGAGAGTGATGCCTTCACTCTGAAGGGAGATCTTCGGAGACTTTTAGAAGACTGGAGGTCCTCTTGGGGTTTGTAGAGTCTTTCTGATGTCTGAGTCACCCCTCAGTGGCGATTGTTGAGTCCTGGGTGCAGCGAGCAGGGATTGGCTCCTTTTTCTTGGTGCAGCAGGACTTCAGTTCTCGAGCCTTGGGTCTTCTTTGTTGCTGGTCTTCTTGTGTCCTTGAAATATGAATCTCTGGTCTAGAGGTGCCCACTAAATGCTGTATTTAGTGGGCATTTAGGTGAGTATTTTGTAGAAATGAATGGGTAATCTACCTTAGGGTGGCTACGCTCACTAAATTACCACTTTCCGTGGGCAGAGGTCACTTTCATACACCTGATTGGCTATTTCCCTTGCATGCAAGATGGAGGAAAATGAAATGGAGGGGGGGTCACCTCACATGCAACACCGTAAGGGTAGTGCAAGCTGAGGATGACCACTCCTCCTGTCCTTTGTTTGTTTTCCAGTCGTTGCTCCACCCAAAGTGGGGGTTTGCAGTGGGGGCAGCCGTATGCTGCTAGCAGAAGGCTGGGAGAGTGAAGTTTCAAGGGTTGTAGCCCTTTGAAGCTGGCAAGCAGGGCTGTGCACATTCCTGGGGGAGGAGGTGTAACACCTTCATCCAGGTAGGGCATTGTTCCTGGACCCAAAGAGCAAAGACTCTCACCACAGGGTTCCAGAATCTTGTCTGGTGGTGGCAGACTGGTTGTGACCATTCAGCAACCATGCCAAGGTTAGCTAGATTCCCAGGGGTCACCTCTAAGGTGGCCCCAGGGTACATTTTGCAATATATCTAGTACTGGTACCAGTTTGGATTTATCATTCTGAGTTGTCTGATACCAAACAACTCAGGGTTCAGAGTGGCCATCATGGACCTGGGAAACTTGTACTGACCAGTATCCAACACATGCATTTACAATTGCTCCTCTATTCACTTACTATGTCCCAGATTTGGCAAGGACACAGTAGGAGCATATTGCTCATGCATCTATTCCCACACATGCATTATAGTGCACCCTGCCTTAGGGCTGGAAGGCCTGCCAGAGGGGTGATGTGTCTATATTGCATGCAGTGTGGAGTAAACAGAGCACACAGGCTGTGTGCCATGTCAGTTTTGCATTTTAGAACTGCACCAGGACACTCAGCTTGCAATGATGGTACTGGGTGCACTTGGATGCAATCTGTGCTGTTGCCCTCAGGGGCCTACCCATCTGCGGCCCATCCTTTGGGGCCGAGGGGCTACGCCCCCTTACCTTTTGCCCCTCATGAAGGATGCCTGTTAGGCTGAGCAAACCTCAATCTTCAGTTTCAGATCAGGCAGCCAGGAGCAAGATATGCGCGATTTGCGCAGGCTTCTGGCTGCCTGAGCTGAACTTTGCTGGGCTGATGAGGTCACAGCTCCTATGGGCGTCACCTCCTCAGCTCAGCAAAGGTGCCTTGAGGCCCTCCCCCACAGTGACAAGAGAAGTGTCACCCATTAACTCTAACATGGGCGCTTCAGGTTTAAGCCCTGAAGCACCCAGTGCGAGTGTCAATCGGTGACACCTTTTCACAGAGTGGGGTGAGGTCAGCAGTCTCACTGACCCCATCCCACTCTGTGATGAAGTTGGGATTACTGCCTTCCCTCATTGACTGACATAATGAGGGAAGGCAGCTGTCCCAACCCTTCTGAGACCTTACAGGCTGAACGTGTGTGTGTGTTTTTGAATGAATGGTGCTTGCGTTTATGTTTGAATGTTTGATAATGAGTGTTGTGAATGGATGTGCATGTGCGCGTGTGTGTGAATGACTAAGTGTGAGTGTGTATGTGTGTCCCGTCCACCTCCCTCCCTCCTAAAATTACCAGCCGCCACTGGGCCTACCCTTAGTATCTCATGCCTTGGGTACCTAAGTACCATTTACTAGAGTGGCAGCTAAAGGTGTTGCCAATTGTATCAATAATACCTTTTCAATTTTAGGGAAAGGACGCTGGCATAGGGGACCTGGTTAGCAGCATCCAGAAACCAGGCAAAATGTGTGTGAGGGTACTGCAACAGGGTCCCAGTTTCCCACACCCATGTACCCCTCTACTATTTTAAATCCCTCAATGTCCCTGGGACCTGGCCCACACAGGGGCTATTAAAACAACTAGTGCAGTGGACCACAGTTTTTTTTTCAGCTTATCTGCAGGTCCATTCTTGGATTTTTCAGAAAAAAAAAAAAAAAGTTTTTTGCCTTGTAGGGTCTCAGGGGGACCCGTTGACCAAGGCTAGGGGCTCAAGGTATTCCTAAGCTGCCTCCTTTTCTTTTTTTCGCATTTTGTTTTTGGGACTCGACTGAAGGTGAGTCTCAAATGGCTGCCAACACTTCCTGGTTGAAGTGTTGCCAGTCAATCAGATATCAGCACGGGGACAGTTGGATCCGCTGAGGACCTGTGTCCCTAGATATCTGTACTTTTAAACTTTTAATATCTCAGAAACTTCTGAAACTGATTTACACCAAATCACAAAAAGCACTATCTGTGCACGAAGATCTAGCTTCCTGTCAAATTTGGTGTAATTCCATTTAGCAGTTCAGTCGTGTCTAAAGATCCTAGTGGAAAATCGTTAAGGAAATGCCTTTTGGGATCCCCCCATTTTCTCTACCCCACTCATCAAATCACCAAGAAACTTATATATATATATATATGTCTGTGTTGAACTTTTTTGCTTATGCAGGGTCATCCCCAATCTTTATGCCTCCTGCCTCCTAATTTTTTCTGTATTGGCTTTTGAACTCTGAGCACTTTACCACTGCTAACCAGTGCTAAAGTGCATATGCTCTCTGTGTAAATTGTATTGTTGAATGATTTATCCATGATTGACATATTTGATTTACTAGTAAGTCCATAGTAAAGTGCACTGGAGGTGCCAGGGCCTGTAACTCAAATGCTACTAGTGGGCCTGCAGCACTGGTGGTGCCACCCACATAAGTAGCTCTGTAATCATGTCTCAGACCTGCCATTGAAGTGTCTGTGTGTGCAGTTTTAACTGTAAATTCGACTTGGGAAGTGTACCCACTTGCCATGCCTAAGCCTTCCATTTTCTTACATGTCAGACACCCCTAAGGTAGGCCCTAGGTAGCTCCAAGGACAGGGTGCAGTGTATGGTTAAGGTAGGACATATAGTAATGTGTTTTTTATGTCCTTACAGTGAAATATTGCTAGATTCGTTTTTCACTGTTGCAAGGCCTGTCCCTCTCATAGGTTAACATGGGGGCTACCTTTAATTCTGATTAAAGTGTGGATTCCCATTGGGAGCGGGTGGACATGTGGAGGTTGGGATCTCTGAGCTCACAATTTAAAAATACATCTTTTGGTAAAGTTTATTTTACGATTGTGTGTTTGAAAATGGCACTTTTAGAAAGTGAGCATTTTCTTGCTTATACCATTTCTGTGACTCTGCCTGTTTGTGGATTCCCTGTCTGGGTCAGTTTGACAGTTGGACTGGTTGCACCTCACACTAGACAGTGACACAAAGGGAGCTGGGGTATAGTCTGCATTTCTTGATGAGCCATCTGTGCTAGGAGGGAGGGGAGGAGTGGTCACTTACACGTGAAAGGGCTGTGCCTGTCCTCACACAATGCCGTCTCCGACCCCCTGGTGAGTGTCTGGGGCCTGGCCTGAGAAAGGCAGGATTTCACATTCAAAAGAGACTTTACTTTGAAGTAGGTTCCTTCAAAGGAGAAATTAGGTATAAGAAGGGCACCTTTTTGATATCAGAAACTTTGTGTTTTAATTCTCAGTCGGTGTAGCACTCTGGCATATCTGACCATGCCTCCCTGGTGCTGGAAGTGTCTCTTTATTCCAAAGTCCCTAGAACTCAGACTAGAAGGTGGGA
The DNA here is from genome assembly GCF_031143425.1 of Pleurodeles waltl. NCBI lineage: Eukaryota > Metazoa > Chordata > Amphibia > Caudata > Salamandridae > Pleurodeles > Pleurodeles waltl. Next base: position 517,166,678 of record NC_090442.1, read on the forward strand.
CTTCACCTGCAGCTTCTTTTGGATGAGGGATGGGTACAGATCTCCCAGGGTGAAATAAGTGAATTTTTCAAACGCAGTCAGGGTTCCTCAACTCCAGCTGTAATTTGGGATTCATTTAAGGCCTTTTTCAGGGGCTTGGTAATTGCCAAGGAGGCAGCAGATACATCTTATCTGAGACAACAAATTAGGGCACTGGAAGAGGAAGTCCAAAGATGTTTAACTGCTTACCTATATGCCCCTTCGGAAACTAATAGACAGGCCTTTGAGTCTGCAAAAAAGGCTTTGGTCAACAACTTTTTTTAAAAGGGTTGATATAGAATATCGGACTCATAAACAAAAGATCTACGAAGAAAGTAACTTTACAGGTACATTTTTAGCATGGCAAGCTTGAGATCGAATTGCTGGTAATGTCATTCACGCTTTAAGATGTCCTGTCACCGGGTCTAGACAAACTGATCCTAGAGCTGTGGATGAAATTACGTTGGAGCATTACAGACAAATTTTTAGCTAGGTGCCAGACATTGATCCTAGATCCATTAAAGAATTTTTTGGGAAACTGGATATCCCCAGTCTTACAGTAAAAGACAGTGATGCTCTGATACAGTCATTCACGAAGTTAGAACTTCTTGAGGTTGTTAAGAACCTCCCCATGGGGAAGGCTTGTGGACCAGATGGCTTGCCAGCAGAATTTTGTAAGGCTTTCATTAAAATATTTGCAGATGATTTTTTGGCTTTAATCAATGGTCTATTGATGGGCGTGCAGATTCCCAAGACCTGGCATTCAGGAAATGTGGCTAGCTTTCCTAAGAAGAACAAGGACAGAGAGGACCCTAGTGCATATCGTCCAATTTCATTGTTAAATACAGATTATAAAATTATTACAAAACTTCTGGCTAATAGGCTTAATGGGGTAGTTAACAAATTGGTGCACTCTGACCAAAATGGGTTTATAGCCGGTCGGCAACTTGCTAATAATACGCACTTTTTGCCTGAGGCTCTTGACTATTTCGCTTCTAATAAAGTTCCTGTCGTCATTCTTTTATTAGACGTAGAAAAAGCATTTTATTTGGTTGTATGGGATACACTTTTTTCAGTATTGTCTAGCTATAAGGTCCCCTCCTAGGTTATTGCATTAATTCAAAGGCTGTACTTAAACTCAGAAGCTAATATTATTATAAACTCAAAGTGCGTTGGTCAACTTTAAGTACAAAGGGGGACTCGGCAGGGTTGCCCTTTGTCCCCTATTATCTTTGCTCTTTTTATTGAGCCGCTAGCCATTAAAATTTGACAACATAATCAGATTCAACCTCCTTTAAAGTCAAAGGGGAAGATTAAACTTTACGCGGACAACATTATTATGTTTCTAGATGAAGAACGTATCTCTCAGGAAGCAGTTTTTAATGTATTCACTGAGTTTGAGCAAATTGGTGGCTATAAGATTAATATGAGTAAGACCGATATTATTTTGTGTGGCAACTCTTTCCTGAACTAAGACGCTGTTTGAATGCCAGGCCAAAGAGGTACCTTGGGATTTATTTCTCAGCCGATATAGGAAACCTGTACGATCTTAATTATGCCCCATTGCTCGCGAAAACTCAGGCTTTGCTGGCTCATCTGGGGCCATTCCCCCTTCCTATATTAGGTCGAATTGCATTAATTAAAATGTCAGTTCTGCCATTGTTTAATTTTCTGTTTTCTGCCATTCCGTGTGTTTTAACACAAAACTTTTTCAAAAAATTTGAGTCCATACTACTCCCATTTATCTGGCAAAATCGGAAGACCTGAGCCGCACTAAAGTATATTATATGCGGATAAAGAAAAGGGGGGATAGCTTTGCCTAATTGCAAAGAGTATTATTTTGCTTCTTTTGCGCATTATTTAAATAGCTTTAAAATCGATCAATCAGCAGGTTGTGGGTTCTTCAATGTCTTTCGTGAATTAATATGTAGGGAGCATAATATTCGAAGAAAAAAAAAGAGAAGGGCACCCAAAACCACAGACTTTAAATCACTTCTGGACATCAAGAGGAACCTCTGCCTGGAGGAGAGCTGAAGAGCTGAGGAGAAGTGGTGCCCTGCCTGTGACTGTGCTTTGTGGAGCTATCCTGCAGTTGCTGCTTCTGCCAGAGTAAGAGGGCAAAGACTGGACTTTGTGTGCCTTCCATCTTGTGAAGAAATCTCCAAGGGCTTGATTTAGAGCTTGCCTCCTGTTGTTTGAAGTCTCAGGGACAGCAAAGACTTCTCGCTGCCAACACCTGGAGTCTCTGGAGAGACTCCTGCTCTGACAAGTGGTGCCCTATCCAGTCCCTGGGCCCTTGAAAGGAAAGCTGGTGGAAATCCAAGGAAATCGACTTCGGACCGACGCCGCTGCTGAATCCGGTGACGCCACCTGCAACCGACTCCATGATCTCCGCTGGAACGTGACGACCTTCACAGGCCTGACGCCGCTGCAGCCCCGCTTAAGTCCGCTTCTCCGTGGAAGTTGCAGCACCACGTCGTGACCGACGCCGCTCGAAGTGTGTGGATTCAACATTTCGCACAGACGCTGCGATCCCCGACTTCGCGCATCTACTTTTTTTTTCACTCTTCACCAAAGGTCTGTACTTGGGGGTCTCCGTGTCCGGCGCCGTTGGTGTCTGCTTGTTGGGAACGACTCCGTCACAATGCCTTGTTAATACCTCATCGAAGCATTTTGTGTTTCTAAGCTCTATTTTTGAGTTTAATCTTTAAACATTCATAACTTGACTTGTGTATGTCGGATTTTTGTCGTTTTGGTCTTGTTTTGTTTAGATAAATATTTCCTATTTTTCTAAACTGGTGTTGTGTCATTTTGTTGTGTTTTCATTAAGTTACTGTGTGTGTTGGTACAAATACTTTACACCTATCACTCTGAAGTTAAGCCTACTGCTCTGCCAGGCTACCAAGGGGGTAAGCAGGGGTTAGCTGAGGGTGATTCTCTTTTACCCTGACTAGAGTGAGGGTCCTTGCTTGAACAGGGGGTAACCTGACTGCCAACCAAAGACCCCATTTCTAACAGTCTGTATGTATATATATATATATATATATATATATATATATGTGTGTATATGTATATATATATTTGCTTATATATATATATATATATATATATATATATATATATATATATATATATCAAAAAAGAGTTGTCCTGAATGAAAGCGCACTTACAACAGGTAATTATGGAATGTAGCAAAGTCAGCAATTTACAGAAAATTCTTTGGCATTTTCATTATTTCAGGCCTTATGTTTTCAAACATCTCTGGACATGTGTTTCTGGGTTCATCCCTTCATCAGCAGAGAACAAACATTTCCTTCCATTTTCAAAGGCCAACTGCCTGGCTGCTCAGCAGATTTAATTGCAGGCACCTGATATCAGTTGAATAACAGTTCTGTCCCAGTGGACCTCATGTGAGCTGCAAAGTGCATCCTGGTAAGGGTAGTCCTTCAGATTTTAAAATTATATCCCAAGTGTGTTGCTGAAGCCAAACAAAATATTAAAACACAGTTATAACCCCATTGGGCAAATTCAAAGTAAGAAAATCGTTTTTGCTGCCAATGTTCCAACCTGCTGCTCTGGAAGTGACCATCCATAAAGTCATACATAGATCTGCTCCTTTATGCAGTGGTGTTGCCTTCACGGCTGGACAGGCCGTTTAATTTGTACCAAAAAGAGTTGTCCTGAATGAAAGCGCTCTCACAACAGGTCATTATGTAATATAGCATTGTCAGCAACTTACAGGGAATTATTTGAAATTTTCATTATTTCAAGCCTTATGTTTTCAAACATCTCTGGACATGTGTTTCTGGGTAAGGGTAGTCCTGCACATTTTAAAATTATATCCCAAGTGGGCTACTGAAGCCAAACAAAATAATAAAACACAGTTCGTTACCCCAGTGGGCAAATTCAAAGTAAGAAAATAGTTTTTCCTGCTAATGTAAATATATATATTTGTAATAAGATCTTAGCTCATGTTAAAAAACTCTAGAAATTCACTGAAAAAAATCAATTCTTCTAGTTAGGTGTTGAAATAGAACAAAAACATTAAAAAAATAATAATAACTATCATTCACCAGTCATAATTTCACCTCACATATTACATCACTCATAGCATCTTAAGTAACATGATTGATGATATCACTGATTACATAATTGATGGGTACTTTAACCTTATTCTTTTATTATATTCACCCAATTCACATGCTTAGCACTGCCTACAGGTGTGCACAGCTAGGGGTTGAAGGCTGGGCGTGGCCTATGGCCAGGTTCTGCACCCAACCCTCCTGTGAGCAGCCGACCTCTGCACAGGTGGCCTCTGGTCAGGCCCTGTGACCATTTCCCACACGCAGACAACCCACATTGTGCATGGCCTACAGATGTGTGCAGCAGGGTGTTGGCTGAAGACCCTGGACTCTAACCAAACCCTGTGCCCACCCTCCATTGCTCCGAGCCAGACCCTGTGCACAACCCTTCTATGATGCTCATCTCTCCACAACATGCTTACCCATCTCCTTATGAATAAAGCAGCATGGTATGTGCTGATTTTAGATTAATGGCCTCCTTACAAATTCCCTACTGAAATTATGTGATAATTCCACAGAAATTTGATGATACAGAGTTTTTTTTCCCAATGCAATATTAACATATCATTCCAAGTTGCTCATGTTGAAGTAGGGGATACTGTGGTAAAACTGCATGTCAAATGGCTTTCTGAGCTCCAAACTTGGAATGTATGTCAGAACAACGCATGCTGGAACCACGCATGCCTGAGCAACGTGGTTGGAACAATGACTGCATTGTTTCCACTACTGCCTTTGCTACGAATGCCTTAACAATGATTTTTCGTTGTAAAGGCATTCCTGGTAAAGGCATTAGTGAACGGCATGCATGGTTCCAGCATGCAACCCTCCAAGCCCCCCGCTCCTAAAAATTGCTGTGACCTCCCAACCCACGCCAAAAACCTAAAACCACCCCAACCACCAACCCCGCCCCTAAAATTACCATGACCCCCACCCTGCCCCTAAAACCTAAAACCACCCCAACCCCCAGCTCCACCCCTAAAACCTAAACTACCCCAACCCCCCACCCCACCCCGAAAACCTAAAAACCACCCCAACCCCCCACCCCGGCACTGAAACCTAAAACCATCCTAACCCCTGCTCCTAAAATGACCCCGACCCCCACCCCACCCCTAAAACCACCCCAACCCCCCACCCCGCCCCTAAAATTACTGTGACCCCCCACACCGCCCCTAAAACCTAAAACCACCCCACCCCTAAAATTACTGCTACTCCCCACCCCGCCCCTAAAACCACTCCAACCCCCCACCTCGCCCCTAAAAGTAACTCGACCCCCCCAACCCTGCCCCTAAAACCTAAAACCACCCAACCCCCCACCCGCCCCTAATACCTAAACCACCCTGACCCCCAATCCCACCCCTAAAACTAAAAATACCCGACCCCCGCCCCTAAAACTAAAAATGCCCTGACCCCCCTCCCCTGCCCCTAAACCACCCCGACACCCCACCCCTAAAACTAAAAATACCCCGGCCCCCACCCTTAAAACAGCCCCACTTACCTGATCATGTCATTCTCAGCTGACTCCCTTCTTCTGTGCCTTAACCACGCATGTACGTGGTTCAGCACATGCGTGGTTAAGGCACCGAACAAGGAAGTTGCGGTTAACAAAACCATTGTTCCGCCTTCGTTGTCCACGACTTTGTTGTTCGGGAGTCGTGGTTAAGGCCCCTTCCCCCAAACTTGATTTATAACAATTATCCTCTGCACTCATTTTTCAAGGCTTCACTTGCCAAAATCAGTGTGGGGAAAACACCAGGGCCTGTTTTATCTATTGGGTTCAGAGTGCCACTTTGCAGCACTGCACACCTTTCAAAAGATATTCCGGGCACAGACTCAAGAAAGTGCACCCTGTTATCATGAATGGGTGATGAATGAATGTCCACAAACTTGCGCTTGCACTGTGGGAGCGCATTCTGTGAAAGACAGATTGGCTGGTTACAAACCACTCTGTGTTTCACTGTGCAGGTGACAGCCATATGCACTTTGAGAAGGGGAAAGAAATCCCCTTCAGGAGAGTGCAGTGAGTGAGTGCATCTGCCTGTTTGTGGATGTCTAAGGGGGTGTTCCTAGCACTTCAGCTGCTCCCGAGGGCAGCCCTCAGGGGACTGACAGTGGGCCATCTTTTTGTGGCACATTATCAGTGCACCTACTAGGGGCCTGTTTGCCTCTGCGCCCATGTCCATAAAGGGGCTCAAATGCGGTGGCAAACTGATTCTCTCATTTACATGGAGACATGCTCCCATCACCAATCCCCTGGGGAACGCTCTGTCGAAATTACATTGGCAATACATGTAATTCAGCACTATCAGTATTACAGAAGGGGCCTCACAGGCCTCTGTGGACACTTCTATAATACCAAAGTGCTGTGGGGTGCAGAAAACAGGCTTGGGTGCCCTATGCGTCCCCAGGACATAGTATGTAATTGTAGGAGGCTGGACTGGCTTGTAGTGAGTACCAAGGGGTACTTGCACCTTGCACCAGGCCCAGTTATCCCTTATTAGTGTATAGGGTGTCTAGCAGCTTAGGCTGATAGATAATGGTAGCTTAGCAGAGCAGCTTAGGCTGAACTAGGAGACGTGTGAAGCTACTACAGTACCACTTAGTGTCATATGCACAATATCATAAGAAAACACAATACACAGTTATACTAAAAATAAAGGTACTTTATTTTTATGACAATATGCCAAAGTATCTTAGAGTGTACCCTCAGTGAGAGGATAGGAAATATACACAAGATATATATACACAATAGCAAAAATATGCAGTATAGTCTTAGAAAACAGTGCAAACAATGTATAGTTACAATAGGATGCAATGGGGAAACATAGGGATAGGGGCAACACAAACCATATACTCCAAAAGTGGAATGCGAAGCACGAATGGACCCCAAACCTATGTGACCTTGTAGAGGGTCGCTGGGACTATTAGAAAATAGTGAGAGTTAGAAAAATAACCCTCCCCAAGACCCTGAGAAGTGAGTGCAAAGTGCACTAAAGTTCCCCTAAGGACAAAGAAGTCGTGTTAGAGGAATAATGCAGGAAAGACACAAACCAACAATGCAACAACTGTGGATTTCCAATCTTGGGTACCTGTGGAACAAGGGGACCAAGTCCAAAAGTCACAAGCAAGTCGGAGATGGGCAAATGCCCAGGAAATGCCAGCTGCGGGTGCAAAGAAGCTTCTACTGGACAGAAGAAGCTGAGGTTTCTGCAGGAACGAAAAGGGCTAGAGACTTTCCCTTTGGTGGACGGATTCCTCTTGCCGTGGAGAGTCGTGCAGAAGTGTTTTCCCGCCAAAAGAATACCAACAAGCCTTGCTAGCTGCAAATCGTGCGGTTAGAGTTTTTGGACGCTGCTGTGGCCCTGGAGGGACCAGGAGGTCGCAAATTGGACCAGGAGAGAGAGGGGACGTCGAGCAAGACAAGGAGCCCTCTCAGCAGCAGGTAGCACCCTGAGAAGTGCCAGAAACAGGCACTACGAGGATGCGTGAAACAGTGCTCACCCGAAGTCGCACAAAGGAGTCCCACGTCGCCGGAGACCAACTTAGAAAGTCGTGCAATGCAGGTTAGAGTGCCGTGGACCCAGGCTTGGCTGTGCACAAAGGATTTCTGCCGGAAGTGCACAGGGGCCGGAGTAGCTGCAAAAGTCGTGGTTCCCAGCAATGCAGCCCAGCGAGGTGAGGCAAGGACTTACCTCCACCAAACTTGGACTGAAGAGTCACTGGACTGTGGGGGTCACTTGGACAGAGTCGCTGGATTCGAGGGACCTCGCTCATCGTGCTGAGAGGAGACCCAAGGGACCGGTAATGCAGCTTTTTGGTGCCTGCGGTTGCAGGGGGAAGATTCCGTCGACCCACGGGAGATTTCTTCGGAGCTTCTGGTGCAGAGAGGAGGCAGACTACCCCCACAGCATGCACAAGCAGGAAAACAGTCGAGAAGGCGGCAGGATCAGCGTTACAGAGTTGCAGTAGTCGTCTTTGCTACTATGTTGCAGGTTTGCAGGCTTCCAGCGCGGTCAGCAGTCGATTCCTTGGCAGAAGGTGAAGAGAGAGATGCAGAGGAACTCGGATGAGCTCTTGCATTCGTTATCTAAAGTTTCCCCAGAGACAGAGACCCTAAATAGCCAGAAAAGAGGGTTTGGCTACCTAGGAGAGAGGATAGGCTAGCAACACCTGAAGGAGCCTATCACAAGGAGTCTCTGACGTCACCTGGTGGCACTGGCCACTCAGAGCAGTCCAGTGTGCCAGCAGCACCTCTGTTTCCAAGATGGCAGAGGTCTGGAGCACACTGGAGGAGCTCTGGACACCTCCCAGGGGAGGTGCAGGTCAGGGGAGTGGTCACTCCCCTTTCCTTTGTCCAGTTTCGCGCCAGAGCAGGGCTAAGGGGTCCCCTGAACCGGTGTAGACTGGCTTATGCAGAATTGGGCACATCTGTGCCCAAGAAAGCATTTCCAGAGGCTGGGGGAGGCTACTCCTCCCCTGCCTTCACACCATTTTCCAAAGGGAGAGGGTGTAACACCCTCTCTCAGAGGAAGTCCTTTGTTCTGCCATCCTGGGCCAGGCCTGGCTGGACCCCAGGAGGGCAGATGCCTGTCTGAGGGGTTGGCAGCAGCAGCAGCTGCAGTGAAACCCCAGGAAGGGCAGTTTGGCAGTACCAGGGTCTGTGCTACAGACCACTGGGATCATGGGATTGTGCCAACTATGCCAGGATGGCATAGAGGGGGCAATTCCATGATCATAGACATGTTACATGGCCATATTCGGAGTTACCATTGTGAAGCTACATATAGATAGTGGCCTATATGTAGTGCACGAGTGTAATGGTGTCCCCGCACTCACAAAGTTTAGGGAATTGGCTCTGAACAATGTGGGGGCACCTTGGCTAGTGCCAGGGTGCCCTCACACTAAGTAACTTTGCACCTAACCTTTACCAGGTAAAGGTTAGACATATAGGTGACTTATAAGTTACTTAAGTGCAGTGTAAAATGGCTGTGAAATAACGTGGACGTTATTTCACTCAGGCTGCAGTGGCAGGCCTGTGTAAGAATTGTCAGAGCTCCCTATGGGTGGCAAAAGAAATGCTGCAGCCCATAGGGATCTCCTGGAACCCCAATACCCTGGGTACCTTAGTACCATATACTAGGGAATTATAAGGGTGTTCCAGTAAGCCAATGTAAATTGGTAAAAATGGTCACTAGCCTGTTAGTGACAATTTGGAAAGAAATGAGAGAGCATAACCACTGAGGTTCTGATTAGCAGAGCCTCAGTGAGACAGTTAGTCACTACACAGGTAACACATTCAGGCACACTTATGAGCACTGGGGCCCTGGGTTACCAGGGTCCCAGTGACACATACAACTAAAACAACATATATACAGTGAAAAATGGGGGTAACATGCCAGGCAAGATGGTACTTTCCTACACAACCCCCCCCCCAAACGAAGGACAATAAGACTAGCCATGACCTGATGAGTCTTCATTGTCTAAGTGGAAATATCTGGAGAGTCCATCTGCATTGGAGTGGCTACTCCCAGGTCTATGTTCCACTGTATAGTCCATTCCCTGTAGGGATATGGACCACCTCAACAATTTAGGATTTTCACCTTTCATTTGTTTTAGCCAAAGTAGAGGTTTGTGGTCTGTCTGAACAATGAAGTGAGTGCCAAACAGGTATGGCCTCAACTTCTTCAGAGCAGAGACCACAGCAAAGGCCTCTCTCTCAATGGCAGACCAACGCTTTTCTCTAGGGGTCAACCTCCTACTAATAAAAGCAACAGGTTGATCCTGGCCCTCAGAATTAAGTTGTGATAGGACTGCCCCTACTCCTAATTCAGATGCATCAGTTTGGACATAGAATTTTTTAGAGTAACAAGGGCTTTTCATGAAAGGTGCAGAGCACATGGCCTGCTTCAGCTCCTCAAAAGCTTTCTGACAGTTTGCTGTCCATAATACCTTTTTAGGCATTTTCTTGGATGTGAGGTCATTAAGAGGGGCTGCAATGGAGCCATAGTTCTTAATGAACCTCCTGTAATACCCAGTGAGGCCTAGGAAGGCTCTCACCTGAGTCTGAGTGGTAGGGGGAACCCAATCAATAATTTTTTTGATTTTCCCCTGAAGTGGTGCAATCTGTTCCCCACCAACAAGGTGTCCCAGATAAACCACCTTACCCTGCCCTATCTGGCACTTTGAAGCCTTGATAGTGAGGCCTGCCTTTTGCAGGGCCTCCAAAACTTTCCATAGGTGGACCAGGTGATCATCCCAGCTGGAGCTAAAGACAGCTATATCGTCCAAATATGCTGCACTGAAAGCTTCCAGCCCTTGCAGGACTGTGTTCACCAACCTCTGAAAAGTGGCAGGTGCATTTTTCAAACCAAAAGGCATTACAGTAAACTGGTAATGTCCTCCAATGGTAGAAAATGCAGTCTTAGGTTTAGCATCTTCTGACAATTTGATCTGCCAATACCCTGCAGTCAAATCAAAAGTGCTTAGATACTTGGCAGATGCCAGTGTATCTATGAGCTCATCTGCCCTGGGTATAGGGTGAGCATCAGTTTTGGTTACCAAGTTGAGACCTCTATAGTCTACACAAAACCGCATTTCCTTCTTTCCATCTTTGGAATGGGGTTTTGGTACCAGTACCACAGGAGAAGCCCATGGACTGTCAGAGTGCTCAACCACTCCTAGTTCTAACATTTTCTGGACCTCTTGCTTTATGCAGTCCCTGACATGGTCAGGCTGCCTATAGATCTTACTTTTGACAGGCAAGCTGTCTCCAGTATCTATAGTGTGCTCACACCAAGAAGTGGTACCTGGCACAGTAGAGAAGAGTTCAGAGAATTGATCTAGGAGATTTATGCAATTGTCTTTCTGCTCAGCAGTAAGACAATCAGCCAAAACTACACCTTCCACCAGAGCATCTTGTTCTGTGGAAGAGAAGAGATCAGGTAGAGGATCACTGTCTTCTTCCTGTCCCTCATCAGTTGCCATGAGCAGGGTGAGATCAGCCCTATCATAGTAGGGTTTCAGGCGGTTGACATGGAGCACCCTAAGGGGACTCCTGGCAGTGCCTAAGTCAACTAAATAGGTGACTTCTCCCTTCTTTTCAACAATTGTGTGGGGTCCACTCCATTTATCTTGGAGTGCTCTTGGGGCCACAGGCTCCAAGACCCACACTTTCTGCCCTGGTTGGTACTGAACCAAAACAGCCTTCTGATCATGCCATTGCTTCTGGAGCTCTTGGCTGGCCTGAAGGTTTTTACTGGCCTTTTTCATGTACTCAGCCATCCTTGATCTGAGGCCAAGTACATAATCCACAATATCCTGCTTAGGAGCTTTTAAAGGTTGTTCCCAACCCTCCTTTACAAGTGTGAGTGGACCCCTAACAGGGTGTCCAAAAAGAAGTTCAAAGGGGCTGAAGCCCACTCCTTTCTGGGGTACCTCCCTGTAGGCAAAAAGGAGGCATGGTAGAAGGATATCCCATCTCCTGCTGAGTTTTTCAGGGAGACCCATAATCATGCCTTTGAGAGTTTTGTTAAATCTCTCCACCAGTCCATTTGTTTGTGGATGATAGGGTGTTGTGAACTTATAAGTTACACCACACTCCTTCCACATGGCCTTTAAGTATGCAGACATGAAATTGCTTCCCCTGTCTGATACTACTTCCTTTGGGAAGCCCACCCTGGAAAATATTCCCAGGAGGGCCTTTGCCACTGCAGGTGCTGTAGTGGTCCTTAAAGGAATAGCTTCAGGATATCTTGTGGCATGGTCCACTACCACCAAGATAAATCTATTGCCTGAAGCAGTAGGAGGGTCAAGGGGGCCAACTATGTCAACCCCTACCCTTTCAAAGGGAACCCCAACCACAGGCAGTGGAATAAGGGGTGCCTTTGGGGTGCCACCTGTCTTGCCACTGGCTTGACAGGTTTCACAGGACTTACAAAATTCCTTTGTGTCCTCAGACATCAAGGCCAATGAAATAATGGAACCAGTCTGTCCCAAGTTTTCATTTGACCCAGGTGCCCAGCTAGGGGAATGTCATGTGCCAGTGTTAGGAGGAACTTTCTGTACTCCTGAGGAATCACTAATCTCCTGGCAGCTCCAGGTTTAGGATCCCTATGCTCAGTGTACAAGAGGTTGTCCTCCCAGTAAACTCTGTGAGAGTCACTGATATCCCCATTAGCCTGTTTGACAGCTTGCTGTCTGAGACCCTCTAATGTGGGACAGGTTTGCTGTGCCACACTCAGCTCCTCTCTGGCAGGCCCCCCTTCACCCAAAAGCTCAGCAGTGTCTGCTTCCAGCTCCTCTGGTGTAGGTTCTGCACAGGGAGGGAATTCTTCTTCCTCAGAAGTTGATTCCACTGCAGAGGGAGGGATAGTAGGAAGTGGTTTGCTTCTACTAGCCCTAGCTTTAGGGAGCACTTGGTCCATTGTTCCAGGATCCAAGCTTCCCTGTCCTTTTTGCTTTTTGACCTGAGCCCTTGTCAAAGCAAAAATATGCCCTGGGATGCCCAGCATTGCTGCATGGGCCTCCAACTCCACATCTGACCAAGCTGATGTCTCTAAATCATTCCCTAATAGACAGTCTACAGGTAAATCTGAAGCTACCACACCTTTCTTTGGACCAGTAACCCCCCCCCAGTTGAGATTTACAACAGCCATGGGGTGGCTAAGTGTGTTGTTGTGAGCATCGGTTACTTGGTACTGGTGACCAAGTAGGTGTTGTTCAGGGTGGACCAGTTTCTCTATGACCATAGTCACACTGGCACCAGTGTCCCTGTAGGCCTGAACCTCAACACCATTTATTAGGGGTAGCTGCTTGTACTTATCCATATTAAGGGGACAAGCAACTAAGGTGGCTAAATCAATAGCCCCCTCAGAGACTAACACAGCCTCTGTGGCCTCCCTAACAAGGCCAACCCCAACTAAGTTACCAATAGTGAGCCCAGCTACTCCCTTGGATTGGCTATTAGTAGGTTTGCTCCCACCACCACTGCTATTAGTAGGGACACTAGGTGTAGCAGTAGGGGTTGTAGCGGTAGGAGGCTTGGTGCCTTTCTTTGGACAACTGGGATCTGTTGTCCAATGGCCTTTTATTTTACATAAATAGCACCATGGTTTCTTTTCCTTGTTCTGATTAAAAGAGGATTTGGGCCCACCACCCCCACCAGAGTGTTTTTGTGGGCCTGATGAAGACTCATTTTTAGATTTGTCCCTCCCTTGTCAGAAGACTTACCATCCTTCTTTTTGTTGCCATCTTTGTCACCCCCTGTATGAACTTTTCTGTTCACCCTTGTTCTGACCCATTTGTCTGCCTTCTTTCCCAATTCTTGGGGAGAGGTCAGATCAGAGTCCACCAAGTACTGGTGCAACAAATCAGACACACAATTATTAAGAATATGCTCTCTCAGGATCAAGTTATACAGGCTGTCATAATCAGTAACTTTACTGCCATGTAACCACCCCTCCAAGGCCTTCACTGAATGGTCAATGAAATCAACCCAGTCTTGTGAAGACTCCTTTTTGGTCTCTCTGAACTTTATCCTGTATTGTTCAGTGGTTAAGCCATAACCATCCAGGAGTGCATTCTTAAGAACTTGGAAATTATTAGCATCATTTTCTTTCACAGTAAGGAGCCTATCCCTACCTTTTCCACTAAATGATAGCCATAGGATAGCAGCCCACTGCCTTTGAGGGACATCCTGTACAACACAGGCCCTCTCAAGTGCAGCAAACCACTTGTTAATGTCATCCCCCTCCTTATAAGGGGGAACTATCTTGTGCAGATTCCTGGAATCATGCTCTTTTGCAGGATGACTATGGGGAATACTGCTGCTGCCACCATGGGTTTCTAAACCCAGTTTCTGTCTCTCCTTCTCTACTTCTAAAGTCTGTCTATCCAAATCCAGCTGTTGCTTCTTGAGCTTCAGTCTGGTTTGTTCCACTCTCAATCTATTGAGCTCCCTTTCTAACAATCTGTCATCAGGGTGGGTGGGAGGGACATGCCTTGAAACAGAAGTATGGTGAGAATGGACAGAAGGAGACCTGTCCCTTACAGAAGCCACCCTAACAGCTTGGCTAACAGAAACATCACTACCAGTATGGTGAGAATAAATGCTTTTGCTATGATGTGAGACAACACTATTTATATGGTGTGGCTCATCATCATTACCAACTATGCTAGACTGTCTAGTAATGGGCAGGCTAGGAAGTTTCTTTCCTGAATCTTTTCCTGGGGGAGTCCCTGGATCAGATTGAGAACCATTAGCTACTTTTTCAACAGATGGGGCACTTCTAGCCTTATCCTGTTCTCTAAGCATGTTAAGTAACAGTTCCAAGGAAGGATTCTTCCCTACACTCAAACCTCTCTCTACACAGAGACTCCTTGCTCCTTTCCAGCTAAGGTGGTCATATGCAAGTTTGGACAGATCAACATTTTGGCCTGTGCCAGACATTTTTAGAGAGAGTTAAAGTGATAGTAAAAGATAAAAAGTTTGTCAGAGCTTTTAGAAAGACAGAGAAAAAAAACTTTTTAAACTTTTTAGAACTTTTTGGAAAGTTAGAAGTACTTTTCAGCACTTAGAAAGAGTGAAAAGAGGAAATGCAAAACTTTTTGGCTATGTGTATATACACTGACCTTGTTTTGTATATTTTTCTCTTATGAAAAGTACAATGACAAGAGTGGTAAGTAGTCTCAAAGCACTTATCCCACCGCTGCACAACCAATGTAGGAGGCTGGACTGGCTTGTAGTGAGTACCAAGGGGTACTTGCACCTTGCACCAGGCCAAGTTATCCCTTATTAGTGTATAGGGTGTCTAGCAACTTAGGCTGATAGATAATGGTAGCTTAGCAGAGCAGCTTAGGCTGAACTAGGAGACGTGTGAAGCTACTACAGTACCACTTAGTGTCATATGCACAATATCATAAGAAAACACAATACACAGTTATACTAAAAATAAAGGTACTTTATTTTTATGACAATATGCCAAAGTATCTTAGAGTGTACCCTCAGTGAGAGGATAGGAAATATACACAAGATATATATACACAATAGCAAAAATATGCAGTATAGTCTTAGAAAACAGTGCAAACAATGTATAGTTACAATAGGATGCAATGGGGAAACATAGGGATAGGGGCAACACAAACCATATACTCCAAAAGTGGAATGCGAACCACGAATGGACCCCAAACCTATGTGACCTTGTAGAGGGTCGCTGGGACTATTAGAAAATAGTGAGAGTTAGAAAAATAACCCTCCCCAAGACCCTGAGAAGTGAGTGCAAAGTGCACTAAAGTTCCCCTAAGGACAAAGAAGTCGTGTTAGAGGAATAATGCAGGAAAGACACAAACCAACAATGCAACAACTGTGGATTTCCAATCTAGGGTACCTGTGGAACAAGGGGACCAAGTCCAAAAGTCACAAGCAAGTCGGAGATGGGCAAATGCCCAGGAAATGCCAGCTGCGGGTGCAAAGAAGCTTCTACTGGACAGAAGAAGCTGAGGTTTCTGCAGGAACGAAAAGGGCTAGAGACTTCCCCTTTGGTGGACAGATCCCTCTCGCCGTGGAGAGTTGTGCAGAAGTGTTTTCCCGCCGAAAGAATGCCAACAAGCCTTGCTAGCTCCAAATCATGCGGTTAGTGTTTTTGGACGCTGCTGTGGCTCTGGAGGGACCAGGAGGTCGCAAATTGGACCAGGAGAGAGAGGGGACGTCAAGCAAGACAAGGAGCCCTCTCAGCAGCAGGTAGCACCCGGAGAAATGCCAGAAACAGGCACTACGAGGATGCGTGAAACGGTGCTCACCCGAAGTCGCACAAAGGAGTCCCACGTCGCCGGAGACCAACTTAGAAAGTCGTGCAATGCAGGTTAGAGTGCCGTGGACCCAGGCTTGGCTGTGCGCAAAGGATTTCCGCCGGAAGTGCACAGGGACCGGAGTAGCTGCAAAAGTCGCGGTTCCCAGCAATGCCGCCCAGCGAGGTGAGGCAAGGACTTACCTCCACCAAACTTGGACTGAAGAGTCACTGGACTGTGGGGGTCACTTGGACAGAGTCGCTGGATTCGAGGGACCTCGCTCGTCGTGCTCAGAGGAGACCCAAGGGACCGGTAATGCAGCTTTTTGGTGCCTGCGGTTGCAGGGGGAAGATTCCGTCGACCCACGGGAGATTTCTTCGGAGCTTCTGGTGCAGAGAGGAGGCAGACTACCCCCACAGCATGCACAAGCAGGAAAACAGTCGAGAAGGCGGCAGGATCAGCGTTACAGAGTTGCAGTAGTCGTCTTTGCTACTATGTTGCAGGTTTGCAGGCTTCCAGCGCAGTCAGCAGTCGATTCCTTGGCAGAAGGTGAAGAGAGAGATGCAGAGGAACTCGGATGAGCTCTTGCATTCGTTATCTAAAGTTTCCCCAGAGACAGAGACCCTAAATAGCCAGAAAAGAGGGTTTGGCTACCTAGGAGAGAGGATAGGCTAGCAACACCTGAAGGAGCCTATCACAAGGAGTCTCTGACGTCACCTGGTGGCACTGGCCACTCAGAGCAGTCCAGTGTGCCAGCAGCACCTCTGTTTCCAAGATGGCAGAGGTCTGGAGCACACTGGAGGAGCTCTGGACACCTCCCAGGGGAGGTGCAGGTCAGGGGAGTGGTCACTCCCCTTTCCTTTGTCCAGTTTCGCGCCAGAGCAGGGCTAAGGGGTCCCCTGAACCGGTGTAGACTGGCTTATGCAGAATTGGGCACATCTGTGCCCAAGAAAGCATTTACAGAGGCTGGGGGAGGCTACTCCTCCCCTGCCTTCACACCATTTTCCAAAGGGAGAGGGTGTAACACCCTCTCTCAGAGGAAGTCCTTTGTTCTGCCATCCTGGGCCAGGCCTGGCTGGACCCCAGGAGGGCAGATGCCTGTCTGAGGGGTTGGCAGCAGCAGCAGCTGCAGTGAAACCCCAGGAAGGGCAGTTTGGCAGTACCAGGGTCTGTGCTACAGACCACTGGGATCATGGGATTGTGCCAACTATGCCAGGATGGCATAGTGGGGGCAATTCCATGATCATAGACATGTTACATGGCCATATTCGGAGTTACCATTGTGAAGCTACATATAGGTAGTGGCCTATATGTAGTGCACGCGTGTAATGGTGTCCCCGCACTCACAAAGTTCAGGGAATTGGCTCTGAACAATGTGGGGGCACCTTGGCTAGTGCCAGGGTGCCCTCACACTAAGTAACTTTGCACCTAACCTTTACCAGGTAAAGGTTAGACATATAGGTGACTTATAAGTTACTTAAGTGCAGTGTAAAATGGCTGTGAAATAACGTGGACGTTATTTCACTCAGGCTGCAGTGGCAGGCCTGTGTAAGAATTGTCAGAGCTCCCTATGGGTGGCAAAAGAAATGCTGCAGCCCATAGGGATCTCCTGGAACCCCAATACCCTGGGTACCTTAGTACCATATACTAGGGAATTATAAGGGTGTTCCAGTAAGCCAATGTAAATTGGTAAAAATGGTCACTAGCCTGTTAGTGACAATTTTGAAAGAAATGAGAGAGCATAACCACTGAGGTTCTGATTAGCAGAGCCTCAGTGAGACAGTTAGTCACTACACAGGTAACACATTCAGGCACACTTATGAGCACTGGGGCCCTGGGTTACCAGGGTCCCAGTGACACATACAACTAAAACAATATATATACAGTGAAAAATGGGGGTAACATGCCAGGCAAGATGGTACTTTCCTACAGTAATACAGTCCCAAGTGTAAGGGTTAATTTCGCACAAGTTGTAATGCAAATTCGGGTGAAAGCGCTTGCTTGCAACAACATTAAGATCAGTAGCTCGATCAGAGTGAGGGTTTAAGTGTCAAATTTGGTTAAAAGTGGTTGTAAATCAGCAGTGGTCATGTTTCTTCTATATGTGTGGTAGAGTCATCAACTTTTAAAATAATTATTTTCCATTTCAGTGAGAGAAATGTTCTGGAAATTAAGGAAGTTGTAGCTGAAGTCAGCAGTGATACATATTTAACCTTATATTAACGTTCCAAGTAACAAAACAATGAAGCTAGGGAAAAATAAACACAAGGCAGCGAGAGTGTACGCTCGCTCCCTCCTTACAAGTTACAGGAAGCCTCATTTTTCCATGACTGAAACTTCTTCTACTATCGATGCTGCTCAGATTTTCCACAGTAATCACTTTCACGCGTCGGATATCTTGAAAGCTTTTGCTCAATCTAACCGGTCGACTCCTTTGCATCCCCTTTGAAATACTGCGTGGGATGAATTCACTTCAATCGCATAGTGATTGCCCTGGGGTGGCCCGCGGCTCTTAGAGAAACAAGCAAAAAATGAGCAGCTCTTATGATGAAGATGTCTTTTAAGCAGGGAAGGAATAGCAAGACAAAATTAGGGAGAAATACGAGTTTTGATTCGTGATGGCGAGGGACGAGATTGGGAGAGCTTTTACAGCGTGCGGGTTTATAAAAAAAAAACATGAATTACCATAAAATATGATGTATTCGTATCGAGGTAAACTCCTAAACATGCATTATACGCTTTCTCATTGAGTTCGGGGCTTTACGTGTAAGTGATGCGTGCTGTCGAATGCATAAACACGATCACTCACTTGTTGTTAAAGCGCTTCCTCTTCTGCTCTTTGGAGCCTTCACACTGTTAGGTGTTTTCCGTCCTCGAGCTCATGCGTATGAAAAATAAAGCGAGAAAACAGGAACTGCATTCACGGTGAAACTGCGGGGCCCGGAGGCAGGTCCGAAACAATGTGTTTAACAGACACATGCTCGTCCGAACTCTCTTTTTAACAAAATTCGCCCCTTCAAATTCAATAGCTAAACTGTAATGTAAGGGCTGTGTGCTATGATGTAGACAGGGCAATTCATATCGTGTAATTGAGAACCACAGATGCATGTTTGTTATAATCCGGGGTTCAGGTAAACTGTAGCTTCTGCAGCCTCCTTTTCGACCCATTCACTGCTGAATGTGAAGGTGGTCTCCGTCACTGGGGGGCTGCTCCCTAGTTAGGGGTAATAGTAATTGCTGTCAAAGTTGTAAGAAGTCTATAGACTTATTCCAGCTGCAGTTTTCCATCTCACTATAAATGGCATGCTTTAAGACGGCATCTTTGATCACTGCATAAAACCTTTTTTTAATTACCACTGACTCCATAGCCATTAGTTCAAGAGATTGTCATCATCACCTTTCATAAAGAGCAAGTAGAGCGCACGTATGTCGGAAAAAAAGATTGTATGCTGAAATATGTGTGAGTTTTTTGTGGCACACGTAGGTCAAAATATAGCCAAGGAGTGTACATCTAGGCATGCCAGAACATATCTAAGCATTGTACATGTATGTATTTATCGTGTATGTCGGAACAGCCAGAGAGTGTTCACATTGGCTGGAACAAAAGATTGTAATTCTGCTCGTGTATGATTGTATTTCACACTGAGAATTTGCAAAGAGTCAAGGGGAGTACAAGTATGGCAGTATAAAAGTGCACGAGGGATATACTGCAGCAGACGTCGCATGTACCTGCACATCCAGTAAAAAGCATCAGAGGTTTCTGGAAATATATGGGATAAAGAGAGATAAAAGGATGAGTAGGGTACGTTTATCCTGGAGATATACACTCTCTTCTCGAAGCATAAGTGTTGCACTGTCTTGTGAACCATATGTGGAAATATAACATTCATTGTTCAAATCCCAAGAATGGACACCAGAAACCATCATATTGTCAATTTAAACATCTGTAGTAAGAGAGGGGTTTTATCCCTGTTTGCATATTGCACGACATAAGCTGTCTTGCGAACTGTAAAACAGGCTATACAGATGTTTAATCAGATAGGTGAGCTTTTAAAGACTAGGCGTATATTTTCTCTTGCATCCCTCATATCTAGCACTTACCCAGAAATTAGTCATCTCAATGGGTACTTTACAAGGATGAATAATCTTGTAATACATTGTCCTTCAGTGGCAGCATCCAGCACTCTTTGAAAATATACAAGCAGTTCATTATTGTTTTTTACATACTCCTTAGCATCAGAGTTCTCATTCTGCCAATGCTCCCAACTCATTTTTGTTTTATGGTTGTGAGTCGCAAAGTAAAGGTCCATTCATGTAATGAAGCTAGCCAGAGGGTAGTTAGTGATCTGATCCTTGGAAAGAAGCTCCTTGAGGACAATTAAGAGATGTGGTTTCCTTCCCTGGAGGACTGTCTTTTAGGCACTCTCTTTGAAAAGGAGGAAATAGTAGTTTGAATACAATACCACCTTAGAGGATACAGGAATAAGGCGGGTCGAAGCTGTTCCATTCCACACAGCAGGATCGTGTGTACGTACAATATACAAAGACAGGACAAACTGAGGGATTATACCTTACCACTCAAGCCATCATGTTGTGCAAGGTCGTTATACATAGTCCTCGTTCCAGGTTGAGTGGAAATATCAGGAGGTGTACTCGCCTTTTGGAAGTAGTGTTATCGCATTTAGTAGTTTTTCCCTTGGCAGTTTTACTTCTTGATCAGGTCGGAATGAAGGATTACTTCCCGGAACCGTTTTACCACACAATAAAATCACAATCATTTACTGGTTCCAAACTATTTCCCATGCCAATATTTCTCCAGATAATGCTTCTGCTTACCAGATGGCTACCTAACAACAAGGAAGCAATGCATCAATACTGATCTTTTGTTTTCCAAATCAGTTTTCAGTTGTGTGAGTTCAACTGGGCCAACTAAAGTAAACTTGTGCACACCTACCAGAATTCATGAAATGCAAGCCCAGTTCTGGGCATTGCATCCTCTGTTAAATGGAGTTATCTGCTAACCTTAGGTAAAACATAGTAGAATTTATTTGAGGGAAAATATTTTCTCATCTGAAATTAGTGCCCAACCGAGAATCTGGATTCGTGTACAGATCCATGTATTGCTGCACAATGTGAAATGAGGATGCAACAATAAACTCCTTGTGTTTCAAAAGAGAACAGATGTTACATTGTTCTAATCACACAATATGGCCTTTGCATTGTGTGATGCATCCTCTCAGCTGTTCTCAAGGATTTGTTATTTTGTTATAGCTGCAGGGAAGAACTTTAACTTCAAATAGCATAGAGCATGTTTAATTCGACAGGCTGTGTGTCAGAATCTAATGTACAGGAATACAGTGCGACATGAATATCGTATCTAGAACACTACACGAATATAGTCCCAATGGTTGTAGGTATTCTAAATTTTCTCGAGATGCCTGTATATTTTCTGTTTTTACGATATTTAGGTGACAATAATTATGTGAGAAGATGTTCTGGTACCATACCAATTCAGCACACTAACTGAATTTGTTCAAAGCTGATCTTTAGTGTCGGTTCTGCTGCCCTTTATGTTTTTCCTCAGACACCATAAAAGTTATTGGGTTGCAAGTAGAACTGCATGTGGCACATAGTATGGGTCTGAACTGTATGTTATAACAACTTGCTTTTGCTATGGTCTTCAAATCATTGTGTTAGTTTGTCACATCCATTAATGTATCTTCATTGCATAATATTATTCCTGCTCATATGAGTGGCTGAGATGTTCCTGACACGTAGGCGTAGAAGGGAGTTGGATGCTACATATTTTAGGTGCCTACGTGTCTTTATGTCACTTGGGGCAGGGTGGCAGTGGCATATAGTTCATCCATAACTGTTTGTTTCAAATTGATTTATAGCGTGTGTGTTTCTTCTAGAGCCTGCTCTCCAAATCACTACAGCCTCCTCTTAAAAACATGTTGACATGCTATTGCTACACACCAGATCACCTTTTTGTAGATGTGCCTTGGAAGACTGCTCTGTCACCCTTAATTTAAAATTATGAGTTTCAAATACCATAGAAATACAGTGCCATCCAAGCTAGAGTGCTGGAATGCACCCTGCACTTTATGGACGTGTATCAGTGGAAATGCCACACATTGCTAATGGTGGATATGTGTCTTCTGAATGAATTAATGAATAAGAAATGTGTTAGATGCACAGATACTTTAGAGAGTAGTGGCTCAGGGCCAATGTGGCAGAGATTCTGGAGTATCAAAGCTGCTGTGTGTCTTTAAAATTATCGTTATGTTGAATTGGAAACAAATATATTTTATCTGTTTCCTAGAAGCTCGTAAAGTCCTCAGTGTTAGAAATGGGGTTTTTGGTTGGCAGTCAGGTTACCCTCTGTCCAAGCAAAAGCCCTCACTCTAGTCAGGGTAAGTCACACACTATCCAAGATTATCCTGTGCCCACCCTCTGGTAGCTTGGCACGAGCAGTCAGGCTTAACTTAGAAGGCAATGTGTAAAGTATGTGTGCACTAAATCATACAATACCACCATATAGCACCACAAAAATACACCACACAGTGTTTAGAAAAATATATAATATTTATCAGGATAATTGTAGGTCAAAAAGAATAAAGTTGCAATGGAAAATTGTAGAAATATCACAGGGAAGTGATATAAAGTGTCTTAAGTCTTTAAAAAGCAATAAAGTGTCTTTCAAGCACAGAGTACCTGGTTTCTGGTGGGAAATCTCCTCAGAGGGCCACAGGAGAAGAGATGCGCGGAAAAAGGGGTGTGTGCGTCGATTTCTCCTCAGCACACACAGACTTGCGTCGTTCTTTTCCACGCGGGGAAGTCGGGCGTCGTTTTCCGGCGCGCAGACAGTCTCTTTTTGTGGGTCGCGGGGATTACCAGATGTCCCGGGTCTGTGCGTGGATTCTCCTGCTTGTTTTCCGGCTGCGCGTCGAAGTTTCGATCTCACGGTAGGCGTCGCGTCGATTTCTCCTTGGAAGTCGGGCGGCGTTGTCCTTGCGAGGCCGTGCGTCTCACGGCAGGCGTCGCGTCGATTTCTCCTTGGAAGTCGGGCGGCGTTGTCCTTGCGAGGCCGTGCGTCAAAGTTTCGCGCTCACGGTAGGCGTCGCGTCGATTTCTCCTGGAAAGTCGGGCGGCTTTGTCCTTGCGAGGTTGTGCGTCGAAGTCTCGATCGTCCCGAGGGCGTCGCGTCGATCAGCGTCGGTGTGCGGCGTTTTTCTCGCCGCGAAACAAGCTGTGCGTCGAAATTTTCGGCGCACGGAGCGTCCCAGTGAAAGGAAGAAGTCTTTTTGGTCCTGAGACTTCAAGGAACAGGAGGCAAGCTCTATCCAAGCCCTTGGAGAGCACTTTCACAGCCAGACAAGAGTTCAGCAGGGCAACAGCAAGGCAGCAGTCCTTTGTAGAAAGCAGACAGGTGAGTCCTTTGAGCAGCCAGGCAGTTCTTCTTGGCAGGATGTAGTTTCTGGTTCAGGTTTCTTCTCCAGCAAGTGTCTAATGAAGTAGGGCAGAGGCCCTGTTTTATACCCAAATGTGCCTTTGAAGTGGGGGAGACTTCAAAGAGTGGCTAAGAAGTGCACCAGGTCCCCTTTCAGTTTACTCCTGTCTGCCAGGGTCCCAGTAGGGGGTGTGGCAGTCCTTTGTGTGAGAGCAGGCCCTCCACCCTCCCAGCCCAGGAAGACCCATTCAAAATGCAGATGTATGCAAGTGAGGCTGAGTACCCTGTGTTTGGGGTGTGTCTGAGTGAATGCACAAGGAGCTGTCAACCAAGCCCAGCCAGACGTGGATTGTAAGGCACAGAAGGATTTAAGTGCAAAGAAATGCTCACTTTCTAAAAGTGGCATTTCTAGAATAGTAATATCAAATCCGACTTCACCAGTCAGTAGGACTTTGTATTACCATTCTGGCCATACTAAATATGACCTCCCTGCTCCTTTCAGATCAGCAGCTGCCACTTCAACAGTGTATGAGGGCAGCCCTAATGTTAGCCTATGAAGGGAGCAGGCCTCTCAGTAGTGTGAAAACGAATTTAGGAGTTTTACACTACCAGGACATATAACTACACAGGTACATGTCCTGCCTTTTACCTACACAGCACCCGGCCCTAGGGGCTACCTAGGGCACACCTTAAGGGTGACTTATATGTAGAAAAAGGGGAGTTCTAGGCTTGGCAAGTACTTTTAAATGCCAAGTCGAGGTGGCAGTGAAACTGCACACACAGGCCTTGCAATGGCAGGCCTGAGACAAGGAAAACGGGGCTACTTAAGTGGGTGGCACAACCAGTGCTGCAGGCCCACTAGTAGCATTTAATTTACCAGCCCTATGCACATAAAGTGCACCTTACTAGGGACTTATAAGTAAATTAGTAGTCCAATCAGGTATGATTCCAGGTTACCATGTTTTAAGGGAGAGAGCATATGCACTTTAGCACTGGTTAGCAGTGGTAAAGTGCGCAGAGTCTATAAACCAGCAAAAACAGTGTCCAAAAAAAATGGAGGGAGGCAGGCAAAAAGTTAGGGGTGACTACCCTAAGGCTGTCAGGTCTAACACTCAGGCATACATGTTATTTTTCGCAGAGCATTACTCTCCGTGTTTCCATCTTGAGATCCTGCATTCGCTTACCTGAGACAAAGGATGCCTACAGAACATGAATGTGGTTTATTTGCCCACTTCACCATGTCTGTAATGCACTTTGTCACCTTCTATTCAACATGTAACAACTATGACGTTCTGTCTCAAATACATCTACTAGCATGGAGGCCACTCTGGCAGTGATGCAGTGATAGGTCAACTTTTATGATACAGTAAGTAAGACCTGTGTATGTCAAAGGACTAACCTGCACCACTTCTTCTGAGCTCTTCTTTCTTTGCATGTGCAGCAGGTTTAGCTGTGTGGAATGTATCATATGTGGAATCCACCTCTTGTGCAAATGCAATCATCTTGTGGCCAGCTGTTATCCATCTTTGAGTAGGTCAGAAGTTTCTGTTTAGAGCTAGTTTCTGCAGGCACTTTTGATGCAATGTGCATTCTCATACTCTTTCACTTAAACCTTGTTGTAGTGGCTACATCTGGTGATTACGTCCTTGCAGGTTCAGGGTGGTGTCTATGGTTGTAGATCAGTAAATATCACATTTGAAAATTTGCACTGAACTAAGTCTTCTGGCCCTCATCTAAACACTGAAGTTGCCTTTCATGGTTGTATTCACCCATGTCTCCCTCTCCTTCGATAGGGCGAGAAGGTGACTGGTTCATATAGCATACAAAATCCAGCTGCCTTGATTCCATACTGCTGAGGATATTAATCATTCTCAAGATTATCTCCAACAGTCTACAGTGTCAGTGACTAGCTCTACAAGAAGATCTTACGGTTTTTGATGTGGTGTGCTTATAAATACTGAAAGTAAACTTCAATAAACAATGATTCTATGTGTGCAATTCGTGCTGAGATGTATTGTTGTTATAATCATAAATATTGATGTTGTTCTATAATATTATTATATGCTTAAAAATAACCTAACCATAATGCATGTTTTATATCTAGGTAGCAGCAATATATAAGGACCCAAGCATTGGAAATCTTATTAACATCATGATTGTAAAGTTAGTAATAATCCATAACGAAGAGGTAAGTCTCTTGTCTGTTGTGTTTTTTGATGCAAATGTATTATGCTATTATTTCTTCTCTTACGTTCCATACATCAATGACAGAACGAAGTAAATCGCATTTAGACTCTGTCAGTGAAGACTTAGGGTCATTTAAAGTTAGGTGGAGTGGGAACCTAGCTATAAATCAGTACTACTCCGTCGACAATAAAGCCACAGGGCTTCTTCTCTATTTACAGGAGGGTGAAGTGTTGGGCTTCCAATGACAGCCTCTCAGTTGGCTCTACCTTTGGAAACCTTGGACCTTACAGCCTGTCTGCTACATGGAGTCAGGCCAGAGTGACCGCTACCTCACCCCAATGTTGCTGGGCTGGTCATCACTATATTTCCCTGTCAGGGATCAACAAGGAGGGAAAATTGCAAAACGGCCATCACACAAAGGGAGAAAACTCCTTGTAGTTTGGAGGTCACTGTTTTTTGTATGTTGTTTTTTAAGGATGAACTCCTGCATTGGGAGTTTATGCTTCAAAAATAACTTTGATGAGCAGGGGCATCAATAATGGAGCTTACTTGTCAGAGCTTCACTGCCTTCAGAAAGAGAGATCCCAACCTGCCTGTGGGTGATCTCTAATTATGGTGGCCGGCCCTTTGCCAGAGGCCATAGACTCTACTGAACTGGCAGGGTGGTGGGCCACCCATCATATTCTAAATCAGGCTCTTAGCCTGGACTGACATGAATACAGTATTTTTATATTTAATGCTTTGAAACAGGATCACTTGTGTGCTGTACAACAAACAGGGTTACAAAATACAAACAGCTGTGACATGCAAAGCCCTATTGTGACACAGAACTAAGCCATGGAAGATAATATGAGCATTATCAGGTAAACAAACAATCTATGTGTGAGTTTTTTCACCTTTGCTAGAGGTTTTGACAATGCAAAACACTTTTGGCATAGAACCAGCAGACAGTATTCTTATAAACTAACTGTTTACTGCAAATATATAATTTTCTTGAGTGGTTCTATCATTTGCTCTCTTTCGTTTTTCCATCATATTTATCTTCCCAAGGATCCCGCTGAAGGATCGAGTAAAATTGTCTGTTAGAGGCCTCCCTCGAAAACTGACTAGATACTTTAGTACATCTATTAGCCATCCCAGTGCCCTCCGTTCTTTAAATCTCTGTCCTTGGATCATTCAGGGCAATACCAGCTCTTAGGGCATCAATTTATTTCAGCCCACCGCACCTAGTGCACACACATAACACACCTTGTGCACCACGATGGGGAGGTCCACAATGTAAAACCATCTGTGCCTACCACTCTCCACTTCCTATGTGACATCGTAATGAGTAGGGGTTGTATAATAATGTCCCTCAGCATTCGCACCTGCCACACCACTGCTTGCATATTTTGTTCGTTTCTTCCTTTCCTTAATTTAGTTTTTCTATTTGATCCCCTTCTTTCTTCTGTTACTTCATGTGTTTTATATTCTTCGAGGTCATGTTTTTTTAAATTTTTGAAAAACAGAGTGAAGGCTGCATTAAGCAGACCCGAATGGGGACAGATTTTCGAAAAACAAAACAATGTATTTCATATATGATGTGCAGGACCATGACAAAACTCATTTTCTTATCTTTCAGAAAGGCTTTCCCCATATGAAGAGTAAATGTTGAGATATCTACAAATGACCCATACAACCGAAAGTAATAGGGTTCCATGCCCATAGACTTTGGTACATATGTCTACAACAGCTACACCGCCTGCTTATTAATAAAGTCACTGACTAGCGACACTTCGTTCCTTCAGTATGTAATTCAGCACAGGAGAGCGATCTCTTGTGCAGTTTAGTGCGTAAGAATGAGGATCAGCCTGGTGAAAAATTACAAATGAGCGACGGAAGCACTGTGCTTTCGATAACCGCGCGCCAGCTGAATTTCATAGAACCTGGAGAACAGTCGACGGCACATGTTCCGGCAGTCTGGCTTGAGCACCTCTTAAGATTTATTATAGTTCAAAGATTCAAGTTCTACCATCTGGGATCACACTCGCAACATTATATAACATTATATAAAACTCAGCCATGACTCTCCTCTCTATGTAGGATAGGCAGTATCAAGTCCGCTCCCAACCACATGAACACAGCTGTAAACCTTACGGCATTCCACCAGCCATGTGTCATCGCTACCAAATCGAAATATGTGCGTGAAATAATGCAAGATTATTACACAACTGGGAACGCTACACCAAACAACTGACAGAAATTGGCAGCTAGGGGCCATATTCTACCCACAGCTGGGTAATAAGATGCATGGATAATAATAGCATAACATGATGCACACTTAGGATATTGCGGAATATTACGTCTAAACTCACAGAATTACCAGTGCTGTGCAATATCCCCGTCGCATTACAGTAGCATTAGGAGATAATGGGCTGGTGATGGGGAATAACACGCAGGTGCAGATTTTTCGCGCTTGTCTATGCATGTCTTCCCTGATTAGCGCGCCATTTTCCGGCCGTGAGTTCCACCTGCATTTGGCATATGGAAATCAGTCCCAAGTTCACAGATCCCAGTATTTCCGGGTGCAGTGAAAACCAAGGGCTCTGATTCGGCCTTGAGATACCACTCTACCCAGATCATGATCTGGACCATAGTTTGTTATTTGCTATCGATCACATGTGTTCTGGCTTCCTCTTCTAGATCGTCACCCTATGTTACTCTGTCACTGCAACCGTGTTTTGTGTTTCGAAACTGGGGTTGCATTTATATTTTATCCAGTCATATGTTGCTAGGAGTGTACAACTGTGGAGGTTTGATGCTAATTTTGACTCCTGTTTGTGGACAGTTGTAAGGGTGGTTTACTTTTAATACCACTTGACAGTTCACTTTTAAATTTAGGAAATGGTAATAAAATAATAAGGCGCTGATACCTTTAGTAGACCACTTGCATTCAGAACAGCGTACGTGTCAATATTTACAAGGATAGCCACTCCTGAAGAGGAGGTATGTCTTCCTGGAAGCTATACACACACTGTTAGTTGGCTTTATAAATACAAATTATTTTAACTAAAGAGATCGGGAGGTTATTCAGAGTTTACAGACCAAAGAAATCCACGAAAAAAAGGTTGGATTCCCTTCCATCCTATTTAGAATATATACATTGGTATGTACTGTAAATATGGCAGAAGGGACATCTGCTAACTTCTGGCAGATGCCCGCACCCACCAAACTCTAAATAGAATAACCCGTAAGGAAGAAGTCTTAGTTAAATCATCAAATCCTAATGTTTTATCCATTTTATTTTATAAGGAAGTCCCTTGATTATTTATGATATGCTTGAAATTGTAGTTTGTAGTCTACCCGAAGGAGGAACATTTAGTAATTTGTAGAAATCTACATCAAATGTGGGAGTACCTGTCGTTACCTTGAAAAAAACAGGAATAATGTAAAGTTCTTACAATGAGGCCTATCTTCAGGTTCAATACAGCAGAACTATAAAATACCCAGGTGGCATGCAACCACAGGCACATGTTTGCTGAAACCTCTATTGTTACTGCCATTACCCATTGATAGACCCAACCCCCTATTTCAGAGCACTTTGTACATTCCCCTATCCTAGAGCAGGAGCAAGAACACCACAACCACAAAATACACTAACCAACAGGAGGAAGTCTGGATCAAAACACACATAACTTTGTGTTAGAAATGGGGTCTTAGGTTGGCAGTCAGGTTACCCCCTGACCAAGCAAGGACCCTCACTCTAGTCAGGGTAAAAGAGAACCACCCTCAGCTAACCCCTGCTTACCCCCTTGGTAGATAAAGCAGTGGTTATACCGCCATTGGGCCGGTGATAACCAAAATGGAATTATGACCGCGGCAGAAACCGCTCAGACAGACAGCCACTTTAACACACCGACCGCCATGGCGGTAGCAATAAGCACCACGGCGGTAACCACCAGCAGCCAGGCGGAAGACAATGTACCGTCCACACTATTACAAAGCACCTATCCGCCACCTTTTCCAGGGTGGTACCAATGACCTCAAAAGCACGGCGGAAACGGAACACAGACAACAAAGGATTCATCTCTTGAGACTCGGGGAACAACCACGACGCCATGGAGCCCGAATGTACATTTTTCCCATGCTTGTCTACCTTTTCCTGCATTACAAACATCAACTTCGGCAAAGACGACCACGGAGAGTACTGCCGCCTAGCGCATGAGGGAGTAGAGGGGGAAGAGAGTGACACACACACACGCAACACGCAATACCCCCACCCCCAACACCATACACACAACCAGATGCACTAACATTACATATGCACCCCGTCCGTACCCCACAGGAATAATGCAAGGACAAAATGATTGGAAGAAAGTGAGTGTAATATGAATAAAGAACATGAATAAGTGCATCATTTACAAATGTGTATATACATATTTACAAATGGAGCAACACAGCCCAGTCCTCAATGTCCGTGGGCCACAGGGCCACAACACATAGGCCAAGGCTCACTCCTGCAACACTCCTGCTCACTCCTGCAACAACACGGAGAGAACACTGCAGGGGCATCAGGTTGAAAATATACAGGTACCTCAGGGGGACAGGAAATGGGGGGGCACCTCCACCGGAAGATCGTACAACGCCACTGGTCCTGGAGGGGGCAACATGCCCTGTGCGATGACCTGGGGAGTGCAAGGCCACAGTCTCTCTAGAGGGTGGTTTGCCCACTACTTGGTCCTAGGGAGTGCAAAGCCACAGTCTCTCAAATGGGTGGTTTGCCCACTGCTTGGTCCTGGGGAGTGCAAGTCCACAGTCTCTCTAGTGGGTGGCTTGCCACCTGCTTGGTCCTGGGAAGTGCAAAGCCACAGTTTCTCATGCAGGTGGTTTGCCCACTGCTTGGTCCTGAGGAGTGCAAGGCCACAGTCTCTCAAGTGGGTGGTTCGCCCACTGCTTGGTCCTGGGGAGTGAAAGTCCACAGTCTCTCAAGTTGGTGGTTTGCCCACTGCTTGGTCCTGGGGAGTGCAAAGCCATAGTCTCTTAAGTGGGTGGTTTGCCCACTGCTTGGTCCTGGGGAGTGCAAGGCCACAGTCTCTCTAGTGGATGGCTTCTCCACTGGTTCTGGAGGGGGCCTTGTGCCCATTGTGCTTCATCCTGGGAAGGATGGGGCGAGTGGATGGCTTCTCTGCTGATTCTGGTGGGGGACTTGTGCCCAGTGTGCTTCATCCTGGGAAGGATGGGATGAGTGGATGGCTTCTCCACTGGTTCTGGAGGGGGCCGTATGCCCAGTGTGCTTCATCCTGGGTAGGATGGGGTGAGTGGATGGATTCTCCACTGGTTCTGGCGGGCGCCTTGTGTCCAGTGTGCTTCATCCTGGGAAGGATGGGGCGAGTGGATGGCTTCTCTGCTGATTCTGGTGGGGGACTTGTGCCCAGTGTGCTTCATCCTGGGAAGGATGGGATGAGTGGATGGCTTCTCCACTGGTTCTGGAGGGGGCCGTATGCCCAGTGTGCTTCATCCTGGGTAGGATGGGGTGAGTGGATGGTTTCTCCACTGGTTCTGGAGGGGGCATTGTGTCCTGTGATGCAGATGTTGGGGGTCGCAAGGTCACAGTCTCTCACCTGGGTGTCAGACCCACAGGATTTACAGGGGCCAAGACGCACAACAGCCCATGGAGGCAGGACTACACACTGTCCGCCGGTGGTGACGGCTGCTCAGTGGTGGCAGTGGCAGTGCTGGTGTCGGGGTTGGCAGTGGTCGGGGGAGGCTCCAGCCCATCCCCTGCAGCCACGATCAGCTGCCCACTGGGGCTGCTGCTGCTGGCAGTGGTGCTGGTGGCAGTGCTGGCAGTGGTGGGGGGAGACTCCAGCCCATCCCCTGCAGCCTCGGACGGCTGCCCACTGGGGCTGCTGTTGCTGGAAGTGGTGCTAGTGGAAGTGCTGGCAGTGGTGGGGGTAGGCTCCAGCCCATCCCCTGCAGCCTCGGATGGCTGCCCACTGAGGCTGCTGCTGCTGGCAGTGGTGCTGGTGGCGGTGCTGGTGACAGTGCTGGTGGCGGTGCTGGCAGTGGTGGGGGGAGGCTCCAGCCCATTCCCTCCAGCCTCGGATGGCTGAACCACCATGGTTGGTGGTGGGGGCTCAGAATGAGTCCCAGCACCAGGCCTCCTGTCCTTCCTGCAGGTGTAGGCCCCTTGCCCTTCCCTTTCGCAGCTGGTGGAGCCTCCTTACCCTTCCCTTTCGCAGCTGGTGGTGCCTCCTTGCCCTTCCCTTTGGCAGCTAGTGGTGCCTCTTTGCCCTTTTCTTTCGCAGCTGGTGGTGCCTTCTTGCCCTTCCCTTTCACAGCTGGCGGTGCCTCCTTGCCCTTCCTTGATGCACCTGGTGCAGGCACACTTTCAGTGATGCTGGCTGGTTCCCGGGATCCTCTCCCACCTGCAGTAGCTGTTGACACTACTGTGGCCGTGGACTGGGTGGCTGAGGTGCTCACCTGGGTTCTGACCACCCTTGCCCGACATGAAGGATGGGGGGAGGGGTAGGGAAGAGGTCAACGGTGGCAAGGAAAAGCTTCTTAGGGACATTGGGGCAGGAAGAGGGTGAAGGTTTGGGAGTGGAGAAAGAGGAAGTGGTTGTAGGAGGTGTCTGTCTGCTGTGTTTGGATGCAGGTGCATGGGCTGGATGCTGTTGTGAGGTGGATGGCTGTTGGGTGCCTGAGTGCTTGCGTTTGTGTACTTTGGGAGGAGGGGGAACATACACAGCAGGAGAGGACACAGGGGACGTGTGCATGGATGTGGGGGTGGTGACTGCCAGTGAGGGGTGTGTAGTGATAGGTGTGCTGGTGATGAAGGTAGTGGATGAGGATGTAGTGCATGCAGGTGTGAGTGGAGACGCTACTGGGAGGTAGTGGAGGGCGAGGAGGAGGGAGCCACAGTGGAGGCAGTGGATGTTGGTATGTCTGCATCTGGATAATGTTTGTGTGAGTGCCTGTGGGATGATGTGTGGTGCTTGTGTTTGCCTGAACCACTCCTGTGTGTTGTCCTGGGTGCATGCTGGTCTGCCTGTGTGCTTGGGATAGGTTGGGGTTGGGGAATGGGACTGGATAGAGGAAGTTGGAGGGGCGAGGCTAGTAACAGAGACAATGGCTGCCATCAGAGAGGAGGCCAGAGCCTGGATTGATCTCACCATGCCAGAGTGAATGCCCTCCAGGAATGTATTTGTTTGTTGCAAATGGCTGACAGCCCCTGGATGGCATTCACAATGGTTGACAGCCCAACAGAGATGGATCTCAGGAGGTCAATAGCCTCCTTACTCAGGGCAGCAGAGCTAACTGGGGCAGGGCCTGAGGTGCCTGGGGCGAAAGAGATGCCCACCCTCCTGGGTGAGCAGGCACGGGAAACACGCTGAGGGGCTGCTGGGAGTGGTGGCTGTACCTGTAGATGGGGTGGGCACAGAGTTGGCTGCCACCACCAGGAAGCTTCCATCGGAGGAGGTATCACTGTCCGAACTGTCCCCTACTGTCTCCACCGTTTTGCTCTCCTCACCCTCCGTCCCTCTGGTGCCCTCACCGTGGGTGGATTTAGCCTGCAGGGCCATGTGGGATGCAGCTCCCTCCGTCGCCGGTGCCACTGGTCCTGCGCCAGATGATGCTAATACACAGAAGGACAGGGTGACAAAACAAAAAGGGGGGTAGGGACAAAGGATACAATTGGTCATTGGCTGCTCCAACACCACCGTTAGCGTACACGACACACAAACACACAAACACACAGGGAACAGCCCTACGCACTAGGCAATGCACTAACAGTCACAATGCTAGTCACCAGGCCATGGATAGGAATACCTAACACCAATAGCAGCATGCCTGAGACCCACAGACCCTGCCCAGTAGTGAATGCCTAATAGCTTGGTTGGAGGTGGTTCACATCATACCCTGCCCAACATGGGACCTACCCTGCAATGTCCGGCCTGGCCTAGGGCAAACCACAGGCCCACATCCCCCACCTGGACACCACCCCACCATGTGCAATTAGTATATTGGGAAACTGTACTCACCCGCTTGTGGCTGCTGTGATGCCCTCAAGCGCTCATCCAGCTCCAGATAGGCCACTGCCAGTATGCGGGCCATCAGGGGTCAGGGTTCGACGGGCACCCTTCCTCTTTGGGAGGCTATCCGCTGCTGGGCCTCCGCCGTCTTCCTTGCCCAGCGTCTCAGGTCCTCCCACCGTTTGGGCCAGTGGGTGCTCAGCCTGCCATAGACCCCCATGGTCCTCACCTCCTTGGCAATGGTATGCCATATACCCTTTTTCTGATGGGCACTGACCTGCAGAAAAATACACAAAACGTTATCAGTCAGACTGTCCGTCCTGTTACACTCATGTCCCACAATAGCCCTCACATCCCCTTACACACAGAAATTACTCACCATATATGCAGCACGCTGCCCAGGACCCTTCCACCAACCCCCCCTTACACGAGCGAGGCCCTCACACACAGCACTCCATGCATTCATGCCCCATGCATCATGCTCACAGTGTACTCACCTGCTGGTCTGGAGACGCATACAGCATTCACTACTGGGGTAGGACTCCCATCTACCAGTCTCTCCAACTCCGAAGCGGTGAAGGCAGGGGCCCTTTACCCAGGGACAATGGCCATGGTCGGTTCCAGACACAGGTCACAGCAGCACTTGCAGTGTAGGTCCTCTGCTGTTGAAGGTCAGGTAGCAAGTGAGTGAACTGATAGAAAATGGCGGTCACATCCGCGGTGGTGCGTACCGTCACTGCTGGTGTACATCACCATTGACCACTGTAACCCATGGGGCCCAAAGACAACCAATGAGGAGTTGCACGACGGTACTCCACTGCCTCCCGCAACAGCGCACAAAATGAGCGGAATTACCTCATTTCCTCATGTCCATCCACACAGGACAAGCGAACGCCTTTCGGGGGGGGGCAGGCCATGGAACCTATCTGAGTCACAGTACACATATGCACCATTTGGGCCTATCCAACAATATACTGTTACAGTCAAAACATGCAATGCAGTGTAGTGTTTGGAAATGTGGAATACTGACCAACTGCTCCCCATTTTGCCCCCGAGATTACAACCGCTGCAGATGAATAGGAGATGGAGACATCCCCCCGGGTACAGACCCCTGGTGGACTTGGCAACACTGGAGGACAGGGACATCATCCTCACCTATAGACATGACAGGGCCACAATCACAGAGCTGTGTGCTTAATTGGAGACTGACCTGATATCTGCTATCCATCACCCCACCGGGATCCCCCCTCTTGTGCAAGTCCTATCTGTGCTCCATTTCTTGGCAACTGGCTCCTTCCAAGTGACTGTGGGCTTGGCAGCAGGAATGTCACAGCCAATGTTCTCAATAGTTCTGAACAGAGTGTTGTCTGCCCTGATAAAACACATGCACAGCTACATCGTATTCCCCCAGGTGGGAGGATTTGGCCACAGTGAAAGCTGACTTCTATGCAATTGGAAATATCCCCAACATTATTGGGGCTATTGATAGTACACATATTGCATTTGTCTCTCCCGGAGAAATGAACAGGTGTTCAGGAATAGAAAGAGCTTTCACTCGATGAATGTGCAGATAATGTGCCTGGCAGACCAGTACATCTCCCATGTCAATGCAAAGTATCCTGGGTCTGTGCATGATGCCTTTATCCTGGGGAATAGCAGCATCCCATATGTGATGGCTCAACTCCAGAGGCACAGGGTGTGGCTAATAAGTGAGCCCTGGTTCCCACCCAGTAGGTGTTGGTGTATGGGTATGGTGTGGGCCCTAAGGGTGAGTGTTGTCCCTCGATATTTGCAGGTGACTTTGGTTACCCCAACCTCCCATGGCTACTGACCCCAGTGAGGAACGCCAGGACAAGGGCAGAGGAATATTACAGTGAGGCACATGGGCAGACAAGGATTATCGAGAGGACCTTTGTCCTCCTGAAGGCCAGGTTTTGTTGCCTCCATCTAACTAGTGGATCCCTCACCCAAGAAGGTCTTCCAGATCATCATGGCATGCTGCATGTTGCATAACCTTGCTTTGAGACGCCAGGGGCCCTTTCTGCAGGAGGATGAGGCTGGAGATGGCCGTGTGGCAGCAGTGGACCCTGTGGACAGTGAAGATGAGGAGGCAGAGGATGAGGATGGGGACAACAGAACAGCAATAATACGACAGTACTTCCAGTGACACATAGGTAAGACACTGTACCTTCACTTTACATTGACAGTTTTGTGTTTGACATTGTACATGGCAGGCAGATTTTCCCAATTCTATGGCCACTTACTGTACCATTTGGCATCTCTATTTTCAGATATCGGTCCCCCACTCTGGCTCCTGGTGTGTTGACTGCAGCCTACTACAGGTCATTCCTATGTATACATTCCTGTACAGTTGTATTGCAGCGTTTAAAGCTTATTAATCAAATACATAGTTCAATCATTTGCCAGACTCCATGCTTGTATTTTTTAAAATGGGGTTTATTTAAGTGCTAATAGTAGAGGGGTATGTGCAATGGGCTGGGGTGATCGTGGTGGAAAGTCCAGGATAGAGTCCATTCTATTTGTATCACGGGTGCATTGTCCAAGGGAGCATAGGAAGAGGAGCAATGACAGTTCAAGGTGGACAGGGTGACAGAGTGGGACACAAGGGGACAATCAGGAGGGTCTTATTTCCTGGTGAGGGTCTTGGCAATATTCTCTGGCTTCTGCCTGGATCGCAGGGACTGCTTGCGGGGTGGTCCTTCTGCAGGGGGAGAGGTACTGGTGGCCTGTTGTTCCTTTGACGGGGCCTCCTGTCCACTAGCAGCAGCGGAGGTGGAGGCCTGTTCATCGGTGTGGCTAGTGTCAGGGGCCCGGTGGTGTGCCACTGCCTCCCTCATGGTGTTGGCCATGTCTGCCAGCACCCCTGCAATGGAGACCAGGTTTGTGTTGATGTCCTTCAAGTCCTCCCTGATCCCCAGGTACTGTCCCTCCTGCAGCCGCTGGTTCTCCTGCAACTTTTCCAGTATCTGGCCTATCGTCTCCTGGCAAATGTGGTATGCTGCCAGGATCCCTGCAAGTGCCTCCTGGAGAGTCGGTTCCCTGGGCCTGTCCTCCCCTGTCACACAGCAGTCCTCCCAGCTTCGCTGTTGTCCTGTGCCTCCATCCCCTGAACGTTGTGCCTACTGCCACTGACCCCAAGTCCCTGATTGTACTGTGTTTGTTGGGTGTCCTGGGGTCCCTGTAGTAGTGGACATACTGCTCATTGACGTGTCCTGAGGACAGAGGTATGGGCTCACTGGGTGGGTGCTGTGCTGGTGTTTCCTGAGGGGGGAGGATCTGTGGTGGTATGGGACCGTGCCTGGGTAACCGACTGTCCGGAGGTCACTGATGGGCCAGGTTGGTCATCCAGATCCAAGCTTCCAGAGCTGCTGTCATTACTGTGGGCCTCTTCCATGGGGGGACTGGATGTTGCTGGCTCCGCCTCTCCGGTGACATTGGGTGGGGTACCTGTGGGGATGTAAACGCAATGTTATTGTTTCTGCATGTGACATCTTGTGCATGGGTGTGTTGCCCTCTATGGTTGTGATTGCCGTGGCAGCTTTGACTTGTGTGAGTAGTCATTTGGTGGGCTAGGTGATTGTCTCTAGTGTGCTTGCTTTAGTGATGGGTATTCATGCAGGTCTGTGAAGGGGGTCCGTGCATTGGGGTTACGTGCAGGGCTTGGTAATGGGATGGGTGGGTTGTGATGGTGGGGTGTATTTGAGGTGGTGGAGTGACTGGGTGAGGGTATGGGTGGGGGTTTGTGATGGCATGCAGGTAGGGGGGGTGTTAGTAATAAAGATTTGACTTACCAGAGTCCAGTCCTCCTGAAACTTCTGCCAGGCTCTCAGGATGCATGATTGCCAAGACTTGCTCCTCCCATGTTGTTAGTTGTGGAGGAGAAGGTTGGGGTCCACCGCCAGTCCTCTGTACGGCTATTTAGTGTCTTGCTACCACGGAATGCACCTTCCCCCGTAGGTCGTTCCACCTCTTCCTGATGTCATCCCTTGTTCTGGGGTGTTGTCCCACAGCGTTGACCCTGTCCATGATTCTCCGCCATAGCTCCATCTTCCTAGCGATGGATGTCTGCTGCACCTGTGATCCGAATCCCTTGTATGGCTCTACCCTGATGATTTCCTCCACTATGAACTCCTCCTCTGAGAACCTGGGGTGTCTTGGTGGTGCCATGGGTGTAGTGTATGTGGTGTGTGTGAGGGTGTGTGTGGTGATGTGTTGGGGTGTGTGCTGTAGGGTGCGTGGATGATGTATGGGTGATGGTGTTATGTGGCTCTGGTTCTGTGGGTGCTCTTGGTCTATCTTTCTCAGTTGGCAATTTCATTAGTCGTAAAGGGTTGTGGGTAGCGTGTGTGTGTGTATGTTTTATAGTGGTGTGGGTGTGGTGTGTGTATGTATGTCAGGTGTTTGTAGTTTGAATTGTCCAATGTATTGTTGTTTTGTATGTGTGTGTGCATTTTGAGCGCGTCGGGATGTACCGCCAATAGTTTAGCGACATTGAATGTCCGCTGTGGTGATCCGTGGGTCAAAATGCTGTGGGCGTAGTTCTGTTGGCGTAACAGTGTGGGTTTTGGTACCACCAGTTTATCACTGACCTATGGGCTGGTAGAGTTGTGTGGGTGGCTGTATAGTGACGGATTGCTATGTGTTTGTCATAATACGGGTAGCGGTAATCCACCACGCCGGCGGTATGTTGGCAGCAGTCAGCATGGTGGTAAGCTGGACTTGCCCCCAATGTCATAATGAGGACTTAGGGGGTCATTCTGACTCCCGCCGGCGGCGGTAACCGCACGCCCGGCGGGAGCCGCCGAATGACCGCGGCAGTCATTCTGAGTTTCCCGCTGGGCTGGCGGGCGACCGCCAGAAGGCCGCCCGCCCGCCCAGCGGGAAACCCCCTTCCATGAGGATGCCGGCTCCGAATGGAGCCGGCGGAGTGGAAGGGGTGCGACGGGTGCAG
This sequence comes from Pleurodeles waltl, assembly GCF_031143425.1. Classification (NCBI taxonomy): domain Eukaryota; kingdom Metazoa; phylum Chordata; class Amphibia; order Caudata; family Salamandridae; genus Pleurodeles; species Pleurodeles waltl. Next base: position 517,205,186 of record NC_090442.1, read on the forward strand.
TTGCACCCGTCGCAATTTTCAGTGTCTGCCAGGCAGACACTGAAAATCTATGTGGGGCCCTGTTAGGGGGCCCCTGCAGTGCCCCCAGGGGCCCCACGACACCCGTTCCCGCCAGCCAGGTTCTGGCGGTGAAAACCGCCAGAACCAGGCTGGCGGGAAGGGGGTCGGAATCCCCATGGCGGCGCTGCTTGCAGCGCCGTCGTGGAGGATTCCCTGGGGCAGCGGGAAACCGGCGGGACACCGCCGGTTTCCCGTTTCTGACCGCAGCTGTACCGCCGCGGTCAGAATGCCCATGGAAGCACCGCCAGCCTGTTGGCGGTGCTTCCGCGGTCGTTGGCCCTGGAGGTCCATGACCGCCAGGGTCAGAATGACCCCCTTAGTGTGCAAGGAGTCCAGGGGTTACCCAAAGGCTTAACAGAAGCTAAAGTAGATAATACTAATGCTCTTTTTTGTGGTAGTGTGGTTGGGCAGTTAGGCTTATCAGATGGTAGTGCAAAGCATTAGTTGTACACACACAGAAAATAGAGAAAGCACACACTCAGGCCCTCCTTATAACTTTGGCCGTACCTGCCACGTACCGCCTCGGCGACAGCTGCCAACATACTATCGCCGTGGCTACCAGCCGCCCATTCGCATTATGACTGTAGACGGAATTCCACCAGAAGGCTGGCAGAATACCATTGACGGTCATGGTGGCGGATGGTGGTAAGGTGGTGCTACTGCCAGCAGCAGCGACACGCCAGCGAAACACATCCTACTGTATCATGAGCCATGATACGGCCTGGCAGTGTTTTGCTGGTGGACGCTGCTGCTGGCAGCAGCGCTGTGTCCCGTCTCCTGCCAAGAGGACCCCCTGCAAGCAGGTAAGTCGGGCTCTCCGACAGGAGAGGGGGTGGGGAGTGGTGTGTGCTTTTGTGGGGGGTGTTTGTTTTTATATGCGTGCATGCGGGTGTGAGTTGCGTTGAATGCATGCATGAATGACTGTGAGTGTATGTTGTGTTTGTGAATGTGTGTGTGTGACAATGTATGTTGGTGTGTGTTGCGGTGTGTGGGTATGTATGTGTGCATGCGTGGGTGGATGTGGATATGCATTTGTGTATGAGTGTGTATGTGTGCGTGTGTGGGTGTGGGTGTGTAAATGTGCAAGGGGCAGGAGATGGAGGATGAGGGTGGGGAGGACTCTGGGGAAGGGGGCAGGGGAGACCCCTATCAGTGTCAGGGAAGGAATTCCTTGGCACTGATAGTGACTACCGCCATGGTTTTCGTGGCGGTAAGCTTGCCCCGGAAACCATGACGGTAGGTGGGGTCATTATCCAGAGGGTGGGATTGTGATGGCCGGCTGGCTGGAGGCCCAAGTCTCCAGCCCAGCGGCTGTTACCACACTGGCGGATGGAGTGGTACATTGGCGGTTTGTCTTGAGCCAAACTGCCAATGTCATAATTTGGAAAAAGGTACCGCCAGCCTGTTGGTAGTACCTTTCCCAAAATTACCGCTGTCTGCCAAGGTTGTAATGAGGGTCTCAATGACCTCAATAACTTAACGCCACACCAATGTTTTTTATATAACAAAAATATATTTTCTTAATTTATTTTTAGAACCACAAGATTCAAGTTGCAGGTAAGTACTTCAATAGATTTATATTTTACACATGTATCAACAATACTTAGTTTGAAATCGATAACTTATACAGTTTTTGAAATATTGGCAATAATCTGTTTTAAAACTTGACACAGTGCAATTTTCAGAAACAGTTCCTGGGGGGAATAATAGTTAGATTGTTTTACAGGTAAGTGCAACACTTGCAGTTCCAGTCTCTGGGGTTAAGGAAATCCACAGGTTGGGGTTCAAGTTAACCCCAAAAACCCACCACCAGCAATACGGGGCCAGCCGGGTGCAGAGGTTAAAGTGTAGACAAAATTAACATGGGCTCCTGTGGAGACTGGGGGCATTTGTTTTCAGATCTGCAGGCAGGTAAGTTCCCACGTCTTCGGAGGGCAGACCTGGAGAGTTTAGAGGAGCACTAGGAGGGCCACAAGTAGGCACCAAACATACACCCTCAGAGGTGCTGGGGCGGCCTGGTGCAGTGTGCAAACATGGTGTCGGGTCTCCAATGATTCTCTATGAGGGGACCCCGGAGGTCACTCAGAGGCTGCAGTTGAGGTCCAGGAGGTGGTCTTGGGAAAACCACAGGCTGGAAAGGGAGGAGGGCTGCCTGCTGAATATTGCTGCACCGGGGGTCGGTTTCTTCAAGGCCTGGGGGCTGCTGGTGCAGTGGGTCTTTAGGTGACAGATATCTTCGCCTGGAGCTTTCGCAGTCAGAGGGGTCTTTGGGATTCCCTCTGCAGGCATCGTTGTGGAGGTCAACTCTGGGTGGGCACTTGCGTGGAATCCCCTGGGGATCCCGCTTTAGCTGGTTGGACTACCTGGACACGGGCCAAGGGCATCTGGTGCAGAGTGATTAGGACTCATGTATTCGGTGTGAGGTTGGAGTCCTTAGTTGTTGCTGCGTCTTGAACAGGGATGCTGTCCACGGGAGTTCTTGGTCCTTTTGGATGCAGGGCAGTCCTCTGGAGCTTGGAAGAGGTCGCTGGTCCTGCTGGATGCATCACTGGTCTTTTGTAGATTCTTTAAAGCAGGAGACAAGCTGTTAGGGCTGAGGCCAAAGCAGTTGTCTTCTTCCTCCTTCTCTGCTGGGGTTTCAGCTTAGTAGTGCTTTTTCTTTCTTGTCAGGTCACCAGGAAGCTGGTGAGCTGGGTTCAGGGAGGCCATTAAATCCTAGATTTAGGGAGGTTTTAGGGATCAGAGGGCAGTAGCCAATGGCTACTGTCCCTAGGGGTGGTTACACCCTCCTTGTGTCCACTCCCTTTGGGGAGTGGGGACACAATCCTAACCCTATTGGTCCCTGCCCTCCAACTCAAGATGGAGGATTCTGCAGGGAGGGGGTCTCCTCAGCTCTGGACACCTTAGGGGTGGTCCTAGCTCGAGTGGTCACCCCTCCCTGTTTTCCCACTGGACTTGCCGCCAAGAGTAGGGCTTTGTCCGGGGCAGGCAGCTCCACTAGCTGGGGTGTCCTGGGGCACTGTATCAGGAGTCTTGAGCCTTTGAGGATCACCGCCAGGTGTTACAGTTCCTGCAGGGGGGAGGTGTGAAGCACCTCCACCCAGGACAGGCTTTGTTTCTGACCACTGAGAGCACAAAGGCTCTCACCCCATGTGGTCAGAAACTTGTCTGAAAGTGACAGGCTGGCACAGACCGGTCAGTCCTGCAGGGGCTAACATACAGGGGGCATCTCTAAGATGCCCTGATTGCATTTTTCAATGCATTTCACACTAGCATCCATGTGGGTTTATTGTGCTGAAAAGTTTGATCAAACTTCCCAGTATTCAGTGAAGCCATTATGGAGCTGTGGAGTTCATAATTACAAACTACCAGACCATATACTCAATATGGCTACACTGCACTTACAATGTCTAAGAATGGACTTAGACACTGTAGGGGCATATTGCACATGCAGCTTATGCCCTCACCTGTGGTATAGTGCACCCTGCCTTAGGGCTGTAAGGCCTGCTAGAGGGGTGACTTACCCATGCCACAGGCAGTGGTTCGGGGGCATGGCACCCTGAGAGAGGTGCCATGTCGACTTTGGCTTTTTCTCCCCAACAGCACACACAAGCTGCAGGGGCAGTGTGCATGTGCTTGGTGAGGGGTCCCCTAAGGTGGCATAATACATGCTGCAGTCCTGGGGGACATTCCTTGGAGACAGGGCCCTTTGTACCATGGGTACCTTTTACAAGGGACTTAGCTGTGTGCCAGGTGTTTGCCAATTGTGGAAACAAAGGTACAGATTTTGGGAAAGAACACTGGTGCTGGGGCCTGGTTAGCAGGGCCCCAGCACGCTTTCAATCAAAGTTGGCATCCACACTAGGCAAAAAGTGTGTGTGGGGGGGATAACCATGCCAGAAGTGTCACTTTCCTACAAACAACCTTAACTGTCAAGTCAAATCTGAACCACAGTAGCTCTAATTTGGGAACGTCTTACACCTGAGCTTTTCAAAAAATAATTTTCCCAGGTCCGCTCTAGTTATCGTGATTGAAGAATACAGGCTGCTGGTGTCACATCATTCTAGTCTAAAGATCCAATAATTGCTTTATATTGTATATTTTTGCCTCTCCTGAAGTCTGTAGAAGAACACTCTCACATTATTTTAAGATGACGACCAGCCTGTTACAAAACATGTAACTAAATAAATAAATGGTATTGTGCTGAATTATTCATAAAGTCACTACAGCAAATCTAAATTCTTTATTCTGAAGTGATACCCATATTTTATTTAAACCCTTCAGATTAATCAAGTTTATTAGAGAAAATGTGAATACTTCCTGCATAGGCTAGGTGTTTTATTACAATTATGGTTACTTTTTGGGAAATTGTTACATCTGTGTCAAGAGCTGTGCTTATAGCAGTGGCGAGAGCAGACTTTACCCATGACTTTGTCCTTTCAGAGAAGGACACAAAGCACTCCACGTGCTGTCCAACTGTGCATTGTTTGACACTGCACTCAGACTATGGCGTTGTCCTCACTGCCTTAATTGTTCTGGTGTCTCACTGTCATCTTTTGAAGTGTTCCACATGGCACTTAGGAGGACTTAAAAAGCTTGTAGTGGGAGGACTGCAAAATTCATTATAAAGATTGTCAAACTTGAGTTATTCATTTGTCCAACAAATTTCCGGGAAAGGGGCATGGACAAACCTTATAGGCAGACCTTTTCAAGAAGGCGGTCTGTCCAGAGGATTTTATTCAGGATTCCCAACCTTGAACATAGCAGAGTCTTGCCATTCTGTTGTAAGTTGCCGTTTGGAGCATTTGTAAAGGAGGCAATCATGAGAGGAAGACGTTTCGCAACATATTCATTCCCTGATTTTCGTCATGCTCTTCACCCTTTTACTACTATTTTTGCATCCAGCAGGTGGATTTTCTTCTGGTTTATAATTTTGAATATTATGCCTGGCTCTTTTCTCTGCCTTGATGTTGGGGGAGTTTGGTGCCTAGCTAGTCACGTCAGTATTTAGTTACAGCTCTAATCAAGAGATACAAAATTGCTAAGGCCGTTTTTTTAGCTTTCGTGGTTCATTCTATGTACCCAGGACCTTATTAAGGAGGGTTTAAGGTGACACCATTGCTACTTGTAGCAGCCATTCTTTTCTCAGGCAATTAAGAAGGAGACTCAGCAAACATCAGGGTCTAGCCCTTGACAAAAGCTCAGAAAGGTGATATTATTCATTTTGGTGATATATGATTGTGTATGTTGTTTCAAAGCTTTACAATAAATGTGATGAATGTGTTGGAGAATAATAACATTTTTGTCTAAAGATTTGAATTTCTGTGCAAAAAAGTAGAAAAAAAACAAAAAAGAATGGTTCCAGTGTCTAAAGTAACATCTTTAAAGTTGACAAAACCTCTTTGCATCATAAAGAAACATTAAGGTCTTGCATAGGGGGCAGAGATGGGAAACCAACATCCCTTCAATATCTTTTGCCATTTTAGCCTGCTGCCTTTTGCTCTATAAATATTATCTTTTCCCATACACTGTACCTTACTTGAGAGGATAATGGCTGGCCGATATAGCCACACCTTCCTTTAGCTGTCAGGGATTGAAGGCAGAGATACGTGATTCTAGAAGTAATACTTAGCAAGATGACAGGGCAAGGTCTAAATCAGGCTACTCAAATTATAACTGTGGTCACCAAATTGCAAAGGGGTGGCTGGAAGCAGGGACAAGGATTTAGTACACAGATGAGAATAAGATTTGATTAAAGTAAGATACTATAAGAAATTGTAGTATTAGTTGAGGGGGTGGAAATCCACCTCAAATAATAATCACAATGCTTGTCAGGGTGAACCACTAAAGTCACCAATTAAGCAGTTACACTTAACTTGGAGGCAGTGTGTAAAGTATTCAGGCATCAGTCAATCAGTAATAAAGTGAAAATAAAACACAAGAAAAATACCAAACCAATTCAGAGAAATAGAGACATTTTTAATAAGTGAAAATTACACCAAAAGGACAAAATTCCAATTAGCAGAACCAATGGTATAAATTTTAAATTTCAAAATAGTGCCAAAAAGTCATTAAGCACCAATTGTGGTAATCTGGTCTCAGTGAGGCCAGTAACTTTTGGTGGGACGAATTTGAATTTCACTTTCAGGGAAGGTCCCTTGTTGACTGGATGCTTTGTGCACCTTCTCCCAGCAGAGATTTCTACCTTCGGACTTAGTCACTTTTTAGGATCGCAGATTCTTCCAGCAGCTCATGGCTGCATGCTGTTGCTGAAGAGGGCTTCACAATGTCACACACCTTGTCCGTGAAGGCCCGCTAGAATGCATTTGCTACTGCAGACAAGAACATAAAGGGAGCAACCTCAAACTTTGGCCCAAGTGGTAATGCACCTTCGTCGGATCAACTTGGCAGGATTGTCCCGGTTGCCCGTTGGTAGCAAAAATGTGGCAAAAAATTCTTGAGTCCCAGGTTTTAGGTCACACCGCAATATATTCAGGGCCTTGGGGACAGCTCTTGGGGGTCAAAACTCACTCCAGCAGTGGCCAACAGCAGGGTCCATGGCAAGTCCAGTTACAACTTGTCAGCTGAACAGTTACAGGAAAGGCCTCTGGAAGCTTGTTGTGTACCTGTAGTTCAACGGGAAATCAGCTAACTAACACCTGGAGTTACTTCTGGGGTCCTAGGTTCAAGACAACCAGATCATGTCTTCTTTCAGGTTCTTTAGGAGCAGGGCACTCCTTCTTTTGTTTTCTCACAGGTCCAGGAGTGTCCTCAAGATAGTACTGGGGATGCCAAATGTAGGCCCAGTGCCAGCCTGTGGGTGGGAGGATCTTCTGGCCCCTCCCTACCCACGTAACCCATTTGCACATACCTAAATCAAACATGGCAGAACCCTTCTTTCCCTGCTCAGAGCTCCTTGTGCCCACTCAGCGGTGTGGCTAGGAATATGGACAAACCATCCCTTGTGATCACTCTGGGGTGGCTCCATGTCTGGGTTTGGTGTCATGTTGACTAGGAAGACAAAAGGAGGCAGGCAGAAACTACATCTGCCAGTGACAGGTCAGGCACTCTTTGAAGCTCAGGAAGGGCAAGCCACACCCTTTCACACCATCTACCCTCCAAAGCATTTAGGCCATTATCTGAGAACAATCCACACCACAGGGGACCCATTCACTAGTCAGATGACACTGGCAGAAAAGCACATTTGGCACAGGCAGGAAAATGACAACTTGCTGTTTCCTTTTGGGAGAAGTAGCCTTGCTACTGTGAAAAATGACTTTGGAAGTTTATCACTGCCAGGACATGTGAATGTTTAATTGTACATGACCTACTTTTAAAATACAATGCACACTGTCTAAGGGCACTTACTACATCATGGGTGATTTGTAAGTATTACAAAGGAAAGTTTAGGCCTGGCAAAATATTTATTTTGCCAGGTTAAATGACAGTTTAAACTGCACACACATGCTGCAAGGGCAGGACTGGAGTCATGCTTTACAGTGCTAATTTAGTAGGAGGTACAATGAGTGGTGGAGTATACTTGCAACATTTAATTTACAGTACCCTATGCTAGGGGCTTAGAAGTAAATTAAATATGCCAATCGGGTGTTTAGACATTTAACAGATTTAGAGTGGAGAGCAAGCAGTTTACCACTGGTTAGCAGGGGTAAAGTGCACAGAGTTCTCTGGCCAACGAAAACCGGTTCAGCAACAGAAAGCACAAATCTGTGGTGACCCTGCAAAAGGGTGCAATTCTAACATGATTGTACTGGTATATTGCAAGAGGCCTCTTAATAGTTTGCCTGCTGCTATGGTAATTGTTGTACTCTGTGCAAGCTGGATCAAGACTGACAGCAACACTGAGAAAAGTTAGCTTCCAAAGGGCATGGGTACAACAAAAGAAGTATTTCCCTCTTTTTACTCTTTTTTTTCCTAAAGTTTCTGTTCTCAGCATTCCTTCTTTGAGGTTTGATTCTTACCAGTTACAACCACAATCTCAACATCCTTCTTTTTCTTAGCCTCATTTAGGGGCCTTTATGATGATCTCCTATGCCAGGCAGAATTTGCCATTTTCTATTTGTAGGAAATGTGATTTTTTAGGTCTAGGTTTCGACTAGCCGCAATGCATCGGTTCTGCTTTGTCTGAGCTGCACAGCAGAGAAGATGCATCAGTTTCGCTGGATCCAAAGACTGCCAGAGCACTTTAAGCCCACTTTCAAGGGTCCAGGACTGGGGTGGCACCACTTGGCAGGGTAGACTCACAGATGACAGAGTACAGGTGCAGGTGCAAGGTTGCTTGCAGCCTATGTATCCCTGAGATTTCAGATCAAGAGGCCAGCCAACTAGCCCTTGGAGTCGTTCTGGGTTCTGGGTTCAAAAGATGCAGGTCCTGTCATTCTCACCCAAGCAAGAGGGCAGCAGGCCAACACAGCAAGGCAGCATTCCTTCAGAGTAGCAGTCCAGCAGAGTTGCAGTCCTTGTAGCAGCACATCAGTCCTTACTGGCAGAGTATCCACAGGTCCAGCATTGTCCTGAATAGTTGATGTCGGAGGTCCAATGTTTATGCCCAGTTATGCTTTTGAAGTGGGGGAGAAGCTTCAAGAGGCATGCCTTTGAAGTGCAAATGTGCCCTGCCTTCCTGGCTCGTATTCTAGACTAACTACAGGGTGTGTGCAGTCCTTTGTGTGGAGGCAGGACACAGCCTGTTCAAATGTAAGTGGGGCTGTGCCCAGCTCCTCCCTCCCATCCTGCCAGTAATGGCCCATCCAGTCACACCTAAGCTCTCTATTGTGTGGGGCTGTCTAGGAGGAATACATAAAACCCTGTCGCGTGGGCTCTCATTATCCTAAATGAGACTACTGGATTTCTAGGCAGCAGGATCGATAACGGTGTGGGGGACTGAGTCTGACCCACGTGTAAGGAACTCTGTCACCCTAAATCCGGTTGTTGCTCCGGCTAACTAGCAGTGCCTCATTTCTCCCACGGGGAAGAAATGATTGGGCAGCCGAGCGCATGACATCTTTGGAACTTCTCAGGAAAGTCGTGGTCACTCAGATCCAAACCAACTCTCTCATTCACAATATGGTCTCATATACAAATGACAAAGACAGTATAAGTTTTATATAATGTTTTAATAAAACAACTGTATTTTAGATATTAAGGCGTGAGCCGCAATAACCAGATCAATACAACATAGTAGGATTGATATAGTAACCAGGAGAGTAAAACATAGAAATAAAGCTATCATAATTCCTAACCGTTTCTACTCTCCCTCTGCTTGTTCTATTTAGAGCACAGCATGTTAAGCTTTCAGCTTGCCTTTCTGTATCACTAGGGAGACGGACACACTCATACCTGAGCAAAGGCCTGTGATCTGGTTCAGCATCTGCAACGAGGCAGTCAGCGTCTAGTTGTGGTTCCCTGGTCGGAATCTCCCTCTTTCATGTATTGGGACAAGGAAGTGATTTTATAACTAACGTGTCATCGTGATCACAAAATGTTCCTACGCAGGAATGGCAAGTCTAGACTCCTACCACGTCTATCGGCAATGTACCAGACTGTATCCTTGACTAAAGCACAGAGTGAATATGTTATGAAGAACTCCAGTGCTGAAGTAGGCAAAACAGTGTGATATGAATAAAAAACAACACCGTAGAACTGGCTATTCTGTAAAATAACAGTACGAAGCCTAATAGAAAGCATTTAGAGCAAAGTGCACAGAGGCTCTAAGCTGTTAGCAAATGAATAAAATATATTTAGGGCAAAGTGCACAGAGGCCTAAGGCCTGAAGCTAATGCGCAAAATATACGTAAAACTGACCACACTACACCCTCCCCTTGTCGGTAGCAAGTGGTTCCAACAACATTAAAAAAAAAACATGACCTAAATTTAAACCCAACATTTCGACAAGATGAGAAGACAACAAAGTCATCAATTTAGGAAACATGTGACGATAGAGCGAATCGCAATATAGTGTCAATTTAGTCGGGAGAGAGAGAAAAAAAAAAAAAATCCAATTGTCAAACAGAAGCAATAGAACGTAGAAGCTCCTCCACTTCGAGATATGTCAATATCGGAAGATCCACGCCACAAAGTACCATGGAGCAGGTGTGTTCCAAAGCCCCAAAACCATTCAGGGCGGCACCCCGTGTAGTGCCACGGAAAGAGACAAAACCATCTTCCTCCAGGAAGGGAATCTCATAATCCGCTTCACGAAGCAAACGCAACCGCAGTGCACAAGTCTGGGAATGAGCCCTAATCGGGAACATCAACAGATCAAGATCAACCACTGGAGAGCGCTGCAGTGAGAGACAGAAAGCCAGTGCATGTTCAAACGAGCACCAAAGGCATCGAAACACGGGTTGCACAGAATCCAAAACCGGTCGGAACGACAAAGACCAGTCACACTCAAAATGAGCCAGGAGTGTTGCTCCAAAACGCTGCATCATGCGTTCACGACACAGCTGCGCTGACGGGAGCAGCAATACAGGATCTCGTTGCGGCGGGACAGCCATTGCGAAAAAATAGCAACAATAGCAAAACTCCAGCCAATAAAGCCAAAGTAATTGGGAAACCCCCAAAAATGCTTCCGAAAATAGAGTGTATAGCCGAAGGTATCAAACCGAATATGGAAGAGAAGGTGTGAACGAAACCAACACCAACAGCTTTGAAAAAATGAGCAATACCAGCAGTGCTAGATGCATTAAATATACGTCCCACAAGTTCACCGAAGTGACTCGGAAAGTTAGTATTCAAAAGGGACTGTATCTCCGCCGATGACCTTGCCACTTGAAGTGCGTAGGTCTCGCTAGCAGATGTAAGGGCCACATGCTTTTCAAACAATAAAGCTTTCATCCGACTCAACTTGTCAAAATCAACCTTGGAAGTAGCAATATGAGGCCAGATGTCCGCTACCTCCCTAAATTCAGTAGGGGGAAACAACACATTCCCGCAGCACGTAACTGCCTTGTTGACGACAACGACGTAAACTATTCCGGCACGCATGCCACAGCAGCGTTCGCTGTTAAGAACAATGTAACTGCCGTTAGAAAGCACCTGGAAAGTGTTTTTAATTACCGGGACTGGAACTCCCTTCAGATAACAAGCTAAGTTAGCAATCGAAGCATTACACGCTCCGTGCAAGGACAGCTGTTTACAAACCATGGAATGGCTAACAGAAGCTTCGCATTCGCTACCGCTAAGAAAAACTTCCCGCAAACCATTAACACATCTGTACTGAAAAGGAAGCTCCCACACCTCGTGTATGTAACTGTCACCCAATAGTTCATATCTACCCACCGGAATGTGCTTCAAACAAGAAGTAAATTGCAGAGTGGAGATAGGCAAATTAATAACCCCATGAATCAACCACTCAGCTGACGGAATCTCAGCCACCGTAAAAGGCAGTTTCTCCAACTTTTCAATATTTAACATAACATACGTCGCTTCCTTCTTAGCCATCAATTGTTGACGAGTTAAATTAAAGGAGATAAAGATCTCTCTGGCACGAATGTGCTGCCATGGAACGCGACCTGCCTTCAAGGTCTGAAGAGTCCAACCCAGCTGCATGATAGATCGTGTCTGACTCTGCCCATGATATAAAGAAGACATGTCTGATTTTATAATGTCAATAGCAGAAGAGACAATGCTGTCAATCGTGTAAACACGGTCAGAAAGGGTATGCATGCCATTATCAACAACAGACAAAGTCTGCAGCAGATTTTCTTGATCAATCTGTCTCTAATCGACGCCAAGCCCAAACAACTAGTCTGTTGTACTGTGTCATTGAGGAAAATCATTTGCACAGGGATAATGCATGCTCGAAATAATGTATCTCTGCCTTGCATCTGCCAATTTTTCGTACCCCAAACACTTTTCAAGTCAACAGTCTTCAACCAGTATTCATATCCTTCGACCGAAAGTTTAGATACAAACGAATTAGAATACAGTAATTTAGTATCGGTCAACAAAATTTGCTTGTTAGAATACAGTGTCACTTCAAAATAGTAAGACTTAGCGTTTCGCTGATCATGCCCAGAAAAATATGCAAATTTATCATTATACGTTTTCGAACTCTCTTGTGGAGGAGTTGAGCAATGTTCCCATTGTACATAATTAAAGATGGACTTAGGGCTACTCGCTTTGTGAATAAAGTGGTGTCCATAATAGGTGTAGCAAAACATATCACCATGATTATCTTTAAATTGGTAAGCATCTTCATCGTCATAGACAGTATAATATTGCAAATCTTTTAGCATAGCATCTACTGTCTTCACATCCCAATCATCAGAAACAATGCCTGGAATAACAATATCATTCATTGATAACTTAAGAACATACGGTATTTGAATCAATTCAGTGGGACCATATATATCAAACATTACTTTATCCCACACAATTCCATCCGGAATTGGTATTGCAGAAATGTTCACATTGGATAAGTCTCTTCGAACCATATGAGACGAAAAATGTGGTCTCAACACAGTCTCCAAGTGCTCAATGTCTGATCGATCAGGAAGAAAATGACCATGTATTACCAGAAAAAAGGTAACCACAAATCCCAACCATAAAAAAATAGTCAGTACAGCCATAAAAAGCCACAAATAGTTCCAAGGAACAACAAAATATGTACGTTTAAGCCAACTTAGTAGCTTACGTGGACCTCGGATTGAAGACAGCGAAGACGAAGAGCTGGATACAGCCGCATCCGCGTCGTTGAAGCAGCCAGAGGCAGTTCTCGCAAAAGGTGCAACAGTGAACAAGGAAGCTGATGGAGGTTCTCTCCTAGGTACGCTGTAAATCACATGTTCAGAAACATCAGTAGAACGTACAGCAACTTGAGAAAAAGAATCGATATCAATCGTCGACTGTGGAACAATCGCAAGATCATCTTCCACCCTCCCCAAGCTCGGAGAGGAAACATGGTCGGTGCTAATCACCTGCAGCGGGACTTCTTCCCCAGTAGTGAGAGGGATGCCGGAACTACTGGGTGTCCCTCTTGGTCTGCTGTGCAGAATCGGCCACATGTTGTAACTTGACATTATCAATGGAAACAAAACGATTTCCTTTGGCCCCTCGCAGCGGCGGCAAAATCACAGTTCTCGTGCCGCTCACCCCCAACCCCGGGACAGGTGCTCGATAAGAAGGACCAAATTCTTTCTTTACTGCGACCTTTTCACGCACTAGATCCCCAATCCTGGGTATCCAACCAGTAGGTGTTACTGGCTCATCCTTAATTCCAGAGGAGGCAGCACTTGCAGAAGAGTTATCTTCACGGAATTGTTGTAAATCCTGCAAAACAGTGACACGATCATTTATGTCAAAGGGCGTTTCTGCCGCCTCCACACCAGGACCATCTAGATCAGGAACATACATTTGTGTTCCGAACAGGCACTCATATGAAGTACGACCCCCCAGTGACCTTCTAGGCAAGTTATTAAGTGCTCTCTGTACTCCATACAGGTGGGCTAGCCAACTACGACCCGTACCTATAACCCTGGCTGTTAAGGATTGCTTTAAATCACGATTTAAACGCTCCACGACAGAATTTCCCTCGGGATGAAATGGAGACGAGAATTGGAGTTGGACCCCCAACGAAGCCATGGTGTCCCTGAATGCCTTAGAGGCAAAAGCAGGGCCCTGGTCCGAATGAAAAGCCGCAACTGCAAATGTATCGACAAAGATACGCAAATCCTTAATAACAGTCCGAGCGTCAGCCGAGCGCTGTGGCCAGACCCACACAAATCTGGAGCACGAATCTACAGCAACCAATATGTATTTGTACGCACTATCTGGTGTCAGTGGACCACAATGGTCCAAGTACACACACTGTAATGGTCTATTTGATATCAGAAGAGGAGTCTGCTGCGGGCGTCTAGCCGACGATGCTTTAATTTGTTGACAGACGTCACAACAAAGGACATACTGCTTTGTCTCCTTATAGAGACCAGGCCACCAATAACGGGCCTGTAAAAGCGAAATTGTGGCAGCCACACCAGCATGCGCAGATGCCACCCCTACATGCGCTGCAGAAATTAATCGAGGTCTCTCAATCTTATTCGGTAACTCACGTACACCAACGCCTGGAATATTAACAACAGCAGTTAGTGCACCACTCAAGCAGTAACTATATTTAGAAGGGAATCCTTTAGGAAATGGCGTGCCATCAGCCGTAGCTTTTATGGCAGCCGAAATCTCTATGTCTGGTTTTGAACTCGAACGAGTTACCGCGGCTACAGTGGCGATAGCCACTGCCGACTTTGCAGCCTCATCAGCCAAAGTATTCCCAGCAACGTGTATTCCAACGCGCTGGTGTCCAAGTGTATGTACAACATGGACTTTAGGAAGCGTCTCTTTCAGACCCGCAACCTTACCCCACAACAATTTATGTTTAATGGTGTTGCCTTTAGAATCTCTGAACCCATTCATTTTCCAATAATGCAGATATTCATTGAAGGATTGCACACAGTAGTAGGAGTCACAGACTAGCAAGGTCAATATCGCCGGCTCTGCATGCTCCAACGCTGACAAAAGAGCTTTGAGCTCAGCCAGCTGCGCCGTGCAATCTCCCAAGGTTTTAGTATAAGTATGTCGGGGGCAGAAGACTCCCCCCTCCATAGTCCCGCTCACCACCGCACATGCAGCAGAATACTGTTGTTTAGTCCCAACCGCCGGTTGCGCAGAGCCATCAGTATACATGACCACTTCATATTGGTCAATAGGCAATGTACCAGCAGGAACCGGGTACTCTATTTCATATTGAAGAAATTCTTGTGTCTGCAGCTTAGGGTCAAATATGTAATCCACATCAGTGGCCGCCACAGACGTAGCCCATTGTATCCACCGCGGGTGTAAAGCTTTCGAATTAGGAACACTCGCTTTTGTAACAGCCTCCAAGGCCGGAAATGGGGAAACGACAATAATGCGTTGGCCCTGGGCTAGCGGTCTTTCTTTGATCACAGCCATCTGTACTGCAGTGAGAATTTTCTCAGTCTGTGCAAAACGTTGTTCTGCAGCAGAATACAAGTGGGACTTGTATGCTATCGCGACTGTCTCCCCTTCATTAAAGGTGACATACGTAAATCCAACAGCCCCAGGAATCACCCTGATGACCAAATGAGTTTTATTGTCCCGTGTGTGTAAATGTTTAACCGCTAAGAGATCATTCTGCAGCTCTCGCAGTATGTGTGTATGCTCAATCGTCCAAAATCTACTTGAAAAATTCGGGCGAATCAGTTCATATAAGGGTTTTATACGTGTAGCATAATCAGGAATGTAAGTTCTGCCAAAATTCAGAAACCCCAACAAAGACTGGAGCTTCCGAACCGTATTAGGAGGCTGCAGTAAAGCACATTTCTCCAAAAAATGTGGCGCCAGGCTCTTGCCCTCACTCGATAACTCATATCCCAGGAAAATAACACTGAGGAAGGCAATCTTCGATTTCTTAAAATTAAACTTATAACCAATATCAGCAAAACCCACAACAATGCGCGATACGCGACTGAGATGTTGTAGAATCTCATCGTCCGTCAAATAAATGTCATCAACATATGATAACGCCTCAGGGTCCAACTCGTGCAGAAGTTCAGTCACACGAGCCGAAAACAGTCCTGGGCTATTCTTATACCCCTGAGGTAAACGACAAAACTTTTTCTGAGAGCCAAACGCACTGAAACTGGTATAGTCCCGACTTTCGGGTGCTATATTCTGGCAGAAAAATCCATTCGAGATATCCAAGGTTGTTTTGTATTTTTTACGCACTATATTATTCATAAGCGCAGCGCTATGTGAATTCTGTATTGCATATGTGCGTGTATGACTATTCAAATGTCTGTAATCCACCACTATCCTATAGGAATGGTCCGGTTTAGCAACCGGAAATAAGAGATTATTCATCGGCGAGACACAAGGCTCAATCACACCTTGGTACTCCAATTGTGTAAGAATTTTCCGAACCGATGCCCTTGCTTCAAATTTAATAGGATATTGCGGCTGTGGCTGAGGTTCTCCTTTAATGGGAATGACATGATAAGGTGATTGTTTATCCCACCCCACATTATTTCTATATAGGGCGGGGGCTTGTGCTAGAGCCCATGATTTACCATATGACTCCGCTAGTTCTCTCGGAACAAGTGGTGAAAAGGAAGGCGCAATAACCTCCTCCCCAACTGGACAGTCGCGAACAAAGTCAGGTGGCCAATCTTGTTCGGCCAACAGGACATCATATGATTTCACCATACGGTCCCAAAAGATGGCGTGTACAACGCGGTCAATGTCCCCTTCTAATCGTAGAGTCACAAGATATACTTGATCAGGATCAGAGACTCGCATATCCGCCGTCTCGACTTGTATGAAGTCATCAGTTGCTTTCGCCTCCAGATGCTCTAGAAGACTCCGGCGAACTATTGTGACCTCTGCCGCGCTGTCTAACAGCGCTAACGCCCATGTCTTGTTCGTCAAGAGAACTCTCATCTTGAGCGGCATGTCTAACTGAGACTGCTGCCACTTTCTTCTTTTTAAACTGCTGTTTTTGTTGCAGCGGTTTCTCTTCTTGTTTAATAGAAACCTCTGCTGAGCGTTGTGAATCCTGTCTCGGTTTCACGTACTCCGTCCTCCGCTCTGACCGCCCACCTCTCTCACTTCTTTTCTCCGAGGAGTCCTGAAAGGAACGAGATTGGCGCGTATCAGTATATTGATATCTATCAGGCGTCTTCAAAGTATCCCTATTCCTGAGATTATACTTATTTTGTGGGATCTCCGGTTGCGGAGACTGCCCACCATCTTTCTTAGGTGTTTGCTGCTTCTTATCCCAGCGCTTTTTCGCACCCTCAGGTTGCTGTTGCTTAGAATTATCCTTATTATTTTTACCCTGCAATTGTGGCTTCTGCGGTCGAGCCCCTAGGCTATCACGACCAATACTAGAATATGTTTCAGCTATTATTCTCGGAAGTTCCCGCTCCTGATTAATCTGCGGAACGTCCCGAAGACGCATTCGCACTGCTAGTGCTACAGCCTCCCCCTTGAGATTACTCAAAATAATAGAAGAAACCGCATCAAAATTACCCATCAATTGCATGCCTAAATCTAAGGCAGGGGCAGCCCCATATTCATCCTGAATTTGTTTAAGCACCTCCGGCAAATTAGCCAAAGTCGGTGTACCGTGTGCTGTAGTATAGAGAGCGGCAAACACCGTGCCCCAAGTATTACAAAGATCCACCGTAGGAACCATCCCATACGGCAAACACATCGTCAAAATTCTATGCTTATCCTGAGGTCCCGTATGGGGAAATACTGCTTCCAGCATATTAATTTTTTGCGCCAGCCAAAATGGAGTCTCCTCACGTTTAGCCGGTACTTTGCCCATTACAGAGTGTACAGTGGCCGGATTTATTCCCGGCACCACCGCATGTGGGTGAGCTGGAGCAGCACGCGCTGCATTAGTATTTAATGTCTGCATCACAAACTGAACTAATCGTCTGTACGTTGCAGTTAATTCCACATATAAACGACGCACTTCAGCCACTGCCACATTTGCCACTCCAGGATATGGTGTATATGTAGCCAATAAAGGCCAGGTCGGACCATCATTACTCAACGGACCTAACCTTACTGGTGTTACTGAATGTGGGAGGGCGCCATCAAGCCAATTATGGTGTTCTTGATAAGATAAAGGTATTTCCAAGTATGCATAAGCCCTGTATTGTCCAGGGACATTCGCAACAGTATATTCGTGAAAAGTATTTGTACCCCCATCAGCTGCTGGAAATATGACCCAAGAATAAAAAAGTTCTGTTCTATAGGCTGCATGGGCGTCCACCACAAAAGTGACCGGACCCCCCTGGACCGTCAGTCCATGTGCTATCAGATGACCCGTGAGCGGCAATCGCATATTAAGCGGTATATTTATTACAACTGGATTCGCCATTAGTATAACAATAATGGCTCTAGGACAGAGAAGGCACACCAATATCGGGGTATTTCCTTTCAAAGTTCAAGCTTGAACAACCAACCACTCAGTAATAGGATGTACCCAACCTGTGGTGGCGGAAACCCTCAGCCCCACGGACGTCTCTGCATACGGAACCGAGGAGTCAAAATATATACGAGCCTGAGAGAGTCAGTCGGACCCAAACATTAGAGCCAGACCAAACGTTGGCGGCGCCATGTCGCGTGGGCTCTCATTATCCTAAATGAGACTACTGGATTTCTAGGCAGCAGGATCGATAACGGTGTGGGGGACTGAGTCTGACCCACGTGTAAGGAACTCTGTCACCCTAAATCCGGTTGTTGCTCCGGCTAACTAGCAGTGCCTCATTTCTCCCACGGGGAAGAAATGATTGGGCAGCCGAGCGCATGACATCTTTGGAACTTCTCAGGGAAGTCGTGGTCACTCAGATCCAAACCAACTCTCTCATTCACAATATGGTCTCATATACAAATGACAAAGACAGTATAAGTTTTATATAATGTTTTAATAAAACGACTGTATTTTAGATATTAAGGCGTGAGCCGCAATAACCAGAACAATACAACATAGTAGGATTGATATAGTAACCAGGAGAGTAAAACATAGAAATAAAGCTATCATAATTCCTAACCGTTTCTACTCTCCCTCTGCTTGTTCTATTTAGAGCACAGCATGTTAAGCTTTCAGCTTGCCTTTCTGTATCACTAGGGAGACGGACACACTCATACCTGAGCAAAGGCCTGTGATCTGGTTCAGCATCTGCAACGAGGCAGTCAGCGTCTAGTTGTGGTTCCCTGGTCGGAATCTCCCTCTTTCATGTATTGGGACAAGGAAGTGATTTTATAACTAACATGTCATCGTGATCACAAAATGTTCCTACGCAGGAATGGCAAGTCTAGACTCCTACCACGTCTATCGGCAATGTACCAGACTGTATCCTTGACTAAAGCACAGAGTGAATATGTTATGAAGAACTCCAGTGCTGAAGTAGGCAAAACAGTGTGATATGAATAAAAAAGAACACAGTAGAACTGGCTATTCTGTAAAATAACAGTACGAAGCCTAATAGAAAGCATTTAGAGCAAAGTGCACAGAGGCTCTAAGCTGTTAGCAAATGAATAAAATATATTTAGGGCAAAGTGCACAGAGGCCTAAGGCCTGAAGCTAATGCGCAAAATATACGTAAAACTGACCACACTACAACCCAAATATTAAATATACTTAGTCATGTTACCCAGAGACAGGCTGCAGGCGCCAAATGGCTAGGCAAGAAAATGCCATCTTCTAAAAGCAGCATTTTCAAAATTATAATATATATATTCTGACTTCACCATCAGTCAGGATTTTTCATTACAACTCCAGAGACACTAAACATGAACTGGTCACCTGTTCCCATTTGGAAAATGCATTTATAACATGTAACAAAGTAACTCCAATGTTATCCTATCAGCGAGGTAAGCATTACACTAGTGAAAACATAATTCAAGAGTTTTTCACTGTCAGAACATGTAAAACTTAAAAGTACATGCCCTACTTGCCCTCTGGTTGTCTGGACCCAACACTAGGGGCTACATATGTATTAAAAATGAATGTTTGGACGTGGCAAATGGTTTATTTTGCCATGTTGACATGACACTTTATAATCTGCACACAGAGGCTGCAATACCACAGGCCTGAGTCATGTTTAAGGTGCTACTGAAGTGGGCGGCACAATCAGTGCTGCATGCCCACTAGTAGCATTTAATTTACAGGCCCTAAGCACAGATAGTACCACTGTGCAAGGGACCTCTGAGTAAATTAAATATGCAAATTGTGTGTTAGACAATTCTACCATGTTTAAGGAGAGAGAGCACAAGCACTTTAGCACTGATTAGCAGTGCTAAAGTGTTCAGAGCCCTAAGGCCATTAAAAACAAAGTCAGCAAACAGGAGGGTTGGATGCAAAAATTTAGGGGGAAACCACTTGAAGGATGCTAGGTCTAACACAGTGGTTTTGAATTGCAAGTAGGACTGTGCCAGCACCTAATCTCTGTATTGGGTGGCTGTCTGGGAGGAATACACATAGGCCAACTACACTTGGTCATGTGACCCAGAAAACAAGCTGCATAAATCAAATTGTCACCACAAGAAAATGCCA
Source organism: Pleurodeles waltl (assembly GCF_031143425.1). Classification (NCBI taxonomy): domain Eukaryota; kingdom Metazoa; phylum Chordata; class Amphibia; order Caudata; family Salamandridae; genus Pleurodeles; species Pleurodeles waltl. The sequence continues at coordinate 517,225,347 of NC_090442.1, forward strand.
GCTTTCTAAAAGTAGCATGTTCAGAATTGTGACTTAAAATCAATTTTTTGATCATTAAAGAGAATTTTAAATTACAATTCCTCAGACCCCAAACATGGCATTTCTAACTGCTCTCAAAGTAACAAGGTAGCCCTATGGTTTCCTATGGGAGATGGAGGCTTCACAGTAGTGAAAACCGAATTTGTGAGTTTTTCCCTACCAGGACATGTAAAACTTAAAAGTACATGTCCAACTTCTTACATATAATGTACCCTGGCCGGTGGGCTGTTTAGGGCCTACCCTAGGGCTGACATATATGTATTAAAACAGAGTTTTTGCCTTGGCAAAAGGTTTATTTTGAAAAGTATAATTTGTAATTTAAAACTGCATATAGGCTGCAATAGCAGACCTGAGAAATGGTTTACGGGTTCACTAAAGTAGGTGGCACACTAAGGTCTGCAGGCCCACTAGTAACATTTAAATGACCAGCCGTGGGTATATCTTATATCACTTTACTAGAGACTTACAAGTAAGTTCAACATGTCAATCAGGTGTAAACCATTTTTACCATTTTTAAGAGAGTGAAAACAGGCAATTTAGCACTGGTTATCAGTGCACGGAGCCTTAAGGCCAACAGAAACAAATTCAGCAAATATAGGGGTGAAGGAAAAAGGTTTGGGGGTGACCTGCCATAGAGGTCCAAAGCCAGTGTTACTGTCTATCACCTCATGCTATTGGCCATTTGGCATATCCTTGCACCACCTTCCTGCTTGAATTACAAAACAAGGAGGCCTATTTTATGAGGGAGCTTTCAATACAAACAACTTTCCTTTCTTACATTTGTCTGGCATTAATGTGCTAACACTGTATCTGCATGCACACAGTCAAACTCCGGCCTAATGGCCTTGTCGGTACTTGTTGTATAGAGGTCTTTTATAAACTCACTGAATACATCCTACAGTTACTACAAGGAGCTCCAGAACACCTACAATGTACCTTAATTTTTCATGCTCTCCATTTTAGATGCTTCTCTCCAAGCAGCGTTGGTATGCTGTAGACTTAATTTGCATAATCCCGATATTAACTACCTGGTAATAAGTAGATGCCATACTACTGTCAACCACTAATGTTTTAGCTACAGGACCTACTTGCATTACTTAGTAGTCACCACCTCTACATTTTTCTTTCTTATAGTGAGTACCTATAGCTTTTCCTTTAGTATGCTTTATTCCGTCTGGGATGCTTGCCTTAGTAGAACAGTTTACCACTTGAAACACTATATTACCAGCTGCTTGCAAGTCAGCTGCTTTTACTCTGGACTTCCCTTTTATTTATTTTATTTTGATGTTTCGTTGTGGTTGAATGGGAAGTCATACCTCAATATAATCCCTAAACATCAATGCATTCTGGAAAACAAGCCATATAGATCAGGTTTGAAGCTCTTTAATTGCATTGAGCTTGAGCCTCTACATATACACCATCTAATCTGTTCATTATGTCCTCCCCAGAGAATAATTTTTTCAGCCTTGTTACAGCTGCAGTTAATGTCTATTTCAGGCATGAAGACAAACCCCAGGTGTTTCAATTAGGGCAGCATCTGTCAGCTGGGATCCCTATAGGACCGGTACTCCGGCTGGACACCCCATTTTTCCCTTAAATATTCGTTTTTTCCATGTTGCATACTAAGCATATCTAGGTCCAGGCCTGATGAGGGCTTGAAGTGATACAAGGACTACTATTTTGACTCCACTAGCTTATTGTCATGAAACTGAGCATCGAGCATTGTGTGGTCAGTGCCAGGGGTGGTAACATTTCAAAGTGGTGGGGCATAAAAAAGTTTGGGATGAGAGAAATGTTGCATTCGATATGTTTATCACTATTACGAATTTGGACTTGTATGTGTAAGGACTGGCAAACACATGCGGACAAAAACAAAAGAAGGGACAAAAATAATTTGGAAAATCATCTAACTAGGTTAACTCACTATAAAATAAATGGGGGCAAATTATCTAAGCTGAAAAAGAAGAACCACATTGCAGATTATATACCTCTCTTCATGGTACAGCAGACAAGAAAGATTTGTCGGTCCAGAGCAGTCACAGCTTCTCAGCATCAGTAGACAGCATCAAGGACAGTGCAGAACATCCTGCACATGGGACAGGACAGCAGTTCAGAATTTGCTGGGCTTTTTAGTACTGAACAGCACATGTAAATGGGCCTAAAAGACTAAAGAGAAACTCATAACCTGAAAGACTTTAAATGATAGAAGACTTGAGGAGGAACAGAAGGTGACAGTTGGAACACTCAAGCAACACACCTATGGTTTCAAAAGTCTCTCTCTAACTAGAAATGTCCATAGAGTTCTGATTGGTCCTCAGTGTGGGCCCATCTTGTGCAAATAGATCAATATCCAATGAAAATTATAGACACCCGTCAGATTTGCAACTATTCTCTATTTTCTCTGGGAAGGTGAAAGGTCATCTCAATGAATTCATGAATTTTTGAAACATTGGGTTCCATTCCCAGGTACTTACAAGGTGATTCTAACAGTTCTCATGTGAATTTGATAATGTTTCCTGTCTTGTTTGACAGCTAGAACGAATACTATTACTATTATTATATGTTATGAGTAAAACCATTCTCTAACACATCAGCAACCTAGGAAATAATTCAGGTCAAAGGAAACAGAATGAATTAGCACTTCTCACTCTTACAGCAACATGAATTTTCAGGCCCAGTGTCGCTAAGTAAGTCTAAATACATAGTTCTACTTGCTAAAACCCTTCTACTAATGCATACCATTTGATTAACATATGACACTAGAATTCATTTTATTTGCATACATCATTAGTGTATTACACTAAAATAATGGAAATGTATATTTATTTCTCTGCACACAACTCTACATTTATAAAATCCATATACATCAGTATAAGTATGGTTAATTCATGTTCATTCAATACTCATGTTATATTTTTCATCTCTAATGTATCACTAAAAATAATACTTTTAACATTAATTAATTTCAGTCATTCACTAAATATAGATGCACAGTACCTTCCCATGGCAAAACATGGTGTTGAAAAACAAATGGAGGGCACAATGTCCGTCATATTTCAAACATGCACATTTTTACATTTCATATTAATTTATCTGTTAGGCTCTTAAATTAAGATTTCTAAATCGCTATATGCTAACTTCTATATCACTAATGTGTTAGTAAAATCTGATCTTTATCACCTAACAGCTTAAAAATATAGCCCCACATGATTGGCCAGGTTCTGCAATACTGTCACCCTGGGCTGCCTTCTGAGCCAATCAGAACTGCTGTAAACACAACCAACCACTGCATTGCTCTCATGCTGTTTTTAGGGGGAAACGGCATGAGAGCAATGCAGGGATTGATGGGGGCATGTGAATGCAGTGCTCCAAAGGAGACTGGGAGAGCTGTGCTTTTATTGTTTCCCCTGACTCCTAAGCACAGTGGGTTCAAGAGGCTTAAAGTGCGCATGTTGGGGTGGTCAGAGTAGGAGACATGTCCACACCGATATGTGCACTTTGCTTAATTCTGGCAGTCTGCCAGTAAACAGGATTGGCCAGGTCCTGCCCTGCCAGGACGCAGGAGCAACACAACGCTTGATGCTGCCCTGTTGACTGGTAAAGCAATGGTGTTATTAAATTAATGATAATGCCTTTGGTAGCTGTCGGCAGGGGTGCGGGGTCAACGCTCTAATGCTCAGAAGGCACCACCCTTATTTGCGGAATCGCATCCTGCACTTCATTACTTCTCAGGTATCATTCAAAGAAGAGTTGCTTCTTTCCCTCAAGATTATGTCATGGGCGACAATTGTTTTGAAAAGGGAAGCCCATGAGGAATCTAACTGCAGTAATATCAATGGAGTCTGAATTAATCTTCTCAGTTTATTTGCCTTTAAAATTTTAGGCCATAATACATTGTTAATATTTTATGTGAAGGTTTAATAGGTACATGCATTTTTTTGTATGACTGGGAATGAATATTAGGAATGTATTGCTGCAACTGTAAACATAATCGTGGGTGTGGTTCACAAAGGTACTTTTTAGACATAAAATACATGTATGTCCATTTGCATCTTCCATGCGTTCAAAAGAGAATGCCTGGTGAGTGTAAATGAATTTACTACTGCATACTTCACCATGAGTGAGGGAAAATCTGCAGTAGTCTGTCCCTCTCAGCTGGGAGAAGTAGGCATTACAAGATGTGGTGTTCCTGCGTTGTACATTTGCGAATCCCCACAAACAGGTATATTCACAAACTCAGATTGGCGCTACCGACCTGGGGAATGCTCAGAGAGTTACTCGAGCATAGTGCAGATTACTCCTCTTGAAGAATGTAAAGTGGATCAGATCACCCCCACAACTGCTAGCGGATGCAGAGGAAGCTCTTTTCCATGGTAAGGATGTTTTCACCCTTGGAGGAAAAAATGTTTCCACATTTTGTTGCCGGCTCCACATAGCATACAATTTGGCTCATGATTGAAGGAGCAGCTTTAAGCAAGTCACATGAGAGGTGTAATAGTACGTTCAGCCACAGTCATGGAACTCCACCTGAACTTTTATGCTTTGTGACTTGGGGTCTAGTTCTGCTCTTGCTTTGTTCCTTAGGACGGTTGTGGAAAGGGTAACCCAATGTCACTGATGAACTTCCACCATGTAAAATCTAATCAGCTTTGACTTGTGCAATTTGAGATCTCTTCCCCTATTATTAACCTGTGGCCATGGCTTTTTACATGGATACTTTTCTTTTCCCGAACCAATACCTACGTACTGTTTAATAAACTAATTCTATGCATCTGATATCATCTGCACCATAGAAGAAGCTACTGTTTGCTCGTGTGGATTAATGAAACAATGCAATCTTTCTCGTATTTGTTGATGCAGGAGGGACCAGCCATCAGCTACAACGCTGCTAGAACGCTACATAATTTTTGCGTATGGCAACGAACCCAAAACAGTGCGGACGATGCACACCCTTCTCATCACGATACTGCTGTTCTTATCACAAGGTAAAGTCGCGATGAATGCAGCTTGTGAATAGCATTAATACTCGCTATGTATATTGCAGTTTCATTTCACTTCCACTGCTGGGTGAGCGAAGGTCACAGACATTTCGTGAAATAACAACACGGAACGGTCACTGATAGATATATCGTACAAGAAACAGGGTTTTATTATTATTATTATTTACTTCGTTTTCAGTTTTTTATTTCATACATAACTGCAGGCCTTTGTCATTCTGTTACGTAATTTTTAAGTGCCGAAAGGGAAGCGTTGATTCACTAGCTGCCTGACCGAGGGCAAAATGTCACTGCTAGGACATAATCTGTGCCTGTAAACCTCGACATGCATCCATTACAATATGCACATTATATAGGCTACCAGACCAGCGACAGAGCTTAACTTACTATTTTAACTCACCAAAAACAGATTTGAGATCAGGGTATGTGTCAGAACTCTGATATTTAGTGTGCAACTGTGTTATTCAATTCTAAGATTGTAGTGCTGAAGTTATGACTGCTTTTATTTCATGAAATATAGCATAGCCGTGGCTGAAAAGTTCATTGTTATCCACTGATACATCCTACACTTTTGAAAGTAACAGGAGTGGTCTGAGTTTCCTAGGCCCTCTATTGAGAAAGTCTGTCACACTTTTAGTGTCAACAAATCTCTATTTGAATGACAGTGTGAAAAACTAGCACTCAGCCACATGGGATTTCCGGTTTATGATATATAAGTAACATATGTATTGATATATACACGTTATGTATACAGTTGAAAAGTATTAAACTTCAAAATAAAAAAATGGATACACCAGAGGGCAGCGCAGAAAGATGGCTGCACCATAACACGGCTCTGCAGGCCAAATTGACAATCTGCTAAAACTTTCCCTTCAGAGGGCTCGTAGGCCTCACATATTCAGTGGCTATGCTCATAGGGGGTGCCCCTAGCCAGCTGAGATGAGACGAGCTCTCCTGGGGCCGCGTCTCAGGCTGGTGTATAAGGGCATTGGCCCCCAGTATGGCTTGGCCTACCTGGAGTGGAAAAGCCTCGTGATGGACGGACGCTGGGCCCTGGCCTCAATCCCTTGCCGTCTGGGGGGGACACCTGTTGTGGCTGGTTCCACCACATGACCCACTCTCCTGGGACATGTGAGCAATGGGCCCATTGCCTGTGAGTTGCCCATGTGGGTGCCACGTCCCATTAGGGGCTGCGGGTGGCTAGGCCTGCCGCACAGGGGCCTTCTGATTAGTTGGCATGCTATTGCCCACCCCCACTTGGGCTGTGCTGAAGACCGCACCATAGAGGTGTGCAGCAGTCTTACTTGGTGCTTGCTGGGGTGTGCCCCGTGCACTAAATACCGTTTGAGTGGCGGGTGACGCCCCTGATACTGACTAACCAATGGGAGCTGGAGCGATGCCCATGCTGCCTTGCACTGTGGTGACATCTAGTTCTGCTCGTGCCCCCTGAGCACTGGGGTGTGGCAGGACCCTATGTGTTAGATTAGTGCTCACTTGCTCCCTTGCCCTCCCACTTTGCAATGGGCAAACAAGACCGTAGGCAGTCCAAAATGTTCTTGCAGGCCTAAAAGTTGGCCACTGCGGTGGACACACTCTTGGAGACTCTAACGCAAGAGGCCATCTGAGAGACCTTCTCCCTTCCTGACTAGAATATAAAGGGCATGTTTATGGACCTCAAACATAGTCTCAGCACCATAGACCCCAAAATCGATATGTTAACCATGCGCCTGGACCAAATGAATGAGAGAATCGACAAGCACAGCAGACGCCTTGACCAGGTTGAGACATGTGTCTCAGAGGTGGAGGATGCTCATGCAGCCACCAATGAGCATCTTTTAAGGATAGAAAAAGCCCTGGTGGTAATAAAAACCAAGAAAATTAGGTTGGAGGCTAGATTTTGACGGAATAACCTCTGTATTTTTGGGGTCCTAGAATCAAGTGCTATAGACAGAATGGACGCCTATGTTGAGGAATTGCTGAGCCCTCTGTTTGGAGATCCCTTGTCCCCAATGTTCGCAATCGAGTGTGCCCACCGCTTGCTGGGTCCTTGCCCACCTCTCAGGCCTCTGGCACAGCTTATAGTGTCAGGCCTCCTCAACTACAAAGACAGAGTCACTGTCTGGCGCCTGGCCAGGGAACATGAAAAAATCCATTACGAAGGTAATGAACTTTTGTTCTACCCCGATTTCACATTATCGTACAAATGACCTGCAATGAATTACTACCAGCCAAGCACCTCTTGCAAATGACTTAGGCACAATATTCATTGATTTACCCTGCCAAATTGTGTGTTTCATTCCATGGCAAAACCCATCTTTTCACTGACCATAAGGAAGCTCTGAAACTCTCCTGCAAGCTTGCACCTCTTGGGCCATGGGAGATGTCGCCCTCAGTGATGATGATTGAACTAGACTTGATCTGCTTGCTGTGGGGCCCGGCCAGACTTGCTTGGGTTGCGTGCTGCATAGTGGCCCCTAAACACGGTATTGAACCATTAGCCATGAAGCCCCCTGTTCGATGTTTGGTTGTAGTCTCGGACAACCAGCTTGGACTTGCTGGGCTGTTTGCTTGGCCTCCTGCTGCCCTCAGGAATGTATTCCTACATTCTTTCTTATCATGTTAATATTGGGGATGGAGGGTGGAAGCTGAGGATGGTTGAACTAGCTGGATGGTTGAAGTGAATGGTGAGAGAGAGGGTTTTTGTTGTGTTTCTTGTTTGTTTCCCTTGTTGTAGAGCACGTACATATCAATATACCATGATTTGCCCTTGACCTTCACAGCTTCTAGCGCCCCTCACATCTGCTTTGTACCCAGCACTCCCATCTGTAGGTTGTGCTGACTACCCTTAGGTGTTTGACCTGGAAAATATGCAGATTGAATGATCAGCACAAAGCTCAGCTAGTGCATGCTTACTTGTGTTGACATCACATTGATTTTTTTTTTTGCATGAACTCCTCCTCACCAGTGTTTCTCATGCCCGCCCTCACCCTGACTGGCTCACAGAGACACATGCCACTTGTTAGAAATGGGGTTTTGGTTGACAGTCAGGTTACCCCCTGTCCAAGCAAGGACCCTCACTCTAGTCAGGGTAAAAGAGAATCACCCTCAGCTAACCCCCGCTTACCCTCTTGGTAGCTTGGCACGAGCAGTAGGCTTAACTTCAGAGTGCTAGGTGTAAAGTATTTGTACCAACACACACAGTAACTTAATAAAAACACTACAAAATGACACAACACAGGTTTAGAAAAATAGAAAATATTTATCTAAACAAAACAAGACCAAAACGACAAAAATCCACAATGTACAAGTCAAGTTATCAATTAAAAAGCAAAAAGAGTCTTCATGTAGTTTTAATCACAGCGCTAGCGCTACTAGCATGAAAATGTACCTTGGGTGGGTCAAAAATAACCCGCACGGGTGAGTGTGCATCAGAAATGGCTTAAGATGCGTCGATATCACTCACGAGCGAGACATTACGTTGTTTATCCATCAGTTGAGTCATTGTGCGCCGTTTCTTCTCTCAGCATCAATTTTTAGCCGTGAAGCCGGTGGCGTGTCGATTTTTCAGCCATAGACCGGAGTTGCATCGATCTTTTCCCCGCATGGCGTTATGTGCATGGATTTCTCACTCTTGGGCTGCCAGCTTCTCCTTTCAGGGTCCCAGGAACTGGATGGGCATCACTTGGCAGAGTAGGAGTCTCTCCAGAGACTCCAGGTGTTGGCAGAGAGAAGTCTTTGATGTCCCTGGGACTTCAAACAACAGCAGGCAAGCTCTAACTCAAATCCTTGGAGAGTTCTTCACAAGAAGGAAGGCAACACAAAGTCCAGTATTTGTCCTCTAGCACAGACAGAAGCAGCAACTGCAGGATAACTCCACAAAGCACAGTCACAGGCAGGGCAGCTCTTCTTCCTCAGCTCTTTAGCTCTTCTCCAGGCAGAGGTCCCTCTTGGTTTCCAGAAGTGTTCTAAAGTCTGTGGTATTGGGTGCCCTTCTTATACCCATTTTCTCTTTGAAATAGGCCTACTTCAAAGCAGGCCAGGCCCCAGACACTTACTGGGGGGTTGGAGACTGCATTGTGTGAGGGCAGGCAAAGCCCTTTCAGATGTGAGTGACCACTCCTCTCCTCCTTGATAGCACAGATGGCTCATCAGGAAGTGCAGACTACACGCCAGCTCCCTTTGTGTAACTGTCTAGTGAGAGGTGCAACCAGCCCAACTGTCAAACTGACCCAGACAGGGAATCAACAAACAGGTAGAGTCACAAAAATGGTATAAGCATGAAAATGCTAATTTTCTAAAAGTGGCATTTTCAAACACACAATCTTCAAATCAACTTTACTAAAAGATGTATTTCTAAATTGTGAGCTCAGAGACCCCAAACTCCACTTGTCCATCCGCTCCCAAAGGGAATCTACACATTAATCAGATTTAAAGGTAGCCCCCATGTTAACCTGTGAGAGGGTCAGGCCTTGCAACAGTGAAAAATGAATTTAGCAATATTTCACTGTCAGGACATATAAAACACATTACTATATGTCCTACCTTAACCATACACTGCACCCTGCCCTTGGGGCTACCTAGGGCCTACCGTAGGGATGCCTTACATGTAAGAAAGGTGAAGGTTTAGGCCTGGCAAGTGGGTACACTTGCCAAGTCGAATTTACAGTTTAAAACTGAACACACAGACACTGCACTGGCAGGTCTGAGAAATTATTACAGGGCTACTAATGTGGATGGAACAACCAGTGCTGCAGGCCCACTAGTAGCATTTGATTTACAGGCCCTGGGCACCTCTAGTGCACTGAACTAGGGACTTACTAGTACATCAGATATGCCAATTATGGATAAGCCAATTGCATACACATTTTGTATAGGAGCACTTGCACTTTAGCACTGGTTAGCAGTGGTAAAGTGCACAGTGTAGGAAAAACAGCAAAAACAGAGTCCAGCACACATCAACAGCCTGGGAAACAGAGGCAAACAGTTAAGGGAGACCACACCAAGGATGAAGAGTCTAACACCACTGTATATTCTAACTATGCTCGAGGAGTCGCTATTCTTATCCAGAAGGGGCTACAGTGACACACAAATACGTCCTTGTGTTACATGTACGGTAGAAACATAATCATACATGGCACACTTATGAGCAGGCCTTTCACGCTGGTCGCTGTCTTTGAGCCTAATATTGATAGTCCCACCTTTTTCACAGACACCTGGCACCACTCTACCAATGCATGGCCTGCTATGGTCTTGTGGAAAGGCGATTTTAACATAGAACATGACCCTCATCTGGACTGATCCAGCGACACAAAATGGCCCCACCCTGGATGCGGCCACTCAAGTGAGTCTTACAATAGTAGTCCATGGACTTACTGACATATGGTGACGCACTCACCCCATGGATAGAGAGGGCACAGTCATAACACCTGGTCTAGAACTGACTCCTGGCTTGATACCCCGTATAATGTTCCCTGCCTGAGATCCATTGAACATCACCTGCAGACACTCTTGGCTCATGCCCTATCCTCCTTTCACTCACAATCCCTGACATGCGGCCTCGCTCCTTTACATGGCGACTCCCCACCAATGCTCCCAGTTACTTGACATTCAGAGACAAGATCAGATCAAGTATTGTAGAATATTTTCCCTTTGTTTACAATCAGAGTCCTCAGCTTCTACACTCTGAGAGGCCTTTAAGGCCTACATTTGGGGTGTATGCATTGCCAAGGAGGCTAGGGTGCTGACAGTAATTTGAATGCAACTCCCTAAGCTTGCATCTGATATTTGAGCCCTCAAGCTTGCCTTCTTCCTCACAGGGTATCTGAGCATTCTAGCCTCTATCAAGAGGCAAGAGTCAAGAGTAAGGAGGAGGCCCTGCAAAGAGACACACTATCTTGGCAAAGAGGCTACAGCCTGTGCTGCTGGCAGGGGATAGGGTGGGTGGATGCTGGCCAAAAGGCTTCACTGGCGCTGGTGATTATATCAAGGAGCTACTTGAGGACCAGCAGGTTCCCCACTCAGATCCGGAGTTCTTAAGCACAATATGGTGATCTTTCACACCAGTCTGTACACTCCCAAGATTGCACATGACCCAGCCCAATTGGATGAGTCCTTGGACATTATTACACTGCTTTTGCTTGACCACATGCATCAGCAATATCTCAGTGTCCCGTTCTCGGCCAAAGACATAGTGCAGGTGATTCGGAGCATGCCTGGAGATAAAGCGCTAGGACTGAATGACCTGACTGCTGCTGTCTATAAGGAATATGCCCAGGTTATTCCCCCTCTCCTCCTGGCAGTGTATGATGAGGCTCTAAGGCTGGTGCATTTGAGCACCCACACTGCGTGAGACAATGATTGTCACTATTCTGAAACCCAGGAAAGTTCCCATCCAGTGCCATTCCTATTACCCTCTCTCAATGATCAATGTGGATAAAAAAAAATAACTAAATTACTTGCTGCTGCTGCCTGACATCGTCCACTTTGGACTTTGTGACTAGGGGAAACACATCTCATAACCTCCACACACTATTTGCACTCCTGCACACCATAAACCCTCACCTCAAGCCAGCAGCCCTCTTGCTTGACACCACCAAGACATTGATTCCTTGGAGTGACCCTTTTTCTTATAGTTGTTGGGGCACCTGGGCCTAAGCCCTTGTTTCATCGGCTCAATCAAACTACTCTACATACTACTGTGCACCATCCTCTGTATTGATGGCAAGATCGCGGCCCCCTTTCCTATCGCCAGGGGCACCAGATAAGGTTGCCCCCTCTCAACTATCATTTTCGCCGTTGTTATGAATCACTTGGCAGCCCATCTGTGACAGCACAACCCATGCAGGGGGCTTGCCTTCCATACTAGGAGTGTCCTAGTCTCCATGTATGCAGACAATGTCACACTGTACTTGTGGGACAACATGACAACATAACCCCAGTGATCTGTGAAGTCATCTGGTTTAGTGGCCTTTCTGGCATTCACATAAATTGGTCTAAATCTCTCATTTTCTCTCTCACATCCATGACAGACTGCTTCATTCTTGAATACCCCATACAATGGGTAAATGGTTCAGTCTGCTAGTTAGGCATATCAATCAGCAGGGACATTGACGACATATAGAAAAACAATTATGGCATGACAATGACTTGGCTTTGGGTGAATGTGTCATCCTGGATCCGCTTGCGCCTCTCTATGGCAGGAAAAAGCACCATTGCAAAGATGCTCTTACTTTTTAAATTCCTTTATCTCTTCATCAATATTCCCCCGTCACTCACTGCCCACTTCTTTAAACAATTCTGCATGCAGCTTGTGACCCTCACTTGGGGTGGCAAACAACCAAGGTTCTCCTGGTAAATGCTAACTTTGAACAAGGTGGAATGTGCGCCTCGTACATGGGACTATACTAGTATTGTGCTCAAAGGCAATTTGTACACTTTTGGATACATCCACCCCCCTTCCAACTTTATCTGGTTATTGAGGCTTCCCCCACAGCCCCTCACCAGCTGACCGCCACACTATACTTGCCTGCCCGCCCCCCCAGGTCTGAAATAGACAGTGTTTCATGTACAGTCAGGGCATGGGATAGACTGCGACTCAGGGCCAGCTTGAGCATCTCCTACTTGCCTAACATTCTGCTGCATGTTCAACTGCAACTCCCAGTGGCAGACAATGAGAATGTATCCTTCCAAATGACCCAGTTGCACCTCCTCACGCTGGGTGATTTATATGGGGAAGGATGATTTCTCACATTGGAACACATAACTGCACTTCCACAATTCACTCCACCTGACATTTTCACGTACTTTAGATACAGAGCCCCACTTTGTGCCCTGCATATGACATTCCCTACCACACCTCCTAAATTTCATGCACTGGATATGATGCTGACCAGCCCCTCACTGCAGAAATTGATCATGCGCCTGTACAGGCTCATGCACAATAAGACGCCTATATGCCTCCCCATTGCGCACTCCAGTTGGACAGCTGTGTTAGCGCGTCTGACCCTATTTCGTTTCTTATCATTAGTTTATAAGGGTACGTGTTAGTGGTTTGATGGACCTTTTGACTGCGCTTAGAGTAGTTCCCACCATAAGACTCAGTTCCAATACAAATCAACAGCAATACCAATCAGTAACATCAATAATATTTGGAGTCAATAATTTCCACACACCATGACCCCTTGGCCACGAATAACCAAACCTTTATGTAAAAGGTAGAATGTTTATTCCCCTATATTAACAATGCTAATATTACGTAACTTAGTCTCAGAATCAAATGATACACATACAGAAACAATACTGGTTGACAGAATCTTCTAAATAATCTCAATTTAATCAACGCTTGGATCACTACACATTCTAGAGATACAGTACAAATCAATAGCAAGAATAACTGTGCAATAGAAATAGTATACATCTAGATTTGACAAAGAAAATACATCAACTGTTGTTAATATTTAGCAAGCATCATCAGTGAGTATCCTAACTAACCTTCTAATTAGAATGGCATATTGGGCTTCATGCACAACAATTTAGTCAACACAAATTTAGAAAAACATCTAACTATGGTTCTATCAAAATTAGCGGTTGGTACCTAAAGACAAAAGCAAATGGACATAGCAATCAGTAACATCATCTTATACATTGCTTCAGTATAGTTCAACAAGCTGCCACAGTCTTCGTCAATTGGACATCTGTTCGGTCAGCAAGGCATCGGAATTCAGCAATAAAGTTCAAGATAGAAATGTCTCAGGAATGGACATAATAGAATGTCGTTTCTCGACAACAAGGTTAGAAAAAGTTAAGCATGTCTCCTCTCGGAACGGTCAGGAAAGATATGAGTTCTCTCTGTTCAGTTTGGAAAGAATATGGCTAATGGCGTATCTCCTCTCAGTGCAGTCTGGCTAAGTTAGATTCCCTAAAACTTCTTTCCACGTTGCTATCGGTCAAAGAATTGCACGTTTACGCTTAGTCCGATGAAAGTAGAACCTCAAATCTAAGGTATTACTAAACTGTTGTTCACATGTTGATGATTGGCTCCTCTGCTCCCATTCCCATCGTTGGGCTCGTCAGGTAACAAATTTGTATCGGCTTATACTCCTGTCAGTGCATCCATTGTTAGTTTCTGGAAACATCACCTTTACACACACTAAGTTTTACAAAGTATCAATAGCTTACACAACATATTCTCGCAAGCAGTTCTCATGGGAAAGAAATCTTTCATTCTCTCTTTGAATTTTCCCTAAATAAGTTTTCCATTTTTATCTCATCCCTCCTCTAATCATTTTTCATTTTCTTTGATTTAATGACATGATTCAACTTACATATTACCCGTGTTCCAATTATACAAATCACAAAAATCGATATCTCTTGTATTATTTTCAAAATGATCTCTTTGCCAATGTTGCTGAGCCAATTTCCCACATAAGCAAATACTTTGCCAACTTTCTCCCAAACACCTGGTTCTTTCAGCTCTTTCAAATCAGCACTATTGTTAGTCAGATTAGTAAGTAAGCTTCTAATTCCTTTGCCATTATCAGGAATATATGAACAACAATGCTTTGAGTTCAGCATTTTTCAAACTCTGCCTTATTTTGCTAAAAGAATGTCTAACGCAAGGCAGTTCTGAAGAGTCATAAATCTTAGCTCAGCCATTTCTGTAGCCATTAGGATCATGGCTCCTGAAAAATGTTTCAACATGTCATCCTCAATAGTAGACAACTTTCGAATCTTTATAGAATTCAGAACAACATGTACTGAAGGAATTATTGCTCCAAATATATTACCCACTATGCTAGAAGGAGACTCTCTCTTTTGTTTAATGTGATGTAACTCAGTCATTTTGGTAATCTTTTCAAGTCCTCAAGTTGAAATATCTTTGGGAAAACTATCCCCAAGTAACATGTGCCACACCATCCTCTTGGAAGACGGTAATAGGCATTCGGACAACAGATTTAATAAATTCCAGGAATTGCTGGACTCTGTCCATTCAACATGAACGTCTATTTACTCTGAAACAAAAACACATGTCTACATTCACTCGTTCTCACAAACAATGTATCAGTACTAGATTTAGGCCTATATATACAAAGCTTTCCTATGCGTTGCGCATCTAAAGCTAACCTTCCTTTGTTTTTTATTTCACTAAAAGCATAATCATTTCTAAAAGTCCTTCTTTCAAAGCCCTTTTCTAACTTCTCCTTTAATGCCTTTCTCCTTTCATCTGTTTGATCGAAGAAGCCCTTTTCTAGTGGTTTAAGCAAGCATGTCAGATTGTTTCTATGAGCATATGTAGTGCCAAAGGTTAATGTAGGCTCAAAGAATCCTCTCACTAATTATATAGGTGGTCATTATGACCCTGGCGGTATTACAACCGCAGGGCCAAAATGACGGGAGCACCGCCAACAGGCTGGCGGTGCCTCCCGGTGTATTTTGACTGCAGCGGTAGCGCCGCGGTCGCACCGCCGGGGCCGGCGGTTTTCCACGACAATGGCCCCGGCGGATGTAATCCACCAGTCGCTGCCCAGGGGAATACGCGTCCCCGACCGCCAGCCTTTTTCTGGCGGTCTGAACCACCAGGAAAAGGCTGGCGGTATGGGGAGTCGTGGGGCCCCTGGGGGCCCCATGCGGCTTTTCACTGTCTGCTGTGCAGACAGTGAAAAGCGCGACAGGTGCAACTGCACCCGTCGTACGTCCGCAACACCGCCGGCTCCATTTGGAGCCGGCTCCTATGTTGCACCCGTGATCCCCGCTGGGCCGACGGGCGGAAACCAGGTTTCTGCCCGCCGGCCCAGCGGGGATCTCCAAATGGCCGCGGCGGGGGTCAGAGCTTGGCGGGCGGCATGACCCCCATAGTGTTCTGCTTACCTACTCTATTAAGGTACTTAATTATGGGGTAAAAAAAAAACACTACATCATAATTGGAATAGAAATACTGGATGTACTCCTGGTTGTAGAACCTTGTTAGTAACAGACTACAACTTATCCCATAAGTGAGAGGCAAACTATGATAGGTAACTCCTTCTTCGACTACGGAAGGAATAAGCGTGCAATTCAGGCATCTATCATCTCAACGTGCTCACTCAACAAGCGATAGAAAACTTTAGAAGAAAGCTCTCCTTGTGCATTATCTACGTGCAGATACTTCTCATCTAACCTAAACTTCTCTATTTCTGTGAGTTCGGTAGTTGTCTCTGAAGCTAAGTTATAGTTGGCTTTACTCTTGTCAAGAACAGTCATTCCCACAATCAATACTAGACACAATATCATTCATACAATCGCCAAACCAATACTCAAGTATTTACATCACCTATTCTTTCACCCTGCTGGTTACTCTGGATCTGTAAAGAATCAGAAAGAAGAGAAAAATAATAAGCACACAGCAAAAACAAAAAACAAAATCTTCAATCTTCTTCAGCAAATATTTACAGATTTCAGTCTTATTTCCAAGATCCTTTTGTCAAAATCGGTAAGGTTGTCAAAAATCAGTTCAGCAGCTTGTCAAATCAGGTTATATTGTGGAATCAGGTTATCAAAAGTCGTTTCCGGTCACTTTCAATAGTCTCTTTTTCTTCTTTGCACTTCTCTCAGCGAATAGTTTCAACAGTTCAGTTTATTGGTTTCCCTCAAGTGCCAAAATATTGACGTGGAATGTCTCGATCAAAACAAAAAGACAAAAATTACCTTTGCCATTCACTTGTTGTTGCATACACCCATTCAGGACCAGCATACCTTTGACTTGCAATTCTCTTTCAGCTTTCGATCTCCATTCACCTCTCCTTCACTTGAATCTTCTCTCCTTGTCGTATCTACTTCCTCCTCAATAGTCGTCACTGTAATTGCTTCTTTTCTCTTTGCTTGTGACTCCAGCCACTTATTTCGTTTCAGTGGACTTTTTGTTAATGCTCTCTTCAGTATCAAACTTGTGACCTCTTCTTGCTCTGCAGAACTTTCTCTTGATGGAGCTGCAACTGGTTAAGGAGGAGTCAGACTGTAGTAGCTTTGATCCGCCTCAACTCCTTCCCCCTCGGAGTCTGTTGTTTGCTTTGTTTGTCTCTCAAGATTGTCTACTTCTGGCTAGACTCTCCTGCTTCCTCATTTGAGATTGGTTCACTTTCCAGTAGGTCTTCTACTTAGTCTCTCATAAGAGCGGCTGAACTGCTTTCAATTTGCTCAGATCTGGTCTCAGTTCCTCTTTCTCCCCTTTCCGGCTTTTGGGTTGGTCTGGTCGCTGTTGCTACTCTCAGCAACTCTTCTTCATTGTCCAAAGGACATGGCGCTTTCATCGTATGGCTTGCATGGATCCAGTTCAAAACTCCAGCTCACTTCACAGCTGTGGTAGTGATCAGAACTATCTGGTAAGGGCCTTTCCACATAGGCTCCAAACATGTCTTCCTCATGTGCTTTCTGATCACAACCCAGTCACCTGCTCTCAGGTTGTGTCCTTGATCTTGAGACGGTTGCAGTGTGGTGGTTTCCACCTAATGAGAGAAAGAGCGAACCACATCAGCCAGACCCTTGCAATAGTCCAACATTATATAATTTGTTATGTTCACAAGACCATTTGCAGGAACCGCTGGCAACCTCATTGCTCGGCCCATGAGGATCTCATGCAGTGAGGGTCCTGTCTTCCTGTCGGGGGTGTTTTTCATTGTCATCAGGACTAACAGTAGTGTGTCAGGCCATTTCAGATTTGTGGACACACACATTTTAGCCATTCTTAATTTCAAGGTACAATTCATCTGTTCCACAAGCCCTGATGCTTCAGGGCGGTAGCTACATTGCAAGTACCAATTGACCTTCTTCTGAAATCCACAGCTCATCCTGACACTGTACACATTTCATTTTGGCCCATGACCTTTTCTCCTCCCTATCAACATTATTTGGCAGTGTTTTAAGCTCTTCCAAGGTATCTATAACATGTAATGCATAACTCAGACATGTCTCATCTACCTCAAATAACAATTCACACTTATTCTTAAACGATATACAGTTAAATGCGCAAAACCTTGCAACTTGATCCTCATATCCATTTCCCATTCAATCAATCAATCAATCATGGTATTTATAAAGCGCGCTATGTACCCGTCAGGGTTTCGAGGCGCTGAGGGGGGGTGGGGGGGGGGAGCGCTGCTGGATTAGCGGTCGAAGAGCCAGGTCTTGAGGAGCCTTCTGAATGTGAGGAGGTCCTGGGTCTGGCGAAGAGATGTGGGGAGAGAGTTCCAGGTCTTGGCGGCGAGGAAGGAGAAGGATCTGCCGCCGGATGTCTTGCGCTGGATTCGGGGTACGATGGCGAGGGCGAGGTTGGCGGATCGGAGTTGACGTGTTGGAGTGTAGAAGTTGAGTCTGGTGTTGAGGTAGGAGGGTCCGGTGTTGTGAAGTGCCTTGTGAGCGTGGGTCAGGAGTTTGAAGGTTATCCTCTTGTCTACCGGGAGCCAGTGGAGTTCCTTTAGGTGAGGGGAGATGTGACTTCGGCGGGGTATGTTGAGGATCAGTCGGGCGGAGGACACAAAATTATGTGATTTCAGATGTGCACTGCATTTCACCATGGCAATCTTTTCAGGTTTTTGAATAGCTTGCAACAACTCCGGAATTCTCTCACCATTTCTTACTGGTGAACCAGAAGAGGTCAGGAAACCTCTCTGTGGCCACAAGTGACAAAAATCATGCACTATTCCAAATCCATACTGGCTATCCATATAGGTGGTAACTTTAAGCTGTGCAAAAACATGGCACGCTCTAGTAAGTGCTACCAGATCTGCTGCTTGTGCAGGTTATACTCCTCGAAGCCAGGACACCTCAAGTATACCAGAAATTGTGCACACAGCATATCCTGCTCTCAGTATTCCCGTATTGTCCCTTAGACAGTAACCATAAACAAAGATAATTTGGTCTTTCTCTTCCTATCGGGTGTCTCTGATATCTGGTCTCAGTTTTGTGTACAGATCAGTTACTTCAAGGCAATTATGCTCAATATCTTAAATTTTTTCAATTTCAACATTTTCATTTGGGAGTAAGGTTGCTGGGTTAAGCACTGTACACCTTTTCAATGACACCTTTGGGGATCCCAGGATGTTGGTCTCATAGTGAGTCAGCCTTGCACCTGTTAGGTACTGCGTCTTGGTTTATGTAAGTAAAACTTCAATGGAGTGAGGGACCATAATAGTCAGGGGATGTCCCATCACAATACCCTTACACTGTGCTAGGCTCTGTCCAACCACAGTGACTTGAATGCAAACACCCTGATAAACCTGCTGCAACCGGGTCCAAAGTAGCTGAAAAATATGCTACTGGGTGGTTTGCACCACCATGGACTTGAGTCAAGAGAGACAAAGAACATGCATCATGCTCATTATAGAACAACGTAAAGGGTTTTGTGTAGCCAGGGGTTTGCACAAACTCTCTCTCAATTCAGAAAATGCTTTCATACAGGCCTGATCTAACACCAGGGGATCAGTAACTTCTTTGTGAGTCAGCTTCTGCAGTGGCTTTGAAATGACTGAAAAGTTGGGAAGCCACTGGCGACAATAGCCTACCATCCCCAAAAACATCCTGACATCTCTCTGTGTGGCTGGGGGACTCATCTGCAATATGGCTATGACCCTTTTTCTGGATATTTTCCCAATTCTCTTCTAAATCTGGTGACCCAAATATTTCCATTCTTTCTGATACTATTGTAATTTCATTGGGGACACTTTATTGCCATTCTTTCCTAAATGATTCAGTAAGGCAATTGTGTCATATTTGCACTCTTACTTTGTTTTGGATGCAACCAACAAATTATCAATGTACTGTCCCATTGTTGATTGGAAAGGCATTTCCAATGACTTCAGGTTCTTTTTCAAGATCTGGTTGAATATGGAGGCTGATTCTGAAAACCCTTGAGGAATTCTACACAAACAGTAGATTCGATCTAAAAATTTTAAACAGAAGAGAAATTTACTATCCTCATAAAGAGACACAGAAAAGAATGCGTCTGACAAGTCTATAACAGTCATCCATTCAGAATCACATGGAATCTGAAACAAAATCACTGCTGGATTTGGACCTACGGGACAACATTTAATCACAATGTAATTTATTTTTCTCAAATCTTGAACAATTCGAACTTTCCCACACGACTTTCTTAATCCCATTATCAGTGAATTACATGGACTGCTCAACACCTCTTTCAAAACCCCTTGGTTCACAAATTCTGCAATTATGGGAGCAACCTTTTCAATGATGGCTCATCAGGAAGTGCAGACTACACGCCAGCTCCCTTTGTGTAACTGTCTAGTGAGAGGTGCAACCAGCCCAACTGTCAAACTGACCCAGACAGGGAATCAACAAACAGGTAGAGTCACAAAAATGGTATAAGCATGAAAATGCTAATTTTCTAAAAGTGGCATTTTCAAACACACAATCTTCAAATCAACTTTACTAAAAGATGTATTTCTAAATTGTGAGCTCAGAGACCCCAAACTCCACTTGTCCATCCGCTCCCAAAGGGAATCTACACATTAATCAGATTTAAAGGTAGCCCCCATGTTAACCTGTGAGAGGGTCAGGCCTTGCAACAGTGAAAAATGAATTTAGCAATATTTCACTGTCAGGACATATAAAACACATTACTATATGTCCTACCTTAACCATACACTGCACCCTGCCCTTGGGGCTACCTAGGGCCTACCGTAGGGATGCCTTACATGTAAGAAAGGGGAAGGTTTAGGCCTGGCAAGTGGGTACACTTGCCAAGTCGAATTTACAGTTTAAAACTGAACACACAGACACTGCACTGGCAGGTCTGAGAAATTATTACAGGGCTACTAATGTGGATGGAACAACCAGTGCTGCAGGCCCACTAGTAGCATTTGATTTACAGGCCCTGGGCACCTCTAGTGCACTGAACTAGGGACTTACTAGTACATCAGATATGCCAATTATGGATAAGCCAATTGCATACACATTTTGTATAGGAGCACTTGCACTTTAGCACTGGTTAGCAGTGGTAAAGTGCACAGTGTAGGAAAAACAGCAAAAACAGAGTCCAGCACACATCAACAGCCTGGGAAACAGAGGCAAACAGTTAAGGGAGACCACACCAAGGATGAAGAGTCTAACACCACTGTATATTCTAACTATGCTCGAGGAGTCGCTATTCTTATCCAGAAGGGGCTACAGTGACACACAAATACGTCCTTGTGTTACATGTACGGTAGAAACATAATCATACATGGCACACTTATGAGCAGGCCTTTCACGCTGGTCGCTGTCTTTGAGCCTAATATTGATAGTCCCACCTTTTTCACAGACACCTGGCACCACTCTACCAATGCATGGCCTGCTATGGTCTTGTGGAAAGGCGATTTTAACATAGAACATGACCCTCATCTGGACTGATCCAGCGACACAAAATGGCCCCACCCTGGATGCGGCCACTCAAGTGAGTCTTACAATAGTAGTCCATGGACTTACTGACATATGGTGACGCACTCACCCCATGGATAGAGAGGGCACAGTCATAACACCTGGTCTAGAACTGACTCCTGGCTTGATACCCCGTATAATGTTCCCTGCCTGAGATCCATTGAACATCACCTGCAGACACTCTTGGCTCATGCCCTATCCTCCTTTCACTCACAATCCCTGACATGCGGCCTCGCTCCTTTACATGGCGACTCCCCACCAATGCTCCCAGTTACTTGACATTCAGAGACAAGATCAGATCAAGTATTGTAGAATATTTTCCCTTTGTTTACAATCAGAGTCCTCAGCTTCTACACTCTGAGAGGCCTTTAAGGCCTACATTTGGGGTGTATGCATTGCCAAGGAGGCTAGGGTGCTGACAGTAATTTGAATGCAACTCCCTAAGCTTGCATCTGATATTTGAGCCCTCAAGCTTGCCTTCTTCCTCACAGGGTATCTGAGCATTCTAGCCTCTATCAAGAGGCAAGAGTCAAGAGTAAGGAGGAGGCCCTGCAAAGAGACACACTATCTTGGCAAAGAGGCTACAGCCTGTGCTGCTGGCAGGGGATAGGGTGGGTGGATGCTGGCCAAACGGCTTCACTGGCGCTGGTGATTATATCAAGGAGCTACTTGAGGACCAGCAGGTTCCCCACTCAGATCCGGAGTTCTTAAGCACAATATGGTGATCTTTCACACCAGTCTGTACACTCCCAAGATTGCACATGACCCAGCCCAATTGGATGAGTCCTTGGACATTATTACACTGCTTTTGCTTGACCACATGCATCAGCAATATCTCAGTGTCCCGTTCTCGGCCAAAGACATAGTGCAGGTGATTCGGAGCATGCCTGGAGATAAAGCGCTAGGACTGAATGACCTGACTGCTGCTGTCTATAAGGAATATGCCCAGGTTATTCCCCCTCTCCTCCTGGCAGTGTATGATGAGGCTCTAAGGCTGGTGCATTTGAGCACCCACACTGCGTGAGACAATGATTGTCACTATTCTGAAACCCAGGAAAGTTCCCATCCAGTGCCATTCCTATTACCCTCTCTCAATGATCAATGTGGATAAAAAAAAATAACTAAATTACTTGCTGCTGCTGCCTGACATCGTCCACTTTGGACTTTGTGACTAGGGGAAACACATCTCATAACCTCCACACACTATTTGCACTCCTGCACACCATAAACCCTCACCTCAAGCCAGCAGCCCTCTTGCTTGACACCACCAAGACATTGATTCCTTGGAGTGACCCTTTTTCTTATAGTTGTTGGGGCACCTGGGCCTAAGCCCTTGTTTCATCGGCTCAATCAAACTACTCTACATACTACTGTGCACCATCCTCTGTATTGATGGCAAGATCGCGGCCCCCTTTCCTATCGCCAGGGGCACCAGATAAGGTTGCCCCCTCTCAACTATCATTTTCGCCGTTGTTATGAATCACTTGGCAGCCCATCTGTGACAGCACAACCCATGCAGGGGGCTTGCCTTCCATACTAGGAGTGTCCTAGTCTCCATGTATGCAGACAATGTCACACTGTACTTGTGGGACAACATGACAACATAACCCCAGTGATCTGTGAAGTCATCTGGTTTAGTGGCCTTTCTGGCATTCACATAAACTGGTCTAAATCTCTCATTTTCTCTCTCACATCCATGACAGACTGCTTCATTCTTGAATACCCCATACAATGGGTAAATGGTTCAGTCTGCTAGTTAGGCATATCAATCAGCAGGGACATTGACGACATATAGAAAAACAATTATGGCATGACAATGACTTGGCTTTGGGTGAATGTGTCATCCTGGATCCGCTTGCGCCTCTCTATGGCAGGAAAAAGCACCATTGCAAAGATGCTCTTTCTTTTTAATTTCCTTTATCTCTTCATCAATATTCCCCCGTCACTCACTGCCCACTTCTTTAAACAATTCTGCATGCAGCTTGTGACCCTCACTTGGGGTGGCAAACAACCAAGGTTCTCCTGGTAAATGCTAACTTTGAACAAGGTGGAATGTGCGCCTCGTACATGGGACTATACTAGTATTGTGCTCAAAGGCAATTTGTACACTTTTGGATACATCCACCCCCCTTCCAACTTTATCTGGTTATTGAGGCTTCCCCCACAGCCCCTCACCAGCTGACCGCCACACTATACTTGCCTGCCCGCCCCCCCAGGTCTGAAATAGACAGTGTTTCATGTACAGTCAGGGCATGGGATAGACTGCGACTCAGGGCCAGCTTGAGCATCTCCTACTTGCCTAACATTCTGCTGCATGTTCAACTGCAACTCCCAGTGGCAGACAATGAGAATGTATCCTTCCAAATGACCCAGTTGCACCTCCTCACGCTGGGTGATTTATATGGGGAAGGATGATTTCTCACATTGGAACACATAACTGCACTTCCACAATTCACTCCACCTGACATTTTCACGTACTTTAGATACAGAGCCCCACTTTGTGCCCTGCATATGACATTCCCTACCACACCTCCTAAATTTCATGCACTGGATATGATGCTGACCAGCCCCTCACTGCAGAAATTGATCATGCGCCTGTACAGGCTCATGCACAATAAGACGCCTATATGCCTCCCCATTGCGCACTCCAGTTGGACAGCTGTGTTAGCGCGTCTGACCCTATTTCGTTTCTTATCATTAGTTTATAAGGGTACGTGTTAGTGGTTTGATGGACCTTTTGACTGCGCTTAGAGTAGTTCCCACCATAAGACTCAGTTCCAATACAAATCAACAGCAATACCAATCAGTAACATCAATAATATTTGGAGTCAATAATTTCCACACACCATGACCCCTTGGCCACGAATAACCAAACCTTTATGTAAAAGGTAGAATGTTTATTCCCCTATATTAACAATGCTAATATTACGTAACTTAGTCTCAGAATCAAATGATACACATACAGAAACAATACTGGTTGACAGAATCTTCTAAATAATCTCAATTTAATCAACGCTTGGATCACTACACATTCTAGAGATACAGTACAAATCAATAGCAAGAATAACTGTGCAATAGAAATAGCATACATCTAGATTTGACAAAGAAAATACATCAACTGTTGTTAATATTTAGCAAGCATCATCAGTGAGTATCCTAACTAACCTTCTAATTAGAATGGCATATTGGGCTTCATGCACAACAATTTAGTCAACACAAATTTAGAAAAACATCTAACTATGGTTCTATCAAAATTAGCGGTTGGTACCTAAAGACAAAAGCAAATGGACATAGCAATCAGTAACATCATCTTATACATTGCTTCAGTATAGTTCAACAAGCTGCCACAGTCTTCGTCAATTGGACATCTGTTCGGTCAGCAAGGCATCGGAATTCAGCAATAAAGTTCAAGATAGAAATGTCTCAGGAATGGACATAATAGAATGTCGTTTCTCGACAACAAGGTTAGAAAAAGTTAAGCATGTCTCCTCTCGGAACGGTCAGGAAAGATATGAGTTCTCTCTGTTCAGTTTGGAAAGAATATGGCTAATGGCGTATCTCCTCTCAGTGCAGTCTGGCTAAGTTAGATTCCCTAAAACTTCTTTCCACGTTGCTATCGGTCAAAGAATTGCACGTTTACGCTTAGTCCGATGAAAGTAGAACCTCAAATCTAAGGTATTACTAAACTGTTGTTCACATGTTGATGATTGGCTCCTCTGCTCCCATTCCCATCGTTGGGCTCGTCAGGTAACAAATTTGTATCGGCTTATACTCCTGTCAGTGCATCCATTGTTAGTTTCTGGAAACATCACCTTTACACACACTAAGTTTTACAAAGTATCAATAGCTTACACAACATATTCTCGCAAGCAGTTCTCATGGGAAAGAAATCTTTCATTCTCTCTTTGAATTTTCCCTAAATAAGTTTTCCATTTTTATCTCATCCCTCCTCTAATCATTTTTCATTTTCTTTGATTTAATGACATGATTCAACTTACATATTACCCGTGTTCCAATTATACAAATCACAAAAATCGATATCTCTTGTATTATTTTCAAAATGATCTCTTTGCCAATGTTGCTGAGCCAATTTCCCACATAAGCAAATACTTTGCCAACTTTCTCCCAAACACCTGGTTCTTTCAGCTCTTTCAAATCAGCACTATTGTTAGTCAGATTAGTAAGTAAGCTTCTAATTCCTTTGCCATTATCAGGAATATATGAACAACAATGCTTTGAGTTCAGCATTTTTCAAACTCTGCCTTATTTTGCTAAAAGAATGTCTAATGCAAGGCAGTTCTGAAGAGTCATAAATCTTAGCTCAGCCATTTCTGTAGCCATTAGGATCATGGCTCCTGAAAAATGTTTCAACATGTCATCCTCAATAGTAGACAACTTTCGAATCTTTATAGAATTCAGAACAACATGTACTGAAGGAATTATTGCTCCAAATATATTACCCACTATGCTAGAAGGAGACTCTCTCTTTTGTTTAATGTGATGTAACTCAGTCATTTTGGTAATCTTTTCAAGTCCTCAAGTTGAAATATCTTTGGGAAAACTATCCCGAAGTAACATGTGCCACACCATCCTCTTGGAAGACGGTAATAGGCATTCGGACAACAGATTTAATAAATTCCAGGAATTGCTGGACTCTGTCCATTCAACATGAACGTCTATTTACTCTGAAACAAAAACACATGTCTACATTCACTCGTTCTCACAAACAATGTATCAGTACTAGATTTAGGCCTATATATACAAAGCTTTCCTATGCGTTGCGCATCTAAAGCTAACCTTCCTTTGTTTTTTATTTCACTAAAAGCATAATCATTTCTAAAAGTCCTTCTTTCAAAGCCCTTTTCTAACTTCTCCTTTAATGCCTTTCTCCTTTCATCTGTTTGATCGAAGAAGCCCTTTTCTAGTGGTTTAAGCAAGCATGTCAGATTGTTTCTATGAGCATATGTAGTGCCAAAGGTTAATGTAGGCTCAAAGAATCCTCTCACTAATTATATAGGTGGTCATTATGACCCTGGCGGTATTACAACCGCAGGGCCAAAATGACGGGAGCACCGCCAACAGGCTGGCGGTGCCTCCCGGTGTATTTTGACTGCAGCGGTAGCGCCGCGGTCGCACCGCCGGGGCCGGCGGTTTTCCACGACAATGGCCCCGGCGGATGTAATCCACCAGTCGCTGCCCAGGGGAATACGCGTCCCCGACCGCCAGCCTTTTTCTGGCGGTCTGAACCACCAGGAAAAGGCTGGCGGTATGGGGAGTCGTGGGGCCCCTGGGGGCCCCATGCGGCTTTTCACTGTCTGCTGTGCAGACAGTGAAAAGCGCGACAGGTGCAACTGCACCCGTCGTACGTCCGCAACACCGCCGGCTCCATTTGGAGCCGGCTCCTATGTTGCACCCGTGATCCCCGCTGGGCCGACGGGCGGAAACCAGGTTTCTGCCCGCCGGCCCAGCGGGGATCTCCAAATGGCCACGGCGGGGGTCAGAGCTTGGCGGGCGGCATGACCCCCATAGTGTTCTGCTTACCTACTCTATTAAGGTACTTAATTATGGGGTAAAAAAAAAACACTACATCATAATTGGAATAGAAATACTGGATGTACTCCTGGTTGTAGAACCTTGTTAGTAACAGACTACAACTTATCCCATAAGTGAGAGGCAAACTATGATAGGTAACTCCTTCTTCGACTACGGAAGGAATAAGCGTGCAATTCAGGCATCTATCATCTCAACGTGCTCACTCAACAAGCGATAGAAAACTTTAGAAGAAAGCTCTCCTTGTGCATTATCTACGTGCAGATACTTCTCATCTAACCTAAACTTCTCTATTTCTGTGAGTTCGGTAGTTGTCTCTGAAGCTAAGTTACAGTTGGCTTTACTCTTGTCAAGAACAGTCATTCCCACAATCAATACTAGACACAATATCATTCATACAATCGCCAAACCAATACTCAAGTATTTACATCACCTATTCTTTCACCCTGCTGGTTACTCTGGATCTGTAAAGAATCAGAAAGAAGAGAAAAATAATAAGCACACAGCAAAAACAAAAAACAAAATCTTCAATCTTCTTCAGCAAATATTTACAGATTTCAGTCTTATTTCCAAGATCCTTTTGTCAAAATCGGTAAGGTTGTCAAAAATCAGTTCAGCAGCTTGTCAAATCAGGTTATATTGTGGAATCAGGTTATCAAAAGTCGTTTCCGGTCACTTTCAATAGTCTCTTTTTCTTCTTTGCACTTCTCTCAGCGAATAGTTTCAACAGTTCAGTTTATTGGTTTCCCTCAAGTGCCAAAATATTGACGTGGAATGTCTCGATCAAAACAAAAAGACAAAAATTACCTTTGCCATTCACTTGTTGTTGCATACACCCATTCAGGACCAGCATACCTTTGACTTGCAATTCTCTTTCAGCTTTCGATCTCCATTCACCTCTCCTTCACTTGAATCTTCTCTCCTTGTCGTATCTACTTCCTCCTCAATAGTCGTCACTGTAATTGCTTCTTTTCTCTTTGCTTGTGACTCCAGCCACTTATTTCGTTTCAGTGGACTTTTTGTTAATGCTCTCTTCAGTATCAAACTTGTGACCTCTTCTTGCTCTGCAGAACTTTCTCTTGATGGAGCTGCAACTGGTTAAGGAGGAGTCAGACTGTAGTAGCTTTGATCCGCCTCAACTCCTTCCCCCTCGGAGTCTGTTGTTTGCTTTGTTTGTCTCTCAAGATTGTCTACTTCTGGCTAGACTCTCCTGCTTCCTCATTTGAGATTGGTTCACTTTCCAGTAGGTCTTCTACTTAGTCTCTCATAAGAGCGGCTGAACTGCTTTCAATTTGCTCAGATATGGTCTCAGTTCCTCTTTCTCCCCTTTCCGGCTTTTGGGTTGGTCTGGTCGCTGTTGCTACTCTCAGCAACTCTTCTTCATTGTCCAAAGGACATGGCGCTTTCATCGTATGGCTTGCATGGATCCAGTTCAAAACTCCAGCTCACTTCACAGCTGTGGTAGTGATCAGAACTATCTGGTAAGGGCCTTTCCACATAGGCTCCAAACATGTCTTCCTCATGTGCTTTCTGATCACAACCCAGTCACCTGCTCTCAGGTTGTGTCCTTGATCTTGAGACGGTTGCAGTGTGGTGGTTTCCACCTAATGAGAGAAAGAGCGAACCACATCAGCCAGACCCTTGCAATAGTCCAACATTATATAATTTGTTATGTTCACAAGACCATTTGCAGGAACCGCTGGCAACCTCATTGCTCGGCCCATGAGGATCTCATGCAGTCAGGGTCCTGTCTTCCTGTCGGGGGTGTTTTTCATTGTCATCAGGACTAACAGTAGTGTGTCAGGCCATTTCAGATTCGTGGACACACACATTTTAGCCATTCTTAATTTCAAGGTACAATTCATCTGTTCCACAAGCCCTGATGCTTCAGGGCGGTAGCTACATTGCAAGTACCAATTGACCTTCTTCTGAAATCCACAGCTCATCCTGACACTGTACACATTTCATTTTGGCCCATGACCTTTTCTCCTCCCTATCAACATTATTTGGCAGTGTTTTAAGCTCTTCCAAGGTATCTATAACATGTAATGCATAACTCAGACATGTCTCATCTTCCTCAAATAACAATTCACACTTATTCTTAAACGATATACAGTTAAATGCGCAAAACCTTGCAACTTGATCCTCATATCCATTTCCCATTCAATCAATCAATCAATCATGGTATTTATAAAGCGCGCTATGTACCCGTCAGGGTTTCGAGGCGCTGAGGGGGGGGGGGGGGAGCGCTGCTGAATTAGCGGTCGAAGAGCCAGGTCTTGAGGAGCCTTCTGAATGTGAGGAGGTCCTGGGTCTGGCGAAGAGATGTGGGGAGAGAGTTCCAGGTCTTGGCGGCGAGGAAGGAGAAGGATCTGCCGCCGGATGTCTTGCGCTGGATTCGGGGTACGATGGCGAGGGCGAGGTTGGCGGATCGGAGTTGACGTGTTGGAGTGTAGAAGTTGAGTCTGGTGTTGAGGTAGGAGGGTCCGGTGTTGTGAAGTGCCTTGTGAGCGTGGGTCAGGAGTTTGAAGGTTATCCTCTTGTCTACCGGGAGCCAGTGGAGTTCCTTTAGGTGAGGGGAGATGTGACTTCGGCGAGGTATGTTGAGGATCAGTCGGGCGGAGGACACAAAATTATGTGATTTCAGATGTGCACTGCATTTCACCATGGCAATCTTTTCAGGTTTTTGAATAGCTTGCAACAACTCCGGAATTCTCTCACCATTTCTTACTGGTGAACCAGAAGAGGTCAGGAAACCTCTCTGTGGCCACAAGTGACAAAAATCATGCACTATTCCAAATCCATACTGGCTATCCATATAGGTGGTAACTTTAAGCTGTGCAAAAACATGGCACGCTCTAGTAAGTGCTACCAGATCTGCTGCTTGTGCAGGTTATACTCCTCGAAGCCAGGACACCTCAAGTATACCAGAAATTGTGCACACAGCATATCCTGCTCTCAGTATTCCCGTATTGTCCCTTAGACAGTAACCATAAACAAAGATAATTTGGTCTCTCTCTTCCTATCGGGTGTCTCTGATATCTGGTCTCAGTTTTGTGTACAGATCAGTTACTTCAAGGCAATTATGCTCAATATCTTAAATTTTTTCAATTTCAACATTTTCATTTGGGAGTAAGGTTGCTGGGTTAAGCACTGTACACCTTTTCAATGACACCTTTGGGGATCCCAGGATGTTGGTCTCATAGTGAGTCAGCCTTGCACCTGTTAGGTACTGCGTCTTGGTTTATGTAAGTAAAACTTCAATGGAGTGAGGGACCATAATAGTCAGGGGATGTCCCATCACAATACCCTTACACTGTGCTAGGCTCTGTCCAACCACAGTGACTTGAATGCAAACACCCTGATAAACCTGCTGCAACCGGGTCCAAAGTAGCTGAAAAATATGCTACTGGGTGGTTTGCACCACCATGGACTTGAGTCAAGAGAGACAAAGAACATGCATCATGCTCATTATAGAACAACGTAAAGGGTTTTGTGTAGCCAGGGGTTTGCACAAACTCTCTCTCAATTCAGAAAATGCTTTCATACAGGCCTGATCTAACACCAGGGGATCAGTAACTTCTTTGTGAGTCAGCTTCTGCAGTGGCTTTGAAATGACTGAAAAGTTGGGAAGCCACTGGCGACAATAGCCTACCATCCCCAAAAACATCCTGACATCTCTCTGTGTGGCTGGGGGACTCATCTGCAATATGGCTATGACCCTTTTTCTGGATATTTTCCCAATTCTCTTCTAAATCTGGTGACCCAAATATTTCAATTCTTTCTGATACTATTGTAATTTCATTGGGGACACTTTATTGCCATTCTTTCCTAAATGATTCAGTAAGGCAATTGTGTCATATTTGCACTCTTACTTTGTTTTGGATGCAACCAACAAATTATCAATGTACTGTCCCATTGTTGATTGGAAAAGCATTTCCAATGACTTCAGGTTCTTTTTCAAGATCTGGTTGAATATGGAGGCTGATTCTGAAAACCCTTGAGGAATTCTACACAAACAGTAGATTCGATCTAAAAATTTTAAACAGAAGAGAAATTTACTATCCTCATGAAGAGACACAGAAAAGAATGCGTCTGACAAGTCTATAACAGTCATCCATTCAGAATCACATGGAATCTGAAACAAAATCACTGCTGGATTTGGACCTACGGGACAACATTTAATCACAATGTAATTTATTTTTCTCAAATCTTGAACAATTCGAACTTTCCCACACGACTTTCTTAATCCCATTATCAGTGAATTACATGGACTGCTCAACACCTCTTTCAAAACCCCTTGGTTCACAAATTCTGCAATTATGGGAGCAACCTTTTCAATGATGTCCTGTGTCTTGTGGTACTGGGGAATTTGGGGAAAAATTACATTTGGCTTTATTGGGACCTTAACTGGCTCCACTCGTTTTATCAGACCAGTGTTTTTTCCTGTCAAGTCCCACACTTTCTCTTCAACTGTTCCTTGTAAATCATAAGGAAGATGCTTTACTGTGAAAACTGGAAAGAACTAATCAATGGGTACTCCTCAATTATGGTTTTACAGTCGTTCTCTGGAGTTGGGTCATTTTCATCATCACTGTTCGTCTGTATTTCAGTTCCATCATTTGAGCAAGTAATTGAACATCTTGTTTTATACAACAAGTCTCTTCCCAGTAGGGATACCGGACTTCAGTCACAAGCTACAAATTTGTGTAATCCCTTAAAGTTGCCATTTTAACCTGAACTGGTTCAGTAATTGGGTTGGCCAAATACTGATTTGCTACTCCTACAATCTGGACTGTTTTTCCTGAGAGGGGCAAGTTTGGAACTTCTGGAGTTCTTACTGTAGAGCGTGTAGCTCCTGTGTCAACCAAGAACAAAACTTCGTGACCCAGTACTTTCCCCTTCACATATGGGCCTTTCTGATCTACCTCTAAGGAAGCTGCAAGCACACATTCTTCTTCATCCGAACTTTCACTCACCCAATCATTGTTTATTCCATTCTCACTGTGTAACAGGAATTGGTGTACTGTGTTGTTCCTCTGGTTAAACCTTTGACCAGTGACCTGTTGAGGAAGCTTTACCTGCTACTGCTCCATTGGGGTTTGAGGTATTTGGATTTGCTGTCTAGGTACCATTTGAACCTGTTGTTGTATTGGCTGTAACTGAGCTATCTGCATGCGTGGCATTTGCACCTGCTGCATGGGCTTAAAATTTTGCATTTGATTCACATTACTTTGAACATCTGGATTATGACCCCTCATTCTTGGTCCTCTCATGTTTTGGAACAAATTGATGTCACTTGTTGGCTGAACAGCACCTTCCTGTACCAACATCGGACACTCCCGCTTCCAATGCCCTATTCCTCCGCAAGCGTGACATGGCAACAATCTCTTCATTCCCTGCACGTCATTATGAACCACTACTGTACCCAAATCGGGACTACCGTTTCCGTTTTCAAATCCTCTGGGACCTCTACCTCTCGCCTGATTTTGAAATATCACATTTCCCTGCTGCTGCAGGAAAAATTCCCTGCATCTCTGTTTGTGCCACTTTAATCTGCATCACCATTGCCTTTTCTTTCAACATTCTCTGCTTCAAATCAATCTCATCACTACAGTACTTTGCAAATTGTAATACCTCATCAATCGGATTCGCTTGCCAGCAAATCAAATGACTCTTAATCATCTGGCTAATTTCAGGTCTCAATCCTTCCACAAATCAGAACACAAAATGAATCCTGTCTTTCGGCTCAATTGTTTCTGTACCACTGTAATGTTTAAACGCCTGCAACAATCTCTCATAATATGCATGTATAGACTTCTTAGTTACCTGGGCTGTCCTGTCTATTCTCTGCCAGTCAATGTTCTTAGGTGAAATTCTGGTTTTCAAAAATTAAATCACTTTATAATAGAATTTCATCACCTTGGGAGATAATGCACTTGTAATTGGGTCTCTCTCTGGTTCCTTTGTCGGGCAATCTATGCTCCTTTTGCATTCAATCTATAAATCTGCTGGAACTACTATCTCTAACAGGGTGTTCAAGTCTCCCCACAGGCATTTTGCAAGTTTCACAAACCTGTCTGTCTGCTGGTACCATTCCACTGGCTTTTCCCTCTACCTTGGGTAATCATTTGTAAAGGACAGTATGTCACTTCTGCTCCAAGGGACATGGACAAAATTCCCTCCTGGAATCTCTCTAATTGGTAGACTTTGTACCGGATCCTCAACCTGCTGCACAATTCTCAGTATGATTTGTAGAATCACTTTTCTTCTTGTCTCTTTTCTTCACCCATCTGCCTTCTGATTTGTCTAATGCTCCCCATGTCTGGACTCTATGGAGTAACTCTCTAAATTGTGCTTTCATTCCTGCAGATCTCATGTGTTCTGAATCTTTTGAGTCAAAATCTAACCTGTAACTCCTCTTCAAGTATTTTTGTTTTCTCAATTTCTATGCCATATTTCTCTGCTAAGTCTGCTTGCCTTTGATGCACCTCGCTCACTTCCCTTGTAATTTGCAGACACCAGTATCTCAGTTCTGCTTCTGTGTAGGATTCGAGTCTGTTTACGCCCACAGTTCCTTCAATAAGTTCACCCGCTTCCATCCCTAGTCTAGTATAGTTCAAGTACTCTTCTCCCCTAGGAGTATTTTGTGGGCTGTTCAGCTTCTATGACCATTCTGTCAGTTGCTGGGCTGTCATTTACCAACGGTTGTACAGTTAGTTTTGGAGACTACAGTGTCAGTAACTTCAGGCTATGACTGATGTTTGACACTGTTCCAGTATTCAGAGGAACTTCGAAAGGACTGAGGTTCAACAATGATCTTTTCCATCAAAGGTCTGTTCCACAGGAGAGACTACTCTGGTACTCTCATTGAGTCCTCTTCTCATTGAATTCTGACTCAGGACTCCCTGTCCGTTTGTACTGTTATTTCCCTGGGCAAACAATGGTATGACTGGACCAATGGTGACGGGAACAGCCACAGCGTTTGGACTTGGTCTAACATTCGGGTTCTGTGGTTGCATAATTCTCGTATTCTGAATCATCAGTGCAGACATATCAATCTGTGTCCCTGTTATAGGAGTGTACTTTGGCATTGCTTGTGACTTCACTGAGGCAGTAAGAGTGAAGGTGGCTCTGTCTGACCCATTGTTGGTTCCTGTTAAACCTGTCCTGTTGGCACTATTAGATTTGTTGCAGTTTCCACAATGGGTACATCAGGGTAAATTCTCAGGACATTCAGCTGTGGCATCGGATTTTGTGCTGCCGATGTAATAGGTAGATTAAGACTGCTCTTCATTGGGCTGTGTGTCATGCTAGGATTAATCTGCACTGGACTTGTCGTTATTTTAACCGGTGTCGGTGCCGAAGGGTTTACAGTAATGCTCGGACCACTCTCATGGGCTGCATATGGTGAGGGATGATTTCTCAGTAACATTAAAAGGAACTCATCTTCATCAAGTGTTAAAGATCTCCTTGACTCCTTTGATCTTCGCTCCCTATTCCCGAAGGGACTTCTATTCGTCTTTCTGGTAGCTTTCCTTTCTTCTCTCTTGCTGTCCTGTGTAATTGCAGGAAAGAACTTAATTCCCTGTAAAGTCTTTGTTCTCCAACATTTCTGATCGCCGTCCCATCTAGCCTCCGCTAGTGTCTTTTCTGCCTTTCTCATTCTCCTCTCAAACTTCTGTTGCTGTTGCTGTCTGGCTACTAATTCCCCGATTGCTGATGCCTCGAACTGTGCTGGTCTCGGAGGGGGTTTCAAATTCTCTAAGCTCCTCAAGTTAAAGGTTCCATGAGCAGGAAACGATAAACTCCCTTCTTTCTCTGTCACTTTGCACCATTGTTTCAGCCAAGGACATGGCGTAGCACCCTTTTCTTCTATTACAATGTAGGCAGGTGTACCTTCTGGCGGTGCAATATCTCCTATACTCATTGTAATATACGTATCTCCCCTTAGGGCACTCTTTAAAGCTTTGATAAATGTCATCTCTGTGACCTTTATGTTATTCAAAATCAAATCAGGATGTGACTTACAATCTCAGAATCCTTTTCACCGATCTTCTCAACTAACTGCGCTTCATGGTTGTCTGCTAATTCGTGCGCGACCCTTCTTACTAACCAACCTATCCCAGCGCAGCTCCAGTGACATCACACTCACAAGTACAGCGGCTGACAAAGTCTTGCGGCTTGTCCTCCTAAACTGAGATTCACACTCAGCTGATGCAAACTTATTGTGAGCACTAAACAAATCAAATCAAAACCCAATTTGTCAGTTTACTACAGGTAGAGTAACGCAATCACTTCAGAAACCTTACAGATTTTTCACTAACAGCGTTTCGCTGTAGCAGCTACTCTTTTATTCTCAGTTTCCCTGATTCACAAGCAAAATTTGAACCGCAAATTTTATTCTCAACTGATCAGTGGATGCACATAGGACTTGCCAGATCTCAGTTGAAAATTCTTTCACTCCCTTTGACTCACACTCTTACTTGTCGACCACGCCCGATCGACCTAGTAAACCGTACAAATTACAACAAAAACCTAGTGTCTCATACACTTTTCAATATACTCTGGAGTCTTAGAATTCGCAGGGCTCGTATACCATCAACCATGTCGACAATTTTTTAGCACAAAGCGCCACACACATGTGAAGTTCGATGTACGCAAACTCCTTCAACAACTTCATTTGGAGTACTCAAACTCCCTAACCCTCACAAACATCACAATTCACCTGCGAGTCGCATAAGCTGTGCAAGCGCAAAACCTATTTCATTCACATTGTCACTAGAACGCCCACAAACATCCTCAAACAATTATTGGCAAGCTCCAAGATTCTGGGAAAGTCATTATAAGTACTTAGGGATAAATATTTTCTCCACTTTGTGTCATCGAATCTAAAAAATTAAAACTTTCTGTGACTTATTCTCTCTTTTAATGATGGGCTCTTAAGGAGACTAACCATGTACCGGGCCTTTATGGTGGGCTCTTAAGGAGACTAACCATGTACAGGGCCTTTATGATGGGCTCTTAAAGAGACTAACCATCATACTGTGCTACCATTACTGTCTGACCTGATTTCCGTTCTTATCATTAGTTTAGAAGAGGACACATTAGAGGTTTGATGAACCTTTTGACTGCGCTTAGAGTAGTTCCCACCATAAGACTCAGTTCCAAAAGAATCACCAGCAATACCAACCAATAACATCAATAATCTTGGGAGTCAAAAATTTCCGCACACCATGACCCCTTGGCCACGAATAACCACACCTTTATGTAAAAGTTAGAATGTTTATTTCCCTATATTAACAATACTGATATCACATAACTTAGTCTCAAAATCAAATGATACACATACAGAAACAATACTGGTTGACCAAATCATCTAAAGATTCTCAATTTAATCAAAGCTTGGATCACTACACATTCTAGAGTTATAGTACAAATCAATAGCAATAGAAAGAGCATACATTTGGATTCAACAAAGAAAAGACATCAACTGTTGTTAATATTTAGCAATTATCATCAGTGAGTATCCTAACTAAAGAACATCTAACTATGGGTCTATCAAAATAAGCGGTTGGTACCTAAAGACAACAGTAAATGGACATAGCAATCAGTAACATCGTCTTATACCTTGCTTCAGTATAGATCAACAACATACCACAGTCTTCGTCCATTGGACATCTGTTCGGTCAGCAAAGCATCGGAATTCAGCAATAAAGTTCAAGATAGAAATGTCTCAGGAACAGACATAATAGAATGTTGCTTCTCAGCAACAAGGTTAGAAAAAGTTAAGTACGTCTCCTCTCGGACAGTCAGGAAAGATGTGAGCTCTCTCTGTTCAGTTTGGAAAGAATATGGCTAATGGCTTATCTCCTCTCGGTGCAGTCTGGCTAAGTTAGATTCCCTAAAACGTCTTCCCACATTGCTATTGGTCAAAGAATCAAATGTTTATGATTAGTCCAATGAAAGTAGAATCTCAAATCTAAGATATTACTAAACTGTTGTTCACATGTCCTCTTCTCCCGTTCCCATCGTTGGGCTCGTCAGGTAACAAATTTGTATTAGCTTATACTCCAGACAGTGTGTTATTTCTCTATATTAATTCATTTGCTATGCAGATTTAACATTCAGAATACATGAATATTCATTAGTAAATTTTCTGCGTTAACAGCTGTGCTCTATCCCCTTCTCACCGATGCACACTGATGATACTGCTGTGAGTTGACTAAAGAACTCCCCCCAACTACATACTGCACTTAATCCACATTATATTACTTCATCAAATGTATTGTACCCCACCCAGTTGCATCTCATGGGTCTCTCAAATGATGCTCGCTGCAGCATGTGCGAAAACAATGGTGCTTCCTTACTCCATCTGTCCTGGGAGTGCCTTTTGGGGGAAAACTTCTAGTCGGCTGTTTATGACACCATTGTCCCACTCATTGATCACAGGTCCCATAGGTCTTCGTGATTGCTCTCTTGGTGTCGCAGTACGCTGGGGACTCTGCCCTGTGTCCCGAGTGAACAGCTGGCGCGTGATGTGATTTACTGCCAAGAGTAACTAATAGCATACTTTGAAGTACTGCCTCAGGGTTCCCACGGACATTTGGTGCCGCTTTATCACTTATATTGCGTTCAGCGTGAGCCCTGTGAGAGACTATAGCACCACCAAACCCCCAGTTCATAAAGTACACCTCCCTAAATCACTGAAACCCATACACAGCTTATTCTACCATCTCCCAAATGAGCTGACAGATTAATTAGAGCAAGCCCCATCAATCATGATGTAACAAGCCTCACAACCCTTGCATCTACTGTGTCTGTCCTGTTGTTCCAGGTGTTGCAACTGATGATCGGCCGTGGGTCTGCAGTGCTGTCACTTATGTTCTTTTAAGATTTTCCCTGGTATTGTACTTTTGCTGTGCTTGTTTTCTCTTGTGATTTTTTACCTCAACTGTTCGAGGTATTTTGTATTTGTTGTGCATTGCTACATCCTAATAAAAACCCAATAAATAAATACAATCTCAAAATAAAACCTTTATTTAAAGTATTAGTCCATTTTTCTTTGCTGTGTCATTGTTCAGTGCCCATCAAGACCAGTCTGCCGTGGTGAGCTGTCTAGTTCCACAGTCAAAACAGAAAGCAAGCAGTAGCTCGATCCCCTCTAGTGTCTAATGTTCTGCTTCAGTCAGCTGGGCTCAGGGTGTTGGTCTTCAAAGGTGTGCAGTGATTTAGTTTAAAGTTCTTTTAAATATTAATATTCCACAGATGCTGTTTTTAACACCCCATCAGCCTCATTCATTGACCTGGCAACTCCCTATCACCCCCTGCCGGCTTGCACCAACAACCCTGTTCCTCTTTCACTAAACAACATGGCACTGGAGTGGCAGATGTAAACTGAGTGATTTAGGTCCGTTGTGGGAGGTGCGAAAATGTTTATATTCAGAGACCAGTCACTGCTGTGCTGAAACCAGACAGAGATTGACCTGTGATCATAAAAGGGACACACTTCTGCCTGATTGTATGCACCAGCAGCAAGGAGGGCAACACTTTATTTCCACACAAGGTGCTAAGCTGACCACTTTGACTCCAGACATTCTCCTCCCCCTTCTCCAACAGACAAAGTCCATGACTGCACTCCCCTATCAATTGCTTAATTTATTTTCCCATTGGTTTATAGTAATCAGGCTGATACATACATCTGTGATATTTCTTTTCTCCAGGCCTGCATTGCATATAAGTATTTACCTTGGCCATTTGTCCACATTACCTCAGTTGTACTGAGTGAGAGCCTCAGAGGATGAGAAGTGCCCACTGCAAACATTAAGAAGGGACACAACTTGAAGCGGTAATAAACACTTACAAGGAAACACAGAACATGGAGACACCCCACACTGGACCACACACCTACCCCCAAATAAATCAATGGCAAGACATTACGCCATGGCGTGGGTATTGGTCATGTTTATTCACAACACATCACAAACACAACATTTGTTATATAAGCCAAGTTAACACTTTACAATGGAAACACTACTCTAAGGTTATAGAACATAACATTCCATAAAAATCACAGTAAACAATTGGCGCAAACTACATGCAAGGGGTGATGAATCCGTTGAATGAGTACTACCTAGCAGAAAGGAATGCTATAGCACCAAACACTTGACCATTAATCTTAGTTGGTCCACACAGGTGAAACCACCTTTTTACCTGAGGGGCAGTATCACTACCTGGAGCCCTTGCCCACCTGCCATGCCTCTGCCCTCCCAACACCAGGCTGCCTCCAGAGCCCCTAGGATGTGAAACCAGGGGTGACAGTCCCATGCCCTACAGTGAAGAACCACAAAGCAGAGCTTCTGAGCCAGTGTGAATGTCCCTCCCAGGATCTGGGTTCTTGTTCTTGTCCTGTCACCTCAGCACTGGTCTAGGAAGTATTGTAAGGAGAGTCTGTCTATTGCTGAGAAGAGTTATTGTTGTGAGATGCTAACACACCCTAACACATGTTCATCATGACAGCAAAGGGGAACTGGGTGGGTGTGAATTCACGCTTGTGGTTCTCCTCCCTCCTCAAGCCTTGACCTTCTCCCATCATCGCAATGTCACAAAGGAGGAAGCCCAGGCAGACTGGGCCTAAAATATCCCCGGTCCTGAAACCAAGTCAATGGAGGCAGAAGTGACTTTCACTTCATGCTCCAACCTTCCTGTCCATGCCTCACATGACCTGGATCACAACCAATCCCTATCCTGCACTGCCCTCGGTCAAAGAGTCGCAGGAGCATCGGGGGATGAAGTGGGCCCATGAGGGTTCTGGGTCCTAATGGTGCCCACCCTCCACGGAGAGCTAAGATCAGTGCAGCATGGGAAAGAGGAAAAATAACTAAAGGTTTATCTGAATACGTATGCTTATGTTCGCTGTCATCTTTATAACATTTTTTACAGTCTCGACTCACACCTGTGAGAACTATGCAGTTCCCATATACAAAATCCACAAAAAATCTGTGGAATTAAAAAAATCACTTCTTTTTCAAAGATTTGCCATTTCTACAGGTTACAAAATTACCTCTCATTTCTTCTTTCTTTTTCTTCTGGAAGTAGGTATGTATGTAAAAATGCTTCATTTTCTCTTTAACAGGGTCAGTACAGGCTCACTGATGCATCAAACCGTTAGATTATTTCTGCTAGTGACTCTAACATCTGTGAAAAAGTTACAACAGTAATAACGAGGTGGTGAAATTAGTGACTGACTTTAAAAATACATTGATAATTTATCCAAGAGAAAGCATCCAAGGTCCATAGCAACTAGGTTGACAGTCACACAGAGTTCTCGTCGTCCAAACATCTGCAGGAATGGGTTTTAGTTTGCTGGTTAATATTCTAAAATACTGGTCATCTGTAGTTATGAGCCTCATTACAATCAGTGCATTCTGTGAGACAGGTCTCATGGTTCAGGGATGTGAAAGTCATTCCCAAAGAATTTTACTTTTGCCGTATCTTATTAATTAGTTAATGATTTGTATATAGTGTGGTAACCTTTAGATAACAGTGACTGAATGTGAGCTTCATGTTGTTCATTCTGTACTGGCTTTTTGATAGGC
This sequence comes from Pleurodeles waltl, assembly GCF_031143425.1. Classification (NCBI taxonomy): domain Eukaryota; kingdom Metazoa; phylum Chordata; class Amphibia; order Caudata; family Salamandridae; genus Pleurodeles; species Pleurodeles waltl. The sequence continues at coordinate 517,265,938 of NC_090442.1, forward strand.
AGGGGGTTAACATCTATCCATTGTATAGAAAGTCCAGTACAAGTTTAGCTGATTGTATTGTTGAAAGGAGACACTGTGCTTCTGCAGGAGTTGACCTAATAGTTCCTAGTACAGATTAAACTGGATGGGGCTAGAATAGAGCTTTGTTGCACAGCAAACCTGCAGGGGGTGAGTTTAGGAGATCCTATCTCAATTTTCACTTATTTAAATCAGCTGCGAGATGAAGAGAGGTAAGATTGGAATCACCTAAGATCGGTTTAATAAAAAACATGGATTATGTAGAACAGTGAGAACGGTTTCATGGTCAGTCTTATAGAACTATGAGGATTAGTGGAGAAAGACATATGTTCCCTTTGGCGAGAAGTTTAAGAGAGTCATCCATAACTTAGAGAGGCTCGTTTCCATTCTGCACCAGGCTTTAAAACCTGGCTGGTAGAATACAAGGAGTTGGTGTTTGTCAATGTGTTCATTAGGTTGGACAGCATCCCTTTTAGTGAGTATATCTGTCAGGTAGGGTAAGATAATGATGGGTCTAAAGTCATCTGTTCGGTTTTTGAATTAAGGGCTGTACATGTACAGTTTAATGGGTCAGTAACCACATCACTCTTGTGGGAGGCAATGATACACTTTACCCAGAGTGGTATGAGGGTATCCCTGTACTCTTTGGATATGCACAGGTATATGTTGTTATTGTGGCAATGTGAAGGTTTAGTGTTTGTGATTTGTTTCATGTTCGATGTAGAGATAGGAATGAAGGTGCACCACTTAGCTAAGACGCTCCTTAATGTGAAGGCAGTGCTTCATTTGAGTTGGCGGGGACCACTGTGACACACTTTGGGAATTGGCACTTATTTGTCCACATCAGACATATATGAAAGCAGGAGAGGGAAAACAAACAAAATGGAAAGAAGGAGGAGGAGAAAGATGAAAAACCATCACAAAGGGAGAACGCAGGAACCCGCAAGAGTAAGATAAGTGGTCAGGCAGTACACAGCCGCACCCATTCTTTTACAGCTATGCATTGTGCGAAGGTCAGTATTTCTTCGGTTGCTGTTGTGCTTCAACTTCATTTTTGAAGATGGTGATTTCGGAGAAGTAGCATTTACATATCGTGCATCACGGTTCATCTGTCTAGTGGTAGGGGTTGAAAAGTTTTCCCTAAGGATATTGAGAAGCTTTATGTGTCAGTTTCTTACACTCTGTAGTCAGATTTTGAAAGTGCGAATAGGCATGTACAGGAGCTTATATCTAAAATGCTCTGGAAGCAATTCAAGGATCGAGAGAAGTTTTTGGCATTTTATTCTTCACAAGAATTGTACACAGCAGAAATAGAAGATGTGATACCACTTTTCACTTACAAATTGATGATTTCTCTACAGCATTTTGCCAACAAAAATTGTATTTTGGGGTTATATGCCGAGAAAGACTTGTAATGGGAAAATGACAGTAAAGGTAACTGAAAATGTAGAATTTTACCAAATTTGAAAGGAGTGGCGGGATGGGCACAGTAATAGCTGTTGTCATCCAATTCTTGAAAACATTATTTTTTATAAATGTGCTATGCACAGTGTAGCCAGATACAGTTCACATTGTATGGGAACAGTATTCTGGAAGCTCCACCAATGCTATTTCGAAACCGTCCTGGTGCCTGAAATTCTTATAGCTCGATTTACCAAACGTTGATTCTTAATTGTGAACGTTTCTTTCCAACATAAATAATAGATTGTTACTTGCCCAGCTGCTTAATTCATCTATCAAGTACATGCAACATAGGTCTAGAAAGGGCATATGGATGTCAGGTTGTCAAGTTAATAATGAACTATGGAAATTGTTTTGCGTTCATATTATTATATGTAATTGTATTTTACTTGCCTATCCTGAAAATCAGATGCTGGACCTATCTTGGACACCCCCGTTACAGACATTTTAATGGAGTACATTGACAGAAGTCTGTCAAGATTCCAATTGTGGTTTCAGAATTTACTGTCTGAATGTAACTATCATTTTCCTGCCAAAGTCTTTATTCGTTCCTCTGCTCTACTGAAAATGTTTCCTGCACAAGCCCAAGTGCCTACCGTTACGGAATCTTGCTGGCATTCTTCCTGGCTGCCCTTTTCCGATAATATTCTGTGATTAGGTCAAAGCAGCACTCCATTTGTACATAACATACCTGTAAAGTATCTTAGATGCTGCATTTTGTGAGGTGCTTTCTCGAAAGTTTAGTAGGAGGCCATTCTACACAACATCAACAACCTCACCAACTGTATGATTGCAAGTTGGTGAAACGCTTATAGTGAAGTGAGGTGATTAAGATGTTTACAGCAGCCTCTTCACCTAATGAGTCACTTGCTCCCTGTTAATTGTCCAGCTACTTAAAAATCCTACATTGATCATAATACACTTAAAATGGGTGCCTAATTGTTGTTTTACCTAAACTGCCCAAATTCATGGATATATCTATAATGAAAGAACTACTACATTATCTCCCTGATTGCCTTCTGTTGTGCTTCCATTTACGATGTGAAACAGACTTCACAGATTTTAAGGTGAGACTCAAATATTGTGTATCATGTAGGCATTAGGGCCCATATTTATACTTTTTGACGCTAAACTGCGCTAACGCAGTTTAGCGTCAAAAAATTTTGCGCCGTCTAACGCCATTCTGAAGCGCCATGCGGGCGCCGTATTTATGGAATGGCGTTAGCCGGCGCAAGCAGACCGGCACTGCCTGGTTTGCGTGGAAAAAAGCCACGTACACCAGACAGCGCCGGCGTAGGGGGAAAATGGCGTATGGGCGTCTTAAAATGGGGCAAGTCAGGTTACGTCGAAAAAATCGTCGTAACCCGACTTGCGCCATTTTTTTTCGACGCCCATCAACATGACTCCTATCATTGTAAAGATAGGAGTCATGCCCCCTTGCCCAATGGCCATGCCCAGGGGACTTCTGTCCCCTGGGCATGGTCATTGGGCATAGTGGCATGTAGGGGGGCACAAATCAGGCCCCCCTATGCCACAAAAAATAAAAATAAAAAAACTTACCTGAACTTACCTTAATGTCCATGGGATGGGTCCCTCCGTCCTTGGGTGTCCTCCTGGGGTGGGCAAGGGTGGCAGGGGGGGTCCCTGGGGGCAGGGGAGGGCACTCTGGGCTCATTTTGAGCCCACTTGTCCCTTAACGCCATGCCTGACCCAGGCGTTAAAAAGCGGCGCAAATGCGCTGTTTTTGGCCACGCCCACTCCCGGGCGTCATTTTTGCCCGGGAGTATAAATACCACGTAAAGGCCTGGGAGTCATTTTTTAAGACGGGAACGCCTCCCTTGCATATCATTAACGCAAGGAAGGGGTTCACGCTAAAAAATGACGCACACTCCGGGCACTTTGGCGCCCAAAGCGTCTAACGCCATAGTATAAATATGGCGTTAGTTGGCGTTAGTTTAGCGTCGAATTTGCGTCGAAAAAAACGACGCAAATTCGGCGCAACCAGAGTATAAATACGGCCCTAGGTGTTGACTGATCCTTACTGATCCCCTGTGTTTGGTATAATCTTTCTAGACTATCTGGAAGACGCAGATTCTAGTTGTGGTTTGGCGTTACAACCGACCCCTGTGAAGGACAAAGGTTCATTGCTATGGCACCTGTACTTCAGTTATTCATGGCTGAAATGTGAATTGACACGATTTCCATCTTGCAAAATATGAATACAACACTTTATCATTTCTTGTACTTTTGGTGCCTTGGCCCCCAATCTGTTTAATCCGATGAAGACAAATAGAAATAATTAATGCTGGAGGCAATATGTTAAGGCTGGTACCACCATACCCTTAACAAAGTATGCCATGTGATCATGGCTTCATAGAGTGAGTCAGGGGAAGACTGAAGTCAGTGATCAGAACTGAAGTTTCCTGGGTGTGGGCAATGTGATGTGGAGAGTGAAATGTTTGCTGAGGCAACTTAATTACTATCAAGCTTTTGCTGTTGTTAACATTAACACCCACAACAGTCCATAAAGATCAGACAACTGTTGAGATGTGGCTTCGTCAGCTGTGGCAGAGGTTGCAATGAGGTGCATCACTGCACATGTTAATGACAGAGAAAGGTAATTTAAAACATCATATACTCTTTTATGGGGAGCAGTAGCATGTAGGAAGAAATCTATTATGCTGAATGAGTTAAGTGGTAGACTCTAATTTAATAGACTGTGATAACCCTGGTTGATGAGCACCTTTACATATGCCTTCATGGCAGTATTGGAGTAGGTATTTCTGATTTTATGTTTGAGTGGATATACATTATGTAGCTCTGGAAGCTTGGAAATAGAGTAGAATGCAGGAAAAGAATATGAATGGATAAATAAAGGAGCAACAAGTGTTCTACTAAAAGGATTGTCTATAATACTATAAGAAATTGAATTATTTGGGATGGGTGATTACCTACCTCAAGGAATAATCAGAACCCTTGTTAGGGTGAACTTCCAAAGGCAGTAAAGTAACCTGAGCTCAGCCACTTGGTAGCTGTGGCACAAAGCAGAGAGGCTTAACTTAGAGCAATGTGTAAAGTATTTATGTAGTGCCAAAATAGTAGTAAAATAAAAATGCACAACAAAAAACATCCTAAGGATAAAAATCCAAAGGATCCCAGAATCCTAGAAACACAAACCACCAATGATAGTCACTTGTCATGGTAGACCCGGATCTAAGCATATTGAGGCTGCTTATGATGACGCACGTGTAAGATACATCAGCTAGGTTTGTTCTGGTCAAAGGTTTTAACTTCAGATTCAGACCAAATACACCACAGGAGTACATTAGCAAACCCCCCAGGACTTCAGAGGAGGCACTTACCAGGTGTCAGGCATTTCCAACTATAGGGTGCAGTCCGTGTCCAGTTGCCAGGTGTCAGCTGAGTACTTACAGGAAAACACCTTTTGCAGTTCGTTATGGTGCTGTAGCTTACATAGGAGGCCAACTGACGCTTAAAGTCCACTCCTTTGACGGGTTACAAGAGGGAGCAGGTTCAGTATTTCAGGGCTTCTCTCAGGTTACTGTGAAAAGGTACAGTTCTGTACTGATCTTCTGCAGGTCCAAAAAGTGTTCTGAAGTAGGTGACTAGAGGTGTCATATTTATTCCTAGCACCAGCTAGTGGGTAAGAATGACTACTGGGCTTGCCATAACCAATGGATTAAATGTTCCCAGGGCCAACCCTACACAATCTGGCATTTTTAAAATGGTGAAAGTCTTAAGTCACATCACATGTGGGCTCTGAGTGCTAGATGTGTGTGTGGTAGGGGGAATGTACTATGGTAATTCTAGTGTCCTTCCACATCTAACACTAAAATCCAGTTTTAGGCAGCCCCTGGACCCACAATAACCCCAAAGATAGACATCTGGTAGGACAAAAGCAGAGTCTTTCAGCAAAAAGAAAGTGGATCCACAAGAATTGTCTTGGCATTCAGTTCTCTCCGCTTTTAAGTGTTCCCCAGGGGTTATATGTAAGCCCAGAGACAGACGTCTGGTTGGTCCAAAACAGCAACCAAACTGTGGATCCACAAGAATTGTCTTGGCATTCTCCACCTTTCATGTGTGCCTCATATGTTCTTTGTGAATGAAGCAGACCATTCAAGTATGATTTGACACTGAAGCAGAATTTGACACTGCAGTATCTGAAAGGATGCCAAGTGTAATTCAGAGAAGCAATCCCTCCCCATTCAAGTCAGCTTTTTTTCTGTAAGTTAGTTTTCCTTCATATTTAATACAAATCCGACTTTACATTTGAATTGGATTTTTAATAATTGTTAAAAATAGTTGTTTAATTATTTTACTAGTTGGTGCCATTCCTGAGATATAGTATTAGTATATTAATGTTTTGTTATACATGACTCCATGGCCTGCCACAGTGAGAATAACCTTTGAGTGCTAGTCACTGTAAGGACATGTTAAAATTAAAAGTCTTAATGTCCTACTTTTAATTACCATGCACCCTGCCTTGTGGTCTTACAAGGCCTATATAGTGGTGACTTAATATTTAGAAGGAAGGAATTTACTTGCCAAAAGGTTTATTTTAACAGGTCAAATTGCTGTTTTTACACTCCAACAGTCAGGTTACAGTGGTAGGCCTGAAGCCATGTTTGCACCTCCAATGTATAAATGGCCCAATGAGTGCTGCAGTTCACTAGCGTATTTAACTTCGAGGTCCTAAATACACTTTATACCGTATAATAGGGACTTACAGGCAAGTTAAATATGTCAATTAGGAGTATGCTAATTCAACCATGATTAAAGTAGGGCACAGGCACTCTGTTGTTGGTTAGCAAGGATAAAGTGCACAAAGTTCTAAAGCCAGCGAAAATATAGAGTCCAGCAAAAGGTGAAAAATCCAGGGTGAATACACAGAAAAGGCAAGAATTCTAAACACACTTTCCCAGTTTAACTGAATTCTCAGTAAAATATTTTGAGTTAATACGTACATAAATGCAGCTCAGGTTACACCTTTGTGTCCCAGGTGGTTCAGAACACTGTAGTTTTGGAAACCAGCATATGGCGCTCATTTGCTAAGGTCAAGTTGGTTTCAGCTTGCAACTAGATGCCCCTACATGAGACCTTAGACTCCCACACAACTCATAATATCTAGAATGATTTTTTTAGTTCTTTAGCTCAACAGATAAAAATGGATGCTCTGCGTTTCAAGCTTAGTGGGCAGCACTGCCTGAAATTAACTCGTGCACTGTGTTGGAGGTTTCACTGCTAAGATTTGACTTATTTGCATTTTATTACAAAATGTAATAATTTATTGTGAATGCATGACTTTAAATCCACTTTTCATTTAGAATTATATGCAGTTGTATCTGCTGTCATTATACTAAAGTATGTTTTTGTATGAATGTATTTTTGAAATAGTTTAAACAACTCTCTGCTCTAGATTCAGTTAATCCTAAGTACTGTAAAAGAATGCAAAAAAAGCTTTTAAGTACCTTGATAACAGAATGTAATTTAAGGAGCACTTTGTAATGGCATTAACTTGTATGTATGCATGTTCATATGTTTATATGTATGTAGGTATTACTTGTATTGCACAAACCTAGCGGTACTATACAAATACCACATTTATTCTTGCTGTGATCTTTTCCAAAAACTGCAAGATTAAATACTGTGAAAATATAATAGCTTTCACCAGTGTAACTCTACAGTCACCTTTGATGTAAATGTAATTTGAACACTGGAAATTATGAATTCAAGTAGTACATAACATCAGCAAATTATTATTTTTTTGGTCGTAGGGAAGATATCTGTAGAGCCAGCGAGAAGTGTGATACTCTGGGTAAGTAATGGCAAATCTGATAAATGATAAAATCAAATACTTGTTAAAACAACTGGTAAATATCGATTTTTGTAACAGCAAGCACAAGCAGTCTTGTTGCGTGCCACTGTTGTTCCCGGAAAGTACATCCTTTTAATCTCCACATAGCTCCGTGTAGAGATAAATGGCTAGCAATGGGCTGGCCAAAAACAGAGGGTGCAAATGGGAAGAGCCGGAAAGTTAATAGTGGTTCCTTCTGTGATAATTCAATCTCTTTACCTCTGTGGCTGAAAGAATAGTTTTAGTGCACTGAGTCTTACTGCCCAGATAGAACTTAAGTTTCTCCGTTTTTCAAACTTATAAATGTACGTAGGATGCATATTATTTTCCCAAATCTCATTCCTTAACAGGCACATACAATGTACATCCCTTTTAAAAGGTCTTACTGCCACTCTTATCTCACGTTCACATATTCAACGTCAAACCTAGTAGCCTTAGGTACTGGTGAACAAATAACACACAGAAGCACTTTAAACAACTGTTAAGTAAATTTTGTCAATAATTTTCCATGTTTTTTTTATCTAGTATATTTATAATATGCTGTGACCTCATATATTTTGCATCAGAACTACCACAAACAACAGAATTATACTTTGAAAATTTTTGAACGTCACAGACATACTTTAGATATCTTACTTGTCACTAATGGTAGTCATTTTAAAAGCGGACTGAGACAATTCTTAGCTCAGCCAGTCACCTACCAAACCATGTACGAAGCTATGTCAAAGGAGCGCTTCCTATTCAGGTTCAGACATTCCTTTACAAGACTCCACCTTTGTATACCTTATAAATGTACATATGTGCCAACGAACAGTACATGCACAGCCATACTTGCCGGTCTTCACGGTTTAAAGGCAAGAGCTATAGTTTAAATGCAAAAAATATGTTTTCTGCACTCTCACAATCATATGTAGATGTACGAACAATAAAACACCTTACTCTGCTAAAAATTGTTACAATTATTTGTCAATGGTTATGAGCATTTCCATTAGAGATTCACATACTGAACATGAACCGAACCTACAGAAACCTGGAAGGTTACACGTCTCTTTTCCTCCTTCCAGTCTTAGATTGTAAACGTGGAAGCATAATTGACATTTTACAAATGTATTTATACATTATTTGCATTTTTAGGTTTAGCGGAACTAGGCACAATGTGTGACCCATATCGCAGCTGCTCAATAAGCGAAGAAAATGGATTAAGCTCTGCTTTTACGATCGCGCATGAATTAGGACATGTGTAAGTATACTTAACACCTTTTACGATACGGGTTGTGTACTTATTGGATTTGATTTATGTATGATTAGAATGAATTGTTGAAAACATTCTCTTGTTTTACTTTTTTTTACCAGGCACTGTGAGCAAGGGTAAACTGTATATACTAATGCTTTACACTTATACCTAGGATACTGCTGACTGGGGTCCAAGTATTCTGCCTGCAGTGACTGGAATGCTGCTAAACCTATCTGTCCAATAAACATATATAGCAGTAAATATGGTGATAAATGACTAAATCCATCAATTCATAAGTACATTAGAAAACCCTTCTCTCTGTTGTCACCTGTATTATTTAAGACCTACCAGGAACTGCTTAATGACTTTGTAATTGTGAGCAGCAGAGGATTTCATATATTCCAAAAACACCCAGGTGGTGCTCCCTCTTATGTCCTCCTTACAGGTAGTGATATTTCAACCCAAGCAATAATATCAGTTGGAATTCTGGCACTCGCCATTCTGAGTGGTCCGGAGCTACCAGATCTGGTCATATTTAGTATGGCCAGAATGGTAATACAAAATCCCGCTGACTGGTGAAGTTGGATTTAATATAACTATTTTAGAAATGCCACTTTTTAGAAAGTGAGCATTTCTCTGCACTTAAATATGTCTGTGCCTTACAATCCACGTCTGGCTGGGTTTAGTTGACAGCTTCTTGTGCATTCACTCAGACACACCCCAAACACAGGATACTCAGCCTCACTTGCATACATCTGCATTTTGAATGGGTCTTCCTGGGCTGGGAGGGTGGAGGGCCTGCTCTCACACAAAGGACTGCCACACCCCCTACTGGGACCCTGGCAGACAGGATTGAACTGAAAGGGGACCTGGTGCACTTCTAAGCCACTCTTTAAAGTCTCCCCCACTTCAAAGGCACATTTGGGTATAAAATCAGGGCCTCTGCCCTACCACCTCAGACATTTCCTGGAGAAGAAACCTGAACCAGAACCTGCACCCTGACAAGAAGATCTGCTGGTGGCCTAAATGACTCACCTGACTGCTTTCTGAAGAGGACTGCTGCCTTGCTGTTGCCCTGCTGTCTTGCTGCTCTCTTGCCTTGCTGCAGAAGTGCTCTCCAAGGGCTTGGATAGAGCTTGCCTCCTGTTCCTTGAAGTTTCAGGACCAAAAAGACTTTTCTTCTGCAGCTGAAAAACCCGTACGGCAAAAATTTGATGCACAGCCTGACAAGAACGACGCACGCCGAGTCCGGAATGACGCAGCCCGACTTCACAAACAGAAGATCGACGCAGCGCCAGCGACGCGACCGAACTTCAACGCATAGCCCTACTGGATCAATGCAAGCTGACTCAGAATGACGACGCCCAACTTCCTGAGAGGAATCGATGCAGCGGCTGCCTTGCGGAAGAAAATTCCACACATCACCTACCAGAATCGACGCAGCCGCTGTGACTTCGCTCCGCAAGCCCAGGATTCCACGCATCATCCCTGGGGCATCTGAAAACCCCGCAACCCGAAGAGGATCCAAGTCCGCGCGCCGGAAATCAACACAACCTCTTCCCCGCATGGAATATAATGACGCAAGTCTGTTTGCGAAGGGGCAAAACCGACACACGCTCATCATCTTCCATGCATCTCCTCCTCTGCTGTCCCTTGCGAGGATTTTTCAATGCAAACCAGGTACTTTGCCCTTCAAGAGACACTTGTTGATTCTAGGAGAACTTAAGACTCTTTTTATTGCTTTTACAGTAATCTTTTAACTCTAAAGACACTTGATATCTCTTTCGGTGATATCCCTACATTTGCTTATTTCATCTTTAATCGTTTTGACCTGCATTTATTCAGATAAATATTATATATTTTTCTAAACACTGTGTAGTGTATTTTTGTGGTGTTATATTGTTGTATTGTATGAGTTATTGCACAAATACTTTACACATTGCCTTCTAAGTTAAGCCTGACTGCTTAATGCCAAGCTACCAGGATGTAGGTGGGCACAGGATAATTTGGATAGTGTGTGACACCCTGACTAGAGTGAGGGTCCTTGCTTGGACATGGGGTAACCTGACTGCCAACCAAAGACCCCATTTCTAACAGTAAGCCCCTGGTAAAGTGCACTAGAGGTGCCCAGGGCCTGTAAATCAAATGCTACTAGTGGGCCTGCAGCATTGGTTGTGCCACCCACATGAGTAGCCCTGTAAATATACCTCAGGCCTGCCACTGCAATGTCTGTGTGTGCAGTCTTGCACTGCCAATTCGACCTGGCCAGTGTACCCACTTGCCAGGCCCAATCCTTCCCTTTTTTGTACATGTAAGGCACTCCTAAGGTAGGCCCTAGGTAGCCCCATGGGCAGAGTGTAGTGTATGTTAAAGGTGGGACATGTACTGGTGTGTTTTACATGTCCTAACAGCGAAATACTGCCATATTCCAGTTTCACAGTTTCAAGGCCTATCTGTCTCATAGGTTAACGTGGGGGCTGCCTTTAAAAATCTTTTAAGTGCAGTTTCCCTTTCGGAGCGGATGCAGATTGGCGTTTGAGGTCTCTGAACTCACAATTTAAAAAGACATAGGCGGTCATTCTGACCGCGGCGGTCGCCGCCCGCCAAGCGGTTCCCGCCGAAAGACCGCGGCGGCCATTCTGGCTTTCCCGCGGGGCCGGCGGGCGACCGCCAGAAGACCGCCGGCCGGCCCAGCGGGAAAGCCCCTTCAACAATGAAGCCGGCTCGGAATGGAGCCGGCGGAGTTGCAGGGGTGCGACGGGTGCAGTGGCACCCGTCGCAATTTTCACTGTCTGCAAAGCAGACAGTGAAAATCTTTGTGGGGCCCTGTTAGGGGGCCCCTGCACTGCCCATGCCAGTGGCATGGGCAGTGCAGGGGCCCCCAGGGGCCCCACGGCACCCGTTCCCACCATCCTGGTTCTGGCGGTGGACACCGCCAGAAACAGGATGGCGGGAAGGCGGTCGGAATCCCCATGGCAGTGCTGCAAGCAGCGCCGCCATGGCGGATACCCTGGGCCAGCGGGAAACCGGCGGGAAACCGCCGGCTCCCCTTTTCTGACCGCGGCTTTACCGCCGCGGTCAGAATCGCCCAGGAAGCACCGCCAGCCTGTTGGCGGTGCTTCCGCCGCCCTCCGCCATGGCGGTCATGGACCGCCAGGGTCAGAATGACCCCCATATTTTGGTAAAATTGTTTTTTAAATTGTCAGTTTGAAAATGGCACTTTTAGAAAGTAGGTGTTGGACTTTTTTGCTTATGCAGGGTCATCCCCAATCTTTTTGCCTCCTATTTGTTCTGACCTGTTGCTGTTGGCTTTTGAACTCTGAGCACTTTACCACTGCAAACCAGTTCTAAAGTGCATATGCTCTCTGTGTAAAATTGTATGTAATTGGTTTATCCATGATTGGCATATTTGATTTACTAGTAAGTCCCTAGTAAAGTGCACTAGAGGTGCCAGGGCCTGAAAATCAAATGCTACTAGTGGGCCTGCAGCACTGGTTGTGCCACCCACATAAGTAGCCCAGTAATCATGTCTCAGACCTGCCACTGCAGTGTCTGTATGTGTATTTTTACACTGTAAATTCGACTTCGCAAGTGTACCCACTTGCCAGGCCTAAACCTTCCCTTTTCTTACATGTGAGACACCCCTAAGGTAGGCCCTAGTTAGCCCCAAGGGCAGGGTGCAGTGTATGGATAAGGTAGGACATATAGTAATGTGGTTTATATGTCCTGACAGTGAAATACTGCCAATTTTGTTTTTCACTGTTGCAAGGCCTGTCTCTCTCACAGGATAATATGGGGGCTACCTTTAAATATGATTAAAGTGTAGATTCCCCTAGAGAGTAGATGGACATGTGGAGTTTGGGGTCCCTGAACTCACAATTTAAAAATACATCTTTTAGTACAGTTGATTTTGAGATTGTGCGTTTAAAAATGCCACTTTTAGAAAGTGAGCATTTTCTTGCTTAAACCATTCTGTGACTTGCCTTGTTTGTGGATTCCCTGTCTGGGTCAGTTTGACAGTTGGGTTGTTTCTCACCTCGCACTAGACAGTGACACAAAGGGAGCCTGCATTTCCTGATTAGCCATCTCTGCTAGGAGGGGGGGGGGTGGTCACTCTCATCTGAAAGGACTGTGCCTGCCTCTGACAATGCAGACTCCAACCCCCTGGTGTGTGTCTGAGGCCTTGCTTGGGCAAGGCAGGATTTCACAAGTAGGTGTGAGTCCCCTTTGAAGAAAGGTGACTTCAAAGACTAAAATGGGTATAAGAAGGGCACCCAAATCTACAGACTTTAGAAACACTTCTGGAACCAAGAGGAACCTCTGCCTGGAGAAGAGCTGAAAGCTGAGGAAGAAGTGCTGCCCTGCCTGTGACTGTGCTTTGTGGAGCTTTCCTACAGTGCTGCTTCTGCCAGAGTAAGAGGGCAAAGACTGGACTTTGTGTGCCTTCCATCTTGTGAAGAGATCTCCAAGGGCTTGATTTAGAACTTGCCTCCTGTTGTTTGAAGTCTCAGGGACAGCAAAGACATCTCTCTGCCAGCACCTGGAGTCTCTGGAGAGACTCCTACTCTGTCAAGTGGTGCCCTATCCAGTCCCTGGGCCCTTGAAAGGAAAGCTGGTGGAACTCCAAGGAAATCGACTTCGGACGACTCCGGACCGGCGCTGCTGCTGAATCCGGTAACGCCTCTTGCACCCGACGCCGTGACCTTCGCTGGAACGCGACGCTCTTCGCAGGCCCGACGCCGCTGCAGCCCCGCTGAAGTCCGCGACTCCGTGGAAGTCGCCGCACCACGTCGTGACCGACGCCGCTCGAAGTGCACGGATTCAACGTTTCGCACAGACGCCGCGATCCCCGACTTCGTGCATCGGCTTGTTTTCACTCTTCACTAAAGGTACTGTACTTGGGGGTCTACACGACTCCGTGTCCGGCGCCGCTGGTGTCGGCTTGTTGGGAACGACTCCGTCACGACGCCGTGTTAACATCTCATCGAAGCATTTTTGTTTCTAAGCGCTATTTTTGAGTTTAATCTCTAAAAATTCCTAACTTGACTTGTGTATGTCGGATTTTTGTCGTTTTGGTCTTGTTTTGTTTAGATAAATATTTCCTATTTTTCTAAACTGGTGTTGTGTCATTTTGTAGTGTTTTGCATTAAGGTACTGTGTGTGTTGGTACAAATACTTTACACCTAGCACTCTGAAGTTAAGCCTACTGCTCTGCCAAGCTACCAAGGGGGTAAGCAGCGGTTAGCTGAGGGTGATTCTCTTTTACCCTGACTAGAGTGAGGGTCCTTGCTTGAACAGGGGGTAACCTGACTGTCAACCAAATACCCCATTTCTAACAGTAGCCATTTTCTTGCTTAAACTATTCTGTGTCTCTGCCTGCTTGTGTATTCCCTGTCTGGGTCAGGCTGACATTTGGGCTGTTTGTGAATGCCCTTTAGACATTGACACAAAGGGAGCTGGGGTGTGGCCTGCATAGCCTGATGGGCCCTCTGGGCTGGGGTGGAGGGAGGAGTTGTCACTTACACCTGAATGGGCTGTGCCTATCCTCACACAGTGCAGTCTCCAACCCCCTAGTGTGAGTCTGGAACCAGGCCTGGTCAAGCCAGGATCTTGTGAACAACAGAGACTTTCCTTTGAAGTTTGCCTACTTCAAAGACAGAAAGGGGTATAAGTAGTGGACCCAAAGCCCCAGATGTTCAGATTACTTCTTCAACCAAGAGGAACCTCTGCCAAGGAGAAGTTGCTGCTTATGCCTGAAAGAGGACAAAGACTATACTTTGTGGGATATTCCTGCTTGTGAAGAATCTCCAAGTGCTTGGACTGAGCTTGCCTCCTGTTTTGAAGTCTCAGTGCCATCAAACACTTCCTCTGCCAGGACCTGGACTCTCTGCTGAGACTCCTGCCCTGCCAAGTGGTGCCCTGTCCAGTCCCTGGGCAGTTGAAAGGTGAAGCTGGTAGAACAAAGACTGAAATCCACACACCGGAATGCACCACCTGCAACATGGCTGTAAAAACGATGCCCCACCCGCCTTGTGGCTGAAATCGATGTACCACCTGCATCGCAGCTGGGAAATAAATGCATCACCTGTATCACGGCTGTAGGAATGATGCAACACCCGCTTGCGGCTGCTGAAAATGACGTGACCCCATGCAATGCAGTTTTCCATCACCATACAGCCGTATTTCTCATGCATCATCGCTGGGCATCAAAATCAACATAAACGTGTGCGGACCCAAGGTGCCCTGTCCAGAAATCTACGCATCGTTCTCATGCAGGAGGGAAAAACAACGCATCGCCGACCTGACCGCAGAAGAAACGACGCACGGCCTCAGTTGCGAGTAAGGAATCGACACATCGCTGACTTGTCTGACGCACGCTCGACTATGAGGCTTTATATTTGACACAAACCAGGTACTTTGTGTAACAATATTGTTTCCATTGTTTTCTATAGGCTAAGACTCTTTTTATTTCAAAAATGTATATCTTGACTTGTGTATGTTGGATTGTTGTGGTCCTGGTCTTGCTTGATTTAGATAAATATTGGCTATTTTGTCTAAACTGGTGTGGTGCCCATTTTGTAGTGTTTTCACTGTATTACTGTGTGCGTTGGTACAAATACTTTACACATTGCCTGTGAGATAAACCTGACTGCTTGTGACAAGTAACCAAGGGGGTGAGCAGGGGTTACCCTAGTTGTGTATCTCCATCACCCTAACTAGAGTGAGGGTTCCTGCTTGGACTGAGTGCAAACTGACTACCAATTAGAGACTCTGGCCCTGATTCTAACTCTGGCGGGCGGCAGTGATTCTGGGTTTTCCACTGGGCTGGCGGGCGACCGCCAAAAGGCCGCCCGCCAGCCCAGTGGAAAACAATCTTCCCACGAGGACGCCGGCTCCGAATGGAGCCGGCGGAGTGGGAAGGTGCGACGGGTGCAGTTGCACCCGTCGCGTATTTCAGTGTCTGCTAAGCAGACACTGAAATTCTTTGTGGGGCCCTCTTACGGGGGCCCCTGCAGTGCCCATGCCATTGGCATGGGCACTGCAGGGGCCCCACGACACCCCATACTGCCATCCTGTTCCTGGCGGCAGAGCCGCCAGGAACAGGATGGCGGTATGGGGTGTCAGAATCCCCATGGCGGCGCAGCGAGCTGCGCCGCCATGGAGGATACTTTTGGGCAGCGGAAAACCGGCGGGAGACCACCGGTTTTCCTTCTCTGACCGCGGCCAAACCGCCGCGGTCAGAATGCCCTGCGGGGCACTGCCAGCCTGTTGGCGGTGCTCCTGCCAACCCTGGCTCCGGCGGTCCATGACCGCCGGGGTCAGAATGACCCCCTCTATTTCTAACAAGCTCTAATATATGATGAAAAAGAACTACTAATGATCTTTTCTGGTAATAGAAGTACATTCAGTAGTAGACTGCTAGATGGGAGGGAGATGTGCAATAACCTTCCTTAAGAGTTCAAAAGCACTAAGCATACTGCCTGTTTCAAAAGAAACTAAGGACCTGCTTGTGTAACTAACTAGGCTTGGAGATTCTGCAAAAGATATCTGTAAAGGTTTTGGCACTAAACCTGCATGCTGAATTGAATTGGACAAGACTCATCTCACTGCCTATTTAATTGCTTCTGCGGTTCTCCTCTTTGATGAGGCTGAGTCAAAGGAAATTTTGTGGGAATGGTATAGGAGAGTGGTATCAATAAAATCAGTAGTGGTGGAATGATTTAATTACCTTGTATTATAGAATATACTCCCTCTACCATATTGAAACAATATTGCTACTCTCTGCTGTATGTGCCCACTCCTCCAGATAAAAATACTTTATATTAGAGTTTTAAGCAAGATCAATATGAAAGAGAAACTATAAGAGTACTGTATTGCAGCCTAGCTTTCACAACATTGAATTTTACCTTGCTACAAGAGTAGATTGCATTGAGATTCTCCAATGTAGCCTTTGGATGATGCATTAAATAAAACTAATGCTTAAAATGAGACAGAGACAATCTAAGATAATCCTTGGTGGAAGCATTGGATACATTTTGTGCTTAACCTTGCAACATGCATCAATAGAAATAGGACTCAACAAGCTGAACAGAAAGCAGACAATAGATAACAAGTTTACGGTGCAGACAAAAGTAAATACTGACCTTCAAATCTCGAAAGACTAGACTACCATTTCCCATCTTTCATTCCCTTAATTGAGGTTTCTTTAGCATGACAGTACTATGGAATATGAAAAATACAACATTATTGATCCTTGAATATGGTTTGGAAGAAGAACGTCTTTGTATCTTTTATAAAGTCTCCTCTTCCCTTGAGATACTTTCTTAGCCTATTCCTTATTGAACATTTCAATTTCTTAAGGTGTGGCATGACCCTTTCACTAGAAAGAGTCTTCACTAACTTTTGCCTGTTCTCTATGGGAGTGTAGGTATTAACAAACTAATACTTAATTGTGTCAGATTAGTCAACTAATTCATTAGGATTGGCACTAATTGATAATTCTTTACTGGTAGTGTTTGAAATTAATTATCTCAATGACCACGCATGCACTACCAATAAATAGTGCAGTTGAAGGGAAGCAGAGGATATCAGCAGAGTGCACTGGGGACAGTGCGCAGACAAAGACAACATACTTGAAGGATAGATATGGTCTTCATCACGTGCACAGCAGCGGGCTTAAAGCCTCCCAAAATGGGATAATTCATTATGGTGACTCTGAAAGACTTTGTTTATGATATGTAAGGAAGAGAGTGCCTTGAAAGAATTACGTACTCCATTCCAGCCATACTTCCAGGTTATGAGTGCCAGACACAGTATTTATCCACACATACAGCAGTTAATCCCTCCCCGGCAGCACTATTAATGACTATTGCCAGATTAGTTGACAACTAGATTTTGGGGGTTATTCTAACTTTGGAGGAGGTGTTAATCCGTCCCAAAAGTGACGGAAAAGTGACGGATTTACCACCAGCCGTATTACGAGTCCATTATATCCTATGGAACTCATAATACGGCTGGTGGTATATCCGTCACTTTACCGTCACTTTTGGGACGGATTAACACTCCTCCAAAGTTAGAATAACCCCCTTTGTTTTCGACATCTTTTTTTTTTTTTTACTCCCTCTCAGCTTGCTTAGGACTTTACCAGTCTTACTACTTTCCTCTGCTTTCTCAGTACCTACACTTACCATTTTGTTCTTAAAGATATTCAGTGATTTATTTCTGGTTTCCAGTCAGTCTCCTGAATGATTGGGGCTTGTTACAGCTTATTGACCAGCGAAGATAAACATTCTTTCTTCTGCACTTGATTGGTTCCTCACTGAACCTGTGCTTATCCATCTGTGATAAAACTGATTTAAGGCCTGGCTTATCAAGAGTTGGTGAACAGACATGCCATCATTGGATTGTGCTTTCTTTCCTTATAACCGCTTTCTCCTTATCTTTGTGGCAGTGGGCTTCAGTGGCAGGGCTCAGGGCAGGATTAGAAATTGCCTCAGGGCCCTGTTTCTTCGTCCACGTCTGGCACTAAATCACGCAGAGGTTACAGTTTTTTCATGTTTTCGTTTCCATGTACACTATATATTCCTTATTCTTCCTCTCACACAGACACTGGGGGTGCTTGGTTTTGAAGAACATTAACTCTGTGTCCCTATATTTGAGGTCAGCTGTCTAAATGCCCTAAAAGGTGAATTTGATAGCTGATTTACCTATCAAGCACACGTCTCCTATTGTGGGGTGCTGTGACAATGCCAAGCCCAAAGAGTATTTCCAAGCTCAAATGTGACATTATCAGAACCATCATCAGGACACAAAGTACGCTTTTCTGCAATTAAGAGTTAGTTTTATGGGGCTCATTAATATTTAAATATGGCTTATGTAACCTATAAGTCATGTATTCAACTTCTTATGTTAATGTTGCTACATTATAGGAATGGGTGAAAAATGGCTGTCTCTTTCTAACCATCCATAAGTGTCCCTCTACCTTCAGGACAATACCATACTTTTCAGGGACTGCTACTACCAAGTGTAGGCCAGGGATCTCATCTAAGCAAATCTCTGCAATAAGGGACATTTTGGGGCTATTTTCGAAACAGGCAAAGGAGGAAAATACATTCAACCACAATCACTACATTGTCCTTGCATTTGATGGAGGAATACCACTAGCAGCAAAAAGGTGAGTATCCATTTCAAGTGAGACTGAAATGCAAGTTTAATTGCTGAACACTGGCAAAAAGATGTGCAAACGAGAAACTTGTAGTCTCTGCTAAAAGAAATGAGAGTTCTACAAGTACAGATTGTTTTTTTTTACAACTATATCCACACATGCAGCCATTACGCAGCTGAGGAAAACAATAAAAGAAACATCCATTTATGCAAATACCTACCTTAAAGAACTCCCAAATAGCGATTTACCTTTGAAAGAAACAATACAAATGAAGTATAAACAAAATCAAATATTAAGGAAGTGGGGCTTAACTGCTCTTGTGATGGTCGACTTCTACTGAAGCTCTTAACGGCCTTGCCTACTTCTGGAGTGTACTGTTCAGTGTGGGGTGAACTGCTGGACCCACTCAGGGTCTAAAGGTATATAATAACCTAGACTTCGTTGCTACCCTTCATATACAGCCATTAATTCATTTATCAAAATTGGCAAAATGACATAATCTATTCTTGATGACTGTAGCAATGGAACGTGTATAACATCTTATCAGTTAAAGCAACAAAGTCCTCAATGTCAAGCAAACTGCCCAAATTACCACAACCAAACATCATGCTCTCAAATTAACACTGAGTACCCCGTACGAGTCTTACAAAATGCATTCTGCAGTTCTAGCTTTGTTTTTTTTTTTTTGTTTTTTTTTTAGTGAATGATTTCAAATACTTTCCTGGCCATGATACCATACCCGCGCCTGCTCTTCACACAAAATATAACTCTACTGGGAAGCAGTAGTCATTCCTATCCGGTCTGGCGAGAAACTTTACCCCTTTTCCATTCAGTCTGAGTCGGGCAATGACCACTCGTATTTTACTCGCAGGTTCTGCTTAAAGGTGACTTCAGTTCGCTGGTGGAAAGGAGGACACATGGGTCAGCGCATAGGGACCCTCACTGCAGGGTCGGGCCGGAGGAGGAGAGTTTAGAGCTGTCTCACAAATGTAGTTGGTTTTCATGAAGTAAGATTTTGAAATTGCTTCTGGGCCCCCAATAGAACAATGTGAAGAAATCTCCAAAGCGATTTCAGAATTGTCATCTTCTATCTATTTTGTTTTGATCAATTTATAATGTGAAACGTGCTTTCAATCACGCATTTTCTTTAAATAACATCCTCCTACTCCAACTTTGGAGGAGGTGTTAATCCGTCCCAAAAGTGACGGTAAAGTGACGGATTTACCACCAGCCGTATTACGAGTTCCATAGGATATAATGGACTCGTAATACGGCTGGTGGTAAATCCGTCACTTTTCCGTCACTTTTGGGACTGATTAACACCTCCTCCAAAGTTGGAATAACCCCCTTTGTTCTTTAACTTTTCTTAGATCTCGGTCCCAACTGTTACCTCGTGTGCCTTACCAGGTTTCTTTTCATTTTTATTCTTCTTGCTTCGAGCTATTCGACGGTACTTTCATTATCTTTTCATCCTGCTCCAATCTGTTCTATTTTTAAACATTTCCTCGGCCCCATTTAATAAACATTGAATATGTAGTGTAAGCTGTGAATGGCACTGTAAATTCTATTCACACTGTAGACGTGGTTGGACGTTTTCACCATTAAGAGAATTGCACTTTATTTTAGGAGCATTTGCACCGGAATTGGCTTTCAGAATATACAGACGGTATCATTGTTTAGATATTCAGCACAGCGTGTGAAACCCGGAGTTATATAATTAATGATAAGCATGCAAACACCAAAAGACAGTGAAGTAACTGTGTGGCTAATGCTTTCATGGCAATTGCATTCCTCACTAGCAGTTTTTCAGTAGAGATATTGGTCATATCTAACAAACTACAACCCAACAAATAAGGAACCTGCTGCAATTGCAAACGAATGGCTTCAGTGGTTAAACGTTATACGGGTTACTTTAGCTCTCCAGGAACACAGACACGAAATCTACAGCATGTGTGTGAACGAGGTGAATACCTCTTCGTATTGTTGTGGACTGTCACTCCCATGACAGCATATGGAAGCTGGTTTCTGATATGACATTATTAACATGTGGAAACTGTAACGTGGAAAGCAAAAATACATAATCATTCGGGAGGAGCAGCTACAGAAGTTCACATTTGAATTCGTTTTAAAGAATGACTGTGTTGATAGATAAAGATGCCGAGAACCGAATGCTGCAGATATAAAACACACAAGTACAGTATAATCCACTTCAAAGGCAGGTTTGGAACTGGAATGATGGCTGGGAGGGGGTGTGACCTCAGTCTTGGTATGAGCTGTGGCTGAGCGTCTACGAAGTTTAACAATATGTATCCTCCTCATGAGGGACTCCTTCCCGTTCCCTAGGATTTTTAAGTTGGAGTAACAATGGGGAATTTCACTCAGGAATCGGATTTATCCTGCTGATTTACGTATTATTTTCCCTGAAAACCTACCTGGAGACCTTGCCTGCTTTTAACAAGTGAAATCTCCTAATTGACCACAATTAGGTAGCAATGGTCCCTCTAAACTCATAATTGCAATGCCCCAGTCACTCCATCAATGTGACCATTGAAAGTCAGAGGTCGCTCGTAAAGAGGGCCCTAGTATCTGGAAAAAAAACAGGTTTCTGTTATGAATTCTGAATAGAATGTAATAACTAGCAGAATATCAAAAGTAACAGTCAGTTAGGACATCAGTAGTTATGATTTTTTATAGAAAAAACCTCCTTAGAAAACAATGGTCACACAGAAGTCAGCGTTAGTGTTTTGCATGTCGGTGGCTGGGATCTTGGTGCCTTTTTCTGCTGTCCCGATGAAGTGAGGGTCAGGTAAGGCATGATGCATCACCCAATCAACAGTTTTACCTTCTGACTTAGGCCGTTATCTAAAATATGGCAGGCTTCCCACATATATACCAGTTCAGCAAAAGCTTTGGCTTCTGATGCCCTTTCAGGGGACCGCCAATGATCTTAAGAGGGCCTCACCTACCAGGTGACTCTACTGTGAAATGCTTAGCAAGTCCAATGTTCTTTTGAAATTTCTGGTTCTTTAACACAAACTCCAAAAGCTGAATACTGCTAATGTTAAAAATAAACTCTCAATGGCTCTGATGTTCAAATAGTTTTCTCTCTGTGAAGGTCAATAATTGATTTCCATACAATGGGATTGCCATACCACTCAAGGCCGACTCAGATGGAGCAATCTAGGCATGGTACCCCAAGCTAGGTATGGTGATGTGACCGTAGCAATGACATTGTGGCCCTGTGCAGTCGGGTCAAGGGTTTCAGACGTTGAGGCCAGAAACCCTGCAGTTCCCCATCTCGAAATAGGGGGTAGTAATTTCCCATTTGAAGGGTGGGGATGCTCCATACATTCAGAAAGACTGCTTTTTTGGCAGTCAAAAACCTTCCACGGGGCTAGGCAGGCTGCTGTGACCAAGATGGATTCCACTGAGATGTTCTTACCAATTCAGAGATTCTTCTCAGTCCTTGAGCTTTGACACAAAAGCTTTGAGGAGCCCTAACACAAAATCTGGAGCCACTGACATTGCTTTGCTGGTGGGGACACTTTGCATTATTTTGCCTCTGTCGCACCATGCCCTGGATCCTAGCCACTTTTTGAACCTTGAAATTCTTCAGTGGGTCTGGTCTTGGAGCAAAACTAGGGAGGTGTTAAAAAAAATGCATCCTTTTAGTGAAAGGTGCAGCTGAAAAGTTGTTTCTCACACCAAAAAATAATTCAGAGAGGAACAACCCAGGAATACAATAAGTATTGCCTGGTTGCCTCTAGTAAACCTTTGTTTGAATGCCTCTTCACCTTGTCCAAGTCCATTGGGATGAAAACAGTCCCAACTTCGCCAAAAGGTGAATGTCTTTTTTTCTGGCCAGTTTCAAAGTTCTCCAACTTAGAGTAATAACTTCCCAGATAGTCTGGCCACAGATAGCAATGATAGACAGACTTGCTAACCACTTCAGGATTCCAGAGTAAGCAAGGGTTCCTTCAGGCTTTCCTTGGGTGATAGAAGTATAACGGCCACAATTTCTTCTGATGCAGTTCAGATTGATACAGCACTCTGTTTCTTGTGGTGGGAGCCCCAGGTTATAAAGTAAAACAGCAATCATTAATGAAGACGCTAGGCCTGCATTGGTACAATTCTTATATTGTCTCCTCCAATTTACGCTTTCTTTGTTTACAGGCAAAGGTTATCCTAGTAAACACTATTTTTGAGCTTTCCAAATTGGTGGAAGGAAGTCTCATAACAAGCTAGCAGCACGACTAAGTTCATAACGTTTGTGAATTCTGCACAACTTAAAGTGCACAAGAGAACATTTCTGTGGTCTCAGAAGATTTTAAACTTACCTGGAAAATATTTGTGTTTAAAATCGGGCTAATAAGAGTGTCATGTTCATCTAGCAATAATAACAATTTTGATTTTTTTTAATATAATATTCTTTCAAAAATCATCTTTGCCTTGATTTCCTTGTTGTCTTCTTTATTGTATGACAGTGTTCTTTTTGCTTTTATATGATATCATGATGTTGAACGAGGAAATTGACTTCGGATCTTCATAGAGAAAAGGGAAGACAGTCAACTGTTTTGGAAAAACAAATATATGATTTAAAAAGCTGGAAACCGAAATAAACCAACCCATTTGCTACATTAGATATCAAAATGTAATCCGCCTACCTCAAAAAACAAGAAAAGTTTCAGATGCTTCCTTTCAATGTTACATTATAGAAAGCAACATGTTTTACTGTTCCTGACAAAGGAAGGTTGGGATTAATGGAAAAAATACATGGGGAATACCACTCTCATTTGACGAGGAGATTTAGCAGAAGGAAAATATGGCAAAACCAAGGGTTTTTGTTTGGTGGATTTTGTGTTAACCAACAAGAAGGCATCCACAAATGATTAATAGACCATCACTGTAAACACTTTAATTATAGTTAGCCAGTGAAGCACAAATCGACCCTTGCTCTCAACACTTAAAAATAGAGACACCAATAAGATTTGAACTTCATGGTTGTTAAGAAGATTCCATTTAATTGTGTGCTTTTACTTGTTTTTAGGTTTAATATGCCTCACGATGACAGTCCTAAATGCAAGGAATCTGGAATAACACATCAGTTGAATGTAATGGCACCAACTTTGAATTACTACGCAAATCCCTGGACCTGGTCAAAATGCAGTCAAAAATATGTCACTGAATTTCTGGAGTAAGTACTCACTACAGTAAACGCAAGAGACTTTTGATCATTTGTGAAATGGTTCCTCATATCTTTGCAGTTTACTTGTTAGTAGCACTGTTTAGCCTCTGTGATTCCTATAGCCCTTGCATGTACTGTTTTAGGACACAGTTTAGCATAGATTTTGGCTGGTCTATGGTACACCTGACCTAACAGGACTTTGCCGAAGATAAGATCCCAGGGGAGTTCGTACAGGTAGGATCTGTAAAGCAGTTCATTTTGGGCATTTGGGATAATTATTTGTAAGGGAACCTTAGCACTCGGTAAGGATTGTAGAAAAATATTTTTTAGCCAGGTTTATATCGGGAGCTATACATGTGCGATTGACCCACGAGAGTACAGTACTGTGGTAAGGTGAAAGGCTATAGTTGTAGCCTGTAGCACAACCACCTGAGAAAGGACACGCCCATGCTGCTCACACGGCTGATAGGAGATGTTGCAATTAGTGAAGCCATCAACACAAGCAAGTATGCTTGGCCAGCATCATATATCATAGAGGAGCAATGCCTTTACCAGTTTAAAATCCAGTCAATACAAATGGCAGCTATGTGCAAACAACAAAAAATAGCCGTATTAGCCTTGAAAATATAAGGATGGTACTTATCTAAACAAAAACGTGTCATCAATACTCTGCCTGCAGGAGTACACCTTCACTATATCCTTCCCAGGGAGCCCGTTTAGTGTACGCATGCCCTCATTATGCAGTTGCTAATATCCTGATTCAAAATAGAGTAATCATTTGATTTGTTCCTGAAATCTAAATTAAACACAGAGGCCTTGAAATACGGGGTCCTATTCCAGCAGTTTTCTTTCATTTGTGGGCACAAATAGGATGACATTTCCCACCTGCTCCGAGTAGGAAGCAAATGTGTTCAGTGATAGGGGTTGGTGGTGAAGAATGCACGTGGCGCATCAGGGCAAACCAGGGCAGGATAGCATCCGTCCGGAGAAGCAGTGTCTCCTTCCCTCATGTTGTGCTCTAGGTGGGTAGGGCACACTGAGACACAATCTCTGCATTTGGCTTCCGGCTGTTCCTGCTCATTGGGTGGGGGCAAGGAGGGATGGAGACATCGGCCCTGTATATGCCAATGGCTTGAAGCCTCCTCCTTTTTCTTGGTGCAGGCCCATACCTTGCATGACAACGGTGTGGTGGAGGAGGGGAACTTTCCTTTGGCTAGTCTCATGCTGCGGGTGAGGCTCTAGCCTGCTTTGGGAGGATCATAGGGGGTCATTCTGACCCAACAGGCCGGCGGTGCCCCGCCGGGCATTCTGACCGCGGCGGTACAGCCGCGGCCAGAAGCGGAAAGCCGGCGGTGTACGGCCGACTTTCCGCTGCCCGTCAGAATCCTCCATGGCGGCGGAGCGCGCTCCGCCGCCATGGGGATTCTGACACCCCCTACCGCCATCCTGTTCATGGCGGTTCTCCCGCCAGGAACAGGATGGCGGTAGGGGGTGCCGCGGGGCCCCTGGGGGCCCCTGCCGTGCCCATGCCAATGGCATGGGCACAGCAGGGGCCCCCGTAAGAGGGCCCCACAAAGTATTTCAGTGTCTGCCTAGCAGACACTGAAATACGCGACGGGTGCAACTGCACCCGTCGCACCTTCCCACTCCGCCGGCTCAATTCTGAGCCGGCCACCTAGTGGGAAGGTTGATTTGCCCTGGGCTGGCGGGCGGTCTTTTGGCGGCCGCCCGCCAGCCCAGGGCAAATCTCAGAATCACCGCCGCGGTCTTTTGACCGCGGTACGGTGTTCTGACGGCGGTACCTTGGCGGACGGCCTCCGCCGTCCGCCAAGGTCAGAATGACCCCCATAGTCTGCTCTTTCATGCAGGTGTTGGAACAGGCAGGGGCCCTGTCTGCTCAAACCACAGTCTCTGACCTGGTGTTCTTGATGTTGCGGTGTGAGTACTTGCATCCAGCCAAGCGGATTGCAGGTTTTTTTTGCAATGCTGCAGGAGACTTGCTCAGCCGGGCTGTGTCCAACCGTCATCTTTCACCCCCTCCCTTCTCCTGTTTCAGCAGATGCCACATCCAATTGCCTGAAATCGAAAAAACAGCTCAGGTTATTAAATTAATTCGATTTCATGGTGAAAACAGTTTGAAGCACTGAATTGGGGCTGCAATACCAGAAACCGTAGTGTGGCTAGAAGGAGACAGTCAGACAATTCCATGGAAGAACGTACAGCATCTGACGTCTGCGCAGGCATTAAAGTGGCATGCATGTATTACAGTTGGACCAGTTGGATTAGCAGGGGAAAACTCAGGTTGGCATTTGGTTTGGTCATGGCCACAGAATTATTTGTGTTGTGATTATAATTTTTGTCAGATGAGGACCTTTTTGTTAAAAACCTGAGCAGAACCACATGACTGGTGTAGGGATGCCATTAACATACAGATGCAACAATAGTGAGAACTTCGCCCTCCAGTGAAAGTTCCTGGAAGAAGGGACTTGCCACATAGCACTCCAACCATCAGCTGTAATGTTTGAGCGAGAGGACAGTCCTTCTGATCCGCAGTTCTCTCACACAAACAAGCACATATCTTACTCACAACCCCTGTAAGAATAGTCTTGATATTTTTGTACAGTGACTTCTACCTAGAGAACTGATTACCCTGCAGTGGGTATTTGGGCCAGAGCCTCTATAGCTTTTCCTATTCAGATGATTTCACTTTGGAGGGATGAATTAACCAGAACCTGTCAGTATTTCTACCTTGCAAGCTGTTCCACTGCAACTGCAAACAAATTGAACATCTTCCTAGCAACATGACTGCCATCTTGCAGGGAAAACTGGCAAACAAGTCACCATTTAACTGCAGATTCATTATGGCTAAATACATATAGATTTGAAGTCCCCTTCCCTTTAATACCTATTTTCTAATTTCTTCAATTTAGCTGGCAACGGACACACCTACTCATGTGCCCAATCTATAGCGCACGTTTGCACATTCAATAATGGCCCTCCTGAATTGTGGTTCCTCAAGGATTGCAACTGGCATTTCATCACTAAATATGTTGCAGATTGAAAATATAAATGTCAAACATTTACAATTTCTCATACATCACCAAAGGTGGAATTTAATGCATACACGTGTTCTGTTTTTAAGAGTAGCATTTTACAGCAGCACAAAAAACATGCATACTTAGAAATGTTATTGTTAAATAAAATACGTCTTCCACTAGAAGCCAATAGCATGAATATTTCACTTCTAGTACACGGCATGGACTTCCAGGTTAGGCTGACAGGCCAATCAAAGAGCCTGACAGCAGGGACCAGGCTCCCTGCTCCAATAAAGAGCACAGCTTGGAGCGAGGGAAAGAAAAGGCACAGAGGGTGGTGAGAGTGAGTGACAGGAGGCAAGCTATATATTTGGGCCAGATAGATTGAAGAAAGGGTGGCAGGGTACCGGCTTTTCTTTCAGTTTGAGGTGGGATGAATACAGAGGGTGGAGGGAGCAGGTGCCTTAAGAAGACGTATATTTTTACATGTATTTGGTTCGGGACATTGAGGAGTTGGAAAGTGGGTGGTGTTGGTAGGTTGCATAACACTAGAGGTTTTTTATTTTATTTTGGGTGAGGGCACATATGGTAAATATAGAGTTGTAGGAGTGGGTGGCAAGAAACCAAGTGTGTTTTTAAATATTTTGGTGAACGAGAACACGGAGTGTGGTGTAGGAAGCTGTAAAAATGGCAGGAATTGTTTTTAAATTGTGGTTGGTGGAGGACACCAGATTTAGGGGGTTATTCCAACTTTGGAGGAGGTGGTAATCCGTCCCAAATGTGACGGATTTACCACCAGCCGTATTACGAGTTCCATAGGATATAATGGACTCGTAATACGGCTGGTGGTATATCCGTCACTTTACCGTCCCTATTGGGACGGATTATCACTTCCTCCAAAGTTGGAATAACCCCCTTAATACCGTATCAGCTAGCCAGGGCCAAGTTATGTACAGCTCTCTAATGACTCTACTGCTTCACAGCTGAGGACAACAGAGAGAGATGAAATGGAGTGGCCATACGTAACATTCAATTAAAGACTGGTAACTTTGCATAAAGTGGGTCATCATGTATCAGTGGAGATGTGTGTGCTACTCTTACTTTTATAAGTTTACCTGAAGACCGTTGGAGGATCAGTGCTTTATAAAAGAATGACTGCATCCCGCAATGCAGGTAGACAGAACTACATGGACAATGCCCACCTTAAATGCCAGCAACATATGTGTATCCATATGTAAAGGTAAGCAGCTATAGTATAGACACATTTTTAGCACCAGATAAAAATGTGGAAATATCTAACAAGGTGTTAATTCTCTGTGGGTACAGCCGCCTAAGAACCCAACTTTTAACTTCAAAATAATAACAGTGAGAAGCACTCCACAAATACAAATAAATAATAGTCCATCAAACCATACTGGAGAAATTTAAGATGAAGTATGCCGCATCAAATGTTTTGACGTAGAAAATTTCTTATTGGAGTATTATTGTCTTACTGAACTGCCTGCCCAGCCAGTGGGTTTTTCTTCTATTATGGAACTTCTTCAGGGCTGAAAGAGTCCCTATACATTTAATTGCAAACACAATAAAAATATCGATGTATGAATTTATATATACAGAAACTGATCTAAAAATAAACATTATTGACAAATTGTTGACATTATTTCTATAGTGATCCCCAAATCCTAATCAGTCTAGCAATCTTTCCAACATTCTATGTGTAGGTATGTATTTAGTTCAGAAGTTTCTTCTTTACTCATATTTTATGTAAGCAGAGAAAGCAAATAATGTCACATATTTGTAATGGCAAGAACAATGAATTACACCATTGTTCAACTCTTTGTGGAAAAACTAAAAAACAATTAAATTCAATATATCATTCATTCGCATTTCACACTTGATAAAGACAATTACAAATTGTTGTTCAGTTACATTTCCTTATTTTATTCATGCAATAGCCCTCAGTCAAATACCTTTCGTCAAAAGGAAGTGCCATTCAAGCACATAAGTTCTGCATGAGATATCCTGCAAATCCACTGAACTTGACCATGGGATAGTTTTTGTTAGACCTGACACCCTTGACTTGGTTTTCCCCCAAACCTTGCCTTCACGTTTCCGGTTTTGCTGAATTTGTTTTTGTTCTCTGTTGGACTCTGTGCACTTCACCAATGGTAACCAGTGCTAAAGTGCTTGTGCTCACTCCTGTGAACATTGTAAATCCACATAGCATATTTCATTCACTTGTAAGTCCCAAGTACAGTTCTATACCATAAATTGAGGGTTGTTAAATTAAATGGTGCTAATGGTCCTGCAGCACTTATTGTGCCACCCACTTAAGTGGCCCTTTAAAACTTGTCTCAGGCCTGCCATTGCAGGCTTTGGGTGCAACTTTAAATTGCCATTTCGCCCTGTATTCACTGTGTTATCCTTTCTCAAGTGTTGGACCTGGCCTTTTTACAGGGTCATCCCCAAACTTTTTGCCTCCTTCCTCCTATTTGTTCTGACCTGTTGCTGTTGGCTTTTGAACTCTGGGCACTTTACCACTGCTAACCAGTGCTAAAGTGCATATGCTCTCTGTGTAAATTGTACTGTTGATTGGTTTATCCATGATTGGCTAGTAGGGTTTTACTTGTAAGACCCTATTAGAGCGCACTATATGTGCCTAGGGCCTGTAGATTAAATGCT
This sequence comes from Pleurodeles waltl, assembly GCF_031143425.1. Lineage (NCBI taxonomy): Eukaryota > Metazoa > Chordata > Amphibia > Caudata > Salamandridae > Pleurodeles > Pleurodeles waltl. Next base: position 517,295,593 of record NC_090442.1, read on the forward strand.
ACTAGTGGGCCTGCAGCACTGGTTGTGCCACCCACTTAAGTAGCCCCTTTACCTTGTCTCAGGCTTGCCATTGCAAGGCCTGTGTGTGCAGTTTCACTGCCACTTCGACTTGCCATTTAAAAGTACTTGCCAAGCCTGAAACTCCCCTTTTTCTACATATAAGTCACCCCTAATGTGTGCCCTAGGTAACCCCTAGAGCAGGGTGCTCTGTGGTTAAAAGGCAGGACATGTATCTGTGTAGTTTATATGTCCTGGTAGTGTAAAACTCCTAAATTAGTTTTTACACTATTGTGAGGCCTGCTCCCTTCATAGGCTAACATTGGGGCTGCCCTCATGCATTGTTGAAGTGGTAGCTGCTGATCTGAAAGGAGTAGGAAGGTCATATTTAGTATGGCCAGAATAGTAATACAAAATCCTACTGACTGGTGAAGTTGGATTTAATATTACTATTTTAGAAATGCCACTGTTAGAAAGTGAGCATTTCTCTGCACTTAAATCTTTCTGTGCCTTACAATCCATGTCTGGCTAGGTTTAGTTGACAGCTCCTCGTGCATTCACTCAGACACACCCCAGACACAGGGTACTCAGCCTCACTTGCATACATCTGCATTTTGAATGGGTCTTCCTGGGCTGGGAGGGTGGAGGGCCTGCCCTCACACAAAGGACTGCCACACCCCCTACTGGGACCCTGGCAGACAGGATTGAACAGAAAAGGGACCTGGTGCACTTCTAGGCCCCTCTTTGAAGTCCCCCCACTTCAAAGGCACATTTTAGTATAAAACAGGGCCTCTGCCCTACCACCTCAGACACTTGCTGGAGAAGAAACCTGAACCAGATCCTGCATCCTGCCAAGAAGAACTGCCTGGCTGCTCAAAGGACTCACCTGACTACTTTCTACAAAGGACTGCTGCCTTGCTGTTGGCCTGCTGCCTTGCTGAACTCTTGCCTTGCTGCAGAAGTGCTCTCCAAGGGCTTGGATAGAGCTTGCCTCCTGTTCCCTGAAGTCTCAGGACCAAAAAGACTTCTCTTTTTCAACTGGACTCCTTGTGCGCTGAAATTTTGACGCACAGCTTTTTCTGCAGTGAAAAATTCACTGCACGCCGATCTGGAAAGACGTCGTTTGACGCGACGCCTGCGGTGTGACCGGAACTTCGACGCACGGCCTGCCTGGACAACGCCGCCCGACTTTCAGAGAGGAGATCGATGCGACGCCTTTCGTGAGGGAGAAAATTCCATGCACAGCCCACCGGAATGACGCGCAGCCGGATAACAAGCCCAGGATTCCACGCAAAGACCCTGGGACATCTGGTAATCCGGTGAACCACATAGGAGACCTGCCCGCGTGCCGGAAAATGACACATGTCTTCCCCGCATGAAAAATAATGACGCAAGTCCGTGTGTGAAGGGGCGAAACCGACACACACACCATTTTTCCCAGAAAACGACGCACATGAGTATGAAGGTCTCTTTCCACTCCCTAGAGACAGCCCATCCATCTAGCCTCAGTTTCTCTTAAGGGCAGTTTCCTGAACCCAGTTTCGGAGTTTTGAAGTTGTATCTAAATACCATGAGAAGTGACTTCACAAGTATCTGGACATCTTTATTTAGTATGTTGTGCCAGATAAGTGTTCTTGCACTCTTGTTTTCTGAGTGTTTGATAAATCTATCCACCTACATCAAGTCAAGGTGCAACTGCAAATGATGACATATACAGCAAAGGAGCTAGTAAATTTGATGACGTGGATAATGTAACAGGTATTGTCAGAATTATATTTGAATTTCAAAGGTTTGTAAAAACCATGCTTGCACGTGTTACAATCTGAGCACGTAAAAAGCCTTTTGAAGCAGCTGGTATCCTATTCTTTTCTTACACTCCAGGGATCAAGTCATTCTTAGTAATCTTATTCCTGATTAGGCTACCTTAGTGGTAACTGATCAATGGCTTAGATATAACCAGTTCAGTTAATCCAGGTACCTCCTGAATTAAGGGCCAGTGTTATCAGAATACTTTTTAGATGTCAAGTGAGGAATTAAATTTGCTAAGGATTGTATTTTATTTGACATAAAATTCATCTTCCCTGTTTGTCAACAGTCATGGAAAGGCAACAATGTATGGGTTCAGTTTTAAATACAATAACATATGATGGTAATGCTGACTCTATAATAAGCTCATTATTGGATATAATGGGACCAAGATTTTACACCAGAGGTCAACGCATGTCCCATCTCATAGCCCCCACGACGAGGCTCTCATAAGAGGAGGCAAACCTGTAGATAATGGCCGTACCACTCCCCAGCGAACATTGATCACATCCACACTGAAGGTTTGTTGGATAATATTATATTTACACTTCCAAAAGAAAAAATTTGATGCGTAGCTATTAAACCATGCTCCTTTATGATACAAGTATATAGTCCTTCAACATCCATTGTTACAAACAACATGCTATCATTGTCCCAATTCACATTGTCAAATTTATTCATAATATCTTTTGTGTCTCATACAAAATAGGAAATTGTACAGAAACGGTTTTAAAAAATGATCTATGAATTCAGACAGTTTCTCTGTTACTGGCCCTATCCTGAATATGATTGGTCTTCCGGATGGGAATTTTCTGGGCTTGTGTACCTGTGTTAGAATATAGATAAAGGTAAATTTAGGGTTGATTTTAAGATAGATTTCTTCCAGGCGTTTAGCTTTCATTCAGTTGCAATCTTTATCATATTCATGAGTGTAGGAAAGCTGGGTATTATGCAGTGAGGCTGATTAGTCTTCACCATGGACATCATTCAGGGGTCGCCAGGGGTCACAGCTGCGACCCCCAGCTTGCCCCTTGCAACCCCTGGCACTGCCTTAGCGAACCCTGGCCACGGAGGTGGCAATATCAGTGCCAGGAACACTGGGGCAGCTCATCCTTATGGACGTTGCTTGGGGCTCCACTTCCATGTTGTCCGTCAGTTCTTTTTATTACCTCAATAGTAAATAATAGTATATTATTCACTATTAGTGTAATTAAAAATGGAGTACAGTTAGCTTGTTTCTGACCATCCTTGGTATCTGAGGTAAGTAAAAAACACATTTAAATGTATGTTGTGTGCATGCTTGCGGGTGGAAGTGTGCTTATGTAAAATAAAGTGGGTGTATGAGTGAATGTGTGTATGTGTAAATATGAGTGAGATTGAAAGTAAAAAGGAAATGATGTGTGATGTCAGTTCCGCTACCCCTGGCATTTTGGTGAATTGACATCCATTGGCTTCACTATGAAATATCTTCATGTTACCTTGAATGGGTCCTTTGGGTTAACACTAATAAATCCCTTGCTCAGTTGCACTGAGCAGTCAGGCTGTACTAGAGGAACATGTGTTAATCATTTCAGAGTACCAGCATGGAAACAAGTAATTAACATGACTCAAAAGAAATCTGACACCAATTTATAAAAAGGAAACAGAATTTTATATAATTTTGGACACCAAAACAGAGACAGTCACATGAGTATAACCAGAGTTATGGATTTTAAAAGGAAAAATTAATCAGGGCATTTCACTCTTGCAAAATGATAATGTTGCAGTCACTGAGAAATTACACTTGGGACACTCAGTCACTTGCAGGACAAGTTCAGTGGAAGCCACTGGGTGGTAAGGTGAGGAAGGTCCCAGCACCAAGATCCAACACTTACTTTAATATTACCGGACTTGTACGGCCCAGGTGAAGTGTTTTCTTGGCTGTCCCTGGTACTGAACGTGAGTAGCTGTGGGTGGTAGTTTTAAAGTTCAGATGTTGCTGATGAGGAAAGGGATGCAAAACCTCAACAACAGGGGCATTGGGTTAGAGATGCTGCAGGACTCTCTTGAGGCACATCGTTGAACACATTTAGTGGCAGTCTTGGTAGTGGCAACTCATCCATTGGTTACTTCGATGTCCTGGAGCCTGGGGGAAAACAGTAGCTACCTGGAACTTGCTAGAGGTGAGAACTATGGGTGCGATTTAGATATTGGCAGATGAGTTACCTCATCACAACAGTGACAGGTATCTCTTCTAAAAAAAATAGAAAATAATGAGATTTAGATTTCAGTGGATGGGATAGCCGTCACCATTGTGATGGAGTAACCTGTCTGCCAATATCTAAATCAGGACCTTTCTTTCCCTCAATTTGCCTATTTGCCTGAGGTGGACACTTCCTTTGGAGGGTGGCGCCTTTTCTGCTCAGAAGCCCCTGTTTCCACTTCAGATAACCCTCTTTTTGAAAGATTTATAATTTGTAATGTGTTTTTGTCTTAACATACTTGTCTCTGTTTTCATATTCATGTTACCCAAATCCATCATTCTCATTGTTTTGTAGTGTAGCCATTTTTATGTAGGTTTTGCAGGTTTGCTTCAGGCGTTAGGCCTTTGTGTGCTTTGCCCTGGAAGCATTTTATTCCTTTGCTCGCAGCATAGGGCCTCTGTGCACTTTGCTCTAAATGCATTTTATTCTGCTTCGTACTGTTATATTTTAATAGCCAGTTCTACGGTCTTGTTTTATTTTTTATATCACACTGTTTAGCCTACTTCAGCACTGGAGTTCTCAATAACACATTCTCGCTCACTCTGTGCTTCAGTCAAGGATACAGTCTGGTACATTGCCGATAGACGTGGTAGGAGTTTAGTCTTTGGTTTATAGACGATACACATTATTGCGTAGGACGTTTTGTTACCACATCGACATGTTATAAAAACACTTCCTTGTCCTAATTCACGTGAGAGGGAGATTCCGACCAGGGAACCACAACTAGACACTGACTGCCCTGTTGCAGATGCTAATCCAGATCACAGGCCTTTGCTCAGGTATGAGGGTTGATGTCTTCCCAGGGAATCTGAAAGGCAAGCTTAGAGCTTAACATGCTGTGCTCGAAATAGAACTTAATTAGAGGGAACGTAATCTGTTAACACTATGATAGCGTTATTCTTATGTTTCACTCTGTTCGTTACCATTTCAATCCTACTGTGTTGTATGGTTCTGGTTATTGCGGCTCATGCCTTATTATCTAGAATGCAGTCGTTTTATTAAATCAATCTATAAAACTTAAACTGCTTTTGTCATTTGTATATGAGATCATACTGTAAATGAGAGAGCTGGTTGGGATCTGAGTGACCACGACTTCCCTGAGAAGTTCTAAGATGTCATGCGCTCAGTTGCCCAATCATCCCTTCCCCTTGGGAGAGATGAGGCACTGCTAGTTAGCCGGAGCAAAACCGGATTGAAGGTGACAGGGGTCCTTCTTAGTGGGTCAGACTTAATACCCCACACCAGGAACGACTCTGCTACCTAGAAATCCAGTAGTCTCATTTAGGATAATGAGATCCAACGCGACAGTTTGTTCAGTTGATTGTGGTTGTGAACGCCTGTTCTTTCTGGTCTTTCTCTTTTTTCCTCTGTCCTCTCCTAGTTTTGTATCACATTTCTGAATACCATTCAAATTCTGCACACCTCCTTCAGAAAAGGAGAGGAGCAAGGAATTGATTTTGATGTCTCCATATTACTAGGACCTGCTTCCTCCATTGAGGATAGTTCTGAGTTACTGTAAGATGTAGTCCTTTCTTCAACTTCAACTCAATTTGTGAGTCTTTCTCTATTTAGTAGGACCATATCAAACCTTTCTTGTAAAAACAAATACCCTGTTGTGATACTCTTTCATCTGTTCAGATTTTGTTAATTTTATGTTATTTTTTTAAACTAACTAGTTTTCCATTATCAGCATATTTAAAATGTCATAATCCTTCACAATAGTCTCCTTCAAATTCATATCTTTGATTTTCGTCTCCAAGGGATGAATCGGATCTTTCAGTTTAGCCAATTGTTTGTTTTTGTTCTGAATTTACATCATTTTGAGTGATGCGTTATTAAGGTTGCCTTCCCTGTACTTCAAGAGATTCTCATTGAAATCATATAATTTAGGAGGAAAAAGAATTTGAAGGCTTCTACAGATGCTTTTGTTCTCTGTATAACTTTTCAAAGCAACTCCATCCCATCCATTGAATATTGATTCATTTCCCAAGCTTATTAATTCATGTTAAAGCTAATTCTAATAAGGACCCTTTCTTTAATTGTGTCTGGACTTTCTAAGCTAGATTTAAATTAGTTCTCTGCTAATTCTTCTCTATTGCCATTAATTCCAGACATGTTGTAACTTGTCACCTAAAGCTGTGCTAATACAACAAATTCAAAAATATATATACAGCTCAGCAGCTATGGTAAAGTTACATTGCACCAGATAATCGTATGGCAAAATCTAATATGGTCCTTAACTCTCTGTGGGTTCACCTGCCTAACAACCCAACATTTAAATTTAAACTAAAAGAATATTAGAGAGAAGCACTCTACAAATATCGATGTCTCGGGTATCACAAATGTATTTTTGTAGCATAGAAAAACTTCTTTATTGCAGTATCCTTGTCTTTTTAAAAAGATGCCAGCTTAGCCAGCGTCTTTCGTTTTGTTAAGGAACTTCATCAGGGCTAAAAGAATCCATATACATATTATTACAAACACAATAAAAATATTGCTATGCAAATGTATATAAACAGAAATTTATCATATTTCATGTAAGCGGAGAAGGCAAATAAAGTTTTATATTTGTAATGGCAAGATCCATTAATTTAGATTGTGCAGCTCTTTATAGGAAAATGGAAAAACAAGTTCTACATATCATTTTTTCACATTCTGTACTCAACATTTATGCAATTGCAAATTACTGTCCTGTTAGATTGCCTCATTTCATTCATACTCTAGTACTTGGTGCAAATCCTACCAAGATGGAAGAATGACGTACCCTCATCCCCAATTCTGTTTACCGTGGCCATTGAACCATTGGGTTAAGATGACCCGAGAGATACATGTCTTTGGAGTGCAAAGCAGGCCGGAAGACAGACTGTCCTTTAAATCAATTATATCTTTCAAATCCTCAGCAAACTATACCCGGACTGGTTGATTATGGAGACTACTGGAGATACAGAATTAACTGGTCCACATGATTATGCTGTTCAATAACAATTGGGATAAGGACTGGATGTTAACAAGCGACATTAAGATTACGACAGATGATTCCAAAATGTAGGTTTTTAAATAATTTGGGATTAGGAGGTGTTTTAAACAACAAAATATTGCTCCCAAATGGGAAGGCCAGACATATTCAAGATGACCACCCTTCCACAGAAAACCCCATACACAATGCAGGAACGTCTCTTTAATAAATTGGAGTGAATTCCGCCATTCCTATTAGGAGCTGTGAATTCCCATCCACCCCTCAATCTGTCTGTATTTACCTGTGCCAATCTTTTTAGAGTGGGGATTTAAGGCTTCAGAATGTTGAGCAATACTTCAAAGCCTCTCAGCTAAGATGCAGAGCACATGAGAGCGCTTCCTGGCAGAAAACCTGACCAATAGGCCAGATACACTTGCTAGGGTAAAAATAATAATGCAACAATGTTTGCTATATGTATAGAGGGAAAAGAGATTCCACACAGTTGGCAGCAACATGCTTGGTGATTTGGGCATCAAGTTCTGGCATCGCTAGAATGGAAAGGTAATTATGTATCTTTGCCTTTTGTAGATTTTAGTCAGTGATGATCAATTCATCCTACTTATCTTCTGACAGGGGTGGGTCATCACTTTAATAGAAAGTTAAAATAAACATTTACCTTATCATACTGCTTTGAGCTCCTCCAATATGAAGAGATTGTATAGTAATTCTAAGTAAGTCAAAACATAGGTGGTCATTCTGACCCTGGCGGTCTTTGACCGCCAGGGCGGAGGACCGCGGGAGCACCGCCGACAGGCCGGCGGTGCTCCAATGGGGATTCCGACCGCGGCGGTAAAGCCGCGGTCGGACCGGCACCACTGGCGGGGTCCCGCCAGTGTACCGCGGCCCCATTGAATCCTCCGCGGCGGCGCAGCTTGCTGCACCGCCGCGGGGATTCCGACCCCCCCTACCGCCATCCAGATCCCGGCGGTCGGACCGCCGAGATCCGGATGGCGGTAGGGGGGGTCGCGGGGCCCCTGGGGGCCCCTGCAGTGCCCATGCCACTGGCATGGGCATTGCAGGGGCCCCCGTAAGAGGGCCCCTACATGTATTTCACTGTCTGCTGCGCAGACAGTGAAATACGCGACGGGTGCAACTGCACCCGTCGCACAGCTTCCACTCCGCCGGCTCGATTCCGAGCTGGCTTCATCGTGGAAGCCTCTTTCCCGCTGGGCTGGCTGGCGGTCTGAAGGCGACCGCCCGCCAGCCCAGCGGGAAAGTCAGAATTACCGCCGCGGTCTTTCGACCGCGGAACGGTAACCTGACGGCGGGACTTTGGCGGGCGGCCTCCGCCGCCCGCCAAGGTCAGAATGAGGGCCATAATGAGCAAAACAGCTATTTTCTTAATAATTTAGAAAAATAAGGAAACTGTACACAACAAGGTAACCAGAGTTCTATGAAATTTTAATGTGTTTCTCTTAGCACCGGTTATGGGGAATGCCTTCTGGACAAACCCACTGGAAGAACATATGAACTTTCTTTTCAGCTGCCTGGTACGATATATGATGTCAACAAACAGTGTGAACTTATGTTTGGTCCTGGATCACAAGTATGTCCCTATTTGGTAAGTGAGCTCTTTTCCTAACTTATTGTTTCAGTCATGAGAATCAAAACTTTAAATCTGTGCAATGTGAATCTGTCTCAGCTAAATCTAGTTCTACCCAGTTTCATGTTCCCATTCCTCGTTGTTTTTCTAATCTGGTCTCAGCCAGTCTCCACTTATAATGTTCTATATATTGAGCCTCAAGTTTGCAATGATCCAGCTACATTACACATTTTGTAAATAAGTTCATTGATGCTTTTTGGATCTTTCTCAAAAACGTAAAACAAGCAAGCATTGGCAAATCTGATAATTTCTTTCACATTTTGCACCAGTGGCTATCCATTTGGCTTTGCCAATGTTCATGGCCACTGAGCATGTGCATGCATGGTGGCCATTTTGCAATGGATTTTCATATATATTTTTTTTAATGTTAGAAGATGACCACCTTGTATACTCAAGTATGCATGAGAGCCCTCTTGCAATGGATTGTTTAAAAACATAAAAAAAAGGATTTGAATTTGACGGCTGTGCATGTATGAGCATTCCCAGAGGCCAACTTCTAATGTTTTTTCAAAAAATATAAGAAAAGATATTACTAGATGGCTGTCATGCTTATGTTCACATGCACAGTGGCCATTTTGGATTGGTTTGGCCTTTCCAATTCTTGTGATTCTATAAAAAAAAACATTGACAAAACCAACAGCACAAGTGGTTCTGGCATCAGGCAGAGGGGTGGGGATTGGATGCAATGGGTTGCAGCAGGTCCACAACCTGAACTTGGCCCAGAGCACAAAGACAGTGAAGAGGCAAACCAATGGAAAGGTTACATGGGACTGCTTAAAAGCCTAAGTAACCTTCAATAAATGTAATGTCTTTAAGTACATCTCATCCAACCAATGACAACTCCTAGAAAGATGCCAGTAGCCATTTGCTGAAGGGGGTGACCAAAGTTTAACTTTCTGTACTGTATGAATGTATGTGTTTGTGTATAGTAATGCGGTGGTAACATGCTATAGCCCTCTGTTGGCACTACCTAACTGGATAAGTACTGCTATTTTACAATCAGCAACAGTTATTTTACCAGAACACCATTGAACACAATTAATATTTCTGACAGCTTTCGTAAAATATTGCATTTATCTACGACTTAACTAGCACTGGAGTTTTTGTGAGTCACTTTTCCATGCGGGCAAGCGTGCTCTTCTAGCATGCCCAGCCAAGCACAATCTGATTAGAAAAATAGTGAGTGATGTTTGCTAGATGGAAATAGTAGAGCATTTTTGCAATGTACTGACAACAGTAGAGGGTTTGAACTTAAGATGCTTCATCACCCTCATAACGTCAACCCCCCAGTACTTATAGCCAATATACACTGAAATTAACACATAGTTCTTTCATTAGAAACATATAAAATAGCCTTTTAATACCGTATTTAAAATGAGACATTAACTAAATAATGAAGACTTTAAAGTAGTTTTGTAACTTTTCAATGGGCAGCCTGTTAGTGTTTTGAAACTTTTTTACTTGACCTCAGCAGGGATCATCTTTCCTGAAGATGTTTTCTTTCTTTTCAACTGATTATTTCTGTTTTATATCGTTCCAAACACAGCAATTACAAAGCACATTTACGTCTATGAAAGTGGCAGGAAGTTTATAATGCCGCCTTGTGCCCCAGGTGTTTGCATGCATCTTTAACAAAGACTCCTACACCTATTTTAAGTAACGTGATGTTTTTCTCTGTGCATTATTGCAGTTTGTGGTGAAGATTTAATCGAAAAGACGATCCTACCTTGGAGCGATTTGAACCTTTGTGCCGCATGCTATCTTAGTAGCTTTCACTCTTCTGTTAATTTTACAAAATAAATGTTGCGTGAGCTAAGCAGAGAGGGGTCTACAGAGGTAACTGCTCAGATTTCATTTCTAAGTGATGGAGCGTTATCGCCCAACAGGAATTCAACGAGAAATTCAACTGTTCCAAGAGGTCCAAGAGAAGATATTCCCCCCAAAATGTATTTATAAAGCTAAAGGGTTTGAATTCAATTCTAGAGAGGTACTTTGACAATATTACAATACGTCATGGTATGTCCCCAGAAGCTGTTCACACATGTTGAGCTATTTGCACACGTTCACTAGTAACTGTAAGCAACCAAAGATACGAGTATATTTGAAACGATTCTTGAGGAACTATGAGACTGATGGAAAGCTTTCTTTTCCCAACAATGGACTCATCCACCTTACCATCAGCCTTATCTTTACGGAAGAGTTTGCTGCTCTAATCAGCCGTGGCTGCATTCATAAAACCCACAGACTGAAATCATGTCTGCAGGTGCATGACTAGACCTATAATGTATTTTGTTGCATTCGCTATGTTTCCCACTAGGGAATAGGGGCATGTAGGCGTGCATTATTTTTTATTTTGCAGCACATATGAGGTGGTAAGAAATGGGCAGACATCACATCTCATTCAGCGTATGTTTACTGTGCATGTACTGCCCTCTTTCACTCACCTTGCATAACCTTGGGTGTAGGTGAAATGTACCTACATCTTTGAGGAGGTCCGTCTTATAAAGTTTAAACCATACTGACTATTAAATCAATAAGCTTTATTTCGGCAAAAAGAATAGCCGTAAAAGCACCACACATAGAACAAAAAAACACAGATTAAAAGATATTAAAATAGAATAAATCAAGATTGCTACCCCCGCCCCGCTGGCAGAACAGGACGTGATTCTGCAGTATCAAAAATACATTTCATAATAAATAAATAAATAAGCATATAATTATACAGTGCTCCATGCAAATTCAACCCGCAGATTGCATAATAAGGTGCAGGACCCGTGCCAACAAAATCCATAGTGCAAACTTACCCCCGCTACACCCCCTCTGTCACTCAGCTCACTCCCGTTGTTTGATCTCTTTTGCATTTATGTGCCAGACAGTCCCCCAAAATTTTGCGGCTGCACAAGCAAACAAGGAGAGCAACCGTGCTGCTGCGATTGCCTCGAGCCCTGGAAACTGGTCTGATCCACTTTCTGCATAGTCCTACGTATGCCAGACATGCGAAAAGGACATGGCCAACTGATTCCTTTGTTAGCTTGCATCACGGGCATAGTGGTGATGCTGGAGAACTTGTCACCCAGCTACTTGTGAGAGACATCAAGGGGAGGGAGTCACATATAAACTGTACATATATCTTCCTATCCCTTGGCACTAGAATCAAATTGAAATAAGGTTCTAAGACACCAGTGGCTTTGAAGTCCAAGAATGCGCTAGTTAATATGCTCCATCCATCCCACTTTTAGGTCCTCCTGCAGGACCAAGCCCCAATTTTGCCTTTTCAATTTTGCTTTGTCAGGGATTGTTTCTTGTTCCTTTTTGGCCCACGAGATGTGAAATCCTAGAGCAAGTAGCAACTTCTTCCTAGAGAGAGTCAGTTCATGAACTATAAAATATGCTTTGTATTATGAGTAACATGGGAGCGATATTTAGAAATGTCATTATTCAGTCAGCTGTGGTATACTCTCAAAGCAGTAAACCAGGGAGAATGGGGCAATACATAGGAATTGGTATTACACTGCCAGACGTGGAATATCCTCAGAGGAGTTCACTCGGGAGCAGCAGAAAGCTACCCACAGGAATAGTTATAATGCACACAGTCACAGTATATGGTCTGCGGTGTGGATCCATGCACAGCAGAGGAGAACTCAACGGGAAAGTGCATTATACAATCAGCTCTAGTATATGCTCTGAGAAGTCCACCTAGATGTGGAAAACGAGGACACTTTAGCTTTGAGCCCTTTTATATGGTATGCGACTCCAAATCATGATCGGAAAGAAGCAGCATATATAAATGAATATTATACATCAGCGACAGTATATGCTCCAAGGAATCCACCTAGTAGTTTCAGAGGAGCAGCCATTATGCTATCAGCCAAAGTATATATCTATGGATCTCACCCACTCAAGGCAGGGAGCAATTCCTATAAATGGACATTATATAAACAATAGCATATAAACAGGTAACTCCATTCAGCAATTGCTATAGTTTGAGGGTCCATCCAGGAGAAACAGTGAGCAAAGCCACTGAAATGCACAATACAACAATCCATGGTACGTGTTATGTGGAGTCCACCAAGGAGTGACAGGGAGCAACACTAAGAATGGCCATTATGATACTACTGTCACCTACAGCTTCTAACACCTACTTAGCTTAGCAAAGGAGCATCCCATAGGAGGATGCAGCTTTGAAAATCACTGAGTTAAATATCTAACGGTTCCTCAGAGTTTTACAGGAGTACAACCCTCATTGGGTACTCAAAGATGTAAGAGTAAATTACATGTATATATATTACTCACAAGTTTGTTACCTTTGTGAGTATCCCTCATTGTATTCTACACTTACATTAAGGAAGTTTGGGTAAGCCTCCTTCATCCATTGGCATCTTGGCCTTAAGAACTTTCAGAGATTGGCTTGACACATTGTCATTAATGGCTTGGATCACACCCACAAGTGTAACCACCAATTTAACATCATATCATCATCTCATGAAACTCAAAAGAATGTAATACCACACTTTTACACTCTCTTACATACACAGTTATGCTACATCTCTTAGACATCCAGTGTTCATCTAGTTTATTAGTCCGTTTTCAGATGAAATTTAATTTGGTGTTATTAATTTCTTCAACTTCACATTTTAACTGTTGAATGACAGAAATCAGATCTTGCAAAGAAGGTAACTTTCCCAAGTGAAATGCACGTCGTTGGTCTTTTCTTAACAAATATTTCTAAATGAAAAATCAAGCTCCCCGTATATGACACCGGGTGTGGATTATATTCCACGTGATGCATTCCTTTGAAATGGGAACCAATGTGCTAGCTGCATGTGCAAACCTAGATCCCAGTCAGATAAATGCAGGAATACAGATTCCCAATTTAAAAAAAAGTATATCTTTTCTGTCAATACCTTCTTTAATCCCTAGAATATAGAGGTTATTGCACCGTTGCTGATTTTCCAAATCTAAAATTTCCCCTTTTAAGTCTCGATACAAATATCCATGCTCTTCTACTTATACTCTGATTTTAGTGATTGTCTCTTCTGTTCCCGCTGTTCTTTGCTCTAGTTCTATGATATAGTCAAAGATCACACCAATATTATCCACAAAAGCTTGTACTGCCTTTTCGGTTTTTACCTGGTTCAACTTCACTTCATTAGAATGAGATTGCATTTTTTCTTTATGGGTTTTTTATAAGGTGATATATTTCAGTAAGAGAGGTTTCAATGGAATTTGACCCATTGCCACTGTGAATCTCGTAGCGTCGAACTACACTGATCTAAAGAGCCATATGCCCTCAAGCTTTGAAAATCTATGCCAGTTGCAGCAGTAGGCTCTAACATTCCAAAGGTTAAGTCACAGCTCCTCCTACCACGGTTCTTGTCAGAGCTTGCTTTTCCCTTTTGTTTTGCACTGCTTCATTGGGCAGTTTTGAACTTTGAAAAATGGGTTTGCCAAGATTAATAGGATCATAATAAGGATATTTGACATACCCTGGTTCCAGATCTCCATTTTTTCCTGTCTCTGAGTCAACCACAGGGAATAAAGCCTCAAATGTAGAAGCGAGTGATACTCTAGTTAAAATGTATTTAGTTCACTGTTTCTCTTTGCTTTTGATCTGTCTACTTCTCCACTGCTATTATTCTTTGTAGATTCCATCATAGCTGCCATTATGCCCCCGAAATTGGACTAAGCATATACAGAAATTTTTTATTGCATTGAATGATGGATTTTTGCTGTTTAAACTACTGATGACTGGAGCCTAAATCATCATGTTTGTATGTGCAGTTCTTTAAAAAATCTTATCCATGCATCCAGTAGACAAGCTTTGAATATTAATAGTAACATAATTGGAGCGCAGCCCCACATTGGAGGATTTCCCAGTCATCATTTCTTAGTCTGCATAGTGGGCTTTGTCACCTTGCAAGCTGTGCTAATTAAGCAGCACTGATTTTTCAGTTCTCCTTTGCTCACACATTATTGCTAACAGCATGCAGAGAATCCATCTTGCTTATTCCAGGGTTCTATTCGGTTACAGTAATAACTTCACAGTCATGTATGCAAGACTAAAATTCATGTCAATTCTGTTATTTCCTCCTGATTTGGGCTGGATATGCATCAGCATAAGAATCGTCGCTGCTGCTGTTGCAGAACTGGGTTTAACAAACAAGAGAGCCAACTGAGTGACAGAAACCAGCAGCCCATCTACAGCTCACCCACTGGAGTTGGTATTGCTCCGGTCTGGTCCACTCCATGCTCACCACAAGCTGTTTCCAACAATCCAGATCTCTGGACCAAGGCATGTTAGCTCAGACCTGGGGATTACATCTCTAGGCAACTGGCATCTCCGACACCACTCCACTACCTTTGCATTGAGAGGTGCCAGGCCTTAATTCCGCAGTTTGACATCCATGAGACATCTGAGCTGCAACTATCGCACAAAGCATTTCTAGCAATGATACTACTATAGTGAGTGGAGTCCTTGAGAGCAAGAATGTAACTAAATTTCAGCAGCAATTTGTTTTACTGTGTTGCATTCTAGCTTTTTATCATTGTATGAGCCACAAACACAGTAGGAGACACTTAACAAGGTTAGAGTGTTGAGGTGGATTAGCCCTCACAGCCGCTACAAGTGAGCAGCCATCTTTTCCCCCATTGCATCCATTAGTTTGGATGACTTGTCTCCGACTGCTGATTACCTTTAAAGAACTATATATATTTTTTTTTATTTCAGCATTCCATGAGGTTGCATATGTTTTCTGGCTCTCTACCCTGATTACTACTTCTCCATTTAAATCGATGCTTGACCGAGCTCGTCTGTTGATACCGCCACATGCTCGTCCCCTGGCAGTTTAAAAAAAAAATCGTCAGTCATGTTGCTTCCCGCAGTCTGCTCCAGCATTGACCTATGGACCTCCTCCACCCATGAATGGCTCTGTTGCCACTCGAGGCAATTTGTTACCAGGCTGCTCCTTTCTCTTTGCTTTTAAACATTTTATGAACTTTACTTCTCCAATATTGGCATCCATCTTCTAGAAAACATAAAAAACAGAAAGATAAAGACCACAACATCATGAGGATAAAGTGTGCATGTGTGGTAGAATACGGACGTGTAAACGTCATCATTCTGCACCTGTTTTTTTCTGTTTTTCCTGATGTTTTTAAATCGATCAGAATGCATTTTTTTCTTTTTTTCTTTTTCTTTTTGGATAATGCAGAGCACCATGAACAAAAAGCACTGGCAACACCTAAAAAGTGGGTAACAACATTCAAAGTGCGATCTATTGATTTTATCAAGGCTTGATTTTCTTAATGTTTATACTTCGTGGTAATCGTAGAGAGGGATTTGCACGCGATAAATTGAAATGTTTTACCTCACTAATCAGTTGGAATGTAAAAATGACTAAACAATCAGTGATAAAAGAAAAACATATTTAGGTTGTATATATTCTTTCTGTTGCACTGGAACTCGATCCATCAATAGTCTGTTAAGTTTCTTTCATATGCTATTAACATAAAATAAAATAAAATCGCAGTTGAGGAACAAAGCAACAACGCTTTAATGAAAAAGAAACTCCTCAATGGAATACTGAAACGTGGTTTATTTGAAGCCACTGTAGCCTTTAAATGATTTTGGTGGTTGCGCTCTCTAGGCTTAATTAAACAGGGCAAAATACCAAACTGGCACAAATAGCCTATTTTATAATTCCACCTGTGGAGGACAGCTTGATTCTGCGTTATTGGACTAACAAGGTTGAACAAATTAGATCAAAAATTCAATGGAAGCAGCACTGAACATTTGTTAAAAGAATGACAATTACTGGTTGGCTTCACTGGGATAATAAGACCCAATACTAATTTCTTGCTAAATTTTACAAAATGTGTCTTGTTTTGAGTTCGGGGAATGCAATCATGCAGTTATAATTGAAGACAATGATATTACTTAATGAACATCCATCCCGTGAATAAGTCTTCACTTTATTCCTTAATACCACTTCCTCCTTGCAAAATACTATTCCATCCCTATCCTTTAAAACCACTTCACCCCACTGCCTTTCCTAACCAAGTAAGATTGGGTTCAGTCCCAGGACCAGGCAGCCTAGGCTGTCTCACCTAGGGCCAGATGTAGCAAGCAGTTTTGCCCATTCTGTGTCTATGGGAAAATGTGTTCGTACATATGGCCCCTAGTTTCTTAGCCTTTCTCTAAGAGGTAGTGTCCCTCATCTACGAACCATGTTGGTGAACATCTAGTTAAGTTTCAGTTTTAACTGCATATTGTTTGTTTTACCTTCTTTGCTGTATTTTAATCGTGCTGTGGAGAGATTCTGCTCCTGCAGTCCTCTTTTGATCTTATCCAGAAAGGATTTTTTTTTTATTTATTCTTCACTCTTCAGGATCGACCTAAAAGCAGACTGGTGCCCTCTACATGGGGCATTCATTGGTGCTTGTATAGAAAACAGAGGGCCTTGGGACCCTTAAGTTTTTTTGCTCTACTTGTGGGTTCTTTACAACTCCCAGGTCTTTCCTCTACTTCAGGGTCAGCATGGGACTTCCAGCCCACAAAGATTGCTTATCTGTTTCTCCAACGCATCTTATCGTTCATGCTAATCACTCTTTTTGTTTTTGGAGGCTTTGAGGGAGAACAATCCAACATAAAGGCGGCCACAGATTCATTCTGCACCACATATGTTATGAGGTTTATCAGTTGTACTTATTTATTTATTTATATGACAGTTGTGAAAAGCGCAAATCAAAGCCGGGATGACAGTATTTTACACAGGAGTTCTATTCCTAATGATTGATTTAACTATAACAAATATTCTTCTTTTCTTAGACTGGTTATGGCAGACATGACATTCGGGAACAAAAGAAGTCTCTAAAAATATCTATGAACACTAAATGGAAATAAATGTAGTTATCAGATTTCCTATCAAACACCCTTCTTACTATGCTTCTAGTTCCCGCATAACTGCAACACCAGACACGCAAGCTTGAGTTAAATTCTTCAACACTGTCCTGTAGACGTTTCTGGTGACTGGGTTTATACAGAATGTACTTCATCCACTGGCAAAGTGCAAGATAAGTCCTGTCCAGTGCTCAAACATGAAGAAACTGGCTAATCCCATATCGGCTCATTTTCCTT